>NC_080800.1:35599281-36799281 GCF_028018385.1 Neofelis nebulosa
TATCATCATCTAACGGGGGGAATGAAGGCTGAAAGCATACAGGAGCCTCTGGGAGGTTCCGACACGGATAAGGTCAAGACAGACCCCGTTAAATCAAGCAAAGTTGCCAGTGAAATCGGAGACTCAGCTACAGTGTGAGGAATGCCCAGCGCGCTCCGTGATGGCGGCTGGTCTAAGAGGCGGTTATACCCAGCTGGTCCCCCTTCTACTTCTAGGCTAGGATTCGTTACGGAAGATTAGCGCACCTTTGGAGACAGGAGTCAGAGTTCTCCCAAATAAGAGATGGTCTGAATCCCCACGGGGCCCCACCATGAAACATCTGCCCCTGCGCTCCATTATCTCTGCTTACCTTGGATTTTTATACAGTGGATTCCTTTCATTGGAATCACTTTGGGCAAAGGCGGTTAGATTCCATTAGCCATCGGAATCAATTGAACAGCACGCTTTCCTTCCTGAAGGGAAGGGCCAGGTTCCAGGACTTGGCTGACTGCAGAGCCCTGGAGGAATTCATTGAAGAGAGGCCCGATTTGAAACATCATCGCTTGCTGAAGAGACACTTAGGGATCCCTCTCACATTATTCAAGGATGTCATGAGGAAGGACAGACTGGGCTAGGCGAAAAAGAACTGCAAGAAAGTTCTGGGAGCTCTTGTCCTATGCCCTAATACAGCGAATGCATGAGCCTAGATGTCCTAAACAGCCAGTGAGACTTAGCTAAACGTCTACTTAGTAGCAGAGCGAGGCCCAGTGTGACACCTCTTGGGTCCTACTCCAGATTTGTGTCACTCCAACACGTGCTCAGAGGCCCGCAAGGACACGTGCTGGGTCTCCGGGCGGGGGTCCCCTCTGGCTTTTCCCACCTTCACCAGCCCCACGAGGGGAGTTCAGGCAGGAAGAAAGTTCTTTATCAACGGCCTTCTCTCTGAGCACTGAGATGGTCTTGGTCCATCTTCCCAGGTTTCCTGAGGTTTGTGGCCATGACCCAGAAGCCTCTGGTCCCATAATGAACCACCTCAGGGATGCTAATGTGTAATTACTGCATGGATTTATTTAAATTTAATCTAAAACAGAAGATTCTAGCAAGGGCGGTTATATCATTTGATATATGTATTTGTATATATAAATGCCATAGCTAGAGATACATAGTTTTGGTTTGAACCATCTGTTTCAGATTGCATTACTGTTCTCAATTCTTCACTTCACCCTGTATCCACACCCTTGTGCCGTGGGACTTTGCCATTCATCCCGCCGGACACGGAGTGTACCTCCTGTCCCTTGATGTCGTCTTTTGGCCAACGGAATGTAAGCAGAAATAACAGCGTACAAGTTCCAAGACTAGGACTTCACAGTCATGGCCCTTCCACTCTGCCCTCTCTCGCGCGCTTTTGCCACTGCCGTGAGAAGAACGTGCTCCAGGTGGCCCACTTAGCCACAGAGGAAGAGGGACACATGCAGGAGACCAGACCCAACCCACGCTTGGGAGTCAAGCCTAACTGAACCCAGTCTAGAAGAGCTTAACCACAGGTGACTCACAGACACGTAGGTGAGAAATAAATTCTTATTGATGTAAACTACTAGGTTTTGAGGTCGTTTGTTACACAGCATAATTGTGGCAAGCACTGGACTGATACATCGCCTAAGCAACGTGATCCTGCCAACCCCAGACTCCCAGTGCACAGTCTCCGATCTAAAAGGGAACCCCACCTTCTCCCTATCCCCTCACCCTTCTTAATTCTTCATAACATGCATCACAATCTAAATCACTACCTACGTATTTTTGCCCATTTATTTATCCTCTTTCTCTCTCCAGTAAAATGGAGTTTTATGATGGCCAAGGCACTGTTTTGTTCCCTGCCATAAATGCCCAGAGCCTTGGTAAGTGCCTAGTGAGTGTTAATTATGTGCGGAGTGGATGTATATAGTCCTTTTTGTCCTTAGTTAATATGCCTCTTATCTAATTTATGTTCCTGTATGAAGCTCGATGATTTGGTGAGAGGCCAAGTGGAACAAGAAGAAAACATTTGGTGGAGAAAAGTCTGCAAACAGGAGACCTCCGCATGTGGTCCCTGATGTAGGATGAGTTATTCTTCCTCAAGGAGCCACTCGCGGTGGTTGGGGCCCCCAGAAACCACGGCAGGCCTCTAGAACTGTGACAGGTCAGCTGGTGGCTTGGCCAGTGCCATCCAATGTAACCAGAACACAGCTAAATTTCTGTGCCCCGTCTCGGGGGCTGTCCTCAACCTTAGGAGGTTTCTCCGTGTGCTCGTTCACTGGGGGGAACTTCAAAGGGACTTATGTGGCTTCCAAGAGCTGTCAGAACGTTTGACTTCTCTGGCATCGTGCCAGCATCACACGTTAATTAAATTATATGGCAGAAACACTACAATGTCAAGGTCAGATATTACAGCCGTCAAAGCCTAACATTAGGCATAGTATTTTATAGCACAGAGCAAAGCATACCTTTAAACAAATTTCTTTATCTTTCCCGTGTCCTCTCTTGCCTCTGGCTGTTAAGACACCCACCATTCAACCATTCCTATGTGAAGAGCATCCGGGACAACTTCGTCTGGGGGTCCATAAGACCCTCTCCAACTTGTCAGACAGGGCGACTCCTGGGATCGCACCCACTTGCCTGTCTGACCCTCAACTTGGGCCCGAAGTGGGCCTTTGTGAGCCTGAAACTCCCCGACAGAGAGGGGCATGCTCTTCCCGGCTCTGTCCCTAAAGTCAATGCTAGATGGTTCTATCAGCAGGGCAGCAACCAGCTAGACTACAAAATGGGGCGGGGAAGGGGGGGGGGCGCGTGTAGACTTTTTCTCCAAATGCCTTTTTAATAAGCATGGCTAGGAACTCTCCATGAGTGTGGAAGCTGTCCACGGGAAACCCTTGCCCCTTCGACGCTACTCTGCCTCAGCACGGAGCGGAGCTGAGCTAGGGCAATTCTCTCAGGGGGAGGATTATACAGCTGCATTCCGGCTTTCCTGGGGCCTCTCTCACGGTTACCAGTGAAAACCCGGAGGCCATGAACTCGGGGCCAAACGACTCACGTGCAATCGCCAAAGCAAAGTTGATACCAAATGTGTTTAAATCTCCCGTCTCCCCAGTACCTATTAAGCACTATGTAGATATAGATATAGATATAGATATAGATATAGATATAGATATAGATATAATATAGATAGATAGAGATAGAGAGATGTATATTTATGCCAGGCACCATGTTAAGTGATGCATGTCTATCAACCAATTTAATTCTCCCAACATTCTGAAATCTGTCGTATCATCACCCTCCATTTTACAGGTGGGCAAAGTGAGGCCCCAAGAGTAACTGCTTACAGCCATGCGACTAGTCAGGTGGCGAGCCAGATTTCCGACCCGGCAGTCTGGCTCCACCCTGCCAACTACTGCGTGGTCTTTGCTGTTGAACCCCACAAGATTTACTAAAGGCTCACTCTGATAAGGTGCTGAGGGCAGGCGGGGAAGGATAGACAAGCAACGTATCTACGAGGGCAAAGTATTCCTAACTAATGTTAAAAAAAACATTTATTTTTGAGAGAGAGAAAGAGAGAGCGGGGGAGGGGCAGAAAGAGAGGGAGACAGAGAATCCCAAGCAGGCTCCGCGCTGTCAGCACAGAGCCCGATGTGGGGCTTGAACTCACGAACCGCAAGATCATGACTAAAGCTGAAACCAAGAGTTGGACGCTTAACCGAACTAGCCACCCAGGCGCCCCTCTAACTAACATTTTAAGATAAAGTTAAATTAATTCAGATCTTTGAAGGGGTTTTGAATTCTTTCCAAGGGTAGGCGTGTTGAATAAATATAGCGCTTTTGAAAAATCTGCCTTCCTATATGGGTGTTCATTGTACTGTTCCTTCGATTTTTATGTGGGTTTGGGGTTTTTAAAAATAAAAGAAACTTTTTAAAAAAAGAATTAGCCTTAATAGACCATCTCGGGGAGAGTAAGCAAGAATTCGGGCGCACTGACTCCCTACAGAGAGGCAAACCGGGTGACTGAGGACTGGGGGTGGGAGGGGCTTACTTCTCTGCACACCCTTGATATCTATCCTTAGAATTTTGAGGCACATGAAGGTGTTGCCCGTAACATCTGCCGCTACCGTGAGTGACATTGTCTGAGTGGAACCTCAGGAAAGAAAGCACAGAACTCCCCGTTCCCAAGTGTGCCTGTTCAGCAGGTCAGAAGCTCAGAGCTGGCGGGGGGGGGGGGGGGGGGGGAGGTGGGGATCCCTAGTTATCCAGCTGTAAGTGGAAAGTGGGCAGAAATACACCATCCACCCTTTGGCTTGAAAAATATATGCCTGAGGAGGAAAACCAAGGGAGGCTCTTTCTCCTGGGTTTAGTTAGTGCGGGCACAGTGGGGTTTTCAGCTCCGTGGGGCTTCTCTCTCTTGGGGGAAATTATTAAGTTCTCCTTAGGAGGGGCCCCCGGGGCCTGGGGTCTCCCTCGGCCACCCCCAACAGCCACAAGCACAACGCCTAACAAACAAGAGGGGCTAGATGTCGTATGAACACTCACCTTCCGTAAAGGGCCCTGGGTCTGATGCTCTCCCTGTTACGTGTGTGGGCACCTCTTGGGGCCTGGATGTCACGCTTATCACAAGTTAGCACACGGAATGTGATATTTTTATGACGCACACGGGGAAACAGTGACCAAGTGTTCACAGCTGCCCAAGATGGCTGCTCAAGGCCCAGTTGGGGGCTTGGGCCACCCCCAGACCCAACAGGGCACCCCGAGGGGCCGGCCCGCTGGCAACCCGCTCGCTCTTGCGAAGTTCTGGGTTAAGGGGCCGCGGGGACCGTTGACCGCCTCTGGAACCAGCAAACCCCAGGGGCGGCCAGGGCTTCCTGGGGTCTGGGCTGGGTGCGAGGGTGTGACCAGGTCTGGGGGCCAACGCAGGGCTGAGTGGTGGGCTGGAAAGGGCACGCTGCCAGCGCCGGCTGGCCCACAGCCAGGGAGTCTGACTGAACTTGGGCCAGCCCTGTTGGCCCACAGACTCTGTAAGCTGAACCGCTCCAACACTCTTTGGGCCTCTTTGTTTTCACTTCCCCGCAGATCTCCCTTAGTGTTTAGGAATGTGCTTTGAAGGCTCCAGCATGTTTCGCCTCTGCTTAGGGAAACCAAGAGCGGAGGCTGGGCCGAGGCCAGATGGCTGCAGGGAGGGCACCTGTGATCACACTGCGAGCGCCCCAAGGGGCAGGTGGAATCCGGGGGGCACGGAGTTGGGGGGGGCACTTGAGCCAGCTCCCCTTCTCTGCTGGGAGATTCCGTTTCCAGTGCTAAACCTTGGAGAGTCTCGGGTTTGTTTTGTTAAGGGAGGCAGTATTCCCTTACCAGCTCCCCCAGAGAGCCTACATTTGTCCAGGAGCTTTTGGGGATAAGCTACAGTCTCCTATTTGTCCAGGACAACAGACACAAGTGCAGGGAGCGCTCGGCGCAGGGATTTGCTTTAGACTCCTTCTCCCGGCCTGCCCGAGGAAACACAGGCCCCGCCAGGAAACTGAAGTGACGGGCCTGCTCCAGATGTCCTCCCTGCCACCTCCACGTCTGGGAGAACAGTCTCACAGTCCAGGCTGCCCCGCTGTAAACCTCCCTTGTGGGCTGAGAGTGGTCGGCTTCTTTCTTCCCTTCTCCTTTAAGGCCTTTGCCCCCAGGCACAGAAAAAGGACCCAGGGTCCCCTGCTCATCATGCCTTGGAGGCCTCGCAGCACCGTGGCTTGCGTAGCGCTTTGCACACAGCAAGTGTTTAATAAATGCTGAACGACTAAAACACTGGGCCTCCTCTGCAGTGACCAAGAGCATCCCTGGATCTCCCTCTAACCACAAGCCACCCTCCTCCTCTGACTCCATTTCCCGAAGCAGGGAGCTCTGGGTTCTGGTCTTCCTTTTGCCAGTAACGGGTCACCTCGAGCTAGCACCTGTAACGCTCCAGAAGCGACTTCTTGAGCCGGGTACAGTGGGGACTCAATTAAAGCCCTGGGGGCCTGCCTGTTCTAGGGGTTCTGCACACACTCCTGCTTGCAGGCTGTCACTGTATCCCCAGGTCAGGCCATTTTGATCCTGCCGGGGGCCCAGGTCTTAGTGGGGTCCCCGGCCTTCAGCTGGGGACTCTCCCCTTGCTTTGCCACGGTCTGATTGGCTTCACAACACACACCTGGTCCTTGGGCTCCTGACATATCCGTTCCTTTCTGTCCTCACAGCCATTTATACGGCTCCAGCTCCTGCGTGCGACGGGGCCGTGGCACATGAGCTATAACTCCAATGCCACAAGGGCACCCGAGTCATTTTTCTGCAGCTAGCATTGTCTGTTTGGAGCTACGGTCGACCTCCCTCCTGCCTGGTGGTGACACGGACCCTGTTTAGTTATCTGTGGGCTCTAGATTTTTTTTTTCCTTCCTAATTTCCATTTCTCCTTGATTTCAGCAAGACAGTTAATGTGCGCTCAGAGGCTCTGCTGAGGGTAAACAGAAAGTGTGATCAGAGGGATCCCGTCCTCCTGTCTCTCAGAAGAGTCACTTTCTCTGCCCAGGTAATGACCCCCTTTTCCTCCCAGCTTCCTCTCAGCCTCCGTATATTTAGTGCACGTTGCCCTGGATAGAGTTTAATTAGGCACCAGTGCACCCAGGGGCAAGAACCAAGGACCCCTCTCGGGTTGAGCAAATGGGGCCCAGCCCAGGCACGGGAGCCTGCAGCCAGCCTCCCCCCGCTGGTAAGTGATGGGCTGCCAGCAGGTAGAGGTTGTCCATTCTCAGCTAATGATAGCCTTAGGCGCCAAGTGATGGAAAATCCAGGCGGGCTGGTGAGCTGCAGGGCTCAGTGAGGGACAATTGTATGGACCAGTTTAACACGGCTGGGGGAGGGATGGCAGAAGAAATTGTGTGTGTGTGTGTGTGTGTGTGTGTGTGTGTGTGTGTGTGTCCTGGTCTCTTTTCTCTCCCTTCCCCGCTGCCTTTCCTTCGTTCTTGCTCTCGATTTCGGTTTTCTGTTCTGTTTCTAGCCCACGCGAGTTGGAATTAGAAAGGTCTTTGCATTCATTTATTTGTTTTAATAAAGACAGCATTTTTAAGCAGCATATTTGCAGCAATTGAGTGTTAAACTAAACACCAAGCCAACTAAATGTGTTCGGGGGAAATGAAAAGTCGGTTTACAAGAAACATATAATTAACACGTTCTCTGACTTTCCCTAAGCCTTTGTCTGGCTGAGGACAAGGCAGAGGAACCATAATCAACTTTAATAAAACGAAAGATAGCACCGAGGCAAAGGGGAACAAAAAAGTTTGGAGTAGGCAACAATTCTCAAGAGGGGATTCGTGAGTTATAATAAATATGTTTAAAAAGGAATCTTTTGTTGCCTTGTTTTAGTCAACAGCCATTGTCTCCTTACAACTACAAAGGCTCCAGAAGGCGCTGGTTGGACTGTACCTGTTAAAGGCAGAAGCTGAGACCTGGAGGGGGGGGGTGGGGAGGGGATACAAGGACTGGGCAGGAGATGCATGGGAGTTTCCAGAGGGTGATCTACCCGGGCTAATGGAAATTACGATTGCACAACACCAGAGTCTTCACGTGGCCTGACTTCCAATAAACTGTCCCCCTCCTCACCCCTTGGAGAAAGTGAAATGAGACATTAGACTTTCAATAATCTCATATGGTGATGATCAATCAAAACCCAGAGGAGAAGGCCAATTTATAGAAATTGTATCTGCTTCACTGGGCGGCTGCAACCAGGGAGCCCCAGAGCACACCGTGCTCGCCTTTGATGTGTGAAGTTGCCTAAAAATGACAAATGCCAAAAAATACCGCCTGCACACGTCAGGGCTCTCCAAAGGGAGAGGGTGCTCCGGTGAGGCCTGTGTGAAGCCTGGCGAAAGGCACAAGCACATTCGGCCACATCAAACTATTTTTATTATCTGTTGGCCATTTGCAGCTGGTGTTTCCATCTTTCTTGTTTGTTTCATCGGCAATAAAGTTTATTTACTAAATTAACTTTTAAATGGATCCTCTACTTTGTTCTTCAGAGTAGGCTTCTGGGACTTGAGCCTTTTCAGCAGGGATGTCTCTAGCCTTTGTGACCAGGTCCCCCCCCCCCCCCCCCCAACAACTCCAATCCCAATCCTGGAGGTAAAGGGCTCAGCCTCTGTTAACTCCTTGCCTGCCGGTGTCTTTTCACTGCAGCTACTAATCACCTCCTTTTGATCACTGCCAAGTTCTCAGGTTGAAGGAAGGAGAAGACCTCTTGACCATTCTGGCTGCCTTTCCACATGAGCCTGAAAATGTCGACAAATTTGAAACATCTGCCGGGCTGCTTTGGTCTGATTGCTAAAATATGCCGACCTCAAGCCCCCTCCCCCCCCCCGCCCCTTTTAATCTGTTTCATATTCACAAATTAAGCATTTAGTCTGGGTAATAAATCAGGGCGGTTTACGAGACTCACACGAGACAAACAAGCGAGCAGGGCACAACACAAGCCCCTGGAAGCGGAGCGCGCACGGGGATGCCAGGAGTCGGGAGCTCCACGCGCTCGAACGCGGAGAGCAGCCCTGGCGCGCCCTGACACGCCGCCAGCACCCACACTTTGGCGGGTCCCCGAGCGGGCGGAGCGGAGGAGTGCAGGGGGGCAGCCCCAGCCTGGGCGCACACCCCTGCAATCTTCTCCTCGAACCCGTGGCGCCCGGCCCGCCCCAGCCCTGGGCAACTCGGCGCCCCCGCCCCGCCAGGGAGGGGCTGCTGGCAAAGGCGACAGCCTCACCCGGCACACACCCTGTGGTGGGCCCATTAAGCCTCTCCCAGCCGGGTAGACTGGATGCCCCCTCCCCCACCTCTTCCATCCGGCCGGGAGCGGCCTTAAAGATCCCAGGCCCACACTCGCCAGAGAAGCAAAAGATCCCCCTCCACATCCACGTGTGACCTCCACTAAGCCTGGGCGCTAGGCACCGCCCCCCACCCCATCTCTCCGCGTCGCCACCTCCCAGGTTTCTGTCCCAGCAGCCACAAAGCTACTTTCAGATTCAGAAGGGGCGGGGGGGGGGGGCGGGGAGGCCGGGGGAAGGGCTCGCCTTTGGAGTGGATCGAGGCTTAAGAGAGGCACGGGGAGGGGAGCCAAGGCACAAACAGGGCCCAGGCCCCCGCTGCAGAAACCCTGGCCCAGGCTTTAGCGACCGCACAAACTCAGGGGGTTCTAACCTGTGCTTTTCCCGCCCTCCCCCGTGCATCAGCGAGAAGCGGATCTGGACGAGGGATCTCCGGCCAGTTCTAGCCTAGGACCTTGAGAGACCCCGAAGGGGATAGTGGCTCCAGGTCACCTCGTCCGGATCTGCGTCGCCCTTCCATGCTCAAGTTCCCTATCGACTGGTGTTCTCGACGCTACCGTGGGACGCGGCCGTGGAGAGGCGGAGGGCGGGAAATCGGGAAGCCGGAACCTGCAGCCCACCCTGGACCGGGTGGGGGAGGCACAGGAACAATTCCCCCACCTCGCAACACTACACACATCGCCGTTTCTCTCTTCTCCTAGCACACATTCCGACTGCGAAAGCCATTACCGCCGGCGCGCGAGAGACTTTTTAAATATTTACAGCCCGCTCTCCGCACGGTAGCCTGATCCATCTTGTGGGCGCGGAGGCGGGGCGCGGGGCTCCGCTCCGGGGGAGGTGCGGACCCGGGGCGGGGGGCTCCAGTCGCTTCCCCCGCGGCCTCCGGGTCCTCCCGGAGCTCCCCACCTCGTCCCCCCCCCAGGCGGGGAGGGGGCCAGAGACGGCGCGCGACGCGCCCGGGGCCCTGCCGGGGCCTGAGCAGGCGGGGGGCAGCGGCGGAGAGGAGGGAGGGCCGGGAGGCTGATTTAAAGGTTCTCACCGGGAAGCGAGCGAGGCACAGACCTGAGAGCCGCCGCGCGGTGAAATCCGAGGAGCTCTCTTGGCGAGGAGGGGCTGTCAGAGGCCATTTATCTCTCGCCAGAGTGGAGGCTCGGCTCCCACACCGCCCGCGAGTAACAATGGCAGCGATCAGCAGCTCTGCACGCGCTTCAGTGCATGAATGGATTGCGGAAGATGCCTGCGCTCCTCTCCGCTCAGGCGGCTCTCGGAGCGCCCCCTCCCCGCCCGCCGCCCCCGCCCCCCGGCCTCCTCCGGCCGGAGAGCGCGCCGTGCGCCTCGGGGTTCGCGAGTCCGGCCCCACGGCGCGGTCACTCTCACCCGGACCCCGGCCGCCCTTCCCCCTGCCGCCGTTCCCAGGGCCTTGGCACCTTGCCACCGAGTGTCATTAGGGGTTGAAACTTGACACAAGCCTTCCCGACGCAGACACTCCTGCCAGCCCCCTCCCTCCTTCGCTCCCCTCGCGGCAAGTTTACTTTCAAGGAGTTGGACGCCGTTTCCACCTCAAAGGCCGGCCGTGTGCGGGCCCAGGGGGAGGGGCCGGGCTCGGAAGGGTGTCTTCACCTGTCCGGTGGCCTAGGGTGTTCTCAGGCCCCCGGCCCGGGCGCCCGAGGCCAGCGCCCCCTCCCCCGCTTTGTAGCAGCTAATCCATCGAGAGTCCCTGCGATCCGCACATGCACACGCACTCCGGACACCTCTACCCGGACCCAGACGTCTGGCCAACTTTCGGGTCAGCGGCAGAATCCTGTAGTCCAATTCTGCTCCGCGGCTTACAGTCTCAAGTTCGGAGAACGCCACAGACGGCTCGAGGTCGGCCGCTGAAGAGTCCCCCCTTCACTCTGGAAAGTAGGTCTCCTAAAAGCCCCCCTTCAGTTGCTGCCTAGGGCTGGGAGCATCACGGAACGCAGTGAGGGACACTCCGACCCTCTTGGGTTTGCTTTGGGGCGCTAAAGCAGAACTTCGGGATGTTTCAGTCCCGGCGGTCGCAAAGCCCCGCACACGTCAGTTCTGGGTCGGGGGAGGGGGCGCAAGGAGTGGACACTCGCAGCGATCCTCAGGCAGTGCCAACTAGCCCGCGGGAAGAGGTCGGGCTGAGCTCGGGTGGGGCCAAGGGGGTCACACGCGCGAGAACGAGGCAGCGTAAATGCCAAGATGCACTCGGAGAGGAAGAGCGCGACCAGCCGACCCAGGAGGCTGGCGAGGGCAGGCGAAGAGCTGGCAGCGAGACAAAGCGGGAGGAGAGAGCCGGGGAGGCTCCGCCGCAGACCCGGAAACGCAGGCAGCAGCAGACGCCCGAGCCCCGACGCGGAGACGTGCACGGCCAGGCCCGGCCTGGCATACCCCACTTCGCGCGCCCAGGGGACAACGACGCGGATTCCCCGCGGAGCTTACTGCCAGAGCTGGTCTCTGTTGGGCCTGAATGAGCTTGGCGAGTCAGCTTGAGCCTTCCTAGCACACGGCGGGGTCCCCGGGGTGGTCTTAGCTAATAGGGACCCCTCTGGTCTCTGCCCCTCCCTGAGCCCCAGACAAAGATATGGGCTAGAGGAGTTCAGCACTTTCTCAGGGCTCGAGCGCGGCCATTGGGAGAACTCTGGTCTTCCTCCTGGGGGCCTCAGGCAACTGTTTATCTGCCTTGGAGGGCGCTGGAGGGTCGCCACCCTCCACCTAATTCACATTTGGGTTTCCCGATCTTAAGACTCTTGTGGCAAAGCCCACGCCCTGGCTTTCCAACAATCGGTAATCAAGACTGGACTTCCCGAAACAGTGGTCCCCAGCCTCAGGTTCTTCGCCACTCCCTCCCACTGCCCCCACAGTGAGCCCAGCAGCCCCTCCACTGGGCCAGCAGCACACCCAACTCACTGCTTCCCCCAACCGCACTCCCCTAAACCCCAGCTCGAGCCCAGCGCTTTCCTGCGGCTGTTGGCCTTGTACACACTAGCTATACCCACCCCCACCGCACACACACTCAGAGTTGTTCTTGCCCTTCCTGTCTCCTGCTGGGCGTCCTCGAAACCTGAGTGCCTAGTCTGAGCTCAGAGCCACACTGAGCCAGGAGCCCGGGAGACGGAGTGGAGGTGGCCAAGGGAGAGGAGGAGAGGAGCCCATAATGGAGGAGGGGGCTCATGCCGGAGAGAAAGAAGCCAGCCGGGAGACACAGCCTGCAGGAGAGGGGGAGTATAAAGGGAAAGCCAACACTAATCCCTCAGCCTGCCTACGGTGGGGCCTGACAGTCTACAAAAGCCTTTTCCCTGAATATTATCTCATTTGTGCCAGCCTCACCGCCGGGCTGTGAGGGAGGTAAGGCAGATAGCATTACCCCCATTGGCAGAGGAGGGAAATAGGGCCCAGAGACGTTAAGAGAGGTCTGTACCAAGGTCATAGAGCTAAGAGTGGTGGAGGAGGCCCAAGGCCTGAATTTCCTGCCCCCAAGTTCACTTTCCTGTTCAACAGCTGTGTGTGTGTGTGTGTGTGTGTGTGTGTGTGTGTGTCTGTGTGTGTGTGTCTGTCTGTCTGGGTGAAGATCCATGGGGAGGGGGAGGGGGATGGCCGGACAGGAATGAACAGTCCAGTTAGGGAAGTCCAGGAAGGAAGGACACAGCCCCACACCTCTTCCTCTACCCAGGTTTCACCGAACGGCCCGCTCTTTCCATAGCCGCCTGAGAGCTGGCCCTCGGCCCACCTGCCCTGCTGGGCTGTCAGTGCCTGGCCGTGCCCTCAGCAGTGGCTACTCCAGAGGTCTTGTATCTTTGGGAGGCCTGGCTTTGCTTGTCTGCTCGGTTCTCCTCTCTGCCTGTCATCCCCGCCCCCAGCCTGGGCTGCAGGATGCCTTGCGTCCAACTGTGGTTTCCGGGCAATAAAACAACTATTAAAGTCTCAGGCACGGCTGGTGATTTGCATCACATCCTCTCGTGCATGGATTCAATATTTAATACACAATATTGAATACGGATATTAAAAATCAATAGCTGAGGACCCCTAGGGAGGCGGCACAGTGCGATCCTGCTTCGGGAACACAACCAGCTCCTCTAAAAAGACAGGAACGGCGAGTTCAGCCAAGCCGAGCCCAGCGCCAGGGGAAGTGAGGAGTAGTGGATGCCTCTCAGCTTCCTGGTATGCTTAACTGCACCACCCGTAAGTCGTAAGTCGAGCTAAAGGGAGGCCGAAGGAATGGTTTGCCCCCAGGCTTTACTAGTTGCGGGGTGGGGTTGGGTAGGATCTGTTTCCGAGCCAGCTACCAGGTGGACGGAGCTAGTTGCTTTCTTTCTTTCTTTCTTTCTTTCTTTCTTTCTTTTATTTATTTGGTCGCTGTTTGCATTTTGCTTTGGGTCAGGTCTAAGTCCTGCGGGCAAGCACTCAACTCTTCCCACCATGATGGCTCCTTCCTCTGGCCTCAGGACATCCATCACCATAGGCCCCATGGGGAGCTCTTGGCTTAAGCTTTCAGGGAGATGGAAAAGGAATTCCAATGGCTCAGAATATTCTTCGCACAGTCAATGGAACGTGAATGCCTGATACCAGACTCAGAGCCTCAAGGTCTTCTGAGGTACCCCTAGCCTTCAAGAAAGAAACCCTCGGGCCATGTGGCCCACCCAAGGACCTGGTGATGGCTGGGTGGTGACAGAGGGAAGGGGGCGACGATGAGGGGGCTGGGACACGGAAGCACTCCTGCTCCAGAAAGAGAATCCAGATTGTCTGTTAGAGAGCCAGAAGAGCGAGCTCCCAGGACACATAATTATCTTTTCAGGCCTGAGGAGGAACACAAATTACTCTCTTCTTTATCAAAACACAGGAATTCACTTTACCCTGCACAGAAACAAGGTTGTCACAGACTGGTAGGATAGGGGTGAAGGAGAATAAACATCTTTGAGCATTTTTTTTTTCCACTACAGAAAGAGAAGAGAAACTAGCAATGGGGGAAATAACTTCAATTATCTGATTGGACGCCAAAGACCTAGGTGAACTTGACCTACCAAAGTGCCGTCCCGGACACCAAGTTACAATATTAATTTTATAGATTCCCTTCTTATCGTAGCTCAGATCGATATGGACTGAGTTGGAAATCTTGCTCTGGTTATGAATAGATAGAGGTGATTTGGGTAAAAGTTAGAAGGGAAGGAAAGAGGTGTTGGAAAGTGACAGGTAATGGGCCAGTGGCCTTGCCTCTTTGTTCCCTAACAGTTGTCAGAGAGCCATCAAAGGGGAGGGAACAGGCGCCCTTCTCAGAACCAGCACAGGAAAAGCTGACGCTCTCCGGCTGCCACAGATCCCCCTCAGCGGTGCTTTGCAGACCCAGCCCTCTGGGAGTTTGCCTGTGTGTGTTTATGCGTTTCCGGGCTGGGGGTGCAGCCACTTTTATAACATCGGCTCTGGGCCTGTGAAACCCACTAGCAAAACGTTCTACTCGGAGGAAAAGGTATTCTAAGGCGGTTGTTGGTTATAGGGCAGTGCTCCAGCATCGTGAGCAGTGTTTTCTTGAATACTTCGGTACTATCAAACTGCCTCACTTCTTTCCACCTTGGCCATTGGGCCAGGCTCTGGGCCTCCTATAGACCCATGCAGAGCCAACAGTTTGCAGACCCCACAGTTTGCATCCAGCACGGGCATGTGGCTACGGTACACGGTGGCAGGCCAAGGAGAAGGGAGGCTCCCCAGGGGAGACCCAAGGCCCAGGAGGGCCTGCTGGCACAAGCGTAGAGCTGACCCAGCTTGAGGGAGGTACACCTCCAGACAAGTGCCCCCTGGACCCACTCGGTATACTTCAAACCAAGAGGGAAAGTGGCCCTCTCTCGTTCAGGTGGGCTAGGCCCCAGGTGTAGGAGAACCCTGTTGTAGCAAGTCCCAAATGCTGAGAGGGATTGGGGGCAGGGCAGGAGAGAGCGGGCATCTTCGTGCCTCCCAACACCCCCCACCCTTCTGCAACATTTTCCTGGAATGAACTGAAGTTACTTAGTGGAGTTGCTCCTGAAGCCCCTTGGGGACTGTCACTACTCTTGGTGCAGGACAGCAAGGACGATGGCGTTCGGCCCGAGAGGATCCTCTGGATAGTATTCGTGCTCACCGAAACGAGCCTCGGATTCCGGCGCAAAGCCTCACTGTTCGATAAGACTCTACCTCCCTTCCCACGCCCCGCAGAAAAAACACCCCCGAACTGCTGGGGTGAACACAGAGTCTGAGGCCAGGGTCAGCGGAGGGGCGTCCCCACCACCAACAAGTTGCCGGCCGAGATAACAGCTGTGGGAGGGGGAGGGGAGCCGCAGGCAGCCACGACTGAACGGTTGCGATCTAGAAAATTCAACAAGAGGCCGCCGCGGTAGCGGCGGCGGCGGTTCCAATTAGCTAAGCCAACTGGGAAGGCAGAGAGCGAGGCGGCGGCCCCGCTGATCGTGCCCGGGGCGAGCAGGCGGGCGAGGGCGCGGGGCCTCGGCGCTGCCCCGGCGGCCCTCGCCCGGCCCCTCCCGCGGGCTCTCGGAGCGCGCCTGGTGTTTACACACTGTCCTTCCGACACGGGATCAAGTTTCAGGACGCGATGGAGGCGCCGGGGGCCCGCCACAGGCCCGGGAGAGGGGAAGAGCTGGAGCGGGATCTAAGGCAGCAGTGCGCGGACGAGGCCCAGCTCGCGTGGGCACAGCTAGTGCAGCCGTCCCCCCGGGGGCGGGGTGAGGGGGAAGTCCACCGGGAAGGGCGGGGCTGCGGGGAGCTACCCGCAGCGAGAGGTATCTCCGAGTCGCCAGAGTGGGGTGCTTTGCTTACTCTAGCCGGAGAACTTCCCCCTGGGAGGGGAAGGACTGCTGAGAACCAGGCGCAGGGGCTGCTGTGAGCTCCCCTCGCGAGCTCTTCGCCCCTTCCCTCCAGTCCCTTTGATATACTACCCGATGCAGGCCATTGTTGGGGAGGAGGGGGCGGTCTGTGGGCTAGAGGAGGCTCGCGCGATCGGAGACCTCGAGCCTCCCCGTGCGCCCTGGCCCCAGGGCTGCGGAGGCCTCGGGCCGAGTGCCGGAGGGCTCGCGGTTCCGCGCCTCCTCTGAGCTGGCAGCGCGCGGGTGCCCCACGCTGTCAGGCGGCGGTGGGTGAGCTTCCAGCAGCACAGGCACACTGTAAACAGCTGCGTGCGCGCCCTCCCAGCCCGGGCTGGGAACCTCACCCAAACACCATGTCGCCTTCTCTCAGGCTCCCGGCAGAGGCTAGGGGAGACTGGGGCGCGGGCGGCGCGGCTTTTGTAGTCGAGCCTGGGGAAAGAGGGCCCCCACCCCATGCCCAGGCCACCGGGGCCCGGGAGCGAGCGTTCTGAACCTGCAGGGGTGCGGGGTGCTGCGGGGAGGGGAAGGAGTCAGCGCCTGCCCCCTCCCCACTGAATGTCTGCTTTGTTCCGGAAAACAAGGGAAGCATTAGGCTGCTGCCCCCGGGGAAACACAAAACTTCTTTTTGAATCTCGGGAAGGGCGGTTGACTGCGCTACGGGGCTCCCGAGACAGACCGAGGAGGGGAAAAGCTGAGAGGGCGGGCGGAGACCGGGAGACTCCGGAGAGAGGACGACGTACAGAGCGGGGAGGGGGTGGCGGGGGGAGCCGCTCAGGGTGACTGGGCGGGAGACCCGGGAACCCGACTCGTCGCGAAGGTGCCGCGCGAGTTCCAGCGAGCAGCCGGCCCGGCCAAGTGGCGCCGGCCCAGCCGGCGGCCGTGCCAGCTTCCTGCCCTGCCCAGGACCGCGGAGCAGTCGGGGACGCCGCCGCAGGCTGGCCCGGAATCGCAGGAGGACAGCGGGGGTGGGGGTGGGGGCGCGAAGCCACAAGTAAACCCCGACTAGAACTTTCTGCACATACACCCGCCCCCCCCCCTCCCCGAGTGGGCCCAGACCCCGGGCCTGTGGGCGTCAGCTATAGGCTTTACACCTTGGAGGAGGGTGGGGGCAAAGGCCCAGGGAACTCCCTCGCGGAAGGTGGGGGACAGTCTGAGGTGTCTTTGGTCTCATTTGATGACCGCTAATCCGATCGGCTCCCAGGCCCGCTGTGCCGTTCCGAGGGGGCGGGTCAGTTCTGCCCTGGCCGGCAGGATCGGGCATGGGGACGAGCCAAAGCAAACCTGGAGCTCACTCGCTCTCCAGCGCCCTGTCCTCCTCCGGCCGCCACCCCTCACTTCACCTTCCCGCATCTAAGGATCGGGAGGGCACCCAGGCTCTGCCCCACCCCCCGCGGGGCGCTCCCCTCCGCCTGGGAAGCTCAGACACAGAGCCAGGGTTTTCCCCCTTTCCCCTGGGCTCGCTGGGTTTCTAACTTCCTCTAAACCACCCTCCTCGCTCCGAAAAGCCCCGAGGAGAGGAGCCGAGAGGAAGCACGCCGCGAGTGTGCGAAATGAAGACCATGTGTGGGGACGGCGGCATCAGAGTGTAGCCGCCGGGGGGTGAGGGGTGGCGAAGGCCCCCGCGCAGCCGGAGGCTTGGGGCGGCAGCAACCAGCGCCTCTGCTCGGCGTTGGGGACGCGGAGCCGCAGCGAAAAGCAGCGAAGAGGCTGGGCTGGCCTCGTGGCGGGCGGCAGGGAGGGGGTGCCGGGGCTGCTGCGCCGTGGGGGGTGGGGGGCGGGGACGCAGCCCCGGCTTCCTGGGCCGCAGCTGCGACCGAGGGCGCAAGAGCAGATCGTGCTCGGCGGCGGCGGCGGCGGCGGCGGCGGCGGCGGCGGCGGCGGCAGCAGCTCGGGCCCGCCGCGCTCGCAGCTGAGAATCAACAAAGGGAGGCGGCGGGCGAGCGGGGGAGGGGCGCCGCTGAGCGTTCGCTGGCTGCTGTGGAATAATAAAAAATAATTAATAATGATAATAAGAGAAAAATCCCCGGGCTTTCATGGCTCTAGGTTTCCGTGTGGCTGCAGGGGGAAGCGCGCTGTCCTTGAGGCGGCCTCTCTCGCCTGGCCTGCCCGCCCCTCCCCCTCCCTCGCCCCCTCCCCTCCCCGGGAACCGGGAAGAGAAAGGTCTGCAGCTGACAAATATTATCCATTCTCCCCATCGATCGCGGAGTGTACAGATGTGAGCGCTTGATGTGCCCGCGGAGCGGCGGATCCTCCCTGCTCGCTCGCTCTCGCCCAGGCTCCGCTCACCGCCCCCCTCCTCCCCCTTTGTTCTCCTCCCCTTTCCCTCTCTTTAAATAGATTTCAGGGCGCTGCCTGTTGGAGAGCAGCTGGCGATCTCTCCCGAGAGAGGGAGCGAGCGCAGCCCGAGGTGCCCTGTCACCAGCCTCCCCTCCCCCACCTCGTCTTCCTAGTGCCGGCCTACCCCCCCCCTACACCTTTCTCCAGTTTCCAAAACAGAAAACACCAGGAACACCCACGTCCACTGCACCGCGAGTCTCTCGGAGCCTTTGGACCCCTCGCGCAGTCCCTGTGCTGTTCCTGTGTCGGCGTCTTGCTGTTCGGGGAAAGGAGGGGGGCGCAGGGAGGGGACCCGGGGACGTGCCGGAAGAGCTGAGGGTCGGGATCTTTCCCCGGCAGCAGCGGGGACGCAGCCCCGGTCGCGCTGAGGGGGGACAGTTTATCCATTAGGGAAAGTCGGCGGAGGCGGCCCTTTTATTCCTCTTTTGCAGATGGCAGATTAAGCCGGCAGCGTCCGGCCTCAAAGGGGCCGGCCGCTCGGCGAAGGGTTAACCCGTCGACCGGTAATCGCGGGCGCGCACACACACACACACACACACACACACACTCACGCGCGCGCGCGGCGCGCCCTCCCCGCCCGCCCGGACGCCCGCCACAGCCCGCAGTGCGCCCGGGGCTGGCGGGGGGACTCGGGGGGGGGGGAGGGGCGGGGCGGGCTTAACCAGGCCGCTCGACTGAGCCGAGGCCACCTCGCCGTCTGTCACTTAAATGATTGTCCTCCGCTCTGCTCGGTGCGGTCAGTACGGGCTGTTAACAGGCAGTTGCAATCAGTTTCCGAAAGGTCAGCCAAGGTCCTCCGGCTCTCGCAGACGGAAGGCATTACGAAACCGCTTTTGTATCTGCAGGCACTTTAGAAAAAGAGGCGAGGAGGGGCGCACCGCAGCGCCGCGGTGCTGCGAGCCCCGAGAGAGGGGCGGGGGCCGCAGGGCGGGGGAACTCGCCCCCCCCCCCAGTCCCCCGCGGCCTGGACCCGCGGAGGGGAAACCACCGGGCGAGTGACCCAGGCCCTCCCGATTTCGATGGGGAAGCAGGAAATAATGGGGGGGGGGCAGGCAGCAAGGAAAGGAGGAATGGGAGGAAGTGGGAGAGGCGTCCTGGCTCCCCTCCTCGTCCGGCCTGCGGCCCACACCAGGACCCGGACGAGGGCGAGCGGCCTTGGGTGCGCAAGACCCCTCTCGGACTCTCAGATCCTCCTGACGCTGGCAAGTGGGCGAGGTGTGGTTGGGGGATAAAGAGAGACCCTCGCAGAGCCAGCGAGTCCCCGCACGGTGTCTGAAGACGCTGCTGCTGCCGCCGCTAGAAGTCGTCCATCAGCAACCAGTCCAACCTGCCAGTGATAATGTGCGATCAACACCAAATCACCCCCGCCAGGCGCGATCCATCATCGCTGCGCGCCGCGGGCCCGCGAGAGGCTGACTTGGGGCTGGGGGCGGGGGGTGTGGAGCAGAAAGCTGTCGCCCAGCGCACTGGGACTCCCTGCGCACCTAGCTGCCCCTCTTGGAGGTCTGCATTACTCTCCAAGTTCTCCAGCCGCAAAGCGCAGACCGAGTTCCCGGCGCAGGTCACTTAGGAGCCCGCGCGTCCTCTGCGCCCTACCACCCGGGTCACACCCTACAAAGCCATCCCTCCCTCAGAGCTGCCCTGCCGGTCCCTTCCCCCTCCTCTGAGAAAGCCTGGCTGGCGGGAAATTAATATTTAATATCGTGAAATTGATTAAAGGGCTGGAAGCCGGCGATGGGGTAGGGGGAAGGGTAGGGGCATAATTAAAGATCTGAGAGTCGTGGCCGGTCCTCGTCTGCCAGCCCCACGCGGCCTTTGTGAGGCTGAGGCGGGGTCGAGTTGGGCTGAGCCTGGCGGTCCTAGAGCGGTGGCACACGCAGCCCAGGTTCTGGCCGGTGCCCGAGGGCGGACGGCAGGGGTGGCTCGGCGGGGGCTGGCTGTCCTGGAGATGGCGAGTAACCTCTCCGCACCAAGAGCCTCGCCTCCTTTGCCTGCCCGCATCGTGGACTCCTTTCGGCCTCAGGAGCTTGAGGGACGCGTGCTGCAGCTCCTCCCTGCTAGTTCGGCACAGAAGCGCCTTACCCGCCCCGGGGGGCACCTTGAGGGGGCGTCCCCCTGCAACTCCAAGGTCCCCAGCGCAGCTTCACACCGGGCCTGGCTCCGAGGCCCCTTCCCAACCCCTGACGGGGGTCTTCCGGGCCTCACACAGCCCTTGGAAAGCGGAGAGTCAGATCCACCAGGTTCTGTAACTGGGGGATCCTGAGACCGAGGTTGCCCCCAGCCGCCGCTGGTTCTTTCTCATCCAGGCCCCACCCAGACCGCTCCCGCTTGGGGCAGCTTAACTCGTTCAGCTGCACTGCAGATGGGGCCTGCCGCTCCAGGCGGTGGTCTGTAGGGAGCCTTCACCGAACCTGCTCCGTGGGCCGCCTATCGTGCCTTTTATGGTTACCGCGCCTTCCCGGAGGGTCGCAGGGCTGGACAGGGCCGGAGGTGGGTGCGCCGGGGCCACCCGTGCTGGTGTTACTAGAGGAATTCGGTGGGCACATGGTCAGCAGTAACCCTTTGGTGCCGACTACAATTTAGAAAGCGGATGGTTGGCTTGGTGGCAGGATGGACCCTCAGTTCCTGGAGGCCGGGCTTCAAAGGGCCGCTTTGAATTTTTTCTTGTATACGATTTATTTTTTGGTAAAGCATCATGTCTAAAACGTACCAACGAGTGTGCAGAGGGGAGAAAATGCACATAAACACAACATGCAGCGTTCTTGGCCCCGATGGGCTGGGGAGAGTCAGGATACTCCTCCAGGCTCCAGGCCCGCTAGAGGGAAGGTCAGGACCAGGGACGGCTAGGTCCGGTGTTGGGTTTATTGCTGTACTTGAACAAAGCGCAGGGAGCTGCCTAAACTGGGGCAAGAGAGGTAATTAAAAGAGGGGCCGCAGAAGGAAGGAAAGGCTGGTGTGGTTGTAGCTTAGGCGGGTGGAGGAAGTGTTCTCCAGAAGAATAACAAGCCTGTGCAAATGTTACGCAGAACGAGTTTATTTCACCAAAACAAAACCAAAAAAGTTCTCATTCAGCCTCTCACGCTGAGCTGATAAGCAACATGCAAACTTTGGATGGAACCTTGAACTGGTGGGAGGGGCCAGCCGTGAAGTTTACAAAGGACAAGGGCTAGCTTTTCCAGGTACTCCTCTGTTGCCACCATTTGTGATTTTACCTGCATCGGCTGCTCCCTAGGGGAGCCCTTGTGACCTCCCAACCTGAGCCGGAGGCGAGATCACTCAGAATGCACCGCATTCATCACTGCCATTTCTGGTAAATTGGACCTCAGGTTTTGGAGTGTCCTAGGAAGAAGGCAGCCTACGCTGTGCGCATACCGATATCAGAGCCCATGTGATGAGCGGTACACGTTTTGTAGTCTTTTACTAGGTACCATTACGGATCTCATAACCGGATGTACCAGATTTCCCAAGAGAATTCTGATTTCAAGAGCTCTGGGCCTTGTGTCTTCCCCGGGCACGAGCCCCTACCTGCGGTCACTGGAGTTACGTCATCGTGCCCCAAAGGTGTTCCAAGGCTTACTGGACGATCTGCCAAGGCAGGAGTGACGGGGTGGGTGGGACTGTCTTCTGGCGGGGGGTTGGGGGGGGCGGTGAGGCCTGCACCTACTGGTACCTGCCGGTCCTCTGCCCACCACGTCTACTCCAACAGCCATCCTCACGGTCCTTATTTCGGCCAGGGCCTAGCCCTACCTCCTCGGAACCGGAGCCTGGGGGAGTTGGGTGACAAAATATCCCTTTAGGGCCCGTCCAGGTAGAGCGCCTGGCAGGGTGCCTGTCTGGGGAAGTCGCAGGACCGGGTCCTCGGGGGTCCCAGCGGGCCACGGAGGAGCGGCCTCCCCCCCCCCGCCCGCCCCGGGGGGGGGACACAGCCGCCCGCACGGACTCCCGTGGTGGGGTGGGGGGCGCCGCCCGCCTCCCCCGCCACCCCCGGCGCCGGCGGCCCGCGAGGCTGCTCGCCGGCCGCCATCTTAGCCCGGGCGGCGCGGGCGGCGCTGCCCCCGGCGGTGGGACTGCAGAGCCGCAGGCCCGGCGGAGGCGGCCGCGCGGGCGTTCCCGGGCAGCCGGGGGTGGTGGGGGGTGGCGCGCGGGGCGCCGCGCCCGCTCCTTCCGGAGCCCCCTCCGCGCGGCGGGGCACTGCCGACCCCCGGCCCCGGGCGGCCGCCCCTGCTTAAGGCGCAGTCTGGAGTCGCCCCTCGCCGCGCCGCCCGAGCGGATTTTAATCCCGAGAAACGACCTCTGGTTCCCGGACTCCGGCAACGGTCAACACGTTGTCACCTCTCCCGCCGAACTTGGGCTGCTGTCCCCGACCGCAGCGTGCGGTGGCAGCTCCCCGGCCGGGGCGGGGCGGGGGCGAAGCCTGCGGCGCGATCCCCACCGTTCAAGAGATTTCTCAGTCGCTCTCGGGGCAAGATAAGATTGGAAAGTTACCTCTCTTTAAGGGATCTTGATTGGAGAAGACTGCCACTCTATTTGTCCACTTTTTTGACATGCGTTTATGGAGGGCTTGCTAAGGGCAAGGCACTGTGTTAGGTCCTAGGGGGATGCAAAGGTACAAAAGTGAATTTTTAAAAAAGGCATCCCCTGGCCCTCAAGTGATTTACAATCTAGGTGGGAAGGCAGACTTGTAAATGACTAACTAAACACAAATAAAAGGTAACGTGAAATGAATGTAAACAAAGGGCATGAATCCTGCAGTAAATGGCCTGGGGAAGGGCCAATTAATGATTTTAAAAATAACTTTTACTCCTAAAAATACAGAATCCAGTTCTGGGAGGGGAGGAGAGGAAAGGATAAAAATTTACTAACACTGGATAGTTCCAGGGTTCCAGGGAATAACAGTCATCACTTCTGAAAGGTTGATGTTTAGGAAAAATGGTGAAAGTTTATTTAAACTAAGCAGAATACCAAGAATCAGAAACTTCGGATTCATTTATCAGCTCCTGACATTAGCTGGGTGGTAGAGATGATGCAATTTTCTATCAAAACCCAAAGGTTTTAAAAATAAAACTAAATGGAGGATTAGAAACTTGTAGAAAGGTTTCAGGCTTACAGATAATGGGAATTAAAAGAAAACACACAAAACAAAAAAGATCACCCTATTTATGTGCAGATGGTCTCCAGGAGGTGAACGTGCAGAAAACTGTCCCAAGATGATTTGTACAGAAGTTGGGGAGTGTGGGAAAATTAGTCATAGGTCAAAGAAAATTAAGCAAATTAAAAAGTGAGGCAATTATTAACCCCAGGGAAAAAAAAGCGGACAAGAAAGGAAAAGCAATCACTGAAGTTCATTTGTCTGGGCAATAAACAATATATATGTGGTCATAAAGTAAACACTGCATATGAATTTAATGAGAAATTATGATATAGCTCTATCGTAAGAGTGGGAGAGCTAAAGTATGATACAAAGGACTAAACCCCTCCTCTACCAGGGGTACCTGGGTGGCTCTGTCGGTTAAGTGTCTGACTTTGGCTGATCTCATGGTTTGGGGGTTTGAGCCCAGCCTCCGGCTCTGCACTGACAACTCGCAGCCTGCTTGGGATTCTTTTTCTCCCTCTCTCTCTGTCCCTCCCCCCCAATAAATAAATAAATAAACATTAAAAGAATTAAAATCATGGGACACCTGGGTGGCTCAGTCAGTTAAGTGTCTGACTTCTAAAAAAAAAAAAAGTGCCTGACTCCTCAGGTAATGATCTCATGGTTCTTGAGTTCAAGCCCTGCATCAAGCTCTCTGCTGTCAGCACAGAGCTGCCTTCGGATCCTGTCTCCCTCTCTCTCTGCCCCTCCCCTGCTTGTGCTCTCTCTTTTCTCTTCCTCAAAAATAAATAAATGTTTTAAAAAATTAAAATCCTCTTCTACCATACTAGGGGGTCGACAGATGATAATTACCATGGATTATTCAAGAGAAGGCCACATCTTTGTATTAGAAATATCGTGGTATCTGGGCGCCTGGGTGGCTCAGTCGGTAAAGGGTCCGACTTCGGCTCAGGTCATGATCTTAATGGTTTGCGAGTTTTAGCCCATAACCGGGCTCTGTGCTGAGGGCTCTGTGCTGAAGGTTCTGTGCTGATGGCTCAGAGCCTGGAGCCTGCTTCAGATTCTGTGTCTCTCTCTCTCTTTCTCTGTCTGCCCCTCCCCTGCTGACACTCTGTCTCTCTCAAAAATAAATGAACATTAAAACATTTTTTTTTAGAAATATGGTGGTATCTACCAGAAGAAACAAGCAGAACAAGGGAGGGGTCTGCAGAACGTTTTGTACCAAGACTTTATATACTATTTGGCTTCATTGGGCAAATATTCCTTTGTGAAAAACTACAATTAAAAAAAATTTAAAAACACATTGGGGCGCCTGGGTGGCTCAGTCGGTTGAGCGCCGACTTCGGCTCAGGTCACGATCTCGCGGTCCGTGAGTTCGAGCCCCGCATCGGGCCCCTGTGCTGACAGCTCAGAGCCCGGAGCCTGTTTCAGATTCTGTGTCTCCCTCTCTCTGACCCTCCCCCATTCATGCTCTGTCTCTCTCTGTCTCAAAAATAAATAAACGTTAAAAAAAATTAAAAAAAAAATAAAAACACACATTCTTGGAAGCATAAAAAGTCTGAGAACGACTCAGTCACAATGATGTAACTAATGTCCTTTGAAACTATCTTCCTTCAACACACCCAATTCAAATTACCCAAAGTGTGGAAGGAAACGGGGAGGGAGGTGAATGGTTTTGGGGCTCCCAGACTATACATTCCTGGTTAAAAAGGAAGAGCAAATCCTCTAAATTTGTCCTTGTCAAGAGAGACGCCATTTATGGCCTTCCTGTGAAAATACCTTTCCAAGCGTTGATGGAAATGAACAGGAGTAGACTTTACAGGGCTAATTTAGAAGGCTTCCAAAGGCTTTCCCTACCAGCCTATTACTGACACCAGAAAAAAAACCCTCTCTGGAGTTGTTTAATTGCTTTATTGGGATGATCTTCCACTTTTTTTTTTTTTTTTTTAAGTAGGCTCTATGCGCAACATGGGGCTCAAACTCGTGACCCTGAAATCAAGAGTTGCAAGCTCCACTAAGTCAGCCAGCCAGGCACCCTGATCTTCCACTTTCATTTACTTTATATATTTTTATTTTTTATTATTCTTAAATAATCTCTCCACCCCATGTGGAGGCTCCAACTCATGACCCCAAGATCAAGAGTCCTATGCTCTACCCACTGAGCCAGCCAGGCATCCGTTCTTCCACTTTTAAATGTAAATGATCCTCATCCATTACACATTAGTGTGAATTTCCTTTCACAGGTAACTTGTTAGGATGTCAAATTCTATTGCACCACCTGTTAGGGTCTTACACTCAAACGCCTACACCCAGTACATAAAGGCCTGCAGTTAACATCCCTTAAAGTCTTCACATTCAAAACCAAAGAAAACACGCCCCCTCCAAAATAATCCCACCTTGCCTGCTAAACAAGACATAGATAGAGCGACACCCCTGTCTTTTTTTTTTTCTTTCTTTATCTCCAAACAAAACCTAGGAGAGACCCAGTGATTTATGAACACTGGACCCTGCAGATGAGAGGTGACAAAGCAAAGAGTAAATGGGCCCTAGTGCTCCAACCTGCTGGGTCAACACTGGCTTGGTCTGCAGCCTTCGGCTGTCCCACTCTGCTCCCAAGATGCCCTTTTGACCCCTGTCCTGCCCTTTGTCACCATCCCTTTTCTTCTTGATCAGAGAGAGAATCTGTTTCTCCTCTGCCCCGAGGAAGACTGCCACTGGCCCAGTTGGTGACCGTAAGAACGGGAGTGAGTGAGGAGCCCTGGGCCTGAATTCCAGCCCTCACTCCCTGTCTTGGCCGGGGAACCTTTGTGCAATACACAAACCTCACAAACGGATGCGGCGGCCCTGCCTGAGAAGCCAGCTTATTTCAGGGGCCTCCCGGAATGCTGCTTGGTTCCGACCTACAAGGCTCCCGCTGAATCTGGGTTTCTTTGGTTTCCAAAAGAGAAGTAGCCAGCCCCACAGACTGAAATCACCTGAAGGGAGGCTGGAGTAAGCCAGGTACATCCTGGTACATCCTGGAATATCCTGGACGGTGGAGGTGAGGTCAGGAAAGGGGCAGGTAGGTCGAAGTTCACCCAGGACTTCTCCACTAACCCGGGGACTTCGTTTTTTCATTGGGATCTAAACCGTGAGCCTCCGGCCCCAAAGCCTGGCTGAAAATTAAGTCTTCGTGAGCAAAAAGGAAAGCAGGCCAGAGGGGGCACATGCCGTTTGGATTTTCAAAAACGGGAAAATGATTGGATTTCAGATTTAGGGAAGGTGTGTCACGTTAAGACAGCCAGAGAAAATAATAACTGCCAATTCCAAAGCAAAACAAAATCATGTTTTTCCACCGCGTTTCTATCTCTGTCTCCTAGTTGAGCCACAATGAAATAGCGGATCAAATAGCAGATCAAAGGCAGAGGCAAATACAATTATGTTGCCTGTGAAACCCCTAGCATGAAATTAGAAGTCAAACTCTCCATTCAGGGGTTAGAGACAAAGATAATGGGAACCTGGGGCCCTAGAGATGTACGCAGCCCCTTTCAGTCACAGTGTTCTCCATGCTGGATATTTAAAACCACACCTGAGGGTAGGGGACACACATTAAGTATTAGAGTAATTTATTATCAGACTAATATATTATTTTTTCCGCACCTACTTTAGGAAACGCATAGACCACATTTCCAGCTTTGTACCAACATAAAGATACCGGTATGTTGGGGAAAAAGAAGGGTGGGGGGGACTTGTAAGCAAATGGTAAAAATGATGTTGTCTGAAGCAATGAAGGGCCAGCACAGATCCCCCCACAGATGGAGGGCAAAGGCTGGGGACAGCCAGATTGCTAGTCCTGTCCCCTACCCGCTTTCCCTTTCAGTGCCGAAGGGTCTAGAACCCATCTGATCCCAACACACAATTCTTCCTCAGTCCTTCCCATACTCGACGAGCTCAACAGAGAGAGCTGTCCTTCGATAATGTCTATTTTTCATAAATCCCATATTTGCTTTATGGACCTATTTCTTTTACCCTGGCCTAATTTTAACTGCCTCCCCCACCCCCTGTGTAACGTCCGCGGCCTCTTGAGAGTACCGGTTCCTATTATAACATAGACTATTCTGTTTAGAGCTAAGCCTGGCATGGCTCCACACCCTGCCCCCCACCCCCAACCTGGCCATAAATTCTTTCACACTCCTCCCAACAGAGGTAGAGTCTAAGTCCTTTTCCCTTGAATCTGAACGAACGGGCTTGGGGCTTGCCGTAACCAGTCAAATAACAGGTGAAATGAGGCCACGTGACTTCTGAGGATGGGTCAGAAAAGGTGATACAGTTTTCATCCCATTTGCTGGCGGGTTTGGTCTTGGGGCCCTGAGCTGCCGCTAAGTTACCTCAAGTTCATAAGCCGCCATGCTGTGTGGGAGCCCAGGCCACACGGAGAGCCCCCTGTTTGTGCTGTAGGACACAGCTGAGGTCCCACCCAGCAGCCAGACATGCGGGGGTGGGCGGCAGCTGCCTCCAGGCGATTCTAGCTCCCTGCTGTTGAGTCTCTCCACCCAATTCTGAACCCACAGAATGCACGAGCAGAATTCAGTTGCTTCTGAGTGAGCTCCCTTGCAGCTGACACGGCGATGACCCTTATTTTTGTGATAGTAAGTAGGGGAAACCAGTTTTATAACATGTTGTAAAAGCCATGGAAGACGGTGAGCTGGATTAAGCGTGGAAGCATGGAGGTGAGGTCATGACCGCACGCTTCGTGAGTTCGAGCCCTGAGTCAGGCTCTGCCCTGGCTGTGCAGAACCTGCTTGGGATTCTCACTCTCTCTCTCTCTCTCTCTCTCTCTCTCTCTGCCCCTCCCTTGCTTGCACTTTCTCTCTCTCTCTCTCTCTCTCTCTCTCTCTCTCAAAATAAATAAATAAACATTAAAAAAAAATAGAAGCGTAGAAGGCAGGACATTTTTGATCATGACCCAAATCCTCCACCTTCTATGACCTAAGTAACCTCTTGTTCTTCATGGAAACCCTATAGGACAGTGGTCCATCTGTTTCTCAGATCTGATCTCACACTTTCTGAAGGACGTGGCTGAAAGAACCCTACTTGTTGTCCCCTCCGGACTTACACTGGCTGCACAAGGGAGTCAGTTCACCGGGCAGGAGACAGGGACCAAGCACCTCCACCCGGCTAGCTTTGCTCTCCCATCGATTCTCTTCTCTCCCCACATTCTTCTCGCCTGTTCTCGAAGGTTCTCCCATCAGGGATGGGGAGGGATGGAATATGGAAGGGAGGTCAGCGTCAGTTTCTTCCCCCACAACTCCACATCTTTCATTCTGTCTCCAACTTTCATTCTGTCACACTGGCTAGGCCGTACGGCCACAGAATCACCCAGGGATTCAGTGCCCTTTGGCCTGTCCCTCGGCACCTCCTCCTTCACTAGCCCCTGCTGCCCGGCGGCCCACAGACCCTAATTCATAGCCTGCCCTCCTGGGGAAGTGCTGAGCTCAGAGGATGAGTCCTGGGGAGGGGTTGCGACCATGTAGAAAGCGGAGAACTGCGGCGGGGAATATGGGGATTCCCGGTGGCACCCCCCCACCTCCCCCACACCCTCCCCGCAACAAGCAAAGCAGCCAGGGAACAGGAGCAGAGGTCAGGCAGAAGGGACAGTTCCCCCGACCACAGAAAGCCAGCACCGACTGGGATTATCAGCCGCTCACTCATCTTGGGGAGGCCTGACCCTCGGAGCACAGCCAGGGCTCAGTCACAAGTCAGCCCTGCTCAGGAGAGCCCACGGGCCTGGGACCTACCCCTTCCCCAGAACCCGAGTCCAGCGCTCACACGGGGGCTGCCCGCCCCTGCTGGACTGTGGGGTCCCTGGCTCCAATTCACAAGGCCGCTGGAACACACATTGTTAGAACCAATTGTGTCTTCTGACCCAAATCCCAGCCCAGCGAAACCTGTGTCCAGCTAGGGCCTGGCACCAACCTTCCTGCCTACACTTCAAATAATACCAGCCCAAACTCCCTCAGGCCTTCAAGAACAAGGGCACAACATTTATTAAAATCTTCTTATTACCTTGCCGGTGTTTTCCATGCAATTATATCATCTAATCTTTCCCCAATCTTGTGATGGAGGCATTCTCAAACAGATTTCACAGATAAGGAGACCGAGGGTCAGATAGGTTATACAAGCACTGTGTATGTGTGGGGGTGGGGGTGGGGGCGGGGGCAGAGGGTCCCATCGTAAGTCCAGATGTGTCTTGCTCCAAAGGTTTCCATCACACCTGTGATCTCCCAGACATTTCTTAATTTTTTTTTAACGCTTATTTATTTTTGAGACAGAGAGAGACAGAGCATGAACGGGGGAGGGGCAGAGAGAGAGGGAGACACAGAACCGGAAGCAGGCTCCAGGCTCTGAGCCATCAGCCCAGAGCCCAACGCGGGGCTCGAACTCACCGACTGCGAGATCGTGACCTGAGTTGAAGTCGGACACTTCACCGACTGAGCCACCCAGGCGCCCCTCCCAAACATTTTTTAAAGTAAAGTCTACATCCAACAACACGGGCTGGAACTCAGGATCAAGAGTCACGTGCTTTACCAACTGAGCCAGCCAGGCATCCCAACCTCCCAAACATTTTTTTTTAATGTTGGGTTTTTTTATTATATATTTTTTGAGAGATGGAGAGAGACAGAGCACAAGTGGGGGAGGGGCAGAGAGAGAGGGAGACACAGGATCCAACGCAGGCTCCAGGCTCCGAGCTATCAGCACAGAGCCTGACTCAGGGCTTGACATCATGACCTCAACCGAAGTTGGACACTTAACCAACTGAGCCTCCCAGGTGCCCCATTTAAAAACATTTTTTAAATGTTTATTTTTTTAAACAGTTTTTTTTTTTAACGTTTATTTATTTTTGAGACAGAGAGAGACAGAGCATGAACAGGGGAGGGGCAGAGAGAGAGGGAGACACAGAATCTGAAACAGGCTCCAGGCTCTGAGCTGTCAGCACAGAGCCCGACGCGGGGCTCGAACTCACAGACCACGAGATCATGACCTGAGCCGAAGTTGGCCGCTTAACCGACTGAGCCACCCAGGCGCCCCTAAATGTTTATTTTTGAGAGAGAGAGACAGAGAGCAGGGGAGAGGCAGAGAGTGAGGGAGACAGAATCTGAAGCAGGCTCCAGGCTCCGAGCTGTCAGCACAGAGCCTGACGCGGGGCTCGCACTCGCGGACCATGAGATCATGACCTGAGCCGAAGTCGAACACAAGCCACGGAGCCGCCCGGGCGCCCCTTAAATTTATTTATATATTTTTAATGTCCCAAACATTTTGATCATGTATTTTGTGCCAGGCCCTGAGGTGGGCTTGCAAAGATCAATAAAAGAGTCTCTGCCCTTGGGGAGTTTGGAGTCTAGTGGGGGAGGCAGAAACACGGCAATACAGTGGGATAAGGGGGCTGAAGGCGAGATGGTCTAAGTACCATGTCCTTCCTAGGGCATTAGCTGCTGGCTTCCCTCCCATGTCTGTTTTCTCCTGTCAAAGGAGTCTGCACCCACACACCTGGCAGGAATCCTGGTACCCTTACTAGACCCTGACTGCAGTCCCAGACTTCCTCAGCTGGAAAATGGGCACAGGGGCCCAGACACTGAGCAGGCTGGTAGGCCCTAGTAAGGCTTTTATGGAAGCCTGTTAAAGGGCTTTGGGCTTCCTCTGATGAAAGGCGCTTAAGTGCATCTGGTTTTGATTACAGGGGAGGAGAAAGCCAGGCAGTCTCTCGGGGGTTGGACCAGTCATCTGGCTCTGCCTTCCTCCGGGCAGAGCTGGCTGCTGGTGAGGCCAGGAGGCCAGGTGTGTGTGGGGAGGGGGGGGGGGGGGGGTGGGGAGGGTTAGCAGGCAGGAAGCAGAGCCTGTACGAAACTCCCCAATTCTCTACTAAGACTCCTGACCCCAGCCCCTGGCTCTGCCAGGCAGGACTCCCCCCCAAAAAACAGCATGATGGGTCAGAGGTGCCAGGATCCTTTGAGAAAGTCAAGTTCATAGTGGCCGCTGCCCACTCCTGACCAACAAATAGCTCTTTACTGATCACCAACACCTCATCTCTAAAATATCCTCCCAAGAACCCCCCTGACCACCCAACAACCTTCTGGACTGCTCTTCTCTCTCTGACGAAGTTAAAATAGACTTCTGCCTCAAGGGTTTGCGCAAGCGACGAAAATTAAGGAAATGCAGACTTTTAAAAGTTAAAAAAAAAAAAAAACCCTCAACGTTTTCTTTCTCCTTTTCAACTGGCCGGTTATCATTTCCCATCAAACAGGCATCATTCAGGATTCCACCGCACTGTAACTGACAACATGCTGGAGTAAAGAAAGAGATTAATATTAAAACAAAGTGCCTGTCCCAGAACGTCATCAGGCAGTCCCGAGCTGCTCAGTGCCCAGCACCTGTCCCTGCGCGGGACTCCACGAGGGAACAAAAAGCTCTTGGGGGATCGGACGGGTTAAACACAGTCCGCGGTTCTCGAAACGAAAATGCATTTTCTTATTCCCGCCCTGATTCAATCCTGCTGCGTGTTATTATTGTCAAGTCTCTTCGCACCGCCGTTTCTAAAAAGAAAAACCGTGGGTCTGCACGGCCCTTCGCCGCCTGCTCGGCTTTTATTGTGCACGCAGCCTGGTCTGTCTGCGTGGATTCAGCACGTCGTGACCGCTTCGCAGGCGCGCACGGACACCCTCGGATTGGCATTTCGAGAAGAGCTGGATGCTTTGTCTCAGTGGCGACACACACACACACACACACACACACATACACACACGCACGCACACACACAGATAATAAAGGGCTACAGACCTCTGGCCAACCCTCCTCGCAACCCATAATTAGAGATGACCTTTGCAAAAGGCAATTAAAATATGGAAATGATCGATGCGTTCACCGCCCCCCCCCCCCCCCCCCCCCCGCTTTCCAAAAGGGGAAATACACAGGTGTTGGCTTCAGGAGGCTCCACCTGGCCCGGCCAGGAGGCCTCCTCCAGCTCATGAATGAACTCTTTCTCTAGGGAAGCTTCGATTCCCCGCTACCTACGCGAGCGCTGGCTCTTCTCCTCCCCCTCCCCTCCCCCACCAATGCTCAGGCAGCCAGGAGCTTGCTGGCGGCGGCGGGGCTTTGTCATCGGAACGCACACACAGACACGCACACGCGCGCACCCGGCCACCACGGGACCGCGGCGGCCGCTGCGCTGTGTCCTTCCTCCCTGCGCTCCCCTCCCCGCCCCCTCTTTTTAAGAGCTCCACCAAACCCTTTCTTCCGTCCTTTATGTATGCGATCCTTTTAATCGAGGAGCTCGGGAAGCATTTTAGGGGGGGCCTCCCGCGGGGCGCGGGACGGCAGGACTCAGGACGCGCGCGGAGAGGACGCGTGGGCAGCCGGGCTTTGTTCTGTCCCTTGTCCGGGTCCGGAGGGCGGAAAAGTCTCTGCCGCCCTGGGGCCCACCGGCGAATTGGCGGTGGCCAACGCCAGCAACCCCCCACCGCCACCAAATTGGAACACGTGAAATCCCCTCCGGAGTTCACTTCGTTCGGACTTGGTCCGGGTGGGGTGCATCGCCTCGGAGAGGGTCTCATGGTCCACAAGTGGCTCTCCCCATACAGGCAAATGTGCAGTGTCATTATGGTGGCTCCTGTTGCTCGGGTCCCGGGGTGCTCGGGCGGGCGCGCGCACCCCATCCCTACCCGGGGTGGAGGGCGGGAGGGGGGGCCCTGGGGCTAGGGCTTCCCGGGGGACTGCGTGGAGGAGACGCCGCGTCGGGCCCTCCCGCACCTCCCGGCTGCCTTCTGAGACCGCGAGCACGGAGCCAGGGCGGCCTCTCGCCTTTCATTACCGGGCCTACGAAAGCAGCAGCCCAGGCAAATATGTAGCTATTAAAATTAATCGCCCTGCGTTGTCAGCTGAACATAATGCAAATTATTTATGGGCTGTCTGCGCAATATTTATCATCGTGCAGGCTCCAGGCGCTTCGTGCCTCCCGGCCTCCCCCGCCCGCCCCGGCCCGCGCAGGGCGAAGCTGCGCACAGGCTGCGGCGACCAGGGGGCTCTGGGCACCGTAATGGGATTCCGAAGGCGAGGCCGCGCACCACGCCGCCTTCCAGGCCGAGAGCCTCATTTTAGTTCCTGGCACGCATGCCACATTCGCTGGAGGCCTACTACGTGCAAAATTAGGAGGTCTGCGAAATTGGAGGGGGGGGGGGAGGGTAAAAACCGATCTGGAGAAATCGTAACCAAACAGACAAGTTCAGGCCCGAGGGGAGATGCAGGCGGAGGCTCCTCGGCTGCCGAAGTGAATTTTCTGTGGCTCAAGTCTGTGCTCCAACCCCAGAAACATATGTTTGCGGAAGCTGGCTTCACAGAGGAACCGAGAGCATCGGAGGTGCCCACCAGATCCGAGGACGAACCATGCTGCTGACTGGAACAGGAATTCGGTGTCCTTCGAGCCTCAAAACTTGTTTGCAGATCGCAGATAACAGATTAACTGCTAATTGTCGGAATCGGCCAACCATTTAGTTTATCACTGCTGGGGGCCCCTTGGTATTCGCTGCACTTTTTATATGCAAAAACAGCCTTGGTACCTCCTAAACGGCTTTTGTGCGGCTTTTGTTTCTCTTTCAAATACGGTGTTTTAAAAAACAGCAGCAACACGCCACCCCACCCCCTCTCCAACCGAGCCTTCTCATTAAAAAAAAAAAAAAAAAAAAAAAAAAAACCACAGGAGGAGAAATAATCTATAGGACAATCCCCCCCTACTGGTCGGCGCTGGCGTTAGGGCTTTTTACGGCAGATCGAGTCGCCCTGGGCTGCAGAGGTAAACAGGCTTTCTGCACCGCTGCTAAATGAATCACGAGGGGGAAGAGCGGGGACTACGGGGCGGAGGAGGCCTCGGGATCCGGGCTGGGTGCCAGGGAGGGGAGGGCGCGGCACAAGGGGCAGTGGGGTGGAGGCGAGCTGACCCTGCCCCGAGGCCTCAGGGCCACGGAGTGGAGACGAAGGTCGGTGGGCGGTCCAGCCAGAGGCCCCCGCCTGCAATCTGCTAGGCTGGGTGAATGCGCAGCCTGGGCCTCTGTCCCCAGCGTGCCTGGGCGCCACCTGGGGCCGGTCACGCTGCGTGAGTCCATCTGTGGGGAAGGAGGTCAGGGGGAGCCCCTCCCATACACAGTTTTAGCAGCTCTGGGCTTTCAGGACGTGGTGGGGGGGCAGGCCTAGGTCTTCTGATGTTCATTTTAAGCATGTTCTTGTCCTTCTTCACTGTCCCCACCCTGAACGTCAACGTCACCTCATACTTAGCTGACCCAGCCAGAGTCAAGGCCTACTTCCGGGGTCCTGGGGGAGTGGGGTGGCTGTCTATGGCATCTGCTCTCCGGACTAACTGAAGTGGCTAGAAAGCTACTTCGAATTTATATTCTTCATCCGGGTTTCTTCTCCTTACAGTGCGCTTGGAGCTCATCTGAAGGTCCCTTTTCTTTCCGTTGAACCCCTCAATTTTTGACGGAGATTTTCCTTAGGACATTCCAAAGGATTCTCCCACCGCTTCAGAAGCTTAAGTTGAAGTGATGTAAAAGAAAACGAGGTTCAACGCATTAAGTTGCCTTTGGGTTCCCTTTATCTTGCACATTCCTGCATGGATTTGAGGAAGGGCTGATTTTTACTTTGTTTTGTTTTCTAATGGTCAAAATCGCTGTGTTTTCTAGGGCAAGAGAGGCTGAACACTGATCGCCCGTGAAGTGGAGGGGTCAAGCCCCTTTCACAAAGTGCTGTGACAATTTGGTCCTCAGAAGCCCACCTGAGCAGGGCAGGGGAACTGTTATTGTTCCCATTTTCCAGGCAAGGACACTGAGCCCCTCCTCCCCATAAATTTTAGGAATCCAGTCTTCCTCACTGAACCCAGAACCCAGTTGACACCCACCTGCTCCTGCCGGCATCCACCCTCCTCCAGATTAGTGTCATTTAGTAAATGTTGCATCCTTTTGTGAGATGTATCTACTGGGGTCCTGGGCCACCCTCGGCGGTGGGGGGGGGGGCTGAGGCAGCCCCCACCGCCCACATTTGGGGCAGCTCCTCCACAGCCTGCAACCCGCAGGGATCTCAGCTCTTACAGCCTCCTGTTTACTCACTTGCCTCCACCGAGTCAATTTCGACTGCAGACCCGGGAGGACAATTTTAAAGTGTTTCTGCAGACAGACCCTCTGGCCGCGCCGGAAGTGTTTTATGGACCTGTGAGCCGAGTTAATCCCAGGAGGGGCGGCAGGATTAGTCCCTGGTGTAGGTGGGGGATTCCTGTGTTAAGGTTTAATCCCCATGGGAGGAGAGAGACGCGGAGGGGGAGGGTCGCGTGACTTTGGTAATGTGTGCCCCCTCCCCATTAAGCTCTCCGACTTGGGCCGAGGCCGGTGGAAACTGAGGCATGTGGCCCAGGACCTCGATCCTTGGCGAGGCCAGGTGTAGGGAGCCCGAGGCGCCTGGGGTAGACGCACCCTGGGAGATCAGCAGGGACGTGGAGTGCGAGCGGAGAGCGCAGTTGTGTTTTTTCCCCAGGTTTTATTCTCCCAGCCCTGTGGAAAGGAGCAGAGCCGCAACCCGGGGAGGGAGCCGGAAAGAAACACTTAATCACCGGCGTCTCGCTGCTCGTCACGCGAAGATGGCAGCGGCTCCCCTGGGTTTCAAGGTTCCGGGAAAGGCGTGTGTTCTGCCTTGAGGCGCGCGGGCTGCTGCGCTCCCTCCCTTGGCTCGGCGGCCGGCCCAGGCTCTCTCAACGCCCGCTCTCAACGCCCGCAAGTGCGGCCAGGGCGGCCGGTCTGCCCCTCTGCGGGCCCCCTTAGTGGCCAGGGCAGCGGGTCGTAAGTCCCCGCGTGTTAAAATTAAAGGCTCGAGGAGGTGGGGAGCTGATCGCCCAGCGCCGGATCAGACCACGAACCAACCCCCACACCCCCCACTCCGGCCCCCGGGCGCGCAAAGGCGTCAAGCTGTGGCCAATGGCCGATGCGAGACCTGCGGGGTACACTCCTACTTGCCGGGAGGGGGTGGGGTAGAGGGGAGATGCACAGGCCTGACCACCTCGGGCCCCAGGCGTGCAGCGTGCACACTGACGCTGGGGAAGTGGAGGGCAGCTCGGCCCCCCTCCACCCTGATTCCACACCCGGGGCAGCACACAACCGCCAAGGGCTTCTGACGTGCCCTAGCTGGGAGGAGGAAGGGAAGGCAGAGGCCTGGGGGGCCGGCTGTGCGCTTGGATCCCGCGCACGCGCGCGCGCGCGGGCGCTCTCGCCCGGAAAGGGGGTCCAGAGTTTACGAGAGGCAGGGTGAGTGTGAACAATCCAGAACCAGCCATCCCCACCGGGACTGACAAGCTGACCTCTCCAAACCCCCAGCCATGGAGCTCCGTGCCCGGGACTGGCGGCTCAAGAGGAGGGGAGGCTACGACATCGACATCCGTCCAGTTCTGCGGGAGGAGCCCAGGGATGCACCCTGAGCCCAGGGACCCGTGTGACCCAGCCGCCCCCACAAGCGTCCGTTTAGCTCCGCCTCCCGGGACCACTGACACTTGGTGATAAGGAGTTCCTCCGCAATCGGCTGTCCCCAGCCCCCAGTCACCTCCGGTGGACGTGACCACCGGATGCTATGCGGCAAGGTGGGGCGAGGGGCCTTTGCACTGCCTTTTCTGACCCCTTTTCCAATGCGGAGCCATGATAACGTGCTTCTGTATGAAGCCTCAAAACTTTCTTTTGCAAAATAAGGTCCAGATGTTGGGCCTTCTTGTTTCTCTCCATGACTTCTTCCTTTGGAAGGTAGGGGGTTCAGGCAGTCCACTTGGAAACATCCCCCAAAGGGCTCGCCTTCACTACACAACACTGGTGAGCAACACAGCTCTCCCTCCCTCAGGGCAATCCCTGCCCCATCCTAAACAGCGTTGCTTTGGTCCAGCTGCTTAACGCTTCTGGCCTTCAGTGATCTCCTTCTGTAGAAGGAGGCCAATAACAGCATCTAATTCATAGGGTTGTCTTGGGGATAATATGAGTTAATACATAAAACACCTAGAAGGCGGTCTCTCATACATGTGTCCGTTGTTATGATTTGGTACTCTCTTACCTTTGAATAGAGAGCAGGTAAGAAAAACAGCCAGGTTAAAGACCCCCAAAGGCCTATATGGAGTCAGGGGTTTGGGCAGGTACCAAAGGGCAGTGCTGCCCACACAAAAAGGGCCAGAAGGCAAAATGGGCTCAAACCGTCTCGACTACACTTTCCCTTAAAGGCCTGCATGTGCCGTTGGGATGTAGGGAGGAACGGACGTGCGCTTTAATGGGGCTCATTTAGACTGGATTAATGGGAAGCTTCTGCCAGGGCTCAGGCACCATTACCCACCACCCTCTCCCCGAGGCCGTGGTTAAACAGCATTGGTGGAGAGGACCTCCAGGAGACTCTTCCAGGCTGCCCTTTTTTGATGGCTCAAAGCCACCTCCTGTAAACCAGTTCTTGGAGGTGCTGGGCAAATGCCACATCCTCTGGGGATGTACTTTAGCGGGAGCTTAACACTGGTCCAGGGCTGGGATGTGGTAGGCCTAGTTCCCCGGGCTGTTGGTGGGCCTCATTTTAAGGACACATACATGCGCCACTATTTATGTAATTAGACTTGGTCAGATTTCTAACTTCAAGGAGCTTCCCATTTCCTTTGAAATGGGGTCTCCTGTGCGATGGGGAGGAGGTGGGGCAGAGAAGGGTCTGAGGAGGCCTCAGCGCCACTCGTTCTGGGGTCTGGCCTCTCCCAGGTCACTCATAATTCATTAGGTGGGACAGCCTTTACCTTTTCAAAGACGACTCAAATGGCCTTTCGCTAACGTGGCTGCAGGCATTCGCCTAATCACTGAAATGTGCTGGCGGTGCGCTCTCGCTCTTGGTTGATCCTTATCGGAACTGCGTGCCAGGTTGCCAGCCCCGCGGAAGACAAAGACGCGGCTGACTCCAGGTCTGCTCCCGAAGCCTCAGGGTCACCCACGGGGCTTCCCCTTTACAGCCTCTGGCCCCCAAGCCGCGGCCCGGAACACACCCGCAGCCCTAAGTCAGAATTCCAGTTCTCGAGCGCCACCCGGAGAGTTCACATTTCCCCTCTTCCGAGGCCGCGTGGTGCGCAAGCGACTGACTGAAGGTGGTGCAGCACACGTCTGGCTGGAGGGGGCGGGGGTGGGGAGCTTCCCCGTACCCAGCTGCACGTACACAGGAAAAGAAAAAGCCAAGTGAAAAACGTGGGCTTTAAAAGCCCAAACCCAGGGCAATCTAAGTACAAACAATCCTAGACAGGCGTTTGCGAGGAGTAAGCAACCTCCAAATAGAAACAACTAAAATACATCCCCTTTTAGAGTTATATTAAAAGTCCTCCAAGGTGGAGTGCAAAGGGGACCGCGCCTTCTTAAGGACACACACGAACCGTGCCAAGAGACATCGTCCTCAGCCCAGCGCCTCCTGCGCTGCGTTTTAATACCAGGCAGAAAGCGAGGTTTTCATTCCCATCTACTGATTAACCAGTTCTCGTAGTATTTATAACTGACTCAACGTGTACTCGGTTAAAAAAAAAAAAATTGATCTTGCCTGAAAGATACATGGACGACCTGTATTTAGATAGGCTAAGTTCCCGCAGCTGTCTGACCCCATTTGTCTAGTCTCTCTAAGAATCCACGTTTTCTAGCCCGGGAAGGGGCAGGCGGCCCTCGTGGCTCCCCCTCCGGCGGTTTCCTGGCGAGGCGCCCATCCTCCCCAAGCACCGGGAGCGGAGGCGGCCGCATTAATACTCGCGGGCAGCCGGCTCTGACCTATACTGTCATTTTTTCCATCGGTCAGAATCGGGCTGGGGGGGGGGGTTCTCCTCCGAGGGGCTCTGCACGGATCATTGGGTTTTCCCCGGCGAACTTAACACGGAGGCAAAAGGGGCAGATGGAAACCAGGCCTCCGCTGGCCGGGCGCGCGTAAGCGCCGCACTCTGCAGCTCGACGCAAAGCCAGGGCTGGATTTTCGCGGCCCGGGGCCGGCGGCCTCCCCGCGCCGGCGCGATCCTCTCTCCCTCGGGCTGAGCAAACGTGCTCGCCTAATTCCGCCCTGGAGACAGCAGCTGCGCGGCGAGAGCAAGGGAGGAGGGGGGGGGGGGGACTGCAACTTTTCCAACAGAAAGTGTATGCGCACAGGAGAGGTGAAGGCCCACCCCGATTCTGTGCACGTACCGACACAGCATCTAATCAGTGTCACTGCCAGGAATACGCTTCCGCGGCGGGCGACACCCCCGCCCCCGCCAACCTGCAGGAGGGAGGGGGGAATGCAAATGGCGTCTCACGTCGTCCCAGACTCTGCCCAGCTCCCGCTGCCCCGCGACCCCGAGCAGACGTCGCAGCGGGCCAAGCGCCACCACTCTGGGGACGCGAACACGCTGGAGGCCCGCGCCCCTCTCCTGCGCCAGGGTCTCGGGAAAAGGAGCTAGCGCCACTCCCCGTTCCGAGGCCATTCCCCCGCCCCCACGTCCGGAAAAGCCGCCCTTCCCCGACTGGGGGGTGGGGTGGGGAGAGGGGACGCGGGAAACTTTGCGAGACAACTGTTCCGCGCCTTCCTCGCGTGGCGCGGGAGAGGAACGTAGGTGGGCTTCCCGTCCGGGGCCGGACCACACTCCCCCACTCTTCCAGGCCTCGGACCTGAACCTCGTGGGCTACGGCGGCGGGGAATACATTTCAAGCCACCGGGTGGGGGGAGGACACCAAAGTCGGGCGTCTTCAAGGGCTCTGGCGGGTGGCCAAGTTTGTGTCCTTTCCCTCCCACGCTGGAGTAGCGCGCGCCGCTTTGGGGGAAGCGTGAGACTCCTCACCCCTGGCCATGAGGCCACTCTTGTCTGCAAGGTGGGGCCGATGGTTTCTCTACAGCACCCTCTCCCGCTCTGCGGCCGCCGCACGGCTCGCACAGCCCCGGGGAGTCCCCAGAGAGCCCCCAGAGACGGCCCGCGCCTTCGCTCGCCGGCTCTTCCGGGGGAGGGGGAGGCGTGTGTGTCTTGTGCACCACGGCTCCGGCTCCCACCCTCCGCGGAGCCACCTCGGCAGCCCTCCCCGGCCACGGCCTCAGCCGATCCCCGCCCGGAGTCGCCTTGCGGGATGCAGCCTCCTGCACGCGGAACGGGGCGCCCCTGGGACGCAGGCGGGGATGGCGGTTCCGGTCGTTCCGGGATTTGCGTGCGAGAAGAAAACAAGGCCGGCGACGAGAGGAGCCGCGCCTCCATTCTCGGGGTGCAGACGGCCTCGCAGTCTCCGCGTCGGTCCCGCCATCGCCACTCCGGCCTCGGGGGCCCGTTTCCGCACCCCCACCCCACCCCACCCCACCCCACCCCCCAGCAATTCCTCGTCCCGCCTGTGCCGCACCACGCGGAGCTCCGAGCACCCTGGCTCCCACACCAGCACCCCCGCCACCCCCCATAACTCGCGCGCCTCCCTCGCCCCGGGCTCGGGGCGCCGCTCGCTCTCAGCGCCCCTAGCACGCCGGTTCTACCCTCGGCTGCGAAAACCGCCACCCCCGCCCGGCCGGGCCCTTGTCCCAGCCTGGCTCCCCCGCCAGCTGCGCCGCCACCGCCGCACGTGACCCGCCCCCGTCGCGGCTTCCGCTGAGCTGCCTGTTCCGGAGCACAAACAATTTCTGCTCTGACGCGGGGTCTCTCGGGCCCTGGCGTCCTCTCCTCCCTGCCCCCCTCTTCCGGGTACGAGAACTCAAAACAACTCGCTGACCTTCGGGCGGACCGGCTCCGGCTTCCACCGACTCCGGCATTCCGTTCAAACCCAGCAGCGGCAGCTTCTAAGATTTCACTCCGCGCTGGGCTGGGGGGAGGGGGTGATTTCTCCAGGAGGGGGTGTCTCAGATCGAAAGAGCCACTTCACGCTCCTTCCTCTCCTCCAAAGTGAGTTTTTAGACTAGCCGGAGGCCCTGGGGAAACGCTCGCAGCCGCGCGCAAAGAAAGCACACACCCCCACCCCCACCCTACGCATATGCCGCCTTGACTAGTGTCTGACCCGATTTCCAGGGTCACGGCCCAGCGGCAGAGGGCCTGGCCAGCCTCGGAAATACCACCCAGCGGTGGGCTGTGGCACCGAACAGAGCTGGGGTGGGGTGGAGAGAGAAGTGCGTTAAATAATTAATAAGTAGCTCCCACTTCTGCTTTGTGCTGAGAATTTCAGAAACTCTCCAACTTTGCAGCCCAAGAAACTGAGGCACAGAGAAGGGTCAGTTCCATAACTAGCTCAGGGTCACCCAACTAGTTAAATGACTTAGCGACAATTCGAGCCCAGTTGGCCCAGAGTCCAGGGTGGTTGAACATTCTGCTCTGGTGCTCACCTTGGAATCAAAAGTACAGAGCCGTCTGCAAAGCCTAGTGATCCCTGGAGGGCTCTGTATTTTGCAGGAGGCATCGGGGTTGGTGCATAGCAGGCACTCAAACATTGGTGGGATGAACGGGTCCCTGAATGAGTGATTGACCTGGTCACCGATGGCCAGTGATTTTAGGGAAAACACGGCTCGTGGGCTTCCCTTCCACAGGCGGGTGGTGATGGGCTGAGGGAAGCATATGGCTGGCAGCTCAGTGGTTACTTGTTGTAGGCACAGACCCCATAAGGACCACCACCGTCCTGCGAAGGTAGCTTCAGTCACGGCCCTCATCCGCTGTGACGTCACATCTCTACGACCTACCTTAACCCATATAGCTCTGAGATGCTGGTCAGTGGGACCACACCTGCCCTTTACAGAGCTGCGCCTGGTGGTCCCCTGTGTTGTCCCCCCTCCCGCCGGTGGCCCAAAAGAGGATGCGATTAAAACAGAAAATATTCCTGGGGCACCTGGGTGGCTCAGTCGGTTAAGCGTCTGACTCTCGGTTTCGGGTCAGGTCACGATCTCACGGTTTGTGGGATCGAGCCCTGCATTGGGCTCCACATTGAGCATGGAGCCTGCTTGGGATTCTCTCTCCCTCTCTCTCTCTCTCTCTGCCCCGACCCCCACCCCCACCCCTGTCTCTCTCTCAAAAATAAACATTACGTTAAAAAAAAAAAAAAAGATGGAAAGCTTCACATTTACGAGCAGTGTCTCAGGCACCTGGGTGGCTTCGTCATTAAGCACCCAACTTGGGTTCAGGTCATGATCTGAAGGTTGGTGAGTTTGAGTCCCACATCGGGTGACCTCGAGCCCTGCATCGGGTGAGCATGACCCCCGCTTCGGGTGAACCCCACTTCTCTCTCTGTCTTTCTCTCTGCCCCTCCTGGGATTCTTTCTCTCCCCCTGGCTCACTTGTGCTCCGCCTCTCTCTAAAAACAAAAAAACAAAAAACCAAAAAAACCCCACCAAACTTCTCTAGATAATCCAAAAGAACGGACTTGTATATCATCTTCTTATTCTTCCCTCCTCATTGTCTTTTTTTTTTAACTTTTATTTTATTTTATTTTTTAAAAATATCACTTTTTTTAATGTGTATTTTTTTTTTTTTAAATTTTTTTTTTTTCAACATTTTTTATTTTTTATTTTTGGGACAGAGAGAGACAGAGCATGAACGGGGGAGGGGCAGAGAGAGAGGGAGACACAGAATCGGAAACAGGCTCCAGGCTCTGAGCCATCAGCCCAGAGCCTGATGCGGGGCTCGAACTCACGGACCGCAAGATCGTGACCTGGCTGAAGTCGGACGCTTAACCGACTGCGCCACCCAGGCGCCCCTAATGTGTATTTTTGAGAGAGAGAGAGAGGAGGGACAGAGAGAGAGGGAGACAGAAAGCGGGCTCCTTGCTGACAGCAGAGAGCCCGACGTGGGGCTCGAACCGACGAACCGTGAGATCATGACCTCAGCCAAAGTCAAATGCTTAACCGACTGAGCCACCCAGGCGCCCCAACTTTTATTTATTTTTGAGAGCAGTAGCAAGTGGGGGAGGGGCAGAGAGAGGGGAGGGGACAGCGGATCCAAAGTGGGCTCCTCGCCGACAGCAGCAAGCCCAAGGTGGGGCTGGAACTCACGAACCGCGGGATCACGACCCGAGCCAGAGTCTGATGCTCGACCGACTGAGCCACCCAGGCGCCCTTTCCCTCTCCGTTTTCTAAACCTAACCAGTTGTCCCTTTCGTGTCACCAGTTGGGCAATCTGAAATGAGGACAAGTTTCACTTCAGGTTACCTGGAAGTAAACTCTCTCCTTTCCAATCTGATTCCTCCAGCATCTGTTGACGCGTCTGTGGTGTAAGTCACTACACGAGGCAGAACACGGAGGAGGAAAATGCCTCGTCTCTGTTTCTGATTATTGATATAGCCTCTTCCCCCTCCCTGCCTCCTCTCTCCCTTCCTCCTTCCCTCCCGCCCTTCCTGACGGTTGTCTACTTTGGCTCATGTTCCTAGGATTATTAACCAAGAAATGAAAACGTTTATTTTCTGAGTAACAGCCCAGCCTTGACTCTCAGGCTGGGGTTTCGGCAGCCTCTTTCACGGTCTGCTCTCGAGTGACCAGCAGGACCCTGTGACCTCAGCCTGGGGCCAGCCCGGGTTGGAAGCATCAGATGATTTCCAAAGAGACCACGGGCCTCAGTCCCACGTGGCCGGATTGTAGCCGAGAACAGCCTTGCTTACCCTGGTGCAGGCGGACGGGTGATAAGTGATGCTGAACGGGAGGTTCGGGATGCTCATTTGATTTATTATCTGTGTACAGCCTGGGGAGGAGAAAAGGCTCATAAAAGTGTTCTAGGCTGGTCATTCTGAATGTGAGCATTTATTTATCTGCAAAGCTGCCGAATGTCCCTGCAGGAAGTCTCAGGCGCAGCAACCCCTGACGGCACAGACACAAGTCCCCCCTTTACCCAGGGCTGCTTTTACTGCTCCCAACAGCTTTGTGCTTTCCCTGGGGGAAGAGGAGAATCACATAGCGAGTTTTCTTCCTCTTTTCTCACGCTGCAGAGGAAGTGATGTTGTGGAAACAGTGGCATTAACTTGGCCCGCACGCCGCATCGGAGCCGGAGTTGGGAATAGCTCGAAGCAGGGTGGCATTCCTTCCTAAGGCTTTTCTCCTCCAGGCCCCAAGCGACCCAGCCTGGCTTTGAGCGTGGGGATGGTGGGCAATCACAGGTGACACAAAGCAAGAGAAGTAATACTTTCCTGTGTACAAAGGGTCTCCTGGGAGAGGGACGCTCCTGACCCCTTGAGCCTGCTTTCTTCTGGAGCACTTTTCATTTATTCTTTATTTTTAAGTTTATTTATTTATTTTGAGAGAGAGAGTGCATGCGTGGGTGTGCGTGCACACTGCGTGAGTGGAAGATAAGCAGATAGAACCTGATGTGGGACCCGAACCCATGAACCCATGAGATCATGACCTGAGCTGAAATCAAGAGTTGGATGCTTGGGGCATCTGACTTCGGATCGGGTCACGATCTCACGGTTCGTGGGTTCGAGCCCCGCATGGGCTCTGTGCTGCCAGCTCGGAGCCTGGAGCCTGCTTCGGATTCTGTCTCTCTCTCTGCCCCTCCCCCGTTCGCCCTCTGTCTCTGTCTCTCAAAAATAAATAAATGTAAAAAAAAAATTAAAAAAAAAAAAGAGTCGGACGCTTAACCGACTGAGCCGCCCAGGCGCCCCTCATCTATTCTTTTAATTTTTTTTTTTTAACATTTATTTTTGAAAGACAGAGAGAGATAGAGCGCACGCAGGGGAGGGGCAGAGAGAGGGGGAGACGCAGAATCCGAAGCAGGCTCCAGGCTCCGAGCTGGCAGCACAGAGCCCCACGCGGGGCTCGAACCCGCGAACCGTGAGATCATGACCCGAGCCGAAGTCTGTGAGGACAGAGCTTACATTCTACTTTGCTTGGCACACAAATGGCACGGGATTGTGGTGCCACCGTCAGATCCTTTGGGTCCTGCGTCCATAACATCTATCGTGACACATGTGACTGCCTTCGTTCGGTTCCCCTAGGACTCTTGGTGAAGCAATTGAACCCACCCTCCCCAAACTTACCTCCTCCGTCTGATCACACCATGCACTGCTTGAAAATCCTCTAAGCAGCCAGAAGGGGAGGGGACAAGGGGCACAAGGGACACCCCCTTCCAACTGAGTCAGCCTCCTTTAAAAAGATTTCTCAGAAGTCTCGCCCAGTGATTTCCACTTCCGTCTCATTGGCCTCCTCTTGCTGCAAGGGAGGCTAAGCGATGTTGCCTTGCAGGTTATACGTGGCTGCCTTGAGTTACCAAGAGGACGGATGGCTATTGGGGTAGGCAGCCAGTCACCTCCGCTCATCTACTCGCAAAGAGTGTGTGACAGGGCGTATGATACCGCTTAGTAGGTGGTAGGAGAGGGGCCTTGTGGGGTCTATGGCCCTTTGTCTCCCCCACCCCCCACCCGCCTGGGGTTGGGACCCCACCGAGCCAGTTCTGTTCTCTGCCCCCCGCCGCCCCCCCCAACCCCCCCCCCCCCCCCCGCCCCGAGCGTGGCCGATTGGAAGAGAAAGCTGGTCAGTCAGGCCAGGGCTGGCTCCGTGGCACGTGACCGTGGCTGTCACGCAGCTCCGTGCTCAGGGTTCAGTGCTCTGCGGTTGCTGTCTGGACATTCTGAACAATGTAATTTCGAATTCGTGTTTGGTAGGTGAAGCTCTTGGGACAATGGAGCATGAACCAGGGGCTTGGAGCCTCAGGTCATGTATGGTCCCACCTCCTGGTTTACCTCCCTGAGATGGGTTCCCGAATGCCTGCTCCCCAACTCTCGGTGCCCCCAGCCCTGCCTGGCTTCCCCGATACCGTCCTGGTTGAGGTTGCTGCCTCCTTCTGCCCCTGGCAGGGACCTGGGTGCTGACACTGGGAAGGGTCAGGGTCAGGTGTGCACGGCATCTTGGGGTGGGGCAAGGAGGCAGCTTTCCCTGCCCCTGGCTGGGGCCCTGCATTTTAACTTTGTTCTGGGCCCTGCAAATTAAGCGGTCAGCCCTGCCGGACCGTGGGGCCATTGTGTTCCAGCCTGTGTGTGTCGGGCCAGGGAAAGCCGGTCTGGGGAAACACAGAGAGTAATACAGAAGTGCAGCAAGTAACAGAGTGCCTTCAGAAACATGGGGCGCCTGGGTGGTTCAGGCGGTTGGGCATCTGGCTTCGGCTCAGGTGATGATCTCGCGGTGTGTGAGTTCGAGCCCCGCGTCGGGCTCTGTGCTGACAGCTGGGAGCCCGGAGCCTGCTTTGGATTCTGTGTCTCCCTCCCTCTCTCTCTACCCCTCCCCTGCTCACGCTCTGTGTCTCTCTGTCTCTCAATAATAAATAAGTGTTAAAGAAAGAAAAAAAAAGTAAAGAAAAGAAACATGGGGCCCCAGAGACAGCGAAGATGACTGCCTGGAGGGGATTCAGTGCCTGGGTCCTGTTCACCCCGCCCCCCCCCCCCGCCCCCCCCGCCCCTCGGGGGCAGCCTGGAGGGGCTTTTGCTCCTCTTCTGTTCCTTGTGCTACTGTGAATGGATTTCTCAGATTGCCAACTGCAAGTTCCCCAACCCCTTCCCCCGCCCCCAAAAAGAAAGCTTGGTTTGCAGTTCACAGTATTGGGCTCCAGTCCCAACGGTGCCATTTCACTAATTCTGCGATATTTGGCAAGTTCGTTTTTCTCTCGGAGCCTTCATCTGCTCAATGTTTGGGCCCTTTCTTGGTAATAGAGGGACTTAAGGCATAAAGGGTGCAGGAAATTTAGAGGAAAACGACTTCCTTCTCTCACTGGTTTCTCAGTACTTAAAAACTGCTTGTTTGAATTTGGGAGACTCAAGAGGTTCAGCTAGCGTGAGGATCCGCCTTCAGGTCAGGCCACGATCTCATGGTTCGTGGGTTCAAGCCTCACATCAGGCTCTGCACTGACAGCTCGGAGCCTGGAGCCTGCTTCTGATTCTGTATCTCCCTCCCCTGCTTGTGTGCGGTCTCTCTCTCTCTGTCTCTCTCTCTGTCTCTCAAAAATAAATAAATAAACATTGAAAACAATAAAGTAGGGTCAAACAAGAGGTTTGAGGTCAAACAGGGTCATAGGTTTGAGCACTGGATAGGTTTGCTTAGCGCATTTCCATGACGAAAGCCTGAACACATAAGGTAGATAATCCCACTTCTCTATTACCGCACGACGAACAGCCCCCAAAGTCAGAGGTTTAAAACCGCAACCGTGTAACCATATCTTGGGATCTTGTGAGCCAGGAATTGAGGCAAGACTCGGACGGGTGATTCTTCTGTTCCATGTGGGATTGACTATGGTCTTTCAGTGGTGCCGGGTGGTACATGTGGCCCAGGTCTTGCAGGGAGTGTTCCAAGAGAATAAGACGATCTAGAAAGCTCCTTCTGACCTAGCCTTGGACGTGAGGCAGCCTTGGACATCACTTCTGCCAGTTCACTTAGTTACAAGAGAGTCACAAGTTCACCCAGAGCACACACAAGGGCGTGAATATCAAGGAACGCGGGTCACCTAGGGGCCATCTTTGACGACTTGCCGTCACAGTGGACCAACCACTCATACATTTGTGCCCTCAGTCCTGGGAGGCGGAGCGTGAGCACACAGACGGAAGAGCTCAGGTCGATCCCTGTCGTCATCAAAAGGGTTCGGGGGGATCCTGAGTGAGCAGCAGGAGACGGAAAGGCTTTTGGGAACATTAACCTCTGCAGAGTATCTGAGAGCTAAGTCCTTGGGTTTTGGGTGTTAAACCCTAGTCCTGCTTCAAAACCAGCCTCTCAGGCTCTTGAACTTACAGAAAAACACCTCCGATTTCTATGAGGGAGTTACTATAATTATCTCCATTTTCTATATGGGGGGAAAACTGAATTCAATTGCCCAGGGGGCGCCTGGGTGACTCTGTAGGTTAAGCGTGTGACTCTTGACTTCTGCTAGGGTCATAATCTCATGGTTTGTGAGATTGAGCCCCACATCAGGCTCTATGCTGACAGGGTGGAGCCTGCTTCGGATTCTCTCTCTCCCTCTCTCCCTCCCTGTCCCTGTCCTGCTTGCACGCACCTGTGCACGCCCGTGTGCACTGCCTCTGTCTCTCAAAACAAATAAATAAACAAAAAAATTTGCCCCGAGTCATAGCTAGAAAATGCTACAGCTGGAATTTGAACTCAGATATAGCTAATGCCAAAACAGTAGGTGAGCGTAGAGTTTACAGTTTCAAGTAACTTTCCCGGCGTCACCCAGAGACATCCAAAACACAGTTCAACACCCATTCATGATATAAATGCTTAACAGACTTAGAAGAGAATGGAAATTCTTTCATCTGATAAAGAGCATATACACACAAAACTTACACCAAGCAGCATACTTAATGGTAAAATATTGAAAGCCTTCCCTCCTGAGATCAGGAACCAGAGAAGGACACCTGCTATCACTCCTTCTATTCATTATTATTCTGGAGGTCATAGCCAGTGCTCCTACAATGTTGGCCACGCTCAGAGCCCTGGCCACGGGCAATGCTGTGGGGAGCACAACTCCATCACGTTCTATGTGGATGGCACCTGCCACAATAGTCTGACACCCTCATGATTCCTTCCCTGGACTCTCTCACCGACCTAGTCCTCGACTTGCCCATCCTCAGTCTCTTTTCTCCCCCCGATTTTTTTGTGTATTGCGGTAAAATATTCATATAACGTAAAACTTACTATCTTGACGAGTCTAAGCATACAGTTCCCTGGTATTAAGTACACTCATCTGCTTGTGCAAACCTCACCACCAACCTCCTACCTCCAGTCTTGCTCCTTTTGCATCCATCTGTCACACAGCCCCGGGGTGACCTTCCTGAAATGCAACCTTGCTCCTTGCCAGCTTTCCTCTGTGTAAACTCTTTCAAGAGCTTGAGACACCTCGGTTGGGTTCAGCACCCTCTGAATGGTACCAGAGTCCCTCCGTGATCTTGCTCACTCTTAATGTGCACCCTCCATGCGTCTTGCTTCCCTTCCTGTCTTGATTTGGTACCTCCAAAAGCTGACCCTGAGCCAAGGATTTGGGCGCAGAAGAGCAGTGATCCCGGGAAGCACAGTGAGAGAGTGGGAATGGAGAGAGGACAAAGGGCGCGTTGGTGGGCAGGTTACCGATGCGGGCAAGGGGACTCCATCCCGCTGATGCCTCTCTGTGTAGCACATCCCTCCGAACTGTCCCAGTGAGGGGTTGAGGAAGTATTTATCCCCCAACTCCCATCCAGGGGTGTGCTGGTAACCAGCTCCTGGGAGGACCAAGAAAGTCCCAATTTGTAGTGTTCTCCAATTGCCATGATATAACAGATTTGCACCGTGGCTGAGTCTAAGCTAGCGACGGTTTAACAATTGGCTTGCAAATTTTCCGAATATGTCGCAATCAGGTTCTCCAGAGCCGGTACCCCTGCTCCAACACACCCCTGTGCTCATTCCGCATTAGTTGAGGGTTATTTCTGGGAAGCCAAGCACTTAGGATCTGCCCACACATATGGTGGCCAGCTGAGTGTGCTTCGGAGGCCAGAGAACACCCTCTGATGGAGTTTCAGGAAGTCCTCATTGTAGGTGGGAAGTCCTTCCAGGTGCCTTCCGAGCTGGGTGGAGGGACATGGGTGGGGCACCAACAGAGCTTGCTGTCAGCAAGCTCATTGCAGGGCCGGTCCCCTGGCTTGGAAAGTCTGCTCCCTCAAAGCCTCCCACTGGGCTACTCATCCTTCAGTACTCAGCTGTGGCGTCACCACCTCCGCGAAGCCCTCCCTGCGTTCACACACACCGTCCTTGCTCTTGTCACAGCCCCAAAGCAGGCCCCTTGGCTCGTTAATTGCTACCTGCCCCTCTCCCTCACTGGACTGCAGGCCGCCACGGCCAGGGACGTCGTCTGTCACTTTCTGTAACTGCAGGGCTCAGCCCAGCGCCCAGCGCAAGCCTAGCTACTTAATAAGCACATAACTCATCCCACCCCACCTGGCACACAGTAATGCTCGAGTCAAATTAGCATGCTCCCCCTCCCCTATTTATACATCCGCCGCTCAATCAATCAATTGGTCCCTCTATGGCTTTATTGCTTATTCCCATCCGTTTCCAAAGAGGACTTTAGGCAGCAAGCAGGTGCTTCCTTTCCCGTGAAGGTGTGAGCGACCATATTTTCTGAAGCAATGATCAGGACACGTGATCCGACACATGTTCCAACACATGGTCTGACAATGGGACAGAATATTTTAAATCATCACCGTCTCGGAAAACCCGGGCTGCGTGGCTCTGTGGAGAAAAGAGCCAGGAGCCACGGCCTCATCATGCATACCCAGAACAGGCAGGAGTTCTGTTTTAAAGACCTCTGTGATTTTAAGAGCAGCGTGTAAAGATAGCTGAAGAGGGAAGTTGATTTCTGTGGCACTCTAGCTGGAGTGATCATAGGGAGCGGGGAAAAATTTGTGGCAGAAACAAGCTCTCATTAAGACCATATGCTGTATTTCTAATCGATGGCTCTTAGAAGTAATTCCCCGACATTTCATTCATTTTTACTGCCTCCCCTTCAGGGGCAGGAAAAACAGCGTTGTTCGCCTGCGTTTATAGATGAGGGTATTTAGAAACAGAGAGGTTAAATGGCTCAGCCCCAGTCACAGAGTGAATCAGAGACACCGCCAGCCTTGAATTCAGAATTCCAACTTGAGCTTCTGTGCCAAGATCCCTCGGGGCACATTTCCTTTCTCATTTGCATAAATCATCAACATTTTTTTCCAAGCTTGTGCTGAGAAAGCCCCTTTTCAAACAGTGGAAACTCCCTTTGCCTTCTGTTGCCTTAGTTTTATTTTGTGAACCAAATTCTTTTACTTCAACACGTAGACTTGCTATTTTCCCTTCCGTTGAGCCCTTTTCAAGAGAGGTCGTGACCTTTGCTTCTAGATGCAATGGAAACCGGTGAGCCCAAATGAAATAAAACAGATGATCTGGGGACCCTATAAAGCGTAATCCCAACTAATGTTCAAAATCCCATGCCGTTGATTATAAATCTTGAAGCATGGCAGGTTACCACAGTGCTTGAACCCTGTCGGGTGTAAGACGTGCCTCCAACTTTGGGAGCAGATTCATAGGATTCGAAATAAGAAACTGGAACAGACCGGGGCTACGCAAGTCTGAAAAATGTCCGTTTGGAAACAGGTAGGGATTCATACCCGAAATTAATGGTATGTGAACTTGGACTTCTAATCGCCAGTGTAATTACATAATTACTCACAATCCTTTCACGTATTTAAGGAATTCTTAGCTCATGACCTCATCCGTCTGATGGTCCTTAGGTGACTCCGGTATTGAGGTTTCTGGGCATGAGCTGAGTTTCCTGGATTCCCAGGTCAGCACTTAGCGCATTGCTGACACTCACGAAACAGTAATAATCCTCTTGGAAGTGAAAACATATGCAATGTGTTTGGGAAAAACTTCCCCTCCCTGTCAAATACGTTAGATAATCAAAACAATTTATGCCTTGTCGGTTTGACCATTAGACAAAAAGAAATGACATCTCTTCGAAATCTTTGATAAAATAAGCATCAGCATAGAGGAAAAGCTTTTTGTCTGCATGGCGTAGTAATTTATTTTATGACTTGTCACATTGCTTAGCTATTGGTGCAATAATGCTGTGTAACAAAAGGCCTGCTTTGATGTCTCCTTGGTCTCCTCGGACCGGCAGCTTCCTGGGGCATTCTGCTTATGGTAGATCACCAGCGTGCAAGTCAGGCCAAACGGTGCAAGCACATGTAAAGCCTTTGCTGGCACCGCATCTGCTCACATTACATTGACTTAAAGCAAGTCACAGGGTCAAGCCCAAAGTCAGCGGGGCCCGGGGAACACCACACCCCACAGAGGGAGAGGGGCGGGGAGGCGGGTGACTGCCGAACGACACTCCAGTCTCTCACGATTATCATCCCGAAAAGGCTGAATTGTGCCCCCTCAAATTTCATATGTTGAAGCCCTGACCCCCAAAACCTCAGAATGCGACTGCCTTTGGAAATAGGGCCCTGCAAAAGGTGATTATGTTAAAATGAGGCTGTGAGTGTGGGCCCTAGTCCAATCTGACTGGTGTCCTTATAAGAGGAGGATATGCGGACACACAGAGAGACCCCAGGATCAGATGCACGTAGAGAAAAGGCCGCGTGAGGACACAGCGAGAAGGCGGCCTACGGCAAGCCAAGGAGAGAGGCCTCAGAAGAAAGCAAACCTACCGATGTTTTAATCTTGGGCTTCCAGGGGCGCCTGGGTGGCGCAGTCGGTTAGGCGTCCGACTTCAGCCAGGTCACGATCTCACGATCCGTGAGTTCGAGCCCCGCGTCAGGCTCTGGGCTGATGGCTCGGAGCCTGGAGCCTGCTTCCGGTTCTGTGTCTCCCTCTCTCTCTGCCCCTCCCCCGTTCATGCTCTGTCTCTCTCTGTCCCAAAAAATAAATAAAAAACGTTGAAAAAAAAAAAAATTAATCTTGGGCTTCCAGGCTCCAGAACCGTGAGGAGTGAATTTCTGTCACTTGAGCCTCCCGATCTGTGGTGTTTCGTTATGGTAGCCGGGGAAGACTGATACCACCTGTAAACTCCTTGCCGGTGACTCGGGCTGTGTCTCACTCACTACATTGTGCCCTCCGCCCCCACAGTACTTAGCACACTGCCTTCTGTACATATGTATGGATCTTTGGCAAATGAATGAAATCTTCTCTCAGTTTCAAAATAAGCGATTATTTATACTTTATTTTTAAAAAGTATTTATTTATTGGGGGGCACCTGGGTGGCTTAGTCGGTTGAGCATCCGACTTCAGCTCGGGTCATGATCTCGCGGTCCGCGCGTTCGAGCCCCGAGTCGGGCTCTGTGCTGACAGCCCGGAGCCTGGAGCCCACTTCGGATCCTCTGTCCTCCCTTCTCTCTGCCCCTCCCCCACTCATGCTTTCTCTTCCCCAAATAAATAAACCTTAAAAATAAACAAATAAATAAAATGTTTATTTATTTGTTTTAAGAGAGAGGTCAGTGGGAGAGAGGCAGAGAGAGAGAGAGAGAGAGAATCCCACTAACTGAGAGATCATGACCTGAGCCAAAATCAAGAGTCCCATGCTTAACCCACCGAGCCACCCAGGCAGTCTTCCACTTCCTTTTTAGAAAATTCTGGGAAAGGTCTCCAACTGGCCAGGCTTCGGTCACATGCTTATCCCTTGAGCCACTCACTGCGTGGGGGAGGAAGTAAACTAGCTTCTGTGTAGCTTCCTTCAGGGAAGGTAAGGATGTCATGACTCCCAGCCACACCAGGGCCCCACCGCTGGAGTTATTCACCAAAGGGGAGGCGAGTGTCAGAAGAAGGGGCGAGAGAAGAGTTCTGGACAGACCAAAGTAACGAGCTACATTGTATCAGCTTGACTCTATTTGGTAACTTTTTTTCTTTTGCAGGTTTAAGATAGTTTCCTTGGGGGAAAAAAAAAAAGACTGGAGGGCGCTTGGGTGGCTCAGGCCATTAAACGTCTGACTCTTGATTTCAGCTCAGGTCATGATCTCGCGGTTCCCGGGTTTGAGCCCCATGTCGGGCTCTGCACTGACAGCATGGACCCTGTTTGGGATTCTTTCTGTCCCTCTCGCTCTGCCCCTTCCTTGCTTACACACACTGTCTCTAAATAAATAAATAAATAAATAAGCAAACATTAAAAAAAAAAAAGACTGGAGACCAGGCTCTGTCACCTACAAGCTGTGTGACTTTGGGCATGTTACTTTGCCATCCTGAGTCTAATAAGAACATTTTTTATACCTCTCTGGCAAGTTGTTAAGAGCTTGTTAGAAACGCTTCCGATTTTAGCCACAATTCACATAGGGTGGGTCATCACTTGGAAGCAGGGACTTCAATGTCCTGGTCCAAGAGATACACACATACAGGATAGTCACATAAGTCACATATGATGTGCATACACACATATGAAATATATGTTTTTCATACATTCCAAAAAACAACAAAACTTTTCTTCTTTACGGACAACCAGCAATATTTTTTTGCAGCCTAGAAATATTGCCAGGGTCAATATTCTCTATCAGAGATTGGCAAACTTTTTCTGTAAAGGGTCAGAGACGGAGGCTTCGCGGGCAGTGACAACAGCCACAGACAACATATGAGCAGCAATTCTCAGTCCCCTGTTGCAGAAAACGGTATCCAGGAAGAAGATCAGAGATATGTGGACGCTGGAGGAAAGGAAGTTGTGACAGTATAGTGAACTGTCTCCAGCAGCTGCACTGAACTCAGACAGGTTGGGGGGGACCAGGAATGGGGCATCGATAGTGTTGGCCTCAGGGAGCAAAGCCGAGGAGGGAGCCTGTGCCTTGGAAACCAGAACAGTGAAACGGGGAGGTACCAGGGCATAGGGGATAATACAACATGGCTGGATCAAGGCTTGCCTGAAGCCAGCTCTATCTCTGGACTCTAAGGTCATAGGAACCAATATATCTCCCAATGGGAATTGAAGCCAGTTTCAGCAGGGAGGTTCTATGTCTTCTAACAGAAAGCAGTTTTTACTGCTCTGGGAAGTAAACAGGTTTAGTTATTCCAGCAGTGCTTGGGTGTTGAATGCTATGAAAATTGAGATTGGCAGAGGTACAAAGATTCTCATTTAACTCTCCTGAGCCCTCCTATATCTGATAGGAAACTACCCTACCAGATGAAGCCAACTTTTATTTTTTATTCTTTATTTATTTATTATTATTTTTTTAATGTTTATTTACTTTTCAGAGAGAGACAGAGAGACAGAGACAGAGAGAGAGAGAGTGTGAGCGGGCAAGGTGCAGAGACAGCTGGAGACACAGAATAGGAAGCAGGCTCCCGGCTCTGAGCTGTCAGCACAGAGCCCGACGCGGGACTCGAACTCACAAACCGTGAGATGGTGACCTGAGCCGAAGTCAGACACTTCTTAACCGAGTGAACCACCCAGGGGCCCCTGAATCCAACTTTTTTTTTTTTTTAAATTAAAAAAAAATTTTTTTAAACGTTTATTTATTTTTGAGACAGAGAGAGACAGGGCATGAACGGGGGAGGGTCAGAGAGAGGGAGACACAGAATCCAAAACAGGCTCCGGGCTCTGAGCCGTCAGCCCAGAGCCCGACGCGGGACTCGAACTCACGGACCGCGAGATCATGACCTGAGCCGAAGTCGGCTGCTCAACCGACTGAGCCACCCAGGCGCCCCTGAATCCAACTTTTAAAAACACACCTTGGGGGCATCTGGGTGGCTCAGTCCTGGTTAAGCGTTTGACTTCGGTTCAAGTCGCCATCTCGCGGTCTGTGAGTTCGAGTCCCGCGTTGGCCTCTCTGCTGACAGCTCGGAGCCTGGAGCCTGTTTCGGATTCTGGGTCTCCCTCTCTCTCTCTGTTCCTCCCCTGCTCAAGCTCTCTCTCTCTGTCTCTCTGTCTCTCTGTCTCAAAGGTAAGTAAACATCAAAAAACAATTTTTTTAAACACACCCCTTATCAGGAGTGAAATAGGATTTAAGAAACATCGAGGAGTTTGGGTCGAAACCATTTCTAAACTGCACATGACAGTGTGCTCACTGGAAGGCCCAGCCTATTATTGGCTGAAATGAAGTGTAAACATGACCCACACCATCATTAAAGGGAACGTGGTATATATACAATGGAATACTAATCAGTCATAAAAAGGAGTGAAATCTCCCATCAGCAAAAACACAGATGGACCTTGAGAATGTTCTGCTAAGTAAAATAAGTATGTATCATCTCACTTATATGTGGAATCTACAGAAAAGAAAGAAAAAAAAAAAAGCTCAACCAAAGGAACACAACCCCAAGCTCATAGATGCAGAAGACAGATAGGTGGTTGCCAGACGTGGGGAGCAGGCAAAATGGGTGAAAGGAGTCAAAATGTACAAACTTGCATTTGTAAAATAAGTCCTGGGATGGTGACTTGAAAGTTTCTGGGAGGGGCGCCTGGCCGCCTCAGTTGGGGGAGCACACGCCTCTTGCTCTCAGGGTTGTGGGTTCGAGCCCCACGTCGGGCTCTATGCTAACAACTCAGAGCCTGGAGCCTGCTTTGGATTCTGTGTCTCTCTCTCGCCCTCTGTCTGCCCCTCCCCCACTTGCACTCTGTCTCTCAAAAATAAATAAACATTAAAAACAAAATTGAAGGGGTGCCTGGGTGGCTCAGTCGGTTAAGCATCCGACTTCGGCTCAGGTCATGATCTTCGGATCAGGTTCATGAGTTCGAGCCCCGCGTTGAGCTCAGTGCTGACAGCTCAGAGCCTGGAGCCTGCTTCGGAATCTGTGACCCCGCCCCCCCGCCCCGTCCCCTCCCCAGCTCATGCTCTGTCTCTGTCTCTCCAAACATAAATAAACGTTAAAAAAAATTTTTTTAAAGAAAAATTAAAAAAAAAATAAAATAAAATCTCCAGGGAAGGGCGCCCCTCTGGCTCAGTTCGAAGAGCACGTGACTCTTGATCTTGGGGTTGTGAGTTGGAGCCCCACGTTGGATGGGAAGATTACTTTTAAAAAAATGTTAAAAAAAAAAAAAAAAAGATCCATCAGGAGCCAGTGTCCCTTCTCACACCCAACAACAAGCAATGCTCGGCTCACCAGCTGGGCGTCCTATCATTCAACTCGGTTCTGACACTGCCTTCTTGGAGACAGCATCAGATTCCACGGGTTAGGGGTTCAGTCCTACAAGACTGCTCCCCTCTCCCCTCTCCCTGCCTTGAGAAAAGCCCGAGTTGTCATCTGTGCTTCTGACCAACGGGCTCTAGACTGGAGGTTGCAGTGACCCCCCACTCCCTCCTTGGGTTCCATTAATTTGCCAGAGCGGCTCACAGAACGCGGAGAAACACTTCACTTACTGTATCGCTGCTTTATTATAAAAGGATATAATTCAAGAAGAGACAGACGGAAGAGATGCATAGGGCGAGGTCTGGGGAAAGGGTTTGAAGTTTCCACGCCCTCTCCAAGCACGCCACGCGCCACTGTCCCCACATCACCACGTGCTCACCAACCCGGAAGCTCTCCAAACCGTCTTTTTTGGGGGTTATATGCAGGCTTCAGTACACGGGCATGATTGATCAAATCATTGGCCATTGGTGATTGACTCAACCTCCAGGCCCCCTCCCCTCCCCAGAGGTCAGGGGGTGGGACTGAAAGTTGCAACTCTGCAATCACTTGGTTAGTTTCTCTTGACCAGCCCACCCCCCCCCCCCCATCTTTAGGTGATCTAGGGCCTTCCAAAAGTCATCTCGTTAACATAACAAAAGACATCTTTATCATTCTCAGGCTTAAGAAATTCCAAGGGTTTTAGAAGCTCGGTGCCAGACTGGGGCAAAGACCAACTGCATTATTTCTTATTAAAAATCACAGTATCACAGCTAGTCTTCTTGGATTCTACCAGAAGTGAGTGAGGCATCAGAGATTAAGCAATAATCCCAAGCATCACGACGGTGGAGATCTCACATTTCTGTAGGACCGGAGAGGTCACCAAGCCCTTGTCACTCACGAGACAGTCCTTTTGTCTTAGCTTCTTGCCCTTTCGGGAATCCCCAGCCTTGCTCTCCACGTCTCTCGTCTCGTCTCTTCCGCTGGCAGTTGATGGCATTCAACTTGCAACTTATTTTCCACTTTTAATCACGGCTTGACAGAGATGGAAAGTTAAATCATGTAATTGCTTTTGTGTTTTGTAGTTCTTTTCACTATTTTGGAAAAAAGAAATAGTTCGATGGATAAAATGTGGGTTTACATCAAACCCCAAACATCACGAGCGTTAATGGCAACCATGTGTTATTCCTGAGAATAGGCACCTAATTTGTTCGAGGAGGGAAAAAAATTACAGTCCTACTCAGCTGTATGGACTGAGCCAAAGAGCTCCCAACACATGTTTGGGGACAGAGAGCCGTTTCAGGTACTTTAAAGTTAAAAAAAAAAAAAAAAAAGCGTATTTTGTAAAAACTTCAGATGTAGATTACAATAGGAATATTAGAAGCAAGATTGCTTTCCCAAAACTCTTGAGTCATAAAACATCTGTCTCAGAATTGGAAGGCTGGGGATGCCTGGAGGCGCATCTGGTCCATCGGCCGCTGCCTTCTGTCTGGATCGTCCACAAAGCGACTAGGCCAGCATGTGACGACCCTCTGAGCAGCTCTCCCGTGTGTGCCCCCCTCCCCACGCTGGAGCAGCACGGGCTTCTCCACACCGCACTGATCTTTCCTCTCTTTCCTCTTCTCCCTCGTTGCCAGAAGCCTCAGGACGGGGCTCCGGGTGTGGCAGAGACCCACTGGATTCCAGGGCCCGTGACTCTATACCGCTCAGTCATGATTTCCGGCTTAGTCTTTGTGTATGTGAACTGAGTGCCTGCTCACGGGCTAGGATCAGGGCTGTGGCCGGACACATCCCAGCCCCCCACTGTAAAGTGGGTAGGGATTGTTGCTTGGTCACAGAGTCTGGTATGCAAAGACTAATGCTCTTTATTTTCCCGAAACTAAAATTACCTTGGCCCTTGAGCTCACATTTCCACAGTTCAAACCAGCTCAAGTCCTTCTAGTTTAAAGGTAGTTCCCTTTCAGGGTGGACGAGGCTCTCCCTCACATCCACCCCCTGCTTCCCTTCTCCCCATGGGCTGAGCCGTGGCATGAGGAAGGGGTCCCCACGCCCCTACTGGGACCCACTGACTTTCGCCCGTCTCCAGCTGCGCACCAAACCACGGCAAGACTTAAAACGAGCACAGCGTTGATTTTCCCCATAAAATATGTGATTTGAGCAGGGCTTGGCAGCGACAGCCATGTCAGCCGCGGGGGTAGAAGGCTGGGGGTTGGGATCACCCCAAGGCCTCCTCGGTGGGTTGACGTTGGGTGTGTTGTTGGAACAGCTGCATAGGACCCATGCCGGTGGCCTGGGCCTCCTCACAGCATGGAAGCTGGGTTCTAAGGCTGAGCGCAGGGGTGGGGCTGGAGTGGGGGAGGGGAGGGGGGAGAGGGGCTGAGTGGGGGGAGGGACAGAGAGAAGAAGAGAGAGAGAGAAAGAGGGAAAGAGGGGGGATGGGGCGCCTGGGAGGCTCAGCAGGTTAAGCTTCCGACTCCTGGTTTCAGGCTCGGGTCGTGATCTCACGGCTTCATGGGTTCAAGTCCCATGTCGGGCTCGGTGCTGACAGTGCGGGGCCTGGAGCCCGCTTCGAGTTCTGTGTCTTCCGCTCTCTCTGCCTCTCGCCTGGTGATGCTCTCTCTCTCTCTCTCTTTCTCTCTGTCTCTCAAAAACAAATAAACATTAAAAAAAATAGAATAAATAAATAAACTTTGAAAAAAAAGAGGGGAAAAGAGGGGCAAGGAAGAGAGAGATGGGGGAGTGGAGAGAGAGAGAGAGGGAGAGAAGGAAAGAGAGAGAAGCCAATCTCCCATTCATGATCCAGTCCTGAGAAATCAGGTGGTACCACTTTGATCACATTCCGTTTGTCAAGATGGTCCCAAAGTCCTGCCCAACGTCAAGGGGAGAGAGAAATAGACCCACTCCTCTCTTGATGGGGGCAAGGCGGTTCTGGAAGAGTGTGTGAGATCATAGATACCGCAGGAACCACTTGTGAAATACGGTGTGCTGCCCCCTCTCTTCTCAACGCGTTTACTGTGGACCATTTTACAGCTGCAGAGCTTGCTGGCTCATTACATCCACTCTGGTTCCCTCATGCTACCCAGAGGCCCCTTGGTGTTCCAGCCTCACAGCCAGGTCTGTGCCCATCTTGGGGATGGGGGACGTTTTTAGAGCTCTACTTTCCAGGCTCGAGAATGCTATTGGCCCCCAGGTGTCCTTGGCCTGTAGCTCCCCTGTGGCCCTGGCACCATGTTGGATGGGAGGCTTCCCTGTGTAGCTTGCACCCGCCCCTGGTCCCCTCTGCTCCAGTGCCAGCCCTCTGGCACCCATTCCAGCTGGCAGAGACGGGGAAGCCACAAGGAAGTGAAGACCCCTGGTTAGGGACCCTTAATGGAGATTGTATACACCCCTTCATTTTACACCCTGTTGGCCGGAACTTTGTCACACGGCCACATCTAATTGGGAAATGGAGACTGTATTCTGGCGTCAAAAATTGGAAGCTATTTATCAAGGGAGAAGAGAAAAATGGATTTGGGGGGAGAACTCCTATCTTTTTTTTGTTTTCATTTTATTTATTTGGAGAGAGAGAGAGAGAGAGAGAGAGAGAACCTCAAGCAGGCTCTGTGCTGTCAGCATGGAGCCCGACTTGGGGCTCGATCCCACAAACTGTGAGGTCACGACCTGAGCTGAAATCGAGAGTTGGACGCTTAACCGACTGAGCCACCCAGGGGCCCTGAGGGGGAACTCCTATCTTGACAAGAGGCAACATTTAACCTGAGAGCTTCAGGGTGAGTTAGTGCTGATAATGATAGAACAAGGGGAAGAGTATTTTAGGCAGAGGGAACAGCAGAAGCAGGGCTCACAGGCAGGAAACAGCTTGGCCCGTTCAAGGAACAGGAGGGTAATTAATGAAGGATGTGGCCTGTCGAAGGGAGGGCAGGTAGACAGGAGGAGAGAGACGGATGAAAGGGAAGGTGGTCAGGTACCGGACCCTGTGGGCCACGTTGGCCAGGGTAAAGAGTTTGGATTTTCTTCTAGAACCTGTTTCCTAACAGACTCTTTGATGTCGACCGTTCCCACAATTAGCAATTTTTCTTTTTTTGGTGAAAAAGTCCGTTCAACGTAAATATTTATTGAGTGCCTACTAATGACAAGAAACCAGGAGGCATCGTGGAGAGGTTGGGATAGCTTGATATTTGGAGTATTAGCATTTAAAGTTATTTGTTTATTTATCTATTTATTTATTTATTTTTGGGGGGGAGGGGCAGAGACAGTGGCAGAGAGAACCCCCAGCAGGCTCCACTCTCAGCACAGAGCTCGACAAGGGGCTCGATCCCACAAACCGGGAGATCGTGACCTGAGCCAAAATCAAGAGACACTTAACCTACTAAGCCACCCAGGAGCCCCTGGAGTATTAGCATTTATTTTTTTGTTTAAAAAAAATATTTTTTTAACGTTTATTTATTTTTGAGACAGAGAGAGACAGAGCATGAACGGGGGAGGGGCAGAGAGAGAGGGAGACACAGAATCGGAAGCAGGCTCCAGGCTCCGGGCCATCAGCCCAGAGCCCGACGCGGGGCTCGAACTCACGGACCGCGAGATCGTGACCTGAGCTGAAGTCGGACGCTTAACTGACTGCGCCACCCAGGCACCCCAGGAGTATTAGCATTTAGAAGGTACTCAGTTTGGTCAATTTATTCACTGAGTATCCCTGGACAAATTCCTTAACTTCTCTGAGGTCGATTCCCGTCTAAGCAATGGTGTGAGTTTGGAACAAAATAATGCATGTGAAAGTTCACGGTGAACTCCAAGGAACCATACAGATGTTACTGTTATTGATATATCAATACAAGGTAGTGTAACTTAGCTCATCACATTCTACTGGGAGTGCCAAAGGGCCTGAGGGTAGGGGGGCTAGTTATTTATTTTATTAAAAAAATTTTTTGGGGCGCCTGGGTGGCGCAGTCGGTTAAGCGTCCGACTTCAGCCAGGTCACGATCTCGCGGTCCGTGAGTTCGAGCCCCGCGTCAGGCTCTGGGCTGATGGCTCGGAGCCTGGAGCCTGTTTCCAATTCTGTGTCTCCCTCTCTCTCTGCCCCTCCCCCGTTCATGCTCTGTCTCTCTCTGTCCCAAAAATAAATAAAAAACGTTGAAAAAAAATTTAAAAAAAAAAAAAAAAAGAAAAAAAATTTTTTTTAAATGTTTATTTATTTTGGGGGGGAGACACACACACACACACACACACACACACACACACACACACGGAGTGCAAGCGGGGGAGGGGCAGAGAGAGAGGGAGCCACAGAATCTGAAGCTGGCTCCGGGCTCTGAGCCGTCAGCCCAGAGCCCGACGCGGGGCTCGAACTCACAAACCTCGAGATCAAGGGTCACAGGCTCCTCTGGGGTGCCTGGGTGGCTCAGTGGGTTAAGCAGCGCACTTCGGCTCAGGTCGTGATCTCACGGTTTGTGGGTTCGAGCCCTGCGTTGGGCTCTGCGCTGACGGTACCGAGCCTGCTTGGAATTCTTTCTCTCTCCCTCTCTCTGCCCCTCCCTCATTTGTGCTCACTTTCTCAAAATAAATAAATAATCTTAAAAAAAAAAAAAAAAGAGTCACATGCTTTTCTGATTGAGCCCGCCTGCTGTGGGCTGTTTCTGGAATGCCTACAGCGCTCTCCTCTCTTTTCTTCTTGGCCTTTGGGCTTTCCTTGGCATCAGAGATCTTGCTGTAAGCATGCAACGTCCAAATATCACGGAGCTAGCACCAGGGAGGGGAACCCTCGACCCGGGCGCCCCAAGCTGGATGTTTAGAGTGGGGGGCGTGTCCGGAAGCGTGTCGTACGCAGCCTGTCATGGGGTTTCCGGTGGGATCGAGCCTCAGCCGCTCCCAGCGGTAACTCGCTCATCAGCAGCCCCCTGATTCAGCTTCCTTCTCGGTCTCACTTCCCCCCCTCCCTCACCATACTTCCTGGGGTCACCTTCTGAGGAAGCTGCTTGCACAGCTACCCAAGCCTTCCTCTCAGGCTCTGCTTTTGGGGAAACCTCAACCGACCCCCATTCCCAACCCCTTCCCCTGATGGAGGAGGCGGAGGGGTTGAGTGCTTACCTTGCTGGGACCCCTTCACAGTTATAGGTGCCTCATAAGCTGCAGTCCTCCGGAAGATTTCTTGGAAAGCTTTCACTTCTTCGTAAAGGGAACAGACATTTTTGGTGCCGCCCCACCTCCTCCCACCTCTGTGCCTTGACGGTGAACATGCTCTTGGAACCTCCGCAGCCATTTTGAGGCCCGAAGGCGGGGGCAAGAGAATCCCCGAAATGCTGTCCCTGATGTTTTATGCGTTGAACTCACGCCTGTAGACACCACATTCTCGAGTTCTTCTTGGGTGAGCAAAATAACGCTTAGGTTTGTTCGGGATGCTGTTGGTGGTTATTTGCCTCGGACGGCAGTTCTAACGGGTACAGCTGCTCAGGGCACCGGAGTCAGCAGGGGTTGCTTCCCAGATATCTGAGTCCTGGGGCCAGCGAGTCAGGCTTCTCCGGGCCAGCACAGGCCCCCCTCTCCTGCCAGTGACCAAGCGGGCTGGACAGGCATCCCTGGGAATCCTGCTTCCTGCTTCCCGCACCGGAAGCACAAGGAATTCGGGCGGCTTCAGAGACCGCTGGGCAGGTCTCTGGCCCCCTTAACTAACTGCCCAGCCCCAACGTCCTTCTTTTTTTTAGGAAAAAAAAAAAAATGTTAAGCTTTATTTATTTATTTATTTTGCGAGAGACAGAGGCAGCACAAGCAGGGGAGGGGCAGAGACAGAGAGGGTGAGAGAGAGAATCCTAAGCGGGGTCCTCGTTGCCAGAGCAGAGCCAGACACGGGGCTCGAACCCACAAACCGGGGGGTGTGGTGGAGGGGGGAGAGATCATGACCTGAGGCGAAACCAACAGTCAGATGCTCAACCGACTGAGCCGCCCCGACGTCTTGGACGGTGCCCTGATTTCCCCGTGATCTGCATTTCCTCCTCCCTTTCTGGCTCGTTTTTGAGAGCGTGCAGTCCCGCGAAAACCAGGCTCTGGCTCCTTTGGGCTGAGTGGCGCTTTGTCCTAAAACAAGATGCGGCCTGTGTGGGAAGGCACAGGGGAGTCCCCCCGACGGCAGCCTGTAGTCAGAGAGGCACGGGGATGGCTAGCAGGTGTTCGAGAACCAGTCGCCTGCATCGCGAGCAAGGTACTTAGCCTCTCCGTGCCTCAGCCTCTCCCTCTGTACAATGGAGAGAATAATTGTACCTGCCCCTTGAGGTCACCGGCGCAGATTAAGTTTACTGGCTACGGTGACAACCACGAAAGCCGCGTGCTCCTTCTGCACCTCCCCAGTGCCTGCACGTCGTCAGCTGCCAGAACGGGTTCCTTCCTCGCACACCTATTCCTGGGCACTCAGGGCACAGCAGGCACCTGCCGGCAGCCAGGGGCGCCGTGGCAGAGCAGGCAGATGGGGTACCCGTCCTCACGGTCCAGCAGAGAAACGGACATGAAAGTCCTCACACTGGGGACAACCAAGGGCTCCAGGCAGAGAGCCCGGCCGAAGTCCAGGCCTTGTGGGAAGAAGGCCGTGGGTCCCGGAGCCCAGAGGGGGCGGCTGTCAGCAGAGGCTGGAGCAGATCCAGATCCCGTGGGCCCCGAGGGGTAAGTGTAGACGGACGCTCAGTCTCAAACAGCAGCGATTTGGACCAAACTGCTGGGGAAGTCTGTCATGTAGACAGACACAGGGCTGGGCGCGGGAGAATCACACACCGCGCCTCCTTTCGACCTCTGCCTTGCCCCCTTCCCGGCGGCAACGTGGAGGGACCTGGGGCCCCCGCGGGAGCCAGGCGGCCGTCTCCAGCAGGCAACCGTTCTGATCCAGCCGCGTAGGAAGATTAGCAATGGAAGATTAATCTCTCCTTGTCATTTCCCCAGGGGCCTTAAGCAATCTCGGGAGCAATTTTCCTCGCCTGGAACACCGCCCTCGGGAAGCTGGCGGTGATCTGATGCAGCGTGGCACCAGGTGAAGGACAGCCCTCACGTCCCAGCTCCGGAGCCGGGTGGCGAGCCAGAGGGAAATGCGTCTGAACAGTCGTCGCCGTCCTGTAATGGACGCCGAACAAAAGAAAAGGAAGCATAAGCAGCACGTGGCTAAGGAGCGTGAAGGACGCCTGAAAGCGAGGGGGAGGGGGGTCCCGGAGCCCGGCAGCCTTTGTCCCCCAGTGAGATCTGTTTTCATAGTCGCTGCTCTGCCCGGAGGGAGGGGTGCTGAGTCCAAGGAAGAGGGCAGGGCTGTCTTGTGCTCGGGTCAGGGACCAAACCGCACTCCAGCAGAGGACTCTGAGGTGAGACCTGAGGAAGGACTTCCTGTCCGGAAGGATTGTCTTCCATCTGGATTTTGATTGGAGGCTCTTTGATGAAACACAGAAAGCTGTTGTTTGGGGTGAATTTGAAGATGCTTAGGCTGGAGAGTCAAGGAACGATCTGAAGACTGGGACTGGGTGCGTCGTACACGAGGTTGTGTTTCTGGGCCCCCAGGATGGGCGGTGACCTTCAGCCCCTTAGCAGCACCCCTGCTCGGTCATTCATTCATCCGTTGCACCTTTATTGGGCACAGACAGTGTTTAAAAGAGGGCTCCATTAGGGGCGCCTGGGTGGCTCAGTTGGTTAAGCGTCTGAGTCTTGATTCCAGCTTAGGTCACGATCTCACCGTTCGTGAGTTCGAGCCCTGAGTCGGGCTCTGCGCTGACAGCACGAAACCTGCTTGGGATTCTCTGTTTCTGTCTCTGTGTGTCTCTCTCTGCCCCTCCCTTGCTTGCCTTCTCTCTTTCTGTCTCAAATTAAATAAACACTGAAAAAAAATTACAAATAAAATAAAAAGACGGCTCCACCAGTGTGACCTTGGATGTGATATCAGCCTTTCAGACTCCATCCTTAAAATGGGCTTAAAATGTCTTCTTCACAGGCAGGTGGACGATGGATGAGCTAACATATGGAAAGCAGCCAGTACATATGGCCATCAGATGGGGTGCCGTCAGCTGCAAGGAACCAAAGACCCCACTTAAAGTGGCTTAACAAGAAGGGGACTGTATCTCCCAAGACAAGGACTCCTGAGGCACACTCGTTCCCGGGTGGGTCTAGCAACTGAGTTTTTCACCTCTCTGCTCTGCAGTCCTCAGCTTGTTGGAGGTGACTCTCCTCGTGGTCTAAAGATGACCAAAGCAATTCCAGCCATGATAGGTTCGGCTTAAAGAAATTGATACTTCCTCGGATGCCTGGGGCGGCTCAGTCAGTTAAGCGTCTGACTCTTGACTTCGGCTCAGGTCGTGATCTCGTGGTTCGTGGGTTCGAGTCCCGCATCGGACTGACGGCGTGCAGCCTGCTCGGGATTCTCTCTCTCTTCTCTCTGCCCATTCTCCGCTTGTGCTCTCACTGTCTCTCAACAATAAAGAAACTTAAAAAAAAACAAAAAAACGATACTTCCTTCTTTGAGAGTATTTAGTGGATTTCACTTCTAGTCTCATTGTCTTAGGACTGGGTCACATGGCCGTGCTCAATCATCTTGGGAAAGGGATGTATATGAAGCCACCATGGTTGGCTTAGACCAAGCATGATTCACTGCTCCCAGGACTGGGGAAGGGTCACCTTCTCTGGCCACAGGGAATGGTGACTACTAGAAGGTAATTTACGCTTGGCCATCAAGGGAGATGGAGGGAAGTTGGGGACACAGAAGGACATAAATGACCCTTGGATAAGCGACCAATAGCCTTGGCCACAGTTACCTATCTACCAATCTACCTACCTACCTTTTTATTCTCAACTGTATGTCATATTTCCATTAAAAGAGAGTATGGGGGCAGCTGGCTGGTTCGGTGGGTGAAATATACTACTCTTGATCTTGGGGTTGTGAGTTTAAGCCCCTCGTTGTATGTGAAGCCTCCTTAAAATAAAAAAAAATGTTTCTTGTGGGAGATAAGATGTATTTTATTTTGATTATTTTATTTTATTATTAAAAATAATTTTTTTACATGTATTTATTTTTGAGAGACAGAGAAAGAGCACAAGTGGAGGAGGGGCAGAGAGAGAATGAGATACAGAATCCAAAGCAGGCTCCAGGCTCCAAGCTGTCAGCACAGAGCCCGACATGGGGCCCGAACTCACAAACCATGAGATCATGACCTGAGCTCATCCGACTGAGCCACCCAGGCATCCCTATTTTAGTTTATTTTTTAAGTAGTTCCTTGCCTAGTGCAGAGCCCAACACAGGGCTTGAACTCACCACCCTGAGATCAAGATCTGAACTGAGATCAAGAGTCAGACGCTTAACCAACTGAGTCACCCAAGCACCCCAAGACGTTTATTTTATTTTATTTTTGATTATTATTTTTTTTTAAGAGAGAGTATAAAACCTTGCTGGCAAGAACCCTGTTGAGTTTTCTATTCCCCAGCCCCAGTCACATAGTAGGCACTTTAGAAACATTTGTTGTTGATGATGACATACATAAATAATTATGAAATCATAGAGCAGTAGAGTTCCTACACCTTTCTTTCTTTCTTTCTTTCTTTCTTTCTTTCTTTCTTTCTTTCTTCTTTCTAGGTGTAGGGGACTTCAGGAAACGTAATTATATATATATATATATATATATATATATATATATATATTTTAAGTTTATTTTCAGAGAGAGAGGGAGTGCACATGTGTGCAAGAGGGGGAGGGTCGAAAGAGAGAGGGAGAGAGAGAGAATCCCAAGCAGGCTCTGTACTGTCAGCACAGAGCCCGATAAGGGCCTTGGTCTCCAGAACCCTGAGATCATGACCTGAGCTGAGATCAAGAGCTGGGCACTTAACCGACTAAGCCACCCAGGCGCCCCTAGGAAACATAATTTTTGAAGCGGCTGTTAAAATGTTGCTCTGAAATTTATTATGAGAGAATGATCAAGGAGGAGATACTACAAAGAAATAAAAGTATGATGTTGTCTGGCGACAGGAAGTCAAGAGAAAAGAAATAACCAACATACATCTAAGGGAATATATAGACGCACAGGCTTTTTTTTTTTTTTTCCCAACATTCCTTTCCTGCTTTACCAAAGTCCTTTCTTTTCTTTTTTGCTCCGTTCTACCAAGCAGGGCCCCACTTAAAAATTAAACCACTGAGTCACGCATTGAAGGAACTGTCTGCTTGGGCAGCGTTCTGTTTCCCGAGCCTCCTTTCCTCTTAGCAGCGGGGAACTTTGAGGCCCATCTTCCACCTTGAGCCCAGAACTGCGGAGGGAGAAAACCTCTGTCATCTGGCACAGTTACGGGGTTTGTTAAAAGCTCATTTATTTGGTGTTCTCTCTGGAGCTGAGTGAGTGTAATTATGTGCATTGCTGGCGTTCCTGGTCTTTCCTCCAGAGGACATTTCCCCCTGAATTTGCTGATGTCTGGTCTTGACTGGACTTCGGGAGACCAGAGATCCAGAGGAGACAAACCTTTGCCAGTTAACAGGATAACCAATTAACTAACCCAGTGAGAGGGAGCAAGAAAATGTCCATATCGAGCTTTGGATTTCATGGTCAGTCTTCCAGGTTCTAAGTCCTGTTTATTGGGCTGCGTCGATGGTGTTTCCGGCTCGGAAGGAAACACAGGCCCAGGTTACACACTGTCATAGGGAATGAATTGTTTCGTGTTCCAAACAAGCTGGAAGATCCCCAGGGTGGAGGCCATCAGTCGACCCTAAATCGCCCTTTCCCCCACTACTTGTAAGTAATAGAATGTTCGTTGGGGCACATAGCCTCCTGGAGAAAAAAAAAGCCCCTCTATTTCCCAGCTTGTTTGCAGTTAGGGGTGCCACGTGACTACGTTCTGGTCAATGGAACGTAAGCGGAAGTCGTAGATGCAACTTCTGGGAAGAGGGAAGTGTCCTTAAAAGAAGGGGTCGTTCTGGGTTCCTTCTAACATTTGCTTGGAATCTAGTCCTGATGGCTGGAGCTCAGGTGGCCATATTGGGCTATGAGGTGGCATAGAAGGGTCGAGTGCCAAGATGGAAGGAACATGGGTCCCTAAGTGCCATATCAGTTCTGGGCACATTATGGACAGGCTTGGTCTCCTAACATTTTCCGACTTGACATGTGGTCCTGAACCAGCAAATCAGAATCACCTGGGAACTGGTTAGAGCTGCAGATTCTCAGGCCCTACCCCATACCTACTGAACCAGAAACTCCGAGAGAGGGACCCAGCCATCTGTGTTTTAACAAGCACATGGGGAACTCTGATGCACTTTATCGTGTAAGAGCCACTGCACTAGACTATTAAACTTTTCCTCAGTTTTTCCTATTAAGGTATTTTTCATTGATTTTTCTCCCAAGATCTATTAAGAAAAAGTATTTAGAACTAGGACGCCCCTTTTGTCTTGTCTTTACTTATTTCCTCCTAATTTAAGAAGAGATATTATCAACATCAATAAAAAGATGAAAACACATAAATTATGTATAGGTGAGGGCAGGACTCCTTACAGCAGAAAATTTAGGCCAAGTAAGAGCAAAACCGGTAGTACAAGCTAAAAGTGTCCAGGGGTAAACAAGTTGAGCTCACGGAGGACCCTGTGATGGTTCACTCTAGGTGTCACCTGACCGGATCACGTACGCCCAGATATTTGGTCAAACGTTACGCTGGGTGTGTCTGTGAGAGTGTTTTGGATGAGATTCACGTGTGAATTGGCAAGACTGAGGAAAGCCAATCGCCCGCCCTAACGTGGGTGGGCCTCGTCCAATCAGCTGAAGGCCCAATCAGTTGAAGGCCCGAGTGCCACAATAAAGGTTGCCTCTCGGAGGGGGGGGAGGGTAAGGGGGTACTCCCCCTGCTTGACTGCCTTGAGCTGCCATATCGGTGACTCATGAGTTCCAACTCCCAACTCGGACTGAAACTATGACGTTTCCGGGTTTTGAGGCTGAAGGCATCCAGGCTGGAACTACTTACTGTAGGCTGCAGATCTTGGGACTTGTTGGCCTTCTCAAGCAGGCTCAGCACTGTCAGCACAGAGCTGGACGTGGGGGTCGATCTCAGGAACCGCGAGACCATGACCTGAGCCGAGATCAAGAGCCGCACATTCAACCAACAGGGCCACCCAGGAGCCCCCGAATCTCTCTCTCTCTCTCTTTTTTAAATGATTATTTATTTTTGACAGAGAGAGAGACAGAAAGACAGAGCATGAGTGGGGGAGGGGCAGAGAGAGAGAGAGGGAGACACAGAATCAGAAGCAGGCTCCAGGGCAAGCTGTCCACCCAGAGCCTGACGCGGGGCTCCAACTCCCGGGCCGTGAGATCACGACCTGAGCCGAAGTCGGATCCTCAACTAACTGAGCCACCCAGGCACCCCTACTTCTCTCACATACAAAAGACGTCCAGGATAGGCATTCGAGAGCTGGTGCAAAGCTGTCAGAGACTGGAGCTCCCTCAGTCCTGTGGCTCTGACATTCTCAGCATGGGTTGTGTCTAATGGCCCAAGATGGCTGCAGAAGCTCCAGTCATTACGTTTGCATGCCAGCCAGCAGGAAGGAGGAAGCGACGAAAAAGGGCACCCAATCTCCATTTAAGGACACTTTCTGGCAATTGCATCTGAAGTTTCTGCTTATATCCCATTGGCCAGAACGCAGTCTCATGGTCACATCCAGCTGTAAGAGACCTAGGGGTGTATAGGCTTTGCCTCGGCAGCTGTATTTCCAGAACGATGATTGGCAGACTCAGAGTTCACACTCCCACATTGTATCAGGGGGAATTGGTCTCAACCGAGAGTGACTGAAAACCCTAAAAACAGTGGCTTCGACAAGAGAGATGCCCGGTCACATCGAAGTGTGGAGGAAGGCGTCCAAAACCAGTATGGCAGCTCTTCTCTGGGAAATGCTCCTGCATCCAGACCCTTCGTCAGCTTCCTCTCATCTGTGGCGTGCGTCCTTCCTTCCTAAAGTCCTCTCGGGGTTCAGCGTGCCTTCTCAGGCTCCAGCTGGGATCGGTGCCTAATTTGTAGGGCCTGGCGCAACATGAAAATGCAGGGCCTGCATTCGAAAAGATTCGAACGCAGGGCCTGCGTTCGAAAGATTATTCAGAGCTTCCACACGGACACAGCAAAGCATCAAACCAAATACGGGGCCCCTCTGGCTGCCAGAAAGGAGGAAGAATGATCACTGAAGTGTAGAAACAAAGGACAAATATACTGAGTACTACTGTTCTGCCCGGAACAAACTACCCTAAAACTCAGGGGCAGAAAATAAGCAGAGTAACAGCGCCCAGACTCTGCCAGTCAGGAATCTGGCAAGGGCATGCAGGGGACAGCTTGTCTGGGCTCCGTCATGTCTGGTTCCAAGATGGCTTCTTTTCCCTAGCATGGCGGGCACCTGGGCCCGCAAAAGCTGAAGGTCAGGATCAGCTGCGACTGTTGATGGCAGCCTCGGGCTGGAGGGACGTATGAGTTTCCCAGGGCTGTTGTAACCACGTGCCACAAGCTGGGCGGCTTGAACAACAGAAATGGGCTTACAGTTCCGGAGGCCAGAAGTCTAAGATCAAGGTGTCGGCCGGGCTCCCTCTGAAGCCTTTAGGGGTGGATCTTTCCTTATCTCTTCCAGCTTCTGGTGGCCCCGGGCATTCCTTGGCTTCTGGATGTATCCTTCCAACCTCTGCTCTTGTCTTTGTGCGGCATTCTTCCTGTATCTTCACATGAACTTTCCTTTGTCTCTGTGGCTCCATGTCCAAAATTACCCTCCTCTTTTTTTTTTTTTTTTTTTTTAATGTTTAAGTTTCAAGGGAGAGAGAGAGAGAGAGAGAGAGACATAAAATCTTAAGCGGGCTCCAGGCTCTGTGCTGACAGCTCAGGGCTCGAACTCACGAACTGTGAGAGCAGGACCTGAGCTGAAGTCAGATGATTAACCGACTGAGCCACCCAGGTGCCCCCAAATTTCCCTCTTATTATAAGGACACCAGTCAGATTCGATTAGGGCCCACCTTACGCCAGTATAACCTCATCTTAAAAAAAAATTCTTTTTAACGTTTATTCATTTTTTGAGAGACAGAGAGAGACTGTGTGAGTGGGGGAAGGACAGAGAGAGAGGGAGACACAGACTCCAAAGCAGCCTCCAGGCTCCGAGCTGTCAGCACAGAGCCGGACGCGGGGCTCAAACCCACGAACCGTGAGATCGTGACCTGAGTCAAAGTCAGACACTTAACCGATGAAGCCACCCAGGCACCCCCAACGTCATCTTAACTTAGCTAACCACCGGTTTCAAGGACCCTACTTCCAAATAAGGTCACCTTCGGAGGTTGTCGGGGGTTAGGACTTCAACATACCTTTTTGGGGGACATAATTTAACCCATAATGCAAGACTTCTTACTCGATGACTCAGACTCTAAGAGCGAGTGTTCCCCTTCTCCCTCTTCCCCCCAAGCGAGACAAGATCTGCATGGCTTTTTTTTAATCTAGCTTTGGAAGTCACAAAGTGTCACTTCTGCTGTTGTTTGAAATAGTCAAAAGCCCCATCCATGGAGGGCGGGTGTCCGAGCCAGCTCGGGCTGCTGTAACAAAGTATGACAGATTGGGTGGCTTAAACAACAGAAATTTGTTTTCTCCCAAGTTTTGGAGGCTCGAATTCCAAGATCAAGCTGCTGGCAAATTTGGTTCCTGGTGAGGCCTCTCTTTCTGATTTAGAGATGGCCACTTTCTTGCTCTGTCCTCACGTGGTCTTCCCCCTGTGCATGCAGAGAAAAAGTTCTCTGATGTCTCTTCCTCTTCTCATAAGGACACCTGTCCTATAGGATCAGAGCCTCACCCTTATGACCTCATTTGACCTTCATTATCTCCCTACAGATCCTAAGCACAGCCACATTGTGGGTTAGGGTTTCAACCTATGAATTTGAGGTCGGGGGACGACACAATCCAGTCTGTAACAAAGTGCTTCAGTGTGGCTCTGCGAGTCTTTGCTGTTTTTAATATCCACCGTAGAAGAGGTGGGTTTACATTTGAAACACTAATGAAGCATGCACACCTCAGGGATGGTTAGCATTTGAAAAACCCGAATCAGAAATCCAAGCTGCAAAGACAACTACCTCCAGCCCATCAAGGATATCTAAATCTGCATCAGAAGGCTCACCCATTAGGATTTACATCTGTGGGAGATAAGTTTTCTTTTTTTTAAAAAAATTTTTTTTCAGCTTTTTTTATTTATTTTTGGGACAGAGAGAGACAAAGCATGAACGGGGGAGGGGCAGAGAGAGAGGGAGACACAGAATCGGAAACAGGCTCCAGGCTCCGAGCCATCAGCCCAGAGCCTGACGTGGGGCTCGAACTCACGGACCGCGAGATCGTGACCCGGCTGAAGTCGGACGCTTAACCGACTGCACCACCCAGGCGCCCCAAGTTTCCGTGGAGAAAAGAAGCGATGCTCCAGACATGGGGAATTGACTGGAAATACACTAGCACCTCTGCCATTGCCTGAGCGGGGGTCTATGAATCTGACAAGCCCAGGGACCACACACAAGGGGGCTTTCATGTGCGATTCGTGATTCACTTGGAGGCTGGCTATACTTGTTTTTAAATGATATTCAACAGAACACCTGGTAGCCACGTTGCCAGAAACGGGACCAGTAGCCTTTACTTTGTCATAGGCCAGGGCTCTTAACCCGAGGTTCAAGGGTAAAATTCACAGGGTCTGTGAACTGGATGCGGGAAAAAACGATATCTTCATTTTCACTAGCTTCTCACTGAAATTCAGCATTTCCTTCGATTTCGAACCTAAGCAACAAACCTCTGTAGCATTAGCCGTACCTGCGACCGTCACCAATTGAAATCACATTCCCGTTGTGGCAGATACCTTGAAATATCATTTATGCTCATCAGCACTATGAAATGATGATAGTTATTCGATCTGCCACAGGAACTTGTTAGTTAATGATTTACGAAAGAAGCACATAAATATCTGTATCACAAATTTGTTTTAATAATTTGGTAATGATTTAAATGCTGTTGGCTTCCTTTGCAATCCACCGTATTTATTTACGTTTAAGGACCTTCGTTCTGGAGGCTTCTGCTGTTCACCAGAGTTAAGTTAAAACTAGGTCATATGATCAGTAAATCCACATCGCTAGGCACCTGTAAGCTGCAATGCGTCACAATATGCTGACAGTGGAGGAGAAAGTCGGTCGGCCTCCTGTTCTTCTCCTGGTCACGCAGGTGCCACGGGTGACAAACATTTACCATTGTACTGGCCGAGTAAGGGCATTCACAAATGGCAAGCTGCACAGTAAACATAGAGGCTAGTCACATCGATTTGAATCTACAAATAAAAAGAAATGAATCTCGGGGAGCTTGCGTGGCTCAGTCGGTTGAGCGTCTGACTTCAGCTCAGGTGATGATCTTTCGGTCTGTGAGTTCGAGCCCCGCGTCGGGCTCTGTGTTGACAGCTCGGAGCCTGGAGCCTGCTTTGGGGTCTGTGTCTCTTTGCCCGTCCCCTGCTCGCACTCTGTGTCTCAAAAATAAATAAACGTTAAAAAAAATTAAAAAGAAATGAATCTCCATTAATATTTACCTTACGGCTTTATGTATATTTTTTAATCCTAAATAATAAGAGAGAAACTAAAGTTGTCAATGCACCACAGCACAATGCTGAGGACAACAGCTCAACAGGATAAGCCTTTGGTATTAGCATTTTTTGGCAGTCACATGACACAATAAATTTATGTGGCATTTACCAAAGCCCCTAGGTCATATTTTTTTTTTTAAGTTTATTTCTTTATTCTGAGACAGAGCGAGAGCAGGGGAAGGGCAAAGAGAAAGAGAGCGAGCGAGAGAGAATCCCATGCAGGTTCCGCACGCGAGGCCCAACGTGGGACTCGATCCCACGAACTGTGAAGTCATGACAAATCAAGAGTCAGACTCTTAACCTACTGAGCCACCCCGGCGCCCCTCCGCCGAAGTCATATTATCCATGCATTTATTTTGTTTGCTCATTCATTTGTTCGTTCGTTCCACAAGTATGCATTAAGCACTGCTTCATGCGAGATTCTGCTAGGTGCTCAGGTTCAAAGATGAATTATCTCTGCTCTCCACCCTCCCTTGGCATAATCTGAGGGGAGACGAGCAGCGAACAGTCCTGGGCCTCTGAGAGTAGGCTGCCTATGTAGGTGGACAGAAGGTAGGGGGCACAGGGGTTTGGGGGCTCCGTCTGGAAGTGACCCCTCGTCTGGTTGGAGGAGATGTGTTGGGGTAGGGAGATTGGAAAGGGTCCTCACGGCTGGTGGGCATGTGAATGCGTGACAGGCAGGAGGATGAGGCCAAAGCCTGGGCCGCAGGGATTCGTCCCTCTTTGAAAGACTCTTGATTATATCATGGAGTCATGCGATGGATTATTTGGAGGGTGCAGGTGGTTTTTTTTTTGGGGGGAGCACCTAGACAAGACTTGTTATTTACCTCAACCTACTGAGATGCTTTTCCACCCCCGATTAGTCCTACATTTTATACCAGGAAAACTGTAGAATGGGACTGGGATCCCTCACGCAGATCACTAATGGCAGTCAGGCCCACGGAAGGGAAGTGTAAAAGGGGACAGACACTTACCTGCCCTGTAGCTCTGGGGTGGGGCTGGGGAGAGGACAGTTGGACCACTTGGTCCATTTTGGTGTCATTTTGACTTTAAATGAACCACTGAAAGAGATACTATCTGAGTGAAAAATCCATGGCCACAAAACATATGCCATACTCCGATGTAACGGCAAAATGCTTCCCTATAAAAAACGAAAAAGGAATCTGTGTCATCTAATTATACCCTAGCAAGTTCTCGTTCAATAAAACAATGACCATTGCCAATCACCCGTTTCCCTTCTACCCATGAGAGTGCCAGGATCCAGACATTTGGAATTTCACACTGGGGAGACTCTGAGGTCATTTGATGATGGAGAGTTTGAACTTTGATGATTCTTTTCCCTTTTTAGTGTGATAAAATTGGCCTAGATATTTTTGCCTTTCCAAATGTGCACGGGGATGTGGCTGCTGGTGGAGGAAGGCAGAGGCGGGATCTGGGCCTTTTCATCCCTGCATGGAAAATCGGAATTCAGGCCAGGCTGTAGTCACTGAGCTGTCTTACCACCTTCTGGCTGCCTCGGTTTAAGGAGGTTGCTAAAGCCCAAACTCTCCCAATTTACTAGATTTCTCACTGTGTCCAAACAGCTCAAGACCTTGTTGGCCATGGCTTAGCAGAAAGCTTCTGAGCAGTCCCCATCTAGAGGAGTCACTCCCTGTGATTACTGTTCAGTGGTCACTCTGTGTCTCCTCTCATTTTGGAGATTCTCTCTGCCTCTGTCTTCGGTGCCACCCCAAGTTCCCTGGATTCCACATTTCTTCTTTCTTGATTTTTCCCAACATTTGATGACTCATCTCATCCTGCAGCTTTCTGAGAAAGGATGCATGGGCAGCAATGTTTTGAGATCTCGCACGTCAGAGAAGTATTTTTCTATGCTCACACTTAACGGATAGTTTGGCTGGATATAGAATTCTAAGTTGGATCGTTTCCCCTGAGAATTTTGAAAGGCATTTTTTTCTCTTTTTTTCCCAAATTTCGGGGTTGCTATGGAGAAGTCCAGGGCCATACTGACTCTCAATCCTTGTGTATAATACATATTTTCTCTTTAGAAGCTTTCAGGATCTTTGTCTCCAACGCTCTGAAAGTTCATGATGGTTTGCACTTATGTGGGTCTATTGTCATCCACTGTTGTATGTATTGTAATGGTTTCCTGTTTTTCTTTCTTCCTTCCTTTCTTTCTCTATCTCTCTCCCTCCCTCCCTCTCTTCCTTTCTTCCTTCCTTCCATCCTTCCTTCCTTGTTTGAGAGAGAGAGAGAGAGAGAGAGAGAGAGAGAGAGAGAATCTCAGGCAGGCTCCACGCTCAGTGCAGAGCCGCATGAGGGGCTCGATCCTGAGACCCTGAGATCAAGACCTGAACCAAAATCAAGAGTTAGACACTCAAATGACTGAGCCACCCAGGCACCCCTTCAATGGTCCTTGTAATCTATAAGCTCATGTCCTTTAGGTATGGGATGTTTTCTTAAATTCTTTCTTTGATGTTTTCTTCCCTCCACCTCTGTTTTTTCTTTCTAAAACTCTGTTTATTTGAACTTTCAAGCTAATCATTTATAATTTTTTTCCAGTTCTCATCTTTTTTTTCTTTTCTCGATTTTCCAGGAAACATTCCCAACTTTATATTCAACTTCTTCTACTTAATTTTTTTTTCATTTATGCTGTCATATTTTAAATTTCCAATAGCTCAAATTTGATTCTCTGGAAGTTCCTTTTTATTCCCTGAATTCTTCTTCTTCTTCTTTTTAAAGTTTATTTATTTATTTTCAAAGAGAGAGAGTGCGGGGGCAGGGCAGAGAGAGAGGGAGAGAGAGAATCCCAAGAAGGCTCTCAGCTGTCAGCGCAGAGCCTGACATGGGGCTCAAACTCACAAAGTGTGAGATCATGACCTGAGCGGAAGTCAGATGCTTAACTGACTGAGCCACTCAGGCGTCCCTGAATGCTTCTCTTTAAAACTATTAAAAACAGGGGCGCCTGGGTGGCGCAGTCGGTTAAGCGTCCGACTTCAGCCAGGTCGTGATCTCGCGGTCCGTGAGTTCGAGCCCCGCGTCAGGCTCTGGGCTGATGGCTCGGAGCCTGGAGCCTGTTTCCGATTCTGTGTCTCCCTCTCTCTGCCCCTCCCCCGTTCATGCTCTGTCTCTCTCTGTCCCAAAAATAAATAAAAAACGTTGAAAAAAAATTAAAAAAAAAACTATTAAAAACATTTTTTTAATGTTTTTTTAATTTTTTTTTATTTTTGAGAGAGAAGGAGAGGCAGAGAGAGAAGGAGACACAGAATCGGAAGCAGGCTCCAGGCTCCGAGCTGTCAGCACAGAGCCCGACGCGGGGCTCGAACTCATGAATGGTGAGATCATGACCTTAGCCGAAATCAGACACGTAAGTGACTGAGCCACCCAGGGGCCCCTCTTTTTAATACTATTAAAATAATGTCTCCTCTGGGACCTTATTGATAGGCATGTGCACATACCTGTCGTGTGTTCGGGTGGGGTTTACATTCCCCAGCATAGTCTGTTCCCTTCAGGAGGCTTTATCTGTTCCTTTTGGTCTTTGTCATTCACATTAGAGGTTTTCCTAGATGTCTGGCGATCACCAGTTCTGTGTTGACATTTACAGTTGTGTGTCGACCCAAAAGCTGCTAGGACCCTCTGTGTGTGTGCATGTGGCCTGCCAAACGCAGACTTCACTCTAGAGCAGCCGTTTTCAAAGTGTGGTCCCCCTGGCCGGCAGCAGCATCACCTGGGGAATTCTAAGTAATGCACATTCTTAATCCCCGCTCTAGATTTATTGGATTCAAAACCCTGGCTGTCTGTGTTTTAACAAACCGTCCAGGGGATTCTGAGAACCACAGTTCTACGGTGATCTGGCTAGGCTTTTTAATGGAGAAATGTCTGATGTCAGTATCCAACCTTCTCCCTAGAGGGCCCCTGAGCAGGAAGGTCAAGTGTCTGGGAGTTGAGTGGGCAGGAGAGCTTGGCTGGGGGCACGATATTGATAAGAAAACTTACACTTAATCTCTCTGTTTGCATTTGAGCATAGTACTTTCAGCAGTGCCTGGGATCTCTGTCCAAAGACTCTTTTCTTGACTTCTGTCCGGATAGTAGAGGTCCAGCCTTCTGCCTGGAGGGGGTGTTTGTGAGGGGACAGTTACTTACATGTACAGAGCAGGGAAGGCACCTGAATACCTGACTGCTTCTAGAAAGGACTTTTAGTTGATCAGTGTCACCTCCACTTCCAGAAGCACCTGCGTGGCTGCTTCTGGGTCTTTGGAGGGGAGACAGGTTCTGTGATGCAATTCTGGTAGTTTCTCAGCGCTTCCCCACTGCCAGCTTAAGGTTCAGCCTTTTTTTTTTTTTTTTTTTTTTTGAGAGAGAGAGAGAGAGAGAGAGAAAATGGGTGCAAGTGAGCGAGGGAGAGAGAGAGAAGTGGGGGCTCATCAGAAGCGGGTCTTGTGCTCACCCGATGTGGGGCTTGAACTCGTGAACCGAGTTCTTGGGGACGAGAAACTATAAGCCATCAATGAGAGAGTAGGGTTTCCAGAATTGCTCCTTGTTGCTGCTACTGTAATCCGCGTCAGGGCTGAGGCTCTGGCCGTGTTTGGGCCTCTCCGGCCCTCCCTGGGTCAGGAGTCAACCATGGCTCCTCGTTGCCTACTGCCCGCAGCATTTGTCCCTCGGGGAGCCGTTCACAGCTTGCTTAACTGTGCTGCATTCAGCTCGCCTGGCACACCCCCTGCCCGCCCCTCCCTTCTCCTGACCAAAGACATTGGCCTTCCTGCCCCCTGCCTATTCTCTCACGCTAAAGGGTCTTCTCTTTCCCCTTGGCCTTTGAAAATCCCATCATGGCCCCAGGTCCGGCCGACGTGCCCTGTCTCCCTTTAGGCATCCTCTGCGTGCGGCAGCTTCTCTCGTTTCTCTACGTTCTGGGCCCAGCATCATGCTGGCAACACTGGCTGTTGAATATTTATTTCTTTTTTTTCCTTGATTTCAGCTCAGGTCATGATCTCGGGGTTCGTGGGATCGAGTCCCTCGCCAGGGTCCACGCTAACGGTGCAGAGCCCGCTTGGGATTGTCTCTCTGCCCCTCCCCTCTACTCAAAATAAATAAATAAACTTAAAAAAAAAAAGTGACAAGCCACATCTTAGCTCAGTCCTCGATTTCTCTTTCCTTATGGTGTTTCTCTCTGTACAAGACTTATGCTACAGTTGATTAACAGTTTGTTTTTTATAATAGACTTTTTGCCCGACGGATTTATCTTAAACACATAAAAAGTACATTGCCCAAACTGTTTTAACAGTTTTTGTTTGTTTGTTTTTTTTCAGAAACCAAAATGAAGCCACTGATACGATCCTAATCTGTTCTCCCTTTCTTATGTTCCCTTTCAAGGTCCTCCTAATCCACTTTTTAAAATATTGAGGTGACATTCACCCAACATACAATTAACCATTTTATTTTATTTTAAAGATTTATTTATTTTGGGGGAGAGCCCAAATGGGGGAGGGGCAGAGAGAGGGGGACAGAGGAGCCGAAGCAGGCTCCAGGCTCTGAGCTGTCAGCACAGAGCCCCACGTGGGGCTTGAACTCACGAATAGTGCGATCATGACCTGAGCCCAAGTCGGCTGCTTAACCGACTGAGCCACTCAGGCACCCCCCCGACTTAGCTTTTAAGAAAATTAATTTTTTCACTGTATCATATACATAACATAGACTTCATCATTTTGTGTTTAGGCATTAAACACATTCACGTTGTTGGGCAACCATCACCACCGTCCATCTCCAGAACTTTTGCGACTTCCCAAGCAGAAACTCTGCCCCCATTAAACACTAACTCCCACCCCCCCACCCCCACCCCCACCAGCAAACACCGATCTACTTTCTGTCTCTGAATCTGACCACCCTAGGGAGTTCAGGAAGGGGACTTATACACTAGGTGTCCTTTTGCAACTGGCTTATTTCATATTATTTCCATAACATCCTCAAGCTTCAGCCTTGGAGCATATGTATGTCAGAATTTCACTCCTTTTCAAGGTCAAATGATATTCCATTGTATCCACGGGTTGTGTCTCCCTTCATCTGTCTGTGGGCACTTGGGTGATTTCCACTGTATATGAACTGTGGCGGTCCTGTATCCGTTCGAGTCACTGCTTCCTGATCCGCTCTTAACATTGTTGCAACGGCACCCGGGCACAGTCTGGGGTTCTGGTATTTCGTGTAACGTTATATCACGCCTGCCTTCTTCCATGTTGCCACGTGGTCTTCATAATCTTTCTTCCTCCTCAATAGCTGCGTACAGTCCGTCTGAGCAACCCCATTTTCACGAAGAAATGCAGTGCCGGCGTAGACAAGTTCTTACAAGCCTCTCCATCCGCGCCTTTGGAAGGTTTGGACCGGGACCCGTTTGCAAAACGATCCCTGGGAGATCGGTCTGAGCCTGGAGCACGGGTCCCTCTCGCCTCCCCCATCCTCCCATCCCCCCCCCCCCCCCATCAAAGCTTCAGGAAACAAAAGGAGACATCCAATTCTGAAAGCCGATAACAACAAGCTGAAAGACACACAGAGGAGTTTCTGTGATGTTCTGTGCTGAAGACGGGAGGGGAAAGAGGGGCGAGAAGCCGAGCAGAGGTGCGCCTCCTTTGGTGACTCTCACAATGTACCGGAACGCCACCTCCCTGATTTGCCTTGGCCCCTGTCAAATGCCATAAGCAGCGCTCGTGCTCCTTCCGAGCCTGGGGGGAGGAGGGGGGGCCGATAGCAACGGAGGAGAAAACAGCTTTTGATGCCCCGGGGACCCGCGGCTGACAGCCCTGGGTGCCCGGTCGGGGGAAAAAAGTGTTTTGTTTGGCTTTGTTTTGTTCACACAGCCTCCTCTCCCAGCCCTGTTCACCTTTACAGCATCACCCGAAGCAACAAAGCCGCTTAATCACGCTGCCTTTTAAAACTTTGAACTAGACAGGCTGGATTCCTTATGGTAAAATCCTTTCCCTCCTGTTAAGAGCTGAAGGGAGCTTCCCTCATCAGCCTGGTTTTAAAACCGTCACACCAAGCGCGGAACGTTCTATAAATACCAAATGCAAACCTGGAGTTTGACCGTTAATTATTCTCGCCTCCAGCTTGACCTCCAGGTTCCACCATCTTCTTTCTGCACATCTGTTCCCTTTAAACTCTGTCCGGAGCCTGATCAACCTTGATAATAACAATAATGAACAGATCTCCTTGGGAAGACTTTCACAGTCATCCGAAAACGAACGGGAATGGTAAAAGTGGGTGTGGTCTTTGCAGAAACGCTCAGCTGACAGCCTGTTCCGTCGCCTTAGATGCCAGAGGTTTGTATCGGTTTGATTGTCTGGAATCACTGCAACGACCCCCAAAGCAGGTAAAGCCTGTCTACTGACTTGGCTTCCTTTCCCCCCAGGGGGTGTCCTGGGTGCATTTGTTCCGAAGCCCCTTAGTTCTGGTTATCTGCATAACAAAACACCGCCAAATTAGGGGCTCAAAACAGTAATCACGTATGTTGCTTACAAATCTGTAGTCTGGGCGAGGCCAGTGGGGGTCTGCTCGTCTCTAGTCCATACAGTGTCTCTGGGGCGGCCTGACTGCTGGGGACTGGAGCCATCCGAAGGCTCCTTCACTCACGGATCTAGTGTGGGGCTCGAACGCACAGACCGTGAGATCATGACCTGAGCCGAAGCCGGACGCTCAACCGACCGAGCCACCCAGGCGCCCCAGCATTTTCATGACCTAGCTTCTGCTGTCTTCTCTTGGTGGACACAGTCACAACAGCCTGATTGGGTTCAAGGGAAAGGGGACATAGACTCCATCCCTGGAGACGTCGTCGTCATTGGAAAGCCGGTGTCGCCTTGAGGAAGAGCCTGCGGGAGGGGAGAGATACGGTGGCCGTATTCATCTGCTGGGGTCGCCACAGCAAAATCCTACAGGCTGCGGGGCTTAAACAACGGAATTTGTTCTTTCACAGTTCTGGGGGCTAAAAGTGTAAGAGCAAGGTGTCGGCAGGTTTGGTTTCTCCTGAGGTCTCTCTCCTTGGCTTGCAGACCTGTTCTCCCTGCGTCCTCTCATGACCTCTTCTCTGCGTGCACGTCCCAAGAGTGTCTTCCTCTTTTTATGTGGATGCTACTCCTAATGGATTAGGGCCCCACCCCTATGATCTCACTTAGCCTTAATTACCTCCTTATAGGCCCTGTCTCCAAATACAGTCACACTGTGGATTAGGGCTTCAATGTATGACTTCCGGGGTAGGGGGGACACTACTCAGTCCATAGTGGTGGCCATCTTTGAAAAATACAACCTGCCACAGGCCCTTAGCTGTTTCTGTCTCTCCTTCTCCCTCTCTCTCTCTCTCTGAGTCTCCCAGCCTGAAATCATCTTTATCAACTGGTAAGTGGGTTAAAATGACCGCGTTGAGTTTGACCTGCAGGGGAGGCTTGGAAGAGGCTGCCCGTGAAGGTCTTTCCTTTCACGAGCCAAGTGCACCTGCCCAGTCCTGGGGTACAGGAATGTCTGAGGACTGGCAACGTAATCCTCCCCTTGAAACTGGCAGGGCCGAAGAGCGACAACAGACCCTCTGGCAATCAGTTCAAATCTTGACCCCCGGTGTGGGGGGGGTTTGTGTTGTGTCACCTTGACCAGGCTGCAGGGGCGTCTCCCCCAATTCCCTTCCTTTTATGGTTCCAGATCAGGGCTGGGCAGAAGGGAAATCTGCACAACATTTGGAAGGTGGAGGAGAAGCAGCTGTCACTCCTCTTTGGTCATCGTGGTTAGATGCGGTGAACGACAGAAGGTGCCGGAAGGTGCCGGAAGGTGCCAGAAGGTGCCAGCTTGTCTTTACTCTCTTCTGCCCTGCATGCAATTCTGCTTCTCGACCGCTGGCCCTGCTGCACCACAGCCACGTCATGCCAGGCCGGCTGCCAGGTGTAGAGACATATCTTCCATGGGCTTCTCCCCAGGCTCTCCTTCATGGCCCCGCTCTGGCAGCCTAGCCTCTGACCCTCCAACTTCCCCTTCAGACCCTTCCTTTCCCAGACTCCACCCCCCACCCCCTCCTTGGGAGGTCTTGTTCCGTGACAAAGCCCTTACTCCATAACCCTGCTCGGTGCCTCTGCCCGGAGCAAGATTTGCACAAGGGAGGGGGAGGATACCCAATGGGTTCAGAGCAGAGTTTCTGGTCGACAGTGAGGCACTCTTTGTCTCCATGCCTGGAATGGTGGTGTTGGAGATGGGGAAGGTCAACGGAGGTTTTTGCAAAGTTAGGAGGAGGCTAGGGCTGGGAGCGGGGCCTCCGTGAGGGGCCCCAGGCACCCTCTCTGCCACAGAGCACTGCAGATCCTGGCTGTGGATGGTGTTCATTAGGCCCAGCACCGAGGGCTGTCCTCACTTTTTCCATGACAGCATGTCTCCCCTAGGCTTCAGAAACAGCGTGAGCACAGCACAACACTGGAAAAAGCCCATGGTTCTGTGTACTCTGTGCTTCAAGAGGATGGGTCTTTCAGTGAGAACACCATCATAATTCCACAACATTAAAAACAAATGAAAACATCCAACAAGTTCAGAAATCAGTTTGATATGGTGAACTGACTTCCTTTTCCTTTTTTTTTTTTTTAAATTTTATTTTAGAGAGAGAGCAAGCAGGGGAAGAGCAGAGGGGGAGACAGAGAGAGAGATCTCAAGCAGGCTCCATGCTTAGTGTGGAGCCCAACGTAGGGCTCGATCCCATGACCCCGGGATCATTACCTGAGCCAAAATCAAGAGCCAGACGCTCAACTGACTGAGCCACCCAGGCGCCCCTAAAGATTTTATTTATTTATTTATTTATTTTTAACGTTTATTTATTTTTGAGACAGAGAGAGACAGAGCATGAATGGGGGAGGGTCAGAGAGAGAGGGAGACACAGAATCGGAAACAGGCTCCAGGCTCTGAGCCGTCAGCACAGAGCCCGACTCGGGGCTTGAACTCACGAACCGTGAGATCATGACCTGAGCCAAAGTCGGACGCTTAACCGACTGAGCCACCCAGGTGCCCCGTCCCTAAAGATTTTAAAGTGAACTCTATACCCAATGCGGGGCTCGAACTCATGACCCCAAACAAGATCAAATCTTGGGGTGCCTGGGTGGCTCAGTCGGTTGAGTCTTTTCTTTTTTCTTTTCTTTTCTTTTCTCATCTCGTCTCTTCTTTCCTTTCCTTTTTTCTTTTTTTTGTGAGCTTTCAAGTGACTTTCAAGTGGTCTCAATCCCAACAGTGAAACATTTTAGTACACCCCCCCACCATAGGTTTATTTAATTACTTATAACATATTCACGTGCTAATGCTTTTTGCTAAGATCATAAGGCCATCTGCCTACGTGTGAGGTCCATTATTAACAATAGAAGTCAAAAAGCCATATTTCAAATTATCTTCTTGTCAAGTGTGAATTTTTTTTAAGTTTATTTATTTATTTTGTGTGAGAGAGAGTTCGAGCAGGAGAAGGGAAGGGGTGGGGGGAGAGAATCCTTAGCATGCTCTGTGCCATCAGCCCACAACCTGATGCGGGGCTCAAACCCACAAATCGTGAGCTCATGACCTGAGCTGAAATCAAGAGTCAGATGCTTAACTGACGGGGCCCCCAGGTGTCCCTGAATTTTTTTTTTTTAATATTGATTTATTTTGAGAGAGAGAGAGAGAGAGAGAGCAGGGGAGGGGCAGAGAGAGAGGAGAGAGAATCCCAAGCAGGCTCTGTGCTGCCAGTGCAGAGCCCAGTGCGAGGCTCGATCCCACAAACCGCAAGACTGTGACCTGAGCTGAAATCAAGAGTCAGACGCTCAAGTGACTGAGCCACCGAGGGGCCGCTGAGTGTGAAAAATTTTTTAAATGAACTAGCTCTCAATCTAAGAGAATTTTGTGAGCTGTGCCAGCTTCTTCCTAGCTTATGCTTCCATTTACAGTACCTTCTTTAAGCCACAGTTTCGTTAGAGGAATCCTTTCAAGCCCCTTGTCTGCTTTGTGATGATTAGTTTGGTTAGAGTGACATAATATAATCTGTAAATTAACTCAATATAGCACTTATAACAGGCCATTTGCTGAAGGTGAAAAATCATTTGAGGTGGATGCTGTCCAAGTCATAGGACTGCCACTCCTGCCTTAGCATTCCTCACCTGTCACACTGGATGCCGAGCGGTGACATACAGCCCAAACAAGGCCCAGGGTCAATCTGCACGTTGCATATAGGTCATTGTAATAGTCGGCTCTTGCCGCAATAAGGCTGCGGAACAAACACTCCAAAACTCAGGGGCTTACAATAATGGGAATTTATTTTTCTTGCTCGGGGTCCAGCAGGGCTGTGGGGATCTGATTGATCTTGGCTGGGCTTGGCTATTTCAGGCTGCAGGTTGGCCGGGAGTGGCTCCGGGTCACAGTTTTTTTGTTTGTTTGTTTTTTGTTTGTTTTTTTTGAAGTGGTTGACATCTCTATTGCTTTGGAGGTGGGGGGCAGGTGCTCAGGAGCTCTTGGTGGGGCGGGCCTCTTCCTCTTTACCGTCACAGGGTTCTGGCGGCGAGGGATGGTGCTGGCTGTGCGAATGGCGGCCACGTACGGATCTGGGTGGTCCTTGTTCGTGTGGATCCTGTGCCTGATGCTTCCGAGGGTGGCCGGGGCGTTCTTGTTCATGGTGGTCCACAGGTAGGGGGTGGTGGGTTTTCCCTGGAGGGATCTCCGCTTCATGACCACCACTACCCGTTGGCCATCAGCCCCAGACTTCACGCCCACAGTGTAGAGGTGAATCAACCCGTTGTCGTTAGAGGACTTGCGAGCCTTCGGGTTACTGGGGTCGGTGCTGAACGTCTGCTTGTTTCTCTCTCTCTTTCTCTTTTTTTTTTTTTTTTATTACACTTTGTTTTTAAGTTTATTTTTGAGAGAGAGAGAGAGACAGAGAGAGCGCACAAGTGGGGGAGGGGCAGAGAGAGACAAGGACACACACACACACACACACACACACACACATACACAGAATCGGAAGCAGGCTCCAGGCTCCGAGCCGTCAGCGCAGAGCCCGACGTGGAGCTCGAACGCACCAATCGTGAGATCATGACCTGAGCCCAAGTCGGAGGCTTCACGGACTGAGCCACCCAGGCGCCCCTGCTTGTTCCTCTTGATCAGGAAGCTGGAGCATTTCTGCCCGACCATCCATTGCTGGAGATGGGAAGAGCTCCAGGCGACAGATTTGGGGCAGGTCTGGAGCCCAGGCTGATGTGACTATAGCCACCTAGGACCTATAGTGGGAGACACCACAAAGTCATGTGGTCAGTGGGGTTATTTCCATTCCAGGTGAGCCGTGAATTAGGATCAAGAAGCCAAACCACCATAGTGACAGAAATGAAAGTTCTGGCATTTTCTTCCTACCTGTATTAGCTTCCTAGGGCTGCTGTGACAGGGCTGCTGTGACAAAGCACCACGTGCTGCGTAGCTTAAACAACAGAGGCGTGCCGTCGCACGGTTCTGGAGGCCAGAAGTCCAAGATCAAGGTGCCGGCAGGGTTGATTCCTTCCGAGGGCCCCAAGGGGGCCTCTGTTCAAGGCCTCTCTCCCTGGCTGGTCTTTTTCCTGTGTCTTTTCATGTGGTCTTTCCTCTGTCTGTGTCCAAATTTCCCTCTTTTATAAGGACACTAGTCCCACCGTAATGGCCTCATTTTTAACTCTGTGACCTCTGTAAACATCCCATCTTCAAGTACGGTCACGTTCAGAGGTACTGGGGCTTACGGCTTCAACATACCAATTTTGGCGGGACGCCAATTCAACCCATCAACCCTACCCCTCAGAGGATTGTCTGGTGTACCACGTAGGGTGTGTGTTACCCTGCTTTGGAGACTTTCTGGCATAGAGACCAGTGGAGAAAGTCTTCTTATTGGCCCAGTGGGGAGCAGAGGGTAAAGGCTTCAGACTTTAACACCCCACCCCCGCCCCGCAACCATCAGAAGAAACTGTGACCTCTTTCTTTGGCCATGCCATACCCTTGCCACCACATCTCACAGTTTGTTGGGGGTGGGGTGCGGAATCTGTGCCGTTGGCTATAACTTGCCACGGAGGCAAACCCTCCTCATCAGTCTTACTGCCTGTGAAATGAGTGACTTCACCTTCCTTTAATGGGGTGTTGTGATGTTTAATGTTTGGCAGAAGAGCCCCAGAGGAAAGGGCAGAATAAATCCTCCCGGTGATTCTGCAGAACTACCCTGCCTTTCTCGTTCGTGCTCGGGAAGGAGTCCGGGACAACCGGTTGGGCTCACACAAATTTGTGTTCCAACAACCCGGGTAGAATGGGCCGGCGCGGATGCACGCCGTAAATAACCTTAACACTTTACAGGAGCGCGTGAGGAGGCAATTCTCCTAGCCGGCTGCCCCCGTAATGCTGGCCTGATTCAGTCCTGAGTGATGTGGCCCACATGTGCTCCTGCAACCACAGGGACAAGTGTCCCTTCTGCCATGTCAGCTGTTTCTGTTCTGGCATAAATTACGCACGCTGCAGTCGTTTCATTAAGGAATTACATCTCTGGGGGGGGCGCCTGGGTGGCTCAGGCGGTCATCATCTCACGGTTCGTGGGTTCGAGCCCCGCATTGGGTTGTCTGTTGTTAGCACGGGGCCTGCTTCGGATCTTCTGTCTCTCTCTCTCTGCCCCCCCCACCCGAAAAATAAATAAACATTAAAAAGAAAAAGAAATTACATTTCTGATGTGACGTGTCGGGTTTCCAGAGCTGAACAGAAAAGGCTGCCATTTTCCCCGAAAACAACCATGCTCCCTGACACCTGGCCACGGGGGACAGGACGAGGCACCAGCAGCCACATGCCACCACAGACGACGACGACGATGACAAAGCTGTAACAGAGTGATCGTCAGCTTCCTTTCTTCCTCTCCAACCCTGCGCCTGGTGTTGGAACATTCCAGACATCTGGAATTATGACCAGTTAAATGCAGTCAAACACAGATTTCTTTCTGTGGAAATATTCTGATCTCAGACCCAGGAGGGCAGGGATATTGGGTAATTGCCATCCTTGCAATAAACATATTATGGAAGTTTATAAACTCGGCCTATCTCTTGGCCGCTTTAGGCTTCTGGTGTGCTTGGGATGGCTTTGATTTTGAAATCACTGAGGCGATAGGCAGACTTTTCCTCTCCTTGCATTTGCAGAGCAATCTGATAAACACATCTGTGGCAAGTCCTGTTTTGGCTATTTTGGGGCAGACCAAAGGGTAGGTTACTTTTTATGAAATAAATACATACATACAGAGCACGCACGTGACCCAACGGGAAGAATGGAAACTATCACAAGATATTCTGTGCACACGATATCTAATCTCCCTTTGAGACAGAAGAGATTCAAATGAGCCTCTGCCATTAAAACTTTGATTATCAGAAACTTCATTTTAATCAGGGCTCGCCATAAACTCTGTGTGCTCAGCTGACGTGTGTGTTTAACATTCTCGATATTATACGCTGTTCCAATTATCCCAATTTTTCCTTTAAATTCAATTTCCCAGGGCCTTGTGGTGTTCGGCTAATCAAGCTCTCACTTTTTAAAAAAGTGTTTACCTCCAGTCTCTCCAGACACGCTGTGTATATACACGCACACAGGCACCAGATCTAGGGAGTCGTCGGGGTGCTTTACAGGCAGGGCCAAACGCACACCCACCGTGCGGCACTTTTGCTGATGACAAGGCGACTCCGGGGCCGCGGAGAATCCACACGCCGCCAGTTGCAGGCCTGATCACTTCAATGCCTTGCGGGAACATTTCCACGCAACCTCCGCCGACTACCCACCCCCTCCGCCCCCCTGCCCCCCCCGCCCCCCCCGCCCCCCCGGCCCCCCCAGCCCCCCCCCCCCCGGGCTCTAGTCCCGCCCACGGAAGGCGGAGACGTGCTCTGTGGATAGATGCCTCGCTGGCTCCTTGCTTCCCTCTGCCCCCTTCTTGGTCGCTCACAGAGATTAGCCTCCAGGAATGTGGTTAGCACACACTGAACTCATAACTCCAGCCAGTATATCACAGCACACAATCACAGGAAATACCACATGTCGTTACAACGTGCACGCTCATGCGTCGGTCTCCACACATGCTACACGTTGCGGCACGCACACGCACGTATTGCGCCCGGACCCACGCTACCACGCGCGCTCCACCCTGCGCCCGGAACTCCCTGCGTGTGCCCTGCGGACCCTTGGGCCCCAGCGGGGAAGGGAGAGGATCCCCTTTTTAAATGCCTTTCATCGCCGTGGCTACTTTGCTTCCCGTTCTAGGCTCAGCCCACAAGGGTCAAGAATTGTTACAGAAAGTCGATCTTGGCCCCCTTCCAGGCACCGGAAGGGCTGGGGCTAGAGATTGTGTTATTTCAGTTGAGGGAGGGGAGCCTTTGCCTGCCTCGGATCCGGCGGGGTCGGCTCCTGCAGACCCAGGGAGCCAAGCCAAATGTCCCCTCAGCATCTGCGCATGCCTACGGAGTCCCTTTGCCCTTTGAACCAAGCTCTTTTCTGCCACTGGAATGTTCTCTCCCCCTTTCTCTGCCTATTGAAATCTTCCCTTTTCCTCAATGCCTCGCACAAGCCCCACCTCCCCTGAAGAGGCCAGCTGGAAATGATCTCTCTCTCATTTCAACTCCTTAAAGGCTTTATTTTCTATAGCACTCATTGGACCCAAAGTAAACACTGCCATTGGGCGTTTGGGGGGTTTTTGTGCACGTAAGAGCAGGGACTTTGTTTTGTACTTCTCTGCCTCCCTACGGAACTTCGGTATGATGGCACTACTCAACAAATAATACTGACAGCTACCATTGAACACCTACTGTGTGTCAGGCACCTTATCTAGATGGTTCCCTTTAGCCTTTTTGGTTTTGATGTAATACATTTTATATATGCAGAGCTTTAATATATTCTCTTTGTAAAAACTTACAATTTAATACGCAGAGTAAAAAGTGAATGCCTCTTCCAGGCCATTCTCTACCCTTTTTACCCCACCCCCTTATTTCTCTCCCTAGAAGTAGCCACCCATAATAGTTTGGTCTACTTGACCTCTGTCTAATATACACATATATATCGCATAGCGCATAATCTCTGTAATCGGGAGATCAGATGTATTGCATATATATCACATATTCATTATATATATGATGTATTACATACATAATGTATACATATTATATATGCTCTCTGATGATATATCATGTGTGTATGTAATATATATTACATTATATATGTGTATATATGTAAGATATACCTACATATAGTTAAAAAAATATATATATATATGATGGAAACCAATTTGACAATAAATTTCATATATTAAAAAAATATATATATATATATGCTAGGTGTGCATAGCAATTTCAACTTTACAAAATCTTTTTTTTTTTTTAGTACCCTTTATATCCAGCGTGGAGCCCAACATGGGGCTTGAACTCACAATCTTGAAATCAAGACCGGAGCTGAGATTACAAGTTGGATGCCTAACTGACTGAGCCACTCAGACGCCCCTAAACTTCATAACGTCTTAAGCGGAACATTATTATTATAATTATTTTATTTTAATTTTTTAAAGTCTGTGTATTTATTGAGAGAGAGAGAGAGCATGAGCAGGGGAGGGGCAGAGAGAGAGGGAAAGAGCGGATCCCAAGCAGGCTCCTTGCTGTCACCGCAGAGCCCAACTCGGGGCTGGATCTCACGGTTCGCGAGATCACGTCGTGAGCGGAAATCAAGAGTTGGGCGCTCAACCGATTGAATCACCCAGGCACCCCTGTTATTTTTCGTGCAGATTTGAGAGAAACTGAGGCCAAGGGAGGTCGTTTCACTCTTCTGAGGTCGCACAGGTAGAAAGTGCAAGAGCTGGGCCTTGAATGTGGCCTCTGCTCTTTTGTCTGAATGATCTGTGGACCGCCGGTGTCAGAACACCTGGGGAGCTTGTTCCGTGTGTAGATTGTCACCTGCCTCTCCGTCCTGGGTCCTGATTCAGTAGGTTCAGGATGAGGCCCTAGGTTCTGCAGTGTAGCAAGCAGCCAGGGGTGATTCTGATGTATGCCGAGGTTTACAAACGCGCTCATCTGCTGGCATCCAGATTGGTCTCCTGCCTTCTAACACCGGGTCTGCCCCAGCTAGAGGGACAGCGAGGGGCCAGCAGACTGGTGGTGTAGCCCTCACGAGCCGGGATACCTCGGTTCAAATCTTGCCTCTGCTACTTCTAGCTGTTAACTTGGGCGAATGGATTAGCCTCTCTGGACCACAGTCTCCTTCTCTGTAAAATGGGGACAGTAAACAATAACATCTCGCTCACGGGGTTGTTGCGTGAGGGCTACGTGAGAGTAACAGACCTAACGTGCTTCGAACAGCACCGGGCGGCACACGTGGTGGTTCTTAGATTGGGTCTTTTCCGAAGGCACCTGCTGGGCCTGCCTAGAAGGATCCAGTGAGGTTGAGGCCGTTCCCTGTCTGTCTGTTCTGGCGGCTGGCGGCTACAAGGAGCTCCAGAGCATCCAGCTTCCTCGAGAGGCTTTTCCTTGTGTCTGTCCTACTTCTCTCTTGCTGTTGGATCAGCGGGCAGCCCTTTATGGACGCTGCGGCGTCCGGCCAGATTCCCCGCGCCGACCACAGAGCTCATCCCCAGCCGAGCGGTTCACCGTTTCAGTCTGCTCTCGGGAACTGCTCTCTGTCCGTGGGACGGCCTGGCCCACAGCCGACGGCTTGGGGTTTATGTGCCTCCCTGCCCCCAGTGGGGGTGGCCTGTAGTAAAGGACTGACCGACACGGGGGGGATATAAACTCCTGACCCGCTCTGTCATGTATGTGGATAAAAGACTCTGTGATTCCCCCCCCCCCCCCGCCTTCCACCGGGGGGTCAGGCTGAGGCTAAACCTCCATCTTCACTTATACCTTCTTCTCCTGCCCTAGTCTGTTTCCTTCCTGCCTCGACCTTTTACTCCCGAGAGCCTTCCCTCAGTAATCCACTAGCACGAGAATCCGTGTCTAGGGCTCTGATTCCAGGGAACCTGACCTGAGACACTGCTGGTCACCATGGCCCGCGATAATAACCTTCACAGTGCACAGAGACCGTTACCAAGCTATCGCTTGGCCTCTGGGTCCCCCACGTAAGTAATTGGCTCCCTCCCAGGGCCGGTTTTCCAGCCTCTCATCAGAGGCTGGCATGGGGGGCGGGTAAAGAATGATAAATGCGAGAGGGAGCCGTGGTGTGGTATAAAGCTGAGAAACGCAGTCACCTAGGAGCCAGGAACCGTGGGAAGGTCCCACGCAAAAGCGAGTGTCAGGACCATTGGCTGGAGGCACTAATTTGCCTCTCCTTCCCACACACTGGCACCCTGAGGTCGGGAGCCCCCAACGCCTACAAGATAACGGTAGTGCCGCTGGCTGCAGGTGCAAAATATAGTGAAGGCTGGGCTCTTGGGACATCCAGGAGGGTTTTCAACCTGTTTGCACGCTGCATCGTGGGTTTGGAGAGGCAGGAAGGCAGCGGAAATTGACACGGGCCACTGCCTTTGGGCCTAGCACTTTCTTGACAAATATCTGTTGACATCAGAGGCTTTGTGTCTCTTTCCGCACTTCCCTGACTACTGTCTTTCCAGAAGCCGTTTGGTAGGCAGGTAATACAACTGCTACAATGGGGGACATGTTTTCGTTTGCTTGTTTGTTTTAAGTGGGCTTCGTGCCCAACGTGGGGCTTGAACTCACAGCCCCGAGATCGAGAGTCGCATGCTGTACCGACTGAGCTTGCCAGATGCCACAGACGTTTGGGTTTTAACTCCTTTTTTTTTTTTATTTATTTTTTATTTTTTTTTAACGTGTATTTTTGAGACAGAGACAGAGCATGAACGGGGGAGGGTCAGAGAGAGAGGGAGACACAGAATCCGAAGCAGGCTCCAGGCTCTGAGCCGTCAGCACAGAGCCCGACGCGGGGCTCAAACTCATGGAACGTGAGATCGTGACCTGAGCCGAAGTCGGACGCTCAACCGACTGAGCCACCCAGGCGCCCCTAACTCCTTTTCTGAGTCCTATGGAAGAAGCGATATGTGGCCTGTTCCTTCCCTTCAGAGGTCAGAGCTGGAGAAGGCCTCGATAGGGGATTTCGGATGTAAATAAGGACACTTTGATTCTCTGTAAAAATTACGCGCGATTTCAATACAGAATACAATACACTAATTAGGGCAAAATGTAAAGAAACACAACTTTCTGAGTAAATTTTAGCTCAGAGATAAATGCTTACTCATCTTCTAATTTTTCTTCTTTGGCTTCAAGGAGAAACTTTACTCCCAACTATGTTTTACTGAGTTTTGAAAAGTGTCAGGTCTGTGCCCAAAGCAATCTATAGATTCAATGCAATCCTTACCAAAATTCTAGCAGCATTTTTTGTTTTTCAGAAATAGAACAACCCATCTTAAAATTTGTATGGAACCACAAAAGACCCTGAATAGCCAAAGCAATCTGAGAAAGCAGAACAAAGTTGGAGGCATCACGCTCCCTGATTTCAAGCTATACTACAAAGCCATAGTAATCAAAACGGTATGGTATGGGCATAAAAACAGACACATAGATCAAATGGAACAGAATAGAGAGCCCAGAAATAGACCCATGCACAGATGGCTACTTAATTTACGGTAAATGAGGCGAGAATATACAATGGAGAAAGGACAGTCTGTTCAATAAATTGTGTTGGGAAAACTGGGCAGCCACACACAGAAAAATGAGACCGGAGCACTATATTACATCACACACAAAAGTCAACTCAAAAAATGGACTAAGAGGCGCCTGGGTGGCTCAGTCGGTTAAGCGTCCAACTTCAGCTCAGGTCGTGATCTCGTGCTTCGTGGGTTCAAGCCCTGCGTTGGGCTCTGTGCTGACAGCTCAGAGCCTGGAACCTGTTTCGGAGTCTGTGTCTCTCTCTCTCTCTCTCTCTCTGCTCCTCCCTGGCTCTCACTGTCTGTGTCTCAAAAATAAATAAGCATTAAAAAATTTAAAAAAATAGACGGTAAGCTCCTTGACATTACTCTTGGCGATGTTTTTTTGTTTTTTGTTTTTTTTTTTTTTTGGATCTGACTCCAAAGGCAAGGGCAACACAGGCGAAAATAAAGACGTGGGACTGTATCACACCAAAAAGCTTCTGCACAGCAAAGGAAACTGTCAGCAAAATTAAAAGGCCACCTGTGGAATGGGAGAAGACATTTGTAAATCATATATCCAATAAGGTATTAATATCGAAAATATACAAAGAACTCTTACAGCTCAAGAGCAAAAAACCAAACAGTCCCATTAAAAAATGGGCAGAGAACCCAAATAGATGCTTTTCCACAGAAGACATACAAAAGGCCAACACTCACATGAAAAAGTGCTCAACGTCACTCATCATCAGGGAAATGCAAATCAAAACCACGATGAGATATCATTTCACACCTGTCAGAACGACTAGACTCAAAAAGACAAGAACTAACAAGTATTGGCAAGGGTGTGCACAAAAGGGAACTTTCACGCATTCTTGGTGGGAATGTCAATTGGTGCAGCCACTGTGGGAAGCAGAACGGAGGTTCCTCAAAAAGTTAAAAATAGAGCTGCCTCATGATCCAGTAATTCCATTGCTAGGTATATATCCAAAGGAAATGAAAACACTAATTTGAAAAGCTATAGGCACCCCTCTGTTCATCGCAGCATCATTTACAATATCCAAGATAGGGAATCGACCAATTCGTCGATGGATGAATGGACAAAAAAAATGCGGCATATATGTACCGAGGACTACAGCTCAGTCCTAAAAAAGAATGAGCTCTTGCCATTTGCGACCACATGGACCGACCTACAGGATAAAATAAAATAAGTCAGACAGAGAAAGACAAATACCATATGATTTCACTTATATGTGGAATCTACGAAACAAAACAAATGAGCAAGCAAAACAAAACAAAGCTCACAGATGCAGAGAACAGATTGGTGGTTGCCGGAGGGGTAGGAGGTTGGGGTGGGAGAAGGGGGGTCAAGAGGTACAAACTTCCAGCCATAAAATAAATAAGTCACGGGGCTGTAATGTACCGCGTGGCAACTACGGTCAACAACATCGGATTGTATATTATGTAACTTTATGTGGGGGCAATGGGGGGAGGCTAGACTTCTTGTGGTCATCATTTCACAGTGTATACAAATATCGAATCCTTATGTTGCGCACCTGAAACCAATAAAATGTTATATGTCAATTATACCTCAATTAGAAAAAATGTCAGGCCTGGATAAACCTTTCCAGCTCCCTCATAACTGAGGGAGGATGTGGATGTGGTTTACGGGAAAATTGGGCAGACAGGATTGAGTTCCCATATACCCCAATTTCCCCCATTAGAAGACTGGTTCAGTATTGGTACGTTATCACCAACCGATCTCCATCGTTTGCATTAGGAGTCACGCTTTGTGTTTTACATTCTATGGGTTTTGACGTATAGGTCATGTCACGTATCTACCGTGACAGTATCACGCAGAGTAGTTTCACTGCCCTAAACATCCTCTGTGCTCTATCTATTTATCCCTCCCTGGGCCCCCCCGAACCCCTGGCAACCGCCGATCTTTCCACTGTCTCCACAGTTTTCTGTTTTCCAGAACGTCACATACTTGGACTCATACGGTACGTAGCCTTTTCCGATTGGTTTCTTTCACTTAGTTACATGCGTTTAAGTTTCCTCCATATCTTCTCATGGCTTGACAGCTCATTTGTTTTTAGCATGGAATGGTATTTCGTTGTCTGGATGTGCCTGCCCCTTACTATACACTAGACGTTGATGTGAGCGCTAAAGAGATTCAAAAGGGGCAAAGGATCAGTGTCTACCGCTGAGGAAATTCTCGTCTAGTTGGAGAGAGAAGACACGCACAGCCATACAAAGTCAGCTAATGATATTAAGTAGTAAGTCAGACGTACCGAAAGACACATCTGGGACAAATAACTGCCGCGGCAGCTATGGGGCAGAAAGAGTTCGAGAAGGTTCCACGGAGGAAGTGCAATGGGTCGGGGACAGGGCGAGACAGAGAGGATGAAGAGGGGATTCAGGAAGGCTGCGCGTGTCTCAGCTTTTGACCCTGTGTCCTCTCCCTCAGGCTGTACACAGAGGAGAGAAAAGGGAAATGATGTGCCCACAGTGTGTCCATTTCTCTGGCGGGAGACTGTCCTCCCACGGGGAGTTTGGCAATTAGCTCGAAGGTGGATGAGCTCATTCTGACTCTCAACAGGTGAGCAGCTGGCGCCAGGGAGCTGGTGTCTTTATTAAGTTCCATCTCCAGGCAGCAGGGCCTCTCAAATCTTTAGCTAAACTCTGTGTGTGTGTGTGTGTGTGTGTGTGTGTGCACGTGCGTGTAGTATAAAGTTTTTTTTGGAAGAGATCATTTTGTATACCTTTTTTTTTTTTGTGGTGAGATAGGTAGTAGGATACTAGAACATTTTTATTCCAGTCTTCATATCTCTTCTGCATTAAAAAAAAAAAAAAACCCAGCATGGAGTGCTTCCTGAATTTTGCATGTCACTGTTGTGCATGGGCTCAGCTGACTGTCTCTAGATCGTTCCATACGTGCTGCCAAAGCGAGCACTTTACCACTTTAAAAATTCTTGGTGGTGGTGGGGGGGGCACCTGGGTGGCTCAGTCGGTGAAGCATCCGACTTCGGCTCAGGTCATGATCTCGCAGTTTGTGAGTTCGAGCCCTGCGTCCGGCTCTGTGCTGACAGCTTGGAGCCTGGAGCCTGCTTTGGATGCTGTGTCTCTGTCTCTCTCTGCTCCCCCCCGCTCATGCTCTGTCTCTCTGTCTCTCTCTCAAAAATAAACATTAAAAAATTTTAATAAATTTTTAATTAATTAATTTTTAAGTTTATTTATCTATTTGAATTCTTTTAGTTTATTTATTTTTTAATGTGAAATGTATTGTCAGATCGGTTTCCATACAACACCCAGTGTTCATCCCAAAAGGTGCCCTCCTCAATACCCATCCCCCACCCTCCCCTCCCTCCCACCCCCCATCAACCCTCAGTTTGTTCTCAGTTTTTAACAGTCTCTTATGCTAGTTTATTTATTTTTGAGAGTCACACACACACACACACACACACACACACACAGAGTGCAAGCAGGGAGGTGCAGAGAGAGACACACACACAGAACCGGAAGCAGGCTCCAGGCTCTGAGCTGTCAGCACAGAGCCCGACGTGGGGCTCGAACTCACGGAATGCGAGGTCATGACCTGAGCCAAAGTCAGCTGCTTAACCCACTGAGCCATCCAGGTGTCCCTATGTTTATTTATTTTGAGGGAGTGAGAGTAGGAGCGTGGGAGGGACACAGAGAGAGGGAGAGAGAGATAATCCCAAGCAGGCTCCCCACTGTCAGCTCAGAGCCCCATGTGGGGCTCGAACTCACAAACCGCAAGATCATGAGCTGGGTGGAAACCGAGAGTTGGACGCGTTAAACCGACTGAGCCACCCAGGCACCCCTCTCCCACTTTTTAATATAGTAAAACATACATAACGTAAAGTTGACCATCTTAAGCATTTTTAAATTTTTTTTTTTTTTACATTTATTTATTTTTGAGACAGAGACAGAGCATGAACGGGGGAGGGTCAGAGAGAGGGAGACACAGAATCCGAAACAGGCTCCAGGCTCTGAGCTGTCAGCACAGAGCCTGACGCGGGGCTCGAACTCACGGACCGTGAGATCATGACCTGAGCCGAAGTTGGCCGCCCAACGGACTGAGCCACCCAGGCGCCCCAATCTTAAGCATTTTTAAGTGTACAGAGCGTTTTCATCTTCCCAAACAGAAACTCTGTCCCCCTTAACTACTAACTCCCCAGCTTTCTCCGGTGCCCCAGCCCCCGGCAGCCACCATTCCATTCTGTCTCTGTGAATATGACTACTCTAGAGTAGAGTATGGCACTTGTCCTTTTGTGTCTGGCTTCCTGTTCTCCAGAGTGGGTGCCACCATTTTCCATTCTCCCCAGCAGGGCACGAGGCTTCCGATTGCTCCGCATCCCTGCCGACACGTTTTATTTTCTGTTGCTTTGTGTGTTTGTTTTTGCCACCCGTCATCTGAATGGGTGCCGACGGGTCTCTCATTATGGTTTGGAGCTGTAGCTAAACTGACTTGTTGGGGAAGCGGCAGAGAGTAATGGGCGGAAAGTAGTGATTCCTGCTGTGAGTGGACTCCGTTTGGGGCGTCGGGAGGCCAGCCTTCCCACGACTGACAGGTTCACCGGCTCTCTGGGGCCCGTTGTAGAAGACACCTATGAGATGTTCAGACCCCTTCCACGTACCTTATCACTTCATGCGCAGAAAGTTCTTCTAAATATTTCAATGTGCACAGATATGCACCCACAGTTGTATTCTATCTTTTGTTAATTTATGTTTTGTTTCATTTTATTGGAGTTTATTTACTTATTTTTATTTTTTAAGCTTATTTACTTATTTTTTGAGAGAGAGAGAGAGCGAGAGCGAGAGGGAGCAGGCGAGGGGCAGGGGAGAGAGAGAGAGAAGGGGAGAGAGAATCCCAAGCCGGCTCCACACTGTCGGCACGGAGCCTGCTGTGGGGCTCGAACTCACAAACTATGATATCATGAGCTGAGCCAAAATCAAGAGTCAGACGCTTGACCGACTGAGCCGCCCAGGCGCCTTATTTATTATTATTATTTTTTTAAGTAACCTCGACACCCAGCGTGAGGCTCAAACTCCTGACCCTGAGATCAAAAGTTGCACGCTTCTCTGACTGAGCCAGCCAGGCGCCCCTATTTTGTAAACATCAAGCAAGTTCAAATGCAGTGAATCCGAAGGCTGGGGTGGGGAGGGCTGGGTAATCCCGGCATAAGAGCACTGGGCGCAGGATGCAGTGGGGGAGAGGAACGTGGAACTCGCGTTCCCTTCCTCCCCCCTCTGTTAGCAAGGTCTGTGTTTTTGTTTTTGTAGTACATTCCAGTGTCTGTCGTCAAGCACACTCGAGACTTTCCAGGAAAGCCAAGGCCAAGGCTGGGCTAATTTGCCTGGTAAAGATGCAGTGAGCCACTTTTCGATTTGGACGCTTTATTACTTACAAAAACAGTGAAAGGAAGATCACCAAAAAGGATGCCACTGAAATAAGCATCAAACGAGGCGGTTTTGTGGTCTGCAGCCCTGTCCCGTGGCAGGTGGTAGGAAGGTCTCCTACCGCATCAGAATCCAGGAATTTCTCCCGACAGCCTCCCAGGGGAGATGGGGAGGCGTTATGGGCTGAATTTTGTGCCTCCTACCCCACTTCGTGTGCTGAGGTCCTAGCCCCTAGTGACTGTATTTGAAGACAGAGACTCTAAAGAACTGATTGCACAGAAGCAAGATCCTACGGGTGGCTCCTAATCCAACGTGACTGGTGTCCTCGTGAGAAGAGGAGACTAGGACACGGACAGGGCGCACGGAGGGAGGAAGCCGTGAGCACACCGGGCTTTTTTTGCCATCTGCAAACCAAGGAGAGGCCTGCCACAGACCCCCTCCCTCCCCCCAGCCCTCAGAAGGAGCCCACCTGGCTGGCACCTTGATCTGGGACGTCTAGCGCTGGACCTGTGACAAATCAGATCTCTGGTGTTTAAGCCCCCAGCCCGTAGTACGGGAGGCGCCCGGAAGCCGGCCTCAGAGCAGTTCCCCACAGACCTCAATCTTCTCGTGTTCTGCCAGGACCCAGATCAGTGGCGGTTCAAGCCCTGCCGGCGCGGCCACGTGGCAGGTCACTGGGACGCCGTGGGGCAGCAGTTCCCAGGGGAGCACTTGCCTGCAACCCGCTTGGTGGACAATGAGATAGCGTGCTAGCCGCGGCTTTCAAGGATTTTAATGCCCCTGTTTGTGCTCACTTGTAAACTATTGTTTTCACTTTAAACTTTCTTATTTCGGGGCGCCTGGGTGGCTCGGTCGGTTCAGTGTCCGACTTCAGCTCAGGTCATGATCTCGTGGGTTCGAGCCCCGCGTCGGGCTCTGTGCCCACAGCTCGGAGCCTGGAGCCGGCCTCCAATTCTGCGGCTCCCCCTCTCTCTCTGCCCCTCCCCCACTCGAGCACGCTCACGCTCTCTTTCTCTCTCAAAAATAAACATTAAAAAAAATAAGAAAATTTTTATTTTAAAAATCGACTCTGCTACAACAGGGTCCTCTGGAGGCCAACATTTCCACGGGCGGCCCGCCGAGTCAACACCAAAGGTCATGGTGGCTTAGTATGGTACGTAGGATGTATGGCAAATCTCACCGTCCCCACCCCATGGCACTCCCTTCCCCGGCTCATATGTGAAAAGTCTTTCTAGACAGTTAATGCACACAAGTCTCCATGTATAAAGCTCTGTTTGGCCTTTTGTTGGCTTAAAAAGTGGAATCGGTATTTTTGCCACATGCCTTTTTTTTCACTTGATGGTAGCTGGGCAGCCTGACATATCAGAGCCCACACATCCAGCTCACCCTCCTTTTTTATCACCTGGATCCAGACTATTCCAAGTCAGGATCAAGCATTAGATTATATATATATATTTTTTGACAGAGACAATACCTTTCAAAATTTTTTCAATGTTTATTTATTATTTTTAAGAGAGAGAGAGAGAGAGAGAGAGAGGGAGGGGCAGAGAGAGGGGGAGACACAGAATCCGAAGTAGCTCCAGGCTCCGAGCTGTCAGCACTGAGCCCAGCGTGGGGCTCGAACTCACGAACCACGAGATCACGACCTGAGCCGAAGTCGGATGCTTCACTGACTGAGCCACCCAGGCGCCCCGAGAAAGAGAGAACATCGTAAGCAGGCTCCACGCTCAGCGCACAGCCTGACTCGGGGCTTGATCCCACGACCCTGGGATCATGACCCGAGCCGAAATCAAGAGTCGGACGCTTAACGGACTGAGTCACCCAGGCGCCCCGACCCCACTATTTTTACACTTGATCTTAGCCAAAGGGCTGAGACGTGATCTGACCCCGCTCTTTTTTAATGTTACAATAAACACCCTCGGACATTCAGGCTTCTTCTGTCTGGGGGGTTCTGTGAGATAGATTCCAGAGGAAAAGTGTTGTCAAGAGGGATATGCCCGGCAGACACGTGTTTCTACGTGCACCCAAAGTCACATACAAAAATGTTCATAGCAGTCCTGTTTACAATAGCCCCCAACTGGAAACAACCCAAATGTTCTTCGACAGTACAACAGAATCATAAAGCGTGGTCTGGTCGTGCAATGGAATTCTATACAGCAACAAAAATGAATGTTCTGCTTCACAGAGCAATATAGATGAAGCTTCAAAATATAACATGTGGTGAAAGAAACCAGACACAAAAGAATATATACTGTGTAATTCCACCCATGGAATGTTCAAAAACAGGCGGCTCCTATTTGGGGTCAGGATAGCGGTTACCTGGGGGGTTTACTGAGCAGGAGAGAGCACGGGGGCTTCTGGGCACTGATAATGCTCTGCTCTCTTTCTCAATCCAGGCAATAGTTACACGCACTCATGATTTGGGTCCTTTTCTATATGCGCGCTCTACTTTGATAGTTTACCCACATTTCTTTAAACGCGTATGTATTTAAAATAATAATCACAACTGCAAATCACCTTCCAAAAAGATCGCACCAATTTGCACACGCACCGATAACCCACGTGGGTTCTGCACGTTTACACGTGAGCATGAATTTCACTGCTCCCAGGGGCCTTGGGAGCCCCACACCCTTGGCAACGGCGATGCTGGAAAAGCGGTTTGATTTTTTTTTGCCAATGTGATGGCTTCTGGGGGGGGGGGAAAAAAGCACCTTCTCATTTTCGTTTGCATTTTCCTAATCACCAGTAGGTTGCCATCGAACTGTTTGTCTGGTTCTTATTTATCTGGAATGGCTATTAACTCTTTGCTGGACGTGTTGCAAGCCTGTTCTCCCAGAGCATCTCTTGTCTTTTCGTCGCGTTCGTGGCACAGCTCAGGGGCCAGCTGAGGCGAGGCAAGCCGTACCAATAAGTGATGCACGCTCGCTCGGGGGCTGTGGCGGGCCCGGGAAGCGCGCCCCCCTCTGCTGGGCTCCCGCCAAGCATTGCCCGGTGGGAAGGTGGGAACCAAGGGTGCCAGATCTAACGATTCTTCAGAGGATGCTGGGAATATACATTTGTATGGGAAAACTTCCAATTTCAAAGCGCTGGCAACTCGTTCAAAAAATCGTAAGCACTAAAAGGAGCTTTGTGTTGTCACATCTGTCTGTCTTTTCCTTTATGACTTCTCGGTTCTGTCTCTCTCTCTTTTTTTTTCTTTTAGTCAGTTCCACATTTTATTTTTTACTCTCTAAATCCTTCTCTTTTCAGGATACAGAGAGAAGCTTTTCGTGTTTTTATTCAAGTCTCCTTAATGAGAGAAATAAAGGGGAGTACACATATTACTGGACCCAGAGAGTCGAGGAGGTCCCGACCTTGGGGATGTGGGTGACTGAGCCCAGGATGGTCAAAACACCAAAATTAGAACTCCTTCTCATTCTCTCATTTAAGGCCAACGACCTTCCCATATAGTGGGATTTCAAGGGATGAGAATAAAGCGTTTTATTCCACGATGAAACCAGAGGCCCCCGGGAGCAGTGAAATTCATGCTAACGTGTAAATGACTTACTGCAAAACCCCTTCCTGGGATCGGGTGTGCACGTGAGAGCCGGGAGCGAGCAGCTGGTCCCTGCAAGCCTGAAAGTGCAAGAGGATGGCGGAAATGTCACTTCACACTGTCAGCACAGAGCCTGAGGCGGGACTTGAACTCACACACCGCGAGATCACGACCTGAGCAGAAATCAAGAGTCACCTGCACATTCCCCACCCATGCTAACGAGCTGCTTGCATTGGCCGATGCAGCACATCTAAAAGCCACTCTGGGGGTAGAAAAAACTTTCTCTGGCTGCATGGACAGCAGGACCCATCAAGGGACAGAACAGGGGATCACTGGCTGAGGGTGTGGCATAGCTTCTTCCCTTTCTGGCACTGAGATCGGGTGACTGAGACACGGAGCTCACCCAGAGAGCGGGTGCTCATGGGCATGGATTTATCCCTAACAATCATACCTGCATTTATTGAGTGCCTGGTGTGTGCTGGGCCCTGTGCTGAGCACTGTATGTATACCACCTCACCTCCGATAATCCGCGCTCAGCCTGCGAGGTAGGGCCGTCACTCTCAGTGATGGGGTCCAACGGGAACCAGGTGGCATGTATGATCAAACCTCAGGATCGTATTTCCACCCCTAGGCCGAGCAGGGGTGGCCCTCCATTCCGGCAACTTCTCCAGCCCAGCCTTGCACGGCGGCGGGGCCCAGGTCTCTAAGCTACTGACCTGCCCCCTTCCATTTGCCTCAGTGGTCCTGCCCTTTTTGCCTTAAAGGTTGGTGCGGATTTCTCCCCACCGCTCCCCTGGTTGAAGACTAAAATGCCCTGAGACACCAGCTAATAATGCGGGTGGGCACCAATTATGTAGGTGCTGGATGGAAAGAGTTTTAAGGTGTGACTTTTCCAGGCCACTCGCATTCATAAAAAGCAGCAAGACAATATAGTTTATTTTCAGGTTCGAAAAGCAATCATGCCCTTGGTATGGGAAGTCAAAGATGAAAGATATAAAGAAGAAAAGAAAGAAACCTCATCTTACCACTTGAGACCATCATTGTCAACATTTCCAGATGGTTCTTGCCACTCATTTTCATATATTTTTCATAGATATATATATATGTATAAATTTTAAATATATTTAATTTTTTAAAATGTTTACTTGTTTATTTTTGAGAGAGAGAGAGAGAGAGAGAGAGAGAGAGAGGAAGGGGCAGAGAGAGAGGGAGAGAGAGAATCCCAAGCAGGCCCTGAGCTGATGGTGCAGAGCTTGATCCGGGGCTCGAACCCACGAATGGTGAGATCATGACCTGAGCCGAAGTCGGACACTTAACCCACTGAGCCACCCAGGTGCCCCAAATACATACGATCTTTAGGCAAAGTTGAGATCATTCTAGCAATACACCTTCCGAATGGGTGAGCACTTCTGAAAGCATTTCTGATCCCGTGAAGACAAAGGCTTTCTGAGTAAGGTGGGTGGAATCGAGGAGACAGGGAGGCCGTGGGGTCTTTTCAGCGGGGGGTTCTCTAGCCCACCCAGGACATGGTTGCCCCCGGCCCCCTGGGGTGGGGACAGCTGCTTCCTCTGCCTCCTTCTTCAGTGTCACTCACCAGTTCTTGGGAGGGTGGGGAGCCTCCCAGCAGTGTCTGCCTGGGCCAGCGGGGGCCTCTCTGGTGGCACCCCACTCCCCCTCCCTTGTGGGCCAGGTCCCCACAGCCACCCCCGCCACCATGGGTTAGTGTTGGGGGGGCTGTCTCGTGGGGGGCAAATGGGCTGGCTTCTGGCTTCTTGAGGCACTCCAGGGATGGGGGCAGGGCACCCATGGCCCAGGCACTTCCTGCCTCTTGAGAAACAAGCTACCTTTTGGCTGTGACTGTGGAGCTGCTGACCCCCATTAGCTGCTTTCCTAGAAGTGAAAATGGATTTGCTCTGAGCTCTGTCATCCCTGGTGACCCCGGGGCTGGCAGAAGCAGCACCAAGAGCACAGGACTGGCCACCAAAAGGAGCCATGCTAACCCGCTCTCAAGGGGACACAAGCTTGCTTCCTTCCTCCAGCGATCTGACGAAGACCCAGTTCTTTTTTTTTTTCTTTAATTTTTTTCATGTTTTATTTATTTTTGAGACAGAGAGAGACGGAGTGTGAGCAGGGGAGGGGCCGAGAGAGAGGGAGACACAGAATCCCAAGCAGGCTCCAGGCTCCGAGCTGTCAGCACCGAGCCCGATGCGGGGCTTGGACTCGCCAACCGCGAGATCATGACCTGAGCGTAAGTCGGACGCTGAACCGACTGAGCCACTCAGGCGCCCCGAGACCGAGTTCTTGAAAGGTAGGAAGGTTTGGTGTTTTGCTGGAAGGCCATCCGTTTGTGGGTGACAGCGGAGACCCTGCTGGGCCACAGTGGCTAGAACCAGAGGAACATGGGTTAGAGTCCCAGTTCTGATCCTAGATGCACCGCCATGGACAATTTACTGAACCCCTCGGAGTTCAGTCTCCTCACCAGTAAAGTGGACCAAACAGCACCTCCCGCCCAGGGAGGCTCTGCAGAGTAGATGCTTTGAATTACATGCGTAAAGGGGCGCCTGGGTGGCTCAGCGGGTTAAGCGTCCAACTGTTGGTTTCATCTCAGGTCATTCGTGAGTTCGAGCCCCACACGGGGCTCTGTGCTGACAGCATGGAGCCTGCTTGGGATTCTCTCTCTCTCTCTCTCTCTCTCTCTCTCTTTCTCTGTGCTCCTCCCTGACTCACATTGTCTCTCTCAAACTAAATAAATAAATTAAAAAATAAATGATATCCATAAGGCATCGACCATGGTTCCTGAAACAGCAGGTGTTCAGCAAATGATCTTACTGTGTCTTAAATTTTCTTCTCATACCTTTTGGTAACAGATATCATCACCCCATTTTATGGAGGGGGTAGCTGAGGCTGAGAAAGATTAAATAGTCTTTCAGTTATCTATTACTGTGTAACAGCCATCCCAATCCTTAGTGGCTGCAAAGCAGCACTGGGTGACAATGAATGGGCAATAATGTCTCACGATTCTACGCATTAATTGGGTGGTTCTTGGACTCCAGCTGAAGGCTCCTGGGGTCTCTCATGCGGATACAGTCGGTGGGCAGCTAGATTGGGCTGAAAGGTCAAACAGGGCTTCTCACGCGCCTGGGGGTCTTAGTGCTGGCGCTTGGCCGAGCTGCCTCGGTGTTTTGCTTTAGGTGTTTTTACCAGGCTAGCTTGGGCTTCCCCCCGCATGGCAGCTGGATTCCAGGACAGAGCGTTCCAAGAGGACCAACCTCGGCCTGTATGTACCTGCCAAGTGTCTGCTTGGCATCGTGCTTGTGAATGTCCTATTGGCCAACGAAAGTCACACGACCAAACCCAGAGCTGACGTGGGAAGGGACGATGTAAGGGCACAGGTGCGGGAAGCATGGGTCATCAGGGGCTGCGCATGTAACAGTCTCAAAAAAAAAAACAACAAAAAAAACCACTTGCCTAAAATGCCACGTCCACTGAATGGCATAGCTGGGATTTGAACCCAGGGCTGTCTGACTGCAAAATCCACGCTCCTCCTTGTAGGCCAGGCTGAGGCTGGCTCTATGGTAGGCTGGTGTTTATGGCCCAACCACCACAGTCTGCGGGTGGGGTGACTTCCCATCTCTCAGCCCACCCCTGCTACCAGCACTCCATGATGACCTTGAACCTGTCCTGCTCCCCGGACGGAAGAGAAAAAGCACCCTTTTTCTTTCTGCTGGCCCCCCTCTGCCCCTCTCTCTTCCGTGTTGACTGCAGAAAGCTATTCCTGTTTCCTCCAGAGTCCCAGCCAGGGACAGCGGTGGCCCTATCAATTCTGGCTTCTGTGGCCACAGCAGCATCCCGTCTCTGCTGGCCTCAGGGCACACACAGCTCTCTGGACCTCAGCTCCGTTTTCCAGAAGGACTCCTATTGGAAAGCAACGATCACGGGAACAAAAGACAATATCGCGGAAATAAGCCCAGGTTTACAGCACATTGTCCTAATCCCAGTGGACTTCCAGACTGCCACTGTCTCACCTGAGATAGGTCCCTGATCCTGACCCGAGTCTACATGCAGCCAGGGGCTGATTTGAGCTGGCCCCACGGTGGTGACCGTGGTCACCCAGCCGCTTGCTGTTCCTGTCTGCTTCTGTCTGAGTGAGGCCCCCGGTCAGTTCCAGCCACTGCTCTGACCTCTACACCCAGCATCTTCGATGGGGAACATCCTTCTCCCTGTCATTCCCTGCTCCTAATTCAGTGTCGGCAGTGAGCCGACATTTCCTATGGCTGAAGTCTCACTCTCCCCTCTTCTTCTTTTTAAACGTTTATTTATTTTTGAGAGAGAGAGAGAGAGAGAGAGAGAGGGAGAAAGTGAGCAAGTGCGGGGGAGGGGCAGAGAGAGAGGGAGAGATTGAATCCCAAGCAGGCTCTGAGCCGACGGCGCAGAGCCCGATGCGGGGCTCGAACCCACGCACCTCGAGATCATGACCCGAGCGGAACGCTCAACAGACTGAGCCACCCAGGCGGCCCTCACTCTCCCCTCTTCTTAGGGCCCCAGGAGGGTAAGCCATCCGTTCAAAGCCCTATCATGAGCCGAAGGCAAAGCTGAGGCCTTGAACCTGGATATCTGCAGTACTTTTGCAGGAGCCCCCTGCGCCCCCTGCGCCCCAGCCTGCATTTTTGGAGCCTGAGCAGGGCCCACAGCTGTTCTGCCTCAGCTCAGAGCAAAGGCTAACAAAAAGCAAAACCTCTGGAAAAAAGAGAAAATGTTCTCTGGATGCTGAATTGGTGACCTTAGGGAGGCATGTGTGTGCATGGTGTGTGTGGGAGGCCTCTGACTTGTGCCCGGGGAAAGGTCATGGTCAGTGAGCACGGCTTTGATGGGAGAGGGTCCGAAATGGAGCCCGGGAATTTCATCACACAGCTGCTGGGCTTGGATGCGGGGCCCTCTGTCGGAGCAGGCCGGTGCTCCGGCTGGAAGGGTGACACGCCGAGGTCCTGGGGTACGGAGCTCCCGGGGAGGGGACTGGGTGGGGTGCATGAGGTATCTAGGAATTGGTGGTGCCCTGTGTGGTCTCGCTGAGAGAAGCCAGGCAAAATCTGGCAACCGAGCCGGGGCTCTTGGCTTCAAGCAACAGGAAGCAATTCTGGTTTATTTAAGCAGAAAAGGACTTTATCAAAAGGAACTCGGGGAGTTCACAAAATAATCAGGAGGGCTGGAGAACTGGGTTTGGAAAGCAGGCCACACAAAGGAGACTGTGTGGCGGTCAGGACCATGGCCAAGGTCAGGCCAATCCAATGACAACCCCACTGCCAAGTCCGGGACGCCCCGGCTAACACTGCCACCTGTGGACGTGGATACGGTCCCCGTCATCCCAGAAATGGAATGGCATCGCCACGGTGACTGCCACCCTCCACCAGAATGGACCTCCGGGCTCCCTACATCTCTGCATCACCAGCCCCTGCCTGAGTCTTTGATGGGAGCCCCTGATCAGTTGAGCCTACGTCAGGAGCCCGCTCAGGGCAACGAAGGCAGCCGAGGAAAGTGACTATTGGGCATTTTTTAACTTCTCTGGGGAGAGGCGACCAGGAGGATGGAGAATTTCATCAACGCGGTTGTGGGGACTGGACGCCGGTCAGCCATGTACCTACCTCACCTGGAAAAATGTAGGGCAGCTGTCCCCAGCGAGCGCTAGAGAATTGCATGCCTCCGGGAACAGCCTGAGTGTATCTTTTATCTTCCGGTCCTCCAGATGGTAATGGAAGTGTGTGTGTGTGTGTGTGTGTGTGTGTGTGTGTGTTTAAGGACACCTTATGTGACAGTGGTCAGGAACCCTGGGTTCGATTCTGAGTTCCCTCTGCCTGCCGACCTCAGACGAGCTGTTCTCTATCTTGGGGTCCCTGTTAGCCCTTGACCGGCTGCTGTTCAGCCCTCGAGGAAGCAGAAGGTGTGCAAGTAACCTCTGCTGCACTCTGGGCTCTGCGGCCGAAAGACGCACCACGACTGCCAAAGCCACAAATGGAATGGGGCCATTGGCGTCCCTGCAACAGACGAGAGTGCAGGTTGTGGGGTCAGAGAGATGGGAGTAAACAGCCAGATGACCTCGCACAGGTTCCTTAACTTCTCTGACCCTTTGTTCCTTATCTGCCAAATGGGGACGAGGTGGTAGGCGCCCAGCCTCCATTCCAGCCTGGTCCCATGGTACTGTCATGTCCTGCAGAGGCGGGAGGGCTCAAATCTGCAGCTCCCAGACACCCCCGCAGCTGGAGCTGTGGATAAGAATTACATTTCCCCAGTTAAGGGTGGCTCAGTTTGTTGAGCATCCGACCTCGGCTCAGGTCATGATCTCGCGGTTCGTGAAGTCGAGCCCCCTGTCGGGGTCTGTGATGTCAGCGCAGACCCTGGAGCCGGCTTCGGATCCTCTGTCTCCTTCTCTCTCTCTGCCCCTCCCCCGCTCACACTTGCTCTCAAAACTAAACAAACGTTAAAAACATATTTTAAAACATTTCACGAATTAGATTCACTTGCATAAGGCTAGGAAGGCAGCAGCGAGGCAGAGACTACTTTCTCGCTGCTCTGGCTGTTGCTGCTGAAGGCACCGAGCGTGTGTTGATCGTGTGTATGTGTGTATGCGCATGTGTGCGTGTTGTGTGACAGCATTCTAGTGTTCGTTGGCCACCAGCTTTGTGGGTGTTAAGCGATGTTGTGGTGGCCGCAGCTCCCCAAGCCTGGAAGGCAGCTACGCGATGTGCTCTTGAAATCAACATCTCTGTGGGTGGTCCCCTCCCTCCCCACCTTCCGGTTGGTGACAGCAATGGCAGCAGTCTCGGTGGCACAGCTCAGCGGTGTGATGGGAGCCCAGAGCCGGCTCTGCTGGCCCTTCCGGTGATTTTGTAAGCACCTGATTTCCTGTATTAAATCTCTTCTTGCTTAAAATAGCTGGAGAGGTTTTCTGTTTCCTGCCACGGAATCCTGACTGCTATAGAGGTAACACCCCCATCGCTCCCGCCGTTCTTGAAATGCCAGGAGACGGTGGATGCTACCCAGCTTTGTACACTGAAAAGCCCGTTATGTGGGTTAGGTATTTTGCAAGGAAGGGTCTCCCTCTTGTCAGGGGAGACTAAAGTTTATGTGCTCCCGGTGGGTTCTTTTACCTAGAGCTACTGGGCACAGGGCAATCTGAAAGAATTTGGGTAGTTTGGGGGGATTGCCTGCTTTGGGAGGCCACAAGGGTTCTCCTGCGCATTCAGGGGGGACTTCTGCCCCTCTGTCCTCCGTTAGAGTGATGATTGACCCCAGAGGCAGCTGGGAAAGGTGGCAGGCTTTCTGGTGTGAGCCTGCGAGGCCAGCTACCCCCGGATTCTCCCCTACAGGTAGGTGCCTGGGCTCCCCGATTAACTCCACTGGTTTGTGGTCAAGCTCACTTTAATTCCTCCCTCCCCGCCCCCCCCCTCACCCCGTTAAATCTTTGTATTTACAAACCATCCCATCACCTCCCATCAGGTGTGAAGGATCTCCCCTTCTGTGTTGAATAACATTCTCATGGTCATGGCCTTGGCCCCACCAGTGGAAGACTTTCTAGAGAAAAGAACTGACAGAATGTAGATTCTTTGGTGTTGCTTGGGAAGAAGTTCAAAGTACAGGGGCGCCCAGGGGCGCCTGGGTGGCCCAGTTGGTTAAGCCTCTGACTTCAACTCAGGTCATGATCTCACGGTTCGTGGGTTTGAACCCCACGCTGGGCTCCGTGCTGACAGCGTGGAACCTGCTTTGTCTCCCTCCCTCTCTCTCTCTGCCCCTCCCCCCACCCCACCTGAAAATAAATAAACTTTAAAAATAAACAAATAAAACTTAAAAAAAAATACAGGGGGCCCAGAGGCTGAGGTTGGGGAGACTGGGCAACCCCAGCATAAGGGCCCTGGGTACTGAGGGAGGAGAGGAAGAGGGAACTAGGGGAAAGGGCACAAAAGTAAGGGGGGGTGTTTCTTGCAGACCCCCCTACAGTGTTCAGTGAACACATTGCTTTTCCCCCTCAGAGATCCAAACCCCTCACTCTCTTGCTTTTCCTTCACCCTATTTCCTGCCACAATGCGTGGAGCGCCTGTGGTGGCAGGGGCCAGGCAGGTGGCCCCGGGGGGCTCTGGAGCTGGGTGGAAGCCGGCCGGGCTTGGCTGCCAGAACAATCCAGGCCCCACTCCAGCCCATCAGGGGGCTTGAGGCTGAGTGGGCGAGATAAACTCTTTCAGTGGTTTTCAGGAGTCCTAATCAATTGCGAGGCAGGGCGCAGCCCTCGGGGGACAGATAAAGCCAGCCCTGCGCTCCAAGCCCGGTTGCAGCCAACGTTTGTGTGGTTTGAACTTTTGTGTGGTTTGGACAAGTTCGCTGGGCTTTGCTGGAGTGGTTTACTCTGCTTCCAAATGGCAGTACAGAGAGGCGAACGGGCTTGGACCCCACAAGCCACCCCTGAGATGGGAGGGGTGGCCTGTCCTCTCTCCCCATTAGGTCCTACAGGCTCAGGGGGGAAAGAGAGGCTGGGCGTGTCCGGGCCGTATCCCTGACTCTGGCCAGTGGTGCGGGGTGTAGACGGTTTTAGAAACGCTCCCTCACCCAAGGCGGGCCAGCCCTTGGAGTTGGAGAGTTGAGCTGCTGCCGGTGTGAGTCTTTGCTCCTGCTTCTAAACTAGAGAGTCCGATGCCCATTTTCGGATTCCATCTTCGGCCGGGGGCGCCTCCGGGACCCGCAGTCACCCCGCGCGGAGGAAGCCCTGGACGCTGGGGACACCGCCTGGAGCCTCCGCGCATAGCACCGGGCCGGTTTTCCTTCCAGCTTGAGGTTTCTCGGTTAACCTCTAAGGTGCCGGAAGATCCAGAACGCTCGCGGGCAGGCCTTTGGCTGGCTCCGGGCGAGGCTGGGCACCCCAGATCAGATCGCCGGCGGGCACTCCACGCGCCAATGTGTGCCGCACTTGCTTGCGGGAGAGCGAGGCTGCCCAGCGAGGTGCACCGACGCTGGGCCCGTAGGGACCCATCTGACAATGCCCTGTCCCCTGGGAAGCCTGTGCCAGCCTGCAGGGGCCACAGCAAAATAGAACCGGGAACATGTGCTGCTTGGGAAGCACACTCGGGCACCTGGCGTATCTCAGTGATGATCACACCCTCCAGGGACCTTCCTGCTTCCACAGAAGGTGGGGACAGAGAGAGAGAGGCGCTCATGGAGAGAAAGGGAAGTGGGAAGAAACTGGTCACGGAGGAGGCTATTTTTATTCTTTGCTACAGCTGCGCGCATTTCTCTGACCAGCTAGGCAGCAAAAATTAGACCGGCTCCCGCTGAAAACAGGCTCTAAACTGCGGGGTGGGGGGGGGGCGGTGAGCTGGGCCAGGGGGGTGTGAGGTGTGCAGGACAGGGGTGGAGAGGGGGAAATCCCCGAGAACCCAGCAAACCGGTCTCCAGAAGCCCTCACTGTGCAGAACTACCCCCTTCTTGCTGCCCCCCTGCCCCGGATGCCTCAGCCTGAAGCTCAGCTCTCAGAAGTGGGGCGTCCTTTCCCTTCTGTGTGACATCTTGGGCATGACGACACAGTCAAGACTGGAGATTTGTTCATCAGTGTCTTCTGCCGTTAGGCCTCGGAAGACAGCCTTATACCCCTTCCGGCAGGTGACAAGACTGCCTGGGTGATGTCAATTACCATGGTCACCCCAGCACCTGGAGAAGCTGGCACATGTCCTAAACAGGGAACCAAGGTTGGGGGTGAGGGCCCTCGAGCTGGAATCCTTTGGGATCATGATTGTCCAGGTCAGCAGTTCCCTGAGACCTTTTCAGACCGTCTCCCTGAGACAGTCACAAAACTCCGTGAGGCTGGATTTTCTTCATCTACGGCCACCAAAACCACGTATCACAACAGATTAGATGCCGAAGCAGCTACAAGAAAGCAGCTGTCTTCTTGTTGAGCCAGGTATTAAAGAGGTTTGCAAAAATGTAAGACAATGCCGCGTCACCCTGTAAATGTTTGTTGTTTTTGTTAGTTTCAGAGGCTAGCTCTGTCTTCATTAACTTGTGCTGTTGATGTTCACGTGTTAGTTACCTGTTGCTGTATAACAAATTACCCCCAAACTTAGTGGCTGAAAACAACAGACATTTCTTTTCTCCCCATTTCTGCAGGTCCGGAATCTGGGAGCAGCTGGCTTAGCCGGGTGGTTCTGGCTCAGGGTCTTTCGATCAAGCTGTGGTCCAGGGCTTCGGTCAGCTCCAAGCTCACCCAGGGAAGGGAAGCCCTCCACCTTCAAGCTCACTCGTGTGCCTCAGTTCCTTGCCGCGTGGGCCTCTCCACAGGGCCGCCTGGTGATGTGGCACCTGGCTTCCCCCAGCGAAAGTGAAAGTGGGTACCGCGGTCCTTTTATTATCTGACTGCGGAGGTGATCACGTTCAAAGGGAAGGGATGACTCAAGGGCATGGGCGACGGAAGGCACGGGTCATTTGGCATCACCTCAGAGGCTGCTTGCCTCGCATACGATAGGTTCATTATTGTTCCTTTTATATAAATTAATAAATAGTCTAAACTTCTCAGTTTTCATTTTTAATGTGGGGAATGTTGATAGATATGGTCCATGTAAACAACAGCTTTTGGGCGTCCTCGATAATAAATAAAAGAGGGGTCCCAAGAACTAATGGCTTGAGAACTGTTGATGTAGGTGTTATGACGTGTACAGGAGAAGTACCTTGGTAACATGAAAGCCAGTCCACCCACCCACGTATCCACCCACCATCCATCCATCCATCCGTCCTTCCTTCTATCCACCTGTCCCCCTTTCCTTCCCTCCTTCCTTCCTTTCTTTCTTCCTTCCTCCCTCCCTCCCTTCCTCCCTTCCTTTAAAAATTTTTTTTAATGTTTATTTACATTTTTGAGAGAGACAGAGCACGAGTGGGGGAAGGGAAGAGAGAGAGGGAGACACAGATTCCGAAGCAGGCTCCAGGCTCTGAGCTGTCAGTACAGAGCCCGACGCGGGGCTCAAACCCACGAACCGTGAGATCATGACCTGAGCTGAAGTCGGACACTCAACCGACTGAGCCACCCAGGCACCCCTCTTTTTAATTTTTTTTAATGCATGCATCCATCTTTCTTTCCATCCATCCCTCTGTCCTTCCATGCGTCCATTTTTCCATCCATCCACTCATCCATCCATCCATCCGTCCGTCCGTCCTTGCATCTATCTACCCGCTCACCTATCCACTCATACAGGCAATCAAGATATTCCAACCAATAGGTTAGGACTGGTGCTTTAACGGTGAACAAGGCTGCCAGTGACTGCCCTATGGGACTTATAACATTTAAACAGATGACGCAATTAACAAATAAATAAGATGAATTTTTAAATAATAGCTTCAGGTTGTGATAGTTTGAAACCCCAAAGCCCGGAGCCCAGGGAAGCAGGTACTCTCAAACTGGCACCATGTTGGGAGGTGACATCATAAGGGGCCCAGACTGGGGGTGTGGTGGGCCCAGGGTGTAGGGTCCAGCGAGCAGGAAATGTGTCCGGCCATGGTCAGATGCACGTGAGGTCCTAGCGTATCTGGTGTATCTCAGGCTCTTCGTGCCTAGTTAATCAGTGACTGGGGGTCTGCGGGTGAGAGATGTCAAGGGAACAAGGTAGCCCGTGTGGGCAGAGTTTCAATTTCTTGGCTCAGTTTCCCTTTTCTTGATGGAGGGTCTCCTTCCGGCGCTGACCTGACGTGCTCTGGCTTTTATGTTGATCCTGGAGACTCCTCTGTAACTTGCAGCGTCCCCCCCAAATCCCTGTGCCAGACCACCACCATTTGTTAGTCCCCACGGAGAATGCTAAGGTTCACGGGTAGCGCCTCACCCCACCACCCCCAAATATGTGAACACTGGGTTCTTTTATCTTCTTGCCGCTGACACCTTGGAAGTTTGAACTGGTGATCTCCCGGTAGGAAGAAGTAGGGAAAGTCTGGGGCAGAGAGAGGCAGCAAAATCCAGACTGGAGACACAAAGAGGCTGGGCTCTGGGACAAGAAAAGCAGAGGTGGGTGGCCAGAATGGAAGGAACCCATGGGGGACGATCTTTCCAACTTCGAAGCCTGACCTTGGCCAGCTCTGCTCTGAAAGTCAGCTAAGGTAGAAGCCCCCCTACCCCACCCCAGTCCTTCTTCCAGCCCCCGAAAGCCATCGAGCATCTTAAAGAGGAAATGTGTCCCCTGACTCAGTGTTTACATGGTGTGACTTGTGTTCCAGAAGGCTAGGAGGCTCGTGCCCTCAGGGAGCACGGCAGGCTTGAATCAGTTATACCTCCTTTTGCTGACTGTGCCCCAACCAGCGGGCTCCAGAAAGACCAAGCCAGGGGGCGCCTGGATGGCTCAGTTGGTTAAGCATCTGACTCTTGATCTTGGCTGAGGTCATGATCTCACAGTTCGTGAGTTCGAGCCCTGCCTCAGGCTCTATGTTGATGATGCGGAGCCCCTTTTGGAATTCTCTCTCTCCCTCTCTCTCTGCCCCTCCTGCACTTGCATGCCTGTGCGCACGCTCTCTCTCTCAAAATAAATAAATAAACTAAAAAAAGAAAGACCAGACCTCTTTACAACGGCATATGGCGAGAAAGGTTGGGGTTTTTTTTGTTTGTTTGTTTTTTGTTTTTTTTTTTTTTTGGCGGGGAGGGTGTTGTTAGAATGTGGCCTCTCTGTGGCCTTGCACAATTCTTCCAGACCAGTCTTCTCCATGATGGACCACTGGTGGCTTCAGGCCTCAGGTTGGAATGTTGGCTGCGTCTCTGCTAAAACAATGTGCATGTTTGCGGGCAATTCAACTCTTATTTGGCTCTTAAGCCCTTTCAGGAGAGAATGGGGTGTTACCTTTGGTTTCAAGCCTGGTCGCGGGTTAAATTTGTGAACTAATAATGGCCAGCTCAGTTGCCTGATATCAGTGGATTGCCAAGTGTGGTCCCGAGCCAGCAGTATCGGTATCACCTGGGAACTTACTAGAAATGTGAATTCGCAGAGCTCACCTTGGATCCACTGAGTCAGAGTCTTTGAGAGTCGGGGGCGGCTTGGGAATCTATTTGTAGCAAGCCCTCCAGCTAATTCTGATGCTCTTTCAAGTCCAAGTTTGAGAGCACTGTTTTATTTGTTTATTTACTTACTTAGCTTATTTGAGAGAGAAAGGACGCATGTGTGCAAGTGGGGGAGGGGCAGAGGGAGAGGGTGAGAGAGAGAATCCCAGGCAGGCTCCGAACCTTCAGCGCGAAGCCCGGTGTGGTGCTCGAACTTTCCAACTGGGAGATCGTGACCTGAGCTGAAGTCAGATGCTTAACTGACTGAGCCACTCAGGCGCTCCCCACCCCCCACCTCCACCCCCTACAGAGAAAGAGAGAGAATCTTAAAAAAAATTTTTTTTTAATGTTTATTTATTTTTGAGACAGAGAGAGACAGAGCATGAGCAGGGGAGGGGCAGAGAGAGAGAGGGAGACAGAACCCGAAGCAGGCTCCAGGCTCTGAGCTGTCAGCACAGAGCCCGACACGGGGCTCGAACTCACGAACCGCGAGATCGTGACCTGACCCGAAATCAAGAGTCGGATGCTTGACCTAGAACCACTGTTTCATTCAGCTTATTATCCCCATTTATCAGATGAAGAAAATGACGTTCAGAGGGTCTAAGTAACTACCAAGGTCATGCGTCCAGCAAGTGAGGTGCTGGGACTCGAACCCAGGTCTTCTGTTAGAGGGACTATGTTTTCTTCTCTCATTTCTCCCACTCCCTCCCTCGCTGTCTTTGCTCGTCTCTCTTCCTTCAGTCTGGATCTTCAATCCCAGAGGTGCTCAGTTTGGCTGTATATGGCCATCGCCTGGGGGGGCTTTAAAAACCAATATTGCTGTTAGGGGTTCCACCCTAGGAAACCCTATCTCTGGGGGTGTGACTTCAGCGTCTGTACTGTTTCTGATGAATGCATTGGCACTAAGGTGTTAGTAATTGGATGTGTTACCTTTCTCAGGGTATCTGCGTGTGAAAAAAAGAACGAAGGGCATAAAATAATGAATTGCATAAGCGTCCTAGCGAGTGGGAGAGACCAGCTTTTGATCTCATCTCTCCCACTTACCCCAGATTTATTGCCGTCACACATCCCGCTAGGAATGTACCCGGCAGTCTTGGCTGAGATTTCTGAATATACCGTGTCTTTTCGAGGGGATTTTTTGGGCTAGAAGAGCTTGAGCAAATCATATTTCAATGCCCTTAAGCCATCAGCTTTGCCCACAGAGGGCTGAGTTTCTAAAACTAGTAACAGCCAGTCAGTTCCATGGTACCTACCGAGCAAAACCAAAATTAAGAAAAAAAAAATTTTTTTTTGAAGCGTTCAGGAATGAATGCCAAGGGTGTCCTTCCCTGTCAGCCCTCTGCCAGCACCCATCTAGACGCAGCCACAGAAATCGAGGTGGCACCCAAGCGATACGTGACATGAGAGTCCCTTCCCAGACCCCAATTCAATCAAATCACGAGACACCCACAGCATGGCTATTTCTAGAACAGGGCAAGATTGAAATATTGACCCAGGCTGGAGCACCCCCGCCTTTTAAAATTGCCATCACCGTTTGATTTTGAAAAGTGGGAGAGAAATAAAATGATTTTTTTTTTTTTTTAATGGCAACTCTGTCCCTACCCCGCTTCCTGCACCTGGTGGGGGACACGGTGCATCTCTGCCTTTCAGGAAATAGCCCACTTGTCGGCAGCCGGGCTCCCAGGAAGAAAGGCCTGGGTTCATTACCACAGCATCAACCCTGACACGTTCCACCTGGGCCACCTCCCCCAGACTCCTCAGTTCACACCCCGAATGAAGTGTAATTGGACCTGGACACCTTTGAAGTCCCCGAGCAGATTGCCAGCAGTTTGAAATGTCCTTGATTTGCATGGCGAGGACCTGGTTGGAGGTGACTTTTTCCCACAGTTTCAAAGACAGAATTATTTTAAGTGACATTCCCCAGCCAGGAGGAGTTACCATGGAAGGAATCGAGATTCTCAAAGCCAAAAAAAGAAAAGGTAAAATAAGTCTGCGGGTCTGATTAATCTCTAAATTGCCCTTTCGCCCAGTTGTCCTTCCGCGACGGCCACGGCCGAGGCCGTTGTTTCTTCTGAAACTTCTTCTCAGGTCCCTGACCTGGGGAATAAGAAGGATGCAGGGGACTTGGCTAGGAGGCTCTGAGGGCCCCGCAGGCCGCCGTCGGACCTGAAGCAAGAAAACAAGGCCTGCTGCAGGCCGGCGGGTCGATGAGGGAGGCCGTGTGTGCATTGGAGATTGTTTTTCCTCCCAGCTGAGCCCGGAATGCTTTGCAGAACTCACGCACGTCCCACAACTCAGCGTGCCTGTGTGCACTGTGGGTCTAAAGCTTGCTGGTTTCCCGCGGCCCACAGAGGGGCCTGCCTGGCGGAGCTATGCCTGCGGCCCGACATGGGCAGTTGTCGAGCCCATAAGGAGCCCGCCTGGCGGTCTGCTTTGCCCTGGGAAGCGGCCCTCCCCGACTTTGCTGCTGCCGCCCCCCCCCACCAACTCATCTGCTTCTGTGAGTTTTCTCAGGGGTAGCCATCCTCCGAAGCAAATGATCCACTTTCCCTTGGAGCTGTTCTGTCCAGTAGAACGTCCTGTGAGGATGGAAATGTTCTCTATCTGTGCTGTCCGGGTGGCTGTTGAGTGCTTGAAATGTCACCAGTGTGACTGAGGAAGTAAAGTTTACATATTACTCAAATTTATATAATTACTTTATCTATCTATCTATTTATTACTGTTTCTGTAGTTTTAGCTTTTTAATGTTTATTTATTTTTGAGAGCCTGAGTATTTATTTGGGGGCGGGGGAGGGGCAGAGAGAGAGGGGGACAGAGAATCGAAGCAGGCTCCCTGCTATCAGCGAAAAGCCCGACGCGGGGGCTCGAACTCACGAACCGTGAGATTGTGACCTGAGCTGAAGTTGGGCGCTCAACCGACTGAGCCACCCAGGCGCCCCTCAATTTTATGTAATTGAAATAGTCACGTGTGGTTAGCGGCTACCATATTGGAAGCACAGGGACAGATATCAACCAAGACCCAAGAGCAGATGCCCCAGTTTGGCAACTCCCTAAAAAGACGGTCAGAAAAAGTCCTCAGACAAGCAAAGCTAAGTTTATTAGACCTACCTCAGTAAGGGATGGTACCCCGTGGTGGAATGTTAGTAATGACTCCAAGCGGGGACGTGGGGAAGGGTATTTACACCATTACAGAGACTGGACTGGGTGATGTTGAACTTGGGTCTTCAAAGCAAGAAACCGGGGTTAGGGAGACTTGATGACAAAATAGTTTGGGATCGCAAGGCAGGCAAAGATCTTGTAGTTGAGTCTTGATGGGTAGCTATTGTGCTTGATAACAAGTAATTTTACTTGATTCAGTCTTATCTTCCAGGAGCAAGGATTTCTTAGGGCAAATAGCTAAGTCATTTTTTGTGTGTTCTCAGTATTATTCGAACATGGGGACAGGAAAGTATGCCCGGTCCCAGTATTATTTCACATAGGGAGGTTGGAGGGAGGGGCGGTGCCCGGGGGGCTCAGTCGGTTAAGTGCCAACTTTGGCTCAGGTCAAGATCTCCCGGTCCGTGAGTTCGAGCCCCGCATCGGGCTCTGGGCTGACAGCTTGGAGCCTGGAGCCTGCTTCGGATGCTGCGTCTCCCTCTCTTTCTCTGCCCCTCCCCCACTCGTACTCTGTCTCTCTCTCTCTCTCAGATAGAAAATAAACATTAAAAAACCCCACCAACAACGTAGGGCCAGGGAACAACGGATTACCCCAAAACGCAGGGGCTTGAAACAAGAAACACATTATTTCACAGTTGCTGAGGGTCCGGAATGGGGGAACAGCTAACCTGGGTGGTCCCGTCTCGGGGTCCCTCACTGAGGTTGCAGCCAGGGTGTCGGCCAGGGTTACCAGCTGTCATCCCAAAGCCCGACTGGTGCTAGAAGACTTACTTCCAAGTGATTGGTGAAATGCTGCTGGCTGTTGCCAATGTCCTCGGTTCCTTGCCGCGTGGGCCCCTCCGTGTAGCTCCCCCCACCCCACCAAGAGAGGAATTCAGAAGAGAACCCAGCAGAACGTGCGACGTCTCTTATGACCTACCCTTGGGAGTCTCGCTTCGTCATTTTCACAATACCCTACCGGTCGCACAGGCCAGCCTTATTCCGGGTGGGCGGTGGCCACGCAAGGGAGGCGATATCCGGGGGGTGAGGATCACGGGAAGAGGGAATGATGTGCTTTCAGTTCTCCGTGGTAAGTGGGGGGCAGTGGTATAAGCGGGGGAGGGTGCAGAGGTTCCTCGGTTTCGCATCTGAAACACAACCGGGGCAAGTCTGCATACGTCGGGGAAGGGGGAACCCGCCAGCCGACCCTGCCTTTCACCCACCTTTTTTCGGTGACTACAAACAACCCTCTTATTATGCCCATAAACTTGATGGGTCGGGAATTTAGACAGGGCACGGTAGGGGATGGCTTGTCTGTGCTCCGCAGTGTCTGGGGCCTCGAAGCCCGGCGATGATAGTTGGGGGCGGGGCCATCGGTGGGGTCAGTCACTGTCATGTTTGGTGCTGGGCCAGGAGAACGCAGAGTCTTAGACCTTCGGGTGGCCTCTCCAGGTAGCTTGGGCTTACTCACAGCCCAGTGGCCTCAGCATTAATGAGACCTCTGGCATGGTGGCTCAGGGCTTCAGGTGGGATTGTTCTAGCAAACGAGGTAGGAGCTGCGCGGGCTTTTATGACTCAGCCTTGGGAGACACCTGCCATCACGCCTCTGTGCCTTATTGATGGAAGCAGTCGCAAGGCTGCCCAGATTCAAGGGGAGGGGACACAGACCCAGTCTCTCCACGGGGAGTGTCAATGTCACATTGCAGAGGAGCACGTGGGACGGGTGCTATTGTTACAACCGTTCTGGGAAAATACAATGGGCTACGCGCACCAGTTTCCTAAGGCTTTTGTCTGCGACGGGTGGGAGCTAGGGGAATTGGGGCCCAGGGCGCCGCACAGAGGCATCTCTCTTAGACGCCGTCTGCGCCCTTCCTAAGCATAGGTCACTGGCCCAAGTCCAAGCTGCGTGGCACCCGAGGGGGAAGAGATGAACCCAGGAAAGGGTCCCAGAGTGTGGGGCCAGAGAGAGCTCTACCGCGTCCTGTGGGGTGTTGGACAGAGGCTTAACATTTCTGCCCCTCATCTCTACACAGGCCCCGCGTCGGGCTCACTGTGGGGAGCAGGTCACATAAGGTGTGCAGACTTGTAGCGGGATGCCTGGCACACAGTGGGTATTTATCCAACAGATGGGAGCTGCTAGAATGATCTCGTATTGATTTCCTCCCCCCTTATCCAACCTGAGGTCAGTCATCTGTGGCACAGCACGTTGTATATTGCTAGGTCACAAATCACCCCCGAACTTAGTGGCTTAAAACAAGCAATTTCTTTCGGGGCGCCCGGGTGCCTCCGTGGGTTGAGCATCCAACTTCTGTTCAAGTCACGATCTCGCGGTTCACAAGTTCGAGCCCCACATCAGGCTCGCTGCGGTCAGCACAGAGCCCGCTTCGGATCCTCTGCCCCCCTCCCTGCCCCTCCTCCAACTGTGCACATGTTCTCCCCCTCCCTCTCTCAAAAATAAATAAACATTAAAAAAAAAAGAAGAAGAAGGAATTTCTTTCCCTCTCCTGGTTTCTCTGGCTCAGGAATGGGGCCCTTGGCTGGGCCCTGTGGCTGGGGATCTCCGGAGAGTTTGCAGTCGTCAGAAGGCTCACTTCCAAGCTGGGTCATACACGCGGCTGGCAAGGGTCTTACTTCTTTCTTCCCCAGGGCTCCCTGAGTGTCCTCATGGCATGGCTGGCTTCCCTAGAACAGGTTTCTCTGGGAGGGCAGAATCTGGGTCTGTCTTGGTCCCTGCTATATCTCCGGAGCCCGGCCTTGTGCCCAGCACAGAACAGTCTTCGGCCCCACTCCCTTTACATTCTTCTGCAAGGTTTTTTGCCTTCTGCACCTCTGTTGACAGTGGGCTCAAGGTTTTAAGGAGGATCCCAAAAGCTGTGGAAAGAAAAGTCTCGGGGAGAGACAGCTGCTAAGGCTCAGGCCCCAGCTGTTCCTCCTTGCTAGAAATTCTCCTTTCAGACCTTGACCTTGGGCTTCTGAGTTCATGCTAAGGGAGTTCACATTCATGGAAACCCAAATAACTGTCCCACAAGGCGAAGAGCTGGGCAGGCCCTGAGACGGGAAGGAGATCACGTCCTGCATTCCCGGCGGGCCAAGGAGGACAAGTCAATGTTGCCGTTCTGGCTAAATAGCCAAGTGCAAAGGCCCTGAGGTGGAAAGGTGTGGCGCAGGTTCTGGGGCCTCTGAGCAGGGGGGCTGGGCTGTGAGCCCAGGACCAGATGAGGCCAGAACACAGGGTTCAAGCCAAATCTCAGGGCAGGGGCGTAATTGAAGCAGCTGTGAGGACGAAGAGGGAACTCGGCAGAGAGAACAAAGCAGGAAGACTCGTAAAGGTCTGAGCACACGTCACAAGGATCTCAAGCAAGGCCGCAGCCCTGGGAAGGGGGTGTACGGGAAGGAGACAGGCAGGTCTGAGAAAGATTCACGGATAAATGTGACTGGATTAGAGAGACCCGATTGGATTAGGGGGGAGGAGGGAGGATGATGGATGAGTAGTTTTCTCTCGGAAAGTTCTTTCTCTCCGAATGTTGGGAGGCAGCAGTGCCGTAAGGAGGCTGACGGTGTTTGCTCAGGGTCTCCGGGGCCCGGAAAAGAACCCGGAAAGCCTGGGGCCTGGCAGAGCTTGGGCCATGATGTCATTCTCACAGGGGGTCCGGCTACAGCCCGTCTGGGGCGAGGGCCGCCCTGTTCTTCGTCTCCCAGGCAAACTCCTCTGCTGAGAAACACGCCCCAGTGACCGTCTGGATTGGCAGGTTACCGAGCACTTGCACAAATATCTTTGTCTCATTTAATTGTCCCCGTGGGAACGATTATTCCCATTCTACCGAGGGAGCGACCAAGGCCTCCAGGCTCAGAGAGGCGTGGTGTCTTTGTGAGGTCAAGGAGGAGGCAGAGCCAGGCCTGGGACCCAGTCCTCCTAACTTCAGTCAAGCCTTTTCTCCCGGCTCCCTTCCCGGCTTCCTCTATCTCCCAGCCTCCTGAATGGCCACTTACCTTGAGTCAAGTTCACAAGGATTTGCAGACCTCCTCCGGGGTCTCTGGGAGGTGTGTGCGTGGCAGGTTTGGGTGAGGCTGCACGCGGTTCTAAGTTTTGTGGGTGGGGGGAACAGGGGGGCGGGGGACAGAGAGATCAGAACCATCAGTCAGAAAGGGCTCCCTGAGGCAGGTTGATGGAGGCTGGGGCCACATTCAGGAAACGCATCAGGGTGACAATGATCTTGGGCAAAGGCACATGCATCGAGGCCCGTGTCAAGTTCACAGAGATCTTGATAATAGGGCCTTTTGCTCTCTCCCTGTTCTGGTGCCAGATGTTCAGAAACTTGACCTCCTTTCCTGGTTCTGCCTCGTTTGTTGTCCCCTCCTTGCCCCCACCCCGCCAAGTCTCTCTTTGCTGGTTCCCTCTTCCTGGAACCTGGTGGCCAGGGTAGTACCAGGACCCAGAAGGGAGCTACGAATTCCACCCCCTTAATTCCTTCCCCAGCTCCCCTTTCTGAGACAAGCTCTCTAAATAATTGGAACTTTCTCCCAAATCAGCACTTTTTCATGCTACATTAGCATTTATTGGTTTGATATTTACATTTGGCAAAGGAGCACCCAGTCTCTGGGTCCCTGGGAGCACACACTGTCAAGTGAAACAGACTATAATTGCCGCTCACAAGTCGCCCTCCTCCCCCCACCTGCCACCTGCCTTGTCCTTCCCAGCTCCCAGGCCATTAAAAAAAAAAAAAGTTCAGAAGGGTTATCTTCACAGACCACAAGGTCTGCTGATAAACAGGGGTCCTGCCCAGAGGAACCAGAGGCTCCCACAACAAAAGGCAGGGACAATTTGAATTTGTATTGCAGTAATGTATACATGAGATCACTCGTCAGTGGATTGTAACCTCCCTGAGGGCAGGCATCTGTTTTAGTTCCTTGAATTTCTCCATATTCCCCTCCGGAGCCAAGAACCAAGCTACACAAACCTTAGGTTCTCAGGGAACATGTGTCTACTCTGGAATTGGTAGAAAATCTCTCACTCACTTTCTCTGACCAACGCGGAGGGAGGGGGTGGAGGGATTATCCAGAGAATGCCAGGGCAATGGATGGGGCCACGTGGTAAGGAAGGCAAGGAGGAAAGTTCTCCCTTCTCCCTTTCAAACACCCCCCGCGGCTCTGGCCAAGGAGCCTCGCCCTGCAAGTTTGCGGTGGGGGGGGGGGGGGGGGAGTGTGCTTAGAGAGCCACAGACCCAGCTCCAAAAGTCAGTGCTGACTGGTGTGGGTCTCAGTTTCCTCTTTGGTAAAATCGGGATTACAGCGGTTTCTTTCCTCACAGGCCAGTTGTGGGGATTAAGGGAGATGGGGCGTGTAACGGGTTTAGGGTACCCTGAAGTGCACACCGGGCTGTGGGTTCAGGAGCTGGCAGGTCCTGGGATTTATTTGGGCCCGTGGCCCCATGCCTTGTGACAGTGGAGCCCTAAGTGTAAATCATAAGTCCCCAGAGGCCTTGGCATACCTATGCCGTGCCCTGTGGTTTTCAAAGAGCCAGCTCTCACACCAGCCTCGGAGCCTCGCTGCTCAAAGTAAGGCCTACCTGCGAGGCTGTTAAGAAAGAGAGAGCCTGGGCGCCTGGGTGGCTCAGTCGGTTGAGCGTCCGACTTCAGCTCAGGTCACGATCTCGAGGTTCGTGAGTTTGAGCCCCGCGTCGGGCTCTGGGCTGATGGCTCAGAGCCTGGAGCCTGCTTCCGATCCTGTGTCTCCCTCTCTCTCTGCCCCTCCCCCATTCATGCTCTGTCTCTCTCTGTCTCAAAAATAAATAAACATTAAAAAAAAAAATTAAAAAAAAAAAAAAAAAGAAGGAGAGAGCCTCGGCCGTCCCCCAGACCTGCCCGTTCTGCATTTTTTTTTAATTTTAATTTTTTAAGTTTCTTTATTTATTTTGAGGGAGGGAGACAAGAGAGAGCATGTGCGCACGCATGAGCAGGGGAGGGGCAGAGAAAGAGAGAGGGAGGGACAGGGAATCCCAAGCAGGCTCCATGCTGTCAGTGCAGAACCCGATGCGGGGCTTGAACTCACGAACCTCGAGATCATGACCTGAGCTGAAACCAAGAGTCTGACGCTTAGTGGGCTGAGCCACCCAGGCACCCCCCCGCACCCCACCATTCTGTATTTGGAAGAAGGTTCCCAGGTGACTCATATGCACATTAATAATTTAAGAAACTCCCCCTGTGAAATACGCAGGGCAGAAATGACTGTTCCCGTTTCATGGACGAGCAAACTTCCTAAAAAAAAACTGATGACTTCTTTGGCCCAAGCTCACGAGCCATCTAGAAGGCTCGTGACTCTTGTTTGACCTGAATCCTTTTCCTTGCCCGCAGCTGTTCCTTGAAGGATCAGCATGCTCCAGTGGAGGGTGGAGTGAGCGGGGCTAGGCGCCAGGGTCTCCTCTGCAGCCCCATCTCCGTGGATGGGGCCCGGGTGGTTGCCTCCTGTCAAGGAGCTTTGTGGAGCCCACTGAGGAGCACGCAGCGTTGGCCCACAGGCTTGAGTTGGGAGGACGAGGTGGCTAGAGAAAAATGTCATGTCCACAGATGCAGACACTCCTTTGTTAAAATGGACTTTCAGAAGGTTAAAACACTTGACCCTCCTGCACGTAGAAAATGACCACAGGTCGAAGATTTGATTTAACTCCTTCACTAATGAGGGAACCTCTACGATGTTAAAACCGGTTCTAACAAGAATGTAAGGAGCTACGTATTTATAGGCGATTTAATAGAAAAAAGTTAGGGTGAGGTAGCTAGGTTAGAAATTATTTGCTGAGGAGCCTGGGTGGCTCAGTCGGTTAAGCGTCCGGCTGTTGATTTCAGCTCAGGTCATGATCTCATGGTTCCCGGGGTTGAGCCCTGTGTCGGGCTCTGTGCTGACAGCTCAGAGCCTGCTTGGGATTCTCTCTCTCTCTCTCTCTCTCTCTCTCACTCTCTCTCTTTCTCAAAATAAATAAATAAACTTAAAAAAAATTATTTGCATCTCTATCAGACCAGAATCTGAAAGTTCTTAAAAAAAATTTTTTTTAATGTTTATTTATTTTTGAGAGAGACAGAGACAGAATGCGAGTGGGTCAGGGGCAGAGAAAGAGGGAGACACAGAAGCAGAAGCAGGCTCCAGGCTCTGAGCTGTCAGCACGGAGCCCGACGCGGGGCTCGAACCCACAAGCTGTGAGATCATGACCTGAGCCGAAGCCGGACGCTCAACTGACTGAGCCACCCAGGCGCCCCCAAAATCTGAAAGTTAACCAGCCTCTGCCCCCACGGGATTGGAAAACAGCCTAGTCAGTAAGGAAATCAATCAGAGGTCCCAGGCCAGCTTTGCAAGAACACCCAATAATGTCTTTTGCCCATTTCTAATTTGGGATCATTTTTTCTGACACTACCCTCGGCGAGTCCTTGAGAATCCGGAAATAGCCGTTGCCTGAGAATTAGCCTCAGAATGGAATGTGGGTCTTGGAAGGAAAGGGGGACAAAAAGATGAGCAAGGCCGTCTTCTACCAGACGGGGAGTGTACTCTCCTGTGCACCTTCCCTCTGTCCTGCAGAACACGGTGCAATTGCCCCCAGAGGGCGCGGGCTGGCGTCATGCCGGAGAAAGTGACGATTCACAAGACAGGGGACCACGAGGCCTGCTCCCGACTCCCATCCTCTTTAACCGTGGCCACCGCGCAGAGGGGGATGATGTATCTGCAAACGTATGCAGCCTTGTCCAAAATATTTTCCCCTCCTGTTTAGTTCTTGCCAATATTGTTAATCTGTGGGTTGACTTCAGACCAAAATAAATCTCCCAGCCCTGGCCACCAGCTAGCTAATTTTACTTTGTACCCGGGGAATAGAACGTGAGGGCCTTCGGCCGACCAGTCTGTCTTTATTTTGCTCGCTTTCTGCTGCAGCTCAAAGATCACATTTGGAAGAGTAGACCCCTCTGTGCACGGAAGCAGCCACTGAGAGAACGTGCCGAAAAGCAGAAGGCTACGTGGCCATTTGGGGAGGATTTTCTTAGGCACTGGTTGCATATTCTGTCTCTCTTGTCGGTCGCCATCTACGAGCATTTAACTCTGGGTTCTCCTCGACCAGTCCTAGAGGAAGCAGGTGGGCAGAACCTTAACGTATCAGCCCTGGAATCGACCTCGGAGGTCATTTAGTCCAGCCCTGCCAGCGAAGAGGAGGGATTACCTACTGGTCGCGAGCACAGGTTTGGAGCCAGACGGCCCCAGTTTGAACCTGACTCAGCCACTTGCTAGCCGTGTGACCTTAACCAAGTTACTATCCTCTACCTCCGTTTGCTATAATCATACCTACCTTGTAGGATTGTAATGGGAACGGAATGAATGAACATATATAATGCATCAGGAACAGCAAAGCATACAGTGAGTGCTTGATAAGATAAGCAAACGAGGCTCGGAGAAGAGAAGCAACCTCCGTAAGGTCACTCAGGGAGTTGCCAAAACTGAGTTGGAAATTCTGAGTAATAACTGTTTTCTTTCCTCGTGTTACATCATCCTCGCTCAACACTTGGAGAGAGCCCTGACACGGAAGTCAGGGCGGCACATTCTAGGCCAGGCACGTGTCTAACTGACGGTGGCCCTGACCGTCATTAGTTTGGGGCTGGAGGCTCTCTGGGGTACCTGTTGGTACTAACGTCTTCATAACTCAAAATCAGGGTCTGCTCCTTCCATTCAAGCCAAGGGTGTCTTTTCCTGAGACGCTGTCCCCTGAGAAATATTTTCGTCTTCCCCATTTTCCTCCGACATTTTGCCCGACTACATCCTGTGGACATCAACAACCAGTTTTTTTTTTTTGGCTCTCCTACTCTGCCCCTTCCCCCCACTGCTCCCTCCTCTCCCCCCGCCCCATAGGGCAATCATGGGCTTCAACTGCCCCACCCCTGCGGTTGCCATGTTTAAGCTGATTAGACGCTTGACAGTCTTGTGGATGTCTTCCAAGTTATCAGGTAATGCCTTGAAAGTAGTCACTTGATTTCTTCCTTGTCATGACTCTCTTTGAAGGCCTAATAGAGTGCCCTTGACAGAGTGACTGGAGTAGCTGGGTGGCTCAGTTGGTTAAGCATCTGGCTCTTGATATCAGCTCAGGTCACGATCTCATGGTTTGTGATTTCGAGTCCCGCATCAGTCTCTGTGCTGACAGCCCAGAGCCCGGAGCCTGTTTCAGATTCTGTGTTTCCCTCTCTCTCTGTCACTCCCCCACTCAAGCATGCTCTCTCTGTCTGTCTCCCTCACAAATAAATAAAACATTAAAAAAAAGAGAGAGAAGGCAGGATTATCCGACTTCAAAGCCTGATTAAAAAGGGTATTTTAAGAACAATTAACATTTCAAACTTGAAAATTTCAGGCTGAGACACGGGGATATGTTAGATACTTCCTCTGCTGCCTTTTGTTCTTCCCACCCTCCTCCTGCACCCCCTCTCCCGAAATACAGGCCTGAGTCAAATGTTAGGTTGCTCCCTATTGGTGAAATGAGGCATTGCAGCCTAGCTCTACAAAACATGGTAAATGCCTGGAGGGAAGTTAGTGGAGATTGAAACGCTGGAGTTGAGAATGTAGAGTCAGGTGTGGCCCAAAATCTTTTGGATCAAGTTGATCCTGAGGGAAGGGTGAGGGCTAATATCAAAGGGGAGCCCTGGAGTGAGAGAGATACTACTAAGTGTTCTAAGGGCTGCAGAAGAAAAGTAAACAGCTATCTGGGGACACAAACATCTGGAATGCCTAATACTGCTGAGCGTATATAACAAGGCCCCATGTCCCACTGGGCTGACCACCAATGTAATCTTGCCTCTCTCAAACCTTTGTCCTTAGTCAGCCTGTTGGAGCCCAATTTAAAAGTCTGTATTGGGTTCTCTCCCTCCGGCCCTCTCTGCCCCTCTCTGGCTCAATCACACGTTTGTGCGCACTCTCTCGCTCTCTCAGAATTAATAAATAAACATTTTTTTTCTTAAAGTCTAGATAGTTGGGATGGGTTGCATTTTCAAAAGATGGCTACAACAACATCCCCCATAGTTGTCTTCAGTGTGGCCTGCCACGCCCCCCCCCCCCCCCCCGGTCAAGTGGCGGGGTCTGTTTCTCCACCCCCTGGAACCCAGGTGGGTCCTATGACTGCTTTGACTGATAGAATAAGTTGGAAATGATGCTGTGTGCTTTTTCAGGATGAGATCACGGAAAGTCTTGCAGCTCCCACTTGGGCCTCCTAGAACACTCACTTTGGGGCTACTCCCTCTTGGAACCCAGCCGCCATGCTGTGAAAAGCCCAAACTACATGGAAAGGCCACATATAAGGCACTCCAGTCTAAGCCCAAACGAAGTTCCCAGCCAGCAGCCAACACGCATTGCCAGTTGTGTGCATGTGCCATCTTGGATGTCTGGCTCGGTTAATTAAGCCTTTAGAGGAATCAAGCCCCAGCCGACACCCCAGCATGAGAGATCCGGAGTGAAAACCCCCCCCAGCTGAGTCAGTCCACTCACAGAACTGTAAAATAATAATAATAATAATAATAATAATAATAATAAATTGTTGTACCCGGGCCGCCGAGTTTGGAGGCGCCACGTGGCAATAGCACATTCGGTCAGACACATGAACGATAGGGTGACATATAATTAGGTATATTTTTAAAAACTTGGATTCAGCTTTAGAGCAACGAGTCGCTAACACTGTCTTGCACTTGCTGAGAGAGGGCACTTCCTGACAGGTGTCCCCTTGTGTCCTCATCTATGTGACTGCGGAGTTCAGTGTCTCTCACGCATGCTAGCGTGGCACTTGGTGCCCTAGTTGCAAGCCGCGAGGGAAGAGCACATACCGTCGTCTCCAGAATGTTCCAGGGGTTGGATTATGCTGTATACAGCAAGAATCCACCCATACATTTTCTTTTAGTTAACTTTATTGATGTATAATTTACATATACTAAAAGATACCCGTTTTAAGTGTACAAATAGATGCCTTTTGACAACGATAACCCATGGAATGACCACCGCAAGCCAAGTATGGGCTCCGGAGTTTCCCTGTGCCCCCTTTGCGGTCAATCCCCTGCCCCCACCCCTCACCCCGGGCAAGCACTGATTGGCTTGGCCACTATAGATCAATTTTCATCTTTTCTGGTATTTCATAAAAATGGAATCCTATAAGATGCACTATTATGTGACTGTATAGTATTTTATTGAACATAATATTTTGAGGTTTATCCGTGTTGCTGTGTGTATGCACAATTGCTACCTTCTTTTGCCAGCTAGTATACCCTTGAGTGGATGGTCCGCAATATGTCTATTCTTTCTCCTGTCGATAGACATTGGGGTTGTTTACAGTTCGGGGCTATTATGAATCACACTGCTATGAATGTTCATGTACAAGATTTTACGGCCATATGTTTTCATTTCTCTGGGGTAAATATCTAAAGGTGCTTTGCTCTTTCTTTCTTTCTTTCTTTCGAGAGCAAGCAGGGGAGAGGGGCCAAGGGAGCGAGAGAGAATCCTCAAGCAGGCTCCATACTCAGCATGGAGCCCAACGTGGGGCTCGATCCCACAACCCTGGCATCGTGACCTGAGCCAAAATCAAGAGTCGGATGCTCAACCGACTGAGCCACCCAGGCTCCTTTAAGGGTACTTTTACAGGGTTATATGATAAGTGTATATATAACTTTATAGGAAACTGACATCCCCGGTGAGTATAACGACACCTCATTTGCCCACAGTATTTTTTTTTTAACTGTTTTTATCTTTGCGGCTGCTCTCAGAGCATAATGTTATTGCCCTGTATCAGTTATCTATTGATGCATAATAAATTAGGCCCAAACTGAGTGGTTTAAAACAACAACAAACATTTACTACCTCACATTTCCTGTGAGTCAGGAATTCAGGAATAGCTTGGCTGGGTGGTTCTGGCTCAGTTTTTCCTAAGACTGCAGTCAAGATGTTGTCTGGGGCCACAGTTGTCTGAAGACTTGTCTGGGGCCGAAGGACCCACTTCCAAGATGGCTCAGTGGCATGGCTGTTGTCAGGAGGCCTCAGTCCTTCACCACATGGATCTCTCCACAGGGCTCTGCACTGAGCGTTCTCACAGCATAGCAGCTGGCTTCCCTCAGCTAGGCTGAGAGAGACTGGGGCAGGAACCAGAATGTCTCTGAAAATCTAGCCTCAGGAGTCGTACTTTGTCATTTCCACAATGTCCCATTGCTCAGGGGAAGGGATATACAAAGGCATGTATAACAGGAGGCAGGGATAGGTTGGAGGCCATCTTGGAGGTTTGCTACCACACACATTGTCGGGCCAACGTTCTTGGCCCTGTGGTTCTGGCCCTGTGGACGAGGCCCCTGTGGGTCCCAAGTACAGTCAAGAAAATGAAGAGCTCTCAAAGCCAGACAACTACTCTACATGTCTGAAAAGAAAACTGGAGATTCTGGCCATGGACATATGGGCCCCCAAGACTCACTTAACTTTGCTCTTTTAGAATCCAGGAGGAAGACAGACTTTTCAAAGTGAATCCCATTGGTGAGGAAGACAAGGGTCGATCCGGGGTTCCTGGCACAAACTCCGCGACCTTCTCTGCTCTCCTGTGAGCACTGGTTGGTCCTTGCTAGTTATATTGGTCAAAGTCCAGTGGAGGAACTGAGTACTAGTCCAGGTGCTTTGAGCGGGTGGAATTCAACGCACAAAATCGTTTACATGTGTGATGGAAAAGCCAAAAGGCCAAACAGGAGAAGGTGGGGCAACCCAGAGGGAAGCCAACGCAAGAAGCCTCGACTGTCCCTAAAGCTGGAGGGAGGAAGGGCAGAGCCGGGTCACTGGAGCCCGGAAATGGGGTTGGCGGGTCAAAGCTAGAGCTGCAGTGGTCCCGTCTCTCTGGGGTCTGCAGCCACAGAAGAGCTCCAGCTACTGAGGCAGAGAGCAAGGAGGAGAAATACCCCGACTTCTCCCTTCCTCCCGTCCTCCAGTCTTCTCCCGGTGCTTCCCATGGATACCAGGGAACACGCGGACAAAGCAGAGCAGAGGAAGGGGAAGTAGGATGGATCTGAGGGCACCAGGCCCGGGACTGGCTCATGGGCGTTGGGTGTGGGGCAGCCTTTATTTTCCAAAAATGGCCACACTAATACTTCTGGTCTTACTCGTTTTTCTAGAACGATGACGCTCTTCCGTCAGGTGGAGTCTGAGTCTCCCTCCTTCGTCCTGGGTGGGACTTTGTAATCGCCTCCAGGAGTAGAATGAGACAGAAACGATGCCAAGTGACTTCCGAGACTTAGGAAGTCTCTCCCCGGCTGGCTCTGGCTCTTGGGGTGTTCTTCTCCCCCGGGGGTAGAATGTCAACCGATAACTGGAATTGGTTTGCGAGCATGTGGAAGGTGGTCTTACTCTTTGGCAAAGTCTTAAAACCTTGTTTTCCAGACCCATTCCCTTGAAGACAATAAAGCAGGCATGGTTCCTAATGTCAGACAGAAAACAAATGACTTTATAAGCAAGGATGTAATTACAACGCGAGATAAATGCTCCGTAGCATTTGGCAAAACGTATCTCAGGAAGTGACATTTCTCTTTCTTTTGCTTTCCGAAACCCATTTCTTCAAAGCCATGAAATGTTTCGCGGTACACTTTGCAAAAGTTAGCAAGACGAGATTTTTTCGCTGCAAATGATCATTGGACATACATACGCTCAAAAGCATTTACTCACAAGAAACCGGGAGCCACTGAGTGTTTTGCTGGGAGACACATGAAAATCGGGGCCTCCTTCCCCCAAAGAGTGCCCAGGGATGCTGACACATCGAAGTTGTCGTAGAGTTTTAGGGGAGTGAGTCGGTCCTCAGGAGCCAGGGACCCGGGGCTGGTGGGTATGTGTGACTGGTCTCAGCTGTGCCCCTGGTCTCTAGGAGCCCAGCACAGTGGGCTTGGCTCCGGGGACAGAGAAGGACAGGGGGGCTGCAGGGAGACAGAGGAACTGCGTCTGGGAAGCCCAGACGGCCGGCACTGGGCCGCAGGCTGGGGGCAAGAGCATGGAGCGGTGACATCCCGGTCACAGCCACCGGGCTATGCCCTGAGGCTGCCGGTCACGTGGAAAGATGGCCCCAGGTTGCTACTTCTGGCAAGGCCTGTAAGGAAAGGGGCAAGGCTGAGACCATTCCCAAGGTTCTCGATTTCCCTTCCACCAGCGCAGGGAGCTTCCTCCGGAGGCGGGGCTGGGATCTTTCCATCTGCTGTCTCCACAGAACCGCCCCGCCTGTGGTGGGACCCGACCGATCTGTGGGCATCAGCCTTACCACACAGCCTCCTCTGGGAGTGGCCACTCATGGAGAACCGCGGGGCCGACTTCAGCTCAGGTCATGATCTCGGAGTTCGTGAGTTCGAGCCCCGCGTCGGGCCCTGTGCTGACAACCTGCTTCAGATTCTGTGTCCCCCTCTGTCTCTCTGCACCTCCCCTGCTCTCTCTCTCTCTCTCTCTCAAAAATAAAGATTTTTTTTAGATGTTTCGAAATTCAAATCAAGCTTACAAGCCGTTACCTAGAGTCTGTTGCCGAGTGCAATTTCACGGTGATGTGAGAGTCTAGGTCTGAATTTAGAATTCTGGGTTCCTCGGAGTTCCACGTGGGAGCCCTCCTGGCTCCTGCTCCACCCCTGCCCCTTCTCTACCCACCTGTGCGGTTTGGTCCCGAGCTGGGACGGGCCTGCTGTGCGTAGCTGCTCACCCTTCAGCCCCCGTGGTCCAGCCTAAGGGTTGAACAGAAGGCGATGTGTGCTCTTGGAAGGAGAGACAAGGGGAGGAGACCGGGGCAGCCCCTGGTGATGGCTATCGAAGGGAATTCTGGGGTCCCAGGATTCCAGATCGTGTCCAGAAGAGAACAGGCTCCTGGTGGGTGTCCCCTCGGTCCTGTGTAGTCCTTGATCTAAGGGCAGAGGTGTGGCCAGAGCGGGGCCTTCGAGAACATGAGACCCAGGCCAGCGGCCCTAACTGCCCAGTTCTTTTTTTTTTTTTTTTAGGTTTACTTATTTTTGAGAGCCAGAGAGAGCGGGGGAGGGGCAGCGAGAGAGGGGGAGACGGAATCCCAAGCAGGCTCCACGCTGTCAGCAGAGTCCGATGTGGGGCTGGAACTCATGAGCCGGGAGATCATGACCTGAGCTGAAATCAAGAGTCAAATGCTTAACCGACTGAGTCGCGCAGGCGCCCCTTTAACTAGCCAGCTCTAAGGGTGCTTGTTGTCCAAAAAAACCAGACCAAGTCTTGTTCAGTAGAAGTGCTCTGTGTGCTATGAACTGTCACTCATTCACTTAGGCTACTTGCCTACCCGGCACCCATTCTGCCAAGGATGATGTTTGAAATATTTCAACATCGTGTTAGGGTTAAGGTAAGTATAGGTAAAGACCAATACTAATGGGGGTTAGACCAATGCTGAGCTGAGGTTCTGGAGGCCATCTACCGGGCCAGGCTTTGATCCTTCCATTGCTGGGTCAGGGGGAGACTGAGTCGGGTTCTGGGCCCCAAGGAAGGACATTGGGTGTGAGGCTTGGGGAAGGGTCTTTTACGGAGATATTTTAATATTTTAACCCTCCAGTACTGCTGTCCCCGTGAATATCAACTCTATGCTCTTCCCTTCTTCCTTGGATTTGATTAGGGGCAGTACTGTGCCCAGCTGAAAGACTACATCCCAGCTTTGCTTGATGCTTACAGATGGCTGGTAATATATAAGGACAAGTCTTACAGAAGGGCTTTTTCAGCTGGGAGTCCTCTTGGCCCCTGTCCTTCTCCTTCCTAAACCTGTCCTGCCTGGAATGGTGATGGGTGGAGCTCTAGCAGCCATCTTGTGACTTTGAGGATAGATGCCCCATGATAAAGAAAGCAAAGCTAAGCAGAAATATAGAAGGATGGGGCGCCTGTTTGGTTCAGTCAGTAGGCTGTCCGACTCTTGATTTTGGCTGAGGTCATGATCCCGGGGTTGTGGGATGGAGCCCCGCTTCGGGCTCTGTGGTGAGTGTGGAGCCTGCTTGAGATTCTCTCTTCCTCTCTCCCTCTGCCCCTCTCCCCCATTCACTCTCTCTCTCAAAAATAAAATAAAATAAAATAAAATAAAATAAAATAAAATAAAATAAAATAAAAAAAAAATAGAAGGAGCCTGGGCTCCTGATGACTGTAGAGCTGCCTGAGCACCCCCAGATTGCCCACTGCTGGACTCTTTCTAGAAAAGAGAATAAACTCCACATTTGTGTAAGCCAGTATAGTCAGGTTTCTGTTATTAGCACTTGAATTTGATTGCCACCTCATTTCAGCTCCACTGCTCACTGCCCAAGTGTCCTCAGGGCTGGTCCAGGGTCAGGGACTCTGGGCAGGAGTGGGATCTGCATTCGGCATGTGGCTTCCACAAGCGGGGTGGGTTTCGTCAGCTAATCCTTAAGACCCTTCTGGCCACTGGTGTTTCCTCACTTTGACAGTTGAGAAAACTGGTCTCAGAGGCTCTTCCCCTTCGCTCGTGGCAGAGCTGGGGCCAAGGCCCCGCACACTTGTTCCCCCGAAGCCTGAAAACCCAGCATCAGGGCAGCGTCGGGCGCCTCTGAGGGCACCGGCAGCGGTTTTTCTGAGGCAGATTTATTGTCCCAAAGGTCTCTAGTGGACGCTGGCGAAGGTGTGGCACGTCGAGGCTGCTCGTCGTCCTTTCTTGGCCCTCTCTGCCGGACTCACTTCCTTCCATTCCTAGTATATTCGGAGGGGCGGGAGAACTGTCCAGAAGCCTGAAGCCCTCGCCTTCCTGCGGATCTCCCTGAGTTCTACGCGCGACCTGTTTTGCCCTTCAGGGGCCAGGGCCTCCCCCCACCCCCCCATCTCCCCTCCATCTGCCCCGGGGCCTTGAAGAGGTGAGGTGCGGCCTCTGACAGCCCCGGAGAGAGCCTGCCCTTGGCAAAATGGCTTCCTGAGCCCTGGACAAAGAGCGAGCAGACGCAGGGCTGGAGCACGGGCTACAGGCTCAGGCCGCCTCTGATAGCCCTTCTGCGTCCCTGACTCCCCTCGGAAAACGTGACCCACCAGGCCCTCCTGAGGAGCCCCCCCACGCCTCCCCCTTCACAGGCTCCCAGGCGGAAGAGATGGAAAGCAGACCCTCCTGAATGTTTAACTTCAGCAGAGATGATAATAACTTTCCCATGGACGCAACTGTATCCTTTCCCTGTGTTCCTTCGGGGATCCCGAAACTCCAGAAGGTTCTCATTTGCAGCTCGTTCCTGAGGAGGCCTCATTTCCTCGCCACACACCCCTGATGTGGTCAGGGTCTCCCTCCCACTGCCCGGGCGGGGCAGGGTGGGGGTGGGGGCTTCCCTGAGCTTTTCTCTAATGGCTGCCCCCCCCCCCCCCCACCTCGCCTTTGTCTGGCCTGGCCTCACCAGACCCCTCTCTTGGCCTCTGCCCTTTCCCTAACCCTTGGCCCCCAACGCCTCAGGCCTTTCAGTTTCTGTTCCCCACGCCCACGGTCAGTGGTCAGGGCTGGGCTGCTCCCCAGGCAGAAGGGCCCTTTCTAGAAGCTTCTCCCACTCAGCCTGATAGGCACGTTGAATGACTCCAGGGGTCATCACTCGCCCTGTATCCTATGTGAGTGGCGCCTCCTGGAGTTATCAGACAAAGCCCTCTGTTGGTAGATCCTTAAGGGGAGAGCTGTTTCAGAGCCCTTTCTAAGCCAGGAAAAGACCCCAACCTCCTCTTGCCAGTCAGCTATGCTGCCTGAACTCTTTCTATCACACACCTCTCCTCACTTTGATCTCATTAGGAAGCCCAAAGGAGCTGAGAAGAGGAAAGGAAAGAATAACACACCCTCACGTTTGCATAGTGCTTGTCGGTTTGTTGTGGTGTGTGTGTGTGTGTGTGTTTTAACACTTTCACATTTTTGGCATCTCTCAAGCTTCAAAACACCCCCGTGGGGGCACAGAGCAGGGGGTTGTTCTTGGCATTTGACCACTTAGGGTGTGGTTCTGCCCAAGTCCGATTTCAGGGATCAGAAAGAAGGAGGGGAGGAAACTGGCGGCGACCAGGCCGCAGGTTAGTGGTGAGGCGTGTGGCGGGGGGCTGAGGGCTTGGGGAGTAGCCAGACGGCCGGCTCCAAGCGTCCCAGTCCACCATCTGCACATGGGAGAGTCTTGCCTGAGTCCCACAACCTCTCTGTGCCTCGGTTTCCTCATCTGTAAAATGGGGATTGGGATAGTAGAGCCGTGGGCTAATAAAGTGTCAAGAACCGTGCCAGGCACGGAGAAAATGCTAGTATCTCTGTTGTTGGTAAGAGATGCAGGGGGAGCCAGACGAAAGGTCACTGAGACTTGCCTTCTCCCTCCCGCCCCGCCCCCCTCCGCCGCCCCAGCCCTGTCTCCACAACTCAGCCTCTGAGATCTCTGAGGACAAGTAAGCCCAGTGGATGTTACCGCTCTGGCCTCTGCATCTGGCTGCCACTTCTCGTTTTCCACGCCAACGTCTGAGGTCACGGCCCAGTGGTTTCTACGCCCCCTCCCTGTTGGCAGCAAGGTCTGGGCCTGGCTTCGGCTTGGGGATCCCAGGAGCCCGGCTTGCCCTCAAAGGCTGGTCCTTCTGGGCGGTTCTTTTGTCTCAGGCTGGACCAGGGATAAATAGGTGTGATTAGAAGATCAAAGCACTTTACCACAGGTTTGGCCGGAGGGGGCCCTTTGATCTGCCCAGCCCAGCCCAGCCGCCCCCCATCACTCCCACCAGCCCTGGAGTCCTGGCAACTCTGAAATCTCCCCGCTTTCATTCCTGTCTTATCAAGCCGCTGCCTCTCAGCTCCCCGCACCGGGGGAGTCTTGCCTGTTGATGAGGAGCTGGGTTTTCCCTCCAGGTTGTTTACTAAATCACCAGTTCGAAGCCGAAGCCAGCGCCGCCCGCTGCAGCGGGGCCTGCAAAACCCCGATGGTTTCATTTTGAGCCTCAGTTGCAAAACCTGAAATCTTGATATGCTTGTAAATGATGGGCTGGTGAATCACGCCTGCCTCTCCGGGTATCTAATTAGATGCAGGTCCTGCCTGGTCTCCCAGAACTTGGCCCAGTGAAGGGAGGGATCGTTATGAGTATTCTTTCTTTTTCCTTTGAAAAAGATAGAAAATTGCTGGAACTTCTTATCCTGGTGAACCTGTGGAATTTTCCTTAAAATCTGAGGGATGGCTTCCACTGACTGTGGCGTAACGATGGCTCAGGAGGTACCCTCTGCCATTCTGGGGGCACCTCCTCAGGGTATTCAGGCTGCCGGGACCCCACCCTAGAAGGGAGGTGTGTGGTGAGGAGGCCAGGCCTCACCCGGCCTTCGGGCACATTCCGGGACTGGCCACCAACACAGACCAATGGGGCTGTACCAAGAGAAGTGAAGGTAGATTGGGCGTATGAGATGGGGGCGGAGGGGGGGCTGAGCCGAACGGGGTGGGGAAGCCTGTTTTTTCTAATCCAAGTGGGATTGACAACCTAGGTTTATTTATTCAACGAATATTCAGGTGTGCGCTTCCTGGGAGCTGGTCTAGGCACTGGGGACGTAACAGCGAGCCAAATGCACCGAAGGTCCCACATCTCGGGGAGTGTGTGTTCCGAGCGTGGGGAAAACAAACAATAAATGTAACAGATGACTAAATTATCTCATCTCTTAAGAAGGTGAGGAGCACTGTGGGAAAACGTACCAGGAGAAGTGAGGGTAGATTGGGCATATGAGATGGGGGCGGGGGTGTAAGAATTATCTTTTTGGAAAAATGTTTATTTATTTATTTCTGAGAGAGACAGAGAGAGAGCACGGATGGGGGAGGGGCAGAGAGAGAGGGGACAGGGGATCCGAAGCAGGCTCTGCGCTGACAGCAGAGAGCCCCATGCGGGGCTCAGACTCACCAACTGTGAGATCACCTGGGCTGAAGTCAGACGCTTAACTGACTGAGCCACCCAGGCGCCCCTGTGGTGCATTAAAAAAAAAAAAAAAAAAGGTTACTTATTTTGAGAGAGAGAGAGCACAACCGCTCATGCACACGCACGAGTGAGCAGAGGAGGGGCAGAGACAGAGGGAGAAACAGAATCCCAAGTAGGCTCCGCGCTGTCAGTGCGGATCCGGACACAGGGCCCGATCCCACGAACCCTGAGATCATGACCTGAGCCGAAATCAAGAGTCAGCTGCTTAACTGACTGAGCCACCCAGGCACCCTTAGCTGCCTTAGCTACAGAGAGAGTGCCTCGGTCAGAGTCACGCCCCTTCAGTGACCTTTAAATATGAGGCTGTAAAGATCTAGTCTTCTGGGCACCTGCGTGGCTCAGGGGGTTAAGCATCCAACTTTGGCTCAGATCATGATCTCCTGGTTCTTGAGTTCGAGCCCCGCCTCAGGCTCTGCACTGTCAGTGCAGAGCCTGCTTGGGATTCTCTCTCTCCCTCTCCCTCTCCCTCTGCCCCTGTCCCACTCTCTCTATCAAAATAAATAAACTTAAAAAAAAAAAAATCTTGTCCCCTGGGCTCACCTCTAGACAACTCTGTGGTAGGCCGAATAATGCCCCCAACCTCCCGACATGAACATATCCTTGTTCCTCGAACCTGTGAATATGTTTGGCCACCGTCCGTGGTGAAAGGGACTTTGCAGGTGTAATTAAATTAAGGATTTTCAGTTGGCGAGATTACCCTAGATGATCTGGGTGGGCCCAGTGTAATCACAGGGGACCTTATAGAGGGCGCAGGAGGGGCAGTCACATAAAGAGATGTGACAATGGAAACAGAGGTCAGGGGGATGTGCCTGCTGGCTCTGAAGATGGAGATAGGAGCCAAGAGCCAAAGAATGCGGGTAGCTTCTGGAAGCTAGAAAAAAAACAAGCAGATTCTCCCCTGAAATCTCCTGAAGGAATGTAGTTCTGCTGACACTTTGATTTTAGATATCTGACCTCCGGGACTGTAAGAGAATAAACCTGTGTGGTCGTAAGGCAGTGAGCGTGCGGGGATTTCCTCCAGCAGCAATAGGAAACGAATACGATTCTTTTTTTTTTTTTTTTTTTTTATGTTTATTTATTTTTGAGAGAAAGAGACAGAGACAGAGAGAGACAGAGCGTGACAAAGGAGGGGCAGAGAGAGAGGGAGACACAGAATCCGAAGCAGGCTCCAGGCTCCGAGCCGTCAGCCCAGAGCCCGACGCGGGGCTCGAACCCACGGACCGTGAGATGGTGACCTGAGCCGAAGTCGCACGCTCAACCGACGGAGCCACCCAGGCGCCCCGGGAACGGACACGCTTCTGAAGGTGGATCCAGCTCCGGAGTTCCCTGGGGTGTGGAGGCAGGCCACGGAGCCTGCGGCCAGGCCTCCCTCTGCCCTGTCCTGCTCCCCTCTTCCCTCCCACACAGCTGGCATATGTTCATTATAAGGCTTTATTATGAACAATTTCAAACAGACACAAAAGTAGTAAGAATAATATAATGATCTCCCACAGTCCCATCGCCCAGCTTGGACAGTTGCCAACTCGTGGCCAGTCTTATTTGATCTGTCTGGGAACGGTAGTGGAAAGGGAGAAGCAGAGCTCGCGCCCTGCAGACTTTCCCCGAGTCTAGATGGGGAGTTCAGGTGGTGCACACATCTCTGAGGCCAAGAGGACACCAGGCAGCCGTCCCCATGTCAGCAAGCGTGGGACCAAGGATGCAGAGAAGCAGACTTGGAGAAAGGCAGGAAAGGGGGGGGGGGAGGGGAGCCAACCAGAAGACAAGGAACCAGTGGAACAGACCATGCCACAAGAGGGTGGGTCCTAGGGTCACGGGCAAACTTGTCTAAAGGCTTCGGGGTCTAAGGCAGGAGGCAGGTGATGTGAAAAAGGACATTGTCAGGCAGCACTCGAATAGACTACCACTTGCCTCTGTTTCTTTTTCTTTTCTTTCTTTCTTTCTTTCTTTCTTTCTTTCTTTCTTTCTTTCTTTCTTTCTTTCTTTCTTTTTTAATAGGCTCGTATACCTGACATGAAGTTTGAACTCAGGACCCAGAGATCAAAGAGTGGCTTGCTCTATGGACTGAGCCAGGCAGAGGCCCCACCTGCCTTTGTTTTATTCCACTGTCTTTCTTTGTTTCGTTTTGTTTTGTTTTTAAAGTTTATTTATTTATTTGGAGAAAGGGGGTGGGGGAAGAGCGCATTAGCAGGGGAGGGACAGAGAGAGAGAGAGAGGGAGAGAGAGAGAATCCCAAGCAGGCTCTGGGCTGTCACAGAGCCCAACGTGGGGCTCAATCTCACGAACCACCAGATCATGACCTGAGCCAAAGTCAAGAGTCAGATGCTCAACCGACTGAACCACCCAGGCGCCCCTATTCCATTGTCTTTCTATTATTTGTTTGTTTGCTTGTTTAAATAGGCCCCCACGGGGCGCCTGGGTGGCTCAGTCGGTTGAGCGTCCGACTTCGGCTCAGGTCACGATCTCGCGGTTCGTGAGTTCGAGCCCCGCGTCGGGCTCTGGGCTGATGGCTCAGAGCCTGGAGCCTCTTCCGATTCTGTGTCTCCCTCTCTCTCTGCCCCTCCCCCGTTCATGCTCTGTCTCTCTCTGTCCCAAAAGTAAATAAACGTTAAAAAAAAAAAACAACAAAAATTAAATAGGCCCCCACCTGCTTCTACATGACTAATAATAATTAGCTGTGGTGCCAGCTGCTGAGCTAAGCACTTCCTGCAGGTGATCTCACCTATCCGCTCAACTACCCTGGGAGGCACATACTATTTTTATCACCACTGCACTGAGACTCTGTGAAGTGAGGCCACTTGGCCAAGGTCCCTGGATGGTGCATTAGTTTCCTGGGGCCGCTGTAACAGAGGGCCACACACCGGATGGCTTCCGACAAAGGAAATAGACCGTCTCTCAGTTCCGGAGGGCAGCAGCCTGAAATCGAGGTGTCGGCCAGAGCTGCGCTCCCTCGGAAGCTTCTAGGGGAGGGTCGTTCCGTGTGTCTTCCGGGTTCTGGTGGCCCCAGGTGCCTTGGCTTGTGGCTGCCTCTCTCCAATCTCTGCCTCTGCCTTCGCGTGGTCTTTTCTCTCCCTGCGTCTCTTACAAAGAGAGATCCCCTGTCATTGGATCCAGGGGCCACTGGGCGGGCTCATCCGGGATGATCTTCTCTCGAGATTCTTACCTTCATTACATCTGCAAACACACTATTTCCAAATAAGCTCAGATTCCCAGGTTCCTGGGGTTGGGACGTAGACATAGCTTTTTGGAGGCCACCATTCAACCTGCTACAGATGGGAAGACGGGGACCAGGGGTCTGAACCTAAGTAAAAGGCTCTGTTGTCCGTGGAATGTGATGCAATCTCTCCAGGAAGAGCTGGACTGGTAGGAACCTCTTTGTGCTCGTTTTACAATGTGCCACAAGTTCGTTGACCCTCCTCCCTTTGAAAGGTGGCGTCACCGCCTCTCCTCTCAAGTCTGGGTAGGCTTGTGACTCGTTTGCCACCAAAAGAATGTGGCGAAGTGGTGCTGTGTGATTTCCAGTGGCGATCAGAGAAAGGGGATGCAACATGGGGAGCTCCGAGCTGGCCTGTGAGCCATCCGACTGGCCTGAGGCCGCCATACTGGAAGGAAGCCCAGGCCGGTGGAGAAGTCCCATGGAGCCGTTCTGATCAACAGCTGTAGCTCCAGATAACTCTAGCCCCCAGCCATCCAGTCACCCTCAGCCATGGAGTCTTCCCAGCTGAGGCACCAGAACTAATGGAGCAGAGACAAACTGTCCCTGCTGTCCCCTGTGAATTCCTGACTCATAGAATCTGAGGATAATAAGGGGCACCTGGGTGGCTCAGTCAGTTAAGTGTCCAACTCTTGGTTTTGGCCCCGATCGTGATTTCATGGTTTGTGGGATCAAGCCAGCATCAGGCTCTGTGCTGACGGCACAGAGCCTGCTTGGGATTCATTCTCTCCCTCCCCCTGCCCCTCCCCCCTCCTGCTAGTTTGTGCATGCATGAGTTCTCTCTTTCAAGATGATAGATAGATAGATAGATAGATAGAGGAACCTGAGGATAATAAAATGGCTGCTTTATGCCTCTACATTTTGGGGAGTTTTGTCACACAGCAATAGTAATCAGGACACCCCTCCTTGTCTAGAGAAAAGCCCCAAGTCGGGGCGGGGGGAGGGTTAGCCGTTCCTGAGAAATAGGTCTGATTGAGAGAGAGACAAAGAAAACATATTCTGTCTGAACAAGCACCCCCTACCCCAATTCCCAGTGGTTCTGTGATGAGAGGTGAGGAGAGGTGGGGTCGGCGGGGGGCCGGTGGAACCGGCTTCTCTGGGCATGAGAAGCCATCCCAGCCACCGGTCTCTCCAGCCCCAGCCCGGACAGGGCTCCTGGACGTGGGGGCCCAGCTGCCGTTACAACTTCCCAGGCCACTTCCGTCCCCGGGGCCTGGCCACCTGACTGACCAGCCCCCCGGGGGGCCCAGCCTACCCTACGCTGGGGGACTGGCTCCCACTCCAGTCCCGGCTCCACCAGGGCCCCGGGGTTTGTCTGCAGTCCTGGCTGCTGCTTACAGCGCCAGCCCCTTCATTTGCTGGATTGGATCTTCGGATTTTGTCATTTGCTATGCAGAGGTTTTCTTTCTGACTAATTTGCTTACCAGGTTTAATTCTTCAATCATGTTTTCATTTTAAGAGATTTCAGGGTAATTATGAACTTTGAATAAATCCATCTGAGGCACCGAAGTGCTCTTAGCTCAACTCTGCTAGGGCCTGCCATTCCGCTACCCTTGAGATTCGGTGTGGATAGGACCGCTCTTGCCCACGCACCACCCCCCCTCCCAGCTCCTGCAATTGAAAACAGCTGGGCCTCTAGGAGCCAAGGTCAGGATTCGAGAAAAAACCACAACTGAAAACCACAACTGGGGGTGGGGAGAGATGGAATCGGGCCCGGTGCTTGAGTGAGGCTCCAGAACCTTCGAGGATGCTTCCACTCTCCACCCACCTCACCCAGGCTGCTCCCCAGGGCCCCAGGTGGGGCCGCCCCCAGCACCGCCGGCTGAACATTTGTCTGGGTGGGGTGCAGGAGTACCTAGGAGAGGCCCAGACACAGAGGCCAGAGGCTGGGGCCCCGGTTCCAGCCCCGCAGCCCCGGAGCGGTGGGGCCATGGGCAAAGTTTCTGAGCCCTCTGGAGTCAACTAGAAATACACTGAGGATGACAAGGACAGCGTCCGTTCTGTCCACTTTGCAAGCTTGTCACAGAGGAGCTGATGTGTGTGTGTGGTGGGGAGGTATTTTCCAAGCTGTATCATATGCCACAGTTGAGAGGTGGGTAGTGTTGTGAAACAGTCTCTTGGTCATATCAGTAGGGCCGCACTGGCAGCCTGGGGCGATGTGACACCAGAGCAACTGATATAGGGGCAGGAAATGCCACCAGGCTCCTAGATGTCTTGACTCCGTTTCTCAACCAGTGCGTCCTGGCTCCTGGGTGTAATTTGCATATCCGTATCAAACCTACAGCCAGCCCCGGGGTGGGTGGGTGGTAGCAGTGTGCCCACTAATCGGAACTCGGGTCAGTGGATTAGGCTTAGCTAATTTACATGCAGCCAATCCCAGCCAAGGTGGGAACAGCAAAGCTGCTGGGGGGAACCTGCCACAGGAAGGGAATTCTCCACCGTGGAGTGTAACCCCTGAGCATTGGGAACTTGGTGGCACTCCCTCCGTGTTTGGGGGCCCTAGACTTGCCCCGACAAGAATCCCGTGCTGGGTCCCATCTACTTGTGTCAGTCCTTAACTAGGGGCTACTCCCAGGGAAGGGCATTAATTCCCACACCCCCCAGTCTGCCACAGGGGCCGGCAAAGCAGCTTTGGCGACTGGTAGAAGCCCCCGGGGTGAAGAAATTCATGGATTGCCATTTGAAAGTTGGGCCTAGGGGCTCCTGGGTGGTTCAGTTGGTTGAGCTTCGGACTCTTGGTGTCAGCTCAGGTCACGATCTCACGGTTTCGTGAGTTTGAGTCCTGGATCGGACTCTGTGCTGATGGCATGGAGGCTGCTTGGGAGTCTCTCTCTCCCCGCCCCGCCCCCCCACTCTCTCTCTCTGCCCCTCCCCTACTCACGCTGTCTCTGTCTTTCTCAAAATAAACTTTAAATACATAAATAAATATAAAGAGCGCGGGATCTGGCGTGGTAAGTACGGTTGTTTCTGCTGCACACGCTTATGAGACCGATACCGGACTATCTTGGATACCTGCCTAGAGGCCAAGGAATCATGGCCTCTGACCTCTACCCCCAAGGAATGTGCGTGTGTGTTGTGTGTGCACCAACAGGAAGGTTTAATCTAGATAGAATACATACTTTTATGTTGGATAACCCTGGGTAATGATGTATGACCCTATAATGAACGTAATTTGCAAAGGTTACCTCTGGTTAGTTTCTATGCCAAGCCAGTGGGGTGAACTGGATGTATAACATAGTTCACCGTGGTCCTGGACCCCTGTAGCTTTGGTGGCCTCCCTAACGGGGCCTGGAGGACTTCAGTGCCTCTTGCTAATTTTAGACTCATATTCTGGGCACGGCTAGGATGAGGGTGTTTTGAGTCAGGCTTCTTGGTTTCACTGTATCACTGAAACCAGTGATAGCCAACTTCAATAGGAAAGTATTTCTGGAAGGTACGAGATCGTTTAGACTTGTGGGAAGGGAGCAGGACTCCTATCTAAGAACACTCTGGGTGGTGGTCGGGGGAGGGGATCTGACTTGTTAGCTCGTCCCTTCCCCCAGCCTCTGTAGGACACTTTCACTGCTGACCCTTGATGTTGCCACCATGGTGTCATTGTCCCTGCCTCTTTATTATGTTCCCTTGAGATTCAAAGTCTTGGGGCCCCTTGGCTGCTGCGGTTGGGGGAGCTTTCAGGGAGAGGAGCTCAGCTATGAGCTTCTGTAAATGGGAGGCAAGCCATGTGTTTCCCCAGTATTACCCAAACCGGGGGACGCCTCCCAAATGGGAGAGATGCTTGTCCTTGGTACGTGGTTAGGTAAAAATTCCAGCAAGGGGGTGGAGAGGGAGATGCGATTTATTCTTATGAGTCCTGACGTGTTTGCTAAGCATTGGGCCAGGCTAATGGAGACACTGGGTAGACTGGATGTCAGGCTGGATGTGGGGTAGGTGCCCTTGACCAGGGATCCCTGAGGGCACCAAGAGGAACCAGGGGGACAGAAGCAGGAAGACTGAAGGACGCTGGGTGTTCTGCTTACCTGTTACCACATAATAAACCACTCCAGAACAGTGGTGTAAAAACCATAACGATCAATTACACTGCTCACAAATCAGGGGCTTGACTGGGTTCGGCCAGGCAGTTCTCGATTAGGGGTCTCTTAGGTTGCAGTGACATGGTGGCCAGGGCTGGAGTGATCAAAGACTTCTTCACTCACAGGTCTGATTCTTGGGCTGGAAAGACCCCCACAGCTTGGGATGGGCCCACTGGGGTTCTTTGGACCTCCTTCTCTAGTTCTTCGGCATCAACTCAGGGCTTCCAAGAAAGAGAACCAGACAGAAACTGTATTGCCTTTTATGGCCCAGTCTCAGAAATCGTGTAGTATCACTTTTGCCATATTCTATTCATTCCATGGGAGTCTGGAAGGCCAGCCCATATTCCAGAGAAAGGGGTTAGATCCCTCCACATTTTGATAGGAGGACAGTGAAAGAATTTGGGGACATACTTTAAAGCCACCACAGTGGGCTAGGAGATGGCAAGCAGGCGCTTGGCTTGATCGTTTGATTGGACCAGCACATTTTTCTTTCTCGATTTTCTAACTTGGCTGCTTGTTTCCCATGATGCAGAAGGACCCTGGCTCAAATTCCCGGCAGCATGTTGGTAACTAACAGGATTGCACCTCGTGGGCTGGACCCACGACTCTAGTTAATCCTGCCTCATCATTATGCCAAGAGAGCTCATTCCAACTGAAATTTGACTATTGGTTTTTAATTTTGGTGCCATTTTTCATGCTGATGGCTCTTCTGGCTGACAGTGAATTACCCTGGGTGCAAATTAAATACAATAGAATTGCTAATCAGGCCATTAGAATACGCTGACAGGAGGAAATCTACAAGTTGTCAGACCTGGGTGGGCTCTCCCCTTGCCTCTGGGGCAGAATTCACTTGACTTCGAATGGACCTGTACAGAGGACCCCTTCCAATCTTGGAAACGTACACCTGCAGTCTGCTGGAGGGACTGAGTAGGGCCTGCAATCCTACTCTCGTTCAGCTGGTTCCCTCCGCAGGAAAAAATCTCATCCTGGAAGCACACAGGGTCCCTAGGGATTGCTGTCTAACGTTCCGTCCACTCTTCCCAGGCGAAGAAGTGTCACGATCCAATTCTCCGCCTCCAGGCCCACAAGGAAGGCACCAGATATCTGGCGTAATGAACAATGTTCTCAGATTTCTAAATTTAGACAGAAGGTGAGAACACACTAGCAGTTTTCCCCTTGTGTCTAGTTCTGCACAAAGACAGAAAGACTTACCTGTTGAAGACTTTGGGTCGCCCATTCCTTCAGTTTCTTCATATTTTTTTTTTGAATCCCTACAAACGTGGCTGAGAGGAAATAGATTCAGAAGCCACTTCCTATGGGTGCCACTAGTGATGTCAAATAGTGTGGTTCTGTAAATCAAGAGGCATTAGGCCTTCAGAGAAGACAGAATGAGGTCTTCAAGGGCGAAGATGGAAACCCGGACGCTGTGCAGTGATCTCAGACGGGGAGGGGAGGAGCACTGGGGATGATTTACAAGTGACAGCAGAAGCCCACTGAATCAATAATAGCTAAAGCTTACTGAAAGCTGCTGGCCACTCGAAATGCTTGCAACATTTCCTGTTCACCCCAGTCTTCTGTGCTATGGATTGTTATCGCCACCCCCATTTAATGGATAGTAATCTTTAAGTTATGTAACTTTCCCATGGTCACCCAACAAGTGAGCCACAGGGCCAGTGTTATTAGATTGGGTTCAGTTGCCAGAGGAAGGGGGGGAAATATTGGCTTCGGTAAGATAGATTTTCTCTTTCTTCCTTCCTTCCTTCCTTCCTTCCTTCCTTCCTTCCTTCCTTCCTTCCCTCCTTCGCTTCACACCCAGCTCGGAGCGCAATGTGGGGCTTGAACTCACAACCCTGAGATCCCTGAGATCAAGACATGAGCTGAGATCAAAAGTCAGATGCTTAATCAACTGAGCCACCCAGGGCACGCCTCTTTCTTTCTTTCTTTCTTTCTTTCTTTCTTTTTTTTAAACTATCCAGAACCAAGCTTTACCCAATGATGTATTTCCTTCCTTCCTTCTTTCCTTCTTTTCTTTCTTTCTTTCTTTCTTTCTTTCTTTCTTTCTTTCTTTCATAAGCTCTAGGCCCAACTTAGGGCTTGAACTCACAAACCCGAGATCAAGAGTGACAGGCTCCACCAACTGAGCCAGCCAGACGCCTTCAAGATAGATGTTCTTTCTTACACAAAGTTTGGAGGTAAGCCGTCTAACTCTGGTACGGCAACTTCATTAGCAACAGCCATCCAAGTTCTTTCTCTCTTGTCATTCTGCCTTCTGCAACATATGGTCTCTGCCTTGGGTTGCCAGATAAAATACAGTATACATTAAAATACAGGATAAATTAAAATACAGGCTAAATTGTAATTTCAGATAAACAGTGAATAATTTCATAGTACAAGGATGTCCTGTGCCATATTAAAGCATTAAATAAAACAGTAAAGGGAAGGTAGTAAAACACTTTAATTGAATAAAAATTAATTAAAATGAAAATATTTTATTTTTTGATGTTTACTTATTTTTGAGAGAGAGAGAGAGAGAGTGGGGAAGTGGCAGGGATAGAGGGAGAGACAGAATCCCAAGCAGACTCCCAGGCTCTGCACTGTCAGCGTGGAGCCCGGTGTGGGGCTTGAACCTACGAACCGCAAGATCATGACCTGAAGTCGGACGCTTAAGCGACTGAGCCACCCAAGCGCCCCCAAAATAACATATTTTCATTTGCTCAATCTGAAAACTCTATCTCCACCTCATGGTTCAAGATGGCTGCTTGTGTGCCAGCTTTCAGGACCACGCTTCAGGCAGCAGAAGGAAGGAGGGTTGGGGCGCCTTGGCTGGCTCAGTCGATAGAACTATGCGACTCCATGAGTTTGAGCCCCACACTGGGCATAGAGCCTACTTACAAAAAAAAAAAAAAAAAAAAAAAAAAGAAGGAAAGAGGATCAAAGAAGGACTTCCCTCCCTTTAAAGACACTTCATGGAAGTCATACACCAAATTACTGTTCACCTCACAGTGGCCACACAAGGCTTTTATTCTGGGCAGCCAAGGGCCCAGCTGACAGTCAGAACTTCTGCATGAAGAGTGGATATTAGGGGTTAACTCAGCATCTGCCACAGCTAGGATTTAAACCCGAGTCAGGGGGCACCTGGGTGGCTCAGTCGGTTGCAAGCGTCCCACTCTTGACTTCAGCTCAGGTCACGATCTCAGGGTCTGTGGGCTTGAGCCCCGCTTGGGGCTCTGCACTGCCAGTACTGAATGTGCTTGGGATTCTCTCTATCCTCTCTCTCAAAATAAGTAAATAAACTTTAAACAATGGAAAACCCCCAAGGAGGAATGGCTCCCGAGTCTTGGGGCTTAATCACCCCGCTGTGTTGACTCTTCCGCATTTCATGAAAGGGTGGGGCCGACATCGTGTGTTTTCCCCCACACCCCTTTTTGGATCCTTTTTACCGTTGCTAGGTGCCTCTTCTCTGACTTCTGTGCTTTTGCTGCTAACAGCCCGCACGTGACATAATACCCTTCAGAGGCCAGCCCTTGGACCACTGGAGCCGCTCTGCCCACACCTGCCATTTGGATGGCACGTAGCCAATGACCTGCTGTGCCGGGACTCTGCCAGCCTAGCCCCCTCGCCTGGAAGTGGGGCCAACACCAACATGTAATTTACATGCCAGAGCCCCAGGCAGGGTCAGGCCTGTCCGAGTGTGCGCCCTGCCCTTGCTCGGCTGCTTCCGTTTTTGTGTCCTGCTTTTTCCCCCAGCTCCCTTAACTGGTCTCTCCCGGAAGCGCCGCCTTCATAAATCACTTGCACACAAACCCTTGTCGCAGTGTCTTCGTGGCCCAAGATAAGGGTTTGCCCTGAAAATATAAATAGGAGGTGGGACAGCACTTTGGAAGACAACGCAGTTCTCTTGTCACATGCCCCTTCGTGACGAAGAGGCCAAAGTGACTCGCAAAGCCCTTGAGTTTGAATTAGGTCACACCCAGCCTCACTGGCAAATCCCCAGCTGTGACAACGTGCACGAAGTGGGGCATTTAATAAGTATTCCAGTCTTCCTCCAAGCTGTAGGTTTTAAAAGAGAATGCGTGCTTGTCAGGGTTTGGCCAGGACAGCAGACAGCACTCTGTGTTTCAAATGGGCACGGATTTCATTCTGGAGATCGGGCGCTCATAAAACAGTGGGAAGAGCTGGAAGGGCCAAGGTTTCGGAAAGCCGACACCAGCTCTCAGATTTCCTCCAAACTTCAGAGCATCAGAAAGTACAGTGGGTTGCACACGGGCCTGTAAGACCAAGGTAGGTGATTCTCAGGGAAGTGTCTGGGGGTTGCCACGAAGCTTTCCCCTTGCTGTACCCTTCCTGTCTGCCTGCTGGTTTTGGAGAAGGGTTAATAATTATGGCTTCTGACCTCCCTTTGGCCTTCCAGGTCTCGTGTGTTTGTAAATTTGCTCACTTGTTAAAATGTGTTCCTGATCCCCAAATCAAGAAGCACGGTATGTCAGGGGCGCCTGGGTGGCTCAGTCGGTTAAGCGTCCGACTTCAGCTCAGGTCACGATCTCGCGGTCCGCGAGTTCGAGCCCTGCATCGGGCTGTGGGCTGATGGCTCAGAGCCTGGAGCTTGCTTCCGATTCTGTGTCTCCCTCTCTTTCTGCCCCTCCCCCGTTCATGCTGTGTCTCTCTCTGTCTCAAAAATAAATAAACGTTAAAAAAAAAAATTAAAAAAAAAAAAAAAAGAAGCACGGTATGTTCCCAGTTATTCACGGACTTGTACAGACCGGTGAAAAAAACCTGGGGTCTCCTGCTGCACCTTTTCCTAGCTGAGGTTGAACAAGGTGATGCTCTGCCTTCTTGTTTCAGCTCTCATACTGTAAACAAGTGTCTTTTTGGTGTTTTTAGAGCCATGGTTTTCACAGTTTTGTGCTTTCTGTTGGTGGCTTTGCTGTATATAATGGCCCCCAAGTGTAGTGCTGAAGAGGTTGTGATGTGCCTTATGGAGAAGATACGTGTGTTGGGTAAGCTTCATTCAGGCCGGATTTATAGGGGTGCTGGCCATTAGGGAATCAATGGTATATATTAAACAAGGTGTCTTTAAACAGAAACATACATCGGGGTGCCTGTGTGGCTCAGTCGGCTCAGCTCGGTCAGTTGGGATTCCTTCTCGCCTCTCTCTGACCCTCCCCCACTCACACTTTCTCTGTCTCTCAAAATAAATAAATAAACTTAAAAAAACCACACACACACACACCCAGAAACATACATAAAACAAGGCCGTGTATTGATCAGTTCTCAAAAATGTCTTGTTCAAAGACTCCCCAGAACCTAAACGTGTGTTTCCACTGGGAGCAATGGGTCAGTATCCACTAACTCAGCGTTCACGGCGACTTGATAGAACATAGCTACCATGAGTAACGATAGATTATTGGCAGAATCTAACTGGTAACCCATTTGGCATGGAAGGATGGAAAATGTAATTCCCACGCCTCCCGACGCTACCATACTTGGGAGAGCCTAGAAGGGGGAATAGGGTTGCCCACAGACAATCCAGGACGGCTTGTTAAACCATTTAATGCTTAAAAAAAAATTTTTTTTAACAGTTGCCTCGGGGTTTACAGTAATTAATTAGTGTCTACCTTCAAATAACATTATACCATTTCACGTGTAAAGACTTTATTCAGAGCTTACCACCGATTCCTCAGCCCCATCGTACGTTTTATTTTTAAATTTTTTTTTTTTTTTATGTTTATTTATTTTTGAGACAGAGAGAGACAGAGCATGAATGGGGGAGGGGCAGAGAGAGAGGGAGACACAGAATCGGAAGCAGGCTCCAGGCTCTGAGCCATCAGCCCAGAGCCCGACGCGGGGCTCGAACTCACAAACCGTGAGATCGTGACCTGAGCTGAAGTCGGACGCTCAACCGACTGAGCCACCCAGGCGCCCCACGTTTTATTTTTATATATGCCGTAAACACACAATGCATTGCTGTTACCAGCATAGAAGACTGACTCTAGACAGTTATCTTTCAGAGCAACCCCCCCCCAGTTAAATGAATTTTTATTTACCTTTATTAGTTCCATTTCTAGCCTTCTTCATTTATTTGTGCAGATCCAAATGTCTGTCTGATACCATATTCCTTCAGCCTATAGCATTTCTCATGGCGCATTTCTGCTGGCAATGAGTTCTCACTTTCTCCTTTGAGAACGTATTTCTGTGTATGTATGGGTGTGTGCACTTATTTATTTTTTTATTTTTTTTAAATTTATGTATTTCAGGGGCGCCTGGGTGGCTCAGTCGGTTGAGCGTCCGACTTCAGCTCAGGTCACGATCTCACAGTCCGTGGGTTCGAGCCCCGCGTCGGGCTCTGGGCTGACAGCTCGGAGCCTGGAGCCTGCTTCTGATTCTGTGTCTCCCTCTCTCTCTGCCCCTCCCCCGTTCATGCTCTGTCTCTCTCTGTCTCAAAAATAAATAAATGTTAAAAAAAAAATTAAAAAAAAATAAATTTATGTATTTCAATTCAATGTATGTGTATATTTAAGTGGCAGTATATTGTTTGCATTTCTTTTGCTCCCAGCTTTGTTGAGGTCTTCTTGATAAGTAAAATAGTAAGATGGGGCACGTGGGTGGCTCAGACGGTTAAGCGTCTGACTCATGATCTCAGCTCAGGTCTTAATCCCATGGCTGTGAGTTCAAGCCCCACGTTGGGCTCCACACTGGGCATGAAGCCTACTTAAAAAAAAGAAAAGAAAGAAAAGAAAAGAAAATAGTAAGATGAAGTGTAACATAATGAGGGGGCACCTGGGTGGCTCAGTCCATTAAGCGACTGACTCTTGATTTCGGATCAGGTCGGGATCTCATCGTTCATGAGTTCGAGCCCTGAACTGGGCTCTGTCTTGACAGCATGGAGCCTGCTTGGGATTCTCTCTCCTTCTCTCTCTGCCCCTGCACAGCTCACTCTCTCTCTTTTTCTCTCTCTCTCTCTCAAAAATAAATAAATAAACATTTAAAAGTGTACAACATGAATTGAATATACATACACATTGTGAAAGGATTCCTCCCATCAAGTTTATTAACACATCCATCACCTCACATATTCACCTTTATTGCATTTTTTTAATGTTTTTAATGTTTATTTATTTTTAGGGGGGGAGAGAGAGAGAGAGAGAGAATGTGAGCAGGGGAGGGGCAGAGAGAGGGAGACAGGGAATCCCAAGCAGGCTCCAGGCTCTAAGCTATCAGCACAGAGCCCAGTGTGGGGCTCAAACTCACAAACCATGAGATCATGACCTGAGCCGAAGTCAGACGATTAGCTGATGGAGCCACTCAGGCGCCCCACCTTTATTGTGTTTCTTAAAAATCAAAATACCAAATCTGAAACAAGTAATTTTTAAAAATCCTTTTGCTAATTATCTCTCTTTTATTAAAAAAAAAAAACAGGGGCGCCTGGGTGGCGCAGTCGGTTGGGCGTCCGACTTCAGCCAGGTCACGACCTCGCGGTCCGTGAGTTCGAGCCCCGCGTCAGGCTCTGGGCTGATGGCTCGGAGCCTGGAGCCTGTTTCCGATTCTGTGTCTCCCTCTCTCTCTGCCCCTCCCCCATTCATGCTATGTCTCTCTCTGTCCCAAAAATAAATAAAAAACGTTGAAAAAAAAAAAATTAAAAAAAAAAAAAAAACATATTTTTTGGGGCGCCTGGGTGGCTCAGTCGGTTAAGCGTCCGACTTCAGCTCAGGCCACGATCTTGCGGTCCGTGAGTTCGAGCCCCGCGTCGGGCTCTGGGCTGACGGCTCGGAGCCTGGAGCCCGCTTCCGATTCTGTGTCTCCCTCTCTCTCTGCCCCTCCCCCATTCATGCTCTGTCTCTCTCTGTCTCAAAAATAAATAAAGGTTAAAAAAAAATTTAAAAAAAAATAAAAAAAACACATTTTTTTAAATAATCTCTACACCCAATGTGGGGCTTGTACTCACAACTCCAAGCTCAAGAGTCAGATGCTCTACCAACTGAGGCAGCCTGGTACCCCACCTTTAAAATGTATTTTTGCTGGGTGTAGAATTTTGGGCAAACATGTTCTTTTTTTTTTTTTTTTTTTTTTGTCTTAAACTACTTTAAAGATGGCATTTTGTCTTTCGCCTTGCATGGTTTCTGATAAGTCAGCCATAATTCCTATCTTTGTTGCAAGGCACATCATGTGTCTTTTTTCTCTGGCTGCCTTTATAATTTTCTCTTTGACTTAGGTTTCCAGCAGCTTAAATATGCTATGCCTAGTGTTTTTTGTTTGTTTGTTTGTTTGTGTTTTAATCTTGCTTAGTATTTTCTAAACTTCTTGGGTCTGTGGTTTGGTTTGTGTCATTAATTTTGGAAAGTTCTCAGCCATTACTTCTTCAAATATTTCTCCTGCCCTATTCTCTCTCTTCTCCTGGGTATCCTATTACATATATGTTAGACTTGGGGGCACCTGGGTGGCTCAGTCAGTTGGGAGTCAGACTTTGGCTCAGGTTATGATCTCGTGGCTCGTGAGTTCGAGCCCCAGGTTGGGCTCTGTGCCGACAGCTCAGAACCTGGATCCTGCTTCAGATTCTGTGTCTCCCTCTCTCTCTGCCCCTCCCCACTCATGCTCTGTCTCTCTCTCCCTCAAATATAAATAAACACATATGTTAGGCTGATTATTATGTCTTTGATGTTCTGTTCTGGTTTTCTTCCCACTCTTGTTTTCTCTTAGTGCTTGAGTAATTTCCACTGACCTATCTTCAAATTTGCTGACTCTTTCTTCAGCTGTGTCATGTCTCCTGATGAGCCATCAGAGGCACATTAGTGTTTTTCTTTCTTTTTTTTTAAGTATACTTATTGATTCTGAGAGAGAAAGAAAATGCATGCACATATGCACACATGTGCATGAGCAAGAGAGGGGCAGAGAGAGAGGGAGAGAGAGAATCCCAAAGTATAAGAATCAATATGTTCAATTCCTGGTTTCTTTCAAGTCTCTGAAATGTGCATATATAACCAAACCAAGGTACTGGTCGTTACTTGGAACTCAAGAGGGAACTCTCAGTCTCCATAAGACTAGCTGAGAAGCAGTGGTAAGTCGTGTAAGTAATTGATCAAACTTAATGTATTGCCTCTTGTTATCAACTGAATGGTGCCCTCCCAAAATTCATATGTGGAAACCCTAGCCCCCAGTGTGACTGTATTTGGAGATAGGGCGTTTCAAGAGGTAATTCAGTTTAAATGAGGCAAAAGGAGGGAGACTTAAGCCAATCAGACTGGTGTTCTTAGAAGAGGATGAGACACAAAGGAAGTGTGAATGCAGAGGTAAGGATTGAGGTCGCCAGTTACACCAGCTGTGTGTCCTACAATCCAACTCAATTGTGACAGTCCCTGGAGACAGTATCAGATCTCACAGGTTCAGGGCTCCACAGAACTGCCCCCTCCCCCATCTTCAGATGCCACTCACAAGGCCCGGGGTGTTACTTGTGCTTCTGGTCTACCGCCTATAGATTAGAGGTTCCAATCACTCCCTCTTTGGGTTCGATTAATTTGTTAGAGCCGCTCCCAGAGCACAGAGAGATGTTTTACGTACTAGTTTGTCAGTTAAAGTATACAAATCAACAGCCATTTGAAGGGAGACATAAGGTGAGATCCCAGACAAAGGCGCTTCTGTCCTTGCGGAGTTTGGGGTCCCAAACAGTGGCATGTGGGGCGCCTGGGTGGCTCAGCCGGTTACTCATCTGACTCCTGATCTCGGCTGGGGTCATAATCTCACGATTCCGGAGACTGAGCCCCGCATGGGGCTCTGCAGTGACAGCCCGTAACCCTCTTTCCCCCCTCTCTCTGCCCTTCTCTGGCTCGTGCTCTCTTTCTCAACATAAATGAATCTAAAAAGATAAGACAAAAACACTGGCATGTGATGTGTTCTCATTCACCAACCCGGAAGCTCTTGAAACCTGCTCAGCCGGTTAAACCCCCGACTCTTGGTTCTGGCTCAGGTCATGATCTCACAGTTTGTGACATCGAGCCCCGGGACAGGCTCCGTGCTGACGGCTCAGAGCCTGGAGCCTGCTTCGGATTCTGTGTCTCCCTCTCTCTCTGCCCCTTCCCCTCCCACCACTTTCAAAATAAATAAAGTTGAAAAGAACTGGTTTACCCTCCAGCCGCTCTCCCCTCCCACAGGTTGGGGCTGAAGGGGAATGGAAAGTTCCAAGCCTCCAGTTACATCACTGGGTGTCCTGGCAACCAGCCCCCCTCCTTAAGTTGTGCTTAAAAGTCACCTCTTTGACATAAAAAAGGACTCCTGTATGGCTCTCATGACTTAGGAAGCTCCAACAATTTGGGGAGCTCTGTGCCAGAAATGGGGATGGAAATCAAACATTAGTTCTTAGTATAGATCCAAGTGCCACGAGAGGAACGCTGAGTGTGGACACAGTGAGAGGGTGGCCACCTGCGAGCCAAGGACAGAGGCCTCAGGATAAACCCGCCCCCCCATCCCCCCCACCCCCAGCCAGCAGTTGATTTTGGACTTCCCTCCAGAATTGTGAGAAAGCAAAGTTCTGCTGTTCAAGCCACCCAGCGTGTGTGTGTTCTTATGGCAGCCCAAGCACACTGGCCCCGGCGGGGGGGGGGGGGGGGGGGGGGGGGGGGGGGGAGGTGTGGCAGCTTCTTTTTTTTCCCCCTTCCAGCAAGCTTGGGGGAGGGAGGGGAAAGAACAAGAAAGCCACAGAGGTAGAGATGAAATGTACTAGAAACCGTTGTTTGCAATTTTCTTTTTTTTTTTTTTTTTAAATTTTTTTTTTCAACGTTTTTTATTTATTTTTGGGACAGAGAGAGACATAGCATGAACGGGGGAGGGGCAGAGAGAGAGGGAGACACAGAGTCGGAAGCAGGCTCCAGGCTCCGAGCCATCAGCCCAGAGCCTGACACAGGGCTCGAACTCACGGACCGCGAGATCGTGACCTGGCTGAAGTCGGACGCTTAACCGACTGCGCCACCCAGGCGCCCCTGCAATTTTCTTTGAAAAGAATCAACCTGAGAGTCAGTGCTCCCTGTAAGTAAAAGCAGAGAAGTAACCTGATTGTCTGTCGTCTGGTGCCCGTGCATATCTTCTCATTTCATACATCTGGAAGGGAAAGGTAGTGAGGAAAGGAAGGGCAGAGCAAGGGCTGCAGGAGTGCGGCGGCGCCGGTCAGTAGAAGCACACGGTGTGCAGGAAGGGTCTGCCGCTCTTCTCCTCGAACTCCTGCAACAGCTCGTCCAAATCGTCCTCCATGTCCTCGGTGTGCTGAATGCACTGGCACAGCTTGCAGATGAGGATCGCGCCCACGGTGGCCTCTTCGTCGTTGTCCTCGATGTCCACGTTGATCACGTGCACCGGCTGGCAGGTCACTTGCTCTCTGGAATTCATATCTTCCACCACCTGGTCGTACACACTCTCTTCGCAGGTGACAATCAGATCAAACACGTCCTGGCAGTTCTGGAACCTCTCCGGCCGGGGCTTGATCCTTTTGTTACGCTCCAACATATGTAACATGCCATTTTGCGTGTAGAGGTCTCTGTCCTTGCTGACGAGATCGTTGTACATCTGGTCATAGGTGGTTCGGAAATTGTAAACGTTGGGCTCGTCGGGTGCGGGGCCCGGGAGCTCCACGTGAGTTCCCGTTCCAAAGGACCGGACGCGGAATCCCCGTTTGCTGAGAAAGTAGTGGGCCTCCATGCTCCGGTTCTGGTTGCTGGCGCACACCACCGCCACCCGCAGCGGCATGGTAGACATAGCAGCGGCTCCCCTGGCCGCGACGCCCCTGTGCGGCCACCCCCACGCAGCCACGGCCCTTGGGCGCCAGCAAGATGGCCACCGCGACACCTGGAATGCGAGGCGCTGAGGTCACAACCTCTTCGACGTGCCACTGCGTCGTGACCCGCGCACGGCGGGGCCGTGCGCAAGGCGTGGGGGGTGTGCCGGGCGTCCCCTCCGCCTCCCGCCCTGGCAGGTGTCCTAGCTTCTCAGAGATGATTCCCAGGGACTCGTGTCGCCCCGTGTTCACACCCCTTTGCAAAGTGACTTTGCAGTGGTCCTGCCCTCAGGAGGTAGAATGATTTCTCTTGGCTGTAAGTCTGAGCTGGCCTTGACACTTTGGATAAGTAGAATGTGACTGCAGTGACGTGGGCGTGGGGGGAGGGGTCTAAGCCTAGGGCTCCAGAAGCTTTGTGTCTTCCGTGTTTGCTTAGGGGGATTTCAGGCACCGTGTGAGGAAGCCCAGGCTGTCTTGCGGAAGAGAGAGAGAGACCACTCGGAGGGGAATCAATGAGGAGAACCATGAGGAGACAGAGGTCCGAACATCCTACTGGCCCCTCATACTTGAGCCACCCCACCTGAGGCTTCAGTTGTGTGGGCACTTGGGTTCTCTAGCCTCAGCCAACACCGTGGGGAGCAGGGTGATTCATAACACCCACCTCCCCTTGCCCCAAATTCCTGCCCCATAGAGTTGTGAGAAATAAACGGATGGTTGTTTTAGGCTCCTGGGCTCGGGGATGGTTTGTTACGGCGGCGATAGCTAACTCCAATGGCAGAGACTTCCAGCTGCTCCACGGTGTCCCTTCTCCTCTCTGTCCTCCTTCGATGGCTCACGTTTCAGCTAGATACATGGCCACCTGACATGAAAATTACAGTTGTCAACTTGCCCAGCAGCCAGATACAGCAACCACAACGATGTGCTTCAGGCAAGGCGTGAGGGTCCAAATGTTTGAGGTAAACTACGGAATCACGATGTACCCCTGAAACGAATATGTCAATTTCACCCCAATAACATTAAATACTTTTTTTTTTTTAATTAATTTATTTATTTTTGGGACAGAGAGAGACAGAGCATGAACAGGGGAGGGGCAGAGAGAGAGGGAGACACAGACTCGGAAACAGGCTCCAGGCTCCGAGCCGTCAGCCCAGAGCCTGACGCGGGGCTCGAACTCACGGACCGCGAGATCGTGACCTGGCTGAAGTCGGACGCTTAACCGACTGCGCCACCCAGGCGCCCCAACATTAAATACTTTTAACGATACAGGGCAATCGTGGAAAGACTGTCTTTAACCTCCTGGAAATCTACCGTTTTGAGCGCCTAGGAAGATACGTTGTGGTGAATCTTCTCATTGAAATGTGATTCAAATCAAGACTTTGGGCCTTTTGGGGCGCCTGGGTGGCTCAGTCGGTTAAGCGTCCAACTTCGGTTCATGTCATGATCTCACAGTTCATGGGTTCGAGCCCCGCATCGGGCTCTGTGCTGACAGCTCAGAGCCTGGAGCCTGCTTCTGATTCTGTGTGTCCCTTCTCTCTCTGCCCTCCGCCGTTCATGCTGTCTCTTTCTCCCAACAAAAAAATAAACATTAAGGAAAACAAATCAGGAGCTCCTTATCCTGTTAGCCACTAGGCTTGTGCACTTGTCATTTCTTGATTCTGTTGCTTTCTCTCTCCCCGTGGCTACTTCTCTGTGTTCAGCCTTTGTAATTTGTCTCCAGGGCTCCCCAAGCCTGCCTGCAGTCTGGTCCTCTCAAATCCATTGTCTTCTCTGCAGCCACAGAGATTTCTCTAGAGTGTATATCAGATTCATGACCCTGTGGCGCTTAAAATCCTAGCAATCAAATGATAGCAAGTGTAGGAGTCGTTTGGTAGTAAGTGGCAAGCCTCATTCAGGCTCTGTGTGGTCAAGCACCACTTGTCTTTCCTGAATTTTTTAAAAATTTTTTTACATAATTTATTGACAAGTTAGCTAACGTACAGAGTATACTTACTACCAAACGACTCCCACACTTGCTCTTTCCTGGCCCCTTCTTCTAGGCCAACACTTTGCTGCCTTTGAAGACTCAGCTTACTCATAAGGCTACCTCCTTCGTTGTATTCAACGCATGCCCCTGTCGGTTACACTTGTCAGGCTGTTTTCTGATGGTTTGTCTTCCCCACAGGACGGTGAAGTGCTTGACGTAAGCGTAGCACCTGCAGCCAGGGCCCCGCCCCCAGGTCCTCCCTGCACTTTCCATTTCCCGCCATTTCCAGATTCCTCAAGAAAGCGGCTCCAGGAGCCCGAGAGCAGGCCCTCTAGAAAACAGAAGGGTGTCGGGGATCTGGATGGCTCAGTCGGTTAAACTTCCGACTGTTGATTTTGGCTCAGGTCGTGATCTCACGGTTCGGGAGTTCGAGCTTTGCATCGGTCGCTGCACTGACAGTGCCGAGCTTGCTTGCGGTTCTCTCTCTCCTATTCTCTCTCTACTTTTCCCCTGCTCACTCGCACTCTCTCTCTCAAAAATAAACACACACACACACAAACCAGACAGGTACTGGTTATTGGCAGCAAAACTCACTGAGGCCAGAGGTAGCTCAAAAACAGCTCAAACGTTTTTTTCTTAGTAAAAAACAGGAAGTCTCCCTGACCTCCTTGCCCCTTCCGGAGCATGATGGATGGTCCTCTTCCACGCCTCTCTCCGTTCTTATAATCATCTTGGCTCTTGACCCCAGCAATCGCACAAGGCCCTGTGCATACCCTGCCTGGATCCCTGTTGTCAAAGGGATGGATGATAGAATGTTTTGTCCAGTAAGAGCAGAAGTCGCAAAGGCTGGGGCCAAGGTTGAAACAGTTCCCTGGGGACGAGGCAGAGGTCAGGGCAAGGACTAGTGCCTTAGCTGCGTCTCGAATGATTGCTTCAAACCTGGAGTCAGTTTGCTGCCCCTCCGTTAGCCACCAACTGGTTCCCTTAATGACTGATACCTTCTGAGGATGTCGAGTGTCTGTAGCTGTTATTAATGTTTTGTGTGGTGGCTTAGGGAAGAGAGGTGCTTCTCAGCTTCTCCCAGGAGAGCCCAGATAGTTCTGAACTTGGAGGAGAGTGAGATCAAAGAGAAGCTGATCAGAGCACCTGGGTGGCTCAGTCGGTTGAGCGTCCGACTTCAGCTCAGGCCGTGATCTCAAGGTTCGTGAGTTCGAGCCCCGCATCGGGCTCTCTGCTGTCAGCTCAGAGCCTGGAGCCTGCTTCAGATTCTGTGTCTCCCTCTTTCTGCCCCTTGCCCCCTCACAATCTGTCTCTCTCTCTCTCAAAAATAAATAAACATTAAAAAAAGAAAGAGAGAGAGAGAAGCTGATCATCTGGGCCAGAGGGATGGGGTGTTTAAGGTTAGGGGAGAAGTCTCCAGTACAGAGGTGACTGGACTTTGAAAGTAGCCAGATGAGGACTGTAGGGGGCTCACTCATGTCCACTGTGGCACCTGTTTGAGCATTTGATATCTTTTTAAATCTTTCGTAGCTTCTTCTTCTTTTTTTTTTTTTTTTACATCTGACTGTTACTCTCCTTCTGAAGCAAGAGGGCTCTCTGAGGACTGACTCACAGTAATTAAAATCACATGAGATTGGTCTAAAAAACCTGGAAAGTCATTATTAATTTACGGTGGGAAATCCAGTCATTTATTCGTTTATTTATTCCATGAATATTTATCGCGTGCTGACCTAAGCCAGGTTGGTCATGCATAACCCTAAAGTTCTTTCTGGAAAGTAGCATATCGTCTTCAGGCAGGAGACAAAAACCACACCGGTTATTTTAACAAGTTTTTAATGTATTTATTTGGGGGGGGGTGCCGAGAGAGAGGGAGAGAGGTAGAACACCAGGCAGGCTCCCCGCCGTCCGGGCAGAGCCCGATGCGGGGCTTGAACTCACAGTGAGATCATGACTTGAGCAGAAAAGTCTGACGCTTAACTGACTGAGCCACCCAGGCGCCCCCTAACAGACTTTAAAAAAAATTTTTTTTAACGTTTTATTTATTTTTGAGATAGAGAGAGACAGAGCATGAACAGGGGAGGGTCAGCGAGAGGGAGACACAGAATCTGAAACAGGCTCCAGGCTCCGAGCTGTCAGCACAGAGCCCCACGCGGGGCTTGAACTCACTGACCATGAGATCATGACCTGAGCCGAAGTCGGCCGCTTAACCGACTGAGCCACCCAGGCGCCCCCTAACAGACTTTAATATAGAGAACATTTAGCTAGGTATGATCGCCAAATGTTTAGCTGGGTATAGTCACCAAAGAACCAAAACAACCGAGACGGGAACTCCAAGGCATCATAGAGGTAGCAATCTCAGATAGCAGCGACCACTGGTGGGGGAACAAAGGGGAAAAATGGAATTCTTGAAACCTACAAGCTGGGAGGGGGGAGTCACATGGGGCCGAAAACCCGATGCCCCAGGACAGCCCGCCCACCTGCTGGCAGGTGCGGGTGTCTGAGCTCCAAGGACGGGCCTCCCTGAGGTGGGACCCGGGTCCCTGAGGACGGATGCCGGCTGCTTCTGTGGGAGTCAGCAAAACCGGAAACTCGATTCAGTTGCTGCTGCAGGAAGGAAATGCTGTGAAGAAACATGCAGGATGCCATTCACAGGATCCGGAAACTAACGGGAAGCCGACAGGAAGCCAGCAGACGCCGAAGGAAGAATCGAGTCCCTACTTCTTCCTCTAGCCGTCGGTCTTCCTCTCACACCTCCTGTGGGCCGAGCAGCTGGCTGAGCAGAAATGTGGTTTGTAGCGCCCCAGCCCCAGCATCGCAAAGACAGGTGGAGCTGAGACACCAGTATCTTCATAACGGACACATCACCAAGGAAGTTTGAGGTGAGTGGGGGTGAGGTAACCCCCTCCCCCACATCCTCACTACCAGGTCCCCCAAAGGCAAGTCTCTGACCAAATTCTGTCACACGCAGGGACGTTTATGAAAGAAGCATTCATTAGCAACCAGGCGCAAAAAAATGTCTCTGCAACCCGATCTGTAGACTCGAAGTCCCAGCTCTCAGCCTAGCGCTTGCATAAAAGGCCCACTCAAGGCAGATGCAACATTCTAGAAGTATCGGGGAACCAGCAGTTCTCCAAGACGAAGAGGTCGCGCCACCTCTAAGGTGCAGGCAGCGTCCTCTGATAACCTCTGCAGGTATGGGTAGAGAGCGTCCCGAACATACTTAAGTCAATCCATAGATCCCGAAGACCTCGAATTTCACAAACAACAGCCTATTTCTGACACTTGCCGCGCTAATTAACAAGCCACCAACTTCATCAACGAAAGCCCATTTCTGACTTTCGTTTTGCTCATTAGCAATACCTGGTCTTGGAGTTGGATGTGGCCTTTGTGAGGCAAAGCCGGCCGCCCAGCTGGAGAGGGTTTTTGATGAGGGACAAGTGACCGCCCCTGGAACTGCAGCTTTTAACACTGACATGATATCACAACGTTCAGAGACACACGTTTCAAAAATAAAACACAGACATCATATTAAGTTTGGGTTTAAAACAATTATTTTTTCAAGGTTTGTTTTTGAAAGAGAGAGAGACAGAGCGTGAGTGGGGAGGGGCAGAGAGAGACGGAGACACAGGATCCCAAGCAGGCTCGGGGTGGGGGAGGGGGGGTCTGAGCTGTCAGCGCAGAGCCTGATGCGGGGCTGGAACTCACGAACCGTGAGATCATGACCTGAGCCAAGGTCGGACGCTTAACTGACTGAGCCACCCAGGCGCCCCTGTTTTGTTTTGTCTTTTTTAATGTTATTGATTGATTGATTATTATTTTTTGAAGTAGGCTCCACACCCAACGTGGGGCTTGAACTCACAACCCTGAGATCAAGAGTCACACACTCTACCGACTGAGCCAGCCAGGTGCCCCATTCGTTCGGTTTGCACCAGGCACCGCCAGGGTTTGGTGGCGGACCAGGCTCAGTCCTCGCTCTGAAGAAGCTCGCAGCCCGGAGGCGAACGATAAATAGGTGATGGCAGTGTGAGCAAAGAGCTCACTCAGCTGTCAGCAGACCTCCCCTGTCGATTGAGTTTGCAGAGAAAATACAGGACGCCTAGTTCGGTTTGCATCTCAGATCAACAATGAATCGTTTTTCAGTATAAATGGTCGTATTTTGTTTGTCAAATCCGGCAGCCTTACTTCTAGGCAAAGGCAGAAGGAAAGCCAAACAGGGCAGACTTTGGCTTGGTGAGTGCGGGTCAGTCAAGGCGGGAGGGTGAGGTCGTTTTAGGTTCTGTGCTGGAATTATCCCTTTCCGTCTACCTCGCCGGACAAGCGCAAGTGTTCTGGAGGTCAGGCAGTTTGCTGCCCCCGAGCAGCGCTGATCCCAAGCCACGCATGGTCTCTCTGAGCTTCCTTTTTACCGCAGAGTAAAACCCTTCTGCCAGCACATTCATTCTCAAACAACCCCCCAAGAAGCTGGTTATGTTTAGATTCCCATAATGGCAACACCATTTTGCTTCTCTCTTCTAAATAGGTCCCCTGGGGGACACCTGGCTGGCTCAGTCAGTAGGGCGTTCAGCTCTTAATCTCTGCTCAGGTCAGGATCTCAGGGTTCGTGGGTTCAAGCCCCGCGTTGGGCTCTGCGTGGACAGCATGGGACCTGCTTGGGATTCTCTCTCTCACCTCTGTGTCTGCCCCACCCCACCTTGCATTCTCTCTCTCTCTCTCTCTTTCCAAATAAATAATCCTAAAAAAATATAGGTTCCCCAAATAGTATTTGTTTGCTCACAGCCCTCATTTTCTTCTTCTACTGGTAGCTGATCTCATTTTCTTCTTAACACCCAGAGAGGTTAAGAAAGTTGCCCAAGGCTAGCCAGCTGGAACTTAATCTCGCCTCGGGCTTCAAGGCCTGTGCCCTTCCTACTGCTCCGTGATGGTCTGTGTCCCAGAAATTGTGTTCCCCATCACAGGGAAGCAGCTGTTGGCTAAAATGGAGGACATTGGGCTTGGAGTCAGAGGACTTGGGCCTTGTGCAGAAATGGAAACATCAGAGACAAGGTCAGGAGCATGGGGAGGGCTTCGATGTTCAAGAGCTACATGTGTTTGGCAACTCATGCAGGTTGATCTGACAGAACCTCTCGATAAACCTGAACTCTGGGCGTGCAGAATGACCCAAAGCTAAGCCCTGTTAGTGATGCCCCAGCCCCAGGTGGCACCGCAGTTAAAGGAGCAGATTTGGGATCGAAAGCAAGAGACCCTGCAGGTAGGAGCTCAGGACAGGTGGAGCTCCTCCCACTTGACCTTTGCAGAACCAGCCCCGTTGTTCTAGCGCTGTGGTCTGGCGATGCCGGTGGCCACATCTGGAAGAGTCAAGGGAATGGAGGGCAGGTTCGTGATCCAACTGAGACATCACAATCTTCAAATCTTCCAGGCTGGGGCCGGAAACTGATGCCAGGGCAGCGGCGGTGGTTAAACAAGCAGAGGCTTTATGGCCAGCCAGGTGGGAACCTGAAACTTTACTACCTGTGTTCTAGGGTGACCAGATAATGTCTCTGAGTAGCAGTTTTCCCATGTCAAAATGCAAATTATACTACCTGCCTGACGGGGTTGTTTTAAGGATTAATGATAATATATATAAATGTCTGGCACAATGTCTGGCACATAGGTGTCATTCAATATGAAATAGTGCCACTGATGACAGTGATAATGACGGAAGGGATGGCAGTGATAGAGGTGCCCCGATGCGGGGCTGGAACTCACGAACCTCGAGATCATGACCTGAGCCGAAGTTGGACACTTAACCGACTGAGCCACCCAGGCGCCCCGTATCTATTCCTTTTAATTTGCATACCCCACTCCTGTTATTTGCCCCTCTCTATGGTCAATATTCTTTTCAGTTTAACGTGTATATTTAGGGGCACCTGAGTGGCTCAGTTGGTCAAGCGTCTGACTCTTGATTTGGGCTCAGGTCATCATCTCAAGGTTCATGAGTTTGAGCCCTATGTCCAGCTCTGTACTAAGCCTGCTTGGGATTCTCTCTCTCTCTCTCTCTCTCTCTCTCTCTCTCTCAAAATAAATAAATAAAATTTCAATGTGTATATTTAATTTGTATTTTCTCTTAAAAAATGCATTTTGGGGACACCCGGGTGGCTCAGTCGGTTGAGCATCTGACTTCAGCTCAGGTCATGATCTCGCAGTCTGTGAGTTTGAGCCCCGTGTCGGCCTCTGGGCTGACGGCTCAGAGCCTGGAGCCTGCTTCGGATTCTGGGTCTCCCTCTCTCTCTGCCCCTCCCCCGCTCATGCTTTGTCTCTCTCTCTCTGCCAAAAATAAATAAACATTAAAAAAATTTTTTAAATGCATTTTGCTTTATGTACGTATATGTTTCTTTTGCCTTTAAAACCAACGTTATTGGGGCGCCTGGGTGGCGCAGTCGGTTAAGCGTCCGACTTCAGCCAGGTCACGATCTCGCGGTCCGTGAGTTCGAGCCCCGCGTCAGGCTCTGGGCCGATGGCTTGGAGCCTGGAGCCTGTTTCCGATTCTGTGTCTCCCTCTCTCTCTGCCCCTCCCCCGTTCATGCTCTGTCTCTCTCTGTCCCAAAAATAAAAAAAAATAAAAAACGTTGAAAAAAAAAATTAAAAAAAAAAAAAAATAAATAAAACCAACGTTATTGAGGTATAACTTACATGCAAAAATGTTCCTATTTTAAGTGTACATTCCGCTGAGTTTTGACAAATGTATATACCCATGTCACCACACTGTAATCAACATATTGATCACTTTCATCACCATGAAAAGGTCCCTTGTATCCATTTGCGGTCAGCCCCCTCCCTCAACCCCAGCCCAAACCAACACGAATCTGCTTTTTCTAGCTAGATATTAGTCTTGCCTGTTCTAGAATTTCATAGACAAAGAAAAATATAGTGCATACTCTCCTGTGTCTGGTTTTTGTTCAATATAATATTTTTGAGATTCATGCATGTTATTGCACATATCGATAATTCATTTCTTTTTATTGCTGAGTAGTATTCTTTTTTTTTTTTTTTTTTTTTTTAACGTTTTATTTATTTTTGAGACAGGGAGAGACAGAGCATGAACAGGGGAGGGTCAGAGAGAGGGAGACACAGAATCTGAAACAGGTTCCAGGCTCTGAGCTGTCAGCACAGAGCCCGACACGGGGCTCGAACTCACGGACCGCGAGATCATGACCTGAGCCGAAGTTGGCCGCTTAACCGACTGAGCCACCCAGGCGCCCCATATTGCTGAGTAGTATTCTATGAATATACCACAATTTGTGTATTCGCCCATTGATGTATTTTAAATTTATGTGTATTATTTTACATATCTCATTTAGTTTCTTAGCTCAGGTGTCATTGTAAGCTCTACCTTCCAGCTTTTACAATTTCTCCAAATTGGAGTAGAAAGGACTTGTTTGGGCCCTTTAATGTTAGGGGACCAGCAAGGTGTCCCTTTGGTCCAACCAACCTTAGGTAGTATTGTATTGTGTTAAAAAACTTTGCTTTATAGGGGCGCCTGGGTGGCGCAGTCGGTTAAGCGTCCGACTTCAGCCAGGTCACGATCTCGCGGTCCGTGAGTTCGAGCCCCGCGTCAGGCTCTGGGCTGACGGCTCGGAGCCTGGAGCCTGTTTCCGCTTCTGTGTCTCCCTCTCTCTCTGCCCCTCCCCCGTTCATGCTCTGTCTCTGTCTGTCCCAAAAATAAATAAAAAACATTAAAAAAAAAAAAACAACTTTGCTTTATTTATACTAAATTTATTTACCAAATCTATTTATTTATGCTAAAAACCCAAAAAACAAAAAACCCAGGTCACCCATTTCTTAATAACCATCTGAAGATTTCCACCTGCTGGGACGAGTCCTGTGACTCTCCCCTTCCTGTTTCCTTTTTGTTTCGCACCTATCAATATTCCCTTTATTCACCTTATATTCTTTAGTAACTGTTTGGAACTTTCCACCTCGTTGGGAAGCATCTCTGGTCTGTCCCCGGCCTCTCCCCATTGGCTTGTTAATTAACCTAAGGTTTCTATTAGCATCTGTAAGACCCCGAGGAGAAGCGGAGACTGCAAACTCGAGGAGGCTTCCAGAGCTGTTTTTTTGGTTTTGTAACAATGAGGTTACGTGGGGCGCCCAGGTGAAAGGGGCCCCCTCAACCCTGGCATTTACCGTGACCTGGGTAACGGGCATATTCGGCGGGTTAACATCTGGGTCGTCGTAAAGCCAGTCCCACACGCCAGGAAGCCGCGCAGCTGCTTCATCCGGGGCTTTCCACTAGGCATTTATCGGGGTTAAGGACAGAGCTCTTTCTAAGGATTAGAAAGCCTTGGGGCGCCTGGGTGGCGCAGTCGGTTAAGCGTCCGACTTCAGCCAGGTCACGATCTCGCGGTCCGTGAGTTCGAGCCCCGCGTCAGGCTCTGGGCTGATGGCTCGGAGCCTGGAGCCTGTTTCCGATTCTGTGTCTCCCTCTCTCTCTGCCCCTCCCCCGTTCATGCTCTGTCTCTCTCTGTCCCAAAAAATGAATAAAAAACGTTGAAAAAAAAAAAAAAAAAAAAAAAAAAAAAAAAAAGAAAGCCTTCGGGTGGCTTTTGCCCAGTCCGCCAGGCTGGCTGTTCCCTTGGGAGTGTCTGGATCACGTACAGCCGCCTGTGGCTGTGGCACAGCGAGCCGTGGGTCCCGCACCAACCCAACCATGCCCTTCCCCCCCCAGCAGCGTTCAGACCGAAGACACCACCCCCAATCAGTTTCTCTCCCCAATCCCGCTCGGCGAGGCTTCCTCAGGAAGCTGAGGATACTGATCTACAAGACGAAAACAACTCTTTTCACACGTCACCTTCTTGGTTCTGTCCTCCCCCAACGCTGGCTACATTCTTGGTCATCAGAGGTCTTCTTTAGAAGTACTCTCTGTTGTCCTTACAGAAATTTTCTCTTGGGGTGGAAGCTTGGAAGCTAGTGGCTGAAGCTCAGCCTCCCCCAAATCTGAGTCTGGGCTAGTGTCACAGCCTGACCCAGTCTTTTTTACTTTAGGGATGATAGGAAACAATGACTAAGGTATTGAAGATTTTGCCTTGTTCTTAGCCTTCTGCATCCCGTGAAGCAGCTCCCCCGGAGTTGGATCTTTGTCTAAATTCTACTGGTAACTTTCACCTTTAGTAAGTGGGCAAAGCTCCAGACCGTGGGTGAGCATGTGGCCACCCGGGAATCAAAGGTTCTTCATCCTCCGCCCTTTCCTCCTTTCTCTTTCCAAACCCCATGTTTCTGTGAGCCAGAGCCATTCTAGCAAGTTCCGCGTCACTGACACCGACTAAAAAAGACCTGAGCTTTCCACCGTGTGGCGAAGAACCCAGCTCTTCCCTATTGTGTGTTTCTTCCCCATGCGTCTCCTTTACTAGACACACAGAACACTTCTAGTCACACTGACACTTCTGGTCACCAAATGTGTGGAGTCACCAAATGTGTGGAGGCTTTCCCCACATCAAGCAATTCTCTGTGACATTCCTGGTGGTGGGTATCCTACAATTCAACTCAATTCTGACACGATCTACCTGGAGGCGGCGGCAGATCCCACAGGGTAAGGGATCAGTCCCATAAGACTGTCCCCACTCCCCAACTTCAGACACCAGTCAAGTCCAGGCTGTCAGCGGTGCTTCTGACCTATTGGCTACAGATTGGACGTTCCCATGACTTGCTCCTCGGGTTTGATTAATTCATCAGAGCGGCCCAAAGAACTCAGAGAAACATTGTACTCACTACATTACCTGTTTATTACAAAAAGCTAGAACTCAGGAAGAGCCAGATGGAAGAGATACGTACGGTGGGGTCCGGGGAAAGGACGAGGACCTGCCATGCCCTGTGCAAGCACGCCACTCTGCCCACATCTCCACGTGTGCACCAACCCGAAAGCTCCCTGAACCCCATCTTTTTTTGTTTTTCGTTTTTTGTTTTTATGGGAGCTTCATTACATAGGCGAAATTGATTAAATCATTGGCCATTGGTGATTGAACTCAACCTCCAGTCCTCCTCCCGCCACCAGAAATCAGGGGGTGGGACTGAAAGTCCCAACCTTCTAATCCTGGTTGGTTCCCCTGGCAACCAGCCCCCACCCTTGGGATACCTAAGGTCTTTTCAACAGTCACGTCATTAACATAACTAAAGATACCTTTATGGCTCTCAACGCAGGAAATTCCAAGGCTTTCAGGCTGGGTGAACCGGGAACGGTAGAGGAAGACCAAATACACACGGGAAATATTTTGGTCATCTGAATAACCAAATACATATTTCTTGTAAATCACAATATCTCCGGTTCTTAATCTAGAGGGTCCTCACTTATAGGTAGTGTTAGATTGGAACCCAGTTTTTTGTGTTTTTTTTTTTTGTTGTTGTTGTTGTTAAGGTTTTTATCTTTAAGTAATCTCTACGCTCAACGTGGGGCTTACAACCCAGGGATCCAGTTGCATGCTAGACCATCTGAGCCAGCCGGGCGCCCCAGATTGGGACCCAGTTTTATTTTTTCACATGTGGCATACCATTTCCCCCCCCTCAACTCCATACAGTTGATCTCCAAAGCCTTGGCTGTAACATGAGTACAGGTAGTTTGAAAAAAGAAATCTCTTCATTAGAATTTGAACTTTTAATTGAAGTATGGCATACATACCTCAAAGTTCTCAAATCAGAAATGATTTGATGAATTTCCCAAAGTGAAAACAACAGTGAACAGGACCTTGGCTGTACCTCAGAAGCCCTCCTCCTGCCTCTTTCCATTCACTGCCCATCATGGATGAATTTGGCTTGTGTGTGTGTGTGTGAGTGCTTCATATAAATGGAATCATACTTTTTTCAATATTGTTATCTTTTTTATAAAATTTTTTTAATGTTTATTTTTGAGAGGGAGAGCATGCATGTGAGCAGGGGAGGGGCAGAGAGAGAGAGAGAGAGAGAGGATCTGGAGCAGGCTCTGTGCTGACAGCAGAGAGCCCAATGAGGGGCTCGAACTCACGAACCATGAGATCATGACCTGAGCCAAAGTCAGAGGCTCCACCAACTGAGCCACCCAGGCACCCCATAATGGGATCATACTTTATGTACTCTCTTGGGTCTCCCATTTTTCACTATCATGTTTCTCAGATTTATCCCTATTGTTGTGTCTGGTTGTAGTTTGCTCATTCTCATTGCTGTATGTATTCCATTGCATAATTATACTACAATTTTTAAATTTTAACTCCAGTTAGTTAACATGCAGTGTAATATTAGCTTCAGGTGTACAATATAACGATTCAACACTTCCATACATCACCGGGCACTCATCATGACAAGTGCACTCCTTAATCCCCATCACCTATTTAACCCATCATGAGCTTGGTAACCATCAGTTACCCCTTGGTAACCATCAGTCTGTTCACTACAATTAGGAGTCTCCTTCTTGCTTTGTCTCTCTCTCTCTCTCTCTATTTTTTTCCCTTGTTGTTTGTTTCTTAAATTCCACGTATATATGTATACTGCAACAACATGGAAGGAGGTATATAGATATATATATACACATACACATACACTATATGGGGGCTCGTCCGGGATTCGAGAGACCCCCAGGACCCCACCCGGAGGGTCCCACATCTGGTGAGTGCACTCAACTTCTTCTACCTTCCGTGCACATATTTTCTGAGAGCTCTATACTGTATCTCTACCCGTAGGAATTCCAAACTGTCTTTGGGTCGGCATTGGCTTAAGCGGACGTGCTGGCGAGCCGTCGACCGGGGGGGGTCTTGGGAGACGTCCCTTGCCCCCGCCAGGAGGACGAAGTCTTCATCTGTGAGGAGGGCCCGCTGCCATTACGGACAGCCAGCCCTTCGTTTTACTTTCCGTTTTGTCTCCGCGGCCGCGCTGGAACGTTTGTCTGTGTTATTGTGTCCTTGTTAGTCGTCATAACTGTTTGTGTCCTGGTGTGGATTGAAATGGGGCAGACCCAGACCACCCCCCTGTCTCTTATGCTCTCCCACTTCTCCGACGTTGAGGAAAGGGCTCATAATTTGAGCGCAGACATAAGAAAAGGGGAATTTCAGACTGACTGCATGTCAGAATGGCCAACCTTTGACGTGGGATGGCCCCAAGAAGGAACTTTCCACCTACCTATTATTTTGCAGGTCAAGGCCGTAATCTTCAAGGACCAACCGGACGGCCACCCTGACCAGGTGCCCTACATCCTGGTCTGGCAGGACATGATCGAAAACCCCCCTTCTTGGCTAACACCATTCTTACCCCCCAAAGAAGGACTTACCAGGATTCTAGCCCTGCGGAAAGCCAAGAAGGAGACTGACACAAAGACCAAAACGCCCCTTTATCTGGTCTTGCAGGATTCCTCCCCAGAGGACCTGATTCATCTGCCACCCTACCAGGCTCCCCCTCCCCCTTCCGCCCCTTCATTGGAAGCACCAGGGGCTGCAGGAGGGGCACCACCCCTCCCTGATGAGGGAATTCCTGTGGGGGGGAGGGAGCAAGCAGCAGGGACACGTGGACGGACCCACCGGGTGGCCCCACCCTCAAGTATGGGGCCGGCAGACTCCACCGCCCTTCCCCTCCGCGCCATGGGGCCTCCCGACGAGTCTGGAGAACCACCAATGTTATATTGGCCGTTCTCCACCAGTGATTTATATAATTGGAGAACTCGAAATGCAAAGTTCTCCGATAACCCAAAAGATTTGATTGGGCTTTTAGATACTGTTCTCTTTACCCACCAGCCTACTTGGGATGACTGTCCGCAGCTCTTGGAGGTTCTCTTCACCACCGAAGAGAGAGAACGAATACAGGTGGAAGCTCGGAAGTCTGTCCTGGGAGAGGACAGACAACCGACTCAAAACCCAGACCTCATAAACGCTGCCTTCCCCTTATCCCGCCCTACCTGGGACGACAACTCGGCTGAAGGTAAGGAGAGACTCCGGGTCTACCGCCAGACTCTAATGGCAGGTCTCAAGGCTGCGCGCGCGCAAGCCTACTAATCTGGCCAAGGTATATGATGTAAGACAAGGTAAGGATGAGAGTCCAGCAGCTTTCTTAGAATCACAGAGGCTTTTAGGCAGTACACCCCGATGAACCCAGAAGCCCCAGAAACAAAAGCCGCAATTATCATGGCTTTTGTTAATCAGGCCGCTCCAGACATCAAAAGGAAATTACAAAGAGTGGAGAGGCTAGGAGAGAAGAGCCTGCAGGACTTAATAACAGTAGCAGAAAGAGTTTACAATAATAGACAAAGCCCGGAGGAGCAACAGACTAAACTATGCGACCGCCACACCCGAAATCTGGCTAAGATCCTTCTGGCTACAACCATGGATGACCCACAGGAAAAACGGAGGCACCTCAGGAAGCTGACTTCAGGGACAGGTAAGGAGGATGGCCCTGGTCCCCGACGGGAGCGCCCTAAGCTAAACAAAAACCAGTGTGCTTATTGCAAGGAAGAGGGCCACTGGGTGAAAGACTGCCCTGACAAAAGATCTAACGCCCCTGCCAAGATATTGGAGATGGAGGACCTGGACGACTAGGGGAGTCGCGGTTCGGTACCCCTCCCCGAGCCCAGGGTAACTCTCAGAGTGGAGGGGAAACCAGTTGAATTTCTAGTGGACACTGGGGCACAACATTCGGTCTTATTACAACCCCAGGGGAAATTGGCGAGCAAGACCTCATGGGTGCAAGGGGCCACGGGGACCAAACAGTACTCATGGACTACCCGAAGAACTGTGGACCTCGGCATGGGCCGGGTATCCCACTCCTTCATGGTCATCCCTGAATGTCCCTACCCGTTGTTAGGTCGGGACTTGCTCACCAAGATGGGGGCACAAATTTGCTTCCGCCCCGGAGGGGCAAAAATCCTAGACAAAGAAGGGCAACCGATTCAGGTGCTTGTCCTGAGTTTGGAAGACGAATATCGTCTCCACCAGATGCCCCCAGCCCCAATGGCTGACATTGACCGTTGGCTACAGGAATTTCCTCAGGCATGGGCAGAAACTGGGGGAATTGGGCTGGCCCGACACCGACCGGCTATATACATAGAACTAAAACCAGGGGCAGACCCTGTTGGGGTCTGCCAATACCCCATGCCTCTCGCGGCGCGAACGGGAATCACGCCCCACATACGGCGACTGCTAGACTCAGGCATATTAAGGCTCTGCCAATCAGCATGGAACACTCCCTTGCTGCCGGTGCGAAAACCGCACTCTAACGATTACAGGCCAGTCCAGGACTTAAGGGAAGTCAAGCGGCGAGTAATGGATGTGCACCCCACGGTCCCAAACCCATACACCCTCCTCTCCACCTTGCCTCCAGACAAAAATTGGTATACGGTATTAGATTTAAAAGATGCCTTTTTCAGCCTGCCTTTAGCACCCAAGAGCCAAGACCTTTTTGCCTTTGAATGGACGGACCCCGAGAAAGGCATCAACGGCCAACTCACCTGGACTCGACTACCACAAGGATTCAGAAACTCACCAACCACCTTCGATGAGGCCTTACACGAAGACTTGGGTGAGTTCCGTTCTGAGCACCCTCATTTGACCTTATTGCAATATGTACATGATATCCTGCTGGCGGCGGAGGACCAGGACACTTGCCTGCGAGGCACCAAGGACTTACTCCAGACTAGAGAGGCTCTAGGATACCGGGCCTCAGCCAAAAAGGCCCAAATCTGCAGAGCAGAGGTGAGCTACCCGGGGTACAAATTAAAGGACGGACAAAGATGGTTGACAGATGCGCGGAAGGAAACCGTCCTAAGGATCCCGCAGCCGCCAACCGTCCGTCAGGCACGTGAATTCCTGGGGTCGGCGGGGTTCTGTCGATTATGGATTCCGGGTTTTGCCGAGATGGCCAGACCCCTCTGTGAGGCCACCAGGCACCAACAAAATTTTGAATGGATAGAGGCCATGAACAAGGCCTTTTAATGACCTTAAACAGGCCTTGCTGTCTGCCTCGGCTCTCGGGTTGCCTGACCTAACCAAGCCCTTCTACCTGTATGTAGATGAGAAAGACGGGGTGGCAAAAGGAGTCCTTGTCCAGTACATAGGCCCCTGGAAAAGACCCATAGCTTATCTCTCTGAAAAGCTGGACACGGTGGCCGCTGGATGGGCCCCCATGCTTAAAAATTATTGCCACGGTGGCCACTATGGTCAAGGACGCAGACAAGCTAGCCATGGGGCAAGAGCTATATGTTACCACCCCACATGCTATTGAAGGGGTACTCAAACAGCCCCCAGACCGCTGGATTAGCAAAGCTCATCTGACCCATTATCAGAGCCTACTGCTAAACCCCACCAGAATTTTATTCAAGCCTCCTACAACCCTGAATAGGGAGCAACGCTACTCCCTAACCCAGACTGGGACCCCCCCCCCCCCCCCCCTGCATAACTGTCAAGAGATTTTGGCACAGGTGCACAGAATCAGGGCTGATCTCCGGGACCGGCCGCTGCCGAACGCACGGCATACGTATACCGGTATACGGACATATACCGGTATACGGACGGCAGCGGTTTTGTCCGAGAAGGAATCAGATACGCGGGGGCAGCCGTAACCACAGAGACGGAGATCATCTGGGCAGAGCCATTGGCAGCCGGAACATCGGCTCAACGGGCAGAACTGATCGCCCTGGCCGAGGCACTAACCATGGGAAGAAGGTAAACGGGTAAACATTTTCACCGACGGCAGGCACGCCTTTGCCACCGCTCATATCCATGGAGCCCTTTACAGAGAGCGAGGGCTTCTGACAGCAGAGGGAAAGACTATTATAAAAACAAAACAGAGATTCTTGAACTCCTAAGGGCCCTCTGGCTACCCGAGGCGCTAGCTATCTCATCCATTGTCCAGGCCACCAAAAAGCAGACACACCAGTAGCCAGGGGAAACCGGCTAGCCGACTCAAAAGCGAAGAAGGCGGCCCTTTCGGTGACCCAGGTTTTAACAACCACGCTACCCGATCCGGGGGCACCGACCCTGCCGGACACCCCCAACTATACTGGCACCGACTTACAATGGATTAAACGCTCGCCTATGACCCAATGCTTGTGTGGCCGTTGGAGGGCCGCAGAGTCCAGCATCATCCTGCCAGAGGAACTAGGACGACGAGTCCTATCCCAAATGCATCGGAGGACTCATGGGAACAAGAAAGATGGAAGACCTCATGCGACATGCTAAGGTCATTATTAAGGACTCTCGAGCAAAGATCGAGCAGATCGTGGCAAGCGGTCATGCATGCCAGCTAACCAACGCCACCACCCATGGGTCTAACCCCGGAACCCGACTCAGGGGAGACCGCCCAGGAGCATGCTGGGAAGTAGATTTCACCGAGGTAAGGCCTGGAAAGTATGGGTACAAGCACTTGCTAGTTTTCGTAGATACCTTTTCAGGGTGGACGGAGGCATTCCCCACCAAGCACGAAACAGCGCAAATCGTGACCAAAAAGCTGCTGGAGGACATTCTGCCAAGGTATGGATTTCCTGCCAGGATCAGATCCGACAATGGACCGGGGTTCATTTCTAAGGTAACACGGGGAGTAGCACAAGTACTGGGGGCAGATTGGAAATTACATTGCGCTCACAGACCCCAGAGCTCAGGTCAGGTCGAGGGGATGAATAGGACATTAAAAGAGACCTTAACTGAATTAGCCTTGGAGACTGGCGGGGACTGGGTCACTCTCCTCCCCTTTGCCCTATATAGGGTGAGAAACTCACCATCTAAGATGGGACTGGCTCCCTACGAAATCATGTTTGGTATACCCCCACCTATCGTTCCTGCCTTGAAACCCGAAGTGCTTGCTGAGTTCGATGACCAACAGCTTCTTTTCTCCCTCCGAATGTTACAAAGAGCCCATGAGCAGGTGTGGCCTAAGCTGAAGGCCCTCTACGGTACAAGACCGGGCCGCCTCCTGACCCCCATTGGTATCGAGCAGGTGATTGGGTGTACGTGCAGAGGCACCAAGAGCAGGCACTCCTACGTCCCTGGAAAGGACCCTACATGGTGATCCTGACCACGCCCACTGCTCTCAAGGTTGACGGAATAACTCCCTGGGTCCACTACACCCACGTCCGGCCAGCTGATCCACACGCCGTCCTCAAGGACTTTGTTCCGGAATGGAAGAGTCAGCCCGACAAAGACAATCCCTTAAAGCTAAGGCTGCGTCGCTCCCACTTACCCCGCTAATATTACTTATGCTGTATCCCCTCGCGGCTAAACCCAACCCCAACCCCCACCGACCACTTAATCTAACCTGGCAAATCATCACCCCAAGCTCTAACCCATGATTGGGTCCTGCATAGGATCCTCTGGAAAAGGGGGGGAATGTGGGACCCAAGGAATTTAACAAAAATCCCCTACCCCTGGACAAGCAGAGCAAGACTAACTCCATTTTGTGCTACACCCACCATCTCATGTATAACCCCCACATGACCTACTTATTGCTTAAGACACTCCCCCACCCTAGTCAAGCCGCTGAGCACACCCTTACTGGAAACCGGCTCATAGAGGAATATGGAACCCCTAACCGCCAAAGAATGTAAACCCCGCCTTTTGCCCGCCAAACTTGTGCGCCACTTCTGACCAGAGTGATAGGCTAGTTCAAACAGTTACTATAGGGTAAATTGTAATTCAATTGGCCACCTGCGTGTGGACTGACATGACTATGCAACTTTCTGTGTGTGTTACAATCTCATTGGCCACTGGCCCCTATGAAACTGCTACGCCTTTTAACCTAGGGGTCCAAGTCCCTGCTCTGCTGTGTCGGGTATCCTTGGGCCCAAGCTCGAGCTTGCAAATAAACCTTCGTGCGTTTGCATCGGTATCGGCTCCTTGGTGGTCTCTCGGATTCAAAATCGGGGCCATTACACTATATACGTTATATATACACGCACCTTTATCCATGCATCTACAGATAGAGACAGAGACAGAGACAGACGTAGAGATAGAGATAGAGATATATGCCACATCTTCTTTATCCATGCGTCTGTCAGTGGACACTTGGGTTGCTTCCATAGTTTGGCTATTGTAAATAATGCTGCTATAAACACAGGGGTGCATGTGTCCCTTTGAATTAGTGTTCTTGTATTGTTTGGGTAAATACCCAGTAGTGCGATTGCTGGATCATAAGGAACTTTTATAATTTTTTTTTAATGTTTATTTCTTTTTGAGAGAGAGAGAGAGGGAGCGAGGGAGGGGCAGAGAGAAAGGGGGCCAGAGAATCCCAAACCACTCCGTGCTGACAGCAGAGAGCCCGATGCAGGGCTCAAACTCATGAACCGTGAGATCATGACCTAAGCTGAAATTCAGAGTCGGACGCTTACCCGACTGAGCCACCCAGGTACCCCAAATAGTTCTGGGGTAGTAGTTCGAGGAACCTCCATACTGTTTCCTACAGTGGTTGCACCAGTCTGCATTCCCACCAACAGTGCAAGAGGGTTTCCATTCTCTGCGTTCTCACCAACACCTGTTGTTTCTCGTGTTGTTGTTGATTTTAGCCATTCTGACAGGTGTGAGGTGATATCTCATTGTGGTTTTGCTTTGCATTTCCCTGATGATCAGGGATGATGAGCATCTTTTCATGTGTCTGTTGGCCATCTGGATGTCTTCTTCAGAGAAATGTCTGTTCAGGTGCTCTGCCCATTGTTAATTGGATTATTTGTTTTTTTTCGGTGTTGAGTTGTATGAGTTCTTTATGTATTTTGGATACTAATTCTTTGTTGGATATGTCATTTGCAAGTATCTTCTCCCATTTAGCCTTTTAGCTTGGTTGACTTTTTCCTTAACTGTGCAGAAACTTTTCATTTTGATGTAGTCCCAATAGTTTATTTTTGCTTTTGTTTCCCTTGCCTCAGGAAACATATCTAGAAAGGAGTTGCTATGGCCGACGTCAAAGAAGTTCCTGCCTGTATTCTCTTCTAGGATTCGTATGGTTTCAGGTCTCACATGTAGGTCTTTAATCCATTTTGAATTTATTTGTGTGTATGGTGTAAGAAAGTGTTTCTTTTGCATGTAGCTGTCCAGTTTTCCCAGCATCAATTTTTGAAGAGACTGCCTTTTTCTCATTGGATATTCTTTCCTGCTGTGTTGAAGATTAATTGACCATATAATTGGGGGGTTGTTTCTGGATTTTCTATTCTCTTCCACTGATCTATGTGTCTATTTTTGTGCCAGTACCATACTGTTTTGATTATTACAGCTTTGGAATATAACTTGAAGTCCAGAATTGTGATGCCTCCATAATTATACCACAATTGAATCATTGCACTATTGATGGGCATTTGGATCGTTTCCAGGGTTAAACTTAAAAATAAAATTCTCAGTTATTTCACCAGCAAAAAACGAGTTTCTTTCAGGAATGGCAGAGAATTGCAATTCTGGACATGCAGGTTATGGCGAAACCACAGGCAAATCCAGAGAACAAAGGAGGAAGTGCTCTTTTGTAGAGGAAAGGGGGCAGGTGGGAGGGGCCGTTATAAACAAAAACTCCATTAGAGTAAACTGGGAGTTCAAAGTGTAGTGGCTTATTGGCTGAGCTGTGACCGTCTCCCATTGGCTGGGCAAAGAGAAAATCATTCTTCCTCCAGCTCAGGTAGTAAAGTACACTTGATCTTGAACAACACAGATTTGAACTGTGCAGGTTCACTTACACACAGATTTTTTTTTTTTATTTTGATAAATATGGTACAGTACTGTAAATGTATTTTCTCTTCCTTATGATTTTCTTAATAGCATTTTCTTTTCTCTAGCTTACTTTATTGTAAGAATACAGTATGGAATACATATGACATACAAAACATGTGTTAATCAACTGTTTATGTTGCCAGTAAGGCTTCTGGTCAACAGTAAGCTATTAGTAGTTAAGTTTCTGGGGAGTCAAAAGTTATATGGGGATTTCGACCCCCATGTTGTTCAAGATTCAATTGTGTAGGCTACTTTTTGCTGTGAAAGACAGAGCGTGAGCAGGGAGGGGCAGAGAGAGAGAGGGAGACACAGAATGAGAAGCAGGCTCCAGGCTCCGAGCTGTCAACACAGAGCCCGACACGGGGCTTGAATGCATGCACCACAAGATCATGATCTGAGCCGAAGTCAGACATTCAACCCACTGAGCCACTCAGGGGCCCCTGTATAAGCTTCTTCTTGTGAATTCCAAGAATATCTCTTCCTGTTGGGGTCTGCAATTGATGGTGAGTGGTAGGGCATGAGAGCCCCCACTCTTCCTGACTCCATTTTAAATGACATTTCTTTCTCTAAATTTTTACATCAGTTTTTGACTATAAACAATATTGCTGCTATGAAAATTCTTATACACACTTTTGGGTGAACTTAATGTATATATTTTCACTGGGCCATAGAGTATGTATATGTTCAGCTTTTAGTAGCTTTGGCCAAACAGTCTTCCAAAGTGGTTGTACCAATTAACACTCCCATAGAATGGTATGAGAGTTCTGGATGTTCCACATCTTTGTTACTACTTAGTATTTTTCAGGGCATCTGGATGGCTCAGTTGGTTGACTGTCTAATTCTTTTTTTTTTTTTTTTTAATGTTTTTGTTTATTTTTGAGGGAGAGAGAGCACAGTTAGGTGGGGGAGGGACAGAGAGAGAGGGACAGAAGATCTAAAGCGGGCTCCTCGCTGATAGCCGTGAACCCGATGTGGGGCTTGAACTCATGAACCACGAGACCGTGACCTGAACCAAAGTCAGACATTGAACGCTCAACCAACTGAGCTACCCAGGTGCCCTGAGCATCTGATTCTTGATTTCAGCTCCAGTCATGATCCCAGGGTCATGGGATTGAGCCCTGGATCAGGCTCTGTGCTGGGCAAGGAGCCTGCTTAAGATTTTCTCCCTCTCCCTCTGCCCCTCTCCCCTGCTCATGTGCTCACTGTCTCTAAAATAAAACTTTAAATGTTTATTTATTTTTGAGAGAGACAGAGAGACAGAGCACGAGTGGTGGAGGGGCAGAGAGAGAGAGAGAGAGAGGGAGACACAGAATCTGAAACAGGCTCTAAGCTGGGAGCCATCAGCCCAGAGCCTGACGCGGGGCTGGAACTCACTAACTGTGAGATCATGATCTGAGCCGAAGTCGGACACTTAACCAACTGAGCTGCCCAGGCACCCCTGTCTAAAATAAAATTAAAAAAATATATATTAAACATAAAATTAAAACCTTAGTATTTTCCATTGCTTTTTCATTTTAGCCATTCTGATGGGGTGTAATGGTATCTTGTGCTTTTAGTTAGCATTTCCTTATTGCCTAATGAAATTGAGCACCTTTTCAGATATTTACTTGCCACTTGAATATATTTTTTCAAGTGTCTTTTCCAGACTTTTGCCTGTTTTTCTTTTGGGTTGTCTGTCTTTTTCTTATTAATTTGTGAACGTTCTTTCTATAGCCTGGATATGAATCTTTCTTCTGGGATATGTACTGAGAATATTCTCTTCAATTCTGTAGGTTGTGTTTCAGTCTTTTGATTTCAAGTAGTCTGATAGTGCAATGATGCTTGTTGTATTCTGGTAAAGACATCTTCAAAGACATCTTTGCCCACACCAAACCATGAAGATGTTTTCCTCTAAGGGCTTTATTATTTTATCTTTCATATTTAGATCTACAATTCTTCTGAATCTGGCTTATATGTATGATGTGAGGTAGGGATCCAAATTTATTTTCCCTCCAATTAGATATAAAATTAACCCAATACCATTTATTTAAAAGAGTCTCTTTTTTCCTCCATGGCACACAAGTGTCATGCTGTTAGGTGGCCTGGAATGTATGTTGGCTTCTGGATTTTCGGTTCTTTTCCATTGGTCAGTTCATCCATTCTTGTGCTAGGACTTCACTGTGTTCCCCAGATAGGCCTTGGGTATTCTTGATTAAGTTACTTGTTAGACACCGTATAGCCTTATAGTTATTATAAATGATAATTTATATAATTTATTGTTTTTATTACATTTTTATAATTTCTGGTTATTTCGGGGGATAAAGAACTGTTGCCGATTTTTCTAGGTTGATTTTCTAGCTGGAAACCTTATATACCTCTCCTATTAGCGTTAAGACCTTGTTGATTGTATTTTTATTTCTTGACAGATCACCTGCAAATAGCAGTTTCACCTTTTTTCTTCCTGTAATAATACTTTTGTGAGGGTTACTTTTATGTGTCAACTTGACTGGGCTATGGTGCCCAGTTGTTTGGCCAAACACCAATCTAGATATTGCTGTGAAGATATTTTTTAATGTGATTAACGTTAATATTTAAATCAGTATAAGGCACCTGGCTGGCTCAGTGAGGAGAGCATGTGACTCTTGATCTAGGGGTCATGAGTTCGAGCCCCACGTTAAGCGTACGGATGACTTTAAAAAAAAAAATGAAAACTCTTAAAAAAAAAAAAGGAAAGAAATTGCTCCAGATATTTTAAGCAGAAAGGTATTTAATACAGGGTGTAGAGTTTATATTTAAAAAAAATCAGGGCACCTGGGTGTCTCAGTGGGTTAAGTGTCTGACTTCGATCTCACTGTTTGTGAGTTCGAGTCCTACGTCAGGGCTCTGTGCTGACAGCTTGGAGCCTAGAGCCTGCTTTGGATTCTGTGTCTCCCTCTCTTTCTGCCCCTCTCCCGCTCATGCTCTGTCTCTCTGTCTGTCAATAATAAATAAAAGTTAAAAAAAATTTTTTTTTAATTTACATCAGTAGACCTTGAATAAAGCAGATTACCCTCCATAATATGGGTGAGCCTTGTCTAATCACTTGAAGGCCTTAAGAGAAAAAAGACTGACATCTTCCAGGGAAGGGCAATTCTGCCTCCAGATGGCCTTTGTACTTGAACTGCAACATAAGCTGTTCCCTGGTCTCTAGCCTGCCAACTTTGCCCCACAGATTTCAGACTTGTCAGCCCCTGCAATTACATGAGCCAATTTCTTAAAATCAACTTCTATTCCTATCTCTCTAACCATCCACATCCTATCTCTCCTGTTTCTCTGGAGAACCTTGACTAATATAACGGCTTAATTATTTTCATTTCCTACCATTTCCCGTGACTTTCATGCCATATTAAATAGTAGTAGTGATGAGGACATCCTTGTCTTATTTACAATGTCAAAGGGGATGTGTCAAAAGTTTGTCCATTAACTATATTTGTTATATGTTTTGATACATAACCTTTATCAAGTTAAGGAAGTTTCTTATATTCCTAATTTTCTAGGTTTACTGATATTAAGCCATTATTGAATTCCTGGGATAAAAACTTCATCACGATAGATTTTAAAAAAAAAAAACCCTGTTGAGTTCAGTTCCTAATATTTTGCTTGGGATTTGTACATCTGTGTTCATAAATGAAAAGGCCTGATAAATATGTATCTATTTTTAAATTCATCATTTAACTTGTTTTTGAATTAAGATTAGATTGGTCTCAAAAAAACGAGCTGGACAGCTTTCACTCCGTTTCCAATCCCCGAAACAATTTGTGTAAAAAAGGAAGTAAGCATTTCTTGAAAATTTCATAGAAGTCACCTGTAAAACCACCAGTGCCTGAAATTTGGGGGGAGGAGACATCTTTGACGACCATTTCAAACTCTTCAGACTTGGTGGCCTAGAATTAGTCATCTTCTTTATCAAATTTTGACATTTTAGATATTTCTAGGACTTACTTCATTTTTGCTTTTTTATTTTTTTTTAATGTTTATTTGTGAGACACAGAACAGGACAGAGCACGAGTGGGGGAGGGGCAGAGAGAGGAGACACCGAATCCAAAGCAGGCTCCAGGCTCCGACCTGTCAGCACAGAGCCCAACGTGGGGCTCGAACTCACGAACCGTGAGATCATGACCCCAGCCGAAGTCAGATGCTCAACCAACTGAGCCACCCAGTGCTTCTTTTTTCATTTTTTTTAAAATTTTTACTTATTTTGAGAGAGAGAGAGTCAGAGTATGAGTGGGGGAGGGGCAGAGAGGGAGGGAGACACAGAATCCAAAGCAGGCTCCAGGCTCTGAACTGTCAGCACAGAGTCCGATGCAGGGGTTGAACTCACGAACTGTGAGATCATGCCCTGAGCCGAAGTCCGACGCTTAATCGACTGAGCCACCCCGTTGCCCCTTGCTTTTCATTTTATTAGTGCAATTACTCATAATGCTTTTTCTTCTTTTTTATTTTTTTTATTTAAAAATTTTTTGTTCTGTTTCTTTATTTTTGAGAGGCAGAGTGCGAGTGGGGGAAGGGCAAAGAGAGAGGGGGACACAGAATCGGAAGCAGGCTCCAGGCTCTGAGCTGTCAGCACAGAGCCCGACGCGGGGCTCGAACTCACGAACCGGGAGATCGTGACCTGAGCCGAAGTCGGATGCTCAACCGGCTGAGCCACCCAGGCGCCCCAGCTTTTTTTTGTCTTTTTTAATCATTACTTTTGCATCTATAGTTATTTCTCCCTTATCGTTCTGTATTTTATGTATTCACATCGTCTCTCTTTTATTCTGGATAATGCTTGCCAGGGGTCTGTTTTTAAGAAATCCTTCACAGAACCAGCTTTTGACTTCTAAAACGATGGCCATGGTTTTTGTTGCTGCTGTCTGTTTTACCGAGTTCTGCCCAGATCGAGCCAAGTATTTGCAGTTTTCAATAAGAGCTGAATGTGCCAGCTGAAGGTCAACCCAAGTTTTAATGTGTCAATAATTGGTAACTGACATCTGTTCCAGTATTGCAAAGTTGCAATTAGTCAAATTGTTACCTTGGCCACAGTACCTTTATCAGGGAAACATGAGAATAGGGTTTAGTATAGAAATGACACCGATATTGTTGATGCATGCCAGGACTTACCAGGACTTGCAGTCTATTCGACAAACGCACCTCCTTTTCCTTGAGAAGGGCCGTGAAATCCTGGCCAAGAATGTTGCAGGACCAATCCAGAGACAGGACTTTCTTTCTTTCTTTCTTTTTAAGTTTATTTATTTATGTATTTACTATTATTATTTTTTTTAATGTTTATTTTTGAGAGAGGGAGAGACAGGCAGACAGAGCATGAGGTGGGGAGGGGCAGAATCCAAAGCAGGCTCCAGGCTCCGAGCCGTCAGCACAGAGTCTGTCGCGGGGCTTGAACTCATGAACCTGGAGATCATGACCTGAGTTGAAGTCGAATGCTTAATTGAGCCATCCAGGAGCCCCTGTTTATTTATTTTTTGTGAGAGAGAGAGCGCAGGGAAGGGGCAGAGAGAGAGAGAGAGAGAATCCTAAGCAGGCTCTGCACTATCAACACAGAGCCCAATGCAGGGCTCGAACTCACGAACTGGGAAATCACGATGTGAGCCGAAGCTGGACACTTAACCGACTCTGCCACCCAGGCTTCTCACAGTCACTTGATAAGCTTGTTGTTGCAGCTCGTATCGTGCTGTCACATGCTCAGATCTTGGCCAGGCAATTTATAGCATGGGCGTTTCAAGTTGCTTATCTCCGGTAAACGGGTCTACCTTTGCCTCAGTTGAGTACCGCGGATTTACCGACAGGAACCTTATCCCACTGTCGCCATCCTCCCCCACGTCCCCGTGGTTCGTGGGTCCGAGCCTTGAGTTGGGCTCTACGCTGACAGCTGCCCCTCCCCCCTCACGCTCTTGCTCTCCTTCTCAAAGTAAATCAACAACAAAAAAAGGTGTTCTTTGTATATTTTGGATAACAGTCTTTTTTTATTAAAGCGGTTTTTTGTTTTGGTTTGTTTTTTTAGACAGAGAGAGAGAGAGCGAGAGAGAGCAAGCCTCCTGCTGTTAGTGAGGAGCCACACACGAGGCTTGAACTCACGAACCGTGAGATCATGACCTGTGCCGAAACCAAGAGTCAGACGCTTAACTGACTGAGCCACCCAGACGCCCCTATTTTGGATAACAGTCTTTTGCAAACATTTCTCCCAGTCCGTGGCTTGTCTGCTATCCCCTACGTTGTCTTTTGCAGAGCAGAGGTTTTTAACTGTAATGAAATCCAGCTTATCAATTATTTCTCCCATGAGGCACCTGGGTGGCTCAGTCGGTTGGGCATCCGACTCTTGATCTCAGCTCGGGTCATGATCTCACAGTTCCTGACATCAAGCCCCTCTGCACTGTGTGCAGAGCCCACTTGGGATTCTCTCTCTCTCCCTCTCTCTCTCCCCCTCTTCCCCCCACCTCTCAAAATAAATACACTTAAAAAAATTATTTCTTTCATGGATTGTGCCTTTGGTGTTGTATCTAAAAAGTTATTGCCACACCTAAAGTCACCTAAAGTCAGCAGCAAGGATAGACAACCCTTTTGAATATTTTGCTCCTACCGGAAGCAGAGAAACGGGGCGAAAGCTGCGAGAGGAAGCGCTAATGTTTGGGCGCTAATGAGACCGATGGAGTCATGAGGGACCGATTAACACCACAGGAGAGAGACGATAAGAGCCCCCTCCTCGTGTGGATGAAAGGGCCTGCGGTTGGCTTGAAGTGGGAGCAGGGGACAGTCCGTCCAAAACAGCCGGGCGGACACTGCAGGGACCGTCCCTGGCTAGCTGTGGTGGCGGAGGCTCCAGAAGTCCTCTTCAGCTGGCTCGACGAGCCAGGAGGCAAGGCCATCGGCCTCGAGTGAGGACGGAGCAGGTGTTGGAGGAATGAGGACATCACAGGAGGTGGGAAATTGGCACCGAGGAAAGTGGAGGGGCGAATGGACTGGGCAAACGTGGGATGATGAGTGGGGCAGCATTTAGGGTGCAAATGAAATTCACGGTCGTTACCTTAAAGTGGGCCCGGTCAACGTGCTTGGGGGCTTCCCTGCACATGCATGCAGGCCAGAGTAGATGCTGAACCGGGCGTGAGCAGGGCTGTCCTTCTGTGCGATGAGCACAGTGACGTGGAGAGAGGTAACCGGGTGGAGGGGTCTGCCCTAGAGTGGCAGCAATCCTGAGTCATGGCGTTTGAGCAGCTTAAGGTGGAAACAGAGGCCGTCAGGTGGCAAAGGGACGGTGGAAAGGAGGAGGGACAGTGGAAAGGCAGGGGGCCAGTGACACTGGAAATATGGTGCAGTGGGAGTCTTTGGGGCACGAGCTGGAGAGTCAGGAGGCCATAGTCAGAAAGAGGGACGTGCGACACTGAGTTGGAGGAGAAGGTGCAATTTTCTGGTATAGGCCTAAGGTCTTGCTGTAGCAGTAGGGGGCTGAAGGAGGCCGGGGACCAGAGCAGTGGAGGAGTGGAGGTCACAGAACGGAGAATCCAGGCTGGCGGGAGATTCACCTACCTATAGATGTACCTGGCTCCCTTTTATTTTATTTTTATTTATTTATTTATTTTTTTAAATGTTTGTTTATTTTTTTGACAGAGAGAGAGAGAGAGAGACAGAGCATGAGTGGGGGAGGGGCAGAGAGAGAGAGGGAGACACAGAATCTGAAGCAGGCTCCAAGCTGTCAGCACAGAGCCCGACGCGGGGCTCGAACCCACAGACCGTGAGATCATGACCTGAGCCGAAGTCGGACTCTCAACCGACTAGGCCATCCGCGTCCCAGGCTGGCTCCCTTTTAGTTAACATCTGCTCCCCCGATTTCCTTAATGCCATCAGTAAAGGTCAAAAGGGGCGCTTGGCTGGCACAGTCAGCTAAGCATTGGACTCTTGATTTTGGTTCAGGTCATGATCTCACAAATTGTGACTTCGAGCCCCGAATCGGACTCTGCACTGCCAGATTCTCTCTCTCCTGTCTCTTTCTGTCCCTCCCCTGCTCGTGTATGTGCTCTCTCTCTCTCAAAATAAATAAACATAAAAAAATAAAGGTCGGTGTGCTGTTTCGAAGGGGCACATGCACCCCAACATTGATAGCAGCACTATCGACAATAGCCAAAGGATGGAAAGAGCCCAAATGTCCATCGACAGATGAATGGATAAAGATGTGGTGTATATATATATATATATATATATATATATGTGTGTGTGTGTATATATATACACACACACACAGACACACACACACAAACACACACAATGGAGTATTACTCGGCAATCAAAAAGAACGAAATCTTGCCATTTGCAACTACGTGGAGGGAACTAGAAGGTATTATGCTAAGTGAAATTAGTCAGAGAAAGACAAGTATCATATGACTTCACTCATATGTGGAATTTAGGATACAAAACGGATGAGCATAAGGGAAGGGAGGCAAAAATAACATAAAAACAGCGAGGGGGACAAAACAGAAGAGACTCTTAAATACAGAGAACAAACTGAGGGTTGCGGGAGGGGCTGTGGGTGGGGGGATGGGCTAAATGGGCAAGGGACCTTGAGGAGGACACTTGTTGGGATGAGCACTGGGTGTTCTATGTAAGTGACGAATTACTAAATTCTACTCCTGAAATCATTATTACACTATATGCTAACTAACTGGGATGTAAATTAAAAAAAATAATAATAAAGAAATAAACAATAAAGGTCAAGGGGAAGACCTGTGTACTTTGCCCCTCCCCCAGCAGGAGTTCAGAGGGGGCTGTGGGCCTGAGACAAAGGTCATCAGTCCCCCAGCCTTCTACTGCACTCTTTTCATCAGGGATCAAGAGGGGCCATCAAGGGTGAACAACAAACAATTTACTTACTATGTGCCCAGCAGGGTGCTGAGTAGCTCACATTTCTCTCCTTTAACCCTCTCAATACCTGTGAGGAAAGTACTGTTAATCGGTCCATTTTACAACTGAGAAAATGCAGCCTCAGAAGATTGAAACCCTGCAGACTCTGAAACCTCAAAGGGGCTGCCTCCATCCTGGGTCATCTGGAGTTGAACCAGATCCAGGCCCTGGCTTCGGGCATGTAAACAAGTAATTGCAGAATTTACACTTTTATTCTTTCTCTCAGGTTCCCCCAGGCCTCCTTTCCCCGGAGGGTAGGCCCAGACCCCACCCTGTCCCTTCCCCCCAGCAGCTGGGGAACTGGAGTCCGGGAGCACCAGGCCCGAGGGTTTTCTGGGCCTCTGGACTTACTGCAACACTCAGAATGATCTGGGTTCTGCCCAGCTGGTGGCGTCTCCCCAGCTGTGACTCGTCCATCGGCTGCCCCTCTAGCGTTTTTTCTCCTTTCTCCTCCGGTGGTTTGCTCATTTCTTGCATGGCTTTTGTTTGACCTCCCTTGTCTCCTTGGGGGCCATGAGCACTTGTGGAGCACCCTAGGGGAGCCCAGCGTCAGGGCTGGGGAAGATGAGAGAATGCCGTGAAGGTTATGAATTGGGCATTTTTTTGAGCAGGAACCATCAATGCCCTCTGGGTGCCCATAGTCGACCAGAACCTCACCCCAAAACAGACACATGATTATATCAACAGGCTAGAACATTTCTGGGCTTGGGCTAACAACCTGGGGAGAAAGAAAAGGGCCATCCCTCAGGCAGGTTCCGCATCCAATTCATTCATTCATTCACTCGTCAAATACCTGTTGAGCATCTATGTGCCTGGTTCCATTCTGGGCAGCAATGAACAAACGAGACCGAATCCCTGGCTTGCGTTCCTTGGTCTCCTAAAAGCATTTGTCTCCCTGTTTCCTTGGATTTTTTGATTTTGTTTTTCTTTCTAAGGTCGTGCTGACAGTCCTCCATAAACTTCAGTCCCCAACACCCAGCATGGGATCTGCTATGTAGAAGGTATGTGGTAAACTTGAAATGAAGGGCTGTTTGAATGAACGCATGCATAGATGAGTGATCTCGGGTTCTGACATTAAAACCTTTAGTTCCATCATGAGAGGTCTGCTAACTTTGATAAGGTCTCCACGTGTCGAAGGCAGGTGTGCCCAAGAGGGGCGGACAGTAGCCAACTGTGCCTAGTGCGTGGGTGACAGCTGTCGGGCGCTGCGGGTCTGTGAGGGGGTAGGGTGCGATGTCAAAGCCAAGGGGACTTCAGGGAAGCCTAGGGGAGCCGGGCTTGCACGTGGCGCCAGGGAATCCGAAGGCACTGAGCGGCTGGAGGGGGGCGGGAGACCTTGGAGGAAGGTGAGCAGTGTTAAAGAAAAAAGTACGACACTTGTTAAAGATGAGCTCAGTCGGTTGGGCGGCCGACTCTTGATTTTGGTTCAGGTCATGATGTCACAGTTCTGAATTCGAGCCCTGCATCGGGCTCTGCGCTCACAGCGGGTCCCCTGCAATGGGGTTTTGCCCTGGGGGAGAGAAATCGCCTCGATTTCAGATACAACAGGACAGGTAGGCATTTATGGCCAAGGAGCAAGGTGGGAGTCACTGGACGGGAAATTATCAAGAGGAAATGTCAGGGGTGAAGGAGATCCTGGCCAAACACCAACTTCATGGGATTTTTGCTGAAGGCAGGCCAGGGTGATAGGATAGTGAGGGTGAGAAATTTGATCAGATATCAAGGGTGGAAGGTTTGGGGGGTTTGGCTAGACCATGAGCTCTGGGGTTGACAGAATGGTTTTGGATCCGGCACCATCACTGGGTATGTGAACGTGGAACGTGGGGGAGTCATTCAGCTGCCCCGAGCCTCACTTTCCCCATTTGGGGGGTGAGGGGGGCTGCTGCTGACCTCAGAGTATTTTTTTTAATGTTTATTTATTTTTGAGAGAGAGAGTGCAAGCAGGGGAGGGGCAGAGAGAGAGGGAGACACGGAATCCGAAGCGGGCTCCAGCCTCCGGGCTCCGGGCTGTCGGCACAGAGCCGGAAGCGGGGCTTGAACTCACGAATGCCAGACCGTGACGCTTAACCGACTGAGCCACCCAGCGCCCCGCTCAGAGTGTTGTTCTAAGGATCATCTAGGGCAGTGGTTTCTCAGACAGGTCGCCAGACCATCAGCATTACCTGGGAACCGGTTAGAAATGCAAATTTGCCGCGTACCCCAGACCTGCGAAATCAGAAACCCGGCCGCTTTAACAAGCCTCTGGGGGATTCCGATGCACTCAAGTTCCAGAAACACCGCTCGCTAGGTCAGGCCAGCCCGGAAACAAACCCCTTGTAGGTGAGAAGTTCTTTTTCTCCGCCCTGATCACAGAACCAGGGGAGCGGATTTCAGGCCTGCCCTCTGGGTGCACAGCCCAATCGCCTGGCCTCTTCCCAGACCAATTACTTCAAGACTCCCCAGAGGTGGGAGATGCAGAGGCGGCAGCAACTTTGAAAGCTTCCCAGGTGATTCCACGCGCCGCCAGCTAGCAGGTATCCGGTATCCGAACCCTCTGGGGGGCTTGTTAAAGCGCAGACAGACAGCGCCACCCCCAGAGCCCCCGATTCCCTAGGTCTGGGCTGGGGCCTGAGAATTTGCATTTCTAACAAGCTGCCAGGTGCTGCTGGTGCTTCTGTAGGAGCAACACACGTTGAGAGCCGCAGCCCAGGGGGTTCGATGGGGATGGAGACGCGTGGGAGACGTGTGGAAGGCTTGGGGAGAAATCCCAGCTTCCTCCCTGCCCCGCCCCCGCCCCCCATGCTGAATTAAGCATGAACTTTGCTTGCACATTCATTGTTTTCTTTACACTCCGTCTGCACCGGAGGGATGAGGTAGGTTGACATTTGTGGAGAAGCTGAGCTGTGGCGTGGGCCTCCCTCAGAGAGAGCAGGAATTATCTCCACCATCTCAGCAGATCCCCAGGAAAATCAATTGGGGGGGGAGCCTCTGGGACTAGGGTCCGACGGGTGGTGCATGGGACCTTCCAGATCCCCCACCGCTGCCCTGGCCCTGGCCCCAGTCTCCCCTCCGGCATTTTCTCAGGAGCAGGTGCCTTCTTGTATTTTATTTCACAAGCTCCTGCTACCAAGCGCCTCTAGTGGGGAGGGGAATAGGGAGCCGGGAGGCAGAGATGTTTTCTGTGGGGTTTTCGGTGGCTCTAAATTCATTCATTCAACAAATATACCTGGCAGCATGAGGTGGACAGGGAACCCTGCTTTCTTCACCGCTGGAGGCCCAGTGTCCGGCATGCAGTAGGTGCTCAATAAATATGTGTTCAGTGATGAGGGGCCAACTCTAGGCTCATGCCGCGACCGGGAAAGGAAGACACAGCCCCTGCCCTCAAGTGCCCAGAGCGGTGTGCCTTGGGGAGAAAAGACACTAAACCAGTGACTACAAGCTGTGACGGGCATGATAACAGCCCAGGGTCTGGGGCCATTTGGCCGAGGCCCCGTCCCCGGCTTTGGGGGTCCAGGAAAGGGCTCCCAGGGCGGGAGGTGTGTGTCAGCTAAAAACTGAAAGACGATCAAACCAGGCGAAGAAGGACAGATGAAGAGAGCGGACTGTCTCTTATACGCTGTTTGGGGGTGACGTAAGAGTAACCGTTTTGGAAGACTGGTGGAATTGTACCCTTGAAATGTGAACGTTACGGGGCTCCTGGCGGGCTCAGTCGGTAGAGCGTGCGACTACTGATCTTGGGGTCATGAGTTCAAGGCCCACGTTGGGCGAAGGGCTTACGTTAAAAAGCAATGTGAATGATACACGTTAACATGGTCCAAATGGTGAATTTGACGTGATATGAATGGTACCTCGGTAAAAAAAATGTTTTTTAAGTTTATTTGTTTATTTTGAGAGAGAGAGAGAGAGAGAGAGAGAGAGAATATCCCCAGCAGGCCCCACACTGTCAGCACAGAGCCCAACGCGAGGTTCCACCTCACAAACCATGAGATGATGATCGGCCGAAATTGAGAGTCGGACACCCAACGGACTGAGCCACCCAGGTGCCCCCTATATATATATTTTTTTTAATGTTTATTTACTTATTTTGAGAGAGAGAGTGCACGAGAACATGCACTAACTGGGGTAGGGGCAGAGAGAGAGGGAGAGAGAGGACGCCAAGCAGGCTCCACAGTCCACGAAGAGCCTCCCGCTTGTACATGTGTCTTGATGAATCAATGGAACTCATGCTTTAATCACAACCAGAGAAGACGGCCCCACGAACAGGGACACCTAGGCAGACAGATGGGGCCGCAGCAAAGGCAGATGAGGCCCAGGCACGTCCTGGCCACCGTGCCTCCGATGGGAGGAGGAGGGAATGGTGGAAAAGGGCGTGAGTGGCCCCTGCCGCTCCGGGTGAGGCCGGAGCTGGTTGCCTTGCGGGGAGGAGTCGGCCGGAAGCCCACCCTCCACATTTCACCCGAGGGGCTGGCTGCTGGCTCCCACGGGTGCGACTGTGGTAGTCGCCAGAGGCTCTGAGCTGGAGCATCTCAGCGCTGACCCAGCCGCCTTGCCCTCTCCCTTGGAGAATTTCTCTCCCTCCTTCCGACTACCCCCAGACTGGGCTTTCTGCAGTCTGTCTGTGTTCCCGTCACACAAAAAGTCCTTTGCCAACAGAGAAAGTCAAAAGGCTTGGCCTGTCATTTAAGGCCTTGTCCGATTTGGCCACACCCACATTTCCCGACTCACCTTTCCCAGGCCCAGGCCTCGGGTGCACCTGGCCCTTGCTCCAGCCACCCCCGTCCCCCACCCCCCGACCCGGGTGCAAGGCCTTGCCGAGGCCTCCCTCGCACAGCAAGGGCTTTCCCAGCACACACTCACCGGCTTGCCTTGGACGCGTCCCCTCAGTAGCTCAAAACCCCCTTAGTACCCGCTGACCCCCATGCAGCCACCCGGCTTGACAACCGTAGGGTGTCTTACCCGCCTGTCTTCTCTCCTTGACCACCGCCCGCGTGACAGCAAGCCACGCTGACCCTGTCCCTGCTGCATCCCAGTCCGGTGCCTGGCACAGAGCAGGCGCCTAGAAAATATGTAATGAACAAGCGGATTCTTCTTGTGCAACGACCTTCCGGGGGGTGGGAGCCGTGCTTCCCATTCTATAGACGAAGAAATGGCGCTTAGAGAATTTGTTGCTCAGGTCAGGCAGCCAGCCAGGTGCAGAGCGGGGTCACCTGAGCCCCGATAAATAACCCTGCCTCTCTGGAGACTCACAAGAAAGTACTCTGAACAATCCCACAGTAGCGTTTGCCAGTGGGTGGCCATAGCATCTGAATAACATTTGCCCCTGTAGCTGCGTAGCATCTGGGGGGATTTTGAATTGTGTGTGTGTGATGTGGATGTGTGTGGTGTGTATATGTCGATGTGCGTGTGTGTGTGTGTGTGTGTGTGTGTGTGTCCTCCCACGAATTTCCCTCCTTCCCCTTCACTACCTCGTGGCCTCTGAGGATCTTGGCTGAGGGTTTGTTTCTCCAAAACTTAAGGCCGCTGAAGAAATTCTCTCCACCCTGAGGGAGCTTTTAGAAAGCCAGTGCAGGGGTGAAGCACCAGGGACAGGCAGAGAGGAAAGAGAGCCTTCCCCACGCTCTGGGCTGGGAGAGCTGGGCCCTCCAGGGAGAGGAGGGAGAAGCCTGTGCGTCTCAGAGCTATGGGAGCAAGGCCTGTGCGGTCGTTAATTGTAGGTGTCAACTTGGCTGGGCCCACAGGGTGCCCAGATATGTGGTCAAATATTCTGGGCATTTCTGTGAGGGTATTTTTAGATGATATTTGCAGTTAAATGGGTGCACTTTGAGGAAGGTACGCCGTCCTCCCCAACGTGGGTGGGCCTCGTCTAATCAGTTGAAGGTCCGTGTGGCACCAAAAGACTGGCCTTTACCAAACAAGAGAGAATTCTCCAGCAGACGGACTTTGGACTTCATCTGTACCATCAGCTCTTTTTGGTTCTATAGCAGACAACCTTCAGGCTAGAACTGCGTCACTGGCTCTCCTTCAGGCTCTGGCCCACCGACCCACATTGTAGATTTTGGACTTACCAGCCTCTATAATCGTATGAGCCAATTCCTTATAATACATTTTTTTTCTCCCCATATGTACACATCTTATTGGTTCTGTTTCTCTGGAGGAGCCCTGACTAATATAGCCTGCCTCCTGCCAGAACCTAGTTTGCCTCCAGCATCCGTGCCCCAGGGCGGGAGAGAGGCCTTGCACCCAGTGCGGCGGGAGAGAGCTTAAAACCTTGCCCCGAGCTACAGGTTTTGGGGCCTCGGAAGCCGAGCAGCCCTCCCGAACTAAGAAGCTGGTCTTCCTCCCTGAGTCCTCCCTCTTACTCTGTCACCTGCCAGCTTGGCCCTCAGACCCGAGAGCCTGGAGATGGATTAAGCCTCCTGTTCTGCTCACCCTGCTGGGCCCAGATGTCAGCAGAAGGCAGGGCTCTTCCCTGGGCCCTCGGGGCCAGCCCCTTTCTTATTGCCAGGGAGCATTTGAAGGCCTGGGAGGGCACTCTCTTTGGACATCCAGGGGCCCAGTCACCCTCGATTTTAGTCGGTCTGTGCTACGAGGGTCCAATGCAGGACTAGGGTTGGGGTTAGGCCTACGTCAAGGATACTTTTGTCCAGGAACTCAAAGTTCATGCTAACTCAAGAGGGGGAGCAAAACGCTGTGTGTGAGAGAGAGAGAAAGAGAGAGAGAGAAGGAAGGAAGGAAGGAAGGAAGGCAGGAAGGCACATGGCCAGGAGTGCCAGAAGCCCAGGCCTCACCAGCTATCTTTGTCTGTAACCTCAGGTCGCCTCCCTCTGTGGACCTCAATTTCCTCTTCCGCAAAAAGAAGGCCTGGATTAGATCACCCCCCAGGCCTCTTCTGGCCCTGACATTCTGTGATTTTCTAATTTCCTTCAGACTCCAGGGGCCTGCAGACCCCATGCTAATGTGTATGAATAAAACATGGGCGCCCTAAAGCTTGAAATATCGCACGTATTTGCTCTGGATTTGTTCTCACTTAACTGTGTGGTAAGCAGCATCCAGCTGGGGCCCCACAGCCTCCTGTTTGGATTGTTCCCGCGTGGCTGGGGGTGTGGGGGGAGGTCCAACCACCCCAGCGAGTGCTTTCCTGCACCTCCCCTCCCTTGATCCTTGATCGTCCCCACGCGCTTTGTTCTCAGGCCTCAACCCCAAACCCACCTGGCCACCTGGCTCGTGTCCCTCCTTGCGCCGCACCGGGGGCATTTCCCTTGGATGCCTGCCCCGGTGCCTTCACACGGTGCACGTCCACCTGGCTCCACCGTGGGAGGCAGCCTGTCACCAGCTGCCTTCTAGAAGGGGCATATCCTGGGTCTCTTCTGTGGGAACAGGCCAGACATAACTTTTTTTTTCTTACTCTTAAGTTTTCTTTTTTTCCTTTTAAAAAAATAGTTATTTTTGAGAGAGAGAGAGAGAGAGAGAGAGCAGGGGAGGGGCAGAGAGAGAGGGGGACAGAGGATCCAAAGCGGGCTCTGTGCTGACAGGAGAGAGCCTGACATGGGGCTTGAACTCACAAACCATGACCTGAGAGCCAAAGTCAGACGCTTAACCAACGGAGCCACCCAGGCGCCCTTAAGTTTTCTTTTTAAATTATTCTTTTAGAGCAGTTTTAGGTTTACGGAAAAATTGCACAGAAACCGCAGGGAGGGCCCACGCCCCTCCTCATCCCCTCCCCCACAGGCCCCCTGTTATTAACGTCTGGCCTTAGTGTGGCACCTTTGTTGCAAGTCATGAGCCAAGATTGGTACCTTGTCAATTTAGTAAAGTTTGGGGTTTCCATTAGCGTTCCCTGCTCGTGTCATCCGGGTCCATGGGTTTTGCCAAATGCATCATGTCGCGTACCCACCATTACGGCACCACACGGAACAATTTCCGTGCCCTAAATGCCCCCATGCTCTACCTATGCGTCCCTCCCTCCCCTTCCTCAATCCTGGGCAACCACTGGTCTTTTTACTGTCTCCACAGTTTTGTCTTTTCCAGAACGTCGTTGTAGTTGGATTCCTACTGTTTGTAGCCTTGTCAGATTGGCCGCTTTCGCTTAGTAACATGCATTTAAGGTTCCTCCGTGTCCTTTTATGGCTTGACAGCTCATTTCTTTTTATCACTGTATGATATTTCATGGTCTGGATGGACCATTCCATAGATAACATTGGTGATTGATGGATTGGTGGAAAAGACCAGAAGTACGAGATGAACGGCAACCCTCCCAACATAAAGTGTGTAAAAAATATAGATTTCAGGACAGTTCTAGGTAATGTACAGAGCATGTCCAACAAAGAGCATCTGACATCCTGAGAGTTGAATTTACAGTATTAGCTCTGAGGCGAATTCCTTTTTTTTTTTGTACCTTCTTTTTTTTTTTTTTTTAATGTTTATTCATTTTTGAGAGACAGAGAGAGACAGAGTGTGAGCAGGGGAGGGGCAGAGAGGGAGGGAGACACAGAATCCGAAGCAGGCTCCAGGCTCTAGGCTGTCAGCACAGAGCCCGACGCTGGGCCCGAACCCGCGAACTGCGAGATCATGACGGGAGCCGAAGCTGGACGCTCAACCGACTGAGCCACCCAGGTGCCCCGCAAATTATTTTATTATTACAGAAGGCTTTTTTCTTAAATAACTGCATTTAAAGTAGGATTCAATTAACAATTTTTCTACAACAGTTTAGGCGTGCATTCACACTAGAAATTAGCTGTAACCATAGTAGATATTGTGAAAACAGGGACACTTTGGAGAGCAAAAGGCGGGAGGGGGTGCTATTAATAATTATGCCCAGACAACAGGTGTAAGCCAGGACTATCCCAGATAATATATAGTCTTTCTATTTATAACTGGTCTCTGTCTGCTTAAAATAGCTGAGGGAACACAGGATATTTTTGTGTTTCTCTGAAAATATTAGATGGTGTAGCAGCTAAGGTTACACCAAGTAGTGGACTTCAGTGTATTTTTCACTCACATAAGCTCCTAAACACACGTTGCTGATCGGCGGGCGGTGGGAGGTGGCCGGGCGTGGGGGCTCTGCTCTGTGCAGACATTCAGGGGTTCAGGCAGATGGAGCCTCGGCCATCTTCCATATGTGCCTTTCAAGGTGGGGGTGGGTGACCACTCGTCTCTGTTTGTCTGGGAGTGGAGGGTTTCCCAGGCTGCAGACTCTGCTGAAAGTGGGGCAGTTTCTGGCAAAGCAGGACAGTTGGTCATCTATTTCCAAGGTTGCCCAGATTGACATCCAACTGCCTGGGAGGAGGAGAGAGAGACAGAAAGGGAGAGAGAGAGAGAGGAGAGAGGATAATGGCATGGCACGCTTTTCTGGGCCAGGCCAGTCATCTCTTCTGCCTACTTTCTGTTCGCTGGAACAATCACATGGCCACCTTTAGCTGCAAAGGAGACTGGGAAATGTAGTCTAGCTGTGCGCCACAGCTGGAAAGAAATGGCTTTGGTGGCGGGCTACTCCAGGGCCCTGGGATTGAGAGAGACTTTGATCTTGGCTGGCATGTGTCTGGGAGGGACTGGTGCACCACCCTCCCCCCCCCCCCCCCCCAGCCGCCTTTTGTGAACCTAAGTCTCATTTGCTGAGCGGTCCATGGTGTTCAAGTCAAGGGTGTCCATGTGGCCCAGGCCTCTGCCGGTGGACAGTCTTGAACACTCCAGGGTTCAGGGCAGGTTGGGGGCATGGCATCGTGGAGGGTCCACCGGGCAGCCACAGGAACCCGTTAAAGGGGAATCCAATGGTGAGCAGGGAGGGACCACCTCAGAGGGTCTGGTTGTGCTGCAAATGGCAATCTTGCGGTCTGCGAGGCTGATCCATTCCCACGCCCACGTTGAAGGTAGCAATATAATTAGTCTTCAACATGACTGCTTTTCCCGGGGCCAAAATTGTCACTGGGTCGTTGGGTGCAGCTGAGCACCTTCCGTGGCTGCGTTCCATCCAAACCGTAGCCGTCATGGCGTCCCTGGGAAGTGGGTTAGGGCTGTGAGCCCCAAGCCAGGGGGAGCTGCCGTCGGCAGGGTGACGCCACGTGCTCCACTTGTGCAGCTTCTGTCCTCCCCTGGGTCCCCTTGATGCGGCCAGGGATGAGGTGTGGAACTCGTTCAGGTGCCCGACTCCTCTCCCTCGCTTCCCTGTCTGGATGCCTCCTGTGCGGTGGCCAGGGAGGGGAGCCTGGGTGGCTCAGTCGGCTGAGCGTCCAACTTCGGCTCAGGTCGTGAGCTCATGGTTTGTGAGTTCGAGCCCCGCGTCGGGCTTGCTGCTGTCAGCGCAGACCCCGCTGAGGATCCTCTGTCTCCTCTCTCTCTCTCTGCCCCTTCCCTGCTCACACTCTCTCTTTCAAAAATAAATAAAACATTAAAAAAAAAAAAAAAAAAAAAGACGACCACCCAAGGCAATACCAGCTAGAGGGACCTTGGTTTCTGCAGCCCCTGCTCAAGGGACCAAGGGTTCTCTTTTCAGAGTGTCAGGGCTTGGAACCCAGACCTTTCCTTTCTTAACTCTCTCTTTGAGGGGCACAGACTCAGTCGGCTATTGTATTGGTTTCCTGTGGCTGCTGTGACAAATGACCTCAAACTTGGTAGCTCACAGTTCAGAAGTCCCCAGGCAGAATCACTGGGCTGAAATCCAGGTGTCCATCTCCGGAGGTTCCAGGAGGGACTCTGTTTCTTGTCTCTTCCAGCTCCTGGTGGCTGTGGCCTTCCTTCACTCCAGTCTCTGCCTCTGTAATCTCCCTCTGCCTCCCCCCCCTTCTTCTTCTTCTTCTTCTTCTTCTTCTTCTTCTTCTTAATGTTTATTTATTTTTGAGAGACAGAGAGAGAGGGAGCACGAGCAGGGGAGGGGCCGAGAGACAGGAAGACACAGAATCCAGAACAGGCTCCAGGCTCCCAGCTGTCACCACAGAGCCCTATGCAGGGCTCGAACCCACGAATTGTGAGTCATGGCCTGAGTCGAAGTCAGACGCTTAACCGACTGAGCCGCCCAGGCGCCCCTGCCTCCCCCTTCTTATAGGGACGCTTGTTTTAAGGATGCATTTTCTCGGTCCGTCCAAGTAACCGGGGATAATCTCCCCATCTCCAAATCCTTCACTTAATAATTTCTGCAAAGGACTTTTTGGCCACATAAGGTAAGATTCCAGGGACTAGGACATTGATATCTTTTTTTTTTTTTTTTTGAGGGGTGGCATTATTCAGCCTCCCACAGCTGCTTTGGCACAAAATCCTTCACATGCTGTTGGTGACTTTCTCGATCTATATCGTGGTAGGAGGGGGTGGGAAGGAGGGTGCCTGCTCCATGCCTCCTGCTCCTGATCTCATTTAATTCTCCCAGAGCCCTCTGAGAGGGTATTATTAGTTCCACTGGACAGTGTGAGACCCAGAGACATTAAGTGACTTACCTATGTGACACGGTGGGTACGTGATGAAAGTGGACTTTCTCCGTTTTTCCATGGAAACACAGGAAATTCTGTGATGGCTGGACTCAGTTGGAATGCAGATGACCAAGCACGGTGATCTCCCCCCACCCCCCCCCCACCCCCCAGCCGCCCCTGCCCTTTTTGCCTGTGCGATACTGTGATTTATAATAAGAAATATGTATTTGGTCTTCTTCCCAGTGTCAGGTTCAGAGCTCCTAAAACCCTTGGGATTTCGAGAGTCTTTTGTTATGCTCCTGAGGTGACTTTTGGACCCCTACCTGAGGATGGAGGCTGGTTGCCAGGGGAACCGGCCTTGAATGGCCAGTTGGAAATTTCAGTCCCAGCCCCTGACCTTTGGGGGAGGGGAGGGCAGTGGAGATCGAGTTCTATCACCAATGGCCAAAGAGTTCATCAAGTCGCGCCTCTGTGATGCAGCCTCCCTAAACCCCCAAAAGGACGGAGTTCAGAGAGCTTCTGGGTTGGTGAGCGCGTGGAAATGTGGGGAGAGTGGCGGGCCTGGGGAGGGCGCCCAAGCTCCCCTCGTCTTCCCCTACCCTGGCCATCTCCTTCCATCCGGCTGCCCCTGAGTTCTACACCTTCGTAATAAACCGGTGATCTTGTGAGGAAAACGTTTCCCTGAGTTTTGGGAGCCACTCAGGAGGAGGAAGTCATGGGAGCTTCCAATCTGTAGCCAGTTGGTAAGAAGACTTGGAACTGTCATCTGAAGCAGGAGGGGAGCAGTCTGGTAGGATGGACCCTTACCCCGTGGAACCTGATGCTGTCTCCGGGGAGACAGTGTCACTCTCCACGGACTGAGCCACCCAGGCACCCCCCGGGGTAGACAGTGCCAGAAGTGAGTTGGATTACAGGACACCCAGCTGGTGTCCCGGGAAGCCCCCCTCCAACACACGCATTTTGGAAACTGGGTCCAGGAGCCCAACAAAGCCTGGCTCCGGGATCACCCTTGGATGACAACTAAGGTTGTCTCCGGGTTTTTTGTTTTTTTTTCTTTTCTTTCTTTTTCTTTTTTTAATGTTTTTGAGAGAGAGAGAGAGAGAGAGAGAAACACAGAAAGTGAGCAGGAGAGGGGCAGAGAGAGAGGGAGACACAGAATCGGAAGCAGGCTCCAGGCTCTGAGCTCTCGATCCAGAGCCCGACGTGGGGCCTGAACTCACGAAACGTGAGTCGAAGTTGGACACTCAACCAACTGAGCCACCCAGGTGCACCCTCTTTTCTTTTCTCTTCTCTTCTTTTCTTTTCTTTTCATGTTTATTTATTTTTGAAAGAGAGAGGGTGTGCTTGTGCACACAAGCAGGGGAGGGGCAGAGAGAAAGGAGGGGTGGACAGAGGATCTGAAGCAGGGTCCACGCTGATAGCACAGAGCCCCGTATAGGGCTTGAACTCACCGACCGCGAGATCATGACCGGAGCTGAAGTTGGATGCTTAACCAGCTGAGCCACCCAGGCGCCCCTGTCTCTTGGTTTTCACAGATACTTCTCTAGCCCTCATCCCCTCGTTTCTGGCTCCTTCCTTCATCTCCAGCCTGGATCAAACCATTGTTTCTTTTCATCCCTAGTGTTCTGGAAAGGTCCTTCTCTCTTTACCACTGTGTATTTGGTAACTTTTTCATCTACGGGAAAATTGGCAGAAGGCCATAACAGTCAATATAAATAAGCGAGTAGATGCTTGTGTAGGGACGTGCTTCGTCACATGAGGAGACACATTTTTGAAGCATATTTAGTAGGCTGGTGCTTCAGATGTGAGGCTGATAGGAGTGAGGGATGAGTTTTACTTTCTGGTTTCCTGCTGGACTTTCTTTACACTGAATCAATTCTTACTGGGTTTTTTTTTTGTTTGGTTTTGGTTTTTTTTTTTTTTTATTTTAATTTTTTTTTATTTTTAGAGAGAGAGAAAGTGTGAGCCAGAGAGAGGGACAGAGAGAGAGAGAAAGAATCTGAAGCAGACTCCGTGCTCAGCGTGGAGCCCACCGCAGGGCTCGATCTCGTGACCCTGGGATCATGACCTGAGCCAAAATCAAGAGTCGGGCGCTCAACCGACTGATCGAGCCAGGCGCCGCCCCTTTTTAAAGCAGTGAAGACAGAAATCTAAACCATCTATCGCTCTTCTCTTTTGATGAGGGCTGAGAATGGAGACGCAAGCTAACTTTTGCATTTTAGCATTTGTGGCCTTTTGGGCAAATAGATTAGCAGTTGCTAGAACATACGGGTGACAAAGAGCTATGTGTAAGCACACAGGTGCACGCGTCGCACACCTGCACACGCCCATATACTTCCGCTGACGGAAAGATCCTGTGTGGTAGAAATCGTAAAGTCTTTCAGGCTCCTCCCGTGTTTAGACCTGAAAGGGTAGGGTAGGAGAGGCTCAGTGACAGATCGACCCTCGGCATCTCGGCGGCTGAGCACAATAGCTGACCTCTGGCTCAAAGTCTGACGCATAATAAATAATAGTTATTTCTTTGCTCTCTCACCCCCACAACCTTGCTCTCTGCACTTAATGGGGGGCCCCTTAAAGCATCTGGGAATTTGTGGAAAGGCCACACCGTTAGTCTGCTCTTTACTTTTCAAAACAATTTTTTTTTTAAGTTTATGTATTTATTTTGAGAGAGAGAGAGAGCAAGTCGGGGAGGGGCACAGAGAAAAAGGGAGAGAGAGTACAGACCCTGATGCGGGGCTCAGACTCACGAATCATGAGATCGTGACCTGAGCCGACGCTTAACCGACTGAGCCACCCAGGTGCCCCTCCCTGATCTTTACTTTGAGTCATCTTGTGACTCAGAGGTCTTCCCATTCCCATCTCTTTCTACGTGCAACAGAAAATTTGACTGAGTATTTTGTCCTGCATAACATGCATCACGGTCTTATCAACTGCTGGTATCACATTCCTCACTTCCTTCTGTCTGACCTTATAGTTTAGGTTTTTATTTCAGCAAACCCTTACTTCTGATACCAATTTCTATATCAGTCAGCATAGGGTAGACTATGCTGCAGAAACGAATTAGCCCCCGAATCTCAGTGGCTTGAGCAAACAGAGGTTTATATGTTGCAAAACCCAGCATGACTTAGGCAGAGCAGTTATCTAGGATCCCAGACGCTTCTATCTTACCATCTTGTGATGCAGCCTCTCTGGTTGTTGCTGAAAGTGAAGATCGCACAAGATGTTTTTAACGGCAAAGCCTGGGAGGAGTGCTTTGCGTTGTTTCTGCTTATATCTCCTTGGCCAGAATCCTATCACATGACCTCAGTCTAACTTCAAGGGAGGCTGGGAAATGTTGTCTTTCTGTGACTCCAGAAAGAAGAAAATGAAACAGGAGTTGATGAATATATAAGATTATTTCTTCTAGATCTGATCCATGAATTCAGCAAAGTCGCAGGATATAAAATCAATGCATAGAAATCAGTTGCATTTCTATACACCAATAATGAAGCAACAGAAAGAGAAATCAAGGGGGGCGCCTGGGTGGCGCAGTCGGTTAAGCGTCCGACTTCAGCCAGGTCACGATCTCACGGTCCGTGAGTTCGAGCCCCGCATCAGGCTCTGGGCTGATGGCTCGGAGCCTGGAGCCTGTTTCCGATTCTGTGTCTCCCTCTCTCTCTGCCCCTCCCCCATTCATGCTCTGTTTCTCTCTGTCCCAAAAATAAATAAAAAACGTTGAAAAAAAATTAAAAAAAAAAAAAGAAAGAGAAATCAAGGAATCAATCCCATTTACAATTTGTAATTTACAAATGCGTCAAAAACCATAAAATACCTTGAAATAAACCAAACAAAGCAGTGAAAAATCTATACACTGAAAACTATAGAAAGCTTATGAAAGAAATTGAAGAAGACACAAAAAATGGAAAAAGATTCCATGCCCATGGATAGGAAGAAAAAATATTGTTAAAATGTCAATACTACCCAAAGCAATCTATATATTCAATGCAATCCCTATCAAAATAACACCATCATTCTTCACAGAGCTAGAATAAACGATCCTAAAATTTGTTTGGAACCAGAAAAGACCCCAAATAGCTGAAGCAATTCTGACAAAAAAAAAAAAAAAACAAAAAAACAAAAAAAAAAACAACCCCAAGTTGGAGGCATCACAATCCCAGACTTCAAGCTATATTACAAAGCTGTAATCATCAAGACAGTATGGTACTGGCACAAAAAGCAGACATTTAGGTCAATAGAACAGAATAGAGAACCCAGAAATGGACCCACAAACATATGGCCAACTAATCTTTGACAAAGCAGGAAAGAATATCCAGTGGAACAAAGACAGTCTCTTCAGCAAGTGGTGCTGGGAGAACTGGACAGCAACATGCAGAAGCATGAACCTGGACCACTTTCTTACACCAGACACAAAAATAAACTCAAAATGGATGAAAGACCTAAATGTTAAGACAGGAAGCCATCAAAATCCTCCAGGAGAAAGCAGGTAAATACCTCTTTGACCTCGGCCGCAGCAACTTCTTATTCAACACGTCTCCAGAGGCAAGGGAAACAAAAGCAAAAGTGAACTGTTGGGACCTCATCAAGATAAAAAGCTTCTGCACAGCAAAGGAAACAATTAGCAAAACTAAAAGGCAACCGACAGAATAGGAAAAGATATTTGTAAATAACAGATCAGATAAAGGGTTAGTATCCAAAATCTATGAAGAACTCATCAAACTCAGCACCCAAAAAAACAAAGAATCCAGTGAAGAAATGGGCAAAAGACATGAATAGACACTTCTCCAAAGAAGACATCCAGATGGCCAACCGACACATGACAAAATGCTCAACATCACTCATCAGCAGGGAAATACAAATCAAAACCACAATGAGAGACCACCTCACGCCTGTCAGAATGGCTAACAGGAACAACTCAGGCAACAGCAGATGTTGGTGAGGGTGAGGAGAAGGAGGATCTCTTCTGCACTGCTGGTGGGAATGCAAACGGGTGCAGTCACCCTGGAAAACAGTAGGGAGGTTCCTCCAAAAAATTAAAAATAGAACTACCCCAGACCCAGCAATGGCACTACTAGGCATTTATCCACGGGATACAAGTGCTGTTTTGAAGGGGCACGTGCACCCCAAGGTGTGTAACAGCAAGGTGTATATCAACAAAGTATGGAAAGAGCCCAAATGTCCATCGACAGATGAATGGATAAAGAAGATATATATATATATAAGGGAACACTACTCGGCAATCAAAAAGAATGAAATCTTGCCATTTGCAACAACGTGGCTGGGACTAGAGGGTGCTATGCTAAGTGAAATTAGTCAGAGAAAGACAAATGTCATATGGCTTCACTCATATGTGGAATTCAGGAGACAAAACAGATGAACATAAGGGAAGGGAAGCAAAAATAATATAAAAACAGGGAGGAGGACAAACCATAAGAGCCTCTTTAATATAGAGGGCCATCTGAGGGTTGCTGGAGGGGCTGTGGGTGGGGGGATGGGCTAAATGGGCAAGGGGCACCAAGGAAGGCACTTGTTGGGATGAGCACCGGGTGTTATACATAGGGGATGAATCACGGGGTTCTACTCCTGAAGTCATCATTGCACTACATGCTAACTAACCGGGATGTAAATTAAAACATAAAAAAATATCTTTTCAAGGCTCTCCATTCTTGTTTATCTGTTCCTGTCAAGTGTCTAACGCTCTCTCATTTATCCCCTATGTCACACGCCTCTCCAGATTTCATTTGCGGTAAGGAATGTAAATGGCTGATAATAGCCTAAAACATGACCCCTCTTATAGGTAGTTACGTGTTAAAGCAAATTTTAAGCTTTTGTCTGGAGGGTTAATGCCGTGATGTGGGAATTTCAGGCACGAGTAGGCGAGTGGGAGAAATATTTTTAGGGTTTCTGAAATGACAGACCAGGCAGGTCTTCTGTACCTTTTGTGTGTGTGTGTGTGTGCCATTTTGTAATGTCGGGGGAACATTAGTGTGAGATATTTTGGAGTCAAGAGCCATCGGGCTAACAGTATGAGTGGCCATGTTGTTAGATGTGACCAGACCATTAAAGCATGCTTTTCATCTGGCTGTCTAGAGGTATTGATGTGAAGTAGGGAGAAATTATTGTCCACTCCAGCGGAGATGGAATCAGCTTTCAAATCACCCATCTGCCATCTCTCCCCCGCTCCCTCCCCTCTACAGAATGAAAGAGGCTCAATCCACGGTGGGCCTGTCATGAGTCTCAAGAGGGAACAGGGGCCAGGGGTTTCCCTGAGGTTCTGGGGAGTCTGGGGTCTCTTGTGTTCTCACTGTCAGACTCCGGCCCACCCACGGCCGTCTTCACTCCTCCTCGCTCCAGCCCGGAGGAGAAGGAGAAAAACAAAAACACACACAAAAAAACCCCAAACTCCTTCTGAGCACCTCCTTCATTGGCTGCATCCATCCCCCCCCCCCCCCCCCGACAGCCCTTTGGTTGTTGCTGATCTGCTGGCTCCCCTCTTGGGCCTTAGGGTACGTGCCAGGCCCATGGCTGCTTCGGCCTTTTCTGGATCATCTCCTTCGACTTCTCCAGGTCCTGGGGCAGGTGCTTCTGCAGTCGTGGCTGAGGGTGCCAGCTTTTCCCGCAGATGACCCAGACCTTAGAGGTTAGGGGCGGTGAAGGGTGGACTCTAACTGGCCTGGAGGGTTCTGGCTTGTCTCTGCACTTGCCCACACGGGCCTCCAAGATGCCCGCGGTGAGCCTTGCCTTCCGGTATTCATATCCCTGAGTCCTTTCTTCTACATTGTACTGAGTTCATCTGTGTGGCCAGCGTGAGAAGGGTAATAACAATGGGATGCCGCTTATGAATTAGGTTTTATTTATTTATTTAATTTATTTTATTTAATTTGTTTTTTTAATTTTTTTTTTTAACGTTTACTTATTTTTGAGACAGAGAGAGACAGAGCATGAACGGGGGAGGGGCAGAGAGAGAGGGAGACACAGAATCTGAAACGGGCTCCAGGCTCTGAGCGGTCAGCACAGAGCCCGACGCGGGGCTCGAACTCACGGACCGCGAGATCATGACCTGAGCCGAAGGCGGATGCTTAACCGACTGAGCCACCCAGGCGCCCCGATTTATCTTATTTTTGAGAGAGCATGTACACAAGCAAGCAGAGGAGGGGCAGAGAGGGAGGGAGAAAGAATCTTTTTTTTTTTTCTGGTTTTATTTCATATATTTTTTAAAGTTTATTTATTTATTTTGGGGAGAGAGAGAGAGAGAGAGAGAGAGCAGGGGAAGGGCAGAGAGAGAGAGGGAGACAGAGGATCCGAAGCAGGCTCCAGGTTCCAAGCTGTCAGCTCAGAGCACGACTCAGGATTCGAACCCATGAACCATGAGATCGTGACCTGAGCCCTAGTTGGACGCTTAACCGACTGAGTCACTCAGGAGCTTCAAGGGAGAAAGAATCTCAAGCAGGCTCCACGCTTAACGCCGAGACCCACGTGGGCCTCAATCTCACGACCTGAGATCATGACCTAAGCCGACATCAAGAGTCAGACTCTTAACTGACTGAGCCAGCCAGGCGCCCCTGAATTAGGTTCTAAAGGACACTGGGGCGCCTCGGTGGCTCAGTCGGTTGAGCGGCCAACTTCGGCTCAGGTCATGATCTCACGGTCCGTGAGTTCTAGCCCCGCGTCAGGCTCTGTGCTGACAGCTCAGAGCCTGGAGCTTGTTTTAGATTCTGTGTCTCCCTCTCTCTGACCCTCCCCTGTTCATGCTCTGTCTCTCTCTGTCTCAAAAATAAGTAAACGTTAAAAAAAAAAAAATTTAAAGGACACTGCACTTTCCATCGTAGACTCTCTTCCTCTCTTTTTCTGAGGTCACTGGATCCGAAGAAAGCCAGCTGCCATGTCCGGAGGATTGCCCTAGAGAGGCCCGTGTGGTAAGAAATGGAGGCCTCCCAGCAGCAGGTATGTGAGCGAGCCATCTCAGAAGCAGAGGTTCCAGCCCCGTTCACGCTTTCAGATGACCACAAGCTGAGACCTTAACTGCAACCTCATGACAGACCCTGAACCAGAGCCGCTCAGCTTAGCCACTCCAGTCCTGACCCTCAGAAACTGTGAGACAACAAATCGTCTTTCAAGTTTTGTCATGATTTGTTACACAGCAATGGATAACTGCTACAATGTGCATTGTTTTCATCCCAACTTCTGGCCCTGCTGCCCTCGGCCTTCCCTCAGACACAGGTCACCGCTCACGTGGGCAGCTGAATCGGCTCCCACAACGGAGTCAGGCCCAACCCCACAATAAACCCTTATTCTGGATCACTCAGAGCGGTTCTGCTTCCTTGATCAAACCTTATCTGATACCACTAGAAACGAAAAGGAGAGATTCCTCAGATCTCTCATCATTGGTTTTCCCTACCACACTGGTCGCAACTTTTGATCAGAACCACCCTAACAGCTTAAAAAAAAAATGACCGATGCCTGGATCTTATCTCCAGGGATTGTGATTTCATTGCTCTGTGGCCTGTGCTGTGGCCTGGGCATTGGGATCTTAAAGCTCCCAGGCACTTTTCATGTGCAGGTTGGCTGGGGGCGCCTGGGTGGCTCAGTCGGTTAAGCGTCCGACTCTTGATTTCAGCTCAGGTCACGGTCTCACGGTTCATGGGTTCAAGCCCTGCCTCGGGCTCTGTGCTGATGGCACGGAGCCTGCTTGGGATTCTCTCTCTCCCCCCTCTCTCTGCCTCCCCCTCTCTCTTTCTCTATGCTTTCTCTATGCTTAGATTATGGGACCTTTAGGGTCTATTCCAATGCCGAGAGTCTGGGTCAGGCAACTCCATTTCACTTTAACTCCCCGAGTAACCTTAACGGTACCCAGCCCCTCTCTGGGCCTCAGTTTCCTCATCTGTGAAGGGGAGGGCAGTGTCAGATGAGCTCCAGACCCTTTGTCTTGGGTTGAGTTGCCTGGAAACAGGCTCTGAGATGGAAATTTGTGTGCAGATGGTTTTGGGGGGGGGGGGCTGCCTTTAGGGTCAACGTCTGTAAGAGTGGTAGGGAAGTGGAATTGAACAGAGGGGCTGAACTGTGATGTTCCCATGATCCCCTGGGAGCCTTGGAACTGGTATGGCCCTTCCGGAGTTGAGGGGAGGGGACGAGCCTTTATATGATGGGAGAAGATAGGATTCAGTAGGCAGAGAGGGAAAGATTAGGGCCTGAGGTCCCTGCGTGGGAGAAAACACCTATTTTGGAACAACGCTGGGAGTGTGTGACCACAGCAAACCCCCTCAGGCTTAAGGTTCCTCTTAGGAATGTCACAGACCCCGCCTACTCCCCCTCAGGTTCCCCTCGGAATTTGACAAAAGACCTAAGTGTGGCCACAGGCCACCCCTCGTACAACGGAAACGAGCCAAACAGGAATGGACAACCCAGCGTCCATAGCTATCAAGCCAATAAGGGCGGGACCTGAGAAGGACCAAGGGGAAGGGAGGGAGGGTGGGTTGACCAGAACCTTATGAAACGAGGACCCTTGCCTGTAGTCCTCGGGCATTCACTTTCGAATGTCCCCTCTCTGCAAAGAGAGCTTTCCTAGTTTCTTAGACTTAGAGCTCACTTTGTGTCCACCTGTTCATTCTTCGAAGCGGCCAGACAATAATCCCAGGTATTTGTACCCCAATTGGCCAGTCGTTGAGTGTGGTCTGTGCCAGGGAGGAGAGGGAGACTTTGAGTGAGGCAGATCTCTTTGACGCTTTCTGGAGAAGGAATCAGCTGAGAGCTGGCAACAGCTGACACCCCAGTAGCTGGAGGAATGGGTCCCTCGGTCTTGAGGAGGCAAGGTTGGCGGGGCAGTGGGGGGGGGGGGGAAACGGGATCTGAACCATGCGCCCCACTGAGTGCTGCTCCCTCCCAGCTCAGAGAGTCCATTATCATAGCCCTAGTCCCAGGGTGACCTGTGAAGAAAGGGGTGGATTTCTTACTCCCTTTAGCTAAGCATGACATCAGACACCTCAGGAGAGTAGCTGGAAAGTTCCAGGAGACCACAAGCTTGATTAAAGCACAACAACTCTCCGTAAAACCTTCCTCACCATTAGCAGAGGGCGAGCCAGAGGGAGGTGTAACATCAGCTTACACCTTCCGAAGAAGCACGGCCCCAGGGAAAAATGAAAAGCCACTCCTGGAGGAAGGAGTGGCTTCCAGAAGGAAAGCCTCCCAGGTATCACCCTCAACTCCCAGGAGCATGGAAGACAACAGAGCTGCAAGGGACTGCAGTCGCCATGGTAATGGCATCTTGGATTCCAACTGAAGGAAGCTACCGGCTGGCCCGTCAATCACACAGTGGCTGCGTTTTCAATGGGGACTAGTCTCAAGCCAGCTGTGGGGGGAGGACAGACGGCTCTCGTGTGTGCACACAGCAGGCTTGTGGGGAGTGTTGATGTTCAGGTGTGTGTTTTTGCATGTATGCTTATCAGGGCGTCTGTGCACATGTTTGCAGACAGAGCATGGGAAACCGAGTCCAGTGGTGTGGACATGTGTGTTGATGCCGGGCGTAGGGTCTGCACGCTAGACCCACTGCCCATTAACCTGAGGCAGAGCAGATTACTCCACTTAAGAGGCATGAGTTTCGGGCTTCTTCTCTCTTCTTGAAGATATCAAAAACTGTCATTGTCCACTCATCATTAGAAAGCCATTTCTTTGAAGAAATGTACTACCTTCCATAGCCTTTGTTTTTTGTTTTTTGTTTTTTAAGTAGGCTCCATGCCCAATCTGGGGCTTGAACTCACGACCCTCAGATCAAGAGTCCCATGCTCTACCGACTGAGCCAGCCAGGCGCCTCTCCATTGCCTCTTTTAAAATGCAAAGAATTGGGGGGGGGGGGCCTGGGTGGCTCGGTCGGCTGGGCATCCGACTGGGGCTCAGGTCATGATCTCACGTTTCATGGGTTCAAGCCCCGCATTGGGCTCTGTGCTGACAGCTCAGAGCTGCCTCGGATTCTGTCTCCCTCTCTCTATGCCCCTCCCCTGATTGTGGTCTGTCTCTCTCTCTCAAAAATAAATAAATATTAAAAAAATAAAATCAATAAAATAAAAAAGCATGTAAAAATAAATAAAATGCAAAGAATTATCCACTCTCAACAATAGCCAAATTATGGAAAGAGCCCAAGTGTCCATCAACGGATGAATGGATAAAGAAGATGTAGTATAGGGGCGCCTGGGTGGCGCAGTCGGTTGAGCGTCCGACTTCAGCCAGGTCACGATCTCGCGGTCTGTGAGTTCGAGCCCCGCGTCAGGCTCTGGGCTGATGGCTCGGAGCCTGGAGCCTGTTTCCGATTCTGTGTCTCCCTCTCTCTCTGCCCCTCCCCCGTTCATGCTCTGTCTCTCTCTGTCTCAAAAATAAATAAATGTTAAAAAAAAAAAATTAAAAAAAAAAAAAGAAGATGTAGTATATACACACAATAAAATACTACTAGGCGATCAAAAAGAATGAAATCTTGCCATTTGCACCAACGTGGATGGAACTAGAATGTATTATGCTAAGTGAAGTAAGTCAGTCAGAGAAAGACAAGTGTCATATGATTCCACTCATATGTGGAATTTAAGAAACACGACAGATGACCATAGGGGAAGGGACAAAAAAATAAGATAAAAACAGAGAGAGAGAGACAAACCAAAAGAGACTCTAAACTATAGAGAACAAACAGAGGGTTGGTGGAGGGAGGCGGGTGGGGGGATGGGCTAGACGGGCGATGGGCCATTAAGGAGGACACTGGGCACTGGGGCGAGCACTGGGGTGTCGTATGTAAGTGACGCGTCGCTAAATTCTACTCCTGAGACGAATACCACGCTATATGTTAACTGACTTGGATTTAAATTAAAAAAAAAATAATAATAAAGTAAAATAAAAATTGCTTTAAACGCCAAGAATTCTCAACGACTGATGGACGGAAGAATGGGAGGCGAAGGTAGTAGAGAGGAGAAGCTGTGTGCACACAGGAGAGCCGTCTCTCCTCCCCCCACAGCTGGCTTGAGACTAGTCCCCATTGAAAACGCAGCTACTGTGTGATTGACGGGCCAGCCGGTAGCTTCCTTCAGTTGGAATCCAAGATGCCAGTACCATTCTGTCTCCTGGTTGCCCTTCCCCTACCAAAGCGCTCTACTCATTCACGCGCTCCTGCACTCATAAATGCGCACCAGCGTGCCGGGCAAGTTCCAGTGCATGGGTTCGAACTCCACATCGGGCTCGCTGCTGTCAGCCTGAAAGCGCACCCACTGCCCATTAACCTGAGGCAGAGCAGATTACTCCACTTAAGAGGCATGAGCTTCGGGCTTCTTCTCTCTTCTTGAACCTTTCTCTTCTTGAAGATATCAAAAACTGTCATTGTCCACTCATCATGCACCTTTTTTGTGCCAGGCATTGGGCCGGGGGTGGGGGGCGTATGGTGGGTGGGGCGCATTGGGACCCTGCCCTCCCTCCAGAAGCTCGGAGTCCATGAGGGATGGGGGCTGCCTCCCGGGTGTCCTTGGTGCTGGGCCGAGACAGCCACCGTTCAGCGAGCCTGGAACCCCGGCCTCTTTCCTCGGCCTTCCCGGGCTGCCAGGCCTGGCTGCGCGCTGGTCCCCTGTCGTAATCACACTCTTGTGTGAGCCTGTCAGGGCTCCAGTCGCCTTCATCTGCTAACCCTGGGTCTCAGTTCGGCCACCCCCGGCAGCGGATCTCGGGACAAGGATGTGAATGCGGGTCGCGCGTTTGCCTCTCAGAACTGGCCCCACGGAGGGGCGGGGATGCTGGGGTAATCCTCCAGCAACCCCTGTGTGCCCTTGATGGACGGCTGCTCCCGGGAGAGTGTACTCCCCATGTTTCCAGCCTGCCTCCCTCACCGGCCAGGGAAAGCCCTTGGCGGAGGGCAAGCGGCAGGTGCTTTTGGGTCCGAGGTGGTCGGCACCTATGAGCACGAGTAGTGTTGTTGGGATAAGGGTGGGGCACCACCAGTGTCTGCGACACCCCGTGTGGCCCTTCCAGCGGTGTGACCAGGGCAGCTGGTCCTGCTGGCCACGGCTTAGCAGGCCCCATGGTGACAGACCTCAGTCCTCAGACCTGAGCTGGGTCAGGGCCAGAGAGGCTTCTCATCTTTTTTTTTTTTTTTTAAGTTTATTTATTTATTTATTTATTTTTTGAGAGAGAGAGAAAGAGAGAGAGAGGGAGAGAGAGCGTGAGCCAGGGAGGGTCAGAGGGAGAGGGAGACACAGAATCCGAAGCAGGGTCCAGGCTCTGAGCCGTCAGCACAGAGCCTGACGTGGGGCTCGAACTCATGAACGGTGAGATGGTGACCTGAGCTGAAGTTGGACGCTTAACTGACTGAGCTACCCGGGAGCCCCTGGTTGTTGAAGTCAACTGAACAGCTGCCAGAGGACTTCCTCTGTATCCAGGACTGCTCCAGGCATGTGGAAATAAGAGGGACGTCCAGCAGAGCCTGTGACACTCGCCTCGGGGGCCACCTCGGTACTCAGCATCTCCATTCGTGGTGGGATTCTTTTTTCTGGGTTTGACCTGTCTGGGCCGGAGCTCAAAGAACCTTTATGACCACGGCGCCGGGATGGCTCAGTTGAATGAGTGTCCGACTTTGGCTCAGGCCATAATCTCACAGTGCATGGGTTCGAACTCCACATCGGGCTCGCTGCTGTCAGCCTGAAAGCGCAGAGCCCGCCCCGGATCCTCTGTCCGCAACCCGCCCCCCCCCCGCCCCCCCCCACCCCTCCCCTGCTTGCAGTCTCTCTCACTCTCAAAAAATAAATAAGGCGTTAAAACAAACAAACAAACAAACAAAAAGAGCCCTATGACCTGGGCACATAGTGGGTTTCTGAACACCGGAACGGGGGCCCCTGCCCAGATGAACGGCTAAACCTGTGGCAGCCTTGAACCAGCCTGACGTGGAGCCTTCGTCAGCGAGGAATGTCTATAGGGCCTTGTGAACATTGCGCTGCTCACCCAGGCGGGGAGGGGAGTGCACAGTCTCCGCCAAGGTCGACGGGACACTTCTGGCTGTTTCACAGTCTTCAGGCCCCGGTGGGTTGAGATGAAGGGAGTGGACTGTCTTCTATCCCTGCTGTGCGGGCTCCTGCGGGTCCTGCCACTGAACCCAACAGAAGAGCTTCGCCCGCGAGTCAACAGTCCAGAAAGGACTCCCCCACCCCACCCCCAGCCTTTGCCGATTGGGAAGCAGAAACTCCTCTGACCTCCTTGCCACAAAGGTTCGGCCAGCATAGCACTGAGGGCCGATAACGATGCACCGTAAAGGCTCACGGGGACTGGTGAAGCCTCCCGTGCACTCTCCTTACCTTCCCACCAAGGCCCGGACCTGTGAGATCAAGCTGTATGCAGCCAGAGAACGCAGAATCTTGAGGAAGCATTGTGGAAGGGGGAAAATATTGATGATTCTTTGACACAATCTCCCTTCCCCAACCACCCACCCCCTCCCCCGCCACGCCTTTTCCTGGGGCCCAGCAACAAATGTCTTACATTTTTGTAACTCTGTCTAGTTTCCTCAGTACTTTCACAAACACCAACACGTTTACCTGCCCATTATCGGGAGGTCTGTGCGGTGAGCATTCGATTCCCATTATACAGACGAAGTTACGCGCTGAGGCTCAGAAAGCCCCAGAATAGGCACCTGCTTCAGTCATGATTAGATACAGCGACTCAAAATAGCTGTGACTTAAACAAAATGCAAGTTTACTTTTCTTTCCCATGAGAGTCGGGGGACAGGCAGCTCTGTTCCACAAAGTCACAGGGACCAGAGATCCACCTGTTGCTTCGCCAAACCTGAGATGTAGTCCTTCACCTTCATGTTCCAAGATGGCTGCCGGAGCGCCATCCATCACATTTACATCCCAGGCAGCGGAAGGGAAGAATGGATGAAGAATAAGAAGGGGGGAAGAAGGCATGCCGTTTCCCTTTAAGGACGCTTCCCGAAAGTTGCACTCACCACTTCTGCTTTCACTCTAGAATTTAGTCATCTAACTGCAAAGAAGGCTGGGAAACGTAGCCTTTGCTCCAGATGATCACATTTCCAGGTAAAAATCGGGGATCCTATTTCTATGAAAAGGGGAGAACATATATCGGGGGAGAATTACTCGTTCCTGCTACAGTGACTTTGCCATCGGAGGGAGGAAGCAGCTTTTGAATCTAGTTTTTCTGACTCCGAATCTGGCCTTCTTTCCCCTCCACCTCGTGCGGTATCTCTTATGTGTAAGAGATTCACAGAACCATACATTTTCCTCATTGACTGGACCCAAACCAGTTTCTCTGGTTCCTCCGACCATTGGTCCTCATCCTGTCCTTTAGTACCTGTCCGACGAGGAAGCTCCTACTCTTCTTTTCGATGCTTGAAAAACACCCTCCCGATCCCCCCGATTCCTCTCTCTTCTGAGCTACATGTTCCATGTTCCACTAACCGGTCCTTGGCTGGCCTGCCGTTGACGTCCTTCTCCTTTCTGGACATCCTCCTGTCGAGGGCTGCTCCTCTTACAGTATGGCTGCCGCACTAGGACACGCTTCCCAAAGAGGAGGCGAATGTCCCTGAAGACTGGAGCTACAGGGCACGCAGCCCGGGACCGCTTCAGCAAGAGGGACTCGTAGGGTAAATGCAGGGCCCACTGGAGGTCCCTGCTTGTGCTCTTCGTTCTCTGCAAAATGCATGGTGGGCACAGGGCCAGAATAGAAGGACCCCACTACTTTGACAGCCGGGATGTGCGTTCAGAGTTTCTTTCGTCTCTGGGATCTTAAGCATTATGGACTGAATGTCTATGTCTACTCGACCTCGGATTCTTTAGCGTTTATTTATTTTTGAGGGAGAGAGAGAGAGAGAGCAAGCAGGGGAGGGGCAGAGAGAAAAGGAGACACAGAATTGGAAACAGGCTTCAGGCTCTGAGCTGTCAGCACAGTTCGAACCCACGAACCTCGAGATCATGACCTGAGCCAGAGTGGGATGCTTAACTGACTGAGCCACCCCGGTGCCCCTTACCCCAGATTCTTATGATGAAACCCTAGTCCCCAGTGTGATGGCATCTGGAGATGGGACCTTTGGGAAGTGATTGGTCGTGAGATGGAGCCCTCATGATAGGATTAGCACCCTTAAAAGAGACACCAGAGTGCTCTCTCGCTTGCTTGTGTGCTTGTGTTCTCTCTCTCTCTCTCGCCTGCAAAATAAAAGAATTAGATTCAACAGCTTCTCAAGTCCTTTCCAGCTGAGATCGCGTGGACGTGAAACTAACGGAAAAAACACGCCAAGGGCTCTGTCATCGTGATGTCTGGAGTTCGAATCGCGGCTCTGCCTTAACAAGCCGTGTGACCTTGAATAAGTCGCTTGCCATCGCTGAGCCCAACTTGCTTGATGTGTAACGTGGGGGATGAGTCGCTTCTCGAGAGCGACATGAGGGCCAGACTCTTGGGGTCACGGTCCCGGCATAGAGATGGGCGTATCCGGCGCTGCCCGGTGTGTTTTGGCTTTCTGGGGGGGGTCGGGGTCCTGCTCTAGCTTTCCCTGGGGTCAGGAGCTGCCTCCTCTCTCCGTCTCACCTGTCATAGTCACTCCTGGTGACCAGTAATGCTCCAGATCATACCAGAGCCCCTAAGGTAGCCAACTGATCAGTCCCGGCAGAGGTAACGGGGACCACCCAGGTAGGCGGCTCAGCACGGAGGGAGGCCACCACAGTGGATATTAAACATTCGCCGAACAGCACAGTGGAAATACTGGCAACACTTTAATCAGAGTGGGGCCTCTCAGGGCAGGACCGGCCAGATGTCCTTTCTGGGGTGGGAGCCCCGTGCGCAGCGCTTTAAAGTTTCTCAAAATAAGGGCGCCTGGGTGGCTCAGTCGGTTAAGCATCTGACTTCGGCGCAGGTCACCATCTCACGGTTCGTGAGTTCGAGCCCCGCATCCGGCCCTCTGCTGTCACGGTCAGTGCAGAGCCCGCTTTGGCTCCTCTGTCTCCCCCTCTCTCTGCCTTCCCCCCACGCGCACATGCATGCACATGCTCTGTCTCTCAAAAGTAAATACGCATTAAAAAAAAAAAACACGTAAAGTTTCTCAAAATAAAGCTGAAAGGACTCCTGCTGCCAGTACAAAGTCGCTGAGGGGTTTTCCCTCTCCTGCCATGGTTCTGGCTCCCCTTGATAGGACTACTTGGCATTAACTCGGAAGGTGACTGTAGAGGTGATTAGGTTAACATGAGGTCATACGGGGGTGGGGGGGACCCTAATCCAGCCTGACTGGCGTCCCCTCTAAGAAGAGGAGGTTCGGACACAGACACACCCAGAGGGAGGAGCATGTGGGGACACGGGGACACCGTGGGAGGGCAGCCGTCTGCAAGCCGCACAGGGAGACCTCAGGGGAAGCCAGCCTGGAGGCCCCTTGATCTCGGACTTCCGGCCTCCAGAAGTCCGGGACCATCAAGCTCCGTCGTGAAAGGCACTCAGCGTGTGGTACTCTCTTATGGCGTCCCGAGGACACCGAGACAGCCCCTCCGACCCCCTTCTGAGCTTTCATCCTGAGAAAAGAAAAAAGCCGAAAAGAGAAGGATGCCAGCTCGAGTGGATTGGCATTTATCGTCCATTTTCTCACGCCTGTAAACTGCCAAATGCACGGGCCCTGTTATTACAAGGACGTTTTAATAATAAGAGCCAACAGGAGCTGATTGTGGCTAATAGCAGGGTCTGAAGATGAGATATTTTGGGGGGACTCTCGTATAAACCAAGAACACAAAACCTAGTATGAACGTGAATGTTTACGTGTGAAAAGGAACAACAAATTACAGCATTTGGGAGCTCACGAAGGCCTCAAACTTCACAACATCCAGGGGGAAAACAATAATATATTTACTAATTAACTGTCTGAAACACTTCTGTGATTCTTTTTTTCTCCTCTTTTGGGCTGCACGGCTTTGATTGCTTCTCATACGGTAGCGATGCTTTAATATCGTTTTCTATGGAGACAATAGAAAGATCACGCCGCTGTGAAGTTCCTTTCGGGTTCACAGGTTGTCACTGGCAGTGAGTTTCCGTTGTGATGTAATCCCAGAGTGACATTCTGAAGCATCCGTACGTCTCCTTTGTTTGTTTTTTGGTCTCACTACCGAGGTACTTCGATCTTCCTGTCCTTTTTGAGTTTTGGTGCGATGAGTCATTCTAAACACACACACACACACACACATACACACACAATTAATGTGACATTAAGGTGTACATATTAAGCCGCATAATTGCGGGACGCCTGGGTGGCTCGCTCGGTCAAGTGTCTGACTTCGGCTCAGGCCATGATCTCACGGTTTGTGAGTTCAAACCCCGCGTCGGGCTTTGTGCTGACAGCTCAGAGCCTGGATCCCGCTTCTGATTCTGTGTCTTCCTCTCTCTCTGCCCATTCCCCACTCACTCTCTGTCTTTGTCTCTGTGTCTCTCTCTCTCTCTCTCTCTCTCTCTCTCAAAAATAAATAAACATTGGGGCGCCTGGGTGGCGCAGCCGGTTAAGCGTCCGACTTCAGCCAGGTCACGATCTCGCGGTCTGTGAGTTCGAGCCCCGCGTCAGGCTCTGGGCTGACGGCTCGGAGCCTGGAGCCTGCTTCCGATTCGGTGTCTCCCTCTGTCTCTACCCCTCCCTGCTCATGCTCTGTCTCTCTGTCTCTCTGTCTCTGTCTCTCTCTCAAAAATACATAAACATTACAAAGCATTAAGCCGTAGAATTGCGTAATGAAATAAAATTACTCTTCAACTACCTGCATTGACGTGCTGATGAACACACGAGTTTTGTCACCTGAGCACTTGTTTCTTTCGGCTGTTTCGCTGCATCGGTAGCAATTTTGTGTGCTGCTTTTTCTGGATCCCCCAGACTTCATCAGGACAGGATGCGTCAGATACGCTAAAGTGCAATCGGAAAAACTGGGCTGCTTCCTGCTCGTGTAGCAGACGGGCTTGTGTTTCTAGGACTGCTTTAGTTCTGTGCCCTACAAACACATGGATTCCGATAAAGCCTATTTTGTGCAATTCCCGTCAGAAAGGAAATAAAACTAAATGGCGCGTTATTAATTGCAGACACTGCGTTATTGAGTATATTCCTGACGGCAGCGAATTTCCATTCCGAGTAGGCATCGATGAGAACGGGATCCGTCACTTACAATTTCCACATCCGATGACTGGAAGATCTCCCACAGACCAGCTTCTGGCACCATACATTTCCGGCTTTGTTTCTCTCCACTACCTACCTGCTTGGGGGGACGGGGGGGGGGTGACTGCAGGGCAGTGGGAGCCACAGGACCCTGTGGCAGATCGTATTTTTCAAATTAGTCACAAGGTCTGCCATCCACACGCTCTTCTCGCAACGGGATATTGGCCTTCCTTTCACTGAGGCGTGGGGTCTGTCCTTCCTCCTGAATCTGGGCGGGTCTGTGACTAGAGCAGAAGTGACAGTTTGTGACTTCCACGCTTAAGTCACAAAGTGATACCGCTTCTACCTGGCCCTCTCGGGACACTCGCCCTGGGAACTCAGTCGCCAGGCCGTGAGGAAGCCCGGGCCACACTCAGAGAGGCCACGGCCAGCCGACATCTCAGCCAACAGCCGGCGTCAACCACCACATTTGGGAGTGAGGAACCTCCAGACGATTCCGGCCCCCAGCCTCCAAGCCACCCCAGCCGACGCCGTGTGAAACGGAGACGGGCCGTCCCACTGAGGCCCGCCCACTGCGGATCTGTGAGCAAAACAAATGATTGCCGTTGTTTTAAGCCACTGAGTTCTGGGGTGACTTACTAGGTTGTAACAGATTCCGAGAACAGACATATATATTGTGAGACGATCTCTTGCACGCACCCTCCACTCCCAGGGCTCCCAGGAGCCCAGTAAGAATGTTCCCAAATTTGTGTCAGGTGTGTTGGCTAACACCAGCTTTGCAAAAACGAATTGTACCCTCGCTCCGACTTTCCCACAGCCAAATCCCAAATATGCCCGTGGCTACTCCTACACCACCAGACTCACCGGGAGGTATGACTAAGCGGCAGTCAAATTGGAAACAAACGATGGTCTGTACAAAACGGAAGCACCCTGCTCCCCCCGAGCCAAGCCTGGAAGGGCCCCGTGTGTGGGAATGAGGTGCCTCGGTGCTTTACTGGGTTCACAGTAAATCTACTTCTGTAGCCGATATTTATTGAATGCTTATAAATGCTAGGTCCCGGGCTAAGCCTTTGATATGAATGGTCCCATTTGAGCTTCAATTGTGACCCTGCAGGTGGATATTATTCTCCTCCCCACGTTACAAGTGAGAAAACGGAAGTCCAATATAATCCAAAGATGTTCAGAATGTAGTTACTGAGCTTTGGCAGCCAACAGCCATTGGCTGCAAGGGTCTTCCATTGTACAAAGGATCCGCAGATCTATCGCGGGTGTTATAACAACCCTCCAGGCATCATTCTCACGTCCATTTTATAGACATGTGCACCGAGGTGAGGCACTGAACCGGGATTGTGGTAAATACCAGGAATTCCAAGGTGCATGCTTTACTTTTAAGAATACGGGTTCTGAGGCGCCTGGGTGGCTCAGTCGGTTAAGCGGCCGGCTTCGGCTCAGGTCATGATCTCGCGGTCCGTGAGTTCGAGCCCCGCGTCGGGCTCTGTGCTGACAGCTCAGAGCCTGGAGCCTGCTTCAGATTCTGTGTCTCCCTCTCTCTGACCCTCCCCTGTTCATGCTCTGTCTCTCCCTGTCTCAAAAATAAATAAATGTTCAAAAAAAATTAAAAAAAAAAAGAACACGGGTTCTTCGAAAGGGCTAAGAAACGCTTTTTTCAAAAAAAAATTTATAGAGAGAGAGAGAGTGAGAGAGAGTGAGAGAGCACTTGTGTGAGTCCGAGAGGGAAAAGGGCAGAGGGAGAGAGAGGTAGATCCCAATCCGCTCTCAGCACGGAGCCTGATGCAGGGTTCAGTCCCACAACCGTGAGATCATGACCTGAACCAAAATCAAGTCAGACACTCAACCGACTGAAAACACAGATGCCCCAAGAAATGCTTTTAAGATGGAGAAAGTAAGCAAAGGATGCTGGGGATGTTAGCATAATGCGAAGGAGAAGTTATGAAATGCTATGGATAGTGGGCGTGGGCCTTGAGATGGGGCCGAAGAAGTGTTGTCCCCCTCAGATGAACTTTGAGTTATCACCCTAACGCTTCACCTACCAAGGATGGATTTCTCCTTCTGGTGGACCGGTGCACCCTTTTGGGGTGAAGGCATGGATAGTTAGCAGACTGGTACTGAGGACTTTTTGCGCATAAGACCCTGAGCCGGATTCTAGCCTTGCCTTTGAAGAGCTTTGGGTCCCGCTGGGAAGAAAAATTTAAAAATGGTAGTAACGTGGACAACCACTCGGATTCTTTGAGAATCCGTCACCATGTGAGGCACTTTCCCCCCTCCATTATAGTGTTCAAGCCTCAAAGCCATCGTGTAGAGATGAGCATTACTAGTCTCCTTTTTAAGGAGACAATCAGGGGGTTATAATTTGCCCGCGTCCGCAGCAATGAAGTAGCGGGATTGGGATTTGAAGCAAAGACTTGCTGTCTCCATGCCCCCTGTTTTTCCGCTCTGGTTAGTGCTATAGAGTTTTAATCTACAAAGGGTCCAAAGGGGTGTCCTGAAAGCCAGAGAGAAGGTAGAGCCTTAAATGCAGAGGGTGGGGTCCCTTTATCCTGGCAGAGAGATTCAGGGTGAACCCTGGGGGTGCAGTATGAACAGAGGCAGAGACTGATAGGACACTGGGGGTGCTGCAAAGGAAGGCTCAAGCAGAGAGTATGTCAACATGACAGGAGATGATTTATTCCTACGTATTTGATGTTTTGTAAATGCTATTATAAAATGTTTTTGATTTTGACTTTTTCAACGTTTTTTTATTTTTGAGAGAGAGAGAGAGAGTCAGAGCGCGGGTGGGGTAGGGCAGAGAGACCGGGAGACACAGAATCCAAAGCAGGCTCCAGGCTCTGAGCCGTCAGCACAGAGCCCGACGCGGGGCCCGAACTCATTAATCGTGAGATCGTGACCTGAGGCAAAGTTAGACATTTAACCAGCTGAGCCACCCAGGTGCCCCCAAATGTTTTTTTAAATAATGGATTAATTAATTAATTAATTTTAATGTTAAAGTTTATTTTTGAGAGCAAGAAAGACAAAGCGTGAGTGGGGGAGGGGCAGAGAGAGAGGGAGACACAGAATCCGAAGCAGACTCCAGGCTCCAAGCTGTCAGCACAGAGCCCGATGCGGGGCTCGAACTCACAAACCAGGAGATCATGACCTGAGCCGAAGTCGGATGCTTAACAGACTGAGCCACCCAGGCGCGCCCCTGTTTTTTATTTTTTAGTTTTTTTGTTGCTAACACAGAGAAATGCAATTGATTTTTGAATATTCACCTTATGTCCCATGACCTTACTAAATTCATTTATCAGTTCTAGTAGTTTGTTTATAGATTTCCTTGCATTTTCTCTATACACGATTATATCAGCTGAGGACAAATAGAGTTTTACTTCTTCCCGTCCAAGTTTTATGCTTTTTCTTGCTTTATTGCACTGGCTAGGACCTCCAGTACAACATTGAATAAAAGTGGGGAGAAGGGATGTCTTTGCTTTATTCTCAATCTTAGGGGGAAAGCGATTGGTCTTTCAGAATTAAGTATGAGGTTAGCTGTAGGTTTTCTGTAGATGCCCTTTATCGAATCGAGAAAGCTCCCTTCTATTGCTAGCTTGCTGAGAGGCTTTATCGTGAACTAGGCAAGCCCTCTTAAATGTTTCTTAGACTGTGTAACCGGATTTCAGTTGTGCCATGGGGAATTAGGGAGGGTCATGACCTGTCATTCATTCATGGAGTAATTATCGATTTAGGTCCCTGTTCTCTGTCAGGAGGTAGAGGAGGCAGACTGTAACAGTTATCAGCATAATATAGCCATGTCCAGCTCAGTGGCAATCTCCCAAGGTCATCAGCAAACGGGGAGACCTGCACAGTGACTGACTAGGCAGAAAAGGCAGAGCAGAAGGACCTGGAACCTGCTTCAGATTCTGCGTCTCTCCCTCTCTCTGCCCCTCCCCTGCTCGCACTCTGTCGCTCACTCTCTTTCTCTCTCAAAAATAAACAAACAGTAAAAAAATTAAAAATGAAGTAAAATAATAATTCTGTGATCACAGTCTGTGGAGACTGAGTGCAAATTTCTGTTAGAACTTCCCTGGAAAGGAGGAAGCGCTACTTTTTTTTTTTTTTTTAAAGTAATTACATTTTAAAACATAGAAGAAAGTTAAAAGGCCTTTACAAGGAAACACCTAATTACCCACCCCCCCCCCCCCGCCATATTAAACAATCGCTAACATTTTGCCACATTTGCTCTATTTATATTAGGCTGAACCACATGAATTTGCCTTTTGTGTTGATCAAAAATGGTTGACCCTCAGAAATTTCATATGGATGTAAGTACTTTATGCTTCTGTCATCTCACCTGAAAGTTCCAGATGCCAGTACACTTCACCCTTAAATACTTGTGTATGCGTCTCCTGAGAACAGGAACATCCTCCTATAAAACCACAATACCATGATCACACCAAGAAAATTAACATCATTTCATATATGTGGTAGCCAGTCTCCAAGATGGCCCCCAGTGGTCTCCATCTCTGGTATTCACACCTTTGTGGATTCTTCTCCCATAGTGAATAGGGCCGACCTGAGTAACCAATAGGATGTTGAGGAACTGACAGAGCGTGATTTCTGAGGCTAGGTCATAAAAGACATTGTGGCTTCTTCTTTGTCTCTTGGGCTCACTCACTCTAGAAGAAGCCAGCTGCCATATTGTGAAGGCACTCAAGTAACCTATGGAGAGGCCAACATGGCAAAGAACTGAGGTCTCTTGTCAATAGTGAGAATTAACTTGCCAGCCATGTGAGTGAGCCACTTGGAAGCAGATCCTCCAGCCCCAGTCAAGCCTTCAGTTGACTGCAGCCCCAGCCAACATCTTGACTGCAACCTCATGAGAGACCCTGAGTCAGAACCATTCGGTCAAAACGGTTCTCATTTCCTGATCCACAGGCACTGTGTAAGATAATATATGTTTGTGATTATTTTCAGCCATTAAATATTGGAGGTAATTTGTTACTTAGCTCTAGAGAGCAATTAAACAGCTAATACATCGTCCAGTATCTAATCCACATTCACGTTTCCCCAGTTATCCCCAAAAGTCTTTTAGAGTTTTGGTTTCTTTGTTTGTGGGGGTGGAAAACAAGGTTCACACACTGCACTAGGGTAGTATGTGTCTACAGTCTTGGTCACTGGGAAGGGGAAAACTTGTGACTGAAGGCAGAGTAGAATTGACCCACTCGTGTTTGGGAACACGATGATTTATCCTGAGTAACAGTGGAAGATAAAGTTGAAGTAATGGCAGATGCTCATTGGGTGTTTACAGTGGGGCTAAATAATTTGCCCCAGGTCACACATTAGTAATTGATGGAGCTGAATTGGGATTTGAACCCAAGCAGGCTGGCTCCACAGCCCATACCATTAGCCACTACACTGTCATGTGTAAACCATAGAAGCCTTTGCTGCAGTTTTTTGAAGGAGGTCTGGAAAGATTCAGGGAAGAGAGAGAAAACATAAATGCTATGAGAACCACTAGACTATACTTTATAACGTGGAGGAAAATTGGGGGTGGGGGGTGGGGGGTGGGGGTAGCCAACCGCTTCAATGTGTGTATAAAGCAAAGAAGGCTGATTGGTGTTTCCTCATCTTGACAGGAACCGGATGTGTCGGAGAAAACCTCATTCGTCCTCGTGTAGAGTCTGTCTGGAATGGGGACGGAAGAGGCAGACATCGCTGGAGAAGGAAAGCCGTCTGGGTGGGATGGTTTAAGTCCTCTTCTCTGGGCAGTAGATTGCCGAGCTCCAGGACCTCTTAGGGTTCTGCTGAGCCCAAGGATTTCATGAGCTTTCGTGCCCACTTGTGACTTGTTGCTCCTTTCTGGCTGCCTCTAGTGGACACCGTTGGTACCCTGCCCACTGGTAGCCCCTCAGTGCCCATCCCTGCACTCAACACAGTGTTGTGCAAGATAACTTTCGGTGATAATAGAAATGCTCCCTATCTGCACTGTCCGACGGGTGCCCACTAGCCACATGTGGCTATTGAGCACTTGGACTGTGACCAGGGTGACTTCGAAATGGAATTTTGCGTTTCATTTTAATGGATTTAGATTTAAATGGCTAGTGGCTACCTACTGGCCAGCACAGAGCTTCTGATGGTTGTTTACTGAGAACACCTGCAACTCTCTGCCTGAGGTCTTTTATTTCTGGTCAAAGGAGTTCTGCTGCCTACTCCGCCCCCCCCAACTCCTACCCCACCCCCACCCCACCCCCTGGCCTGGCTCTGGTGAGCAGGTGGTAAGCCAAAGATCCCCCTCCCAGCCGCTTCCCTCCAACTAACAAACTGAGGGGGTGCCTCACCCCTTGTTGGGATAGCAGACGCTCCTGTGGGTCCCAGAGTTCCCCAGGGGGGCTAAGCCCCAGTTGCCCACGGTGCTAAATGAGTTGATTAATGACCTTGTATTGGCAGTAGTCCCTCCTCCATTTCACTTCCCTCCCAAATAAAGTACTTGCACTTGAATCTGTTGCAGGGTTTGTTTTGATCCAAGCTGAGACCCGCCTGCCTCAGCTAAGTTCAAATCCAAGAAACAAATGTCCAAGACAGTTTGCACTCCCACTTGTACACAGAGGGAAGAAATGATCTGACCGGTCCGTCCGCCGCCTATATGCCTCCGAACAGAACTGACGTGCACCTCTGCCCCGATGGTGACAAATGTTTCACTGTCTTCACTCTGCTGGCTGCAAGTCCTTTTGTCCTGAGGACCCCAGGCTGGCAGGAAACCCAGGATTGTCCAGGACCCAGCAGAACCCCTCTGCCTATCTCTGCTGAGCGGTCCGGTTCTGCAAGTGTGGGCGGGGCCTCAGGTTCAGGGTTGGCTGTTTATCTTCAAGGTCAAAGTCAAGCTCGCCGAGGGGGCCAGGTCTCTCCAGAGGGTAAGAGCAAAGCTCCGTGGAGTCAGTCTGTGACGAAGGGTGGTGTCAGCCAAGGGTGGCATTTTATTGTTAAACCTTTTCCTTCAACTTGGCCCTATCAAGGGGTACCTCAGCTGCAAGGGGAACACATTTGAAAACTTTCAATGCAGAAAAACTCCTCTCCTTTGTCCCACTATGCTCAGCCCCATAGCTTCCCCTTATTGATGTCTCTTCTTTAATAAAGAGCAGTGGACTCCTTATAACCGCCACCCCCTGGCAAGTGGCCACATCTATCCCCACCAGCCCCCAGAATCTAAGATCAGAGATTTTTTTTTTAATGTTTATTTATTTTGGAGAGAGCGCAAGAACGCAGGGGAGGGGTAGAGAGAGAGGGAGACAGAGGATCCGAAGCAGGCTCTGCGCTGATAGCAGAGAGCAAGACGCGGGGCTTGAACCCACGAATCGTGAGATCACGACCTGAGCTGAAGTCGGACGCTTAACTGACTGAGTCACCCAGGCGCCCCTAAGATCAGAGATCTTGACAATAGGGCTTGTCCCTCCCTGACATTATACACACATATGCGCCCTTTACGCCAGCATTGATCAGACTTAAAATGTTTATTATGTTTTTACCGTACCTCTTGTGAAGAGACTTTCTTATAAGACTTTAACCGTGACCGACGATTCCCCCTCGCTTTCTGGTAGATTATTTCTGCTAGGCAATTCAGCCAATGGGCTGGAATTAATGCAAACTGGGTTTTTTTTTCCTGAAGGGTCAGCACAGCCTGTTGGCTGGGACTGAGCGACTGTGGACAGGCTTTCTCTGCCGCTGCGCCCAGGACAGGTGCGAGCCCCGGGCGCCCAGTGGTTTCGTGAAACTGCGGGTCCAGAGAGGGCTCCTCTGTCCGGCAGAAGGGCCCAGCCCTCTGGCTGAGGAGCCGGCCAAGCACAGAAGCCCGGCCAGGGCTGAACGGGGAACATTTGGAGCTGGTGTAATTGCTTATGTAGTTTTAATTGCTCATTCATCATGCTAACAGGCCCAGAGTACTGATCGTTTGCCACGTGCTCAGTAATTAAAAGACCAGGGGGTGAGGTAGGGTGATGAGGAGTGGCGGGGTGAAATGAGGTGAAGAAAAGCCAAAATGCACAGCACAGAAGGCAATTGGGGCAGTGGCTTGTCCCCTTTCTGACACTGAACGAGGGCTGTGCTCCACACCAGCGTTGCACAGGTGTCGGTTTGCGCTCGAGAGCAACCTTGCCCCCCGCTCCCTCCGCCGCTCCCTGGGAGGAAACCCAGAGCCCGGACAGCCCTTTTCGGTTTGCAAGTCACTTCCGCCCACATCATCCCTTTTATTCCTAGCTGACCCAGTGAGATCGATAGGGTTTGGGCCTCCGGGGTTCAGGTGAGGAGAAAAGGCTCCATAAAGTGCTTTGCCCAAGATCACACGATGGCTGGGAACTGGTGGGGTCGAAACCCGGACCCACGTCTTGTCTTTCCAAATCTGTGGCTTTGGAGAAAGCTCGTCCCCAGCCAAACATGGGGTTTTCTCTTCGTCCCACTGACATTGTCATGATAGTGGCTTCCGGAATGAATATCCAAAGGCCTGGGGAAAAATACTGATTCCTAGGTCCCACCTTCAACAATGGCGGCAGGGTTTCGAAGGTTCAGGGTGGAAGTCCATGGATAGGATGTGCCCCCCCGGCAGCTCTAAGGGCTTCCAGAGCCCTTTCCAAAGGACACACGGTTGGCCCTCGTCCCTCTTCAAAGAAAGGCCTCGCGGCAGGTGTCTTGGTTCGGGATCCCCCAGAAGCAGATTCCAAGTCAAGCAATTTGAGTGCAAAAAAGTTTATGGGGAAAGGTGGGGGAGATTCTGGAAGAATTGGGGGGGAATGAGACAGGCAGAAAATGGAGGGCACCTGATGAAGCAAGTTGCCTCTGCAGGCAGCGTGGGCTTAATCCCACTGGGGTTGTCTAGGATGCAACCCAGGACGCGTCCCACGGTTCTCTCACCCAAGAGGCGAGGGTGCTGGGGTGTTTATACTCCAGCTGTCCTAGTGGGTGTAAATTCCTTGTCACTTTCACTTTCAGCCTCAGCAGAGCAGAGCAGGCTCCAGCCCCAAGAGCAAGTCCTCGGGCAAAAGAGGTGAAGATTCTGGCATTTGTGAGTTTGGCCGGTGTGTGCTACAGTGGCAGGCCCTCAGGCACACAGGCAGGAGGAGGAGAGTGTCCCTACAGCAGGTATCTGCCATTCCGTCATCGGGGAGGTTCCTGAGTGCCCCTGCCCCCAACCGTGATGTTCATCTGCCTCCACCGGCAGCTCAGCTGTTCTCGAACAGTTTGCAAGTCGAAATAGCATTAGTGTTCCCCCGGGAGTTATTTACGCATTTATTTTCCTTCTCAGTTCTTTCTTATTCTCCCGCTCAGGCAGAAGATCTCCGACCCTGAAAGCCAAAGGAGACGTAGTGACCGTTACCAGAAAGAAGGCAGCATGGAGAGTGAGTTAAGGAGAATCTGAAATCTGTGATGTGCTCCTTCCATTCCGACCACAATTCAAGGACGTGGTCCTTGTTCCCAGTGGAGGACATAGACGGCCAATGTCAACCCACACAACTCTCCCCCCCCCCACCCCAGAAAGTGAACCCAGGGTTATGCCTGACTGCTGACTTGATGACTATCATTCTAGAACATTCTTTCCCTCTCAAGAAAGCACAAGGGAAGACCAGTGAGTGAGAGTGATGTTATTACAGGGATACCCTTGAATGTAGTCTAATTTCTTTAAGCAAATGATTTGACATTTGTGTATCTTATCGTTAATAACAAATTTTGTGCGAGGCCACTCATAGCTGATGGGGACACATTCATTGAGAACCGCTATTCTGTATGCCATCAAAAAGAAACGTTTGCTTTCTTTTTACATCCAGGGCAGCAAACTTCCTGGAAATGGTCCGTGTGCATGCCTGGCTAACTTTCCATCAGTTGATCAATAAATCAATCAACAAATATTGATCAAGTGTCTACATTGTGCAAGGCATCGTGGAATTATTGTAAATAGAAACATGGTCCCTACCTCAAAGGAGCTCACTGCCTAATTGGGGGTAAGATCTGTAGACATGAAAAGGTAACTTATAAATGCTTAACGAGTGGTGAACATTGATTGGGTTTGGGAGAAATCAAGGAAGACTTCTTGGAGGAAGGGTGATTTGAGCTGGGCCTTGAATGATAGGTAGGAGTCCCACAAAGAGAGAACAATGGAAGGTATTACAGGCAAGAGCAGCAGTGCCAAGGAGGAAACACCCAAAGCCCGTTCGGGGACTGTGAAGGGGTCTGTCTGACTGCGGGGGCGGGGAGGGGCTCACAGAGGGGACAGGCACTGTCCCAGCTTATGGGACAGTTTGGAGCACTGTTGGGTCCCCCTCATTTAAAAAACCACCCAGTCCTCCGTGCTGGAACTTTGTTGCTGCTCCGAACTGAATTGTGTCTCTCCAAAATGTAGATGTTGAAGCCCTAACCCCCCAATGTGACAGTATTTGGAGACAGGGCCCATGACGAGGTAATTAAGGCTAAGTGAAGTCATAAGGGTGACGTCCTAATCTGATAAGATTGCTGGCCTTATAAGAAGGGGAAAGTTTCTCTCTCCCTACCCCCACTTTCCCCTCCCCCTCCTTCCCTTCCCTACCCCCCTCCGTCCATGCAAGCACCCAGGAAAGGCAAGTGTGGACACAGCAAGAAGGCCAAGGTGAGAACCTTTACCGGACACCGACCTTGCTGGCATCTTGATCTTAGACTTCCAGCCTCCAGAGCTATGAGAAACAAATTTTTGTGGCTTAAGCCACCCAGCCTGTGACGGCCTGAGCAGACTCAGACAGTCACTTTCCCCCTAATGGAAGACAGGTGCCTCCCCGGGGTGTTGACTCATGCTCAGCAAAGCAGACAGGTTCGAGCCAGGGTCCATGGAGCTGGCAAGGGTCCCAGGGCCTCCCTGACCCAGTCCGCTCTGCTCCGCCGGGGTGGCCTGGCCTCCACTGCCCTCTCGGGAGCCCACAAGCCTTAAGCAACTACAATTCTCTTCACATCAGGGATGTGCAAGAGGTTCAGGCTGGGTTGACCTGCCCCCTTGCCCCGCACCCCTCCCCAGGGCACGTGAGAGGAGGGTTACCGGATCTAACAAAGAACAACACAGGACACGTAGTTAAATTTGAATTTCAGATGAACAGTGAACAATCTTGATAGGATAGGTATGCCCCGTGCCCTATTTGCAACATACATAGACTGAAAAACTATTCACGGTTTACCTGAAAGTTGAATGTAACTGGACATCCCGTATTTTATCTGTCAGCCCTCTACGGGAGGGCTTGTGGCCCATGCGTGACCCATCAGAAGACCCCATGCTCTCGGTCACAGCAGTTGGTTCAGCGCTGGGCAGCGGACCCAAGGACAGACCCCTCCCTGCCAACACACGCTTGGACTGAAAGCGCCCAAACTGTCAGGACGAAGAAAGTTCCACAGCTGTACGAGGCCTCCCCCAGGGAAGCGCCCGTCTGACAACCAAGTTTTCCCGGAAGTAGAGCCTGGGGAGAAAAACAAGAGCCTAAAGACGGTGCTTAGTTCAGCTTCACCCCTTCCCCAACTGACTCCGAGTTCCGGCAAAGTCTGTGAGGGCTGAGCTGCCTCAGAACTACAAGACTCAAACCTGACTAAACTCAAAGGGAGGGCTGCTCCTAAGACACCCCCTTTTTCATCTCTGAGCAAACAGGGGCTCCTTGGCCCAGAGGGCAGTGAACCATCCCAGCAGGCTTCTCACGCACATTGGGGCTCCGGGGTGTGGCTCTGAGGTGTCACCTCTGCCCCCTGCTGACAGCTGGCAGCCCAGCCCTTAGCTTCCCATCTTCCTCGTAGGTTTTTTTCTGCTCTTCCTCCCTCACGTCCAGCTCTTGTTTCTCTAGAAGGCCTTGTTTCCCTCATCAGCCGTATCTTTTCTGTTCCTTCCCTTCCCTGTCTTGCCCTCCGTGCTTACTTTTAAGAATACATCCCCCAGGGGCGCCTGGGTGGCTCGGTCAGTTGAGCGTCCGACTTCGGCTCAGGTCACGATCTCGCGGTTCGTGAGTTCGAGCCCCGCGTCGGGCTCTGTGCTGTCTCTCAAAAATAAATAAGCATTTAAAAAATAAAAAAATAGGGGCGCCTGGGTGGCGCAATCGGTTAAGCGTCCGACTTCAGCCAGGTCACGATCTCACGGTCCGTGAGTTCGAGCCCCGCGTCAGGCTCTGGGCTGATGGCTCGGAGCCTGGAGCCTGCTTCCGATTCTGTGTCTCCCTCTCTCTCTGCCCCTCCCCTGTTCATGCTCTGTCTCTCTGTCTCAAAAATAAATAAACGTTAAAAAAAAAAAAAAGAATACATCCCCCAGACCCTCTAAACCACAGAGGGCCTGTAGATTTATTCCGGCCATCTTCTGGACTGGATTAGAAATATTGGAGCTGCAAGGGCATGAGGGCTGATCCAATCCAACCCCCTCACTATCCTGAGCTCACAGAAGAGGAGACCGAGGTCCAGAGTGGTTGAATCACCAAAGGCTCCACCAAGAGTTACAGGCAGATCATCGAATAAGAGGAAAGCCACATGATTTAGGGCCAAGGTCCCTGGGTTTGGATTCAGAAAGCCTGTACGTTCGTTCGGATTCTGCCACAAATCACTTAACCTCCGTATGTCCATTTCTCCAGCTCGAGAATGAGCTTAAAACACCATTCACCCCATCGTGACTTCCGAGGCTGGCAGAATTACAAAATTTAGTGTTGGTGGTGTTACCACTATTATTTAACAAGGCTAATCCACCAGTGAGGGAAATGAGCACACATCACGAAATTAATTATAGATGGCTTTTTTTTTTTAAATGACTGTTTATATTGAGAGGAAGGCTTCGTATTTGCCACACAATTTCAGGATAAGTCGTGTTTTGGAAAAATATTAATATTCAGAGCTGTGTTGATTAGCTTCACCCGTGTTGCTAGGCAACAGGGTCCTTTGTAGCCTCTGCAGTGTTGGGATTTTTCTAGGGGTGGGGGTGGGGAAGGGGATGGGGGGATTAGAGGGAGGAAACTACCTTACGGTAAACTGTTCCACTGGTTCAGCCCCTTCCAAAGTTGCTTCCAAAAAAAAAAAAAAAAAAAATATATATATATATATATATATATATATATATATATCTACGCCTTTAACAACCTACGTGATTATAGTTGTTGGATGAGGAAAACCAGAACGTGACCCGGAGCTCACCGCTCACCCATGACTTGAGTTTCAGGTTTGGCAAGACTTGTGTTTACCAGATCAGAGCCGAACCACACGTGGCCCAGGGTTTACCGCCACTGACGTCCACCGTGGCTCAGCGAGGGCGGCCTGCCAGCGCGAAGATTAGGGGGTCGTGAGGCTGTGAGGACAGGCTGCCATGAATCGAATGATCCAGTCTCCTTTAATAGCGTCTGCGGCCTTTCAGCCAAATCTTAGCACTTGAATGGGGCCATCCTGGAGCAAGCCAAAGAGCATGTTTGACATTCATTGAAAACCCAGGACGGGACCTTATAGGGCACCTGCCGCGTGCCAGGCGCTTTGCAGGGTCAGGTCACCACATCCTGGCGCCGGTGCTGGGAAAGATGTAGCATCGTCCCCACTTGGGGGACTAAGGTCCCGAGAGATCAGTCAACTCGGCCTGGGTCACGCCTGCTAGCACGGGGCAGAGCAAGGATTTAAACGCAAGTCCTCGTGTGTGTGAGTGCCGTGTGCCCACTTAACGACATTACCCGCTACGTTAGCCACCACCGAGCGTGTGGCACGAAACAATACCCATTTTATTAAGCTCACAGATCTGTGGGTCAAGAATTGGCGCAGGGCTCAGCCAGGCCATCCTTTCGCTCCTCGTTGTATGTACCGAGACCACCTCGAGGCAGGTCTTCACTCCCACGTCGGGAGCCGGGGCAGGGACAAGCTGTCACCTGGAGCGTGACCCCAGCATGGCGGTCTTGGGGTGGTTGGACATCTTATGTGGCAACTGGTTTTCCCCCCAGCAACTGTCCCAAGAGACCCAGGTAGAAGCCACACGGACCTTTCTGACCTAGCACAGAAGTCACACACTGTCACAGGTGCCATACCCTCCTGGTTGAAGGAGTCACCAGCCCGTTCAGACCCCAAATCTTGACGGGAGGGGTATCAAAGAATTTGGGGACTCTTCTTTTTTTTTAAATTTTTCTTAACGTTTATTTATTTTTGAGACAGAGAGAGACAGAGCATGAACGGGGGAAGGTCAGAGAGAGAGAGGGAGACACAGAATCTGAAACAGGCTCCAGGCTCTGAGCCATCAGCCCAGAGCCCGACGCGGGGCTCGAACTCGCGGACCGCGAGATCGTGACCTGAGCTGAAGTCGGACGCTTAACCGACTGAGCCACCCAGGCGCCCCCCTAGGGGACTCTTTAAAAGAGCTCTAGATACCAAGTTCCTCGTTCCGATGAGAAACGGATAGTCAAAACACTTTGGATGCTCTGAAAATTGAGGAAAGGTATAAACAGTAGAAAGTTTGATATTCAGGGGGCGCCGGGTGGCTCAGTCGGTTAAGCGTCTGACTCCTGATCTGGGCTCAGGTTACAATCTCGCAGTTTGCGAGCTAGAGCCCTGTGTCAGGCTCTGTGCTGACAGCTGACAGCAAGGAGCCTGCCGGGGATTCTCTCTCTGGCCCTCTCTCTCTGCCCCTCCTCTGCTCGTGCACTCTCTCTGTAAATCAACGACTAAACTAAAAAAAAAAGTTGGATATTCAATACTGCAAATTGTACTTTTTTCGGTAGGTTTAGGAAGTGGCCGGTTGAATAACAGCTTTTGTTTGTTTGTTTTGAATTTCATGTTCAGGTGTAGTCGCCAGCTGAGGAACCTGTCTTGCTGACCAGCTAAGTCTCATTTATAATTAATAGTGATTTCGTTTGCATACAGTGTGCTTATGACTTTTAAAAGCCTTCATTCCGCTATGATCGTATTTACAGTATTAGTTTGGTTAGGAGAGCCTTTTCTCCTTGTAGAAATCAAGTGAGATAATGATGTTGTTGAAAGACACTTTGGATATTTTAATGAACTCTGCAATCGTATGCTAGCCTATCTCTTATTCCTTGATGCTCTGCGTCAGGCATTATGCTGGGGTCATTTAGAATATTGAGATGCTGGGGCGCCTGGGTGGTTCAGTCGGTTGAGCGGCCGACTTTGGCTCAGGTCATGATCTCACGGTTCGTGGGTTCGAGCCCCGCGTCGGGCCCTGTGCTGACAGCTCAGAGCCTGGAGCCTGCTTCGGATTCTGTGTCTCCCTCTCTTCTGCCCTGCCCCCACTCGCACTCTGTCTCTCTCTCTCAAAAATGAATAAACGTTAAAAAAGAAATAAAAAAAAAAAGAATATTGAGATGCACGAGACCGTCTCTGGCAGAGACTATTCCCCAATATACTGCCTCTTCTTCTAACATGGTAATCAAACTCTGACTTTAAGCTAGGCACGACATTTCCCAGCCTCCTTTGCAGGTAGGTATGGCCGCATGATTAAAATTAGGCTATTGGGCTATAAGTGAAAGCATCACATGGCTGCTTCCAGGAACCCTTTTATTCTATTTTATTTTATCTTAATTTTTTGTTAATGTTTATTTTTGAGACAGAGAGAGAGAGAGAGAGAAAGGGGAAGGGGGAAAGACAGAGGGAGTCATGGAATCTGAAGCAGGCTCCAGGCTCTGAGCTGTCAGCACTGAGCCCGATGCGGGGCTCGACCTCATGAACCGCGAGGTCATGACCTGAGCCAAAGTTGGATGCTTAACTCACTGAGCCACCCAGGCACCCCTCCAGCAGCCTTTGTAAACAGATAGTTGCTATTTGACCATTTCTCTTTTTATTTTTCATCTCTTGCTGCCTGGAAGGTAGACGTAATGACTGGAGCTCTAGCCACCATTCTGGGCCGTGAGTACAGGGTTTCACCTTAGGAATGGTGGAATGGTAAACCGGAAGAAGCCTCGGTCCCTGAGGTCTTCTTAGGACAGTAGCCGTTCCCATGATGAACTGCTGACCTCTGGACCTTCACAAATGAGAAAGAAACCTCTATCACATTGAAGCTACTGCAATTTTGAGTCTCTGTTGCTTTGAGCCACATTTAATCCTAATCAATACAGTATGTCTCTCTAAGGAGGTCACAATCTAGTGAGGAGACAAAGAAGTGTATAATTATAATCAAAGCAGGATGAAATAAGTGGCCTAACCACCGTGATCATACTTTACAAGCCAAAAATGGGGAGTGGGGCCCAAATAGAAGATTACAGGGTCACTTCCAATTATGAGAAATAATGTGAGAGATGTAGTTTCGATGCTGAAATACTGGAATTTCTAAAACGTTTACATGGTGTATGGAGACAATGTGCCAATATTTTTGAACTTAAGACCAGCCCGGAAGACAGAGGGCAATGGTAGGTACAGAGCCACACCAGAGCTAGAAGGAAAATGCCATATGGGGCCTGGGAGCGGAGCAAGGATTTCTGATGAGGACATCTTAATCAGATTCATGGAAGAAGAGGTAGAAATTTTAACTTGTGTGTGTGTGTGTGTGTGTGTGCGTGTGTGTGCGTGTTTTAACATTCATTTATTCTTGAGGAGGAGAAGGGGCAGGCAGAGAGGGAGAGACAGAATCTGAAGCAGGCTCCGCATTGTCAGTGCAGAGCCCGACACGGGGCTCGAACTCATGAGCCATGAGACCATGACCTGAACTGAAGTCGGACGCTTAACTGACTGAGCCACCCAGGCGCCCCTTCACTTGGTCTTGAATTTGAGCCTGGTGTTTAAAACAGAGAGACAAGCCAGAACGAAGTCCAGGCGGTGTGGAAATGTATGGAACGTTTGTAGAAGGGTCCACGTGGCTGGGTGGAAGACCACGCTGGAGAGTCCTATTTGGTGGGGAGGACCATGGGTTTTGCCCAGCTCCCTCTGCCAGGCCTCAGGCAGCTGTGTGAGCCTGGGACTTCCGGCACTTGATGCCCGTTGAGGGTCCTGACTCTCCTACAGAAGGTTTCTTTGGCCTTGTGGAACTTTTTTCACTTCGAGTTAACTTCTGTACCTGCTGGGAGGTAGGAGTCCGGCTGCCTTCTTTTGCACGTGCAGAGCCAGTTGTCTTTGCCCACGTTTTGCCCGCCGCCTGGATCAGACATGGGGGCCCCTGATTCATGGGACGAGCAAACGCCCACATATTTCAAGCAAATGAGGAGCACGAGCAGAGGGCCAGGCCACACTCGTGGTGTTGTTGTTCACTTAGTTTGACGTGGGCAGTTTAGTTTTAAATGGTGATGATCTCACCCAGCACATTCTGATAAGGGCCCTGCTGAGAGTTGAGCCATGGGAAGGAGTTCCTGGAAGCTCGAACCTCTCTTTAAGTGCCTCGCTGCAGAAATCTTTTCTTTGGGCTTGCTGAGGTTTAGCAGGTATGTGGATTAGCGGTGAAGATTAGCACAGCCCTGCTGAGAAGATGGCCCGTTGCCCACAGCCTCAGTCCACAAAGGCTGTGTTAATAATCTGATGTGGGATGAGGGCAAGGGACATCATAATGAGATTCTTAATAAAATCCCTTTTCAAAGACTGTGATTTAAAAAAAAAATTTTTTTTTAAACAATGGCAATAAATAAAATGTTATTCCAGTGCTGTAAGATATGAAAGGAGTTGGTGTGCCAGCCTTGTGGAGTACTGGCTTTTCAAACCCCCTCTTTTCAGGGAAATCTAAAGGGCAAATGGTCAGGATAAGGAGTGAGTAAAGGCAAGTAGACTGTGCCTTGAAATGTTGGCGTAGATGACTCAGGATTTAAGTCTTTGATCCGTTTTTAATTAATTTTTGTGTATGGTCTGAAGGAGGGATTCAACTTCATTTTTTTTTTAACGTTTATTTATTTATTTCAAGAGAGAGAGAGAGAGAGAGAGAAATTGAGCAGGGCAGGGGCAGAGAGAGAGGGAGAGAGAAAGAATCCCAAGCAGGCTCCACGATCAGCACAGAGCCCGACAGGGCCCCGTGAGATCGTGACCTGAGCCAGAATCAAGAGTCAGACACTTAACTGACTGAGCCACCCAGGCGCCCCTCAACTTCATTTTGTGTGTGTGTGTGCCTATCCAGCTGTCCCAGCACCATTTGTTGAAGAGACTATTCATTTCCTATCAAGTGGCCTTGGCACCTTTGTCAAAAATCAATTGACCATAGATGCGTGGGTTTGTTTCCGGACTCCCGATTCTATTCTATTGATCCATATGTCTATCCTTATGCCTATATTATATTGTTTTGATTACTATAGCTTTATAGTAAGTTTTGAAGTTGCAAAGTGTGGGTCCCCCAACTTTGTTCTCCTCTTTCTTCCTTCCTTCCTTTCTTTCTCTCTCTTTCTTTCTTTCTTTCTTTCTTTTTCTTTCTTTCTGTCTTTTTTATTTTTGAGAAAGACAAAGAGAGAGAGCAAGAGAATGTGGGGACAGGGCAGAGAGAGAGGGAGAGAGAGAGAGAATCCCAAGCAGGCTCTGCACTGTCAGCACAGAGCCTGATGCAGGGCTGATTCACAAACCATGAGATCATGACCTGAGCTGAAACCAAGAGCTGGATGCTTAACCGACTGAGCCACCCAGGCATCCCTGTTCTTCTTTTTCAAGATCATTTGGGCTATTTGGGGTCCCTTGCAATTCCACACAAATTTCAGCATCTGCTTTTTCAGTTTGGAAAAAGGACATCGGATGTTGATAAAGATTGTATTGAGTCTGTAGACTGCTTTGGAGAGCATTGCCATATATATATAGTTATATTTAAAATTTATTTATTTGTTTTGAGAAAGTGGAGGGGTGAGAGGGGGCAAAAAGAGAGGGAGAGAGGATCCCAAACAGGCCCTGCACTGACAGCACAGAGCCTGATGCAGAGCTTGATCTGGCAAACTGTGAGATCATGACCTGAGCCAAAATCAAGAGTCGGATGCTTAACCGACTGAGCCACCCAGGCAGCCCGATTTTAACAATATTAAGTCCTCCAAGCCATGAATATGGGATGCCTTTCCATTTGGTTTGTAGTATACAAATCTTGTGCCTCTTTGGTTAAATCTATTTTTTTTTAATGTTTATTTATTTTTGAGAGAGAAAGAGAGTGTGAGCGGGGAGGGGCAGAGATAGAGAGGGAGACAGAGAATCCAAAGCAGGCTCCAGGCTCTGAGCTGTCAGCACAGAGCCCGACGCGGGGCTTGAACTCACAAACTGCAAGATCATGACCTGAGCTGATGTTGGACACTTAACCGATTGACCCATGCAGGTGCCCCTGGTTAAACCTATTTTTAAGTATTTTATTCTTTTTTATACTATCATAAATGTCATTGTTTTCTTAATTTCTTTTTTGGATTGTTCATAATTTGTATACAGAAATACAACTGATTTTCGTGTGTTGATCTTACATCGTGCAGTTTTCCTGAATTTGCCTCAGTTAAAGGACTTGGAAATTATATAAAAACTCATTCAAACTGGCTTGAACCGTAATAGAGGTTGATTGGTTCACATAATTTACAAGTCTACTGGGGCGCCTGGGTGGCTCAGTCGGTTGGGCGTCCGACTTCGGCTCGGGTCATGATCTCACAGCTCGTGGGTTTGAGCCCCGTGTCGGGCTCTGTGCTGACACCTCGGAGCCTGGAACCTGTTTCGGATTCTGTGTCTCCCTCTCTCTCTGCCCCTACCCACTCATGCTCTGTCTCTCCGTCTCTCAACAATGAATAAACATGAAAAAAAAATTTTTAATGACAAAATTTTTTTAAAAAGTCTTCTGGGTTTCAGGCATGATTCTCTTGAGGTTCTGGCTCATTTCTCTGTACCTCTCTCAGTTTTGCCCTTCTCGAAGAATTGGTTCTATGCTCAGGTTGACCTCCCTTAGATGGTTGCTGACAGAAACTAGGGCTGCATGCTTCCTCAGTCACATGCAGGGAAAGACAAAAAAGCATTTCCTTCCCTCAAGAGTCTGGAGTGTCTCTTTGATATTATCATCACCGGCTAATGACAGGAGAGATGGAATTGCTGTGATTGGCTTAACCCCTTGAGGTAGGGATGAGTTCAAACCCACCCAAAATGCAGGGTTGCTACACAATGGGGTGTGGGCAGGGAGGTGGTTATTCTAAGAAATGGTTCTTGGAGGAAGAACGGCTACCCCTTCAGCCTCTGGAAATCCCCTACTGAGATCCCAGACTCTTCTATGGGGGAGAGAGAATTCTTTGCACAGGCTCCATAACTTCTGTGATTTCTGAGCAGCAAGATCCTAGTAGAATAGATCTGAAGAGCTGAGAACACTGGGGAATCCACATATTCAGGATAAGCAGGGTGGGCCTTGTGAGTTCGGGGTGTGGCTCTGAAGTTCTCATATGCTCATGTGCTCCCCGGGCCTGATGCCCGACCTTCTGCCATTAGGAATTCACTCCTCCAGTTAGTTTAAAAGGCTTTTATGCCTTTAAGACCAACACTCCCCCTCCCCCTGCCATCGACTGGGACTTTTGTTTGCAGTCGGGCATCCTAACTGATGGAATGGGGAGTCCACCTTTTGCATGGTCAAACCACAGTAATACTGATGCATTTGGAGGAGTATATTCAGTGAAAAAGAATCACCTACACCAGAGAAACAGAGTCAAGGATAGGGGTCCCAGGAGCATCAGGAATTATGAGAACTTACTTCTCTTTATAGAGGTATAGTTTGAGCTTAGTTTCATCAGTTCCAGACTCAGCCCTTCTCTGACTAATACCAAACTCCATTGCAGCAGGAGGTATTTTCCAAAGATAGCCACAACAATACCTCCTGTCCTATGTGTTTTTCTAGATCCTTGCCACTCTTGTGTCGAAAGGTGAAGTCTGTGACCCTCAACCTTGAACCAGGGTGGGCTTTTGTTACTGCCTTGACCAACAGAGTGTGGCAGAAGTGATGCTCTAGGACTTCTGAGGCTAGGCCGTAAATATGTAAGGGACTCTTGCCTTCTTTCTTGGGACATTCGCTCTGGGAACGCAGCTATCGCGCTGTGAAGATATTCAAGCACCTTACGGAGAGGAACCAAGGCTCCCAGACCACGGCCCCAGCTGAGCTGCTAGCCAACACCCAGTGCCACCTTGCCAGTCATGTGACAGAGCCATCTTGAAAGTCAATCCTTGTAATGTACCCTCTCAAAGCTCCAGAAGATAGAAGTCCAAGATCAAGGTGTTGGCAGAGTTGATTTCTTCTGAAGCCTTTCTCCTTGGCTTGCAGATGGCTGCCTTCCCACTGTGTCCTCAAGGGGTCCTCCCTCTGTACCCGTCTGTGTCCAAATTTCCTCCTCTTCTAAGGACACTAGTCATATTGGATTGGGGCCAACGCTAAGGGCCTCATCTGAACTTCATCAGCCCTTTAAAGGCCCCTAGCTCCAAATATAGTCGCATTCGGAGGTCCTCAAAGAACTGATTTTTCAAAAGACAAAATGTATCCTTCTCCCTTCTTCTTCTTCTTTTTTTTTTTAATTAAAAAAAAATTTTTTTTAACGTTTATTTTATTTTTGACAGAGAGAGAGAGACAGAGCATGAGCGGGGGAGGAGCAGAGGGGGAGACACAGAATCCAAAGCAGGCTCCAGGCTCTGAGCCGTCAGCACACAGTCCGATGCAGGGCTCGAACTCACGGACTGCGAGATCATGACCTGAGCTGAAGTCACACGCTCAACCGATGGAGCCACCCAGGCGCCCCTTCTTCCTTTTTTTTTTTTTTTAATATTTATTTATTTTTGGGAGCGTGCCAGCGGGGGAGGGGCAGAGAGAGGGGGACAGAGGATTTGAAGCGGGCTCTGCGCTGACAGGCTGACAGCAGCGAGCCCGATGAGGGGCTCGAACTCATGAACAGCAAGATCATGACCTGAGCCGAAGTCAGAGGCTCAACCTACTGAGAGCCACCCAGGCGCCCCTGTCCTTCTCTCTTCTTGCTGAAGCATTTTATTATGGGACAATTTTTCATGGTCTTCCCAAAGCTTTTAAAAATCCCTTTTAAACCCACTTCTGCCTTTAAAAAAGCAATGCCCCCCCCCCCCCCCTTCTAGTGATTCCTTTCCCCTCCAGAAGCTCATGGTGATTGCAGGGCCTATACCAAAGACTCAAGGAGACCCAGGCCCCTGGTGAACGCAGGCCTGTGGCAGACCCAGGCCCACAGGGGTCACAGAACTTAGAGCAGACACAGGCCTTCGGCAGTCACTGGGCCCAGGGTCCAGACAACCACCAACTCCAGGGGCAAAACACAGGGCCACGATCCTAGTTTGGTGGCTTCAGTGAGGCCAGGGGAGCTAATTCATGGCCTCCACTTAAGCACTTCCCAAGGATTAATGACTACAGGAAAAGCTGACGGCCTGAGGCAAAGCAGAAAGCGGGTCCCCTCAGCTCAGCATTAATTCCATCGTTATCATTATCGGGCCAGACACATCTTCCAGGTTGTTTTCTGTTTTTTTACAAAATGGAGGGCGGCAAAGAGGCAAGTTTCTCAGCTCTGGGGCATTATTCTTCCACAGCAGAGCTCTCCTGCTGGGGGCGAGGGGCGGGCGCTAAAAACCATGAGGGCACTAATCAACACAGACTTTTCCTGAGCCGAAGGCTTCTCCAGCAACCCTGCGAAGACCTTCCCTTCTCCCCACAAACCCCAGCCTTGTCCCTGAACGACTTGAAGTCTCCTCCAGGTAAACAGGCTCTGCCGGAGGTTATAGTAGGTTTGCTTTTTGGGGTTTGTTTTCTTTTGTTTTGTTTTTTTGTTTTTGTTTTTGTTTTTGTCGCAGCAGCTGGGGTAGAGAAAGGAGGGACTCCCGGCGGCTTCTTCATGTTACGGGGTGAGGGGCAAGCGTTCGGGGCGCAGGAAGGCAACCTTCCTCCATAGGATTCTTGGCCTGCTTTCCCGGCTAGTTTTGCTAGCCTGGTCTCGGTGAACACACCGTGCCAAGGAAAACAAAAACCAAGGACCCAGGAGAAAAGCCGCTGTGTACAGAGCACAAGCCTCTAAATAGCTCTCCAACTCCTGTCTAAACCTCAGAAATGTGACTTTGGGGTAGGACGAGGGCTGTTGCGTGCGGAACAGAATCGGGACAAATCCGGAACAGGGCAGGGATCCTGTAATTGCACTGAATTGTAGGTCTATTGAAAACGTGGCCTTCACGGGAGACTCTCAAAGCCCCCTGTGGTGGCAAGGCTGAATTTTCCGGAGGGGGTCGCCCGAGTCCCCCCCCCAGGGTGCAGGGGCCGAGCGGCCAGAACAGAAGGCCTTGTCCTGAGGAGGGCTGGATGGCTGGGTTACAGACAGGCCCGCGTGTGTCAGCCCCGTCCTTGGCCAAGGCCGGAAGATCCTGATTAACATGAAAACGAAAGACAATTGGGCGTCCTCGGCGGGCGGCCGGCTTCTGTGCGGCTGAGGGGGGAAGGTAATCATTCTATCACTGTCTTTCGTGGCCAATTAGATGATTCAGCATATTCCCGGCCTCTCTCTCCGCTGAGGTGATTTATAGTGAGCCAGCGCCAGATGGGGTTGTGTGCAAGACATGAAAACATTGGCGGGGCCTCTCACAGCCACCCCGGCTGCTGACAGCTTCTATTGGAGAAATTCTCCTCTCAGGCGAAAATAGCTACTTGCGGGGATCTCCTCACGGGTGGAATGAGGGTGGGGGGGCAGGAGGGTAGAGGTTAGCCCACTCGGCTGTTGTGGGAGAAGAGCTTCGGGAAAACAGCCCAGAAGGCGGTGGCTCGGAAGGAGGCAAGAGGGGCAGGGCTGCTTTGCCTCTGATGTCTGAGCTCCCGTGTCTGGGGCCTGCGGCGGCAAGTGGGCCTGATGTCTGGGGCGCAGGGGTGAGCGGCCATGATGGGAACGTGTGCGTGCACTTGGGATGGGCCCGAGACGGGTCTCGGCATCTGCATTCTCGTAGGTGTTTTGACGGGCTGCTCTGGGTAATTGCTTTGATGGGTGGCTCTGTCCATCCTGGGCAGTGGGTAGATCGCATAGCTACTGAGCCGGGAGGGTGAAGGAAGCTGTGCTGTGTCCTCAGGGGTAAGGAAGCCCCGACACAATCTTCCTGAAGGAGTCAACGGTGGACCACGACGGCTCTGTGTTGTTCGGAAGCTAGGAGTTGTTTCCATCCATCTGTCTTTCCAAGAAAGAGAGCCTCCAGCTTCTGTAATGAACTCTGGATGTCACCCATAGAACACTGACCATTCCCGGCCACTCCCTAAGTCACTTATTGGAAGGCTGAGAGGCCTGGCCTGACATCGAGTACCACCCTCGTCACCGCCGTCATCAGTGCTGATCAACGTCATTTTCCCTCACGCTTGTGAAATACCTATCATATGCCAGCAATTATTCCAGATGCCTTACATGCCTCATTTATTTCCCAAGACGATCCTTTGGCTATTAGCATTCTGTGATGGTTAATTGAATGTGGCAACCTGACTGGGCCGTGGGGTGCCCAGACATTATTCTGTGTGTGTCTGGGAGGATGTTTCTGGATGAGACTAACAATTGAATTGGTAGACTGAGTAAGCAAACTGCCCTCCCCGGTGTGGGTGGGCCTCATCCAATCAGTTGAAGATATGAATAAAACCAAAAGTCTGAGTTCGAAGAAACTTTGGCCTGCCTGCTTGTTGAACTGGGACATTGGTTTCCTGTCCTCAGAGTGAAACTTACAGCATCAGCTCTCCTCGCTCTCGGGCCTTCAGACTTAGACTAGGACTGCACCACGGGCTCTCCTGGCTTCCCAGCTTGCTGACTGCAGATCTTGGAACTTCTCAGCCTCCATAATCATGTGAGCCAATTCCTTTTTTTTTTTTTAAGTTTATTTATTTATTTTGAGGGAGAGAGAGAGCACGAGTGGGGTAGGGGCAGAGAGAGGGGGAGAGAGAATTCCCAGCAGGCTCTGCACTGACACAGTGCAGAGCCCGACTTGGGACTCTACGTCATGAATCATGAGATTATGACCTGAGCTGAAATCAAGAGTCTGATGCTTAACTGACTGAGCCACCCAGGCACCTCCCAATTCCTTATAATATTTCTCTCTCTCTCTCTCTCTCTCCATATATATATATATATATATATATATATACACACACACGCATATACATATATACACTTCTTTAAAAAATTTTTTTTAATATTCATTTATTGTTGAAAGAGAAAGAAAGGGGGGGAGGGGCAGAGAGAGAGGGAGACACAGAATCCGAAGCAGGCTCCAGGCTCTGAGCTGTCAGTGCAGAGACTGATGCAGAGCTCGAACCCACAAACCGTGAGATCGTGACCTGACTGGAAGTCGGACGCTTAACCGACTGAGCCACCCAGATGCTTCTATGTATACACACTTCTTCATCAGCATACTCGTAGATGTTTTGATGGGCTGCTCTAGGTAATTGCTCTAATGTGTGTCAGTTATATATATATATATACATATATATATATATATATCCACATCCACATACATGTATCAATATATGTACTAATAGGAATTATACACTCACCAGTATGTATTACACACACACCAATAGGATATCTGTATCATATAAGATATATCCTGTTTCTCTGGAGAACTCTAATACATATCCCCATTTCACGGATAAGGAAACTGAGGCACGGAGAAGCGAATTCATTGCACAAGGTCTTAATTAGGAAGTTGGGGCTTGCACCCAGGCAGTATGACTCCAACGGCCTCCTGCCTCAACAACTAGTTCTCCTGCCCTCTGACTCCTTAGCTTCTGCATATTCAAAGACTTCCTCAGCTGATTCAGCGTGGGAGAATGCGCCGAGAAGGCGTAGGTCCTGGGCCATGCCACTAACTCGTGCTTCCCATCCAAACCATCCAGGCCCCATCGTGGAAGGATTACTGAGAATTCTCCAGGGCTGCCTGGCCGCATGCTGGGCTCTCAAACCTCAGTGACCTGAGACCGCTGGTGATGTCGTGGAAGCTGGAGGGTGAGCAAACTGGCTTCTAGGTCCACCTGGCTGTTGGCAGGCCGTGTGGCCATCCCTCTGCACTTGGGTTTTGTCAGCTGTTGAGAGGGAGGTATAGCCTCGAGCGTGTCTGTTGCCCGGGGGGGTCCTGTGATTCCGCAGGGCTTTCCGGATGGCTCACGAAACAGCCCGAAGTAACCACCTCGGCCGTTTCGCAGCCCGAGTACTTCATGATAAACGTATCCAGCCACAGAGGGAGGAACCTGGAGGGTGGCAGTTCAGGTTTGTAGCCGAACTCTGCCCTTTCCTGAGACTTTGGGCAGGTTCCTTAACCTCTCCTGGCCTATTTCTGTAAAATGGGGCTAACGACACCAACTCCCAGGATTGCCGAGATTGTTAGAGGTAATGCCAGCACTGTGTTAATATAGTGGCCACACGAGCTGTGGCATTTCCTTCCCTTCCTGACTCAGTTTACGTTACCGTGGCTCACTGTCCCAGCCTGAGGACTAAAAGTGTCACCCATTTCTCTCCCCTTCCCTTTCAGGAGTCTGAGAAAGCCTCTCAAGAACCCTATGGGATCCAGCTGCCTCTCTTACAGGGTCATGCTTATTTTCTCTCACCGTTTTTTCCCCTTCTTTCTTGTTTCCTGGCTCTTTTCCCCGATGCCTTTCTTTTTTCCAGCAAGCAGTTGCTAAGGAGCTCTCTATATGTGCATTTGTGTTGTTTCTTTCAAGGTCACGTTTCCACCAGCTCTCGGAATGTGAGGCAAGCAGCCTTCCTTCTTCTCAGCCTGGCATCACGTGACCGCTCAAAGTGGGGAGGAGGGCGGAGGCTGCCTGTGCGGGGCCGTGTGTGCATGTAGAGAGACACCTATGTATGCATATGTGTGCGTAGGGCAGAAACCCACATACGTATGTGTGTATACATACACGTGGGCATCTTGGATGCCCACAGATGTGCACATGCGTGTACGTGAGGACACCCGTGTATACACCAAAACACGATTCTCTAACAGATGCACAAATGGGTCTCGTAAGACTCTCTTCTTCCCCTTCCCCCAAGGTGTAAAATTGCCAGTGAATGTCAAGTCGTGTCTACCGGGTTTGAAGGAAGTAGGATGTGTCTGGGTAAAAGGAAAGAATCCATGCCAGATAGTGCTCTTTTCATCTTGAAGGCCAACATGTTGAGATGTGCTTTCACCCAGAGGGGAGGGAAAATTCTTAAATCAATCAAACAAACTAAGCAAGGTGGGGAAGAGGCATACCACGTTCATGGATTAGAAGACTGCACATGGCCAGGATGCCAGTCTCCTCCCAAATCGATCGATATGGTTAACACAATTCTAATTGACACCGCAGCAGGATTTCTTGTAGGTATAGACAAGCCGATTCAAAACTGTATGTGGAAAAGCAAAGGAACTAGGATAGCCAGAACAGTTTTGAAAAAGAAGAAAATTGGAAGAATTACACTACTTGATTTTAAGACTTACTACAGTATGACAGTGTGATATTGGTGGAGGGATAGGCCTATAAATCGATGGAATAGAATAGAGAGTCCACACATAGACCCATCAAAGTGTGGCCAATCGGTTTTTTTTTGTGTGTGTGTGTGTGTGTGTTTTTTTTGATGAAGGTACAGGGCAATTCAAATGGTGTTGGAGTAATTGGACGTCTGAAGCCAAAAAAACCCCCATAAATCTCAACATAACCTCACCCCTTATACAAAAACTAACTCAGAATGGATCACAGGTCTAAGTGCACAGTGTAAAACATAGAAATTCTTTATGCCCTCGGATTCAGCAGCGTTCTTAGACATGAGACCAAAAGTATAACCTATGAAAGAAAAATCGTTGAATTGAACTTGACCCACATGGAAAACTTTTGTTCTGTGAAAGCACAATTAGGAGGATGAAGAACCAACCTACAGACTGGAGAAAATGTTTGCAAATCGTGTATCCAACCAAAGACTTAAGAGTTCTCAAAACCCAACAGTAAGAAAACTAACAGCCCAATGAAAGACGGTCAAAAGGCGTGGGCACTCCACCAGAGAGGATAATAGATGGCACATAAACCAAAAGCGATGTTCAACATCATTAGCCATGAGGGAAACGATGAGATACACACTGCACACCTATCAGAATGGCTAAAAGAAAAAAAAACACTCACCGTATCAAGTGCTGGCGAGGACGCGGGGCACGTGGAACCCTGACATGTTGCTAGTGGGAATGTGAAATACTACAGCTCCTCTGAGAAACGGTTCAGCAGTTTCTTACAAAGATGAATGTACAATTTCCATGTGACCCAGCAATCCCATGCCTGTTATTAAATGAAAACGTAGGTTCATGCAAAAACCTGTCTAAGAAAGTTTGTAACAGTATTATTTACAATTACCCCGAACTGGGCGCCCGGGTGGCTCAATTGGTTAAGCGTCCGACTTCGGCTCAGGTCATGATCTCGCGGTCCGTGAGTTCGAGCCCCGCGTCAGGCTCTGTGCTGACGGCTCAGAGCCTGGAGCCCGCTTCGGATTCTGTGTCTCCTTCTCTCTCTCTGTCCTTCCCCCGATCCTGCTCTGTCTCTCTCCCTCAAAAATAAATAAAACATTTAAAAAAATTACAATCACCCCAAACTTGGACACATCCATCAATGAGTGAATGAAGTTAGACAAAGGGTGGTGTACCCATCCAGGGAAAACCAGTCAGCCATAAAAAGAAATAAACCATTAACATACTCAATTTGGATGACTCTCAAAAGCATGATGTTGAATGGAAGAAGCCAGTCTTGAACAACTTACATGCTGCATGATTCCATTTGTATGAGGTTCTAGAAAAGATGACACTACAGTGATGGGGAATGGAGCGGTGGTTGCCAGACATTGGGGGCGAGGGGGGCAGGTAGAGCTTGACTACAAGTGAGGAGCCCAAAGCAGGTGTTTGGGGTGACGGAGATGTTCTGTGTCCTGATTGTGGTAGTGGTTACAAGACTCTGTGCATGTGATGGGGCACCTGGGTGGCTCTGCTGAGCATTCGACTTCGTCTCGGGTCATGATCCCACGGTCGGTGGGTTCGAGCCCCGTGTCGGGCTCTGTGCTGACAGCTCAGAGCCTGGAGCCTGCTTCGGATTCTGTGTCTCCCTCTTTCTCTGCCCCTCCCTCCCCCCTTCTCAAAAATAAATAAACATTAAAAAAAAAAGAACTGTATACACACACACACACACACACACACGTTTGGGGGAGGGATGTCCCTTAATGAATTAAACACCCAGTACCATTTATCTGTTTGAAGGAGTCGTGATTTCTTTCCTCTTTTCAGAAGGGAGATTGGATACATTCACTGGTGTTGGACAGACGTATTCATCACCTATAGAAGTTGGAGGTTATTTTGTACACAACTTCCCTGCCTCCACCACCCCCCACCCCGACACCTGGACGCCATAATTCCTTTCCGTCACACTTTACCCAACCTTTGCTTTACTATCACAATGTGCCCGTACGTGTGGGGACCATATTTTTTCATCCAATGTGGGCCACGTGGTCTCTGTTAGAACCAGTGTGCTTATGGACACAACAAGACAAAATGTTTGAAGTTGAAACTGACCGCGGGACACTCAGGGCCCATGGTGGTCTGGCCCTGACAGTGTCTCTGGCTTGCCAGTGACCCCATGAAAATGCCGCGTTTGTCTCATTTGGAACCCTTTTTCTCGAACCCCGCCTCCCTCTCAGAAAAGGGGATAGCCATGGTGGAAACGTGACTCCTGATAAACAGATAAGCAGATTAGGACTGGCAGGAATTAGGCCCCTCGAAGCAATCAGACTGAAGATAAAACAGAAATTTAATGAAAATTGAAAATACAATCCATATTACGTAGCCATTAAAAATGATGTTTACCAGGAGTTTGCAATAACATGAAAAATGCTTGTATCACCACGTTGAGCAAGAAAAGAGCAAATTACCAAATTGTGTGTACAGTTGATCACAATTATATTTTAAAACATGTAGACTAAAAAACAGGGAAGCTAAATATACCATAAGGCTGGCAATGACCGACTTTCAGTGGGAAGAGGAGTCTCCCCCACCATTCGGTACTTTAATCCATATATTCCAAATATTTTCTAGATTGACTACGTTCAAGTAATTTAAATTAATCTTCAAAGTTAGGAAATAGAATGTTGGGGTTTTATTTTAAAAACACAATTTGGAGCACTGGCGCCATATGCGTAAGTGATCAAATATTTATTCAGCACCTAGCCTGTCCTGAATCCTTTGCACAATAAAACCGGCACGGCCAACCGCCCTCCCCCCGCCCCCTCCCACGGCAAAGTCTCTCCAGCACACACAATGTCATCATCTGAGGGCTGCCTTTGTGACTAAGTGCCTCCTCGAATAACCAAGGCAGGCCCAAGGGTCTGGCACGGACATCATTGACAAGTCAGCTTCCTTTTGACAATTTCACCAGGAGAGACACCCTACAATAAACCCATGCCTGGACCTAAAACGTCCCCAGTTAAAACCCTGGTGCCTCCTGTGAATCACAGGCTCCCAGCGACTCTGGCTCAGCCTCCCTCTAGTCCAGCCCAGCCCCCAGAGCTCATCAAACACGTCCCCTTTTGTATCTGGTGGCCCGCTCTCTCACCGCCAGCTTCCCCTGATTGACAGCCTTTGCAGAGTTACCGAAGGGCCCCTCAGCCTGCCTTCCCTGACGTGGGCATTCTTCCCCCTCGGGCTAAGACCTCTCCCAGCGCCCCCCCCCCCATGCCCCCAAGTGATCTTCAGGCCAATCACAATGCCTGGCCGCCCTCATTAGCCCGGGGGCCTTCTGGGCCCCTCCTCAGTGCAAGGCACCATTCACACTGATCCCCGCCCTCCAAATTCAGTGTTAGACCACCTGACCCCTGTCGGCAACAATTTCTGTGACACGACTCAGTGTGGGAAAGGCCAGTGACACTTTCTAGACAGATCAGGCCCCACAGGGCCTCCTTTTACCCTGCCCATCTCCTGCTGCCGCACCTTTCTGGGCCAGGATGGAAGGTGGGGGTAGCCTCTTGGCGTGGAGTGCACACCCTCCTGGGGTCTGGTCTTCCCTCGTTAACCACAAGAGCGGTGCAAGCCAAAACAGGAGAAGCAGACGCAGGGTTCAATCTGCCATAGTGCAGGGAGGTTAAGCTGAGCCCCAAAAGAGAGGGAATGGGTAATCCCAACCTCCAGAAACCCCCAGCCTAATTGGGCAGACAATTGCAATACATTACGGTGAGTGCTACAATAGGGGCGGGCATAGCCCAGTATGGGGTCCACAAAAGGGACTTGTCTCCCCCCAGCCTCTGGGTGTATCAGTGTGAGCACACACGAGTGTGTGCAGCGGGAGGACGTCAGGAAAGCATCCCACCCACCCCCGAAGAGAAGCTGGTAACTGAATCAGTCTTGGGCAATGGGTAGCTAGCAGTTGGCCAGGCAGAGGAGTAGGGAGGGGCATTCCAGGTGGAGGGAAGAGAAGGTGCGAAGCCACAGCCCAGCTCCGGTGTTCTCGTTCCGTTTTGTCACAGGAGGACCTCAGGGGAGTTCACCTAGGGACTTGGTGTAAGCCCCACTTTTGTTTTCTACCTGAGGTCATTGGTGCTGGGCATGCTATCTATGTATGGGACGCCTCCCATGTGGCTTGGGTTCTCCCAGCGTTGTGGCTGGGTTCTGAGGGTAAAATGTCCCTGGAGGTGACATCCAGACAGCGAAGGTCTCAAGAGGGAGACTTAGGTGGAAGCTTCATGGCCTTGGCTCGCCTAGCCTGGGAAGTCATTCACTGTCACTTCCACTGCATTCTGTTGGTTAGAAGTGAGTTACAAGGCCATCTCAGATTCAAGGGGCAAAGGCATAGATGCTACCTCTCCCTGGGAGAAGTGCCCCCAAATGTGCAGGTTTGGTTAAAACTGCTCTGGATGGTGTCAATGAGCTAGTCCTGCCCTCTGTAACACACTGGAGACTTTTGGATGGCAGCATTAAAAAAGAAACCCAAGGGTTCCTAACAGCACCATTGATGAGTTAATTAGGGGAAAAGCCCAGATCTAAGAGTCACGCGTTATTTGAATGACAGCTTGAACCAGGACAGCCACCAGCAGCAAATTCATTCCAGAGGAAGCTTAATGCATACATCAGCTCAAATAAACGTCTGTTCCATCTGTTGATGGGAACAGCAAATCCAGACGGTGGTATACACAGCAAAGGAAGGAACGGTTTAGAGAGGGTGAGAGAGACATTTCACTCATTAGCAAGATGGGAGAAGTGCCCCCCCTTTCAAGGCCCCCTTTCATCAAAGAGCCCTAGGAGGAGTCAGAAATTGTTTTGGGGGGCAGGTGCCTGGCTGGCTCAGTCAGGAGAGTGTGTGACTCTTGAGCTCGGGGTTGTGAGTTTGAGTCCCATATTGGGTATAGAGATGAAAGAAAGAAAGAAAGAGAGAGAGAGAGAGAGAGAGAGAGAATGAAAGAAAAAGAGACAGAGAAGGAAGGAAGGAAGGAAGGAAGGAAGGAAGGAAGGAAAGAAAATATTGTTTGGGATTCAAGGTTTGGCCAGCCACGTAGCTTTAGATGGCTCACTTTGGCTTTCTGGCCTCTGCTCCCTCATCTGGAAGATGAGAGCATCAGATGAGGTTACTCCTTGATATTAACCAAAGGAATGGCATCCAGTAGGTCAGGGGGAGTTTGGCTAGTACAGGGGGACCATCCTTCAGCTCGGCAGGGCTTTGCCAAGCCTGCCAGCATGGGCCTGGGTAGGAAACCAGCCAAGACAGCCCTGCTGTCAAAATGCCACACGTCCGAGGACGTTCTCAGCCAGAGTGCACAGAGTCCCCAGGAATCGGCACTGTTGTTTCAACGGGAGTGTTCCCCTCGTGAAAAATCACATCCCAGGGCACCGTTCAAGTTACTATTAAAATGAAAAAAAAAGAAAAAAAGAATTCTTCTGCACCTTCTGTGCAATTTAGAGGGAGGAAACTTGGCAATTGTTCTCAGCTGGCCAAAGAGAGCCACTTGACAGATGACTTTTTTACATCCTGAGTGGAGTTCCTTGAAACACCCCATATGGAATCCCGGTGAGAGGCTTTTTCCACGCCTGGATCAGCTTGCTCCCGAGACTCCCACACAGGATTCTGCAAGGCCAAGGGTACCACAGGACCAGGACAGCACAGGTGCCTCTTGGAGGCCTGAGCGCCAAGTGGAGCCATATGTGAAAAGGTTGGCCTCATTCCCCTAGCCTCAGGCTTCTTCCAGGTCAGGACGTGGGGGAAAGGCAGAATCTTGGCTGATAATAAAGGACCTCACATAAAACAGTTGGGAGGAGAGAAAGATTTGGGTCTGGCCGAGTGGGGACCAGAAGCGTGCCTGCCTGCCATTTCTGAAGGTCCCTCTGTAGATGCACGGGTTTCAATCATGTGGAAGATGATATTTTCCAAAGATGGCTACCACAACAACCCCCATTCGGCCCAGAAGCCCTTCTATAATGTAAGGTGGAGTGGGATATATGTTCCCCCCCACAACTTGAATCTGCTGACCTGTGACTACAGCAGAAGTAACACTGTCTGACTTCTGAGGCTTGGTCGTTAAAGGCCAGCAAATGCCCTCAGGGTTCTCTCTTGGGCCTCTCCCTCTTGGAACCCAGTAATAACGCCATGAGCGAGCCCAAGACACATGGGCAAGCCCACGTGTTCGTGTTCCACTCAGTAGACCCTACTGAGGTCCCAGCCAACAGCCAACATCAACCCCTAAACGGGTGACTGAGGGAGCTTCCAGATGGTTCCAGCCCCCAGCCTTCGAGTCTTCCCAGTTGAGGGCCCAGACATTATGGAGCAGAGACAAGCTGTCCTTATTATAACCTTTCAAATTCCTGACCCACAAAATCTGTGAGCAAAATAAAATGGTTACCGTATTAAGCCACCAAATTTGGGGCTGGTTGTTATATAACAATGGTAACTGACACCCTTCTGAATTGGTTGTAAACCAGTATTTTCTCGCACTGTAGTCCTTGGATTTCCCACAATAGGGTGGGTGAGGGTGGGAGAGAGGTTTGCTAAAAACGCAGCCCTGACCCTACTCCAGATTCAAGGAATTGGAATTTCTGAGGGATAAGATCAGGAAAAAAAAAATCAATATTTATTTTATTAAAAAAATTTTTTAATGTTTATTTATCTTTGAGAGGGAGAGACAGAGCTTGAGTGGGGGAGGAGCAGAGACAGAGGGAGACACAGAATCCAAAGCAGGCTCCAGGCTCCGAGCTGTCAGCACAGAGCCCGATGCGGGGCTCGAACCCACAAACCGAGAGATCATGACCTGAGCCGAAGTCGGACGCTTAACCGACTGAGCCACCCAGGCGCCCCAGAAAAAAATCAATATTTTAAACAACCACCTCCACTTGATTCTTAGGCATTGTTGTAGGCAATTCCATTAGTGCAGGCTGAGGGAAACAATGTTGACAATGATCGTCTCAGTTGTTCTTTGGTTGCAAGTTACAAACTAAGTCTAGAAAACTGAAACCCCAAATGAGACTTTCCAAACAGAGGCACACACCTCTCACTTCTACTCTGCGGATCTCCTTCGATTTTCCTTCCCTTGCAGACCAGCCACTTCTCCATGCCTCCTGGCAGCCAGGTGTGGCCTCATGACTCCACGGAGATGTAATGGGAAAAGCCATGTGACGAATTTCTAGGAGCCTTCCTTCAAATACAGCCAACACATGTCCTTTGCCCCATTTTCTACATTCCGCTGGCCGGAATGTGGACATGAAAGCTGGTACTGCCGGAGCAGCCATCTTGGACCAAGAAGTGACCTTGGAAATGGAGACTACACACAGCTGAATGACAAGATAACAGGAACCTGGAGAGCTGAGGACAAAGTGGAACAGGGCCACCACACCAGCCCTGACTTCATTCTCCTGGACCTCTGTGTATGAAACAGATGAACTATCTTGTTCAGGCCACCATGACTTTGGGTCATTGTTACTTGCAACTGAATGTCACCTTAACCAGCACAAATAGCAGATGCCACAAGAGAAAATCTCCAGGTGATTGGGTACCTAGGCCCAAGGGCTGACTGGGGACTGCCAGGATCCTCCTAGGACACGGGTCTAAAACAAGCTGAGGTCAGAAAACCCTCCTAGGTCTAGAAACAGACCAGGAGACACCCGCTGGCTGTTTTGAAGTTCCTTCCACAATCCACAGGGTTGTTGAAAATGTTGTGACAGATTGGGGCGCCCGGTGGCTCAGTCGGTTTAGCGTCCGACTTCGGCTCAGGTCATGATCTCACGGTTCATCAGTTCGAGCCCCGCGTCAGACTCTGTGCGGACAGCTCAGAGCGTGGAGCCTGCTTCGGATGCTGTGTCTCGCTCTCTCCCTGCCCTTCCTCCGCTTGCACTCCCTCTCTCTCTCTTTCAAAAATAATAAATAAAAACATTACAAAAAAAAAAAGATGTTGTGATAGACTACCTGCACAGTCATTCCAGGCTCTCGTGAGGAGCTAGATAATGTCTGTCAAAGCCAGCTACGTTCTAGGTGCCCAGGGGAATCAGTTCTCCTGGTGGCAGGTGCTGAGGGGTCTAGCTTCAAATTTAAGCTTGTGCTGAAGACCTCCTTAGGGTTTAACTTTCATCTAATTACTCCAATATTTGTTTATAATCATGCCATTTAATGGGCACTTCCTACGTGCTGGGCAAAGTGCTAAGCACTTAGCCCACATGGCTTCATTTATTCTTGAAAGAACGCTATACGGAAAAGTTTCTCTTACTCACAGTGTGAGAAAACAGGCTCGGGGGACGGGGGCGCAGGGGAGGTGACATATAACGAGCCCAAGGTCGCACAGATAGCAGCACAGGAGCTGGAACTCGGACCCAAGTCTCAGTGATTCCCAAGCTCAGGGGCTAACATTTCGGCGACCTCCTAGAAAACCAACTCTCTCCCCTTCCATCTGACTGGAGCCGGCTCTCCAGGCTGGCACTCTTCCTCTCCCCAGGGGGCAGAAACCCGGGACACTCCCAAGGATCTGGCAACTTCTGCCTTCACAGTGTTCTTTAGCAAGGCTGTAGGATGAAACAGAACATGCCGGAACAGGCTTGGGCAAGTGGGCAATGCCTCCGAAAGGGGTTTGTAAAGTATCATTGGTCCAGGACTCAGTGGGGGTTGGAGAGAAAGGGCTATTGGCCCGAAGCCACAGGAGCCACTTGTGAAAGAAAGCTGGGTGTGCGTTTGCGTCAAGCGTAATAGGAGTGCATCCAGTCACGGATGACTGCTCAGGGGAATGTTTCCACCTTGAAAGGCACCCCTGCTTTCCAGTGAATGATTACTAATTGCTCATTCTAGAAAACGAGAAGCCCCTCTCTCCTCTCACCTTTACCTTTAGCTCTCTCTCCACCTAAACTTCTTGACTTGCAAACCACCAATTAGGAGGCAACACAAATGCTGTTGAAAAAGCCCAAAGTGCTTACCTATTACTGAGTTGAATTGGAAAGGTAGTGACAAGGTGACGCGGCTGCCTGGCCGTCCTTCCATTCGTCACCTTTCTCCCCAGAACCTTTCTTCCCCTCTGGCCACAGCCCGTGTCACTCCAGAAGACAGAGACTGTCTTTTTTGATAACCATCAGCCACCGTCTCCACTGTGCCTGGGATAAATGCTTTGGTGGAGGCGGAAGACACAGAAGGAAGTCTGCAGGGACGTTTGTGGTGTCCGAGAACCTCGGAGGGTCTTCTGAACGTGGTCTCGGGGGTCCGGGCCTTACAGCCCAGCGTGGACTCCCTCATCGCCAAACCCTTCTGTGCCCTTGAGGTTTTGAACGCACGGGCGAAGGCGCTCTGGAAGTCAAATCAGAGATGTCCGCTGGGTGTTTCCGGCTGCCCACCTTCCAGGCACATGGGGGAACTGCACTTCCTGGCCCGCTGAGGCTGACTGGGGCCGTGTGACTGATTGGTTGTAACCAGGAGGTGAAGTTGTTTTCCCTCTGTCACAATAGATGATAGACGGCCATGTTCTAAATAGCGGCCCATCGGGGCGCCTGGGTGGCTCAGTCGGTTAAGCGTCAGCTTCTTTTTTTTTTATTTTTAATGTTTATTTATTTTTTGAAAGAGTGAGAGAGAGACAGAGACAGAGAGTGAGCAGAGGAGGGGCAGAGAGAGAAGGAGACACAGAATCCGAAGCAGGCTTCAGGCTCTGAGCTGTCTGCACAGAGCCCGACGTGGGACTCGAGCTCATGAACCGTGAGATCATGACCTGAGCTGAAGTCAGACGCTTAACCGACTGAGCCACCCAGGCGCCCCCGAGCATCAGATTCTTGATTTCAGCTCAGGTCATGATGTCGCGGTTCATGAGCTCGAGCCCCACGTTGGGCTCCGCGCTGACAGCACAGAGCCTGCTTGGGAATCTCTCTCTCCTTTCTCTGCCCCTCCCTCTCTCTCTCAAAATACATAAATAAACTTTAAAAAGCTTTTTAAAAATCCCAAAAGGAAATAAACAGACAAATAATAATAAATAGAGGCAAATAATAAAGAGAAACAAGCGAATAAGTAAATAGAGGCACCCGCCCCAGTGATTCTTAACCTCTTGGTGTTTCGGGTCCGTTTTCCAATTTGGGAATCCTTGGTAACATCCTTGAAGCGATTAGAAATCTCCTACGACAGGAAACAAGCCCACAGTGGGCACAAGTAGTTCCCTACGCCAGTTGCCGGGGGGGGGGGGGGGTGGGGGGTGGTGGGGGGGTGGTCTTCAAGGCCCCTCCGGCTACCGCTCTTCAACCCTCGGCGCGTTTTGCATCGGTAAGCGCTCCCCCATCGCGGAGAATCGTGGTTTCCGGAGAGCGGGCTCGATGCACACCCCACCTCCCTCCCAAGCCTCTAACCTTCCATGCCTGCCCTGCTCAGAACAACGTTCCGTCTGACACGGAGCCGGGACAGTTTCACGCGGCCGTCGTTACTCAGTTGCCGGGTGGGAACTCACCTCCAGGCAGCCGTGGCCCCCGAGGACACTTCCAAGCAAGCTATCCCCAGATCACAGGGAAGAAAGGCTCACGAACCAAGATAAAGAGCTTGAATCAGGCGGTGTGGCAAAGCAACTGGAAACACACACAGTGAGGAGCAGAGAGAGAGAGAGAGATGGGGTAGGTTCACATACTGAGGACAGGGTCCAAGCGGACAGAAGGACCGCACTGCTTGAGTGCAGGCAATGCTCTGTCTCTCTCCGCCGCCCCCGTCAGCCTTCCCCACTGGTTGCGTGGGTACGAGACCACGGTGGAGGCCTCAGGTGCACAGAAGTCTGGAAGGTGCCTGGGGCCAACCGCGCACGCATGCTCTATCAGAGAGGCGCAGAAACAGCGTGTCTGGCCACGGCTGTGCGTCTTCAATTAGCCTGAGGAGCGGCCGGGGAGGCTATTTGCATTTCTTGGGCACGGGACACATGGGGCCAGAATGAGAGCTACCAATGGGTGGCTGAATATTGAGTGCCTCATATGCCTCATGTATATTTAGTTTATTATGAATATTTAGTGCCTCAGGTGCCTGAAATATATTTAGTGCCTCATGAATATTCCATGCCTCTTGTATATTTAGTGCCTCATGAATATTAGGAATCTCTCGTTCCTTCCACCTCTCTCGCTCTGTGTTCGCCCATATGCTCTACCTTATCTGCCTGACGTTTTTCCCGGCTTGCGAACTTCCTTATCAATGACAAATTTCATCCGTCCCACTGCTTTCTTGTCTTCTGTGGCACACTGTGTCAGTTGTGGCAAAAAGTAAATCATCTTGGTCAGAATTTTATCGCAGGTCTGCGGGGGCGCACAGGACCCCGGGGGTGGGAGGGCAGCACGCTGTCCTGCTCTAGGCCTGGCACTGGCCAGGCCTCTCTCACGTGATCTGCCCCAGACCCCCGAAAGGTAGGACTTGCCATATGAGGAGGCTGAAACACAGAGAGGTTTAGAAACTTGCCACGGGTCACACACCTGGTAAGAAGCACATCCAGAACTTGACCCTAGATCTGTTTATATCACCTTCATTAGCTCATGCTTTTGGGCTTTCGTCTCCACTGGGAAGGAGGGGGGCCGCTTCTACATCAGCTTGAGGCCTCCCGTCTCTCACCTGCACAGCTTTCTCTCTGGTCCCAGCTGCTGCACATCCCCACTTATACTCTCCAATGGCTTCCTATTGTTTTCCGAATAGAGATCCAAACCCTCACCCCAGCTTACTTAGTACAAGGCCAGCATAGTCTGGCCCCTGCTGACCACCCCGGCCCCTCTCTCACCCTGTCCCCCTCTCTGTCTGTCCTCCAGTCACACACCAATCTTTTATCAGTTCTCAAGTACGCCATATTACCTGCCAGCGCAGGACATTTGCACATGCTGCTCCTTCCGTCTGCAATGCTTTTCCCTTCCCCTCTTCATCTAGTTCGTGCCCATTTGTCCTTATATCTCAGCTTATGTGTCCCCCTACCTCCAAGAAATTCCCCTGAGCCCTCTAGTCTAGGTCAGTTTCTTAGTTTACAGATTCCTTCCCTGCAGAGTACTGGTGTCTGCTTGTAATTATATTTGCATTGGCGGCATTATTTACTAGCCTCTTCTACAGGCTTCTTCAGAGCCTGTAACGGCTCTGAAATCAGGGACACTGGGCTTTTGCTCCCCACTGTATCTCTAGAGCCTTCTCTGTAGGTATTTGTTGTTGTCAATATAGATTCTTATCCTGAGGCAGGTGCCGGGCCCCCTGCATCAGAGACACCCTCAGCTAGTAGTTTCTTCCACAAGAGGGAGAGAAAAGCTACCTTGCCTGGAATCAAAACTGAGGACCACCTCAAGTGGTCTCAAAAGCAATCTCCCTCCCATTAGCTTGCTGGAAAATTCCATGACAAAATGCCTTTGGAATGGGGTTTCCTGTGAAGGTGCAAATTGCTCGGGAAGAACTTTCACTTGAGGCCACAGCTCAGTTGCAATCAGATTCCAGGGGCGTGTGGCTGGCTCAGTCGGCAGAGTGTGCAAATCTTGATCTCAGGGTTGTGAGTTTGAGCCCCATGTTGGGTGTGGAGATTACTTAAAAATTTAAAAAAAAATTTTTTTTTAAAGAATCAGATTCCAGTTGCATTTATGGAGCACCTACTGTATGCCAAGGAGTGTGCTGGGCACTTATGACCCATATAATGTGTTAGTTATCTATTGCTGCGTAACAAATTACCTCCACAAATTAGAGGCTGAAAACAACCCATGTTTATTATTAAAAAAAATTTTTTTTTAATGCTTATTAATTTTTTGAGAGAGAGAGAGAGAGAGTGAACAGGGGAGGAGCAGAGAGATAGGAAGACAGAATCCGAAGCAGGCTCCAGGCTCTGAGCTGTCAGCACAGAGCCTGATGCGGGGCTGCAACCCACAAGCTGCGAGATCATGACCTGAGCTGAAGTCAGACGCTTAACTGACTGAGCCACGCAGGCGCCCCTGTTTTTTTTAATGTTTATTTATTTTTGAGAGAGAGACAGAGACAGAGACAGAGTATGAGCAGGGGAGGGGCAGAGAGGGAGACACAGAACCTGAAACAGGCTCCAGGCTCCGAGCTGTCAGAACAGAGCCCGACGTGGGGCTCGAACTCACGGACCGCGAGATCGTGACCTGAGCCAAAATCGGATGCTGAACCGACTGAGCCACCCAGGTGCCCCAGACAACACAGGTTTATTATGTCATAGTCTCTGCAGGTCAGGAATCCAGGTGTAGCTTAACTGGGTACCTCTAGTTAGGGTCTCCAGTGAGGCTGTGGTCAAGACGTTGACCAGAGTCACAGGTTTTACTGGGAGTGGGTGGGTGGGGGAATTCTAAGCTCACTCACGTGGCTGTTAGTGGCCTCAGGTCCTCACCGGCCGTTGGCTGGAGACATTTCCTCACCACATAGGCCTCCCCAGAAGCAGCTCGTGACATGGCAGCTGGCTTCCCTCAGAGCGATTGAGCAAGAAAGCAAGAGAGGGTGGGCAAGATGGAAACCAAGTCTTTCTATAGCCTAATTCTGTATTCTATTTCCGTTCATTAAACGTGAGTCAACAGGTCCGACCTACACTCAAGGGGAGGGGATTACACAGGAGCATGGATTCTGATGAGGGATTCTGCCTCAAGACCGTAACATAGAAATCCTATCTGAGCGTCCACCCTGCTGGCCCGTCCTAAAGATTTCAATGTCAAGACTACAACGTGAACTCCTGTCTGAGTTTCCAGTTTGTTGGCCTGCCCTGTGAATTTCAAACTGCGGGCTGTGACATCAACTCTTGCCTGAGTTTCTGGCCCTACAAGTTTCAGACTTGCCAGCCTCCAGAATTGTATGTGTCAATTCCTTAAAATAAATGTCTTCATGTGTGCGTGTGTATTATACATATGTGTATATATATATATACACACACACACATATATATAATATGTATATATGTGTGTATATATATACACATACATATATATGTATATATATACATATATATACATACATATGTATATGCATATATGTACATATATATGTATATGTATGTGTATATACATATATATACACATACATATATATTTGTATCCTGTTAGTCTGGTTTCTCTGAAGAACCTACTGATACAGTAAGTTTTCCCGAGTCATGTAATTGGTAAAGTAATGAAGCACGGAGGTGGAGAAAGAAGTTGAGAGCATAAAGTGGCCATTAATCAACAAATATTTACTCAGTGCTGTGGCAGATTCTGTTTTCCAAATATGGCCACCACAAGACATCCTAACCTAAGCTCTTCTTACGATGTGATTTTGAGACTTCCCCCATCAAGGGTGGGGGGGGGGGTCTATGTTCTCTCCCCCATTTTTTTTTCAATTTTATATATATTTATTTTCAGAGAGAGAGAGAGCACACACGAGAGAGAGACGGGGAGGGGCAGAGAGAGAGGGAGAGAGAATCCCAAGCAGGCTCCAAGGTGACAGCAGGGCTCGATCCCACAAACAGTGAGATCATGACCTGAGCTGAAATCAGAAGTCCAATGCTTGAGTCAACTGAGCCACCAGGCACCCCCTGTGCTCTCTCCTTGAATCCCGGTGGGTGTGTAACTATAGCAGAAGTAACACTATTTGATTTCAAAGCCCACATCGTGAAAGGTGACACCATTTTATTCTACCGTCTTGGGATGTTCCCACTTTGAACTCAGCAGCCATGCTGTGAGGCAGCCCAAGCTAGTTCATGTGGAGAGAGCCCCTGGGGAAGCCGCATCGTAGGTGTTCAGGCTGACAGTACAACTGGGTCTCAGGGAAGTGCACAGACCTTCGGCCAATTTCACCACCAGCCTTTGGAGTCTTCCCAAAAGAGATCCCAGTCATTCTAGAAGGGTGACAAGGTGCCCCTGCTATACCTTGTCTGAATTCATGACACACAGAAACTTTGAAGCATTAAGAAAAAAGACTGTTGCTATTTTATTTTTTTATATTTATTTTTGAGAGACAGAGACAGAGTGTGAGGGGCAGAGAGAGAGGGAGACACAGAATCTGAAGCAGGCTCCAGGCTCTGAGCTGTCAGCACAGAGCCCCGTGTGGGGCTCGAACCCACAGATGTGACCTGAGGCAAAGACACATTTGTTCCTCATGGTTCTGGAGCCCGGGAAGTCCAAGTTCAAGTTTCCAGTGAATTTGGTTCCTAGTGAGAGCTCTCTTCTTGACTTGCAGATGGCCGTCTTCTTGCTGGGCCCTCCCACGGCCAAGAGAGAGCATCTCTCTGGTGTCTCTTCTTACAAGGGCACTAATATCATTGTGGAGACTCCACCCTCATGACCTCAGCTAAACCTGATTACCTCTCAAGGGCTCCACCTCCAAATATCACCACATTGGGGCTTAGGGCTTCAACATAGGAATTGGCGGGACTGGGGATGGACACATGGGCATTCAGCCCATAGCAAGTTTATATGCCTAATGGAGGGAGCAGTTCTTAATCACACAAACACCAAAGTAGACAGTCGAGCAATGCTATGGAGAAAATGGAACAGGCGATGTGTTCCAGAGGTACCTCTTGAGCCACAGGGTGGCCAGGCAAGGCCTCTCTGGAGCCATTTGAGTGGAGATGTGAATGACAGGAAGAGGCAGACTAGCAAAGAGCAGGGGAAAGCCATTCCCCGGCAGAAGGCACAACAAGTTCAAGGCTGGAACCAAGGCCAAACTTGAATGGGGGCTCGTTGAAGGGTATCAACACCCAGGAGGAGGCAGGGGCCTCCAAGGAGTCTGGTAGAAGGCAGGCCCCACTGCCTGAGGCAGGGATAGGGAACTTCCTCTTGTTTTCTCACAGCCAGCGTGGGGTGGGGGGAGTCTGGGGCGGGGTGCAGGTCAGACCCAGCGCTCTAGGAAAGTGGATCCTGGGAGGGGTCGCTGCCTCAGAGTTGGTCCAGCCCTGCCCAAAGCCTGCTCTGTGCTGAGCTGACCTCCACCCCGGCCAGGGGGAGGGAAGGAGGGAGGGAGGGTGGGGTGACGGGGGGGTGGGGGGGTGGGCAGAGGGACTCCCACGCATATCAATGGGCTCTTTCTCCTTTCAATAAGCTCAGCAGAACTCTGGCCTTTGTCTGGGGCCCCTGCTCCGCAGGCAGATCTCATAAAGGGCCTGCAGGCCTGGACTAAGTACAGCGCAGTCCCGGCTGGCCTCACAATGGCAGGGTGAGGAGGTTAAAGCCGTGTCAGCTGCTCGGAATCCCGTCCCTGGGGCTTTTCCTGCTTTTGTTGTTCCTGGTCATCGGCCTGATATGCGATGGGGGCCTCTCTGCGGTTAGCTGCAGAAGAAACTCGGGTGGGGGAATCTAAGATACAAGTCGCTGTCCCAGGCGAGGAACCCACGGCCTCATCTTCTGGCCACTTCTCCCGCAGCAAGTGTGGTGAGGTTCCGAGGGAAGGACCCTGCCACTCTAAGACACTGCTGGGGCACTGGGGGCCTCTGTGTCAGTACTCTGGCGAAGGTGTGAATGAGTCCACTAAAACCGCACATCCCCGTCAACGCAAGGACGGACAAATTGTGTAGTCACGCTACGGAATACTACGCAGCAGTATAAAAGAACAAACTGTTGAGGCCTCAGTAGCAGGAACGAATCTTACAGACATTATGAGGAGTAAAAGAAGCCAGACACAAAAGGGTAAATGCTGTTGGATTCCATTTATGAGAAGTTCATGGACAGGCAAAACTAATCGATAGCACTAGACGTCAGAAGAGTGGTTGCTTCCGCGGGTGTTGACTAGAGAGCATGACAGAACCTTCTGGAGCTGGTGCTATAATTGTTGTATAGCTCCATCTGGGTATACACAAATTTACCGAGCTGTATGATTTTTTGCTTTTTGTTTTTAAGTTTATTTATTTATTTTGAGAGAGAGTTGGGGGAGGGACAGAGAGAGGGAGAGAAAGAATCTCAAGCAGACTCCCTACTGTCAGCGCAGAGCCCAATGTGGGGGCTCGAACTCACAAACCACGAGATCGTGACCTGAGCCAAAACCAGGAGTCGGACCCTTAACCAACTGAGCCATTCCGGCACATTTAAGATCTGTGCACGCCAAGAGAAAAATGAAAAGAAAAAAAAAAATGAACCGCTTACCAACCCCTCCCCCCACCACACACACACACATACACAGACACACATCCTGCTGCACAAGTAGGAGGTAAGTGCTGGGTGTTTATTAGCCCAGGGAGCCGGGTTCCAGCTGTACTGAGGATTTCAAGCTGCATTCTCAAAAGGAGGCTTTCCTGGCACCTGGTCCCTTAACTCAGTCCCCTGCCCCCATCCGGGCTGCCCTTGAGCAGCCAGAAGGCCTTCGGGCCAATTACTAAACCCTTCCCCTGGTGCCTCAACCCTCAACAACGGGTCAGGGTGTGGGCAGCAGCGGGAGCCAAGGCCGTGTTCACGCTCCACGATTCCACCTTTGCTGTTTTCTCCACTGCTTCCTCTGTGTAGCAAAGTGTTGGCTATAGGGGGCCTGGGTGGCTCAATTGGTTAAGCTTCCGACTCGGTTTCGGCTCAGGTTGTGATCTCACGGTACGTGAGTTCGAGCCCCACATCGGGCCTAGAGCTGACAATGTGTAACCCACTTGGAATTCTCTCTCTCCCTCTCTCTCTCTACCCATCCTCTGCTCACACACTCTGTCTCTCCCTCTCTCAAAATAAATAAATTTTTCTAAAAAAGCTGGCTCTAGCTGCTTGACCACAGCCTTCCCTAGGAACTCCCAAATTTTGCTAATTTGGGTTCCTGAACACAGCGTTGTGATTCAATCTCTCTCCTTTCCCTGACCTGTCCCTCTCCCTCTCAACTTGAATTACCTCCCCCTCCATATAACCCGCCCACCACAGGCACACGCCGGTCCGCAAACAAACGGCCTCTCCAGAAGGGGCGTTCGGCCAACCTGTCCGTGGGCTGCTCTGGGAGGTCCTGGATGCTTCTTTGTATCTTCAAGCCAACAGGAAGTGAAGTACTAAAAACAAAGACGTGAGGGGCACCCGGCTGGCTCAGTCGGTAGACCATGCGACTCTTGATCTCAGGGTCTTGAGTTCAAGCCCCACGTTGGGCCTAAAGCTTAGTTTAAAAACAAAACAAAACGAAACACAAAGAAACAAAGGCGTGAGTGAATGAGTCACTCAGCAAATGACTCTCCCGGGGCCCCCGAATGCTAAGGCAGAGGTAGGAAGCAAGGAACTTTTTCCAAGCAAGGGGAAAGATGTGAGGGTGCAGGGATCGTAGAGAGGGTTGGTGGAGACTGGCAGTCCACCTCAGATGTCTCCTCAAAATTGACTATCTCACCACTGTCATCCCACCAGTTTAAGATTCGGCAGAAATCTGTAAGTATTTATTGTAGAGAGAGTACCTAAGAAATACAGGCCACGGTTTCTGCTGGAGCACTCGGATCACTGGGCACACTGTCTCCACTGTCTCCCCCCAAACCACTAAGAAAACGACAGTAACAGGATTTAAAAAAAAAAAAAAAAGATCTAAATCCACAGGGACAAAAAGAGAGAGAGAAGAAAATATAGCCGTTGAAAGAGGTTGTCAGGGCACCTGGGTGGCTCAGTTGGTCGAGCATCCAACTCTTGATCTTGGCTCAGGTCACGGGCTCACAGTTCACAGGTTTGAGCTCTGTGTCGGGCTCTGAGCTGACGGCACGGAGCCTGCTTGGAATTCTCCCTCTCTCTCTGCCCCTCCCCAACTGGTGCTCTCTCTCTCTCAAAATAAGTAAATTTTTTTTAAAAAAAGAAAGACGTCGTCAACATCTTGGATGCCAGAAAGAAAACGGACGAAAGGTAACTGACTTAGCAGACCAGAAAATGCTGGAAGCTCAGTGCCTATGGAGGTAGAAGCTGCAAGAATCAAGGTGATTCAGACAGCAGAACCCAAGAAAGGCTAAGGAATCAGAGGCCCCACGTACTGCAGAAGGTACAGATGGGCTGAAAACAGGACTGTTGGCATGTCTGTTCGAGGGGTGCCTTGTGGCTCAGTTGGTTGAGCATCTGACTCTGGATGTCGGCTCAGGTCATGATCCCAGGGTCCTCCTATGGGATCAAACTCCGTGTCAGGTTCCATGCTGAGTGTGGAGTTTGCTTGAGACTCTCTCTCTCTCTCTCTCTCTCTCTCTCCCCTTCGGCCCCTCTCCCTCATTAGTGCTCACTCTCTCTCTAAAAGAAACAAACAAACAAACAAATAAAAGAAAAAAAGAAAGAAGCAATTAGACCCTTCCACCTCTCCCAGCCAGGTGACCTCACGCCCATCCGCCATCTCCTGCCCTGGCGGAGCCTAGGAGCTCACTCTCTCTCGGGGGAGATTGAATGCACAGGGCTCTAGACTCAGGACATCATGCTCAGCTGGCTGCAAGGGCGCCATGCCGAAAGCAGGCGGGGCTTTACTGGAAAGGGAGTTAAGTGATGATTGTCGTCTTAAGCCACGAAGTTTTGGGGTGATCTGTTATGCAGCAATAGACAGCTACCAAAGAAAAAATGACGATGGACATGGAAAGCGTGGGATTCAGAAAACTGGAAATCGCACATATTGGAGAGAGGCAAGAATTCTCACCTGGACGGTGAGCGGAGATCCCAGGGGGATCGCTGGGCCACAGGCCCGGAGCGGAACCCAGGCTGACCACAGCAGCAGCGTGCAGGATTCGGGAACAGGGTCTCGAAGAAAAAAAGCAAAGAAGCTAGGTGGGGGGACGGTTATCGGAATGCATCCAGAAGCTGAACAAACCGAAAGGGGGTGAGAGATAAATATTAACTGTAAGGAAAACAAAACTTTGTACAGTAAGGGACGGGTATTCTAAGCACACTACACGACATGGCAGTGAATACATTTACATACTTATCAACACTGTATATTGATTTAACAAAAAAAAAAATTGTGATATAATTTTACTAGGATAATAGAGGCGAGAGACAGTACAGGTTTGGAGAGGGGGAGTCAAATTTGACTTTCAAGTAAAAACAATCAATGATGGGTTTGTTTTCTAGGGCTTCCATCATAAGGTACCACAGACCGGGTGGTTTAAACAACAAGGATGTACTGTCTCACAGTTCTGGAAGCTAGAAGTCTGCGATGGAGGTATCGGCAGGGCCGTGCTCCCTCCGAAGACACTAGGGAAGGATCTGTTCCAGGCTTCTTTCCCAGCTTCTGGTACTCCTTGGCTTGTGGCAGGCATAATTTCAATCTTCCCGTGGTGTTCTCCCTGCGTGCGTGTCTGTGTCTGGGTCTGAATTTCCCCTTTTCCTCAGGACATCAGTCATATTGGATTAGGGCCCACCCCAATGACCTCATCTTAACTCGATCACCTTGCAAAGGCCCCATTTCCAAACAAGGTCACTTTCACAGGTACGGGGAGGGGGGCGGTGGTTAGGACTTCAGCATCTTTTGGAAGGACAGAATTCAACCCATAACAGATGGATAATGTCTCGGATTAATAGATCAAGAAATAACAGCACAAGCACATTCTTTAGAAGTATGAAGGTAAATACGAGAAGAAATAAATAGATCAGAGAGTCAAAAGCAGATCCTTCCGGGTAGCAGAAATTGGGGTAGAGCCAAAGAGGCTGCTGCTTTTTCTCTATAAGCCTGAACGGACTGCCTAGCCCTCGAACCCAGGCACGTTTCTCCCCGACCTTGGTTATCGCACTCATCACGTGTCATTACAATTTGATTTACTCATCTGCGGTCCACACAGGACCATAAACTCCTGCAGGCTGATAATAATCGTAGCCATATTTACATAATGCTCACTACGTTGCCTGCCACTGTTCCAAGCAGCTCACGACAACCCCATGAAGGAGGTGCTGTTATCATCTTCGGCAAAACTGAGGCACAGAGAAGGGAAGTAATTTGCCCAAGGTCACACAGCTAACTAGAAGAGCCTGGATTGGAGAGGCAACACTATTTCTATTTCTGTTTCATTTGGGCCTTTCCTGTTCTGCTGAGTACAGAATGATACCCATAATAGGTGCACAATGTCTGTTAGGGGAAGGAAGGGTGGAGGGGCCCCCTTATCTACTCATCTTTGATGGGTATGTGGTTCCTTTTTATCCTGGCCAGCCAAGCTTCATTATGTCTGCACCCCCATGTTCCCCTCTTAGGGAACCTGTCCACCCTTCCACCCTTCACGTCCTGCCCTCTGGGTAGCCATATTCTTTTCCATGTAGTCCATCCCACTCCGTTCCACCGACTGCAGCCGATTGGGCGAGAAAGGGCCCCTGACCCAGGAGCAGCCAATCAGAGGCTGATCTGGGAACCATGGCCATCGTGTGGTCTGGTGAGGAAAGACGAGTTGGCCCGTCCCGTTCTCCCTACTGGGCCATGTTTCACTTAGCTACACAGAGAATCTGAGCCACTCAGGCGTGGACAGAAGGCAGTGTCAGTCTTCCCGTGGCTGGTTAAGTTGTGAACAGCAGAGAATGGCTGGTGAACAGAGAGAAGCAGAACAAGAGAGAGGTAGAGAGATTCCTAGGACCCCCTCAGAGCCCACCATCTATTCAATTCCAGAACTCTGCTGCGTCACAACCAAACCCCTTTTGCTTGAGACACCTGAGTCTCTTCTGATCTTGTAAACAACCCCCAGTGTCTGTGACGCCCTGCGTCTTGCATCTGGGCATTTCTCCTTTCTAGATGTTTCCTCTGTGCCTTCCTCTGCTTCTCCTCTAGCCTTCTTACGTCCCTCTCTCCCTGTCTAGTGCTCGGGCTAACCAGACGTTACATTTTTACTGGGCATTGTTTTTCCTCAAGTCATGGGCCGCCAGCGCTGTGAGGCACCTTTCAGATCAGCGCTGCCCAATAGAACTTTCTGCGATGCTGGCAATGTTCCACATCTTCGCTGTCCAGTACAGTGGCCACCAGACACATGTCGCTATTAAGCACTTGGAACGTAGCTGGCGTGACCGAGGAGCTAAATTTTGTATTTTATTTAATTTTAATCTACTAAATGTAAATAGTCACACGTGACGAGTGGTTACTGAGTTGGATGACACAGTCACTCGATTATCTGATCCATTACTTCTTTTTATAGATGAGTCTCTTGTTGTGAGCATCAGAGCCTTGGGTTGTCTCTTTCTTGTCTCAGAGGCTGTCTCCTCAGTCACTGCCCAGCTATGGGACGCAGCAGCACAGGGACTGGGGTGACCGGCCCTCGCTGGAAGTCGAGTAGCTGTGCCAGGAGCAGGCCGGGTTGACGCTCAGAGGGTCTCCATGCAAGGGCTTACGTGTAGCAGGAGTTGGGGCACAGACCAGGACTATCTTGGTGGGAAGGCCTCTGGGGAAAGAGGGTGGAAGGCGGGGGTCCTGCCAGAGACCGTCGTAACCTCAAATTCAGGCACACCTCTCTGATTTGGGGGGCCTCCTCAGAGGTCCAGCCCTGCTTCTTCCCGGTGGACCCCCACCCTCCACCTTCTTTCCCCAAGATAGTCCTGGTCTGTGCCCCAGTCCCTCAGAATCTCTCTCTGCAACGGCCGATGCTGCCTTGAGACCAATGGTTTACTGTGCTCAGTGTGTCAGGCCCTGGGTCAGAAGTGAGTTAACCGCTTCCCTAACTGGTTCTGCCTATGTTTCCCAGGTGTGGCTAGGCGACCTCGTTCTGGCCCATGGCATGCGAACAGAAAGGGTGGATGTCACAGCCGGGTCTGGCCCATAGAAGCCTCCCATGAGTTCCTTCCCCTTCCACACCTTGGTACCAATGAACCCGTCAGAGCAGCAAGATGGAAGGCACGTGGGGCCCTGAATCACTTCTAGAGAGGAGAGCCGCCCGTCCTTCGGGGATACCCACCCGTCTTTCCCTGACCACGACACCCCCAAGGAAACACATTTCCTTCTGCACGGGTCCTTATGTTGTGGCCGGCGGGGATTGGGGTCACTCTGGCAGTGCCAGAGAGGGACACGTGGCCTTGTGAATTGTCATCTGAGATCTGCGGTCGCCAGGTGAAGGCAGTGAGCTGAGCTCAGAACTGACGGTGTCAGCATACGGGGCCTTCCTCACGTTGCTCTCCCAGGCCACCGAATGGAAGGTCTCTAACTGATGCCCACCAGGGAATGAATCCCTCAGGGCCGGGGGCAAAGGCCGACAGAGCAGCCTCCTCGGTGTGGATAACACAGCGGCTACATGGGGCTCCCTTCCTTCACGGGCCTCAGGCCGGACCTGAGTGTGAGAGACAGGGAGCACCTTAGCTCCAAGGAGCTCCTGTAACTCGTTCTAATGTGAGCAGCAAGGAGAAAGTCAGAGGAATTGGAATCACGACTTGAGTGAGGCCCAAGGTGGGTATTTCCTGGCAAAGCGACGCGGAGCCTGGCCAAAATTCCCTGCCAAAATTTCCCGGCTCCGAGAGTCACGGATGAAGGGCACAGAAACTTTTCTGCCTCATTAACCAAACTAGGGAACACAAGAAGAGGGTCAGGCCAGGAGGGCAAGTACGGAGACCACTGCGGGGCTCACAAAGTCGGAGGGCTGGTGGGGGGGGCCCACGTGCGGCTTCCAGCAGCTGGGACGGAACCGGGGGCCGAGGTGCAAACCTGCGTCTGGAGACAGGTGATGATAAAAAGCACAGTAAGAGTGGTGGGGGGGGGGGGTTGCCAAGAGAGCCAGAAAGAACGTTCAGAAGAGGCTGACGGGGCAAACAAAGTGGGGCACTCGAGGCGCCAGGAAAGCCAGACAAGGAGACAAATGAAGACCAGGAGAGGGAGGAAGAGAGAGACGCAGGGGAGAGGGGTGGCAGGGAAGCCACGTGGGGCGGAGTGTGGGGGAGGAAGGGGGCGGTCAGCCATGTGGAACAGTGAGGAGACAAGAGGGGACGGGGCACGGAGAGGCCATCGGATCCGGTGACACGAGCTCATTGGCGGCCCGCGAGAACAAAAGTGAACCCAGAAGGACACTCACTGGTCGGCAAGGGGAAGCCAGGTGGAGATTCGAAATTTATGGCAGACAGTCTGCAGAAAGGATAAATTGCCCCTGAGGGACCGTGAGCTAATTGTATCACGTGGTGCGCCTCGGGCAGGGACAGTCTAGCGGCACAAAACAGAAGCCCACTTGCGCGAGCTCCAGTAAAAAGGGAGAATTTATGGGAAGAACAGGAGGCTACCTCGGAGATTCAAGGGCAGGAAGCGCGGCCGGCCTCTGGGGAAGGGAACCGGCAACTGGGGGGCCGGCAGGCACCTTGGCAGCCCTCTTCTCTCCTGCTCCGTGTCGGAGGCTCTGAGCTCTCTGATGGCTGCTTTCCTCCGAGGAGGACCTTCTTCCTTCCCAGCTCCCCGTGCTGCTCTGTGCCCAAGGTGGAAGGTGGCTGCTTCGGGTGACCCTCCTCGCTGCGTTCACTCCGCCCTCCCCTGAGCCCACAACTGTGCCTGGCACACAGCGTTCAAGTAGCCCACGGAGACTGCCTGGAACTGCCTAGGTGCGCCCCCCGCCCCGGCCAAGTTCCTGGGAGGGCTTCTAATTGGTCTGGTTGGGTCAGGTGCCCCTCCCTTACCCTTACCCCTGTGGCCGAGGGGAGGGTCTCGTGCCCTCGGGGCCCCTTAGAGGGGACTGAGAAGCAGCATCTCTGGGAAGGGGGGCTAAGCAGGTTCTTGAAGAAGGGAACGTGGTGGCTGTCGTACTTCGATGTTCCAGAAAAGCCGAAGGCCTCTGATCTGCCTGGAACGGAAAGAGACTGGTGAGGTCAGGCTCCACTTTAATGGGGGCCAATAAACGCCTCCCTGGAGGCCACAAGGGGCGAGGTGTGTGTTCCCACAGACAAACAGCATTCCTAAAAAGAGATTTTTCCGTGCTTCCCTCGCTCCCCTCCACCCTACCACTGCCTCCCCCCCCCCCCCCCCCACCCCAGGCCCAGGGATCTCACCCAAAGAGCTCAGCCCGGTCTCTCCCAACATCCAGGACATTTCCCCACCCTCAACTCTCGTGTTCTGGGATGTAGCCCGACTCCTTTGTTTCCTTCAACCACGGCCCAAAATGAGAAGAGCTAGGCAGGAGGGGGGCTGTGGGACATCGGGCAGCGACAATTACCCTGCTTAGAATGGCCCTGACCACAGGCACGTGGATCAGGCAGGGTCTCAACAGGAAGCAATTAGGATAGTTTGAGAAGTATTTATGTACAAAGGGCCCATCAACAGAGATGTGGGTGTAGGGTAACCACAGGGTTAGCCAAGAAGCAGAAACTGTTAGCACCCGACTTGTTACCACCCTGGACCAAAGGAACAGGAGGAGATCATGGTTACCCAAACTGCAAAGGGGGACAGAGGTGAGTAGAGAAGGAGCAGAGGGGCGCCTGGGTGGCTCCGTCGGTTAAGCGTCTGACTTTTCCGCTCAGGTCCTGATCTCATGGCTCATGGGTTCAAGCCCGCCGTGGGCTCCTCCAAGGTAAGCCTCTGCCCCTTGGCGTTTTGTTATGAGCGCGCGACCCGCTGCACGGCTCACGCTTCCCACCCGCGCCTGCTGATGCCCTCGTGAATTCCGTGGTGCCTATTTCTTTCTCGCATTGGCAGCGCGGTGGCCCTCGCATTCTTAAGGCAAAGGTTTAGAGGGAGGAGGAAAGAAAAAAGAATGAAATCCGAAATGCTCCAAAGACGAAGGCCGAATCACGCCCTAGCTATTTTTCACATCCTCAGCAGGAAGCGTGCACAGCGAGCCTTACCGTCTTCTTTATTGCGGCCTTTGTACTGGTAATAAAAATACCCATAGCTGGCACATGCACTTCTTTAAAGTTTACCGAGTGGTTTATATGCGTTATCTCATCAGATCCCCTCAACGACCCTGTAAGGTACACTGTATTGGGGCGCCGGGGTGGCTCAGTCGGTTAAGCATCTGACTTTGGCTCAGGTCATGATCTCACGATTCGTGGGTTCAAGCCCCGCATCGGGTTCTGTGCTGACAGCTGGGAGCCTGCTTGGGATTCTCTCTCTCTCCTTCTCTCTGTCTCTGCCTGTCCCCGTGCCCCTCTCTATCTCTCAAAATAAAAAGTAAACTTTTTTTTTTTTTTTTTTTAAAGAAAAGAAAGGTACACTGCAGTATCTTCCCAATTTTACAGACCGGGCTCAGAGAGGTTAGGTGAATTGCCCAAGGTCACTCAACGGGTACTGGTAGGACTACAGCTAGGACTTCGAATCCATTCCTACTGTCATTTACACTCCACTGCCCATTGTCAGAAGGCCTCTCGGGACTGCTCCTTGCTGGGCTTACTGTCCAGATTTGGGAACTCCAACTTTCAAGAGGCTAAATAGCTGGGCCAGGAACCTGAGTAAACGGGCCAGAATGGGTGCCCAGGAACTCTGCTGGAGCACGGGGACCCTTTGTTTTCTGCTGCCACCTCCTGGATCACCATCACCCCTTTCCTCTCTCTGCTCGGCTCTGCTTCAACTACAAGCAGAACGGGATGGTGGGGAGGGGGGATGCCCTCCCTGCTCATTGCAAAACCGTATAATAATGGGAGGATTTTAGAACTGGGTTCACGGGGTGCCTGGCTGGATCAGTTGGAGGAGTGTGCGACTCTTGATCTCAGGGTTGTGGCTTCGAGTCCCACATTGGGTATAGAGATTACTAAAAACATAAATAAACTTAAAAAACATTGAATTTGGGGCGCCTGGGTGGCTCAGTCGGTTAAGCATCCAACTTCAGCTCAGGTCACGATCTCAGAGCTTGTGAGTTCGAGCCCCGCGTCGGGCTCTGTGCTGACAGCTCGGAGCCTGGAGCCTGCCTCGGATTCTGTGTCTCCCTCTCTTTCTGCCCCTCCCCTGCTCGGGCTCTGTCTCTGTGTCTCTCAAAAATAAATGAACATAAAAAAAAATAAACAAAAACCATTGAATTCACTTCTGAATTCACTTGCTATAGCATGGATGAAACTTGAAGACATGCTAAGTGAAATAGGCTGGTCACAAAGAGATAAATGTTATATGATTTCACTCATATTAGGTACTTAAAGTAGTCAAATTCATAGAGATGGGAAGTAGAATGGGGGTCACCAGGGCCTGGGTGGGGAGGGAAGAATGGGGAGTTTGTGTCTAATGACAGAGTTTCAGTTTGGCAAGATGAAAAAAGTTCTGGAGATGGTGGTGACAGTTGCACAACCGTGTGAAAGCGCTTAATGTCACCGAGCTGTACGCTTCAAAACGGTTACAATGGCAAATTTCATGTTATGTGTATTTTACGCACAATTTGTTTAAAAAGTTTGTTTTGAGAGAGAGGGAGCGGGCAGAGAGAGGGAGAGAGAGAGAGTCCCAAGCAGGCTCCGCACTGTCAGCACAGAGCCTGATGAGCCGCTCGTGCTCACAAACCACGAGATCATGACCTGAGCCAAGATCAAGAGTTGGACGCTTATTTGACTGAGCCCCCCCGGGGTCCCTCCGCCATTTTCTGAAAACTGAATCTGTAAACCTTCAGTGAGCATGTAGTATGTGCCCTGTGCTAGGAATTCAAAGCCATAGAGCATCAGCCCTATCTTCAAGGACCGGTCAGTCCCATCAGACAAAGCAACATACTCGGTGCCACGTGGAAAGTGTAATAACGCGGCTGAGGGAGGAGGACGGCAGGGCGGCTTCGTTGTAGGGGAGAGGGGAGGGGGCACAGCGAAGCCTTCCCGAAGGAAGTAGAGTCCTCTCGGGACGGTCCGGGAACGGAGATGCCTTGACATGTGTGAAAGAGAGGTTGAACAGAACGTGGAAGAGCTGGGGGTGCGGAACATTCCAAGCAGACTAATATAGAGGTGTGAGATAGCATGCTGCTAAGCCTCTTCTCTTTTATTCGTGGGAATGCAGCTAAATCCATATCCCCTTATTCTACACCAATAGGTCTGTGACAGTGCTTCTCAGACCATCTGTGGTGAAAAACGTGCGTGTGGGGTGTGTGTGTGTGTGTGTGTGTGCGTGCGTGTGTGTGTGTGTGTGTGTGTGTGTGTTTAATTTCCTGTTCAATAAGAGTCCACTCATCACCGGCCTGGATGTTACAAGGTCAAGTTGCTTTCAAGGTTTCAGAATGGCTACTCTTAACGCTTATCTTACTGTGGACTAGCATGGGCCACAGACCACACTCTGAGTACCGCTCGTCTATAAGATGGTGAGTCCCTTAAAGGGAGGAGCCACTTTTCTCGTATCCACCCTCGTGCGTGCCTTCAGATTTCTAGCAGGACCACCCGAAAGAAGCCCTCTCCTTGCCCAGGAAGGGATGCCCACTTGTTAATTAGCTAGTGTTTTGAATATGGAAAGCTCTGCCAGCATTAAATATTATTATTATTATTAGCCTCGTGTCCACTATAGTAGATGTCATTTAATTAGAATGGCATAATGGGCAAATCTGCCTTAATTGGCTGGGATGTGGCTAAGAAACCATTTCACGTCTGTGTCTTCGTTCTCTGTTCTGTGGCCATCACATCACATTCTCTGGCAATGGGTCATTTTGGAGACCTTGGGCAGGGTTCAGCGAAGGTTATCTGGCTACTGATTAACACTTAATTAGCACCTTTTTCATGTAGCACAGCAGTGACTTTGTAAATTTAAAAATTTCAGGGGACCACTTAATGTGGAATTAAAGTACAAGTGCAATATTTAAGATGCATGAAATTGTTTTACGCATTACAGCATTAACTAGCTCTTAATTTATGCGGCGCATGCCAGAGAAGGGCAATTAAAGTGTAGCAGGAAAAAAAAAATTATAGATCTCTGTGTTGTCCTGTCTTTCCCTCTAACGATGCTTTTGAAGGCTTTCGCTACATCTGTATCTCGACTCCTGTTCTAGCCTTAGGAGTAAATGGTAAATTCTGATGCCCTTTTGCCACCACAGGAATTGGCATTGTTGTCTTTAACCTGAAACTATCTCCGATCAAGTCCTTGCAGGGCCTAGAAGTCTACCCTGACCTTAGTGATTGCTCTAGGGATAGGTATGTAACCCAAGTAGAGCCAGTGAGATGTCAGGAAGCATGTGCTGGAGCCTTATGGGAAAGTGAGGCTAACGGCACCCTCCTTGGTAGCTATCGGAAGAAGTGAGTCCCTTTTCCCCCGGCCAGTGTGAGGATGTGAGGTCTGGAAGGGTGGCAGCCATTTTGTAAGCAATCTACAGCTGGAGGGGAGCCATTGTTTGGAATTTGGCAATGAAGCCAACACCACGCAGGGCCGTGTGGCAAGATACCCTGGGAGACACGGGAGACACGGGACTGGGACTTGTCTGAAGGCCATCTGACTTTGGGACTTTTGAATTATGTTGGAGCCTATAAATACACTGCACATTGCCTCTTTTATTATTGATGCTGTTCCCTTTGACTGGAATTCTCTTCCCTTCCTTCTCCATCTTTCAAGGCCAAGTCCAAACGCCACCCCTCTAAGAAACTTGCCTTGATGTGAACCATGCTTGAGATGGTCACAACCATTCCCCCCTCCTCTGGATGCTAATGCCCCTTACTTGAACTTCTCGTTCGGCAAGGAGCACAGGCCGCCCTAAAAAGCGTGCAGCTGCAAATGTGACTCTCCATCTCCCCTGGGAGGACCTAAGCTCTTGCTTCGTCTGTCCGCAGCATTAGTATCGCACTGGACACACCGAATCTGCAAAGCGCCACAATCCCGTTCCTAGAAAGGAACGTTAATATTGGGACAGCATCGTCGGAAACGGAGAAAGCGCATACGAGCATATGGTCTTCTTAGCTAAAGCCAGACGAAAAGAAACTGGGTAAAAGCTGCAGCTGGGTGGGTCCCTGGGCCACTGCAGCTGTTGAGGGCAAGCGAGGACTTGCCTTGAGGGGGAGGAGTCACAGGCGCGAGCCAGTTAGAATATTCGTCAGTCCCTCTGTTTATAACTTACACAGAGGCATACAGTCTCCAGTACAAAGTCAAGGGCTAGGAAAGTAAAAGTTTCTCTGTCATCTCCTCCTCCCCACACTCCATGTCCTCCGTGGCTGATACGTGCCTGAGCTGCTCTGATCCCCTCCTCCCCCTCCACCCCCCACAGTCGACAGCCCCCCCACACCCCCTCTCCACCGCCCACCCAGCCAACAGCTGAGCAAGACCGTGGCACTCGGGGCTGGACGTTTCCCCGTTTCCCCGGGAACGCAAGCCCTCCCCCAATGGCACCCTTTGCTCTGGGCTCCCAGAGACTTTTCAGAGCTGCATTGCCACCTGCCGGCTCCCCCTGCCCAGTCCCGCTTCTGCCCTTCTCCCTTGCCGGGTGCTCCTCCCAGTACACCCTTGGCGCTCCCAACTCCATCTCAGCACCTGCCTCCCTGGGAACCCAACCTGCAACACCTCCCAGAGGTAACAACTTCTAGCTCCCGGGTGTGGATTCTTCCGCACACGTCTTCCTATTCATCTGTGTACACGTATGTGCATATACCACATAAAGATTTGTTGTCAGTCCTTTCGTTTTTACGCAAATGGGATCGTATTGTGGATGTGAATCATCCTGCCATTTAAAATTGTAGCACATCTCCACGAACAGTAGATATCAGTGCACATAGGCACGTCTTTCTTTTTTTGTTTTAAATGTTTATTTTGAGAGAGAGAGGGAGTGGGGGAGGGGCAGAGAGCAAGAGCGAGCGAGTGTGTGTGTGTGTGAGAGAGAGAGAGAGAGAGAGAGAGAGAGAATCCCAAGCAGGCTCCATACTGTCAGCGCAGAGCCCAACGTGGGGCTGGATCGCACAAACAGTGAGATCATGACCTGAGCCGAGATCAAGAGTCAGATGCTTGACCGACTGAGCCACCCAGGCGCTCTGGCATGTCGTTCTTTTTATTTGCTGTATATTACGCTATACTATGGTGAGCCCATTGTTTGCTTAAGCATTCTTCTGCTGGTGGACATTTGCGTCGTTCCTCTTTTCTCTTGTTCCTAATAATGCTGCTGGGAAGGTGACATAAATGGATTTCAAATGAACCGAACGTTATTCCAAGCAGTATAAACCATGAACCCGTGTCAGTCATGCCTTTTATTTCCTGTGTTCTGATGCTTTGATATCTGGGGCCGTGCTGACCTGGAAGGAAGGGACTCCCCGGCCCAGGATTAGCCAATTTCTGGAGATGGTAGACAACTCGCCCTGGAGTGCACCTTTCAAATGCAAACCGACCAGCGCAGACCCCACACCCCTAACCACCTCCTCTATCAGGCTGTCACGTTCCTGGGCGCCATCCACCTACCCTAATCAGACTACTAGGGACCCCTCTGTGCCCCAGAGCCCACTGAGATTATTCTAACTAGCCAGCCCCAAACCTGCTTACCCTGCCTCGCCCGCTCCTCCCCTCGGAAACTACATGAAAGGCTCTTGCCCACAGGATCCCCCTCTCCCTCAGCCTCCTAACAGACCCTAGTGCCACCCCGTGCAGCCCCCGGGGCCTGGCGAGCCTCCTCCTCTTGAGATTTGTAAGCACCACCAATTCTCTTCTCTATGGCGGGCCCCTCCTGATCTGTTGGCCTCACCACACCTGAATAATAATAAAGCCTATATTTCAAAACAGGACCTAGCGCTGGCAAGGTGGAACCAACATTTTCTTTTTCTCCCTAAGGTTCCAGAATGCTTTAGTTCGTGAGCTCTTCCTGGGCAAACGCGAAGTGCCAAACGTGCTTGTTCCTTAAGTCAGACACAAGAGAGAACTTCCTGCTAGTAAGCAAGGCCAGCTGAAACACGCTGTGCGTGCGTGGAGCGGCTTGAAAACAGTGTCGTCAACAGCAACAACAACCCTCGTGAGCCAATTCCCCACGGAGCGGAGGCAGGGACTGAGGCGATCAGCTGTCTCCCGCAGGCTGAGGGCTTTGGGAATTCACCACTCACCAGGGCACGTCCCCGCCCCTTGTGGAAGGAGGCCACGAGGGTCCCAGCGGCCGGGCCACCGCCGCCGTCCCTGCAGGCAGCTGAGGTCATGCTCACCTGAGAGGGGAGTAGGGATGGGCGGATCGCCCTCTCTGTTGCCCTGGGGCTCTGGGCCCCATGACGTGGGGCATCCTGGCGGAGGCTAGCCTGTGTTCACAGCTGCCTGCCGGGAGCCGGAGCCTGTCAGCTCGAGCGGCAGCGAGGGAAGACGTTTCTGACACAAAACCCCAGGGGAATCCACGGAGGAGCTGGGCTGTCATTACTTATTAACAATGGGCCTGATCCCCAGCCAGGCAGGCCCAGGGAAATAGCCTGTGGGGAGGCCAGCCTCCCCCCTGCGAGGTGGATTAACACTTTCTGGGCAGGAGGGAGCTGTTTGGGGGGTCAGTTGTCACATTTTGCATGTAAGAGGGACCATTCTTTACATATTAGACACAGGCGCACTCTTCTTGCCTGCCCCTCCCCCTCTGTGTCTGCCTTCTCCTCTGCTCCCTGCCCCCTCGGGTTCTAAGCCGGCAAACCCACAGGATGTGGGAGGCTGTGCTCACAGGGAAAAGGAAGATTTGAGAACGCACACAGCCAGAAACCTAAGTCTAATGCCTGCAGAACCGGCCCGCGGGCGGGGGACGGGGTTGGGGGGGGAGGGGGGAAGTGGTGGGAAACAGGGAGAGGCAGGTGGAGCTGTGCTGGCTGGTCGTTAAAGCTGGTTATTGCCCCCTTTTCTCCCCCCTCGGGGGTCCTGGGCTCCAGTGTCAGCATCCCAGCTCCGCAATCTCAGGTGGGCAGAGTGACCCACCCCCTGATGCTGCAGGTGGGGTTTTCCGGAGCAGCAGACGCTGAGACAGAGACTGGCACGCAGGGAATTTGGGGGGGGGGGCGGGGGGAGCACTCCTAGGATCAGTACCCAGAGGAGGAAGGAACTGGAAGCAGAAGCGGGCAGAGGCAAAGACCGAACTGCAATGCTAGCCCGACCGACCGAAGCCTCAGCTGACCCCACGGGGAGCTCTGGAGCTCGGGTGCCTGTTCAGAGCAGTTCTGAGTTGGGCTTGGAGGGACGAGCCGTGCGTGGACCAGCCCCTGGCAGGGGGTGCTGCTCCGGAAGCTGGCATGACCCTGGGCACGGTGGTTCCGTCAGCCTAGGGGAAGGGCTGACAGCTGAGGGCAAGCTTCAGACGGTATCTCCGCAGCGGAGGGTGTAAGTGCTTCTGAGCACAGCAGTCCACAAACATCCTGCCTCCCGGGGGGAGCACGACGGGGGCATTCCTCAGGATTCCTGCCTCCCCAGAGGCCAGCCTGGCCTCCTTTCCTGCAGCATCTCCTCCCATCCTTCCTGCCAGCCTCCTCCTGTCTCTCTCCCCACCCTCCCCATCCCTCCTTTCCTCCCTCCTCCCCTCCCTCCTCCTGTTCTTCCTGCCGTCCCTCAGATGCAGCAGCCATCACAGAGGTTTACAAAGTGTTAACGGCCTTCCAATCTGGTGGGGCCAGTGCAAGTTTACAAGGAAGCCGAAGTGCCCTAATTGAGGTGGAAGGGTCAGGAAGCCCCTCCTTCGGGCCACTGTTGTCTTGCTATAAAACACTCTGTAATCCGTAAAGAGCTGGCTGGCTGAACCAGGAGCATTTTTTCCCCCTCTCTAATTGGGCGCTTCCAAACTTCACCACAGGGGGTGCTAAATTGTCGTAGGTGCTTTCTGTTTTATTTGTGTCAACAGGAGCAGGAAACGCATGGTCGTTATGTGGGGCGTAATGTAAAGTCAATTCCGCGTGGCTCATTTGGTAGGTAGGTAGGTAAGTGTTAGGTTTCATCGCTTTAGGAGACGGCGGTGGGCCTAATTGGGGACACGCATTTAGGAAACGGTCAGTTAGCATTTTATCACAAGTCCACACTCTCGGGCGCACACCGTGACCTGTGCTTCAATCAGCCCCAGAGGTTTTGTTCGTTAGCATAAAGCGCGTTAGGAATGAGTTCGCGCTCGTCAAAGTAGTGGCTTTCGAGAGGGGTGTATTGGCTGCGAACAGGAGCGGGGCTCCAGCCGGTGCAGGTGCAGAGGTGGAAAATCTGGCCCGCCCTGCGGTTTGTTCTGGTAGGAATGGCACGCGGGCTTGATTCCTAAGTGATCCTGCGCGAATCCAGCCGCGGATTTGGTGGACTTTGCGCCCCTGGAGTTCGACCAGAAGGTTAGAGAAGCCCGCCCGCAGGAATCCCCTCGTAGTTGCCTCAGGCAGACTTTTCTGCGAGGTAGAGGCAGGCGCAGTTGGAGCTCTTAAAAAGAGGGCGGGAACGTCACGGGATTTCCAGAACAAGTGATATGACTGCTTTGCTCAGCTTGCTCCGAACTTGGCTGAGGACTTCGTTTCATGGTAACCTGGTGGCACGGTGGGGGAGGGACGCTATGCCCTCACCCACCTCTAACTACTTAAGGCTACAGAGATTTTCCAAAAAGAGCCTAATCGTTTTTGCAAGACCAAACTGGCTTAGGTCAACTTGCACCAGCCTAAAATCCCACCCCAGATCCTCTATAAAACCTTAATCAGCTGTGAATTCCCACGTCCCCCCATCGATAACCACTGTGTTCCTCAATGTGTTCTCACAGGTATGATCAGGGTCTGATACTTGTGTCCTCTGTCATAAGAAGTTGCAAGAACTGTAAGTATTGTTTTCTTTATATATTTCGCTTTTTTGAAGATTTTATTTCGTTATTTTTGAGAGTGGGAAAGCGCGCGTGCGAGTGCGTGAGCAGGGGAGGGGCAGAGAAAGGGAGAGAGAAAATCCCAAGCGGGCTCCGCACAGAGCCCGACATGGGGCTCCATCTCATAAACTGTGAAATCCTGACCTGGGCTGAAATCAAGAGCCGGACACGCAACCGACTAAGTCACCCAGGTGCCCCTGTTTTCTTAAACCACTCCAAAACAGGTTGGATTCACAAATTGGAGACTGATGTCTTGGGGCCGGGGGTGGGGTAAAAAAAAAAAAAAAAAAAAAAAAAATCAGTGCTCAGAAGTGTCCACAGCTTTTCTAGTATTTCTCGATGTCTCAGCAAGGAAGCCCCTGGCATTCACTACTCAGTAGAAGTATTTATTAAGGGCTGGTGTGCCTGAGCGCTGGGGCAGACACAGTGTGGACCGAACTATATGGACGTGGCCCCTCACGTCTCCACGTTTACAATTCAGGATGGACGATGCCGCGATGAAGCTAGTTTAGGAGCAGGCCAAACACACACACATCCTGCACGCAATTAGATAATCAACGTGCAACACGTTGAGGAGGAGATTAGATTAGATACGTACATCTGATGGCTCAGATTCCTGGTTGCCTGTGAGGAATAGAACCAGGGCTGCGGGTTACATTCTCAGCCTGAGTTCCAGCTTCTCTCCCTCAGCCTGGCCCTCAGGGGCAGAGTCAGTATCACTAAGGAAAGCGATGGTTCTCAGCCAGTAGTAATATACTCATCTGTGTGAGGCAAACCGCAATGCCCAAGACCTTAGAGCACAACATTGGTTCCGAGAGTCCTTCAGCCCTTTTAGTTGACGAAAAGAAATGTTTTTCTTCCCGAAGAGAGAGAAATGCCTAAGGAGATTGCCGCCACCCTCACCCATCCGTGTTCTTTCTGCCTTTGAAAGCCGCTATAAGGATATGAGGTATTGGAGCAGCAGCAGCTATTTTGTGACCATGAGGAGATGACAGCACAGAAAGGTAGAAAGAGCCTGGGTCCTTGATGACCTCTTCGGCCACTGAACTGGAGACCACCTGCCTCTGAGTTTCTTGTTGTATATGAGATATTAATATACCCTTATTGCTTAAATTACTTTTTGTTGGATCCTCTGCCGAGAGCATCCTAATGGGTGCAATCCCCATTTAATTGAGAAAGCTAAGGCTCAGAGAGATTGAATCATAGAGCTAGTGGCAGAGATGGGCCTAGAATCCAGGAATCCCAGTTTCATTCAGGGTACTCTTCTCTGCCTTTGAACCCCACGGAGTCTTAGGAACCCCCTGGGGCCCCCTCAAAGCCAAGGGTACCTGTGATTAGGCTCTGTGCCCCTGCGTCCCTTCCCCCACCCAAACCAGAGCCTCGTGGCTTTTATGTGATTTACCTCATTGGCTTCTCACTAACATTCTGTTTGAAACAAAGGCTATGAGGCTTAGAAATATATTGAAACCACTGTCTTCAATTAACAACAGTGGCCAGCTCTTTGCCGCACCACAGGGGAAATTGTAAAGAAAGTGTCTTTTCTAAGAGGAAACCTACAAGTGCACTTCTGAAGCATATGCAGGGAGACGTGCTGCTCACTCGATTTTGTCATCCTCTTAGGCTCTCCCAAGTTATCAGCACAGAGACACAATGAGGCTGGCACAGGTGCTGGGGGTTACAGAAGCCCCTGGGGGCCTGAGCGTGAGCAAAAGCTCCCGCCTTGGTTCTGGAAATGTCAGCAGCCAGAGCCAGACTTGTCATCTGGCCACGTCCTTGGCTGCTCCAGACTCTGGGGCTGCCTCCATCCCTGAGACCCAGCTTCTCTTGGCTCCCAGCACTCCCTCTCAAGGGTGTCCAGAGTTGGAAACCTGCCCCACAGCCGATCTGATCCATTGGGCTTTTCGCCACGCGGCATGGGCCCGCTGGCCTTGCTCGGGCTGGACAGAGCTCTCAAGCCAGGGCACCTTCTGTCTTTCCCAGGGTGCGGATTCCTGATCTAATCAATGCTAACAGGATAACAGAGGTCAATGACACAAAACAGGTGGTAGCTTATGCAAAAGGAACCTGGCTCTTCTCAAAATGGGGGCACGAGCATTGCAAGTCTCTGCCGCTTAATCAGCCCCGTTACAGCCTCACGCGCATGGCCAGGCACTGCCTTTTCTTTCCTCCCCCTCTCCTCTCTGCACCCTGTCCTCCCCTCCCTTCCTCTTCTCTTTCATTCAGTATCAATTTCTTCCATGCCTGCTGTTCCAGGCATCTATTGCTACATAATAAGTGACCCCCCCGCCCCCAGATCTAGTGGCTTCAAAAGAAGACTCTTTTATTATAGCTCACAACTTGGGGGGTCAGAATTTGGGCAGGGCTCAACGGGGTGATTCTTTTGCTTCTCATGGCATCTGCTGCAATCGCTCAGTGGTATTTGCTAGCAACTTGACTGGTCTAGAGGATCAAGGTGGACCACGTCTGGTGCCTTGGCAGGAAAGTCCACAAGGCTAGGCTTCCAGGGCTGCTCTCCCTGTTCACGCCACCTCAGGGCCTCTCCACACAGTGTGTCTGGGGGCGGGGGGACTTCTTTCGTGGCAGCTCTAAGAGTGAGTATTCCAAGAGACAGGAAGTGGAACCTGCCAGGCTCTTAAGGTGCAGTGTTCCTTCCGCCATATTTTATTGGTCAAAGAAGTCACAGAGCTCACCCAGGTTTAAGGGAGAGGAAGGTCTAGGGATACCTGGGTGGCTCAGTTGGTTAAACGTCCGACCCTTGATCTTGGCTCAGCTCATGATCTCACGGCTTGTGAGATTGAGCCCTGAGCTGGGCTCTGCACTGACAGTGTGGAGCCTGCTTGGGATTCTCTCTGTCCCTCTCTCTCTCTTTCTGCCCCTCCCCCCCAAAATAAATAAATAAACTTAAAAAAAGAAAAGGAAGGGGAACGTCTAGACTCCTTCCTCGCGATGAGAGGGGGATCTGAGGGTGGACTTCCCCATTTCCTTAAGTTTCGAGGGAAATTCTGCCCTTGTGATGGTGGTGGATGGGGGTGGTGGAGAGAACCGGGCAGGGCAGGATTGCTGTCAACAGGGGACTTCGGCTGGGGGGTGAGATCCAGGAGAGAAGAAGCTGCACCTAAGATGACTGGGGCTAGGAAGGGGTGCTCTGTGGGCCGGGGAGGTGATGGGGGGGAAGGTGCTGTTGGCAGTTGTCAGGCGAAGGGAGGACCTGGAAACTGTCTTAGTCTCAGTCTCCCCTAAAAGCAGAGCCTAACACAGAGACTTGGGTGTAGGTGCTTTGGGGAGGTGACCCCAAGAAGCGCAGTCAGGGGCTGGGCAAGAGACACAGGCAGGGGAAGGAAACACATAAATAAGGGGGCGTGTGGAGGAGCAGGTGGGCATCTGCAGCTTGATTGTGCCAGAGCCCCCAGGAGACTCTGGGGGGGAGGGGGGTCCTTCTCCAGAGCTGTTGACCCAAGAGCAGTGAAGCTATGCTATTTATGCACTAGCTTCCTTCCCTCATCAATCAAGAGTTGATCCTAGGGGGGGCGCCTAGGTGGCTCCGTCGGTTGAGCGTCTGGCTTCGGCTCAGGTCATGATCTTGCAGTGTGTGGGTTCGAGCCCCGTGTCAGGCTCTGTGCTGACAGCTCAGAGCCTGGAGCCTGTTTCGGATTCTGTGTCTCCCTCTCCCTCTGCCCCTTCCCCACTCATGCTCTGTCTCTCTCTGTCTCTCAAAAATGAATAAACATTAAAAAAAAATTTTTTTTTAAAAAGAGTTGATCCTAGGATGTTAAGCTCCCAGCACTTTTGCCCTACTCTGTACCAGTGACCAACCCAGGACAGTCACTGTGTCCAGGAGCCGCCTGTAGGTGGCCTCTAGGGTGGCTAAGGAGTTGTGGGCAGGGCCCTGACAATGTCTGCTGAGACTGTTTATGATGAGAATCTGTATTTCTTCTGCAGTGGATTGTGCCAGGGGTACCCGTCACACTGTATCCGTGTTAAAGTTGCCCCCCACCCCGGATGTGCAGTGTAAGCCTCTCCCCCACCTTCCTGCGAATCCATTGTTACAACCCGCATGGCCTACACATGCGTTGGGAGCCAGCAGAGTCTCTCTGGGGTACACCAAGAACGCTGAGCCTTAAGTCAAGGTTGGCTCTGAGTCAAAATAAAGACTCGGGTGGAGACAAGTGACATGTGCAGTTACCCCGTACTTGTCTCCTTCCAAGTGCTGTCTCCTTACAGCCCAGAGTCCAGGAACAAGGGAAGGAAGCACCTTCAGAAATAGGAGGCCAACCTCTGAGACTCCCTCTTGTGTCTTCTAGGACTTATTCACCCTTCGTGAGCTCCATTTGGTCAGCCAGTCCAAGACCATAACTTTCCCAACGCCCGCCTCCCGTGGCCCTCCTGCCCCTGCCCCGCAGCCCCATGGGGAGCGGAAGGGGAGTCGGATGTCAAGCCCTGCACCCCAGTTTCGAGCCCCGTCTCTGCCATTCCCTAGCTGTGTGACACAGAGGAAGTAACTCGACCCCTCTGAGTATCTATCTCCCCATCTAAGGTCATTACTTGGGCCTCTGAAACCCTAGCAGGCTGTGAGCCAGTGCGTATCCATGAACACCGAGGAGTTAAACGTGCTGTATGAACTGAAAGCTTCCGCATGGTTGTGGCTGTTAGGGCGACGTAGAGTGCTTGCGGAATGGTCTCAGTCTTGGTTTATTCTCCTTGCGTCGGAGCCCCCGCCGCGTGCGCTCTGGCCCTGCCCCCCCCCCCCCCCCCCCCGTCTCCCCTCCAGCAGGATCTCTGTGTCTTCGTTTTCTCCACCAAACCCAAACTGAGAGCTCTGCTTTTCTAGTGGTCTCTTCTTGATAGGGGAGAAGGGGCCCCCACCCCTAGCTCACGCACGTGCCCTGAGATGCCTTGGGCCAGGAGCGGGCAAACCCCGGGGAGTGGGGGGGCTCTGTTCACCAGTTCATGCCCGCACCCTGTTGTGCATAGACTCTGACGGGTGGTTTAAGACAGGTAGGCCTTACTGTTCCAACTGCCCTCGGTTAGGGGGACTTTTCAACTGCTCTGGTTCTAAAATCATCTCTAGGCAGCTGCTTCCTCAGGATGCTCTTGGCTGCGATTGGCAGAAAGCCCCCAGACAGGGAGGTCCCCGAGATGGTTCTTCAAGGCCCCTCTTCTCTGTGATCCTCTTGACCCTGCTACTAGCAAAGAACTGTCCCAGCCACAGATCATATTCAAAACATTCAACAACCAGTACAGCAGGGCACTGACCAGTGAGGAAAAAGTCCCGCTGTACCGGGTTAGGCCTGCAGAATATCAGGGGTGTTTCCAGACTTGCCTTCCCAGGAATAAGGGAGCCCACCCCCACCCCCACCCCCAAAACCAGTTTCTGGCGGATTACCATTGATTGGGTTAGAACGGTAAAGATTTGCCTCCCAACTGGGCAGACATTTGAATTAGATTTGGGTTTGTTTAGCAGGTTGGAAGTTAGGGAGGCCATCGATCTCACCTGCTCCCCAGGCTCATGCACCCCCACGGCCATCCCTCCAAAATCACAGGCTCCTTATGCTGGCCTCGGCCCCACTGTGAAATCTGACCTGAGCATTTGGGTTTTGGCCCCTTGCTTCCTTCGGCAACTGCCAACCGCTGCTTTGTGCTTTTTATGCGATTGATCTTTATCATCTCCGCAAAGCATGAGCTAAGTGCTCTTCAGTTCAATTAGGCCCATTTCATGGACGCGCAAACTGAACACTTCTAAATGAGTCCTTAGGAAGAGCCTAGGATAAAGTTAATCCAAGAGGGTTTGCGACCAACCAGCAGTTTCTGCTCAACTGCCTGCCTTTCTCCGTCTCTCTAGCTCACACCCTTTCTCCCCCTCTCCTTGGGCTTAATTGATAGGCAAATTATTGAGTGTTTGGCCAGGCTGGGGGCCAGGAAGCTGTTTATAGCCTGCAGATCTTGCCTTTTAGGTTAGGTGGGGACGAGTCTGCCAGCAGCCATCAGATAATGGGCCTCTTCCAGTGACAGGGGCATGATGGATTTCCCCCATTCTTTGATATCAATGCTTTTGTTAGTTTGCATTTTATGCGGTGCCTTTCCTCTCGGCAACTCAAGGCCTTTTGCAGAGTCTTATGTAATGGAAAATCATTCTGCAAGGTAGGCAGACCAGGCAAGGCCAGCATACAGAAAACCGCATTCCTTATACGCACGCACAGCGACCCTGCTGGGGCCCATCTGTGTAGGGGCAGCGACATTCGACATTCGTGGCACTTCGAGACCGTGACAGAACACAGACACAGGCAAAAGGGAACGCGCTTGGCTTTGCTAAGCTCCAAGGGGGCCCCCTCTCCCTGTGCTTGGGTGACTGAAATAAGAAAAGGAGGGGCTTGAAGAGAGAGGTAAGTGTGTGTGTGTGTGTGGGGATGCGGTGCTAATCAAAAGGAAGGAGAAGTCAGTGAGTGCGGGAAAAGGTCTCCACAGCATTGGTCATCCGGGAAATGTAAATTCAAACCACTATGTCCACCAGAATGACTAATACATCCAGACAAATCCAAACTAATACTAAGCGCAGGTACGGATATGGAACAACTGAATTTCATATGCTACTGGTTACTAGGGACAAGTCAGACGTTCAGCAGAAGCAGAATGGACAGGGGCGCCTGGGTGGCTCAGCCCGTTAAGCGTCCGACTTGATTTCGGAGCTCACGATCCCCGGGGTCATGAGATCGAGCCCTGTGTCTGAGCGGATGGCGCAGACCCTGGTTGGGATTGTCTCTCCCACTCTCCCTGCCCCTCCCCCGTGCTCGCTCCCTCTCTCTCTCTCTCTCTCTTTCTCTCAAACGAGAAACAAAAAGGAAGTAGACAATTCTCCCATGCCGAATGTGGGCGAAGTCCAAAACCAGGCTAAAGTAACCTACGGTAACAGAAATCAGAAAAGCAGTTACTTGTGGACTTAGAGGCAGGAAGGAACCATCTGAGGGGGTGGTGATGTTCTAGATCTTGATCTCTGTGCGGTGAACGAAGAAACAGTAGAAATGTGCCGTCTCCCGGTTCTGGGGACGGGGCGACTAACATCAAGGTGTCGGCAGGATTGCTTCCTTCTAAGGGCTACTAGGGAGAAGCTGTTCTAGGTCTCTCTCCTAGGTTCTAGTGGTTTGCGGGCAATTTTTGGTGTTCCTTGGTTTGCGGAAGTGTCACCTTGATCTTGGCCTTCATCCTCACGTGGTGTTGTCCCTGTGTGTCCCACCCTCATGACCTCATTTTAACTGGACTACCTCTGTAAAGACCCCGTCTCTAAATGACATTCTGAGGTACTAAGGGGTTCAGACTTCAACATATATTTCTTCCTTTCTAATTTTTTTTTTTTTTTTTTTTTTAGAGAGAGCGGGCAAGCACAAGTTGGGGAGGGGCGGAGGGAGAGAGAGAATCCCAAGCACACTCCATGCGCACTGCAGAGCCCGACTCGGGGCTCAAACCCACAAACCGTGAGATCATGACCCGAGCCGAAGTCGGACGCTTAATAACCGACTGAGCCACGCAGGTGGCCCTGGTTCAAATTCTGATTCCACTCATGGAACCACACTCTTGTTTGACCTTGAGCAAATCGAAGTTATGTTCTTTAAGTCTTAGTTCCCCCCTCTCAAAAGGTGGAACTTCATTGCCACTTCCCTGGGTTGTCACAGGGCTCGGCTTCCGTTGCACGTGTCAGGTGACTTGTGTTGTGCTTGGTGACAGACAGCACATAAGACATGCAAGGAATTATTGTTTGATCCTAAAAGAGACTCCAGGAAAGCAGAAACTGAGGTCGGGGCTTTGGTAGCTGTACAGAGAGCAGTTTTCAAATGATTAATCAGTTTTTCGATTATTTCAGTCATACGTGCGTCTGTTTGTTTGTTTGTTTTTAATGCAAACAAATACTGCAGAAGGGTTCAAGGTGACAAGTGCCTCTTAGCGACCTATGCCCTAGGTCTCCGGGCCCACATCCCTAGAATTTTTCCAAGCACATCTATAATACGTGTACATTTAAATTTTTTGAATACACGAATACGGGGCCGCAGCAGGTGCTGTCGTGCTCGCTCACGCTCCCTGCGTCACCCCCACCCACCCTGAGACGCACTTGCAGACTTGTCGCTCAAAGCCTGCTTCTCTCTGCATGTTTCTGCGTGAGCGTGATCTCTGGCCAAGGAGATGCTCCCGGGCACTTCAGGCTGGCTGGAGGTACTGGGGAAGGAATGCCACTCAAATGGTGAGATCTTTCCCTATCAGCACGTATTGGATGATTACACAGCCTGCGTGCACCATAACTAATGCAGAGGGAGAGAGAGAGAGAGCAAGCAGGGGAGGGGCAGAGGATCCAAAGCAGGCCTAAAGAGGGCCTGCCCCCCTGAAGATTCTACCGAGGGGTCTCTGCATTTGGGGGGTGGGTGGGTGGGTATCCGTGTGCTCTGCGTGCTGGGCAGAGGTCCGCTGTAGCAGAGGGGCTCTTCCTCAGAGTTACTGTCTTCCAGAAGAACCCCCCCACGCCTCACCTCACATGCCCACACCCCATTGCCACATCTGTGACGTAGGCCTTTGTTTTTCAAGCAAAAGTCCCCAGTTTTCAGATGAAAAACAACTCGTTTCGAGAGCACACACTCCTGAGATCTTCCGGCTGACTGTTGACAAGAAATTAATCTTTGCGAGGCGGGTACGAGGACTGAGTGAGGAGACAGAGAACGGGCCCATGGAGTGTACAGGAAGTGTTCTCTAGAACTTGGTTACTCCGCCCACTCGCGAACACTTACAGTGTTTACCTAACCATCGGTCTGTTCTGAAATCAAATATTCAAAGCATCAAAATACTTCCTTGTTCCTCTCTTGAGTTCTTTGCTGCCTGCTGGCTGCCCACTTGTGCCCCAGAAAGGTGCCCCAGACCTTGTTCTGGGGACTTGAACCATCAGAGAGATGAGACGATAAAGGCTGGAGGCAGCAACGGCCGGAACCGCCCAGAAAGTCAAGGGTATTGACCTTGACCGAGGGGAGGGAAGGGGTTCTTCTTTCCCTGTCTCTTCCTTTTGCCTCTTTCTCTTGCTTTTCCTTTTCACCTCCTTTGTTTTCTTTTGTCATTTTGGAGGTGGGGAGACAGGCAGAAGAGACACACACAATAGAACCTCCGGGAAGGGAAGAGATCTGTGAAGAATTGTCCAAAGAGAGACCTTGACTGAGAGGAGGGATGTGATGTGATGTGTGATGCTGTACCTTCTCTCTGTCTGTCTCTGTCTCTGTCTCTCTTTCTCCATCACACATACACAAGCACCAGTTCAGGACGTGAGCCCTGCTGAGAGTCTCTGATGCCCACACCACGCCTGACTCCAAAGCCCCTCCACGGGCATCAAGATGGGGGGAGGCAGGGCGGTCGGCCACCTCAGCAACCACACTTGTGAAGGGTGGGCTCGGGGAGAGGTCTGCCTCCCCTGCCCTCGGGGAGGGCCCAGGACTCACTTGGACTGTGGGGAAGTTCTCCTGGCTGTCCGGGGGCGGTCCCACTCCTGGAGGCGTCAGTTATGGGGTCTGGAGAGAGACGTGGCCGAGGGAGCCTTCCAGGCACCCCGGCGGGAGCGGGAAGCTGAATGCTGACCTTGTTGCCAAAGGTGTTCAACTCGAAGGGGACAGGGTCATCAGAAGACCGGGGAAGGCGGTGCTGACCAACAGGCCCACCCGTGTAATCACATAGCCCCAAGTTCTCCTCCTTCATATCTGGGTGGGCCCCCGTGTCTCAAGCCCGCGCCAGACGATTTCCGAACATGCGTGGCCTCCACATCATCTCCCTTCCCTGGCTGCCGCTGCCTCTACCCCCCGCAGCACCTCCTTCTCATCCGTCATGCTCCTGCCTCCCCGTCTGGAAAGGCGGAATCAGCAGAGGACCTTCGAGTGGGGACTCTGGAGCCAGGAGGCCTGCCCTGGGATCCCAGCCCTCCCGCCGAGCCACCCGGACGCCTTGCAGGAGTCACTTAACTGCCCCGGGCCCCCGTTGTCTCATCTGGTTCTTCCAAGGGTCAATATCTGGGAAGCGATCGTACCAGTGTCTGGCACACGGTCGGCCCCGAATACATGCTTGTTAAAAAAAAAAAACAAAACATGATTGCACGTCCCCCTTGCGTATGGAACGCAGCATCCTTTTATGGAAGGTTTAGTAGTGATGGGAGGTAATTACATCATGAGCAATTTCAGATGAAAGGTCCTACAATTTCCTAGCCATCTCCCCTCACTAGGCAGCCATGCGTGGCCTTCTCTCTTCTCAGCCGCCTGGGGGGCACCACTTGGGGGTTTCCTTCCCCTCCTTCCCGGGGCCTTTCTCCCTTCAATTCTCCTAGGCCAGCATGGGGGAGCCTCAGCCTGCCTGCGGAAAACTCACAATTCTTATTACTTTGTTCCCAGGCAAGTTATCACCCTTTGTCCCAACCTCTCCTCTCTGGACGCTGCCTGGCTCCGAGCCTTCTTCGTGAAAACAGGGAAATGTTTTCCTGAACAAGAGAACCGTCTCCCCTGGGTCTCTATCCTTGACGACCTATACGTGATCCTATGTAATTTTTAGGACAGTCCCGTGAGCTGAGCACTGCTATTACCCACTTCATAGCTGAGTAGATAACGGAGGAAAGACATTGTCACGGAACCAGCTGGTCGATCGTGGAGGGAAATTAGAATCCAACTCTCTGTACCTGCCCCCAAACGCTACCCCATACTGCCTTCACATACGAAAAAGAAATAAAAATAAAAAGGAAGGAAGGAAGGAAGGAAGGAAGGAAGGAAGGAAGGAAGGAAGGAAGGAAGAAAAAGAAAGAAAGAAAGAAAGAAAGAAAGAAAGAAAGAAAGAAAGAAAGAAAGAAAGAAAGAAAGAAAAGAAAGAGAAAGAAAGAAAAGAAAGAAAGAAAGAAAAGCTATTTTTAAAAAGACCAGAATTTCTGCACCTTACTCTCTCTGAGTGACCCTGCTCTGGGTTCAGCTAAAAACACGACTGCTTCTACTACTCTGGAAACAGTATGATGGTTCCTCAAAAAATTAAAAATAGAACTACCATATGATCCAGAAATTCCACTTCTGGGTAGTTATCCAAAAGAATTGAAAGCAGAGACTCAAAGGGATATTTCTCACACCCGTGTTCACAGCAGCCTCATTCACAGCAGCCAAGAAGCAGAAGCGACCTAAGTGTCCATCGATGGTTGAATGAATGGTAAACAAAATGTGGTCACCTGCACAAGGGAATATTATTCAACCTTCGAAAGGAAGAAACTTCTGAGACGTGCTACAACAACGGATAAGCCTTAAAAGCATTCTGCTAAGTGAAATAGGCCAGCTATGAAAGAACAAATACGGCATGACTCCACTTATATGAGGTCTCCGAGAGTAGGAAAATTCCTACAGACAGAAAGTAAAAGGGTGGTTGCCAAGGGCTGTGATGGTAGCGGGGGGGTTAAGATGGGGGGCTCCTGGGGGGCTCAGTTGGTTAAGCCTCCAGCCTCGGCTCAGGTCATGATCTCACAGTTCGTGGGTTCGAGCCCCAGGTCAGGCTCTGTGCTGACGGCTCAGAGCCTGGAGCGTGCTTCCGATTCTGTGTCTCCGGCTCTCCCTGCCCTTCCCCTGCTCGGGCGCTCACGCTCTCTCTCTCAAACATTAGAAAATAAATAGTAAATAAATAAATAAAGACACAAGGCAGTCAAAAGTGACATTAAAAAATGGTTACGACGGTAAATTTTACAGTATGTGGTTTTTCCTACAATTTAAAACTTTTAAAAATGAAAAATAAAAATATTCCAAAAACGCCATCGCTTCTGAAAAGCTCCAGGTTGAACCCAGTCAGTCATGGTTGAACCATGATTATTTTGCAATCTTCTTTGCAGAACACGAGTCACAGACCTTTCGATCTGACTGTACCAGGAAACTGCTCAAGTTTCCCCAGGCTGTCTCCAGGCAAATTGTTTCTTTATACCTCCTCTCCCCGACCGTGCCTAGTTCAGAGATTCTAAACGCCTTTGGGTCTCCGGAAAATCCAAGAATCTGATAGAAGCTGCCACATTCTCCCTGCCTCCACACCCCAAATGTACATGTGCAGCGATACAATTAGGTTTCCTTATGATTCGGAGGGTTCCTGGATACCCTGGCACCTCTCCGTGGACCCCAGATCGGGGGTCCCTCACATCGCAGAGCCTCCCGGCATCGGCTCAGAGTTCATTGTTAGTCATCTCCTTTCCTACTCAGTGCACTCAAGGGGAAAGTGAGCTTGTTACAAAAACCAGACTGGTGTTATATTATTTGTGAGACAATTCACTCTAAAACATCTGTATATGTGCAGAGTGGTGTGTGTGTGTGTGTGTGTGTAAGTATATTTACTATAGGGGCAGTAGTTAGCAATTAGAAAAACCTAATCAGGTCAAGATCCCACAGTTCGTGGGCTCGAGCCCCTCATCGGGCTCTGGGCTGACAGCACAGAGCCTGTCTGGGATTCATTCTCTCTCTGTTTCTCTCTCTCTCTCTCTCTCTCAAAAATAAAATAAATAAACTTGAAAAGAAAAGCCTAAATCAGGAACCTACACTCTAGAAATGGCTACCTAAATCTACACCAGAGGGGCCCTTAATTAACATAGAGATCTTGGAAATATTAAGATATATGGTTCAAGGTTACAGGTTCCATGCCCTGGTAGGCACAAGGCTAATCTGGAATTTCATTTGGTCCTCTGTCAACTCCCCATTTTCAGAGGACTGTGGTGCCCGATCCCCCCAGAAGTTTGGCTGACCCTGCCACAAGGATATCATCGCGTGTGCCTCAGAGTGAACTCCGCACGCAGAGCGCCCACTGGAACGCTTAAGGACAGAGTGGGACATGACCCAGCCTATAGGAACAGGTCACGGCACTGTATGTGTACCTGCTTCCTAGTAAATGACCACACAGCTGGTCAGATTCCACCTGAGCAAGGACAGGGCTCCTGGTGGCAGGATCAGTTCGGGGATGCCCATAAGCTGTCCAAGTCAGACGAAGCTTTGCTGTGTTCAGGAAGTGAACAGTGTCACCTGGACTCAGTTTCTCCCTCTCTCTCCTCCTGGCTCTGGCTTCCTTCTGAGACTCCCTGGTGACAGCAAGATGGCGGCAGTATCTCCTCCTATTCACTCTGGTTCAAGTTCGGCATGGAAAGTAAAGACGATATTGTCCTGAGAGCTCTAGCAAGCCCCCAGAGTGAGTCTGATTGCCACTTTGGCCTGCTTGGATCACGTGGCCATCCCGCATCCAATCCCCGATGCTGGGGAAACGGTGTTCTGACAGGCCAGGCATGAGTCACGGGCCACTCCAAGTAGGGATGTCACCTCCACCAGAACCACGTGGCTTGAGAACAGATCAGGGGGAGTAGTGAATCACTAGTAGTCACAGATTCTTTGCCACTCCTCCCACTGAGAGGTACAGTCCATTTCCCATCCCCTCAAATCTAGGCCAGCCTTGTGCCTCGTTTTGGCCACAAAAAACCATGGTAGACGTAACACTGTAAATTTCAAGGCTGGGTCTTAAGGAAATCTGTGGATCCTGCTTGTGCATACTTGGGACACACTCTCATGGGATGCTGTCATGAAGCCCAAGAAGCCATGTGGAGAGGCCCCTTGTGGGGGAGAATCAAGGAGCTGTGGCCAATATCCCCAGCTGATCTCCCAGCCAGCACCCAGCAATATGTCCCAGACACCAGGAGGAGCAGAAGAATCACCCTGCTGAGCCTGGTCAACTCACGGAACCATAAAAACCAACGAGTTGTTATTTGTTTGACGTCGTGAAGTTTGGGGATAGTTACGCAGCCAACGATGGCCGATACAGGGTGGCTCCTCAAATGAAAATTGGCAGGTTATCCTAGAAATTAAATGAGTGAGGGCTAGCTGTACAACAATCAAGATCTCACCACAGCCATCTGCTCTGTGGAGTCAAGTCTGCCTGGCAACTGATGGGCTCAAGAAACACAGAATTTTCTGGAGCAGCATTCCCGTGTCCGCTCACTGGTTTTGTCAGTGTCCAGAGGCAGTTGCTGGAGCAGTGGATCTCACTTCCCAATTCCAGACTCACGGCTGTGGGTTTGTAAACACGCTGTCTCCGTTGGTGATCCCGCAGGGTTCTGGGAGTCGTTCCTGGAGATCCAGACTAGAGTTTTCACAACAGCCCTTCGGTAGTGGGTTGAATGGTGGTCTCCCAAAAGCTACAGCCGTGTCCTAACCCCTGGAAGCTGTGCCTGGGACCTTATTTGGCCAAAGGGTCTTTGCAGATGTGATCGAGTTAAGATCCTGAGATGAGATCATCCTGGATTACCTAGGTGGGCGCTAAACCCAACGACAGGAGCCCGTATGGCAGACACATGGGGAGAAAACACAGAGAGGAGAAAGCCGTGTGAAGACAGAGGCAGGGTGGAGTGAGGCAGTCCCAAAGAAAGCCGGCAGCCAGCAGAAGCTGGGAGTGGCAAAGGATTCTCCCATAGAGCCTCCAGAGGGAGCATGGCCCCACCTTGATTTCAGAGTCCTGGCCTCCAGAATGGTGCAGAGAATCCACGTCTGTTGTTTTAAGTCACTCAGTCTGTGGTCATTTGGTTTGGTGGTTTCAGGGAATGAACACACCTTCGGATGATCCCGTAAGCACCAACTTCCCTGCTGACCTGAGCCAAAATCAAGAATTGGACCCTTAACCGGACTGAGCCACCCAGGCACCCCAAGTTTTAATTTTTTTTTTAAGTAATCTCTACACCCAACGTGGGACTCAAACTCACGACCTTGAGATCCAGAGCCGCAGGCTCCACCACCTGAACCAGCCAGGTGCCCCTGGAGAAGTTTCTGTTTCTTGCACTGAACCCTGAGTGGTACAATTCCTTCCCCATCCCCAAAATGGAAGTGCCTCAGAGGCAGCTGCATTTTTCCCTGTTCAACAGAAACACTGGTCCTGATAGAGTCTTCTCTTTTGCCAGTGCGGTAGCAAGCGTTTATTTTTATTGTAAATTATTGCAGTCAGCACACCAGCTCACCTCTGCCAACAGCCCACTACCTCTGAAGTCTTGGAATGAAGAGCCAGGCAGGGCCAGTGAGACTCATCTCTCTTTCCTTTTTTTTTAATTTTTTAAAATTTTTTTTAACGTTTTTCTTTATTTTTGAGAGAGACAGAGACGGAATGCGAGTGGGTTAGGGGCAGAGAGAGAGGGAGACACAGAATCCGAGGCAGGCCCCAGGCTCTGAGCTGTCAGCACGGAACCCGATGGGGGGCTCGAACTCACAAGCCGGGAGATCATGACCTGAGCCGAAGTTGGACGCTCAACCGACTGAGCCACCCAGGCGCCCCAACATCTCTCTTTCCTTTATCCCATGGAATCCAGAAAAGAGCTGGAAGCTGCCGGAACTGGATTGAGAGTTGGTGGTTTTGTTTTTATTTTAAAGAGAGAGCATGAGCAGGGGAGGGGGCAGAGGAAGAGAGAGAATATTTTCTTTTTTAAGTTTATTTATTTATTTATTTTGAGAAAGAGCAAGGAAGGGCGGGGGCGGGGGGAGAGAGAGAACCCCAAGCAGGCTCCACACTCAGTGTGGAACCTGACAGGGGGCTCAATCCCATGACTGTAAGACCATGCATGACCTGAGCCAACATCAAGAGTCAGACGTTCGACCGACCGAGCCACACAGGCGCCCTGAAAGAGAGAGAATCTCAAGCAAGCTCCACGCTCAGCCTGGAGCCCAGCGCAGGGCTCGATCCCAGGACCCTGGGATCGAGACATGAGCCAAAATCAGGGGGCGGATGCTCAACCAAGTGAGCCACTGAGCCACCCAGGCGCCCCTGGGCTGAGAGTTTTTGACCCAGTACCAGTGAGAGGCTCCAACCACAGTTACTTCCTAGAGAGCAGGTTGTGTTAGTCGGCTTTCCTTCTCCAAACCAAGACTCTACATTTTCATAGAGATGCGGGTGGTGTTGTGTTCGTGCGTGTCTCTGAATCTGTGTGTCTGCGTTTCTGTGTGCCTTTCTGTGAGTTCGTACTTGTGTTTGGTGTTTGGGTGTGTGTATATGCGTTTCTGTGTGTGTGCTTGTGTGTGTGTGTTTACATGCATTTACATGCGTTTACATGTGTGTTTTTATACGTGTGTATGTGTATCTACGTGTGGATTTATATATGCATGTGTTTGTGTGTGTCTGTGTGTGTATTTACATGTAGGTGTGCATTTTTATGTGTGTATATATTTTTTTAGTTTATTTATTCATTTTGAGAGAGAGAGAGAGAGCAGTGGAGAGGCAGAGAGACGGGGAGAGAGAGAGAATCCCAAGCAGGCCCCGCCCCATCAGCGCAGAGCCAGGCACGGGGCCCGAACTCACGAACCGTGAGATCATGACCTGAGCCAAAACTAAGAGTCAGATGCTTAACTGCCTGAGCCACCCAGGCGCCCCATATGCGTGTCTATTTATATATGTGTGTGTTGATGTACTTGTTTCTACACGTGTGTATGTGTATATGTGTATATACTTGCATGTGTGTATTTGTGTGTGTGTTTATACACATGTGTGTTTATGTGTGTGTGTGTGTGTGTATATGCATGTGTGCTTCAATATTAATATATTTATACGTACGTGTGTGTGTGTGTGTGTGTGTGTGTGTTTATAGGTGTGTGGAGAGAGGGTATGGGGAGAAGTGACGTGTCTGTGGTTACCGCGAATACCATAAACTTGAGCTATTGTTTTCATAAATAGGACGCCGGAGACGGTCTCTCGCTGCTCTTGCCACTGTGCTGTAGAAATGATCTTGCCACGGAAGAATCCTTCTTTCGTTCTGCAAGCCTAACCACATAATCCAGGATGGGCAAATTCTGCTCCATGGAAGCCCAGGTTTTTCTGCTTTGTCCGTGGAGTTCCCAAGCCAGAGCGCTAGAGCACTTCATGGCCTCGGGGTTGGGGAACAAACTAAAAACCGTGGGATTGTCTGCTGGTAAAGGTGACATCACCACAGTGCTTCTCGAGAAATTCCCCGCGGTGCCGGTGTGGATGCTTATTTATTAAGCGTGCATTGTGCACCTGGAGCTGTGCCAGCGACTGGCTTTACTGAGAGGTCCGCCTCCGTCCAGGCCATCAGCAAGCTCTTGCCCTTGCGTGGTGCCATCCCCCCTGGGCGAGGCAGGGGCCAGCTCTGTCTCTCCTACCTTGAGCCCAGTTCTCTGGAAACGAGTCTTCACGACCAAGTTCCTGCCTCGGACACGAGCTCCTGGAGGGAGTTCTGTGTTTGTGCTGCCCACATCATCCCCTAGCTACTTCCAAAGGGACTGGAGGGCCACCTCGGTTTCCGCGTGCCTTCAGAACCCTTCAGAGTCTTGAGCTCCTCTCATGGGGCCTGGGGCCCTGCTGCCCCCCGCCCTTCTATATCCCCAGCGGCACACCCCTCAGGCAGCCAGGTTTTGTGGGTCCCTGCCGCCTGCCCGGCGGCCTGGCCGTCCCGGCACCTGCCGCGGCCGCTGCCGCCGAGACTGGAAGCGTCTGGAGCTTGGGGTCCGGCCACGCTCGCCCTCCCGTCTGGATGTTCCCCAGCCCTGGTTCTGACAGCCGCACTGGCAGAAGGCTCATATCAAACCTCAGCCTCCGGACCCCTCCAGAGCCCCGCCCGCCTGCCACAGGCTCCCAAAAGGCCAGTGTTGCCTGGAAACCATCCCAGCACCCTGCGTACCGCCCGGGGCTGGGTGAGCTCTGTGACCCCGGGGCTCAGCCAGGAGACGCGGCAAAGCCAGGGTTTCCGAGTGGGTGCAGAGGAAAAAAAAGGTGAGGAATAGAAGCCAAGGGGGTGGGGCAGGGGCCGAGGAAGGGAGGAGGAGGAGGGCAGAGCGGGTAACGTACACCACGCGATCCCGAAGCACGTGACCTTCTGCGGGCGAGGAGACTTCGTGGCTGCGGCTCTCAGCCGTTGCGCGCTCGCTGCGTACTGAGTGCTCGACGTGATCGGCAGGCCAGCCCCCCGCTTGAATCTGGACCGACGGGGCATGGGGACAAGCGCAAGTGGCCCGGTCCCTCCTCCAGCCTTGGCTCTGTCTCCCCTCAGGGGCGCCTGGGCTCCGGCCCCTTCTTCCGTCCCTCTCCGAGGCCCAGAGCATTGTGGCCGCCACCAGGGCCAGGGCTCCCAGCAGCCTCCCTGCCGAATCCTCTGCCATTCATCACAGAGGCTCTCCTGGACGTCTGTGTTAAGAAACAAATGTTCTCCCCCTTTAGTAAATCATGTGAAACATCACACACAGGGACAGCCGGTTAGAACACAGGCTACCACTTTCCTACAAGGTGAGGACGTTGAAGGCACAAAATGTACGCGGGGCTGCGCGCGGGCAGCGCCCAGCCTGCCAGCTCAGCACGTCCTGGCCTCCCTCCGTGTGCCCCTCTGCCTCGGGCTCCGGGCCAGCTGGGCACCGCGTCTCCCTCCCCAGCCCTTGAGGAAACAAGGTCGTCTTTCTGGCTGGTTACCTGGGCGCGAGGCAGGCTTGGCAGGCACAGCTTCTCCGGGTACCTCCCCAGCACCTCAGCTTGATCGGCGTCTCCTCTGGTTCTTGAAACCAGAAATCTCACCAACGCGGCTCCTCCTGCGTCAGAAGGGGGAAGGGGGTGGGGGTGGGGGGTGGGGGGACAGTGGTAGATAAGGCCACGTTGGACTGCAGATTAATCGCTTTATTGAACTCTTTTGTAGCCCCCTGCTCTTGGTGGTGGTCTTTCTTCCCTCTGTCTTCAGGGCTCTAGCCCCAGGCTTCCATCCTTTGAAACCTACTCTTTGGAATAAATCTCATGTCAGTCATTTACACCTTAGTGTAAATTTAAGTCAATGAAATAATTCTCTTTCCCAAGAGGGTTTGCACTGAAATCTTTCTGGATGGAAATCATCATGCAATGAGAGATTCGTCCCCGTTAAAGGAGTTTTGACTCATAATCTCATAAAAACAGAGAGGCATTTTGGTGGGTACAATGTTGCACAGACTGGAAATACCACAACTTCATCTACCTGTCCTGTTTCCAAACTGGCTATCGTAGGTCGACTTCTTCCCTGTATGCTCTTATTCTCTCCAGCTTAACTTGATCCTGGGACTTGAGAGGTTTTGTTGACTCACCTTTATTTATTTGTGTTTTTATTTTTTTAGAGATGGGGGAGCAGAGGGAGAGGGAGAGAATCTCAAGCAGGCTCCGCGCTGGGCTGACAAGGGGCTCGATCTCACTGCTGTGAGGTCATGACCTGGGCAGAAATCAGGAGGCAAACGCTTAATCGCCTGAGCCACTCGGGTGCCCCTTGACTCGCCTTTATGATTCATCTAGGAATCATAAGATTTCAGGTCTGGTGGGATCTTGGAGATCAAATAATGGAGGTTTCTAGATGAAGAAACAGAAACTCACAGATAAGTGAGATGCCCAAGATCCCACAGCAAGTTACAGCAAAGCCGGGACCATTTCCTGGCTCCTGCCAATAGTTCTCAACTGAACAACCAACACTGTTTGCAAAATGAAGTCCGGGCAGAAACTCTTCTTTGCTAAACCACAGAGCACGGGCCTGTACCCGGGCTCCGGCCCTTCCAGGGTTGATGACATGGGCAGCCTTTGTGTAGCTTGGGAGAAGTGTTCCTAGAAGCATTTGATCTACAAAATGAGGCCGATGGAGCTTCCCTTATGGCTACAGGGTCCACCAGGTATAAAGGCTAAAGAGACCCGAGCAAAGGTCACTGTCGTCACCATCCAAACTCCTGGCCTGAATTTTGCGACAAAGGGCCTTAGTTTTATTTTCCCAGCAGCCCAGAGCCCCTCACCCTTCAAAAGCAGAGCCACCCTTGGCCATACTCACCAAACCAGCTTTACTTAGTTACTTCCTCCTCACCACACAACACAAGGCCCCCTCGCCTATTTGAGATCAACCTTGGCCTAAATTTGACCTGAGTTTATCCCAGAAGTATAGGCCAAAGGCAGAGGACCAGAACCAATATGTGGTCCCGTGGATTAAGAGGCACTAGAAATAGAAGGCCTGGGTTCAAATCTCCCCTCTGCCACTTCCTGTTCTGTGTCTTTGGTATGTTTACTTGACTTCTCCATGCCTCAGAATCCTCACCTGTCAGGTAGAGATAATTCTGGCACTTTCCTCCGGGCCGTTGTGACAGTTAAATGGAGTCAAAACATGAAACACACCCAGAACAGTGCCTGCACATAGTAAGTGCTCACTTAAAGTTACCCATGATGTTGGGACGCCTGGGTGGCTCAGTCGGTTATGCGTCTGGCTCTTGGTACAGCTCAGGTCATGATGATCTCATGGTTCGTGAGTTTGAGCCCCGCATCAGGCTCGGAGCTGACAGCGTGGAACCTGCTTGGGATTCTCTCTCTCTCCCTCTATCTTTATTTTATTTATTTTTATTTTTTTTTATTTTTTTTTCAACGTTTTTTTTATTTATTTTTGGGACAGAGAGAGACAGAGCATGAACGGGGGAGGGGCAGAGAGAGAGGGAGACACAGAATCGGAAGCAGGCTCCAGGCTCTGAGCCGTCAGTCCAGAGCCTGACGCGGGGCTCGAACTCACGGACCGGACCGCGAGATCGTGACCTGGCTGAAGTCGGACGCTTAACCGACTGCGCCACCCAGGCGCCCCTCCCTCTATCTTTAAAAAAAGAAAAAAAGTTACCCATGATGTCTTTGGTGCCTCCTTTCAAAACTTCCCAGATGTCTCTTTACCTCTCCCCTGGAAACTAAGGACTATGAGTTTTGGGTTAAAAATACTGGGGGCAGGAAGGGAGGGATGTTAAAAGAAACTGGTGTGGAAATTTCTGAAATTTATCTGAAAAACTGAAATAGACTGGCCACACCCACTTTATCCTGATATTAGGCTAAACCAATCAAAGAAAACTAATAAGATAAACGAAGTTCTGGTGTGATACAGGAAGAGAGAAAATGTGTGTGTGTGTGTGTGTGTGTGTGTGTGTAGCAGGAATTGTGCAAGTTTTTCCCCCTGCCTCATTCTACATCAAATCATTATTCTAGAATCTGTTTTTGACACATACCTTGTTTCTAACATACAGGTTAGTGCTAAGAAATAAAATAACGAGGAAAAGAAGGTGAGATGCTCTGAGGGAGCCAATGCTACATAAATATTTTAACTTTCAAGCAAACTTGAATTCTGTACACACCAGTCCCTTTATTCTTGCCCCTTTACACCGCAGAGCACTAAATCTGTGTAAGTCTGAGCTGGCCACCAGAGTGGCCCAGAAATATCACCGTCTCCCCTTCTGCATCATCTGGGTACTGATTCACAGTAAAGGCTGGGGAACCACTGTGTGGAAGCTACTGTCCAAGCTGCCTTCTGAGCCCTAGTGATCACAGTTTGGTGTTTATGGGCTCAGAGTAGACTGAACAGCCAGCTGTCTGCACCAGGAAAGTCCCTTGGCCGAAAAATATATCCCCCACTGGCCTGTGGTAAATGCCTGAAATTCCACCATTAGCAATGCATTCCTTTGGTTATGCCACTCCATTCTCAGGCCACAAGTTTCCAAGTGAAAATGTCCCTCAGGGGAGTAACACGTGAGGACTCCGACAATTATGATGAATGAGGGTTTCAGATCATTCCTGAGAGAGGTGAGCATTGACTGCCTCGCTGGTTGGAGTGTGGCCGGGGGTAGAGGAGAAGGAGTATAGAAGAAGGAGTGGGGGCTTGGAGGGCTGAGGGCAAACTTGGACAGCCGGGCCGTTGCAACGCTTTTAAAACATGGCCTTCATTCTTTGACACTCTTTCCAATGATAGGTGGGATTTCTGGCCTCCCCCTGAATTTGGACAGGCTTGTGACTGCTTTAACCAACTTCTCGGTTCTCTGGAACATTCACTTTTGGAGCCCTGGGCCATCACATGAGAATACCAAGTACTATGAGACCACATACAGGAAAGACCACTCTGAGCCTAGCCTGCCGGCCAGCCTCACCAAACTTCTACATATCTGAGTGAAGTCTCCAGAACAATCCATCTGTTGGCTGAATACCAACGAGACCTCCCTCAATGAATTGAGGAGAAAAGGTGTGCAGTCAAACCCCACCCGAATTCCTGACCCATGAAATTATAAAATATAGTAAAACAGTTGTTTTAAGCCACTCAGGATTGGAGTGATTTATTAGGCAGAAATAGATAACTGGAGTAGCCATGTGCCCAGAACCTGGTCGGATAAGAGTCAGCCTCACAGACAGCTGATGTAGATGCTTCCGGGATTGGGGGACCTTGGGGGGAGTGGGAATCCCAAATAGAACAGGCTGATCCATCAGAAACCAACTGTCTCAAGTCCCTGGAAATAATGCCCCGCCCACCCTTGGGCCTGGGCCTCTAGCCCACCACCACGCCATTTATCGGCTAGCCCACAGAATCTTCTGTACATCCAGGGTTGGGAGCAGAAGACTTCGGGAAGTCCTGCTCAGTCCTTTACAGATGAGGACACTGAGCTTCCAAGATGGGAGGCAATTTGTAGCTCCCCCGGAGTCCACGCAGGACTTGGTATCTGGCTCTTCAGACCCCCAGAGGGGCAGCATAAGATTTTGTGCAAAAAGCAAGGGCATGGGGGCACCTGGGTGGCTCAGTCAGTTAAGCGTCTGACTCTTGATTTTGGCTCAGGGCAAAAAAAAAAAAACCCCCGGGTGGGGCTCCGTGCTGACAGCGTGGAGGCTGCTTGGGAGTCTCTCTGTTCTCTCTCTGCCCCTTCCCAGTTCGCTCTCTCTCTCTCTCTCTCAAAATAAATAAATGAACTTAAACAAAAACAAAAAAAAAAACCCACAAAGCATGGGCCTGGGCTCAGAAGCCAGGAAGACCTGGGTTCAAGACCTGGCTTTTTCATCTCTTGGTTTTGTTGACCTTGGTTGAATGACTCAGTTTCCTCATCTGTGAAATGGGAATAACGGGTCCCCGTTCACAAGGTTAACTTGTGAGTTACATGGCACAGCCCTGGCACACCCAGGAGTCACTGTTGCCCCATCCCTCCCTCCATGGCCCTTTCCACCTCGTCCCTCAGGGCCCCTGCCGAGGAGCACCTGCTCAGGCTCCCTGTCTCACCTTTGACCTGTGGTGAGGACGCAGAATGGAGACCACTGGAAACAGGCTGAATTGCCCAGCTTCACCCAGAGTGCTCCCTGAAGCCCAGGAGCTTCTCGTTGCCCATCCCTCTGCCCAGACCAGCCCCCTCAAAGCACCCTCTAGTCAGTCCTGATGGTGGCTCCTTAAAATCTGTCCTTCAGATGGCCAAGGACCATGCACCCGGGAGGGCTCCTCTTGCATAAGGAATCTGAAGATCCCAGATCCCCGCCCGACATGTCCGTGAGAGGGGTGGAGGGGGCGAGGGGGGACCTGAATCATAGGGAAGGTTCTGTCTCCCCAGCCCACAGGTTCCCACCCCCGTCCCGGGCCCAGCCCAGGGCCAGAGACGCTTTCCAGGCAGAGCCAGGCGGGCCTCCTATCATCAGGAAATCTTTGCACTCACAGACGGCTGAGTTCTGTTAGCACGTTGTTGCTGTTCTAGAAAAACAGACTGTTCAGAAGGGAGAGAAGGTGGAGTCGGGAGGTTTCTTTTTCTTTTTTTTTTTTGAAAACCTGATGGACGTGAACATAACACTCTTTTTTCTTCTGTGTAAGCGGTAGCCACCAGGTTTGTATACGCTCCCCCTCGGGTGTTTTCCAGACTCCCCCTTTCTTCCTTTCCATTCTGACCTACTTTGGGCTCCCTCAGAAGCAGACCGGAGACCAAAACGTGAGCAGAAGTGGTTTATTTGGAGGAAATGGAGTGGAGTATTGGAGGTGAGGAGGGGAAGGGAAGGAAGCGTTACCAAGAAAGCCACCTCGGGGGGCCAGGGAGCTGAGTCATTATCTTCCAACTCCTGTGGTCTCTGGCTGAGAGCCTAGCCTGCGTGCGGCCTCGAGCGAGCCCTCCGGCCAGAGGTCACCCGAGCTCGCAGCTGGCACGCGCCCAACCTGGCAATGCCGGGGACATCTACACAGGGCGACCCCCACACCCTGCTGCCGCTTCCCTACCCTCAGACCTTCTCTCTCTCTCTCTCTCTCTCTCTCTCTCTCTCTCTCTCGACCCTGCTCACACGTGATCAGCTGACCTTCCACTCGCCCCAACCTCCACATCCACTTCCCGGGGAACCCCAAACTGAGCAGAGTCACCATAAGCCTCTGGATTCTCCCTCTGAGTTTCGGAGAAGAAAGGAGAGTGGGGACAGGAATGCTCTCACTCACCCCGCTGCGGCCTTTAGAGGAGACAGACCCCTGCCGCAAACTGCCCTTGGCGGTCTTTCCAGAACCGTCCTGCCTCATTCCATGCTCTCCCTCAGCCCCTGCGCGCCCCGGAGCCTGAGGGTGGGCTTGGCATTCCCTGAGTCTTCGCTTTGGGGGGCCCAGACCTCACCTCGCTTTGCTAAGCCCCCACGCTCCGCTCCGTCGACTTGGGCCCAGCTGTCATTGCTGTGGCCAAGCCTTGACACGAGCGGCGAGGTTTGTTTTTATTTGCCGTTTCTAAGGCTCCTTCTCTCCCAGGAGCAGGAGGTGATGGGGAAGCTGTAATTTGCTAAACAGGCATTAATCTTCACATCAATCCCGAGAGGCAGGTAGAGCTTCTCAGTCAAAACACACAGGGCTGTGATTAGACAAGACTGGCAAGATAATGCGCAGGGATTTGCGCTCCCCGGCCAAGCCCTGGCTTCCCTGGGGCAGAACTGCTGACCTCGCCCCAGGGCTGTGGCCCACAGAGAACGTTCTTTCTGCAGACGGGCAGAAGAGCCCGGTGTCCAGGGCCATTTCGCTGCTCCTTTTGCGCCCCCCCCCCCCATCTCTCTCCAGCCGTCCCCTGTCGGACAGGATGGAGGGAAAGTGATGCGGCCTTGGAGGAAGACAGACATAGGTTTGAACCTTGCTCTGTCACTCTTTTCCCTTCAACAAATGCTAATGAGTCCCTGTTATATCCCTGGCACTTTTTGGTTGTGGGAATACGTGATAAATGTTGGCGGTTCCGGAGGGTCAATTCATAACGCTCTTTTCTTCTCCTCCCGACCGATTGAGAAATAGACGCAGAAGTCCAAAAGGTGAGGCCCGAGATGTTCTTTATTATGGAAAAGGCTATCTTGGCAGATGTGGCTCGAGATCTGTCACAACAATTGTCTTGCTGACGTTCACCCCAGCGTTGATCTGACCCACTCGGCTCCAGGCAGAACTGAAGACCATACAGAGCTGAGATGATGTGCTTTTTCTCAGAGGGGACCCAAACGGGGCTGAGCCCCCTGGACCCGGATTTGCCCTGACTCATCAGATAGTTCACTCACCTTGTTTGCCACCACCCTCCCCACCCTCCCCCCCCCCCCCCCCCCCGCTGGGCAAAGGTAGCCCAAGATAAGGATGTGAATGCAAGTAGGGTATTTGGGATAGGAGGCAGGTTGGGTAACCCCAGGATGTGGCAGTTCGGCTGGGGCGGTGGGGACAGGTGATGTTGATGGCAATGGAGATGCTGGCACGTGGGTTCCCCCACCCCCGACCAGCATGGCAAAGGTGGAGGTGGGAAGGACCAAGGTGGGGTGATCAGAAGGAAGCGGCCCCTGCTTGTGACTTGAGGGGGAAACGGATTACTCCATAACTCTCAAGGACCCCACCCTCCGGATTTTACCTAGGCCTAGAGAGTTCTGACTGGAGCCCCCAATTGATCTTCTCTCGGCTCCAGACATGTCATAGCGTGCATGGGGACACGTGTGCGTGCACATATGTGCACAAATACACGTGCAAACATACATGCACACATAAATGCATGTGCACACCTAAATACATCTGTGCACAGCATACAAATTACCCACATACACGGCTCGTTCTCACACACATTCCTTCACCCTCACCTTTTTTGTTTTGGTGTCTGTGATCCAATCTGGCAGGAAAGGTCTTTTTTTTTTTTTTTTTTTTTTTTTTTTTTTTAGTGTTTATTCAATTTTTGAGAGAGAGAGACAGAGAGACAGAATCCGAAGCAGGCTCCAGGCTCTGAGCTGTCAGCACAGAGCCGGATGCGGGGCTCGAACTCACCAGCCTTTTATGGGCAGGGCCAGTGCTCCGGGCTCCAGGCCAGTGCTTGCCAACCAGCTCTGTGCTTCCTCATGGGACGCTCAGAGGTAAATGTGTCTGCCCAGCAGACATAGCCGGGACCACTCTCTGCCCCTGCTACTGGACCAGGCGCCACCCCACCTTATCCAACGGGCAGGTCAGCCTTGCCCACAAAGACCCTCTGGCCCTTATTGCCAATCCGGCCTCAGCCAAGAAATGGGCATTCAGGGGGCTGGTGGTTCTGTGGACAGCCTAAGGTCAAGGTGAAAGAGACAGGTTGTAGTCACTGAAGGAAAGGGGGGCAAAGGAGCCATCACTTTTAGGACCCCCACACGCCAGTGTCTCAGCATAAGTGAGGATGGAATGGGTCATTTTCTTTGTACAGCCTACCGTTCCAGGTTTCCTCTTATTGGATGGCTCCAATGGGGGATCACCTCGTGGTTTACAGGCTGGCAGCACATAGAGATGGAGAACAGACATGGGAGTCTAGAACATGCCAGGTGGGGCCAGCTGAGGGATAACGTCCATAAGCCCAGCAAGAGGGGAAGCCGCTCAGCCTGCGCACAGGCCCAATACCCAGCTCCCTCCCAGGGCAGGGGTCTGCTCTATTTGCCTGCGTTACACTCAACCCCCGGGGAGGCCGCCTCATGCATTAAAACAAACTTATGACCTGGAGACGGACCTCAAACGAGAAACAAGGAGATCAGAGCTTTTTGAGTTCCGTTCGTTAGTCCCATCGTCAAAAAGCCCCCCAGGGGAGTGGAAACAGACCTTGGTTGTGCCGGCAGAACATCAGCATCAAAGTCGGGAACTGTCGTAGGGCCGGGCATCAGCCTGACGATAAATCACGAGGAGCCCCACTGGGAGCTGGGTGGGGGCTCCTCACGGGGACCATCAAAAGCTGAGACACTGTGTCAGTTAGCTTTTGCTGTGGGACCAAGCATCCCCAAACAACCTTAAAACCTTAAAACCACCACCGTCTGTTTGGCTCACTCAGTAGGCGCCCTCCCACCGAATGAGGGATAAGAGAGAATGTGTGTTTACTGAGCACCTAGTACGTGCCAGACTCCGTGACTCTCGGCCTTCGGGCTTTCTCTGGCCTCCAGAGCCTACTGGCCCCCACCTGGTTCAGGCTGGTGGCGACTTGACATTTCTCCAGGAAGTCCTCAAAGAGTGAAACGACTCCCCGCAGTGTCCCCCGTAGGATTGGGCTCCAGATACCCCCAGCGGGAATCTGCTCGGTGGCGTTTCCTTTATGGACCGCTTCCTATCCCTGGCCCTCGGCCCTTCGGTCACCCGGGAAGTTTTGCTTCTGAGGGCTGACTGTCAGCTGGAGCAAGGGGCTAAGTGGACCTCGGCTCTCATCCTCCAGCCGGTGGCCTGGGCTTGTTCGCAGGGTGGCTGAAGATTCCAAGAGCAGTAAGTGGACAAGCACCATTATGTGAGCGCTTTTTAAGCCTCAGCTTACCTGACTTGCCAGAGCAAGTCAATGACCAAGTCCAAGGTCAGCGTGGGAGGGCAGGGAAGGATTTGGGGTGCATTTTTTGCAGTCCACCACAGGCGGCATGGCAGGTGTCGCCGCCCAGCCTAGCAAGGAGGTCTACTGGCACGGACTTCCCCACGGAAACACAGTCCCAAGCCACACATCTGAGCAGGCTTCTGCGGGACAGCACTGCATCGGACTTCTATCCCCAGCCCCGGGTCCCAGCACCAGGCATCCATGCAGAAGAAGCTCGTGGAGTGCATGGGAGGGTATTGACCGCACATCATTTCTGGCACCAAGGCGGGCAGCAAGATGACTTAAACCTCATCTGGACTCTCCAAAGCCCTCTGTGGCCTGGGGGCCTCATTGGGTGTCCTTGTTCCAGACCGGGGACGCCTAGGGTTTGTGCCGACACATGATTACTTTCACCTTTCTCTTTTGAAAAATGGCCCATGTTTAAGGATTCATAAAACTTAGGAAATGCATCACTGAGCCTATAACGCCGTGAGAGCCCCATGTAGAGAATGACTTAAAAAGAAGATTCATCAAACTAATTACTTCTCCCCCCCCAACCCCCGCCCCCACCCCGCCCCTCTTTCTGCTTGGCTTGCTCAGAAAGATGTACAGCCTCACCGGCTAGGCTGCTTCGAAGCCACACTCCGGGCCTGCTGGTGTGGGAGGGGCAGTGGAACACCCTGGGTCTCGATCGTTCTCGGACTTTCTGGACAAACAAGAGTTTTTCCTGCTGATTCATCTACTCTAAAGGCTGAGGCCAGGCCAGGGTACCTAAGGGGCGGGAGGAAGAGGGGGGGCAAATATTGGGACGCAGGAAGGCTCTCCGTCATCCACCCCTCTGAGACAGATTCTACACATCCCCATATGATGCCGCATGTCGTGTCCCTTGGGCCCACCTCTGGGCTTACCCACAGCCTCGGTGGACGGTGCCTGAGCCCGCCGACTGCTTCCCACCGCGAGTGCCTGCCTCTTCCTCTCTGCCTCCCTGTCTGGGGCTTTCTGTAGACGCACGGGAGCTAGCTCCGTAGAGAGCAAGTCTCAGTGCTAGGCTCTGACATCATGAGGGTCAACCCTCGCCAGCAAGGGATGAGACTTTATGGATAAATACTTCAGCTTCACATCGGCAGTGCATTGAATGCTTGCCCCCAAAAGATGTGTCCACCCTGAAGCCGTGAATTCGACTTTACTTGGGAAAGGGGTCTTTGTGGACATAATCAAGTTAGGGATCTCAAGATGATCCTGGATTATTCAAATGGACCTTAAACCCAATGACAAGTGCCCTTAGAAAACAAGGGGAGAAGACACAGAGAAGAGAAGGGGACATGAAGGCGGAGACAGATTTTGGAGGGACGCATCAACGAGCCAAGGAACGCCCAGGATTACTGGCAGCCACCAGAGGCTAGGAAAGAGGCATGGAACGGATTCTCCCCCAGAGTCTCCAGAAGGAAGCGACCCTGCCGACACCTCGGTTTCAGACTTCCAACCTCCGGGGCACCCGGGTGGCTCAGCCCCTTGAGCGTCCAACTTCTGCTGACGTCATGATCTCGCAGTTTGTGGGTTCGAGCCCGGCGTCGGGATCTGTGCTGACCGCTCAGAGCCTGGAGCCTCCTTCGGATTCTGTGGCTCCCTCTCTCTCTGCCCCTCCCCCACCAAAATAAATAAATAAATAGAAACATTAAGAAAAGAAAAAAAAAAAAAACAAAAGACTTCCCACCTCCAGAACTGTGAGCAGCCCGTTTGTGTTGGAAGCCACCCAGTCTGTGGTACTCTGTCACAGCAGCCCTAGGGCACGAATACAGCCACCCTCAGTGGGATGATTCCGAGATGGGTTCTGAACAGTTCCCAAGAGGTTCCCCAACAGGATCGAGCCCCAGTTGCCCACAGGGACAGCCAGCTCGTCTATACACGTTCGCTGGCTTTTTCCCCTTCCTTGTCTCACCTCCCCACCGCCCTGCTGGGGTCTCCTGGGATCACCTCCCAGTGAACCACTTGTGCCTAATTCCTTGTCTGCTTTTGGGAGCACCCAGACTAAGGGCACACTGTCCCATACCACTCATCCCTTCATTAATTCATCCCATCACCATTTATAAGGGAGGTGGGCACAGGGAGTGGCTGTAGTCGACCAAATAGTGGACCCCCCCCCCAAAGTATCTGCATCCTGGTTCTCAGAACTTGGAAGTGGTATCTTATATGGCAAAAGGGATTTTGCGGGTGTGATGAAGTTAAGGGTCTTGCATTGGGGACGTCATCCCGGCTTATCCAAGTGAGCCCAGTGTAATCACAAGGGTCCGTCGAAGAGGGGGGCGGGAGGTCAGAGTAGCGGGAGGCGAAGGGCTGTGACCACAGCAGCAGAGGTTGGAGCAGTGCAGCCATGAGCCAAGGAAAACCGGCAGCCTCTAGAAGCTGGAAGGAGCAAAGAGCAGATTGCCCCTTGGAGCTTCCAGAAGGAACCAGCACCTTGATTCTAGGGCCACAAGGTTCATGCAGGACTTTGACCTCCAGAGCTGTGAGGTGATAAATTTGTGGGGTTTTAAGCCACTAAATGTGTGGTACATTGTGACAGCAGGCTCTACTGAACTCATACAGTGGTTGCTGAGCATCAGCAGGATGCAGTCTTGATTCTGGATTCCACTTGATTCTGCTGTGGATCCCGGGCAAGTCCCTCACCCCCTCTGAGCCTCAGTAGCCTCAGTTTTCAAACGAGCATAGTCATCGGCGTACCTTCCTGCTGCTGCTGTGTGGACTGCACGAGGTAGTGTGGGGATAAGCGGTCAAGCACAGCGGCGCCGATGATAGCTCATTAACATTTACTATTAGCCAGTCGTGGGGCTCCACCTGTTGGAACACCAGGCCCAGTAAGACACAAAATGCAATTCTGATCTTTAGAGACGTCACAGCCTAGAAGCATGGAGGGGGCCGCTAAGAGTGTCTGGGAAAAGGGGATGCCTGAGCCACTGCCCAGAATGGAAGAAAGATGCTTCTGGGTACCTTGAGTCACAGCAGTTAGGACCTCCGAACTGCCCCTCCTTCACGCCCCCCCTTCCCCCCGCCCCCTGATGCAAAGTCTCAGTAGGAAGTAATAGTCACAGCTGGGATAGCAGTGGTAAGAGTAGTAACAGTAACTGTCGTCACAGCTCTGACATCACCAACGCCCCAGCCTTTGGACTCCAATGTGCTGGCGTAGGCCCAGCCTCCCATCTCAGAAGTCCTCACTGTCCTGGAGTCATTCGGAATGGCGGGTGTTTTGGGTTCCTGAACCCAATTCCGATGTGTGTAGGGAGTAGGGGGGGTGCTCCCCCCACCAACAGCAGGCAACTCTCTGGACGCCCTCTGGTCAGTTCTGACACCATCTACCCAGAGACGGTGGCAGATCCCATAGGGTGAGGCCTCAGTCCTACAAGATCGCACGCACCCACCCCTCCACATGCCAGTCCCACCTAGTCCAGACTGTCACCGTCTGACTAACCGGCTATCAGTCAGAGGTTCCCGCGGCCCCCTCCTTTCTTGGGTTTGATGAATTTGCTACAGCAGCTCACAGAGCTCGGGGAAAGATTTTACTTAGTAGATCATGAGTTTATTATAAAAGGATAAACCTCAGGAACAGCCAGATGGAAGAGACGCAGAGGGCAGGGTTTGGGAAAGGGGTGCGGAGCTGCCTCTCCCAAATCTCTGTGAGTTCACCAACCCACAAGCTCATCCTTTTGGGTTTTTATGGAGGCTTCGTTACATAGGCGCGATTGATGGAATCATCGCATTGGTGATTGGTGACTGATTCAACCTCCAGCTCCCCCCCCCCCCCCCCCCCGCCCCCATCAGGGAGGGTAGGACAGAAAGTTTCAACCCCCTAATCCCTAGGTTGGTTCCCCTGGCAACCAGCCCCCAACCTGAGGTTTCCAAAAGTCGCTTCATTAACATAACAAAAAGACACCTTTCCGGCTCTCACCTCCAGATTCTTCAAGGGTTCTAGGAACTCCAAGGTTGAAGGCCAAGTATATATTTGTTCTTATAAATCACAATATCACAACAGTCACGGTCACTGCAAAGTCTGGGCTCCCTTGACTCCTAGAAATTCTGCTTCATCTGGGGTGAGTCCTGTATGTGGTGTGGGGAGAATATAGAAGGTTCCATATGGACCTTAGAAGTACTCCTCCTGTTGCCTCCTCATTGTCTGGTCAAACACCCACCTCCTTCCTGCCCAGTATGTCTTCCATGTGGCCTCTTGGAGGGCTGGGGCTTGGAAACTACACGGTCACAGTGATATTTGCCTTTGGTAAATGAAATGCAGTGTCACCTTAAGACATAGCTCATACTAGGAGCAGGAGTAACACAGCCTCACCAATGTCTGTGAAAAGGAGTTCCCAAGACTCAGGCCGGAGGGACTGCTCTTGTCTGGAATCAGGGAAGGCTCCATGGAGGAGGCGGCATTCAAAGTGGGTACACGCAGGAGCCCCTGGGTGGCTCAGTCGGTTGAGTGTCCGACTCTTGATTTCAGCTCAGGTTGGGACAAAGCCCCGCATCGGGCTTTTCATATTGATGGTGTGGAGTCTGCTTGGGATTCTTTCTCTCCCTCTCTCTCTGCCCCTCTCCTGCTCGTGCTCTCTCGCTCTCTCTTTCAAAATAAATAAATGACTTCAAAAATTAAAAAAAACAAAGTGGGGACATGCAGGGGTGGGGGCAAGTGGTTCTGGGAAGGAATCCCAGGAACAGAGCCAGAGGTGGAAAGGAATTTACAGGGCGCCAGAAAGGAGCTATCCCAGGCGAACTTCCCTGTGTCAGGGACCATTGCAGGCCAGCGACCCACACAGGTGAGTGACAGCACGGGGGGCCAGGAGGAGGGGAGCACCCCATCGTGCCTGCGGCTGGTCTGGCTTGCAGGGGCCGGTCACGGAGGTCGTCAGGAAGGGGTTACAGGGACTGGTGGAGTCAAAGGGCGTCTGCTGTCCACACTTACTTCCCTTCACTCTCTGGAAAGGGTAAACCTGCGAAAACTTTCTGGAGGGCAATTCGGCCGCAGGCCAAAAGCTGTCAAGACTTTCTCGAAAGTGGAGGTAGGATACCTGACCCAGGTGAGCTCATCACAATGTAGTTTATAATAGTGGAAACTTGCAAACGACTTCAAATGAACCATAGGAGGTACGTTTAATAAATGATAACGTTTTCATACAACAGAACACTGGGTAACCATTAACTCAACGTAGATCTATTTTTATCTAGGAAAATACTCACAATCCACTGCTAAGCGAATAGAGCAGTCTCTGAATTAATTCCTATGGCAGCTCCTAATTCTGTTGAAATAAATGTGTTTATATGTATATATTTGCAGAGGTGAGAGTTTGATAAGATGTGCACCACGGTAGGGGTGCCTGGGGGGCTCAGGCAGTTAAGCCTCCAACTCTTGATTTCTGCTCAGGTCGTGATCTCACGGTTTGTGGGTTGGAGCCCCGCTGACAGCTCAGAGCCTGCTTGGGATTCTCTCTCTCCCTCCCTCTCTCTGCCTCTCTCTCTCTCTCTCTCTCTCTCTCTCTCAAAATAAAATACTTGGGGCGCCTGGGTGGCGCAGTCGGTTAAGCGTCCGACTTCAGCCAGGTCACGATCTCGCGGTCCGTGAGTTCGAGCCCCGCGTCAGGCTCTGGGCTGATGGCTCGGAGCCTGGAGCCTGTTTCCGATTCTGTGTCTCCCTCTCTCTCTGCCCCTCCCCCGTTCATGCTCTGTCTCTCTCTGTCCCAAAAATAAATAAAAAAAAAAAAATGTAAAAAAAAAAAATAAATAAAATAAAATAAAATAAAATAAAATAAAATACTTAAAAACAAAAAAAGACGTGCACCACGGTGGATTAGCAGGGGCTATCTTAGGGTAGACAGAACTTTGGATGATTTCAACTTTCACCATGTTGCTCATCTATGTTGTTGATTTGTGGTGGGCTTTTTTATTTATTTCACAAATGTAGGAGTTGGGATGCCTGGGTGGTTCAGTCGGTTGAGCATCTGACTCTTGATTTTGGCTCAGGTCATGATCCCAGGATTGTGGGATGAGCCTTGCATCGGGCTCTGCACTGAGCATGGAGCCTGCTGAAGATTCTCTCTCCCTCTGCCCCTCTCCCCCACTCACGCTCTCTCTCTCTCTTTCTCAAAAAAAAAAAAAAAAAAGAAAGAAAGAAAAAATATATATGTATATATAGGCCCTTGGCTGGCTCAGTCAGTTGAGCATATGACTTTTAATCTTGAAGTTGTGAGTTTGAGCCCCACGTTAGGCATAGAGTTTACTTAAAAAAAAAAAAAAAATATATATATATATATATATATATATGTATGTATGTATTGGGGCGCCTGGGTGGCTCAGTCAGTTAAGCATCTGGTTTGGGCTCAGTTCATGATCTCACGCTTCGTGAGTTCGAGCCCCACATCAGGATCTCTGATGTCAGCACAGAGCCCACTTGAGATCTTCTGTTCCCCTCTCTCTGCCCCTCCCCCACTCGCATGCCCCCAAAAATAAACATTAAAAAAATTAAAACATATATATATATATACATGTACTACTAATATATATACATAATAATATACATAATAATATACTAATATATATACATAATAATATACATAACTACTAATATATATAATATATATATATTAACATGTACTACTTACTAAAAAGTTTTTAAAATCTTTTTTAAATTACTTTTGTCATTTTAACATGCAAGTGTTTCTAGGGGCACCTGGATGGCTCAGTCAGTTGAGCGTCTTGAGTTCGGCTCGGGTCATGATCTCATGGTTCGTGGGTTCGAGCCCCGAGTCAAGCTCTGTGCCGACAGCTCAGAGCCTGGAGCCTGCTTCGGATTCTGTGTCGCCCTCTCTCTCTGCCCCTCCCCTGCTTGTCTCTCAAAAATGAAGAAAACTGTTAAAAAAGAAATTTAAATGCAAGTGTTTCTTTACCTGTATATCCTCACCTATAATGGTATTTGGATGTTCCCATCTGTGCCTGTGTGAGCTCCCCAGGAAGAAACGCCCACAGTGGGAGACCCTGAGAATCCTGGGTTGACAGGGTGTTTGGTCAGGATGGTCCACAGCAGCCGTGAGACAGAATCCCAGCTGTGGTGAGGGAGAGTCATAGCGGTCACTATTGTCCAAGGGGCAAGGTCAGACCTTGAACTCAGAGGGAGGCCGAGGGCAGAAGGCAGGGGCCAGAAGGAAGAGCAGGACAGGACCGCAGGCTCGAGCACTGGGGGCCTCCGTCCTAAAGCCCAGCTGGCACGGGGACCTGGGACCTTAAAGCAGCCGCTGGGGCCGGGACACAAAGAGCTGCCTGGTGCAGTTTGAGCTGGGCACCTTCTGTAACTCCAGGGCGAGTGAGAAAGAAGGAGTTAACGTCTGGAATCTTCGAGTGGAGCCGCTCGGAGCGCAAAGCTGCATTTGTGAAAAATGGGCTCAATTTGATATTTGGAGAGCAATGAAATTGAAATCATTTCAAATTTTAAATACCCGACATATTGAGACCCACCCTCGGAGAGACCTTCCAAACTACCTCGTAGGCTCTCCATGCCCAGCTCCAGGAGGGGATTCGCTTCTTTGTCAAAAAGATTCCTCTCCTCGAGCTGGAAAACAAAAGGCCCCCGGGGTTGGCGGGTCTCCCTGAGCCTGAGCCCGCTGTGTGCAGCCGAGAGCCTTTCGCGTGGGCCGGAGGACTGTGGTTTCCTTCCTCTCTCAGGTAATGAATTTGATCTAATGGGACTGTCTAAATGCCCAGATACCATGGTGATAGGCACCCCATAAACACAGAGATAAACAGGTAGAGAGATATATGGAGGCAAGCATAATTTGCTTCTAAGTGCCTTTTCACTAGTATAAATAAAGCAGGAAAATAAAGTTGTTGGACGCACTCGCAATACTAATGTAAGGAGGAAATTAAGCACTAATTACGGCGTTAAGGATAAATGAAAAGGCCCACGCGGTCCGGGTGCGAGTGTGGAGGGAGCAGGAGTGGGACAGCTGGGGGAAAAGGCACTGGGTAGCCACCTCCCCCAGCTCGTCGGGGGAAGCCACCTGCAGGCACTTCCCACAGGCCCTGTGGCTTCCTGTGTTTCTCTGCCAGATGCCAGGGGGCATCCTTGGGCTGGGCTGGGGAGGGAGGGCGGCGGGCCGAGGGTTAATGCCTCGGAAGGGCAGAACCACCCTCAACCACTGAGAAATGGGAATTGAAAGATAAATAGCTCAGCTTCCTGGCCTCTCCGCAGGAGGAAGATATTCCAGTGTCTTCTACGTAGTCCTTCAGAGGGCCTCCGGGGCCCGCGGGGTAATCCACCCCGGAACAGACCGGAACTGGCTTTCCCCACTTCCCTTTTTTCACTTCCCCACCCGACCATCGCTGTGCTTCCGGCAAAAATAACAACCGGCACCTACATCCTGGCCTGGGGGGGGGGGGGGGGGGGGGAGGGGGGGCCTGTGCTCTGAGGGGAACCCAAACCAAGATGGGGGGTTTTGCACCCGCTGAAGCAGAGCCTGGAGCCTTCGGACAGCTTGGGCGGTAGCCCAGGGCCGGCTCCCACGGGGGGCCCCCTGCTTGATCTAATGTTCTGCTGTCTCCGTCTTGAAATCCTCAATAACTTTATCTCTGAACTTGGGTTTCCCAAGCAGCGGCCGAAACAACGCTGGGTGATGACGCTGGCTGGCTGCCAGCTCCGGGCTCTGCAGACAGCACAACCCGAGGGATTCCCTAGCAAACCGGGGCACACGTAGTCCCGGGAGCAGCAGGGCCCCAAGGCCCAGACCGGTCATCCCGATGGCAGCTGCATGGAGGAAGAGAGGAGCTCCACACAGGACTTGGCACTGGGACCCTCGGTGGGAAGCCAGCGTGCTCGTCAACGTGTGGTCCTCTTCCCTGCGGCGTCTGCACAAATGTTGGGTCTCCAGCCTGAGCTCCTGGACAGGAACTGCCTGAGCTCAGACGGTAAACGTTGACGATAAATTTGTAGAAACTAAAAGCGCGCCCGTGGACGTTGCGCTAAAGCGTATCAGGGAGTTAGAGGCTTTGCATGAGTTTAGAACCTCGGTCTTTGAATTTTTTTTTTTTTTTTTTTTCTTGAGAGAGAGGGAGAGAGAGAGAGAGACAGGGGGATGGGGCAGAGAGGGACACAGAGGATCCGAAGCAAGCTCTGCGCTGACAGCAGACAGCCCAACTTGGAACTTGAACCCATAAACCGCGAGATCATGTACGGAGCCAAAGTCAGATGCTCAACCAACTGAGCCACCCAGACGCTCCTAGAACCTCAGGTTTTGAAGACCCCTGCCACACTGTGTGACAGATATCCACAGGCTTAGGAACAGAAATTAAATTTAAAGATCATCAAACTCAACAGAAAAGAGTGCAATTTTCATAGGAAGTTTCGGATGAACCAATTATTAGCAAAGACAAGTTTAAAATTAATTTTTCCTTGTAATTGAAGGTACAATAATACAATGCATAAACAGGCATTTTGAATTACATATAAATCATGAAGCCACTTTTAATTTCTTCTATGACCTCCACGAGTTGCAGGAAATGTCAGAGAAAATATTAAAATGCCTTTGTATAAATTTACATTTCAAATTAAATTCAGACTTAGACGAAACTGATTTGTATAGTTAAATTTTTTTGGAAAAAATGTTCTGTGAGACGCAGCTCTCGATATATTGAAATTTTTGAACTTCAAAACATAATATATTTTGCAATAATTCATCAGAAATGTATCCCGATGTTGTCAGAGTCCCATAAAGACTCTAAAGAGATCTGGTAACAGTTGTAGCAGCAGAAAGATCCTTTTCAAAATTAAAAATTACCAAAGTTACCTGCAACCTCACATTTGCCAAGGGTGACTGATGTCACGTTCAATTTATTTTGATTGAAAATGAAGTAGCTACAAGTATAAATTCTGATGACCTAATAAATGAATTTGCAGAAAAGTGAGCCAGAAAATATGGTCAACCATGATATCACATTAATAAAGTATTATTTATTTTAGTGCAGAAAATCGTGCCGCCAAAAAGATAGTTTTGCAATTTGTACGGTTTTGTTGTTATTCATGTATCACTGTTATTCGTATTGTGGTGGGTTTTTTTTAATGTGTATTTATTTTTGAGAGAGAGAGAGCGGAGAGGGGCAGAGAGAGAGGGGACAGAGGATCCGAAGCGGGATCCACCCTGACGGCACAGAGCCCCATGCCGGGCCTGAACTCACGAACAGCGAGATCATGACCTGAGCCAAAGTCAGACACTCAGCTGACTGAGCCACCCAGGTGCCCCACTCGCAGTGTGTTTTACAGGTAAGAAAACATTTTTTGGGCGCCTAGGTGGTTCATTCACCTGAGCGTCTGACTTCGGCTTAGGTCACGATCTCGCTATTGGCGGGTTCGAGCGAGCCCCGCGTTGGGCTCTGGGCTGACAGCTAGGAGCCTGGATGGAGCCTGCTTCAGATTCTGTGTGTGTCTCTCTCTCTGCCCCTCTCCTGATCATGCTCTGTCCCTCTCTTTCTCTCAAAAATAAACATAAAAAAAAAAAAAAAGAAAAAAGAAGACGTTTTTAAAGGAGAAAGATTTATGCTTTAATAACTGTAACAGCACTTTTTGGGGGCTTCTTTAACAAAGGGCCCTGCATTTTCACTTCGCACTAAGCCCCACAAATTACGGCGTCAGCCTTGCCTGCCGAGTTTGCTCACCGAGTTTCCTAGGGCAGGCAGGTTAGGCCTTGGTGTCCTAGAATGACAGGAATGACAGACTTTCTTCTCATTCCTGCTGCAGCCCTCCCTCCATCTTTGTTTGCGTGGTTGGCAATAGTGACAACAAGAGGTGAACTGTAGGGGCGCCTGACTGGCTCAGCCAGCGGAGGATGTGATTCTTGATCTTGGGGTCATGAGTTCGAGCCCCACATTGGGGGTAGAGTTGACTTAAAAAAAAAAAGTAGGGGTACCTGGGTGGTTCAGTCGGTTAGGCGTCCAACTTCCACTCAGGCCGTGATCTCACGGTTCATGAGTTCAAGCCCCATATCAGGCTCTGTCCTGACAGCTCAGAGCCTGGAGCCCGCTTCGGATTCTGTCTCCCTCTCTCTCTCTGCCCCTCCCCTGCTCACACTCTGTCTCTCTCTGTCTCTCAAAAATGAATAAACGTTAAATTTTTTTTTTTTAACCCGTTTCACAAACTAGGTCTTTGTCATCCAGCCACTGGCTGCAGGCTTCTCTTGGGCAAGGAAGTTCACTGTACCGGAGGACAGTTCCTGAGAAAGAACACAGCTCAAGAGGCATCGGCAGCTGGGGGCCGGGTAGCTTGGCCTTGAAGAGGGATCTGGGTAGAACCCAACAGTACCTACTACAGTCTACCCCTTGCACCTCTGTGTTCACTTGCTGCTTGTAATGAGTTCACTCTGCTTGGGGAGTGCTTGTCCAGGGTTCTAGAGTCTTGTTTTCTGGGAGAATTAAGAGAAGGGTTAGTGGGAGAACTATAGTCCCTGCCTGCTGCAGTTGATTTGGAAGCCATAATAAGTGGTCCTGCTCCTCCTCCTCCTCCTTCTCCATATTTTATAGATTCCCCTCTACTGGTACCACTTTTATTCAGTTGCCTTTTCTGGTGAGGTGATAAAGACCCTTATGCTTGAAAGGTCTGAACCCTGGGTCACCGTAGCCCTCTTAGGCTGTGACCGCCATACTTGTCCATTTACCATGAACATTGGGCATAAGAGCACCAAGAGATTCTTCATTGGGTCATTTGGGAGCCAGACTCCTCACTGTTCCCGTTATGTAGCAGTCGCTCTATCTCCTCCTAATGATCAGGGTTCCACTACCCCTGCCAGGATGGTGACTCCTTTCTCTGCCTGCTGGTCACTTGGCGGGAGGTCAAGAGACTGGGAGGCCACTGAATCTTGAAGTTTAGCAAAAGACTTACTGTGTCCCCTAGCGTATGCGTTCCTTTTTTGAGAACCAAGACCTGTAGATCCACATTACGGGGACCAGAAGCATGAATTCCCCGAGTGGATCCAACATGATTGATATGAATTGGGCGCCTCCTATATCTACCTCTTGGTTCCTGGATCCACATATCCTACTCTTGAGGCTACCGCGCTGTGTTGTCATCGTTGATTTTGAGTATGTACGATGTCCTGGAGGATGGCCTCCCATCCTTACAGAATATATTTTCCAAGCTGGTGCGTCGGCAGCACCACTCACAGCTCCTGGGCGGTACAGTGTGTGGGTAAAACCAGAGCATCCCGCGGTCACGTGCCCACTGCCATGCCTCCTTTGCCACAAAGAGGGACCCTCCGTCTGAGGTGATGTTCTGCAAGAATCCATATTAGTGAATCAAATGCTCTTGTAAGCCCTCAGGTAGTGATGCTAGCTGAGGCCCTGGGGACAGGAAAGGTAAACCCGTATTGCATGGTGATCCCAGTCAAGACGAACCATTGCCCTTTCCAGGGTGGAAGTGAACCGGCTACCAAGTGGACGACGGGTCTCCCTGAGGAATGGGACCATGTTGGAAGTCTAGCGTTGGTCCCTGTTAACGACAGGTGGGACGTGTAACAGTGCCAACAGCCAGATCAGCCTTAGTGAGAAGGAGCCCATGTGGTGGGGCCCATGAATAACCTCTATCACTGCCATCATGACGACTTCATTCGTGCACCCCTCGTGCCATTGTGCCAGCACCGGGGTGGCCAGTGACGGAGCATGGCTGACGTCAACTGACAGAACCTCTTTGTCTGCTTGGTTGTTTGGTGCCTCTTCTGTGGTAGACGCTCTCTGGTGGTTATCTGTGTGTGATAGAAAGACCTCCATACTTTGTGCAACCCCCCCTACATCCCTCCACATGCCTCTTCCCCAGACCTGTTTGTCCCTCATCTTCTGAACTTTCTCCTTCCTGGACCCTGACCAACCAGCCTGGCCATTTGCCACGGCCTGGGAGTCTGTATTTTCTCACTTCGGTCCACTGGTTCTGAACAAGGCAAATTATTAAGTGTGCCATCTACATCTGTGACCATTGAGAGGACTTCTCCTCATTTCTGTCTTTCGGGGTCATCCCCGAGGGGGGGCTGACCTGTGGCAGCATTTCGTTTTCAGCTTGACCGATCTGTGACTCAACCTCAGCCTTTTCCCTTATCCATCAGCTGGTCATAAAGGACCCCAAAAATGTGGCCATCTGAGGTGAGCCGAGGGAAAGATGCTGGTGTGACAGCGGTGGATGACGTGGTCCTGCTTGTACCCAATCCAAGAACACCATTCTTGTTTCCGTTTTTGTAATGTTTATTTTTATTTTTGGAGGGAGAGAAGGGGGGAGGGGCAGAGAGAAAAGGGAACAGAGGATCTGAAGTCGGCTCTGCACTGGCAGCAGAGAGCCTGATGCGGGGCTCGAACCCACACACCGTGAGATCGTGACCTGGGCTGAAGTCGACACTTCACCGACTGAGCCACCCAAGCGCCCCCACGAATATCATTCTTATCACACAGTGGATTGCTCCTGGGCCTGCCCAAACTTATGATTTGGTAGGTCTTACAGCCCCAACTCATGACGGGCGGTTCTGATCACATGATCACTCGATGTCCCATATTTGGGTGCTCTGTCCCTCTCAGGGCTCAGTAGCATGCAGGGAGCTGCTTTCTGAATGGCATGGCGTGGCCTTGCTCCAGAAGCTCGAACTAGGCACTTACCTTGTGATTCTTCTATTGGGGCTTTTGCCATAAACTCCATCCAGCGTCTAATCCCATTACCCTTATCGCTACCATAAGGTCACATGACCCAAGCCCCGGGGCTGTTTGCAACGCAGCCTGGACTTGCGGCAGAGTTCTTTCCTTCTCTGGGCCCCACTCAAGGTTGGCAGCCTTCTGTATTGTCCAGTTAATGGGCATCCCCACGCTCAGAACCTGCTACCCCAGGATCCTGAGGAGGCGTACCAAACGTGTCGCTCCTCTCCCCGCGGTGAGACAGAATGCAGTAAGTTGCCTTCTGCGCGGCCGAGGATGTCCCAGCATGCCCCAGCCCACCGGGTCCCTCAAACTTCCACTGATGTGATAGGGCACTAATTGTCACGGGGTTTACCTCCCACTCGTGGGAGTTCATGTGTCTTATCAAGACCTCCAACATACTTACCGCTTGTCGCTCAACTGGTCCGATTAACAAGACACCATCGACGTGGTGCATCCACGTGATGTGCAGATGTCCAGATGGCCCAGAGCCCTCCGGATTATGAGAGAGAGGCGGGAAGTTAACATGGCCCTGGAGCAAGACCGTCCACGTCTGCTGTTGTCCACCCCACAAAAATACAAGTCATTAGAGATGGAAAATAAGGTATTAGGCAGATCCACGGCCATACACGGTGTGCTGGCAGCAAAGATACCGTGTCGGGTAAAGCGCCTGCAGTTGGAACCGCTCGGTCAAGTGACCCACCCTCATTCGCCACGATCCATCCGGTTCGTTCAGGGGCCAGACTTGGGAATTAAATGGGGATATGTTGGGAACTACCAACTCTGCATTCTTTACATCGTTGAGGGTGACCCTAATCTCTGCCATCCCCCCAGGATGTGATACCGCTTATGATTCACTCTCTTGGCTTGGTGGCTGAGGGGGGGCATTTCAGAAGCTTCTACCTCATCTCCTTCACTATGGTGGCCCTTACTCCGTAGGCCAAAAACTCCAGGACGAATGGGGGTTCTGCTAAACCCCGCCCCCAAATAAGTGCATTCCAATTAGACATCCAGGGAGCAGAGAAATGACCGCCGGGTAGGTTCATGGACCCAATGGAACCACCACTAGTCAGACCTGGGCCCAGATTCCATTTATTATCCTGATGAAGGGCCCAGGGTGGAGTTTTGTGTCCCTAGTATCAACGTTTGTACCGACAATCCTTGAAAAGTCTGCATAGTCTCTCTCTCTCTCTCTCTCTCTCTCTCTCTCTTTACAGCTCTGTTACCCAAGCAAATGGCCATAGGACTCTCTGCAAAGGGAATGAGCCTCAACCAACTAGCAGTGGGAGTTGATGAGTCAGTACCCCAGCTTCCTTGCTCATCTGGGAGAACAATTGTGCTTCACACTGTCCCCCGGGGTTCCCCAGAGCAACTGTGCCCCAGTTGCCCACAGAGGTCACCTGCTGTTTCGCTCAGCCTTGATCAGCCTTCCTCCCTGCACGGTCTCACTTCCCCAGTCCATCACTGTACTCCTTGGGACCTCTTCCCAAGTAAACTACTTGCACCTACATCCTGGTCTCAGAGTGCACTTCTTGGGGAAACCACACTAAGATATCAATGCAGAAAGAAGTGACCGGAGAAGCCATAGTGTCTCTTCGTGACGTTTAGGCACTTCCGGTTTATGTGCACAGCAGTGCAGGAAAGGTCCCATCAGCCTCCGTGGTAACCCCGTCCAACATTTAATTCTCACTGCCAGACCTTTGCTTTTTATTCTCAACCCTCAATCCCTCCTGCTGGAATTTCCAGCCACTTCATCATCTTATGACTTTTTTTTTTCTTTTTTTCTGAGCGATAGAGAACAGCCGACCACCAACTTCGGTGTAAGAGCCCCTTATATACTGGAGCGTGGGTATTAATCTTTCCTTCCCCAGGCTGAAGAATCCAGGTTCTTTAAATGAGTGCCCATCGGTCCCGTTTTCCAGGCTTTTAATCATCTTTGCGGCTGTAAGCTGTCACCCCCAGCTGCTCACCATAGACCAGCCTGCAGGCTTCTGGAGACCACCAGATGCATGTCTTAACCCAGAGAATTTCACAGGAGGGGAGGTGCCCCAGCCGCTGTAAATCACTCTCCCCCTGGCCTCCTCCCCAAAGCCAGAGAACAAGCCCCAGCTTGCTGTTGAAGGCCATAAAACTTCTCTTCTTTAAAGGGCCCCTTTGTTGGCATGTTCATTGTAGCAGGCATGCAAGTCCGCCAAGGGCCCATAAAACTTCCACGGGCTTTGTGCGGGTGACCCCACAGGCCTGCGCCTTAGCAATCCCACCCTTAAGCCCACAATGAAACGGTTTCTGGGTTCACCCAGAAACAGACTGGACTCAATTTGCCTTGTGATTTGTTTGTTAGCTTTACAAATGGCTTTTGAGGCCAGACAACCCCTCCTAACCCTGACTACTTGATGACTGGAAGCCCCGGGACTTCCCGGCGAACTGTGGGGGGCTCTCAGGTCTCCATGGAGATTTCAAAACAATTCACCTCAAGGGAAAAGCTGTTGCTGCCCTTGAAGGGTGAGCCAGCGTTCGGGCGCAGCTGGGCTGTCCTGTCTCTGGGAAGCAAAGGTGTTTCGCCTCACGCCCGCGCCGGCATGGTCCGGGGCCCCGCTCCCTGAGAAGCTCCGAGGTTCTTGCCTGGTCCCTGACGCCGAATCTGCTCCAGCAACCCTGCCGGTCTTGGTAAGCAAAATCCAAACAAAGCCAATCATCAGGAGGTTGATATTTATCTTAGACCAAGCTTTAGCGGTTAAGAGCACAGGCTTCCAACAACCCGAATGTCCATCCGCAGTGGAATAGGTATTTATACAATGGGGTATAAAAGAACAAAGCACGGATATACACCACCACATGGACGAATCACCCAGACACTCTGCTGAATGAAAGAAGCCAGACATATTAAGAGGGAATAGTACACACTTCCATTTATACGAAGCTTAAAAACAAGCAAGACTTAACGTATGGTACTAAAAGTCATAACCACAGTTACCTCTGGGAGGCAAAGAGGGGGTGGTATTGACTGCAGAGGGACCCAAGAGAACTCTCTGGGGGGTGATAGAAATGTTCCATATCTTGTGCTGAGTGCCGGTCGTACACACATTTGAATGGGTATAGGTATATATGCATATAAAAAGTAATCGAGTTGTCCACTTAAGATCTGTGCTCTTTACGGCATGTAAATTATACATAGGATCATGGGGGGGGGGGGGGGTGGTAGCCCTACCTCTGACCCACAGAACTGTGAGCTAATAAATGGCTGTTGTTTTGAGCTGCTAAATGTGTAGTGATCTGTTATACAGCCAGAGAACACGCAGCCTGCGGAACCAATGTGAAAATCACATTAGTGAATGTGTGTAAAAACTCTTGGAGAGCTAGAAAGTGGCTTATAAATGGGAGGTTGATTATTGTCCTATTAAAAACAAGCCTCCAACTTTGACCCCAGGAAATGATTTAGAATCAACCAACCCAGGGCTTTGGAGTTAAACAATCATGGGTTAAAATCCTGGTTCTGCCACTTATTAGCCATCTTTTAATCGGGTTATTTAATCTCTTGAAGACTTAGTGTCCTGGGAATAGAAATCTGTATCTCGTAAGGTTGTTCTGATTCTCAAATATCCCAGTGCCTGGCACAGATTAAAGTACTCGATATACTGAAAGTCATGGGTGTACCAGGCCCGGAGTGTGGCCAGTTCAGATGGGGACAGATCAGGAGGCTCCGGGAGAGAGACTTCCCACAAGATGAAATAGACTGAATACTTGACGTGTCTGAATGTCTTCAGAGATTGAAATATCTGGCAAAGTTTACAGTCGTGTTACTTATGAGTATGTAGAAAACAAAGAAAACCAAAAGTCAAATAACTATTAACTCCAGGGGAGAATTGTGCAAGACGAAAAAAAAAACAAACAAACCCATAATTCACTACATGGATCAGTTGAATAAAATATTTGTAAAACATTTAAACATTTAATAAGGTAAACATTGACTAGGGGCACCTGGGTGGCCCTCAGTCAGTTAAGCGTCCGACTTTGGCTCGGGTCGTGATCTCACGGTTCAGGGGTTCGAGCCCCGTGTCAGGCTTTTTGTTGTCATCACGGAGCCCACTTCAGATTCTGTCTCTCTCTCTCTTTCTACCCCTCCCCTGCTTCTGCATGCTCGCTCTCTCTCTCTCACTCTCTCTCTCTCAAAAATACAATAATAAGCTTCTAAGTTTTTATCTTTTAAGTTTTATCTTAAAAAAAAAAAAAAGATAAACACTAACTAGCGACCCAATCAAAAGTACAATATAACTATATTGGGAGCACAGGGAGGGAAGGGCACATGTGTGTGAAAAGGGCAGGAGGAGAAATGAAAAAAAACATTTTTTCAAGAATGGATTAATGGGGGCACCTGGCTGGCCTAGTCCCCAGAGCATGCAACTCTTGATCTCGGGGTCATGAGTTTGAGCCTCACATTGGGTGTAGGGTTACTTTTAAAGAAAAGGCTCCTGGGTGGCTCAGTTGGTTAAGCGTCTGACTTCGGCTCAGGTCATGATCTCGCGGTTTGTGGGTTCGAGCCCCACGTCGGGCTCTGTGCTGACAGCTGGGAGCCTGGAGGCTGCTTCCCATTCTGTGTCTCCCTCTCTCTCTCTGCCCCATCCCCACTCATGCTCTGTCTCTCTCTGTCTTAAAAATAAATAAAACATTAAAAAAAAATTTTAATAAAAAAAAGAAAAGAAGAATGAGGCACCTGGGTGGCTCAGTAGGTTAAGCATCTGACTATTGATTTCAGCTCAGGTCATGACCTCATGCTTCATAGGTTCCAGCCCCACGTCGGGCTCTGCACTAATGATGCAGAGCCTGTTTCCGATTCTTTGTCTCTCCCTCTCTCTCTGCCCCTCTCCTGCTTGCTCTCTTTCCCTCTCTCTCTAAATAAATAAATAAACTAAAAAAAAAATAGATTAAGTATTATGCCTAATTTGATCATCATAAGTGAAAGATATTTTTAGTCCATTAAAGATTTTAACTTGTAAAAAAAAAAAAAGATATAATGATAATAATATTTTAAGAGCACAGCAATCATGGGATTTCAGGGGAAGCTCAGAATCATCTGGGCAGGACAACATTTCCCTGTCAGAGGGACAGCTGCAAGGTTCTAAAAGGTACAGAAACTTCTAGCATTTTTTTTAATTTTTATTTAAAAAATAAATATTTTTTATTTAATAAAATAAAAAAATTTTTTATTTAATTTAAATAAATTTAAAAAAATTAAAATAAATTAAAAAAAATTTAATTAGATAAAAATTTTTTATTTAAAAAATAAAATTTCTTTATATTTTACTTTGGGGAGGTAAAACACAAAATAGTAAACAAATGTGAAGGTATCTGCCTGTGCCACTTCCGTTGCACAGACAAAATGGCGTGCAGGTGGCCATGTTCAGGAGTGCGTCCAACGTCATCCATTCCCCAGGCTTGCCAGACCCACTGCTGAACACGCTCGCATCCGGCTGACAATTATTGCTGAGGGCCTGTAACAAAATGGGGGCTCATCGGCCCTGTGTCGGTTGATTCTAAATCATTTCCTGTGGTCAAAGTTGGAGACTTATTTTTAGTAGGACAATAATCAACCTCCCATTTGTAAGCCACTTTTTAACTCTCCAAGAGTTTTTATGTACATTCACTAATTTGATTTATTTTCCCATCGGTCCCGCAGGCATGAAATGAGTCATTGTTTTCATTAACTGAGAAGCTGAGGCTCAGAGAAGGTGAGCGGCATGTCCTTGGTCACACAGTAAACTGGAGGCAGGACCAATGTTAGAACCGAGGTATACTCGTGTTCTCTGGCTGTATGACAGATCACTACACATTTAGCAGCTCAAAACAACAGCCATTTATTAGCTCACAGTTCTGTGGGTCAGAAGTTGGGGCCCGGCATGGCTGGATTCTCAGCTCAGGTTCTCACAACGCTAAAATGAAAGGTCAGCCAGGGCTGTGATCTTGCCTGGAGCTTAGGGTTCCCTTTTGGGTTCATTCACGTTGTTTGCAGGATTCAGTTCCTTGCGGTTGTAGGATTTAAGGTTCCCATGTTCTTGATGACTGTTGGCCAGGGGTCACTTTGAGCTTCTAGAGACCACTTTTGGGTCCTTACTAACGTGCCCCCAACACCTTCAAAACCAGGAATGGAGAACCTCCCTGACACCAAATATTGGATCCTTCTCATTTCAGAGAAGCCTGGTCTCTTTTAGGCTCACCTGATTAGGTCAGACCCGCCCAGGATAATCTCCCTCTCTTAAAGTTGACTGTAATACAGCATAATCTAACCACAGGAATGGTATGCCATCATATTCATAATTCCCTCCCACACTCAAGGGGAGGGAATTCTATAGACCCTGGACCCCTGGGGGCCATCTCAGAATTCTGCCAACCACAGGAAGTGTGCTGGAATAGCACTTTCCCTGCTGTAGGGAAGGCTTCCTTGACAACTCATTTTGAGAGTTCCATGCCCATCCCAGATTATATTTAAAAAAAAAAAAAACAAAACAGACCTATCATTATAAAATTGGCTTAAAGGGATGCCTTTGAGCTGACACATTACAGCTATGCTGTTGAAATTGTATAATGTGTCTGCTTCAGCTCATTACAACAAAGATTTAGAAGTTTTTAAAAAATGTTTATTTACTTATTTTGAGAGAGAAAGTATTCACGAGCAGGAGAGAGGGGTGGGGGGGGGAGAGAGAGAGAGAGAGAGAGAGAGAGAGAGAGAGAGAGAGAGAGAGAATATCTTAAGCAGGCTCCATGCTCAGCACAGAGCCTGACGCAGGGTTGTCTCATCAATTGTGAGATCATGACCGGAGTCAAGATCAAGAGTGGGACGCTCAACCAACGGAGCCACCCAGGCGCCCCAAAGATTTGTAATTTCTTCAAAGAATCATTCGCCAGGAATAAACCAGGCGCAAAAAGACAAATACTGTAGGATTACACTTATTTGAAGTATCTCGAGTAGTGAAAGTCACGGAAGCAGAAAATGGAACAGTGATTGCCAGGGGCTGGGAAGAGGGGGAGGGAAATTGTTCAATAGGGCTGGAGTTTCAGTTTTGCAAGATGAAAAAGTTCTGGAGGTTGGTTTGCATGACAGTGTGAATACACTTAACACTACTTAACTGTACACTTAAAAATAGTTAAGATAATAAACTTTAGGTTGTGTGGCTTTTTTTTAAACCACCGTTAAAAATAAATTAAAAGAGAAAAAAAAAAGATTCACTCAGGAAAGCTTTTTGTGAAGTACAAAAGAGCTCTTCAGAGCAGCCTTGGGATGAGGGGGAAGCTCCTAGAATAGTGCCAGGGATGTGGAGGATTTGTCGTCTTGACATCCATCCTGCGCCCGCCCGGTGTCTGTACGGCAAAGCCTGGAAAACGAGGGTTCTGAGTGCGGATCGCATTGCACCCATTAGCAGCTCCTGTGAATGATTCAGAGGGCGGGAGGGAGGCTGATGCCATGTTCCACTGACACGTGTGGTTGGGTGTAGGGCTGGTGAGTTTCTGGAACAGTTTCCCAGTGTCCAACACTGGCTCTGAGAGTGTCCATCGGCAATAGAGGCAACAGCAGAAGAGCATTCCTGATCCCTGGACCGCAGCTAAAGCAGCACGTTCTCGAAGCGGGCCGTCCCCATAGAGCTTTCTTTACATCTTTTTTTTTTTAATGTTTATTTATTTTTGAGACAGAGAGACAGAGCATGAACGGGGGAGGGGCAGAGAGAGGGAGACACAGAATCTGAAACAGGCTCCGGGCTCTGAGCTGTCAGCACAGAGCCCGACGCGGGGCTCGAACTCACGGACCGGGGCTCGAACCCACGGACCGCGAGATCATGACCTGAGCCGAAGTCGGACGCTTCACTGACTGAGCCACCCAGGCGCCCCCCCCCCCCCCATAGAGCTTTCTAATGTGCCACCTTCCTGGTTAAAGTAGACGTAAAGTACCTCCCTTGGCCGACCAGTCATTCTGTGGTGTCATCCTGAGAGTCATTCCTGACCTTGGATACCCTGAATCGAATTCCTTTCCGCTTTAAATAGCTGCAGTGATTTCCTTCTCCTGCAACTAAACCCTGAGTGTTAGTCGGAAGTGGCGGTCAGGCCAGCAGATGCTTTAGAATTTGATGATTCCATCTTTTGAGGTTTTGATGGCAGCTGATAGAGGCCAGGATCTTCAGTGTTTTTCCAGGGCTGTGAGGGGCGGGGCTTCTGTGTAAGCGGGGCCATTATTCCCACCTGTCCCCCTTTCACCCAGGCCCCTCACCCTGGGCCTCACGCAGCAGCTGAACCCCTACTGCTGTTGGGCAGTGCTCTGTCTCTCCTTTCCCTTTCATAGCTGTTCGAAAACTTTTTTCCACTACTCAAGCTCTCAACCTTGTTGTGGCAGATCCTAAGGCTGTCCACTCAAGGCATCCCCTCACCTCTTTTCTGCTAGCAGAACCCAGTTTTTCTTTGGGTATTAGGTAAATCTCTCTTCATTTTAGGTAATATGCTCTACGATGGGTTTGTGACCCAGTCCTGGCTAATAAAGGAGTCTCCTGGGAAGTTTCTGAAGAGAATTTTTCTTCCTGAGGAGAGAGTGGGGGACTTTTCTCATGGTCTGACTACCCATGACTTGCTCTCCTAAAGCAGGCACTTGATGGCTGGAGCCACAGCAGCCATCTTGACACCATGAGGTGGCCAGAATGAGCAGAAAAGGCCAAGAGCCAAGGATGGCAGGGCAGAGTGGCTGACAGAACTGGGTTTTCCATGCAATCAATGAACTGTGCACAAACCCTGGGCTGCCTACCTCCAAACTTCTTACTAGCTAAGCAGTAAAGGTCCTTAAGATTTAAGACACTATTAAAAAAAAAAAAAAAAAGATTTAAGTCACTATTAGTTGGGTTTGGGAACATTCAGATCCAAAAGCCTTCTTGCCACTTCTAGCCCATTTCTGATAAAAAGGAGTCTACTTCCTGCCCACCACCCCCCTGACATACAAGCTTGCTTTCTTCTCTCTTGTGTCCTAGCCCAGGGCCTCTGATCTGATCTGAAATTAGTCTCTCCCTTGTGCTCTAGACACCAGCCCTCCCCCTCTGCAGCCATCTCCCCTTTCTCTTGTATCTTCTAGCTCCTCTCCAGCAGCCCCTTCCCCGCTGAGGTCCTGAGTAAACACCCAAGGCTGTGTGCACTGGACTGAGAGCACGTGTCATCCTGATCTTCAGGGTATGGCTTTTTTTTTTTTTTTAAGTTTGTTGATTTTGAGCCAGAGAGAGCGTGCGTGCACATGAGTGAGGGAGGGGCGGGGGGGGGGTTGGAGAGAGAGAATCCCAAGCAGGCTCCACACTGGCAGCATGGAGCCTGACTCGGGACTCGAACTCACAAACTGCGAGATGGTGATATGAGCGGAAATCAAGAATCCGATGCTTAACCGACTGAGCCACCCAGGCGCCCCAGGGCACAGCTTCTCAAGGGCCCCTGCCCAGTGCCCTGGGTGAGCCCCCAGAGGTGAAAGAAACAAGAGGTCAAGGGCTTGGAACTGTTCTGACCCCAGAGGAAGCAGTTGCCCAGGACTGTGTATGCAATCAGGGGTACCCGTGCCAATGCACACCGTCCACTGAAAGGCATTTTTTCTTTCTGCTTTTTCCCCTTGTTTTTATTGAGGGCATATTTTCCTTATCTTTAAAGCTTTTATAGCTTTGTATCTCTGCCTCGTTTTAGTATATTCTGTTGTTATGATTTATGCTGCTTTTACTGGCTCTTTACCCTCAGCACATAAACACGTTTAAGTTTTCCACAGCTTAGAAAAATAAAATAAAATAAAAAACCCTGCATTGACCCTGCATTCTCTTTGAGTTTCAGCCTTTTCTCTCCCTCTCCCGCTGTCTTCACCGTGAGCTCTTCGGGAATTGTCGGCACTGGTGGTATTTCTCCACATCCCACCCAACCCTGAACTCTCGGCTCCCAGACCGGAAGCGGCCCAGCCTCGCTTAGCACAATGGGGGTTTTATTGGCAGGATGCAGGGGATCTCACAGGGTGTGGGAAGAAAAGAAGGAATGGGATGCAGCTGGGCCACCAGAACCCCTGGGACTAATTTCTTATGGCCCCCACGCTCTCTCCTCCCAGCTGCTCTCTTGGGAATGACGTCATTCTCTCCTCCACGTGATTCCCACATGTTCCAGAACCTTCTACCTCACGGCTTCCCTTCACGCCAGTTTGAAAATCCCAGGGAAGGGTTCTGATTGGTCCAGCCTGGGTCAGGTATGTTCCCACGGATCAACCAGCCACGGCCCCCGTGGGCAAAGTCACATGGCAGAGGCAAAACCTCGGAGAGGGGGGATCTTGAAAGCCAGCATCTCAGAGGGCTTTTCTGTTACCAACGGCACTTGCGTGAAATTGTTCTCGTTCAACAGTTGGTGCCTCACTCACAAGCCTCAGGTCTCACCTCCGCGTGACGCGCTCTGGCTTTACCCACCTGCTGACACCTGCCTGAAACGACAGAGGTCTGCCCTGCCTGTCTACACACCTGCATATACGGCAGGTCGGCAATGCTGAAGGATGAACCGTACCTCCAGCTGGCTTTAGCCATGACCCTTGGGTGTGCAAACTGCACAGCATCCTCAGCCCTGGAGAGGCTCCAGTGTCCCCAGACAGCCTCCAACTGCTGAAAACCACCTGGCCCCGAGGTAGCCCACATCCAGTAATTGGTCATTTCGCTTACTGTGGAACGACGCTGACAGGCCATTATATGCTTCAGGGTTCCCCAGGGGTCGGTCCAGGCTTCTGCCTCCAGAGCACCTGACCTGTGACAGATACCCCTGAGCTGTGCGTCTCACACCAGCTCCCAGGGGGACCCATGGGACTGAGCACCTGCTACCTATAGCGGGAACCGACTTGGTAACGCTCCCTTCATTGGCTGCCGTCCCTCCCGTGTCCCATTTCCCCACCCCCCATATTCTCTGAATCTCCTAAAATCTACATGCACTCAAGTCCTTGCCTTGGGAACAACCCAAACTCAAACACCAGGATTATTGTGAGTCTTTGTTAAAGCCAGAGTCCCAGCCTCTCTCTCTCTCTCTCTCTCTCTCTCTCTCTCTCTCTCTCTCTCTGTAACAAATACCACTGTGCCCATGAGCTCGTCTTGAAATGCTTTCCTCCCTCGACTTGCTGGGTTTCCTGCTCCCTCACTGCTTGGCCCACCCTCCTTGCTCTGGCTGCTCCCCGGGTTACAGCTGGGTCTCTCTGCGCACAACATATCCCAGGGGATGTCACTTACTCCCCTGGAGCCAACCACCCCTCCACCGGGATCACCCACCCTTGCCTGTTCCCTGCCCAGATTGCTCTCTTGCACTCTGGACTCCGATCTCCAACTGCCTCCCAGCCACTTCTACATGGATGTCCCACAGATGCTTCAAATCAGTATGGCAGAACTGAGCTCATGGCCTTTTCCTAAGCCAGCTTCTTCTACGTTCCCCCTCAGCCAACAGCATCACTGTTTGTTGGCCCTCAAGCCAGCTTTCTAGGAGTCACCCAAACTCCTACCCATCTCCCCACTGGCCCAGTAGCACTTTCCTGTCTCGGAGAACACCCACTCCTCACCCTCAACCACACCTCCCCCTCCCAGGCTCTGTCCTCCACTAGCCATGTGATCTCCAATTGCTCATGGACTCTCTCTTAGCCTCAGTTTCTGCATCTGTAAAATGGGCTGTTAGTAACAGTACCTACTCTCTTAGAGTTGCTGTAAGGCTGAAAAGATACTGCCCGGGGGCGCCTGGGTGGCTCAGTTGGTTAAGTGTCCAACTCTTGATTTTGACTCAGATGGTGATCTTCCAGTTCATGAGATAGAGCCCCACGTTGGGCTCTGTGCTGACAGCTCAGCACCTACTTGGGAATCTCTCTGTCCCTCTCTCTCTGCCCTCCCCAACTTGTGCATCTCTCCCTCTCTCTCAAAATAAATAAGCATTAAAAAAAAGATATTGCCCACGTAAAATGGTTGGGAAAGTAATGGCGAATAGTAAGTAGTCAATGATGGTTAGTGTTTTATTATCATTGTTTTTGTTTTTTATCTTTACCCTTCCATCACTTTCCTTGTACTGTAGCCATTTTTAAGTGCCCTAATGGTCTGTAAGATTCTTGAAGACAGTGTTATATCTTATTCATCTGTCTGTCTGTCTATGACCACTGTCTCCACTCTTACTTCCCATCGACCATATTTCCCCTCAGATCTGGCAGCATGGGAGTAGCTAGGGGGCTTTCTCTATATCCAGCTAAGGGGAAATTTAGTTGGGGATATATTTAATTTGGGTTTAGTGGGATGTGTGTGTGTGTGTGTGTGTGTGTGTAGAACCACCTTCCAGGAACACTCTCACCACCTACAGGGTTGACTCCCCAACTGATCTAATGTGAAGATTCAGCTCAGAGGTTGTACCCCAATGTAAACATGTCCTATGGTGCCCATAACCAGAAGCACATGAGTAGTAAAGGAGAAAAAGGTTTGGGAAGTATGGAGTCACAGAAGGTACTCCACACTGTGGAAAATTCTTCTAATCATCAGTTGTGAAAAACTGTAAACAGAGGATTTAGTTCTTTTTTTGTTTAAGATTTGATTTTTAAGGGGTGCCTGGGTGGGCTCAGTTGGCTGAGCATCTGACTCTTGATTTCAGCTCCGGTCACGATCTCGCAGTTCTTGAGATCGAGCCCCACGTTGGGCTCTGCACTGAACGTGGAGCCTGCTTGAGATTCTCTCTCTCTCCCCCCCCCCCCACCTCTGCCCCTGCTCAAGTGTGCTTTCTCTCTCAAAACAAATAAATGAACTTAAAAAGAAAGATTTTATTTCTAAGTAATCTCTCCACCCGGCATGGCGCTCAAACCCACACCCCCGAGATCAAGAGTCAGATACTCTACCGACTGAACCAGCCAGGCTCTGGGGTGGGGGTGTTTAGTTCTTTTTTTTTTTTTTTTTTTTTTGGGACAGAGAGAGACAGAGCATGAACGGGGGAGGGGCAGAGAGAGAGGGAGACACAGAATCGGAAACAGGCTCCAGGCTCCGAGCCGTCAGCCCAGAGCCTGACGCGGGGCTCAAACTCACGGACCGCGAGATCGTGACCTGGCTGAAGTCGGACGCTTAACCGACTGCGCCACCCAGGCGCCCCTGGGGTGTTTAGTTCTTATTCATGCCTAGACAAAGGAAGTTGTCTCCCGTCGGGAATATATTCAGCAATGCAATGTATACAATTATGAATGCACCATATATTTTTTTTTCCTTTCTTGTGGCATACACGTGGAATAGAATTGATCAGAATTCCTGGTTTGTAGGTTTGTAGGGCACACACCTACAGCAGTACAACAAATGGTGAGTAGGTCTGTATGTGAAGTCGCGTGTTTTATCCACCGCAGTGAATTGGACCGTATCTTAGAGTATCTGATGCCTCTTGTTCTGATGAAGTCTGGCAGTTCCAGACGGAACGGCAGGCAAAATTGACACTGACACAGCAAAATACCCTAAAGAAACATTTATCAATGAGTCAATTTTTATCCCATAAGAGTAATTCAATTACGTAATTACGTAGCCCAGTACAATGTAGTGGCAATTTAAGAAGGCATTTGAATTGCTCTCGTCTGCCCTAATTTCAGATTCACTTTAGATATTTTTTCGGAATTATTGATCAACCCCAAAATCGATCAACGAATACGCAGCCAAAAATTGTAGGATAAAAAGTACTAGAGAGGTGGGCTAGGCAGTGAATTAAAACATTATACGACATTATCTGGATCTTGGGAGGTTTAGATACTTGTCAACTCTTCCAAATTCAAAATTTCTTGTGATTTGTTGTCATACCTCATCTTGTGCCCATAATCCTACCTTCTTTTGCTTAAAGAGGGACTCCGAAATCGTGTAGGTTTCAGGCCCCACAAAGCCCGGCTCCTCCTCTGTGACCCCACACGTGCGTGTGCCATTGCCCCTGTTGTGGTCCCCACTGCACTCCGCACACATCCACACAGCCGGCCTTGCTGGGAGGTATCTCTTGAAAGAGGGAAGAAAGGGCCAAGTAAAGCAGGCTATGGTTCTATCGTGTAATAGAGCTGGGACTTGCAAACCACAGAGGCGAAACGGTGGGGCAAATTCAATCAGCCAGCTCCCACTTTGGGGATTGAGGCACAGGAATGTTTGGCAAATAGAAGAAGAGGAGGGGGATGGAAAGACCCAGCGTAGTCTGCAGTTCTGTGTTTGACCACAAGATGGAGGTAAAAGAGTGGTGCCTCCATTCAGTCAAAAACTCATTAAGAGCTAATCAAGGTAAAGGGGGTTTCTCATGTTTCCCGCTGGTGCCTTCTCCCCTTTGCCAAGCCTCAGCGCACTTACTATTGTTCCATTCTTTTTGGTTGAAGTCGTCACAAATCTGCGTTTTTGTTTGTTAACTCAACTGTAGCCCGCAGTTCGTCTTCTAGACAACTTTCCCTGCTCCTTATGGTTAAGGATTATGTTCTTATTAACTATTATTAGAAGAATTTTCTGACTCAGAAGTTTCAAGACTTAAAGCTATAGTCTTAGCTCAATAATTGCCTGATTATTTGCCGCTATGCTTGGAACTTTCATTACCTGGCTTCTGTTTCGCTTGCATTTCTCCACACCGCCCCCCAGTCAGGGCTCTGTTTGGAGCACTATCTGAAACACCAGCCCCCATTCCCATCTGTCTCAGAGAGATATGGTTCCATCTAGTTTTACTGGGGCCCTGTGAAGGTTGAATTATTCCTACGTTAACCATAAACAAACAGAGCGACTTGCCTAAGAATGACGATGATGGAAATGGAGTCAGGCTTCCTGGATCCATTCCTCCATTTTCCACTGGACACTATCGTCACTGAGGGTCCTTGAACTGGGCATGTACTTGGCTCACTGGTGGGGGCTTTTGCTGCAAAACCCTGCTAACGAGGGGGCAAGGATCTCAACCCAAAAGCAACCGTGCTGCTATCCTGAGTGCACAGATTCACGAGCTGCCTCTCCGGTAGTGGAAACTACAGTGTTTGTCTTTGAGAAGTCATAAGCTTGTCTTATGACTGAGGTTGGAGATTGCATCTGTGTAAGAGGACATAGCAAAGCTCACTGGCCCACATTCACGGCAGCTCTTGGCTGAACCTTCAGTAAATCTCCCACGCTCCTTGACTACTCCAGTATTGACATATCCCATGGGACCGTGGGTGCTTTTGCAAAGCAAGTAGAGGAATCAGAACCATCGTGGCCTGTTTCCCCTGCCAAGTACCTCTCTGGCTCCAGATCCTATTTATTTATTTTGTTTTCTGCCTTGTACAAGTATCCTGCTCCGCACGGCATCTCGGGTTATCTGGTCAGCCGGAACCGAAGAAGCAGTGCTGGACAAGGACCTAGGGGACCTACCTTCAGATGACAGCTGTGTGACTGTAGCGTCCCCCTTCAGGAATGAAAGGACTCCTCCCAGCTGCCATCGGTCAACCCCAGCCATCAGGTCCTTAGGGAATTGCCCTGGAGAGACTCTCCAGCCAAGGTCACACCTTTTCCCAGGGTAGCCCACCTCTGGTGACTGATTGACAAAACCGTACTAAGTGTCAGCCCTCTGTCCCAACTTGAAGTGGCTCCAAGGGTCATTCTGTCTTTCACATTCCCCACCGAGTCAGCAAAGGCTTCCCTGAAGACCGTATGGCAGATCAACTTGTTCCTCCTTCCACTCTTGCTTTCTCCCCTCCCTTCCCTGGGGTGGGGGTGGGGGGTGGATCCCAAGGGCTCTCCCTAGTAAACCTTCCGCATGCAAAGCTTCACCTCAGAGTCCACTTTCTGGGGAACCCAACCCAAGACCTCGGGAAAGGTAAATACCCTTTCCGAACCGTATCAGGAGGCTGGCCGAGGCCATGGAGCTATGTTTAATGCCACCGCTGGGCTCATTTTCTTACAGCCGCCCACCAAAGATCCCACCAGCTCTCAGCAACCAGACTTGGCAAAAAATCCAAAGTTTCCGAAGCCCGAGAACCCCAGTCACAAAGGTGTACTCACACAGAGAAGTGGCTGCTCACCCAGGCAGGCTGGGAAACAGTACTGAGATTCTGCAGGTCTCAACCCAAATTTTAAGAGTGCTGCTGTATTTGGTTTTCAAGCCCACCTGCTGCTTAATTCTAAGGAATAATTCCCCTACTCCATCACTGCAACCCAGAGACAGGCCTGGGAGGTCGTCCACTCCCATCGAAGGTTGTCCAACGTTGACCTTTGCTATCTCTCTTCCTATAAGGCAGCCATGTCCAATGGAAATAAATTCAAGCCACAAATGTAATCTTAAACTTTCTAGTAGGGGCGCCTGGGTGGCTCAGTCGGTTGAGCATCTGACTCTTCGTTTCGGCTCAGGTCATGATCTCGTGGGTTACAGGAGATCAAGCCCCACGTCAGGCTCTGTGCTGACAGCTCGGAGCCTGCATGGGATTCATTCTCTCTCATTCTCTCTGCCCCCCACTTGCCTGTGCACGTTCTCTCTCTCTCTCTCTCAAAATAAATACATATTAAAACTTTTTTTTTCTAGTAGCCACACACAAAGGTGAAAAGAAACAGGTGAAATTGATTGCAACAATATCCCAGTATATAGCCAAATACTGTCAGCTCAATATGTAATCAACAGGAAAATCATTCGTGCAATATTTTAAATTCTTTCTGCTCATACTAAGTCTGAACTCTGGGGTGTGTTTGACATAGCACCTCTCAATGTGGACTAGTCACATTGCAAGCATCCGGTATTCACGGTGGTGACAATATTGGACAGCGCATGCAAGGATTATAAGTGAGGACAGTTGCAGAAGGAGGTATATGAGAACCTGGGATTTCAAAGCTGACCACTTTTGTTTCCTGGACTGATGAAGTTTGTTTGTTTTGTTTTTTTTTTTTTTTAATTTTTTTTTCAACGTTTTTTATTTATTTTTGGGACAGAGAGAGACAGAACATGAACGGGAGAGGAGCAGAGAGAGAGGGAGACACAGAATCGGAAACAGGCTCCAGGCTCCGAGCCATCAGCCCAGAGCCTGACGCGGGGCTCGAACTCACGGAACGCGAGATCGTGACCTGGCTGAAGTCGGACGCTTAACCGACTGCGCCACCCAGGCGCCCCTGTTTTTGTTTTTAAGTTTATTTATTTCGAGAGGGGGAGGAGGGATGGAGAGAGAGGGGGAGAGAGAGAGAGAGAGAGAGAGAGAGAGAGAGAGAGAGAATATCCCAAGCAGGCTCTGTGCTGTCAGCGTGGAGTCCATGTGGGACTCGAACTCATGAACCTGTGAGATCGTGACCTGAGCCGAAGTCAAGAGTTGAACGCTTAACCGACTGAGCCACCCAGGGGACCCTAGGGCTGATGAGTTTTAAGCCTGAACTCAAAGGTTCTTACTGGCCCCCAGCTGTCATTTTTCCATTGATTAGAGATAATGCTGTATCTGCCTCATAATCCAGGTACGAGACTTTTACAAGGTAACATCCCTAAAGCACCCGGCGTGCCCATAGGTTATTTGAAACCAGTGGCTTTCTTACTACCCGCCCCCAAAATTCCACCAGCAGTTAGCCGCATCAGCCAGGACTGAGGCTCAGAAGCTTTGAAAGCAATACCAAAGACATCTTTATTTCGAGTTGCATTTGTGCACTTGCACAAAGTTTTGACCAATTTTCTAATCCCAATCAGGAAAGGCAGCGTTTGGAGAGAGGTATAATACTACGTGTTCCCTTAGAATGTAAAACGTTTAATTAGATGCCAAGGATTGGAAATCTTGATTCAGAGCCCGAAATGGCTAATAAGGTTTTATTGTTGCTATTACTTAGAGTTTTTATAGAACTTTAGGCTTGCAGAGTGCTTTTCAATCACTTGAGAGAATCTCAGTTTGTTAACAGCAAGATGAAAAAATGTCCTATTCATCAGGAAAGACAACATACATAATATTTTAAGTATTTAAGAATTACGACCCTGCTGTGAGAACTTCTGAAATTACTTCTACGTGGATGCGAGAGATTCTTGTTATAGGCACAGGACATTAATGCAGATACCAATGTTATTACCCTGCTGAGTCTGCAAGGGAGAACTTTTGCAAGTCAGGAAATATGGAAGTTTCTAAAACAAACATTAGCTGGCTCTAGTTAACACATATGGAGCTTTCTGCCCACACGTCATTTTTGAACATTTTTCTAAAGGAGCTCTTAAGGTTTTATGGGTGATCATATTATAAAATCATACATAGTTCTAATACAGCATAATTTATGACTGCTCTGGGTCCCTGAAATCTCCCAGGATTCTGCTGTTGGGGCCGCTGCAATTAGAGACAAATTTGCACCAATTCCTCTATAAATATTATTGGTGGGGCAGCATTGGCTGGAAAATGGATTTCTCTTTTTATGTGTACCAAAGGCAAATTCAGGCCCTCTAGCCTTTTGGGTGTGTCAGCTTCTGCTACAACAGTGCTGCCTAACAACCAACTCAAAGGTCAGTGGCATCCTACCATAAGTACGTGCACATCCGGATGGTTGGCTAGGTGGCTCTGCTAAGCTCAGCGGGACTCACTGACTGCTGACTGGCAGCTGATCAAGGCTGGCCTCAGCTCTCCTGCACTCCACATGTCTGTGATGGTCCAGCAGGCTAGCCTGGGTGTACCATCATGAAGTGGCAGATGCCCAAGAGAAAGGAAGCTCCAATGCGTCAGCCATTTTGAGCCTGTGTCATGCTTGCTTACAGTCCATTGGCCAAAGGGAGTCATATGGCTGAGCCCAGAGTCCAGGGCTGTGGTCAGTCAACCACCCACCGTGGAAAGGCAGGGCAAAGTCACGTGGCCAAGGGCACCAATGAGAGGAGGGATGGGAATCATGGCCATCTGCGTGAGCTACCACAGGTATGAATGGAACAGAAGAATTTCCCTGATAAGGAAAGGAAGGGCAAAAACAATAAATGCCATCGACATTTGCATCCATTTTGGTTGGGAAAAAAAAAAATGCTCGCAACTGGCAACGTCAAGCTAATTCCAATTCACTTTCTATCCCCACCTCATGGAACGGTTTCCTAGGCTAAAGTTCATGGGAAACTTGTGCCCAAGCTCTAATGGGCAATTTTGACAGAGTACGAAGCAGGAATCTTTTCAAGCGTCCCCCTGCATAGATAACACACTGGTGAGCAGCCCATGGTATCTCCCGCCTGTCTCCTTTTGCTAGCCTCCATGTCTGGCCCTCAGCACCATGTCGAATTCCACCTCAGAAAGCAGGACGGGGGTTAGAGGCCCCTGTGGCCCTGCCTTGACCTGATTTGGGTGGTCACCACACATGCTGAGGAGAGCCTCTGCCCTCTGCTATTAGGCCGAGCATCAGCTGGCCCCATGCCAAGCTAGCAGTCTAGAAGCAGATGTTTTCAACTGATCTTTCCTTGCCAGTCTTTCCTGCATTGACACTCTAAACCTGCCCTGCTTCATCCTAGAACTTAATAGAATTCTCACATAGTCTCGTTTCCTATATCTTTTCCCTGGTAGCCAAACTGTTGGGTTTTTTTTTTTTTTTTCTTTTTTCTTTTTTTAAGTGTTTACTTTTCTGAAATAGTGGGATTATAAATGGATTTGTATATACAGAGGGAGAAATCAATAGCCTGTGTTTTCTGGGACAGAATGTAACCTCGAAGCAAAGTACCGACAATTATAAAAAAAATCATTTGTTTTTCCATTTCACTGATCTTGACATACGGTGCACCTCATAGTCCTAGACAAAACTGACTGTGGCCTCCCCGGATCTGGGAGGCTTGGCCTAACAAAACCTCTCAATATGAGACAGAAAATACAAAGTCCCATTCCTGCCACATCTGGAGCCCAGGCTGACAATTTAGTGGCCCAGAGGAAATAGAGATTTATATATATTTTTTAATGTTTATTTTTGAGAGAGAGAGAGAGAGAAAGACAAAGCACGAGCAGGGGAGGGGCAGAGAGAGAGGGAGACGCAGAATCCGAAGCAGGCTCCAGGCTCTGAGCTGCCAGCACAGATCCCAACGTGGGGCTCGAACCCACAGACCGTGAGATCGTGACCTGAGCCGAAGTCAAGAGTCGGTCGCTTAACCGACGGAGCCACCCAGGTACCCCTAATAACCACATTTTTAAAAAGTGAGAAGGGAACAGGTGAAACTAATTTTGGTGAGATATTGTATTTTACCCAGTATATCAAAATATTATCACTTCAGCATATAATCCATATGAACAATGACTTCTGAGACATTTTACATTATTTTGTGCATTTAAGTCTTTGAAATTCAGTGTGTATGTTATACTTACGGTACATTGCGATTCAAAAGAGCCACATTTCAAGTGCTCCATAGCCACACCTGGAGAGTGGCCACCGTATTGAGCAGCACAGATCTATGGTGTTTCCAGAAGGGGACTCAAGGAACAGTTAACAGGAACATCCTCCTCTCAGGAAGAGAACTAAGGTACTACGGCATAGGGATGCCAAACTGACTTTTAACCATAAACCCTTTTGGGTTTGAGCACCTGGCTGGCTCAGTCAGGTGGAGCATGTAACTCTTGATCTTGGGGTCATGAGTTCAAGCTCCACGTTGGGCGTGGAGCCTACTTAAAAATTAATTAATTAATTAATTTTAAAAAACCATAAACCCTTTTTTATTGCTTTTATGTACCGAGTGTATGGATTGACATTACTGTATCAGTCAGGGTTCACCAGAGAACAGAATGAATAGGAAAAAAAATAAAATAAAATAAATATATATATATATATGCATATATATGTATGTGTATCTATATATATGTATGTATGTATACATATATATTCAGGAAATATATATGTGTATATTCATGAAATACATTTATGTATATATATAAAATATACATTCAAACGTTCATCTAAGTTACATTTAGATGTGTTTTTACCATATCGGTACTGGGCTAATTGCTTTCATTTTTTATTTTTTTATTTATTTTGACTGAAAGAGGAAGAAAGCAAGAGAAGGGGAGGGGCAAAGAGAAAGGGAGACAGAATCCCAAGCACGCTCAGCGCAGAGCCGGATGTGGGGCTCAATCCCACGATCCTGGGATCATGACCTGAGCCAAAATCAAGAGTCAGATGCTTAACTGGCTGAGCCACCCAGGCGCCCTAGGCTCCTCCAAGTGGAACGTGCTGTGGACCCTGTTTTATGACACAGAAACTAAGGTTCTGAATGGTTAAGAAGCCGGCCAGCTAGTCAGAGGTAGGACTTGAGTTTGAACTGATTCTGCCTTCAAAGCTAGCAGATAAAGATAGGGAGGATGAACACCGATGGTCCAATAAAGGAGATTTATTAGAAGAAATCAGCTCACGTGATTCTGGAGGCCGAGAAGTCCCACGATCTGCTGTGTGCACGCTGGGGACCCAGGAGAGCCAGCACTGTAAGTTCCGACCCAAGGGCAGAAAACTGATGTTTCAGCTCAGCAGCGAAGCAGAGAGCAAATCCTCCCTTCTTCTGTTTTGTTTGTTCTCTTCAGGCCCTCAACGGATTGGATGAGGCCCACCCACGAGGAGGTGGGGGGGGGTGCCAATCTGCTCCCCTCAGTCTTCTGATTCAAATGCTAATCTCATCCAGAGCTGCCCTCACTGATATACCCAGAAATACTGTTTAACCAAATATCTGGGCACCCCGGGCCCCAGTCAAGTCAACGCATAAAATCAACCATCGCATCTAGTTCTGGAAATGTATCATAAAGGCACGACGAGACAAGAGGGCCAGCGTATTATGGACGAGGATGTTTATCTCAGCATCTTAGCTCTTACTGGGAAATTGAAAAGATCCTAAATGTTGTCAACAGATGTGCAGTGAAATTGCACCCTCTGGAGGGGGTGGCTTCTAAAGACAGGCAATAAGAGGAAATCACCAAGAATCAAAATTGCCCTTGAAAATAACTTGGACAGCAACCTACCTACCAGAGGCTCGGCACTAAATCCTCCACAGCAAGGTCACTGCTTCTCAGGGTGAATTCCTGATGCAGTAGTTTCCTTGCATGCGGGGGCCATACTGTGTGAAAAATATGTGCCCTCGACACTAGTATAACTTGGTGAGATTGGAGAGACGCATTTGAATGGAAAGCAGCTAAGGAAATAGATTTGTGGCTTCCATGTCACGCTCAGATTCTGAGTAAACTGGTGGACAGAATTGCCCCTATTATTTAAATCGTTCTCTCTTCCTCTGTGAAGTGTATACTTTGCACTAAAGACAATTGACATTCTTGAAAGGGGAAGAGGTAACTCTATGGCATATTGGCACGTGCCTATGAAGAATATAAGGGTAGGAATTCATATCACAGCTATAGTAGGTCAACTATACTTCAATTAAAACAAAACAAAAAAAAGAACGTAAGCATATGCCCCCATGCTGTTATGTTTCTATCCCGGGGTGTCAGGCTAACAAATTACTTTTTTCATTTGTCTTTCTCTTTGTGTGTGTGTGTGTGTGTGTGTGTGTGTGTGTGTGTGTTTGTGCAAGGGTGCACGCCTATCTATATTTTTACATTTTTCTGCAGTGGACAGCCTGAAGGTGAATTTGGTATCACTTCTATAATATAAAAATAATAATGTTTCTTTTTAAGTTTATTTATTTATTTTGAGAGAGAGAGAGAGAGAGAGAGAGAGAGAGCATGAGTGGGGGAGGGGCAGAGAGAGAGAGGGAGAGAGAGAGAATCCCAAGCAGGCTCTGCACTTTCAGCACGGAGCCCCATGCGGGGCTCGAACCCACAAACCGCGAGATCATGACCTGAGCCGAAATCAAGGGTCGGAGGCTTAACCAACTCAGCCATTCGGGCGCCCCCAAAATAATAATGTTTTAAGCCAGCGCCAGCCCACTGTGAGGTGACTCACCCAGGCCAGGAGAGTTGTAGAGCCCCCCACCCTGGGCCTCCTCAAAAGGGGAAATGGTATGCTCTACTCCAAGCACAGGGTGCATTCCCTTTACCGCCACGTTCAAAGGGATTGGGGAACATTAGAGACGGTGCTGGCATTTACAGAAGACCAAGGTCCTGCTGGGGGCCCCCTGAGGACAGCAGCTCCCCTAGATAGCTTTCCTGCCTCAACTCCTTGCCACTACCCCCTGGGGCTCGAACCAAATTGGAAATGTCTCCTGCAGTGATGGCTCCTCACACTGGGCACCCAGCCTGCCCGGCCCTTCCCTTCAGGGCTGCAGTGGGGCAGCTGCGGCCACCCAGTCGGTTGTCACACCGCGCGCTGAGCTAGTGCCGCCGAGCCACCAGCCTTGGCACAGCAGGAGGGACCCTGGCAAACACAGGACACGTTTGAGAGGAACAAGCATTAGCCCAGCAGCACTCAGTTAGGTGCAGGTTTGAAGCATGAAACAGTCCCTTGCAGCAACTTGCTGTCATTTCCAGTCAGCGGGCTCTGGCCTCTAAACATACTAATGAGAATCACTCCCATGTCCTGGCGGCTCAGCCTGTAACAGGACTGTAAGGACAGGCTCTCATTTAATCCGCATAACAAGCCTCCGGGAAGGAAGGCGTTGCCACAACTACTCCACAGATGAAGGAAGCCAGGCTCTGGGAGGCAAATTAACTTGCCTAAGTGTCACGAGTTGGGTCCCCAGGAAAGGAGACTCTGAGGCAGAGGTGAGCATGCAGAATGTTTATTAAGTACCTTGCAAAAGAGCAAGAAACAGGGGAGGGTGAGCAGAAGGCGAAGTCAGCTGCGATGTAGGCCCGAGGACAGCCTCGGCCACCCCCCCACGCCAGCAGGGAGCCATTGGAGCAAGAAAGGCCCTTCAGGGTTATCCCGAGTTGCACCAAGATGGCCAGGTTTGACACTCTGGCAGCCATCCATCAATGGATGGGGCCCACCCCAGAAGGCCACGACCTTGGCAAGGTGCCCTCTGGAGCCAAGACAGACCCTGAAGGGGCCGAGAGCTGAGGGCTGTCCACCAAGAGTATTGCTGATAGCAGTCAGAGCGACACATCTTTTCTTGAAGGAAGGGGGACCTTGGCCTCTTCACATCACTGTGCCCACCACACCAAGGTCATCCAGCTAATGAGTGACAGAGCCACCACTGGAAGCAAGCAATCCCGTGTCTACAGTTTCTGCTGTGCTATTAAGCTAACCTGCGTCCTGTGGGCTCCAAATGTTGCAGAAGCCCCGATCTTCCACCTAGACTGGATCTTCTCTTACACCTTGTAGAAGAAAGGGAGCCCCTATCTGAATCTAGATGACCAGGCTGTCCCAGGTGCTCCCGGAGCCCTGCTACAGGGGCTCCCTGACCAGCCGTTCCCGTTAATAAGGCTGTGGGATCTTTCACTCTTGCCTCAGCTAAGCCAGACATTCTGCCCCCGACCCTCCCCATCACCACCACTGTTAGCCCCACCGCATCCTTTAGCATCTTTAAGATGGATTGTAATGCTCCAAAGGAATTTTACCCAAGCCTAAGGAGACTTACAAGGGGAACAAAGAGCATTCGAGCACATTAGTGACACTTAGAAACTACGGTTTTCTCATCCTACAATAGCTTTCTGGGCATGAGTAAGCTGAATCGAGATCCTGACTCAGAGACTCCCTTTTTCTCTTCTCAGGTTCTTACCCATCCCCTTCCCCCAGGCCCCACAGCCATACCAGGCAGGGGTGAGTGAGCTACCCAGTCCCGCAGCCCATCTGGAGGCCAGTGACACAAAGGACGACCCACACAGGTAAGGCCCACACTCCCTCCTGCCCCTCCTTAAGGGAGGGCAGCTCTTTCATTTGGAGGGAGCAAGATTCTGGGATCCAACACACACGCGGCAGTGGCTTGGGAACAGTGGCCTTGCTGGCTGGAGATTGGATGGAATTGGATGGGTTGAGGGAAGAACATTGATGTAGACACGGAGGGGCAAAGACACAGGAGAAGAGACAGAAATGGGTCAGAGATAGAGAAGTAACAGCCTTTGTCAGAATCCCACTCTGTCCAGCCTGGAGTATGAGTGTCCTAGGGCTCCTGTGACAAAGTACCACATGCTGCATAGCTGAAACAACAGAAGTGTGTTGTCTCACGGTTAAAATGAGAAGTCCAAGATCAAGGTGAAGGCAGGATTAGTTACTTCTGAGATGGGGGAAGGGGATCTGTTCCAGGGGTCTCCTCTGGCTTCTGGTGGTTTGATGCCAGTCTTTGGTATCCCTTGGCTTATAAAAGCATCACCCAGGAGTACAGTCAGTCAGTTAAGTGGGTGGCTTAATTGGGTGGCTCAGTCAGTTACGTGTCCGACTCTTGGTTTCAGCTCAGGTCCATGGGTTCCAACTTAGCATTGGGCTCTACACCGACAGCACAGAGCCTGTTTGGGATTCTCTCCTCTCCCTTTCTCTCTGCCCCTCCCCCATTTGCGTTCTCTCTCACGTGCAAAATAAATAAATACATTTTTAAAAAATGGAAGCATGGGGGCGCCTGGGTGGCTCAGTCAGTTGGGTGTCCGACTTCAGCTCGAGTCATGATCTCACGGTTTGTGGGTTTGAGCCCCACGTCGGGCTCTGTGCTGACAGCTCGGAGCCTGGAGCCTGCTTCGGATTCTGTGTCTCCCCCTCTCTCTGCCCCTTCCCTGTTCATGCTCTGTCTCTCTCTGTCTCTCAATAATGAATAAACTTTAAAAACCTATTAAAAAATGGCAACATCACCTGGATCTCTGCCTTTTTTTTAATTTTTAATTTTTTTTTAATTTTATTTATTTTTTTTTTTAATTTTTTTTTTTCAACATTTTTTATTTATTTTTGGGACAGAGAGAGACAGAGCATGAACGGGGGAGGGGCAGAGAGAGAGGGAGACACAGAATCGGAAACAGGCTCCAGGCTCCGAGCCGTCAGCCCAGAGCCCGACGCGGGGCTCGAACTCACGGACCGCGAGATCGTGACCTGGCTGAAGTCGGACGCTTAACCGACTGCGCCACCCAGGCGCCCCAATTTTTTTTTTAATTTTAAATTTAAATTTTTTAATTTAATTGTTTTAATTTTTTCAAGTTTATTTTATTTATTTAAAAAATTTTTAAGTTTATTTATTTTGAGAGAGAGACAGAAAGAGAGAGAGAGGGAGGGAAAGCACAAGTGGGGGAGGGGCAGAGAGAAGGAGAGAGAATCCTAAACGGGCTCCATGCAGGGCTCGGACTCATGAACCATGAGATTATGACCTGAGCTGAGATCAAGAGTCGAACGTTCTTGTGTGTGTGTCTCTGTGTCCAAATGTACCTTTTTCGTAAGGACACTAGTCATATTGGATTAAAGCCCACCCTATGACCCTAAAGACCCTACATCCAAATAAGGTCACATTTGGGAGTACTGGGGATTAGCATGCTAACATATCTTTTGGGGAGGGGGGCACAATTCAATCCATAACATTTACTGATTCCAGACTCAGAGTGGACATCTCTAATTTTCGCCGGCACAGCACGCCTGACCATCTTCTGGTAATGGCATACTCGTTCCTTTAGGAACGAATACTTCCTTTCCATGCAGCTGCCAATAACATGACCCCATTTTCCCATTATAGGGATGGACACATGACCTGAGCTGACCAATCAGATTCTCTCCACCCACCTCTCTCTCTGGATTTTGTAATTATTTAAGTGAATCAGTTGAGAAAGAGACAAAAAAGTTGGAGCTGTTCCTGAAAACTGGCCCAAGCCCAATCTGTTCCCAGTATTTGCTCTTTCAGGAAAGTCTTCACGATGGCATGACTGGACTGTGACAAGCCCAAGGCTGCCATGGCTGAGGAACGACCTTGGCTTTGATGCTTGAACCCCAACCTTCTCATTAACTAGCTGAGAGATAGAGAAGTTTTCTATGTCTTGGTTTTCTCCCCTATAAAATACAATGATTACAATGTTATCTATCTCAGAGCATGCTTTTATTGTTTTATTTTTATTTTTTTTAATTTTTATTTTTAACGTTTATTTTTGAGACAGAAAGAGACAGAGCATGAACGGGGGGGGGGGCGGTCAGAGAGAGAGGGAGACACAGAATCTGAAACGGGCTCCAGGCTCTGAGCTGTCAGCACAGAGCCCGACGCGGGGCTCGAACTCACGGACCGCGAGATCGTGACCTGAGCCGAAGTCGGACGCTTAACCGACTGAGCCACCCAGGCGCCCCTATTTTTTTTTTATTTTTAATATATGAAATTTATTGTCAAATTGGTTTCCATACAACACCCAGTGCTCATCCCAAAAGATGCCCTCTTCAATACCCATCACCTACCCTCCCCTCCCTCCCACCCCCTATCAACCTTCAGTTAGAGCATGATTTTTTTAAAAATATTTATTTTTGGGGGGGAGAATGCAAGCAGGGGAGGGGCAGAGAGAGGGGGACAGAGGCTCTGAAGCAGGCTCTGTACTGACAGGACAGCAGTGAGCCCAATATGGGGCTCAGACACACAAACCGTGAGATCATGACCTGAGCTGAAATCATTCGCTTAACTGACTGAGCCACCCAGGTGCCCCTATCTCAGAGCACTCTTACAAGGATCACATATGTGAGAAGATTCCATACAGAGCAAAGGTCTATAAAAATATGTGTCACTGGGGCACCTGGGTGGCTCAGTTGGTTAAGCATCCGACTTCAGCTCAGGTCATGATCCCTCAGTTTGTGGGTTCAAGCCCCACGTCAGGTTCTGCGCTGCTTGGGATTCTCTCTCTCTCCCTCTCTGTCTGCCCCTTGCCCACTTACACCTTCTCTCTCTCTCTCAAAATAAATAAACTTAAAAATATATTTGTCATTATTAGAGAGGTTAGAAATCCAGGAATAGGAGAGCCAAAGAGTAAGAATTTGTCAGTGTTTACCCAGTCCTGATTTAGAGCGCCGGCATCACCCTTTCCTGCCACCCCTTTCTCTCCATCTCCCAGTTGGCAAGGCTACGTGGTTGGTTCTGCCCACTGAGTGGTGAGCTGAAATTACAGGTATCACTTCCGGCCCCAGACTCAATGCGGGAGGGAGAAGAGGGGCGTGAGCACAGAGGGGCAAGGTTCATTAGGCGTCACCAAATGGTAGTCTGCCACCATGGTCAAATAATCTTGCATTTGTTCGTGCTTTCATCCGTTCATCAAATCCCTTTTGAGTACCCTTCGTGAGCCCAGCGCTGTGTTCGGCTCTGGGGATCAAAAATGAATAGGCAGGGTCATTGCCCTCAAAGTATTCCACATGTCACAGAGGAGACAGGTGTAAGCATATAACTGCAATATAATGTGTCCATCCCTATAAGGGAGGGGAACACTGTGTGGAGTCCAGAGAGGCTTCCTGGAGGAGGTGATACATCAGCTAGATCTTAAAAGGCAAGTAAGTGATTACCAAGCAGATAGGGGGCAGAAGAGCTTTTCAGGCAGAGGAAGCCACACCTCTGAAGATACCAAAAAATGTCACAGGCGTTGTGCAGAGATTCCGGGTGGCTGGAACACGGGGTGTGTGGAGGGTAAATGCCAGGCTAAAGCATTTTGATTAGATGCTGAACCCTGGGAAAGCAAAGGAGGTTTTCCAGCAGAGAAGTAGTGTAAAACAAAGTCTTTCTAGGAGAATAACTCCGGGGGGGGGGGGGGTAGAAGATGAAGTGGCAGGAGACAGATTGGAGGCAGGCCAAGTAGGAGGCCACTGCACGAGTCCCGGAAAGGGATAATGAGATACACACCAAGGCATGGGGTGAGGACTGAGGGGGCCGGATTTAAGCAGAATTTCTAGGGTATAAGGGACAGATGTTGGGATGGGAGCCTGATGCTGACTAATTCTGGGTGATTGGTCCAAGTGCTTTAGACAGAGGCCTGGAGTGAAGACCACCGGTCTATTGGGCCTCCATAGCTTGGTAGAAATTTGTTTGTTCTAATTCTCTGCCTCCTAAACAGTTTCCTGGTCTATAGTTTGGTCTACTGAGGAGATCAACCCTCCTGAAAGAATGTTCTGTGTAGATTAAACACTTGTGTTCAGAACCCAGAGAGGACTATCTAGTCACAAATATATGTTCCTCTTTAAGAAACAAAATAGATGAACATATGGGAAGGGGAGGAGAGAGAAGAGAAGGAAACAAACCACAAGAGACTCTTAATGATAGAGAACAAACTGCGGGTTGACAGAGGGGGTGGGTGGGAGACGGGCTAGATGGGTGATGGCTACTAAGGAGGGCACTTGGGTTTTTTAATTTTTTTAATGTTTATTTATCTTTGAGAGAGAGAGAGAGCACGGGCGTGCACTCGAGCAGGAGAGGGGCGGGGGGGGGGGGGTTGGACAGAGGATCCAGAGCGGGCTTTGCACTGACAGCAGTGAGCCCGATGCAGGGCTCAAACCCACAAACTGTGAGATCATGACCTAAGTGGAAGTCGGACGCCCAACCGACTGAGCCACCCAGGGGCCCCAGGACAGCACTTATAGTGATGAGCACTGGGTCACTGAATTCTACTCCTGAAACCAATATTGCACTGTAGGTTAACCAACTAAAATTTAAATTTAAAAAGGGGGAAAATATATGTTCTTCCTTCTGGAACAGATGGGTGCATTTTCTCCTCTACATGTAAGATCTAAGAGGTGACAGAATTTGCTGATAGATTGAATGTCGGGTGTGAGGGGAAGAAGAAAGGAGAAGATAACACTGGGCTTTGGGCTCGAGCAATGGGAAGAGCAGAGTTACCGCTTATTGAGAGGAGGACGAGGTGCGGGATGGGGGAGGTAGGAGTTTAGTTTTGAATGTTCTGTAGCTGAGATTCTACTGGGTGTGCAGGTGGAAAGATGGAGAAAGTGACTGAACATATTAATATGAAGTTCCAAGATCTCACCCAAAATGTGGCAAAGAAAGAGAGATGAAAAATATAAAAGAAGGATTACTAGTTATGGAGGAGAGAATGAGACAGTCTAATAAATGTTTAATTGAAGTCACAGAAGGGAAAAATGGAAGAAAGGCAATATTTGAGAGGATAATGGTTGACAATTTTCCAAAATTAATGAAAGACATGAATCTTCAGGTCCAGAGAGCCCAACAAATTCAAATAGGGTAAAAGAAATCCACATTGAAACACATCACAATGAAACTGTAGAATCAAAAAAAAAAACCCCAAAAACAAACAAACAAAAAAACACCAAGATTCTAAAAGCAGCCAAGAGAGTGGGGGACGGGATGGGACACAATTACCTATAAAAGAATGACAATTAGAATGTCATCATAGTTGCCAAGAGCAACAGTGGAAACCAGAAGAGAGCCAAATGCTTTTTTTAAAAAAATATAATTCACATACCGTGCAATTCATTCTTTTGAAGTGTGCAATTAAGTGGGTTTTTATATATTTACAAAGTTGTGCAAACATCCTACTACATAATTCTGAAACAGTTTCATCACCCCCCTCTCAAAAAACCCACTACACGTTGGCAGTCACTCCTGGTTCCCTTCTCCCCTCAGCTCCCTGACAAGCACTAACCCACTTTCTGTCTCTATGGATTTGCCTATACTGAATATTTCATACCAACATAGAAATTTTCCCTGGTGGGGCACCTGGGTGGCTCAGTTGGTTAAGCGTCCGACTTCAGCTCAGGTCCTGATCTCACGGTCCGTGAGTTCGAGCCCCGGGTCGGGCTCTGTGCTGACGGCTCAGAACCTGGAGCCTGCTTTGGATTCTGTGTCTCCCTCTGTCTCTGACCCTCCCCTGTTCATGCTCTGTCTCTCTCTGTCTCAAAAATAAATAAACATTAAAAGTGTTAATAATAATAATATTAATAATATATTATATAATAATATAACCATGAGGATATATATATATATATATATAAAATATTATAACCATGAGGAATAATAAAATGATCATTGTTATTTTTTTTAAGATTTATTTATTTATTTTGAGAGGGGGAGCTGGGTGCATGTGAGAGTTGGGGGGAGGTGCAGAGAGAAAGGAAAAGAGAGAATCCCAAGCAGGCTCCACACTGTCAGCTCAGAGCCCGACACAGGGCTCGATCTCACGAACTGTGAGATCATGACCTGAGCCAAAATCAAGAGTCAGATGCTTAATCGACTGAGCCACTCAGGCACCCAATCCTTGTTATTTTAAATCACTAAGATGATTTGTTAGGTAGCCATAGGACACTGAAAACCACTGCCTTATTTTGAAGGCCAATTCCCTAGCACAAAGGGCAGAGTAGGAATGCTATCCTGGTCATTCAGAAAGGATAAGGTCCCAAGCTTGTGCGCGCGTGCGTGCGTGTGTGTGTGTGTATGTGTGTGTGGTTAGGGCACAGTCCTAGGAAAGATAGTATAGGTTTCTGAAACCAGTCTAAGTGGGTACCAAGGACCAGTCTATCTTCCATACTGAGAGCCATATTGGGCTTGTATACCCATTGGTCTCCTTCAAGTTTACCCAATATGATTCAGTCCACAAGAACCACATCCTCCCTGAGTAAACTGCTAACGTCACGTTTGCAGGCTCCAAAGCTGAGGCCCAACCCACTTCAGTGACTCCATCAGAGGGGTGGCCCCTGCGAGGTTGTACATTTCTTAAATGCAACATTTTGGCCAAGACTAAGAAAGCTTATGTTGGTGACGGTATTTTCATTAGCTCAACATTTCTTGGTGCTTACTGTTTCCTGAAAAACTTAAGAATGGACAGACTTCAGGATGCCTGGCTGGCTCAGTCAATGGAGCCCACGACTCTTGATCTTGGGGTCGTGAGTTTGAGACCCATGTTGGGCAGAAAACCTACTTAGGAAAAAAAAAAAAGAATGGACAGACTTCTACCTGAAAGCATTAAAGTTGACTCTTTATTATTATTATTGTTGTTGTTGTTACTATTATGTTAAGAACACAACATGAGATCCACTCTTTAAATAGATTTTTAAGTGCACAACGCAGTGTTGTTAGCTATAGGCACACCATTGTACAACAGAACTCTAGAACTTCTCCGTCTTGCATGACTGAAAGTTTATACCCACTGATAAGTAACTCCCCATTTCCCCCTCCTTCCAAGTCTGCCTCTTAAGTGAATTAATTTTTTTTAATTAACAAAGCATAGGACAAAAATATATCCCCATTTTGTTTAGCAAGTATCTAATCTTCTCAAAAGTAAAGTAACTGGAAGTATAAGTTTTACATTTCTCTTTAAGAAATCCTTGAAGTTCGGGGCAGGCGCCTGGGTGGCTCAGTCGGTTAAGCGTCCGACTTCAGCTCAGGTCACGATCTCGCGGGTCCGTGAGTTCGAGCCCCGCGTCGGGCTCTGGGTTGATGGCTCAGAGCCTGGATCCTGCTTCCGATTCTGTGTCTCCCTCTCTCTCTGCCCCTCCCCCGTTCATGCTCTGTCTCTCTCTGTCTCAAAAATAAATAAACATTTAAAAAAAAGAAAGAAAGAAAGAAAGAAAGAAAGAAAGAAAGAAAGAAAGAAAGAAAGAAAGAAAGAAAGAAAGAAATCCTTGAAGTTCGGAGCACCTGGTGGCTCAGTTGGTGAAGTGTCCCCATTCTTGGTTTCTGCTCGGGTCATGATCTCACAGTTTCGTGAGTTCAAGCCCTGCATCAGGCTCTGTGCTGGCAGCAAGGAGCCTGCTTGGGATTCTCTCTCTACCCCCCCCGTCCCTCCCCCACTCGTGCTGTCTGTCTCTCTCAAAATAAATAAACTTCATTAATTAAAAAAGAAATCCTTGAAGTTTGAGACTATAGAATACTAAATGTATATGCCAAATAATAAGTTTTCAGAACGAATTCTTCTGGACACCCACTATTATTACAAATGAGACCTCAAATTAAGTATAATTTATATCATTTTTAAAAAGATGGCAAATTTTAACTAATTTCATAATTTTCTTTAAAACTAAGGGCATTAGGGGCACCTGGGTGGCTCAGGCATTTGAGCATCCAACTCTTGATTTTGGCTCAGGTCATGATCCCAGGGTCGTGGGATTAAGCCCTGCGTCAGACTCCGTGCTGAGGGTGGAACCTGCTTGAGATTCTCTCTCTCTCTCTCTCTCTCTCTCTCTCTTTCTCTCCCCTTCTGTCCCTTCCCCGCTTGTGTACGGGTGCATGCTCTCTCTCTCTCTCTCTCTCTCTCTCTCAAAAAATAAAAATAAAATAAAGCTAAGGGTGTTAGGAATATTGAATGCATTTTAAAAATAAGACAAATTACCAAATTATAGACTCTGAGTGCCTAATATAAATAATAATAAACAGCGAGTCTTTTTATGTATCAGGGATTATGCTAAAACTACAGATATCATCTGGTCTAATCCTTTTACTAGCCTTTCAAGTATACGTCTTTTTTATTCCTGTTGCCCAGATGGGGACACTGAGGCAGAGAGAAGCTACCTTGCCGGTTACTAAGTGGCCGCACCCAGATGTGAGCTGCTGGTCCAGTACTCTTTCTTTCAGCCACTATCCTCTGCTGCCTCCATGTGCCCGGCGAGAAACTTGGGTGCTGGGAAGGAGCGATGTTTCAGCCAAGTTCTTCACTTCAGGGAGGTGACTCTAGAGGTGAAGAAATCAAACAGCTCAACCCAGCCCAGCAGCAAATAGTATAGACCATACTTGGTAAGACAGGCTTTTACCAGTTTGGGGTTAGATAAATTCACGTGACCTTTGTCTTGACAGAATTTTGGGTTTAACATTGCACACTTTCAAACTTAGCCAAAAGAGGAGAGAATAACATATTGAACCCCCATGTACCCATCACACAACCACCCAGTTGACGGCTCATCTCAGTTCCTCTATACCCCACCCACTTTTTCCTTCCCCCACCTCTTCCCTGCTGGATGTTTTGTAAAAAAAACAAAAACAAAAACAAAAACAAAAAACATGTTTAAGATTTTATTTTTAAGTAATCTCTATGCCCAACATGTGGCTTGAACTTACAACCCTGAGATCAAGAGGTGCATGCTCTATGGACCGAGCCAGCCAGGTTCTGCCTTACTGGATTTTTTGAAGCAACCCTCAGCCACCCTATTCTTTTATCCACAAATACATCAGTATGTATCTTTTGAAGATAAGTAATCCTTATAAACATAACAGCAATACAAATACCTCCCGTCAAATAATTAACAATGAGACCTTAATAATCATTCAGCCTGTAGGGGAGGAAAATTCATTTTCCCTCTACCCTTCTAGGTTCTTGGCTGATAATAAATAATAATAAAAGAGTAACAGGAGAGAACCAAACATGTCTAGTAACGTGTATACATCCTATATACATGGGAGAGATTCAGGAAAACTGAGTAACTTCCCGACACTGGGGAAGGGGAAGGTCAGTTATGGGCAATTATCAGGCAAAGCATATTAATCAAGAGTATGGTTGTTATGCAGATTTAGGTCACTGCCTTCCCCACTGATCAATTTCTAGAGACTGAGTCATCCTAGTATAGAGAGGGTGAAACCCTTACAAATGGAGATTTCCCTTGTACACATGATTTTCTCTTACGAGACGGTAACTTTCGCTGGACTTTCAGAGCTTTTCTTCTGTCTGCTCTTTCTTAAAAAAAAAAAATAAATAATAATCAGCCTAATGTAATCCTTTTGCCAAAGACACTTTTGGGGATGGCAAATTCTGCTTCCCTTACAAGTCACTTACATATTCAAATTGACTGCTTGGGGGGTCCAGATGAATAAAAGCCCAGTTTCTCTCTTGGGGCTCCTCTTTTGGTGAATTAGCCAAGACACCGGTCCAATTCCATTGTGGTCCTGCTTCCAAACACGTGGAGGAGAAAGAACTGGAGAATCTGAGCCATCCGCTGACAGGTACCCTCTTTATTTGCTGCCATGGCTGCCTCTGAGTTTTGCTGCTGGAAACCAGTGATCTTGGTCAATCCAACCACCCTGACTCACCGCTAGTCAAGCTTCCGTCTAGGCCCCGGTGGCTCTCCCAGGAAGGCCGACCCTCTTCCTCTGGGGAACCCTTGGGATAGGTGCCCAGAGTGGGGATTCCAAGTGTCTGGCTCTTCACTTTCCCCTGAAACACTCAGCCCTTGTTTCTACAACACATCTGGGGCTTGCAGGCCCAGCCCCGACCCTGACCAGAATCCACCTTCCCCAACAACGGCCAACACCAAAGGTATTGATTGCAGTCAGCCTTCTTCCTTCTTGGTGCACTTCCCCAAGTGTTCCCGTGTCCCCTCTTCAGCCAATAGACACCCAGCAAGGACTCTTTCAACCCATCAGAGAGGGGAGATGTCTCAGAAGTGAAGGACTGAGACCCAGTTCCCTGTAATGTCAGGAACCTCTCGAGCCCCACACAAGTCTGCCCTGGGACAGTCTCTGCAACCCAAGGCCTACTGGAAGAGGCAGGCCACATCCAGTCACAAAGAAAGGTCATGTTGGGGCGCCTGGGTGGCTCAGTCGGTTAAGTGTCTGGCTTCGGCTCAGGTCATGATCTCACAGTTCACGAGTTCCGGTTCTGCATCAGGCTCTGTGCTGACAGCTCAGAGCCTGGAGCCTGCTTCGGATTCTGTGTCTCTCTCTCTCTCTGCCCCTCCCCCACTTGCACTCTGTGTCTCTCTCTGTCTCAACAATAAATAAACATTAAAAAAAAAAAAAAAGAAAGGTCATGTTATACCCCTCCCCTGGGCTACCTGTCACCGTGCATTTACATAAGTAGGAGAGGTGGTTTAAGGATCTCTTAGACACCGGTCAACTTCAAGGTGACCTGTTGCCTCCTCCTACACAGCTTGTGCAGTTGTTTCGCCTTCCTTTTGTTTTATTGATTTCCATTTTGTTCATTTATTTTTGGAACAGGTCAGACATTGGCATGGTTCAAACTTCAAAAGGTATCAACGGAAATGTAGAGAAAGCCCCCCACCCTGCTCTCGACCCCCCAGGTCCTCCCCCCAAACAGCCAGTTTTATCTGTTTCTTGTGTTTCCTTCAGAAATATTTTCTGTAGAAGCCAATATACGTATATCTCTAGATTCCCTTCCTCTTTACATAAATGGTAGCATACGTTACACAATGTTCTGTACCTTGATTTTTTTTTTTCTTCACTTTACAGTATAATCTTTACAATCAATCCAGGGGGCTTTCTGGTCCTATGACAGCTGCAGAGTATTCCATAGTGTGAATGTACTGCAAATTATTTAACCTAAACTCTTGCATCGGTAGGCTCTCTGGTTGTTTACAATCGTTTCCAATTATGAATAACGCTGTACTGAACAAACTTATAAACAGGACCCAGACAGCTTTTAACAAGCAACTTCTCTTGCCTGGAAACAAATTAACATTCTAACTAAGTAGGCACCCTGCTGTATAAGATAAAGGATGATAAAATACTCTGGAGGACCAGAAAAGATAGAACTTACTTTTTAGCTGTCTGGGGGCCAGGGAGAAGAGATGGGTGGGGTGGGAAAGACGGAATCTACACGAGGGGAAATCACAGAGGAATTCATTTGGGAAAAAATTCAGTTACATTGGACTGTGTATAGAATGTACAATAAGGAGGGGGGCAAGTTGTTATTTCAATTAAAAGAACAAACCTCCTCGAACTTAAAAACTCTAGTGTTAACATGGCATTATATATACTGCTGGCCTAAGAATGTAAATATCAGGCACTCCAAAATAAATTACAGACATAATGCAAAATCTGACCCAGTTCTTAGGGACACAGACCATAAAACACTATAATGAAGGCAAAAATCCACATCAAAATCTCCATTGTCTCAGAAAATGGAATTTAAAGAAGTCCCTTCCCTATTCAGCAGCGTCATCACCAGCAAATTAGAATAATGCTCTTCCTGCCCTTTGTCATTAATATATGCTTGCCACTTCTTGGCAAATGTCTCTGGTTTGCCTTTTGGTTGGTGGGTGAAAGGTGATTGTAATGCAGTTAAGGTAGCAAATTTTCCCACAAACAGGCAGTGCAGACATAATATCTTTCCACACTGCACTTGATGCTCTGAATTATTAATTAGGACGTTAAATATATTGCTCAGTGCATGAGGTTATATTTAACTCCATATACTGACAATCTGAGCTTTGCACCTTCCTGGGTTTGAAAATCGGATTTGTAACATACAGGATTTCTTGTGTTTGTTCAGAAAAATCGTATCTGTAACAAGGGTGGAGAATCGTTCCAAGCTGCCCCCAACAGGTGAAAAGTCAATTGAGGTCTGGGATGAAATGTCCACATAGGAACTGGGAAAAGAGCAACATCCACAATTAGTTCCTGGCTCCTGCACTCCCGGGTTCAGTCTTCTCAAAAATTCTGTCGAGAGGTTTTGGGAAAGACTTGAGCTTCTATCAGCCGAAGCCAAATTCAGATCTAGATTCTGCCAAAATCTAAGATACAAAAATAGGGGATTAGATCGATAAATTAGGGTACATCCACACAATGAAATATACAATTATTAAGAAAGACGTGTGCAGTTATTCTGTTAAATGGATGGTGCTGCAGCTTTCCATGTAAAGGCAAAACATTGAAATATTAGAAATGTCTGTTGAAATGGGTTTGGAAAATTGCAATACATCCATAATGTTGTGAACTGACAAAGGCCGATTTGGTCAAGGCACTCATTTTTTTTTTTTTTAATGTTTGTTTATTTATCTTTGAGAGAGAGAGAGAGAGAGAGCACAAGTGGAGAGGGGCATAGAGAGGGGGAGAGAATCCCAAGCAGGCTCTGTGCCATCAGCACGGAGCCCAACTCAGGGCTCGAGCTCACAAACCATGAGATCATGACCTGAGCCGAAATCAAGAGTCGGAAGCTTAAACTGACTGAGCCCCCCCAGGCGCCCGGTCACAATACTCTCATGCCTCACCTTGCCACCGGCTTTTGAGGAAAGTGGGTCTCAGGCCCACATCAGCCAGGTATATATTAACAAGCAGGCCTAGCAACACTGGCACAACATCTTCTGTGTATGCAAAAGAGTCCCAGCTCTGTCCTCAAGTGCAAGATTCATTGCAGGTGAAGGCTGTAGTATCCTAGAAGCTGTATTCCGTTAGCCTTGTAGGCTCTGTCAAGCAACCAGAATGTCCAAATTCATGGTTAGGTCAGGCCCCTTTAGAGATCAAGACTTAGGGGCCACTGAGCACAGCTATACGCCTGCCTAGATTCAACCACCCTGTGCGTGCAAGTGTTAGGAGCATCTCCCAAATAGTTCAGCCGATCCGTATACCTTGAATACCTCTCAATTCAATGATAAGAGCCCCTTTGGAAAAGCATAGCTTAAACTAAATAACACACACATTAGTAACACACTGCCTATATTTAAAGTATAATACAGGGGCGCCTGACTGGCTCGGTTGGTAGAGCATATGACTCTTGATCTCAGGCCCATGAGTTCAAGCCCCACGTTGGGCATAGAGCTTACTTAAAGAAATATTTACAATAAAGTATAATACACTGTAACACAGCGGAATATTATGCACCTATTAAAAAGAATATATGACATCTCTACATCCTGCATGGGAAGATAGTTGAAACATTTTAAAGTAAAGCAAGCAAGAATATATAACATTTATTTTTATTAAAAAAATAAGAGATATTGGGGCGCCTGGCTGGCTCAGTTGGTGGGGTGTGCGACTCTTGATCTCGGGGTTGTAAGTTCGAGCCCCACGTTGGGTGTAGAGATTACTAAAAAATAAATAAAAATCTTTAAAAAAAAGAGAGAGATAGAGGAAAGTCTAGAAAGACATAGAACCTATTGTTACCCCTAGAGAGTGTGATTAGAGGGAAGAGAAGAGGGAACTATCTGCTTTTTTCTTCATGCATTTCTTTATTGTGAATTTTTTATAGTGAGTATGTATTTGATTACATGAATTTTAAAAATGCACACTTTTAAAAACAAGTTTCTTTATTTTTCAAAATTTATTTCGAGAAAGAGAGAGTGAGCAGGGTTGTAAGTTTGAGCCGCATGCTGGGTATAAAGATTACTTAAAAATAAAATCTTTAAAAAATTTAGAGATTAGAGGGGTGCCTGGGTGGCTCAGTCGGTTAAGTGTCTAACTTCGGCTCAGGTTATGATCTCACGGTTCATGGGTTCAGGCCCCTCATCGGGCTCTGTGCTGACAGCTCAGAGCCTGGAGCCTGCTTCGGATTCTGTGTCTCCCTCTCTCCCTGCCCCCCCTCCACTCAGCACTCTGTCTCTTTCTCTCTAAAAAATAAACATTAAAAAAAAATTTTTTTTAAAACCTTGGAGATTAGAAATGTAGAGATCACTAAAAAAACAAACAAAAAACCTCTCTACACCCAACGTTGGGCTTGAACACATGACCCCAAAATCAAGAATCTCACACTCTTCCAACTGAGCCAACCAGGTGCCCCCCAACAGGCAGTTGAATAACTGAATTTGTGCTCTTATGAGTTCTTTACCCAACACTGTTGTTACATGCCCTTAGATTCTGCCAATAAAGGACCCCTGTTTTTGTTCAGATCTTAATGTGAGTAAATTCAGGAGAAGAGGATGGAAGAAAAGACATCAAAACTCCAAGCTGGATTAGGTAAAAACTGAGGGAGTCTGGAGTATGGGCTTTAGTTAATAATAATGTATTAATATTGGTTTATCAGTTGTGACAGGTATACGACACAAATATGAGATGTCAACAATAGGGGAAACTGGATATGGGACATAGAGGGAACTCCTGGGGCGCCTGGGTGGCTCAGTAGGTCAAGCGTCCGACTTCGGCTCAGGTTATGATCTCATGGATCGTGGGTTCGAGCCCCACATTGGGCTCTGTGCTGACAACTCGGAGCCTGGAGCTGGCTTTGAATTCTGTCTCCCTCTCTCTGCCCGTCCTCTGTTCATGCTCTGTCTATCTCTCTCTCCCTCAAAAATAAAAATAAACATTAAAAAAAAAATCAGAGGGAACTCTGTACTATCTTTGCAACGTGTCTATAAGCCTAAAACTTTTTTTTTTTTTTAATTTTAGAGAAAGAGCGAGTGAGAGAGTGTGAGTGGGGGAGAGGGACAGAGGGAGAGAGAGAGAAGCCTAAGCAGGCTCCATGCTCAGTGCAGAGCCTGACATGGGGCTCAATCCCACAATCCTGAGATTATGACCTGAGCCAAAATCAAGAGTCAAATGCTTAACTGACTGAGTCACCCAGGCGCCCCTAAGCTTAAAACTATTCTAAAATAGAAAATATCCTGGGGCATCTGGCTGCCTCAATCACTAGAGGGTGTGACCCTTGATCTCGGGGTTGTGAGTTCAACCCCATGTTGGTCACCCAGAGACAGGTCTGACTGCAGAGGAAAAGAGAGAGTCAACCAAGAAGTCCGAATGCAGGCTGAGTTAGGACTGTAATGCTGGGTCTGATCCACCTTTCTCTCCCCAACCCCAGCTCCACACCTAGCCCAGGACACTTGACGCCCAGATAGGGCCACACGTGAGCGCACGGACAGTGCAAGACCAGGCTCCGATGCTCCCCTCTCGACTCTCACTAATCTCGTTAACGACCGGGAGTGGGTCAGTACAAGGCACCCCACACGCTGCTGTGTGCAAGGTTCTTGGTGTGGTCCTCCCGAGGGTGAGGGAGGGTATCGCAGCCTGGAGATTTTTCATTCATAAGTCATCGCGTTCATAAGGGGAAGTAGCTGCCAGAAGTGATGAGAGAAGACAGAGCACAGTTGGTTTCCTGATGCTGGTAATGGATCGGTAATGACCAATTCACGCTTCTCAGTCTAGACTCTTTCCCCTTATGGTCAGGACGATGGATGCCCAATGGCTGGCTGGAGCTAGGTGTGTAGTCTCCCAAGGGATTGGGGGGCGGATAGGGGCTTGAAGGCATTGCTGGAAGCTTTAAATAGCTGTAGAGGTGGGGGAGGAGGGAGGAGGCAGTGAGTAGGTCAGGGGAGAGGATGGTCAGGCAGGTCTGAGGGCCCAGCTGAGAGCCAATCCTAGGGGTAGGGGCATTTCCACAGCAGCAATCAGCAGCCTGTTATAGGAAGAGAAGGCAGGCAGCTACATGGTTCCAGGATCAGGGTTTTGTCTAATAGGTCCAAGAGAAGACAGAGAGGAAAGGGAATCGGGGCATGTTTAAGAGAAAGAGTGAGGAGGGGTAGTCCAGAGACAATCTTGAAAACACTTGTGGCCGAGGCATGGTCTTGCCCTGTTTTTTGGTTTTTTTCTGAATCTTGTTTTTTTCTTTAAATGTTTATTTATTTAACATTTTATTCAAATGTTTATTTTTGAGAGAGAGAGACAGAGAGAGAGGAAGGAGCAGAGAGAGATGGAGAGAGCGAATCCCAAACAGGCTTCCCATTGTTAGTGCAGAGCCAGACATGGGGCTCGATCTCACAAACCATGAGATCATGACCTGAGCCAAGATCAAGAGGCGGCCGCTTAACTGTTTGAACCACCCAGGTGCCCCTGCTTTGTTTCATCTTGGTTTTTTTTTTCTTAAAGTAATTTCTACGCCCAATGTGGGGCTTGAACTCATGACCCCGAGATCAAGAGTCACATGTTCTTGAGCCAGGCACGCATCCCAGTCTTGCCCTAGTTTTGCCTTTGTAAAGATCTGGAAATTGAATTTACTGTGATCACTTCACTAGCAGAAGATTCCTTCCATTTCATTCTTCACAGATAAGTAGAAGCCATCATTTGTTAATTTGTTCACTCATTCATTCGTCCCTATATCCAATGTTGTGTTTGCAATGTGCTCTGTGAACATGGGTCCCTGCTAACATAGAGGTGAGCCATATGAAAGGAAGCTTTTTCCCCTCTCTCCCCGCAAATAGGACATAAATTCTCAGCTTATTTCCCCAAGGTTCAGCTCTAAGTTAGCAGAGCCCAGAGTTCACAGAGCACATTGTAAGTGTACAATGTTGGACACACGAATGAATGAGTGAGTGAATGAACAAACTAAGTGAACAATGGCTTTTATTCACGTTAGTTTCAATATGATCATCCACTAGGTGCAAAGTGTGAATACTCTAAAAATATTTCAGGTATAATTTGCATGTAAAATGTATGAATCTTAAGTGAACAGCTTATTGTATTTTCATTTATGTATAGCTTCCATATAACCACCATCCAGATCAAGATATAGAATATTTCCATCACCCTAAAAGTTTCCCTAAGCCCTTTATGAGTCTACCTCCCTCACCCTCAGAGATAATGAATATTCTGACTTCTATCATAGATTCAGAGGACACAGTGTTTTTGATTAGAGTTTTCAGGGGAGTTGGAGAGAACTATCCTAAAGTCACTGTAGTTAGTATCCAGTGGCTCAGTGAGATAAAGTGCCCACTAAAGCTTGGAAATGAGATTGCCATGTCTTGGGGCGCCTGGGTGGCTCAGTTGGTTAAGCATCCAACTCTTGATTTCAGGTCAGGTCATGATCTCATGGTTTGTGAGTTCAAGCCCCGCATCGGGCTCTGCCCTGCATCGGGCACTGACAGTGCAGAGCCTTCTTGGGATTCTCTGTCTCCCTCTCTCTCTCTCTGCCCCTCCCCCACGTGTGTGTGTGTGTGTGTGTGTGTGTGTGTGTGTGTGCGCGCACGCGCATACACACACATTTTCTCTCTCTCTCTCTCTCAAAAATAAATAAACATTAAAAAAAAAGATTGCCACATCTCAGTCAGGGTTTAATCAGGGAAACAGACATGGTGGGGAGTATGGAAGGGGGTGGGGAGCTCTCATGAACGGAGAGGTATGGTCTGTGCAGTCACCCCAAAAAAGTGGCTTATTACAGTGCCCTTTTAGTCTGACACAAATATCCAGCCTACCCAGGGAGTATATTCCAGCTGTGGAGATGGGCACAACAGAATGCCATGCGTTAAATATTTGCTCTGATTGCAAACTCACCAAGTTGATTTTGCATGACTGGGATTCCTGTGGCACTTCCATTTTTGGAGAGAATACACTGACCCGGTTGATATGAATATGCAGATTACCACATGCTTATACCTCATTGTAAATTAACAAAATGCTGTTTTCAACATTAAGATCTTCCAAGTTTTTTTGTTTTAGGTCATTGTCATAAAGTCAGATTCACTCTTGAGACAGTCACAGAACAGGGGTTCTCAGGCTGGAAGGCTGAGGGCTAGATTCTGTCCTGTGGTGAACTCCCACGATAGATACCACCTCTAAGATGCCAACCGAACTTTCTTTGGAAACTTCCACACTCACTGAAGACATGTTTTGTAAACACAAGATTCTCCAAACATACACTGAAATCACATACAGGGGCGCCTGGGTGGCTCAGTCGGTTAACCATCAGACTCTTGACTCCGGCCTAGGTCATGATCTCACGGTTTGTGAGTTCAAGCCCCGCATCAGGCTGTCTGCTCTCAGCACAGAACTCACTCTGGATGCTCTGTCCCCCTCTTGCTCTGCCCCTCCCATGCTCGTGTTCTCTCTCTCTCTCTCTCAAAAATAAATAAAACATTAAAAAAAAAAAAAAGAAAATCACATACAAACAATTCCTACCAAGTCAAAGGAAGATACATCTTCTTAAGGTTCAAAAAAGCAAACTAGATTTTTTAAACCTTTTTATGGTAAAATATAACACACAAACATACAATATCAATGTTCAGAATACGGATAATTATGAACTGAACACTAGTGAAATAACCACCATCTAGGTCATTAAGAAACAGCCAGCACCCCCACATCCTTGTGCATGTCCCCTTTAGACACGTCCCTGTCCCTACCACCCCATGCATAGGTAACCACTATTAGATTTTTATGATAATCACTTCCTTGCTTTTCTGTATACTTTGAACGCCTATGCTATATCCCTAAACAATATACTTTCTTTTTGCCTGTTTTGGAACGTTACATAAATGGAATCACATTGTTCATTTCTTATTTACATTTATGTATAATATAATATATATGATATATAATATATATTATTCGTATTTCTTAATTTTCATTGTGGTAAAGTATCCCATTGTATGGAATATACCACAGTTTGTTATCCATTCTATTGTTAATGAACATTTAAATTGCTTCCAGTTTTTGGCAATTATGAATAGTGACCAAATGAATGTTATGAACATTTTGTACGTGTATTCTGGCACATGTAAGTGCATATTCCTATAATATTTAATACATGGAATGGAACTGCTGGGTCACAGGGCATGTATATCTTCAACTTTAATAGAATAGGCAATGTTTTAAAATTTTTCTTTAATGTTTTATTTATTTTTGAGAGAGAGAGAAAGACAGAGCACAAGCATGGGGGAGGGGAGCAGAGAGAGAGGGAGACACAGAATCCAAATCAGCCTCAAAGCTCTGACCTGTCAGCACACAGCCCGATGCAGGGCTTGAACCCACGAACCGTGAGATCATGACCTGAGCCAAAGTTGGATGCCCAAGAGACTGAGCCACCCAGGCATCCCAGACTAGGCAATATTTTTAAAAAATCATTGTACTTGGGGCACCTGCCTGGCTCAGTCAGTAGAGCACGGGACTCTTGATCTCAGGCTCGTGAGCTCAAGTCCCACGTTGGGCATAAAGCTCAGTTAAAAAAAATTTTTTTAAATCATTGTACCAATTTATGCTCTTACCAACATGTTATGAAAGTTTCCGTTGATTCACATCCTTGTCTACACTTGGCATGGTCAGACCTTTTAACTTTTGCCCATCTAGCAGTGTGTTGTAATTTCCCCTGGTTTCAAATTTGCATTTCCCTAACTACTAACGAGGTTGAGTGGTTTTTTTTATATGTAGATTTACTGGCCTTTTGGATTTCCTCTTCTGAAAAGTATCTGTTCAAGTCCATTTTTCTATCAGGCTGACTTTTTCTTTCTCCTTTTTTAAAATATTTATTTATTTATTTTGAGAGAGAGAGAGAGAGAGAGAGAGAGCAGGTGCAGGCAGGGGAGGGGCAGAGGGAGAATCCCACACAGATTTTGAGCGGTCAGTGCAGAGCCTGACATGGTGCTTGATCACACAGAACCGTGAGATTAAGACCTAGGAGCCAAAACCAAGAGTCCGACGCTTAACTGACTGAGCCACCCAGGTACCCCAGGCTGACTTTTTCTTATTGATTTGTAGGAGTAATTTATATAGTCTGGATACAGCTTATCTTTTATTTTCCCATTTTGTGGTTCGTATTTTCTTCTTCTTCTTCTTCTTCTTCTTCTTCTTCTTATGTTTATTGAAGTGAGAAAGAGAGAAAAGGGGGAAGGGGCAGAGAGAGAGGGAGACAGAGGATCCGAAGCAGGCTCCGTGCTGACAGCCTGATGTGGGGCTCAAACTCACAGACTGCAAGATCATGACCTGAGCCGAAGTCAGACGCTTAACCAACTGAGCCACCAAGGCACCGCTGTGGCTTGTATTTTCATTTACTTTACTTTCTGGATTTTTTTTATTGACTTTATTTTTTATTTTTATTTTTTTAATGTTTATTTTTGAGAGAGAGCGGGCGAGCGCATGAGTGGGGGAGGGGCAGAGAAAAAGGGAGACAGAATCCAAAGCAGGCTCCATGCTGTCAGCGCAGAGTCTGATGGGGGGCTCGAACTCACGAACCATGAGATCGTGATCTGAGCCAAAACCAAGAGTCGGACGCTTAACAGTTTTAGATTTAGAGAAAAACTGAGAAGATATACAGAGAGTTCCCATATGCCTCACACCCAGTGTTCTCTATTATTATCATCTTACATTAGTATGGCACATTTGTCACAATTAATGAACCAATATTGACATATTATTCGGTAGAATCCATACTTTACTCAGATTTTCTTTTTCAGTTGCAGGATCCCATCCAGGAACTCACATTACATTGTCATGTCTCCTTAAGTTCCTCTTGGCTGTGACAGTTTCTCAGACTTTCCTTGTTTTTATGAACTTGAGAGTTTTGAGCAGTACTTGTCATCAGATATTTGGTAGGATGTCCCTCAGTTGGGATTTGTCTGATATTTTTCTCATGAGTAGACCGGGGTTATGGGTTTGGAGAGGTAGGCCATAGAGGTAAAGTGCCATTTTCACCACATCGTATCAAGAGTACACACGTGGTTTGTCACTATTGCCATTGACCTTGATCAGCTGGCTGAGGTGGTGTTTGTCAGGTTTCTCCACTGTAAAGTCCCTCTCCCCTCACCCCCTCCCCTCCCCTTTCCCATTCTGTATATGGTATCTTTTGAAAAGAAAAAAAAATTTTAATTTTTTAATGTTTATTTTTGAGAGAGACAGAGTGCGACTGGGAGAGGGGCAGAGAGAGAGGGAGACACAGAATCCAAAGCAGGCTCCAAGCTGTCAGCACAGAGCCCGACATGGGGCTCGAACTCACAGACCATGAGATCATAACCTGAGCCACAGTCGGACGCTTAACCAACTGAGCCACCCAGGCGCAGCTGAAAGAAATTCTTAATTGAGTGGGGACTGCACGTTCTGGGGCATGGCATGATCTTGGGCTCCACAGGGCTCCTGGATGGCTGATTTGCAGGGACCGAGCCACCTCAAAATGCTGCCTCTGGGATCGCTCAGAACTTCCTGCTGAAATTAATGGGTCAGGGGGACAGAATGAGGGAAACAAACTGAACTATGTATTCTTTCAAATCCGAATCCTGGACCTCTCCTTTGAAAATTCAACAGCAAAGCATCAGCCACCTTTGTCTACTGGTTCGTCTCTGAGAATCCTCCCCTCAGGGCAGCGAATGACAGGAGTCTTGGCTATCTCGCCTGGGAGGAGAGGTGGGACGGAGGTGGAGGGGGCTTCTTTTAGGCTAAATGCGGGTCATTAGTTCCTGTATTATCCTGACACACATATATCTACCTCTAAATGCTTCAACGAGAAAGTTAACCGCACATCCCTGATTGTTTACCAAGTGCAAAAGATGGAATCGGAGGGGCTACACTGAGGGAGCACAACTGCTGATGATTCAAAATGTGACCTTGAGTACCTACACCCTTCCCCAGGTTTCAATCTCTCAATCTGTGAAACAAAGAGAAAGCTTCCTACAGTGTTTATCTTGCTGGATTCCAAGGCTATAAGGAGCAGTAATGCCCCTTGGAGGCCTCAGAGGAAAGGGGGCTTTAAAGGATAAGGCCAAAGTCGGCCGCTTAACCGACTCAGCCACCCAGGTGCCCCTCCTTTTCCTGTTTCTTTAGGCTGGATGAAATGGCAGGAGTTCTCCACTTTTAGCTGATTATGCTCCTAAATAAGGTTTATTTTTTCTTTCAGGGCCTTTGGTTAAGAATGTGTTCTTGGGTATGAAGCAAGATGGACAAAGAATACAATTTTAGTTGATGCAAAGAGAAATAATTCCATCATGCGTAAAAATGAATTTTTAGGGGTGGCAAGGTGGCTCAGTTGGTTAAGTGTCTGACTCTCGGTTTCGGCTCAGGTCATGATCTCATGGTTTTGTGAGTTTGAGCCCCGCATCGGGCTCTGTGCTGATGGTGTGGAGCCTGCTTGGGATTCTCTCTCTTTCTCTCTCTCTCTCTCTCTCTCTCTGCCTCTCCCTCTCTCTCAAAATAAATAAACTTAAAAAATTTTTTTAATTAATTTTCAAAAAATGATTAAATTCTTATCGATCTTTTTTTTTTTCCAAGCCAGTCGTTTCAGAGTTGATGCTTTGGAAATTAGCTGCTTTAGACATTTTGAGGAATCTAGTAATTTCACTTTCCTAATGGAAAAATTTCCCTTCCCCTTTCAGATTTCTTTAAAGTCACTTTTGTGTAAATTCTCCTCTGAAAGAATGCAAATTTGAGAGTCAAAAGTTTCCTGAAGTTGAACGAGGAGATTCAGATTCCATTCTATAAATTGAGAGTGGCTTTGGTGAGTATAGTGGGTTCCATAAATTGAAAACTGAGTATTTGGGGAGTGTTCTGATTCCAGTTTTGAGTAGGGCAAGTTTTTCCTGGGGTAGGTCTGCTACCTGAACAACTCCTGGGATCACTGCTTCCAACTCACCTCTTTTTTTTTTCCCCCTTCAATTAATCCCAAGAAGAAAATGGAAACGGGAAACTGTAAACAGTGGGGTATTTTACCCCCAACAAGTCTGTCTTGTTTTTGTGCACTTTACAAAGCTCAAACACCTTCCATGGCTCCCCATTTCCTGCAGGTTGATGTGCAGTTCTTTTATTTAGCATTTAATATTCTCAATAAACAGGTGCATAATTGAACATTTTAGCTCCATGTCCCCCCCCCCCTTCCCCATATAATCTCTTCTTTCATTAAATCAAACAGTTAATGCTCAACCTGACAGGCTTTCTCCATGCTGCATCTCACGGTTTTTGCTAACTGCCAGAACCTCTTCTTCTCCTGTACTTGCATATTGAAACCACAAACATCTTTCAAGGTCTTGGGCTGGGGCATCCTTTTCTAACCTTAGGTGTTAAACTGTGTCTCTTCCTGCAAAAAAAAAAAAAAAAAAAAAAAAAAAAAAAACTAGGCAAAAAAAAAAAAACCTGAAAAGGGGGAAGAATGGATGCAGGTATGATTAGTAGGTCTAGCCCTCACCTAACACTGAGCAAATGGATGAAGGAAATAATTAATATTCTTGTCCCATCACTCCTGGTGACAGGAGGGTCTTAGGAGATAGGGTTGCCAGATTTAGCAAATCAAGATACAGGATGCCCACTCATCTGTGAATTTCAGATAAACAACAACAACAAATTTTTTTAAGTAGGCTTCACGCCCCATTGCAGAATCCTAAGTGGGGCTTAAACTCACCATCTGAGATCAAGACATGAGCTGATATCAAGAGTCAGAGGCTTAACCCCTGAGCCACCCAGGGTCCCCTATGAATACTTAATTTTTTTTAAGTTTATTTATTTTGAGAGAGAGAGCAAATGGGGGAGAGGCAGAGAGAGAATTTCAAGCAGGCTCCGCACGAGCCCAATGCCAGGCTCAAGCTCACAAAATCATGACTTCAGGACCTGAGCTGAAAGCAAGAGTCGGCACTTAACTGACTGAGCCACCCAAGCGCCCCCCAATACATATATATTTTTAAGTATAAGCATGTTCCATGAAATATTCATGACATTTATAATAAAAAGTATTCGCTGTTCATCTGAAATTCAAATTTAACTAGGCGTCTTGTATTTTATCCGGTACTCCTACTTGGAGGGCCGGGGTTCCAAGGCGCCTGGCTTCCAGCAGGTGCTCAGCATCTGTGCAATTGTTAGAAGGAAATCCAAATCAGCCCGTAGCTTCCACAGCTGCACTCGTAGCGGGGCGGAGCCATGCGACCAGGAAAGACAGACACCCCGGTTGGAGACCGTCACCAGAGATCGGCCAAGGGGTCCGCACCTGGGAGCCAGTCCCACCCCGTGGGCACTCAGGATCCCTCGACTGGCTCCGTCATCCCCCACATCCCCGACCCCCTGCCCTACCCTCAATCTCGTGACTGGTGGTCACGGGCCGGGGGGCGGAGCTGCTCGACTCTTCAATCGCTGCCTACCATTGGCAGGTCCTCCCATCCATCACGTTAGGCCCCGCCCAAGAGCCTGACGCTCCCCAGCCTACGCCTCTCCCGCAGGCCGCGACGTAGCTGGCGATTGGTGGAGAAGGCGCCAGCCGTCCCAGCGGAGGCGACGACGGGGCGGTCTCAGGCAGTCGGGACGAGCCAGAGAGCGTCACCCCCTCCCGCTGCGGTGGTCGCTCGCGTTCAGCCGGCCGGGTCCGTGCCGCCCTGCACTGCTGCGGCCGCCGCGGAACCATGGCTGTGCTCGTGGTGCTCCTGCCCTTGTTGGCGGCGGGTGAGGACCGGGGCGCGCTCGGGGTGTCCGTGAGTCTCGGGGGTCGGGGGCGGCCTCAGGTGGGCGGCAGCGGGGTGGGTGCCGCAATGCGGGCAACCGGAGGCGGCCTCGCCCCAGACGCCTCCCCCTCGACCTTCTCTTCGGACCGACCTGTGGCGGCGCAGTCTGGAGGGCCGCCGGGGCGGGGCCGGGCCGGGCCGTGTGGGGGGCACCTGAGCCGGCCTCCGCCCGCCGCCTCTTCCAGGAAGGCGCGTCCGCCGGTCCTGCCGCGGGTCTTTTCCGGCTCCGGAAGCACGGGGATGCATTTCCCAATTAACTGTGGAGCCGCAGCCCTCTGCGAGAAAGGGAAGGCAGACTTCTTAGCTGCCATCAGATGCTGCGTTTCTTGGCATTTTTCTGCCGTCTTCCTTTCTAGCGGTTGTCATCAGTAATTGATGAAATCCCCTCTCTTCCCTTAACGTGTTTCAGGATACAAAAGTTGGAGGTGGAGTAATTGTTTCTATAGGATTCTTTCTAAAGGCAAATTCAGAGTACCTCTCAATAGTTTGTCAGGGTTCTCCATTTTAAGGATTTGGAAACTAAGATGTGAGTCACGTTCTTAGGGTCACATGTCAGGTAAATGGTAGCTTTCAGGGTAGAACCGAGGTTCTCTTGTATTCAGCAAGTCAGCTAATGTTTGGCGTCTTTCTGTGTATCATGGAATTCATTTAATTTTATAGCAGTTCTTAAAGAGGACATCGTCCTCGCTTTACAGGGTGGTCAAGCCTAAATAAATTACCCAACACCATGCAAGTAGTAGGCAGCAAAGCTGGAACTGAACCCACGACAGCTGGCTTCAAAGTGTGGGTCTTTTCCATTATGTGTGTTGTGGTACAGGTAATGGAAATGCTGCTACTGCGTGGGAATGATGGGGCCTGGGGGCTCAGACAGTGGCCAACAAGAGGCCAAGTTGAGAACAACTTAGAGAAACGGGGCTCTGTTCCCCAGTGTGCCTAAACCTGTAGGTTAAAAATCTTTGTGAGGTGCTGGGGTGACCCGACCCACTTTTGGAATGGTGGTTTAATTCTGCATGAGGGTATAGACCACTGATGTTCTTGAAATCTGTAGGTCTTGGCCATCCCTGGAGGTGTGCTCAGGGTGGTGTGTTGATGATAGCTATACTTATTTTCATACCCCCAAGTTTTAGGGTTGTCTTGTTCTTTTCGTTTCTGCTCCTGGCTCTGGAAAATTCATCCTGATCTATCTGTTACTTTTTTCTTAAGGGTTGTTTATTTCTTTTGAGAGAGAAAGAGTGCGCGTGTGTGCACGAGCGGGAGAGAGGCAGAGAGAGGGAGAGAGAGAAGCCCAAGCAAGCTCTGTGCTGAGCCCAACACAGGGCTCAATCTCACGAACCATGAGATCATGACCTGAACTGAAATCGAGTCAGACACTTAATTGACTGAGCCAGCCAGGCACTCCTAGTAAGTTACTTTGAGGGATGTTTTTAATTCAGTTTTTGAAATTTCTTCTTTAAAAAAATTTTTTTAATGTTTTAATTTATTTTTGAGAGAGGGCAAGCACGGGAGGGACAGAGAGAGAGTGAGACAGAAACCGAAGCAGGCTCCAGGCTCTGATCAGTCAGCACAGAGCCGGACATGGGGCTCGAACTCGGGAAGTGTGAGATCATGACCTGAGCTGAAGTCGGCTGCCCAACCGACTGAGCCACCCAGGCACCCACAGATTTTGAAATTTCAGAATCTTCCCTTTGATACTGGGATTTAACTGAGTATCTGTTGAAATTCCGTCTTTTTTTTTTTTTTTTAACGTTTATTTTTGAGAGAAGAAGAGCATGAGTTGGAGAGGGGCAGAGAGAGAGGGAGACACAGAATCCGAAGCAGGCTCCAGGCTCCGAGCTGTCAGCACAGAGCCTGACGCGGGGCTCAGACTCACCAGCGGTGAGATCATGACCTGAGCCAAAGTCGGCGCTCAACCGTCTGAGCCATCCAGGCACCCCGAAATTCCATCTTTTAATGTTGTGACTGATACTATTTTGATTCAGTGAAGTTTAGGTGTTTTTTGTTTGTTTTTGGTCTGAGGCAAAGTAATTGCTTCTGTACATGGTTTGAATATGCTTTCCTAACTAGAATAGTCTAGTTCATACAGACTAAGAATCAGATCTTGTCAGCTCTGCATTGCTTGGTCTTGTCATGTGAGGTTAAATTACTATTTTCCACAATGACTAAATGTGATTTAGTGGAAAACATCTTTAAGAGATTGGGCTTCTCTATTTGAGAAAAAATAGAAGTCCTTTAAGATGGTGTTAACTAAACTGGAGAGAGACTAGAGGAAGGGAACTAGGGTTATCAATACCATGTCTTGAGGGGTGTTTGAAAAACTTCAGGTGTTTAGCCTGGAGAGGAAAGGCCAAGGGCAAACACGTGGAATTTGAAGGAGTGTCCTGTAGAAGAGGGGTGTGATGTGGTCAGTGATGCCCCAGAGGTCAAAAGTAGGACCTATGTATTATTTTTTTCTGAAAGTTTATTTACTTATTTTGAGGAGGGGAGAGAGCTCAGTTGGGAGAAGGGCAAAGAGAGGGGGAAAGCGAGAATACCAAGCAGGCTCTGCACTTTGAGAGTGGAGCCCGGTGCGGGGCTTGAACTCACGAACTGAGCCGAAACCAAGAGTCAGACGCTTAACTGAGCCACTCAGGGGCCCCTATTTATTTTTTCTCTTACTGATTCCATCCACCTTTCATTGATCACAGCATAGTATGGTGGGAGTTCTAGAGGGAAGGATACTTAACCCTTTCTCCCAGAATGGGGAAGCTGAGGGAAATTTCCCTGGGGGGAGAGGGGGCAAATGTGTGAAAGGTTGGGGTGGGGGCAAAAGGCAGTTTAGACAGAAAGGCATGTGTAAGCACAGAGATGTGAGTGCAAAAGAACCAGTAGTTTGGTGGGGCTTGAATGTATAAGAGTTAAGTTGGGGACATCCCAGAAGAAGTAAGTTTGGTGAAGTTCCTTGGGTGTTATGTTTTGGGTTGTCTCCAAAGCTCTGGGCAGCAAGTGAAGGTGATTAAACTGGTGGGTGAATGAGCACACCCTTATTTTGAAAAGGTTCTAGAAAGGCTGGCTCGGAGAATGGTGTTACAGGTCATAAGGCGGCCAGTTCTAGCAAACCCGGTAAGGACCTGGAGGAGAAGGGATATATGAGATAAGAAGAAAAAAATCCACAGAATTTGGCAGTTGATTGGCTGTGGTGCTGAGGAAGGATTTAAAGACCTGTTTGAGCAGCTGCATGAAAGGTGGTGTCATCCTTTGAGATAGAGAATACTGAAGGAGCCTGTGAAAAGACGGTCAGTTCAGTTTGGAACCTGTTGAGTTTGAAGGGCCCGTGGGACTTAGAAGGAACTGCTCAGCTGACTGTTGGGTCTGTGGGTCTCAGGCTCAAGGGAAGAATCTGGGAGCCATCGGTGTTGTAGTGTTTGCAGCCTGAGGAGTAGCTGGGCTCAGCCAGGGACAGGGATATAGAATAGGAAAGCGGTGAGGGTCAAGAATGGAGCCCTCAGATCTCAAAAGAGGGGTCTCTTGGGATGCCAGAGGAGGGTACTAGAACGTCCATTTTAATCTCCTGTGTTTGTTTTTTTGTTTTTTTTTTAAGTATATCTATTTATTTTGAGAGAGACAGAGACAGCGTGAGCTGGGGAGGGGGAAGAGAGAGAAAGAATCCCAAGCGGACTCTCTACTGTCAGAGTCCGGTGCGGGGCTTGAACTCAGGATACCCGGAAATCATGAGGTGAGCTGAAATGGAGTTGGACACTTAACCAACTGAGCCACCTAGAGTCCCCGTTGTTGTTTTTTTTTAATACTAACGGTCCAATATTTCATAGAATGTCCCTCCATTTGAGTTTGATGTTTTCTCATGGTTGAATTGGGAAGAATATTACACAGTTACCTCATCCTCTTAGAAAATTTTCTGTTTTGGGGGTACCTGGGTGGCTCAGTCGATGAAGTGTCCAACTCTTGATTTCGGCTCAGGACATGATCTCACAGTTTGTGAGATTGAGATTTGTGTCAGGCTGTGACCTGACAGTGTGGAGCCTGCTTGGGATTCTCTCTTTCTCCCTCCCTGCCCCTCCCCTGCTCCTGCTCTTTCTCTCTCTCAAATAAACATTTTAAAACATTTCTATTTTTGTGTGCTTTGTAATATATTATCAATGTATAGTCTGTCCTACACGTGTGTACTTTATGTGTATATTGGGGCTACTTTCAGATTTTGTACTGAAACAGTTGAAATCTAAAAAGTTGGGACATCACTGTTTTAAAGGATGGAAGAGAAAGAAACCAGGTCCCAGAAGGACTGGGGAAAAAAACAAACAGTAGCCCGGGCTTCATGAGGGTCAAGGCAGGAAGATTTTTAAGGAGGGAGTTGCTCAGTATCAGGTGCTTTGAGAAATTAAACGAATTAAGGGCTGAGAATTGTCTTTTGGATTTGGTGAGTGGTTTCAGTGGCATGGGGGGGTTTAGGTAGTAATGTGAGATGAAGTAGAGAAGCAAATGGTGGTTAATTACTCTTCTAGGATTCTTCCTCTGAAGGGAAGCAGAGGCTGGTAGGCCCAAAGGAGGGTTTTTTGTGGTTGTAATTTTAGAATGGGAGCACTCTAAGTGTATTTTTATGCTGAAATGAAAGAGCCAGTTGAAAAGGGGAAGTTGGTAGTGCAAGGTGTGGCTTTTATTCATTAACTCAGCAACTATTTCTTGAGCACCAATGTGTCCGCCACTGTTCTCCCGCTCATGGGGATATTGTGTGAACAAGACAAACTGAAATCCCTGCCCTCGTGGAGCTTATATTCAGCAGGGCCAGCTTTTTATGCTTACAACCACATAGCCGCCTGACTCCTGATCGGTTGTCTTCCCAGAATAGTGGCATAATAAACATTGAATGACTAATAGGTGAGCAGATGAAGGTCCCTAAGAAGGCTGAATGCCAGGATAATGTCAGACTCTTGGAGGGACGTCCCTGCCAACATCTGGAGGGAGAGGAGATAAGGCTAGGAGCTGGTGCAGATAAATTTGTGGTAGGGAGAGGAAGCAGGCAGTGGGAGGGATTCCTCAGTTTTCTCTTGAAACTGGAGGTGAGGTTATCTGTTAAGACTGAGTCGGGGTGATAAAGTAAGTTGCAAGAAGCTGGGAGGCTCATTTCAGTTCAGTACAAGGAAGGACTTTTCAGGGGACTGGAATGTTGGCACAGTGGAGATGACTGCTGGCAAATGTAGGGTTTGTAAGTTCAGGTGGTGTCCTCCCTCCCTGGTTATATTCTGGTAGAATTTCTCAGTCTGGGAGCCACAGCGTAAGGTTTTCTAAAGCTCAAGACTCCTGAAGGACTGTTGTACAGGCACAGAAGTGGGGGATCTGCCTACAGTGTTGGGGGCAGGGGCGCCTGGGTGGCTCAGTCGGTTAAGCGTCTGTCCGACTGCAGGTTGTGATCTCCTGGTTCGTGAGTTCGAGCCCTGCATCGGGCTCTCTGCTGTCAGTACAGAGCCTGCTTCGGATCCTCTGTCTCCCTCTCTCTCTGCCCCACCTCCCCCCTACCCTGGTTCTCGCTCTCTCTCAAAAATAAGTAAACATTAAAAAAAAAACAACAACAACAATGTTGAGGGGCAAAGTCATTCCGTATAGCTTTCTTTGCCAGGGTTGAGTGATTAGGGTCATATTGTAGAACAGGACTGTCTCCAGACCCAAATATGTGTATGGAACTTGGAAAGTATATGTCTCTTGCTGCCCCATTTTCCTTAGTGTTTGCAGTAACCACTACTTGAGTGAACCAAGGTGTCCATCAGTTACAGACAGCCATCCCATTCTGCTAATTTTTTTTGCCTGCCTTCGGCTAGAACATTTTGGAAATTCCTGCTCTGGCGGCTGCGCTGAATTGAAACTCATAACTCTTCATGTTGTATCAGCACCATCCTGAGGCCTTTTATTTACTGTCAGTACTGCAACACCAAAACATTTATTGTTGCTTCCAACTTTATTCCCATACCCCATAAGTGATACTTTCCTGAGGTCAAGAGAATAACAGTGATGCTTTATTAAAGTCTAATTTTCTCATACGAGGTAAGCATGGCTAAGATTTGTTTTGGACTTGGAGCTAATCTTTTCATAGGAATCTGAAAGTTTCCATTAGTTACATGTTCTTGTGTAAGCTAGACATCATGGGTTAACACAAAATGGCTGAAGAGGCCAAAGACCTCATCCTCAGCCCCCGGAGGGCTTATCAAATAGTCCCTTTATTCTCATCCTTCACCTGTTAATCCCAGGCTCCCTAGCTAGACTAGTGGGCTTTATTATTACAAAATACCTTTTCTCAGCCTCTTGATACACCCATCGGAAATACTATTTCATAGACTACTTTGCTTCTGAAGTCTGACGTGTTCATATTCTGTCTGGTTCATATGACGTGTTCGTATTCTGACTGCCTCTGCCCGGTGTCTGACAGTCCTTATTTGCTTATGAGATGTAAAGAAAGATCTCCATCCTAGGATAGGCGAACTTGCTAAAGTTTCAGAGTGGAAGACTAGGAATTTTATGAGTTTGCATTTTGAAGACAGGGTTGAGGGCAGACATAGGGATTTCAAGTTTCTTCCTTTTTAGTCTGTGCCAGGGTTTTGTTTGCATTTTTAAATGCTGGAGAAATCCCATTGATTTCTAATTCTTGCTGAAGTACCACATGCCCCCCTGTTTAAGGGCCACCTGTAGGAAGACATGTAGATCATTAGGAGAATCCTGTTTCATAACTGTGCCTCTGTTAGAGCAGAATGTATCGACTTAGGTTCTGAGAGCAGTACTTTGAAAAATAATTTGATGTTTTTGATTCAGTATTTTGTCTAATAATATATAGTATGCTAAGTCAAGAATGGGGAAACGTTCTATATTTAATAATTTTCAACGTGGGTGCAAAAGATTTATGATGTTGATCACTCATTTATTAATCTGTTTTCTTCCAGGTGTTTTGGGGAACGAGTTTAGTATATTAAGATCACCAGGGTCTGTTGTTTTCCGAGACGGAAATTGGCCTATACCAGGAGAGCGAATCCCAGACGTGGCTGCATTGTCCATGGGCTTCTCTGTTAAAGAAGTATGTGTATTTAAAAAAAAGATATTGGGAGCTAATTCTGAAAGTATTTTTGCTGATTTCTGCTAATAGCCCAAGAAAGCAACAAGCAAACATAGGTATATTGGGTACAGATTAGAGAAGTAAAAAAGCTCATTTGTAGTTGGGGAGATTTAGAGATGTGCTATAAGCTTGCTTATGAAACCCAATCATCATAAGTCATTAACCATGTAATTTTTCAGAGTAGTGATGTTCTTTGTATATGAGAGAATGCCTCTGTCCAATTCATAGGATGTATAGTTGTACCTATTTTTCAGTACACGATATATTTTTTTGTCTTAGTTCGGGCTATTATAAAATGCCATAGACTAGGTGGCGTATAGAAACAACAAACATTTATTTCTCACAGGTCTGAGGGCTAGAAGTCTAAGATCAGGGTGCCAGCCCGGTGGGATTCTTTGTGAGGGCCCTCTTCGAGTTTGCAGACCCCTGGCTTCTTTTCATGTCCTCAGATTGGCGGGGGGAGGGCTATAAGGCACTAATCCCACCCTGAGGGCTGCGTCCTCATGACCTAATCAGGTCCCTGAGGTCTGTCCCTAGTACTACCACATTGGGGAATAGCTTTCAACCTGAATTTGTGTGTGTGTGTCGGGGGGGGGGGGGCACAAACGTTCAGCCTACTGCAGTTTATTATGAATGATAAAATGCATGTGCATCTTGCCTGAGTTTAAGAAGATAGTGCGGTCAGTAGCTGTGGGATAGCCTAGGACCTTGGTTTCCCACAATGAAGCCATAACCTGTTGAGTAACTGGCTGCTTACATGATGTAGTAGAGGGGGCCTAGATCCTGTCAGTGTGAGAGATCTGAAGTTAAGGGCTAGAAGATAGGAGATGCAGTTTGCTCTGTCTTGCTGTCATTATCTCTTCCCACTTCATAAATTTGGTGCTTTTGATGTGGCCTCTAGATACCATCAGTTACTCAAAGGAACTTTCCTCCTAGGTGCTGAGTGCCCTTGAAACCAGAAGCCACGCTTGGGAGCTACTCTCTACTGGGCCTGTGGGTGGAGCCCCTGAGCTCCCTGTGTGGCCGGGACTGGTTGTTTACGTATAAGGATGAACTTTGTACCTAATTCTTTACAAACTTAAAATCGACTACAATGGCTGTCAAAATAACCCTTAGAAATAATTATTAGTAAATTAATATGGGTTACTTCCAGCAGGAATTTTTTTTATGAAGAGCTTAGTCTATAGAGAAGACTTTTGATGATAGTTTTGCTGCATCCCTGTGAAAGAGAAGCCATGCTGTAGATAAGGGCAAGTGATGATGTGGGGGAAGAAAACGTCCATGTTTATATGAAGAAGGAATAGTTTGTAATCTGGAATTTGAAAAGTGCCTGCATTTTGTTTACTTGTCTGTTTTCTTCCACAAAAGGTGTGAGATGACTGACTTTGTCCTCTCAGATCCATAGAAGTGTACGAGCATGAAGGAGCTTGAAATCTGTATCCTCCATTAGATTACGAACAAAACCTTAAACGAAACCTTTGCTCTCCCTGTGAATTTTCATTGCCAGTGTCATCCCAGAACCCCTTGGCTCTGCTCAGTAGATGTTACTGAGGCAGTGGTTTCTGGACTTAATAATTAAGCACCGTTTCATGCTTTCCAATGTTTAGGACCTTTCTTGGCCAGGACTTGCGGTGGGTAACCTGTTCCATCGACCTCGGGCTACTGTTATGGTGTTGGTGAAGGGAGTAGACAAACTCGCTCTACCCCCAGGCAGTGTCATTTCATACCCTCTGGAGAATGTGAGTATTTATTATAAAAAATTAAAGGCATGCATTTTTAATCTTGTCAGCTGTCGTTATGAATTGTGTTCTAAGCACACTTCTCTTGTCTACGTTTTCTCGAGCATTATCTTGTCACTTTCCCTTCCGAATTTTACCTGATTTTTGTGTAAGAAGGAGACTGGAGGCTATTTTGCTGCTTCACTCTTTCCTTCACTGGCTCTTCAGGCAGTATGGCTGGCTGAGCTGTTGTGAGAGACCCTCCTTCCACTGCTGGCACGTAGAAGTCACCAAAATGCTTTTATGTGCGTAACTGAATTTTCAGACAAGGAAGAAATACACCCAGCTGCCAGATAGGAATGGGAAACTCAGACGCCACAGCGGTGAGCAAGAGCTGAAGCTGGAGTTATGTTCCTTGCAGAAAGCCAGGGGCTGTAGAGTGCTGTCTCGTCCTCAGAAGGAGGACTGCTAAAGCCCCAACTGCCCCAGGGCTGCCATAGAGGGGCTGGCTTACTGCTCTCGGCGGTGGGACCCAAAGAGTCTCCCAAGAGAAATCAGAACTACAGGCTTGTGCTGTGCAGAGTGCTGTGCTCCAAATTCCCATGACCCACTGCATATGGAACCTCCACAGCCCGGGGCTGGTTTGGTTAAAAAAAAAAAAAAAAAAAAAAAAAAAAAAAAAAAAAAAAAATTGAAAATGAGTTGAATTTACAAAGCCCTTGCAAGAAAAAAAAATGTCATGAGAGAGTCAGCAGGTGCCACAAACCAAATTAATCCCTAGAGCTACAGATAATTGACCAATCTCAAAGACATTTGAAAATACATACGTTAAAATTGTGAAGGAGTTAAAGGAAGGGATACAAACTATGACACAGTTAGATGATGCTTTTGATAGGTGATGCATTCATTGATAATTCACTTCTAAATATTTCATAATTTATATTGTGATTTCTTTAACCCATGAGTTATTTAGAAGTGTTTAACGTGTGGGTTCTTTTCAAGTAATTTTTGATTTTTCAGTTTCTAATTTCATGGCATTGTAAGACTGGTCTGTATGATGGTTTGGGAGGAATTTTGCAGACTTTCTGTGGTCTAGTATTTCCAAAGCACACGTGACGTGATTACAAAAGGCCATGTACTAGACCGCGAGGCAAATCTCAACAAGTAATAATTAGTATCAAACCACTCTCTCTGACCACAGTGCACTTAAATCTGAAAACCACATAACAATACCTTAAAAATGTATTTGGAGGGCATCTGGGTGGCTCAGTCAGTTAAGCGTCCAGCTCTCGGTTTTGGCTCAGGTCATGATCTCATGGTTCGTGAGTTTAAGCCCCGCATCAGGCTCCACGCTGGCAGTGTAGAGCCTGCTGGGGATTCTCTCTCTCGCCCTCTCTACCCCTCCCCCACTCATGCGCTCACTCGCTCTCTCTCAAAATACTTAAAAAAATGTATTTGGAAGGGTAGGGGGGATGAAGGAAATAGGTAAAGGGGATGAAGAGGTACAAACTTACAGTTATGAAACAAGTCATGAGGATGTGAGGTAAAGCAGAGGGAATACAGTCAATAATATTGTAATAACTTTGGTGACAGATGGTAACTAGACTTGCCATAGTGATCGTTTCCTAATGCATATAAATGTCAAATCACTGTACACCTGCAAACGAGTATGGCGTGTCGACTACGGTTCAGTAAGAAATAATAAATAAATGAAAATGTATTTGGAAGTGGTAAAAACAAAATAGATGACTCCTCAGGCTTAAAGCACACTGAAAATCATATAAGCTGTCACAGAAAAGACATTGACATTACAAAGGAATGAGAGTAGAAAGATAGCAGATTTCCTATTGCCATTAGGGACTAGAAGAGCAAAACCGAAAAGCAGTAATTGTCTAGTATAAGGCTGGGCTGAGAATATTGTGTAATCATCATAATAATGAAATGATATGGATCCAGTGAAAGTTATGACTGTTGGGAGGGTGAAGATAGAGAAATGGAGTGCATGTATGGGGCTGTGTGGTTGGTGACGTGGGAGAGGTAAATCCTCATTTTCTTTCTTTCTTTTTTTTAATTTTATGTTTGAGAGAGAGAGAGAGAGAGACAGAGAGAGAGAGAGAGAGAGCATGAGCAGAGGAGGGGCCGAGAGAGGGAGACACAGAATCTGAAGCAGGCCCCAGGCTCCCAGCTGTCAGCACAGAGCCCGACGCAGGGCTCAAACTCACGAACCATGAGATCATGACCTGAGCTGAAGTCGGACGCTTAACAGACTGAGCCACCCTGGCACCCCTAAACTTTGTATATGGTTTTCTATATATCTCTTGAAAAAAAATTTCTTAAGTCAACAGGAAAAGTTAGTTGGAATAGATGTACTCCCAAATAATTCATGAGTTGAAGAGAGAATCACAGTGGGAGTTTTGAAATTATTTGGAACTAAATACCAGTGAATGTACCATATATTAAAAAATAGTGGGGTGCAGCTAAAGTGATAAGGAAAATTTATAGCCTTAAATGCTACATGTTAGTTTAAACGATTGGAAATCAATGAGCTAAAGAAACCAGAAGAATCTCAGAACAAATGGAAGAAAGGGAACAATAAAAATCAAAAGGCAGATTTAGGGGCACCTGGGTGGCTCAGTCGGTTAAGCATCCAACTCTTGATCTCCACTCAGATCTTGATCTCAGGGCTGTGAGTTTGAGCCTCGCATTGGGCTCCACACTAGGCATGGAGCCTATTAAAAAAAGGCAGGGGTGCCTGGGTGGCTCAGTCAGTTATGAGTCCAACTTCAGTTCGGGTCATTATCTTGTGGTTTGTGAGTTCAAGCCTGATTCGGGCTCTGTGCTAAAAGCTCAGAGCCTGGATCCTGCTTCAGATTCTGTGTCTCCCTCTCTCTCTGACCCCTCCCCATTCATGCCCTGTCTCTGTCTCTCTCTCTCAAAAATAAACATTAAAAAAGAGGCAGATTTTAAAAATGTTTTAATCATAGTAAGATTATTAAGTATGCAATTTCTGTGAAAATCATTGTGGAAGATCCTTTTAAAATAAATATATAGGGGTGCCTGGGTGGCTCAGTTGGTTGAGCATCCAACTTTTTATTTCAGCTCATGTCATGATCTTCTTGTGGGAATCAAGCCCGCATTGGGCTCTGTGCTGACAGCATGGAGGCTGCTTGGGATTCTTACTTGCCCTCTCCCTCTCCCCCATCCCCCCATTCATACCTCTCTCTCTCTCTGTCTATCTCAAAGTAAGTAAATGGTAAGACATTTTTTTTTTTAATGTTTATTTATTTTTGAGAGAAAGAGCGTGAGGGAGGGAGGGAGACACAGAATCCAAATCAGGCTCCAGGCTCCGAGCTGTCAGCACAGAGCCCAACACGGGCTTGAACTCACAAGTAGTGAGATCATGACCTGAGCTGAAGTCGAACACTTAACCAAGTGAGCCACCCAGGTGCCCCTAAATAAATAAACTTAAAAAAAATTATTAAATATCCAAAATGCTACTAAGAATTTAAATCACATACAATCTGAAACTCAACATTTTTAACAGACCAGCCTCATTTTACATGAGTAGAAGCTGTAAAAAGAGCTCATGTTATTGCTTGACCCTGACTGACTGCTCCTAATACTTTTCCTGGCAGTAGGTGGTGAATGAAATCCAAGGCTCAGAGGACAAAACCTACAAAAGCAGAATGTCTTAGAATTCCCCTTAATGAAGCTTCTATTTGATTAGCCAGCTGTTCTCATTAGAATGTCAAGTCTAAAGATACAGGAATTTCATTTTCTCCGGGACAAACACACACATCCTTCTAATACAGTGGAAGAAAATGAGCCAGATTTTAAGCAGCTGAGCCTTTTCCTTTCTGAGCTTAGTGGTCTGTGTGATTTTCCCTTTACAGTTTGGCTCTTATCTGACTCTAGCTTCTCCAATTTGATTGCTAAGGATATGTTACCTTTAATCTTGCACTTTCCTGACACAAGTGCCATTTGACAAGGGGGAATGAGGCTGGAGAGTGTGTCACGGCTCCTGTGTTCCCTCCAGAGCCTGAGGTGAACTGTGTGACTGCAAGAGGAGAGCACTCGGGGCCGCCTCGGGCACCATGACAGTGTGCATTTGCAAGTGTGACTCTTCCTCCTTCTTCAGTGTCTCCAGAACTTATTTTAAGAGAATTTTGCGAAGAATTAATACACAGCTGGAGTGAGAAAAAGTTGGTTTTATTTCACAGTGTCATGAAATTGATCGATTTCATTTTGATGCTGGGATTTCATCTAAGATTTATTAATCATATTTCTTTCTGCCTGTATACCATGTTAGCAAAGGGAATTACCGGAAAACAATCACTGTAAGAAATCTCCATTAAAAACAAAAATGCTATTATAGTGCTGTTTTACTATAGTAATACTGAGGATAGCATAATTTTTTGAGGGGAAATGTTACTGTAACTTATTTTTAAAAATAACGTGGGGTTGGGGCGCCTGGGTGGCTCAGTCGGTTAAGCGTCCAACTTCAGCTCAGGTCACGATCTCGCGGTCCGCAAGTTTGAGCCCCGTGTCGGGCTCTGGGCTGACGGCTCAGAGCCTGGAGCCTGCTTCTGATTCTGTGTCTCCCTCTCTCTCTGCCCCTCCCCCATTCATGCTGTGTCTCTCTCTGTCTCAAAAATAAATAAATGTTAAAAAAAAAAAAAAAAATAACGTGGGGTTAAATTTATGCGGATGGAAGTCAATTTTGGTTACCCTTGGGCGTGGAGAGAGTGGATGGGGAGCCTTCTAGGGCTCTGATAGTGTTCTCTCTTGATCTGCCTGGGCTTTATGAGCATATCCATTTGTAAATATTCCTCGAGCTGTTACCCCAAGATTTGTGCCCTATTATATGTATGTTATACTTTTAGTAAAAACAATTTCAAGAAAAAAGTAGATTTTGCTACAATTGGTTCTTTTAATTTGATGTGGTCCCAAGATAGAGGCTTCAAAATTCTTATGACATACTTTATGCCTTGTCTGAGTCTTCATTCTATCTGGAGATAAACCCTAAATTCAGCATTTTAAAAATTTTGAAATGGAAAATGAAGTCTAGTTCTCTTTCAATTAAATTCTTCTGACCTCCTCTTACATACAAGTTAATACCTTTTAGTAGAATATACATTCATTGTGACACACTTAATCCATATTGAAGCCAAATTACTTCCTGCTTAAAATACATGACCTATGACCAGAAAATGATGGTTTGTGCAAGAGTGTTGTGTCCTTCATGTTGGCAAGTTATTTCCCATTAAGGCTTATTGGGAGATACGTACTCCTGGCCCACTAAGGGCTGTTTTGTCTGCACCCTCAAAAGGCTGTTTATGTTTCGAAATGATGGGGGTCTTTTGAATTTACATAGGAAATGATGGGGTTTTTGTTTGTTTTCTTTTAAGGCTCTTTTGTTGCTGAATGATTTTTCTTACCCCTTGGGTTCCAATGATAATTGAGGTCTTACTCTTAAATTTCAGGCAGTTCCTTTTAGTCTTGACAGCGTTGCAAATTCCATTCACTCCTTATTTTCTGAAGAAACTCCGGTAGTTTTGCAGTTGGCTCCCAGTGAGGAGGTAAGTGATAGTTTTTACTGAAGATGCTTTAAAAACTAAGCTTCCTTGGGGCGTCCGGATAGCTCAGCCGGTTAAGCCTCCAACTTTGGCTCAGATCGTGATCTCACAGTGCCGTGAGTTCAGGCCCTGCATCGGGCTCTGTGCTGACAGCTTAGAGCCTGGAGCCTTACTTCGGATTCTGTGTCTCCCTCTCTCTGCCCCTCCCCTGCTCGTACTTTGTCTCTCTCTCTCTCTCTCTCTCTCTTTCTCTCGAAAATAAATAAATGTTTAAAAAAATTATTTTAATAAGCTTCCTTATTTAATGAAAATTTAAAACTACTTTTATGGAGGTGCCTGGGTGGCCCAGTCGGTTTAGCGTCCATTTTGGTTCAAGTCACGATCTCACAATCCATGGGATCGAGCCCCATGTTGGGTTCCATGCTGACAGTATAGAGCCTGCTTGAGATTCTCCCTCTCTCTGCCCCTCCCATACACACGCTTTCTAAATAAATTTTTAAAAACCTACTTTTATGAAAGATTGCATATGCTCTGTATATATATAGTATATATAGCCTATATTGTATTTTGTATTTACTTTGTATATTGGAATTAATCTGCCGACTGTAAAAAAAAGTTTGGATTCTTCTTGCAGAGAGTGTATATGGTGGGGAAGGCGAACTCGGTTTTTGAAGACCTCTCAGTAACGTTACGACAGCTCCGCAATCGCCTGTTTCAAGAAAACTCTGTTCTCAATTCACTTCCCCTCAATTCTCTGAGTAGGAACAATGAAGTAAGTGGTGCTGTCACCGAATGAATAAATATCATTACTAATTTCCCATTCCTTATGCTCTCTGACATGAGAGCAAACTTGCAATTTTAGGAAATGACAAGTTTTACAAATTGACTGGAGTAGATTCTTTTTTTCCTTTAGTGTAATTTTTAAATGAATCTCCTGACTAGACAGACTCTTTTTTGTGAGTTGAGCAAATGAGTATCGCGTTCTCGTGCGAGGGCTGCCACCAGTGAATGCAGACGGCCAGAAGTCACACAAACCACCCGATGGGTGGAGCTGTGTTGATCTGGTTACGTAGAGGCCGATACTCGTTACTCGCTGCCATTTCTGATGCGGTGCCTCCTCTTCCTGATTCTCAGCAATACGGTGGAGGGAGGCACTCACTCTTCACTCCCATCAGCCTCCGCACGCGGCATGCCACCTCTGGCAGCCTCCCCTCTTCACCTCCCGTGGCTGAGCAGGGCCACCATCTTTTCTGCTCTGCTGCGGAACATGTTCAAGGAAGGGGAGCAGGCGGGGCCGCTGGCGGGATCTCACTGCAGTGTGTCAGAGTACTGTGATGCCCTGAGGGAAGGCCCCTTGAGACTTTGGATGCTTTCTCGTGCCTTTATCAGAAACACAGCTGTTGAGTGGTAGTCCCTGTGCTGGGAACGACCATCACCTTTTTGTTAGGAAATAATGTTTTTATGTGCATTTTCAATTGAAGTGAACCTGCCAAATGGAGGACATTTGTTGCATGAAGTCACGTACTGTGCTTAACATTTGTAGTATCTTGTTCCTTACGTGATAAATGGCAAAACGCAGATCTCTGGTGCCGATTTAAAATAATGCTTATTTCCTTTGGTTCTCTGCAGGTTGATCTGCTCTTTCTTTCTGAACTGCAAGTGCTACACGATATTTCAAGTTTGGTAAGTAGGCTACTCTCGTTTTTCAGTTTCATTTATTTTGGTTCCAAAAGACATTTCCTGAGAATCCTTGAATGATAGTGAAACCAACTGAAGTTTGATTAAGTATGCCCTAGAGTTATGATAGCACTAAAATTGAGAAATCAGTGGTGTTGGGAATTTTGAACTCCTCTCTTGTTACAGTGAAATTATTTTGCATTTTTGCTTTTAGGAGAGACAGGGAGTATATCTTCTAAGGACACAGGCCTGGGAGTAAGGCCACCCTCACTGTAGTCCTGACTTGGCTGTTGATTTCTTGAGAGACATTAAGACCCGATTCCTCTATCTTTATCTTTGGGTCCAAAATAGAAATAACAGGGGTGCCTGGATGACTCCGTTGTTGAGCATCTGACTCTTGATTTTGGCTCGGGTCATGATCTCACGATCATGGGGTTGGGCTCTGCACTGAGCGTGGAGCTTGCTTAGGAATCTCTCCCCGCTCTCTTGCTCGTGCATGCACGTGCTTTATCTAAAATAAAATTTAAAAAACAAAATAGAAATAACAGTTTGGACTAATAATGCTGTCACAAGGAAGGAAATAAATATCCCTGCAGTATATTGTGTGTGTGTGTGATTTTTTTTTTTAAATACTTTTGAAATTTATTTATTTTGAGAGAGTGAGCGAACAGGGGAGGGGCAAAGAGAGAGAATCCCAAGCAGGCTCTGCACTGCTAGCGCAGAGCCCGATGAGGGGCTCAGACTCAACGAATTGTAAAATCACGACCTGAACCAAAATCAAGAGCTGGATGCTTAACTGAGCCACCCAGGCTCCCCTGTGTGAATAATTTCGAAAAGATCCTCCTGTTACTGAAATAAGAAAACTTACCTGTATACTGTCTTCTGAATTTATTGCCCAAAGTTTTCAGCAGGTTGGTTTGGGGAGTCTAGAGGTGTATTGCTAGGGGTCAGCCCAGGTGGTCTAGGAGGGCATCTGGGAGGTATCTGCCCTCTGAGCACTGATGGCTCATGCTCTCTTGGGATCGAACTGGTCCAACTATCTGTTCTTTCATACACCGGCTCATATCTAAGGTTTTTTTTATTTCGAGTTAGCTCTGCGTAGGCCTGACGTGGGGCTCCCAACTCCCAACCCTGCGATCAAGCACTGCATGCTTTACTGACTGAGCTAGCCAGACATTCCCTCCTATCTGAGGTTTTTTAACTAAGGAGTTTTTTAAAGAGTTTTTATTAAATGTTCAAGGAGTCTTAAAACTGCTCTTAAAAATGAGATTTGTGTTGGGTTTCTCGGAAACTCCCATTTCAACTGATTCTGTCTGCCACCATTTTAGTAGACTATTTGTATGTTGTGGCACACTGGTATGGTTCTGTTCAGCCTAGTCTAGGTATAAAACTTCAAGTGGCTGTGTCTGACATTACTTTATCCACTTCCTTTTGTTTGTTCTCCTAAGTTGTCTCGACATAAGCATCTAGCCAAGGATCATTCTCCTGATTTATATTCGCTGGAGCTGGCAGGTCTGGATGAAATTGGGAAACATTATGGGGAAGACTCTGAACAATTCAGAGATGCTTCGAAGATTCTTGTCGATGCTCTGCAAAAGGTAAGTTACTGAGCAGTTAGAATGTAACCATCTCACTTTTAGCCTCTCAATGGAAAAATCCATTTAGTGAAGTACCATTGATTGAAGTTTCCCCTTCTTGGAGGACCTCTCATTTTCATGTCCCAGGGTAGAGTGGGTCAGAGGTGTGTGCCAGGAGGTCTCTCTCTAATGTTGGCAGATCACTAACTCCAGCACAGTACTTTTTTCTTTTTTTATTGTGGTGAAATACACACAAGACTTGCCATTTTGACCATTTTTAAGTGTCCGTTTCTGTAGCATTAAATACATTTACACTGTTGTGCAACCGTTACCACTGTCCATTGCCAGAACTTTCTTCTTCCCTAACTGAAACTCTGTCCCCATTAGCCCTATGGAAATCATCGAAGGAGAACACTTAGCACAATCCCAGACACTGAGTAGATGTGTGGTGCATGTGTAATAAATGCTAGTTTTTCTCTGCCCTTGGAGTCGCTCCCCTGCAAGTCTTCGGTGAGTTAAACTTTCTAGGTGTTTGTGATGAACCAGAGACCACTTAGGAAGATTTTCATTTCCCTTTCCCACTTCCCTTCCCCCAATTTACATGCCAACAACTTGTCTCTTCTTAATTTCATTTTGAACATTTGAATATATGTTGAAGGTGAACTTTTCTGAATATTTTAACATAATCAAACCTTTAAGACATAGTGTATTTCATTAGCCAATAGGCAGGTGTTCTTGTAGGTGCACAGGGCTTTAAAATTATTTTAATAAATACATGTTTGTGATTCCTAGTGATGGCAGTACCTCTTCAGTTTGCAGATGACATGTATAACCTTTACGGTGGGAATGCTGTGGTAGAGTTAGTGACTGTCAGATCATTTGACACATCTCTTGTGAGGAAGACAAGGACTATTCTTGAGGCAAAACAAGAGGTGAGTACATTTTTAGGTCCTGTTTTAAAACTATAAAGTTAAGAAAACCCACAAAGTCCTAGATCACCTGTGGGAGACATGGAAGAACAGTCAGGAAATCTGAAAAACGATTTAAATGAAAACACAGGTTGCTTATTCACATAGACATATGTGTTTTGCCAGGATTTGGGGGTTGTAATCAGATAAAGCAAGAATTTGAGTTCGGGATAAATGTGTCAAAGCCGGTAAGAGAATTCAAATATTGCTGTCGCAAGGAGTGGTAGGATTCAGCACGTGGAGTCTGCTTTTCCAGGAGGTATGCCATCTGTGTGGCATAGTCCCTCATTTGCTACGATCTGCTCTGTATACTCCTGATAATGTACCACAAGTTTTTGGCCTGGATCTTGCTTTAAGCGTTTAGAGGGTCCTGGGCAAGAGTGCCAGCCATAGCAAAACATGTGCTTTACATGTTATACATGCACCTATACGAGAGTAGCATCGCGGATACTCCCAAACGTCATGTGGCCAACGTTATTAACGCTTGGCTTCATAGCGTGGAGCAGTTAGCTACCCCGTCATTTGTAGACACTCCCTTTTGGACCCATTTGCAGCTGCCACCGTGCTCAGTTTTACTGAGTGCGGTGTGGCACTTAAAGATGGTCAGAGGTAATGCCTGTTCAAGGTAAGCTAGAGGTGCCTGGTTTGAGGTGGTTTCATTCTGTAATTGGAGTTGGAGGACCTGATTTAAGACAGCATGGCAAGCTAGACAATCCAACAATTTTTCCACTGCAGAGCACTTAGAAATACTCATAAAACATAAACAGCTTTTTGAATGCACAGCTTAGCTCTCAAGACAGGGAAATTCTTAAGGAGCAAATAAAGAAGAGGTACTTGGAAACTAGTAAGCAGGCTACCCTAGGCACATTTCCAGTTGGGCTACCAGGAGACCGGAAACAAGGCCCTTGGCTCCCTGAAAGGGTGGGGTTTGAAACCGACCCCTCCATATAAAACTGTGAGACTCTGTCAGGGCTCTGCCCTTAGGGAGAGGGTAGACCAGAAAACCGTCATCTGCCCACCAGCAGGAGACCGAAGGGCAGCTTGGGCCCTATGTAGTCGGGGTATATGTTGGGGATGGAAATGTCTCTTAGGGAATTCTTAACCACAGGACCACCTTCCTGTTGGTGTGCGGCTCAAATTTCTATTACCTGCAAGTTCTGGAAAGCCCCAGGCCAAGAAATTAATACAAACCCTGGTCCCAAGCTGGTAAAGACCCGCGGTGCCCAGCAGGAGTCTGTGTAAAACCTCCAGTAGGACATTCCCTCCCCACGAGCCACAGTGGAGGGGGCATCCCCAGATGTGAACTCAGAACACCGTAAAGCAGGGGGAGCCAGTCCACCGTGAGTGCAAGGTAGCTACCAAAGCGTCCGTTAGACCACCAAAAACCTCAGAAGAATATGGGTATAGGCTACAAAACAATTGAAAGAAATAAAGGAGTCAAGAAAAAAGAACTTTAAGTTTGTTTATTTTTAGAGAGGGACAGAGAGAATCCCAAGCAGGCTCCACACTGCAGAGCCCGATGTGGGGCTCAAACTCACAAACTGTGAGATCATGACCCGAGCCACCCAGGCAGCCCACAGGACACTGTTTTTAAAGGAAGATTTGAATGTAACCAGAGACTTTAAATACTAGATTCTTTCAACATTGTCCACGTCAGGCCCGCTAGTTTTATGTGAAGCAGTTCCAAAGACAAGTGTGCCAGTTTGAAGAAGGTACCCTTGTTTGGGGAGTTTGACAAACCAGTTTTGTAGAGGTGAATTGGCTCTGAGGTGTTAGGCTGAACTTATAATGGATAAAGTGGGTTTATTAGGAAGTAGTTTCTGAAATTATTATGCACGTGGTGAGGAGCAAGAACCAGGTGGTGGTTGTTGGATTTTCTTTACCTACAAGGTTGTGAATTAACATTTTACATATGTAATCTGAATTTTTAAAGTTTCCTATCTGTTAATACTAATAGACGAAACCACTTGGAGATGGGAGACTGGTACCAAACATTCCTGGGAATAAATACCATTCTGCCCAGACCCGTGGTCTGTGTCCAGCGTCTGCCCCTCAACTCTGTGCTGACAGTCTTGCCAACCTCACTGGAAATGAGGCCTTGAGCTTGAGGCTCTTTTTACGGTCATGGGAACGTTCTACAATTCGATTGTGGTGATGACTGTGCGTGATGACCTCTGTGAATATATGAAGATGCAGGGAGATGTACACAGGGATAGGGAACCCGTTTACCCCGAAAAAAGAAAGGTCTTCGAGGGTGAAACCCCTTAACGTTTGCCTCCTCTCTAGGCTCCCCCCATGTGTGTGTACCCACCCTCTCTCTCCCAACGGAAATCACTAGCTTGCTTTCTTAGTTTGAAGTGTTTAAGGAAACGTTTGCGTGCTTACAGCACGCCAGGTGCTGGGGCTGTGGGGCTACAATCTCTTCTCTCTCAAGACAAACCTGGTCCTGTCACTCACTTCCTGCTTGAAACGGGTCAGTGCCTCTTCGTTGCCCATAGGCTCCGGGCCAGATTCTCCATACTTTCCCTCGAGCCACATCTGCGGTTTCCCTCCTTTTGTTCTCTAGTCAGAATGAACTGTTTCCCAAACGGTGCCTTTGCACAGGCCTGGAATAGAGTCCACCTCCACCAAGCCCCAGCTGGATGAACATGCGCACAAACATGTGATGTGTGTGGTACTAGTTAAGGAAAAACATTTTAATACTGTATAAAGCGGAAGGGAATATTTGTTCCTAGGAACCTCGTCTTCTCTCTCTACCCTCCCCATCTACAGGTAATTGCTGCCCTGATATGTTAATCATGCCCTTGTTTCTTTACGGTTTGACCACTTAATGGATTTATCCTTAAGCAGTGTTGTTTGGTTTTGCCTGTATTTGAATTTTACATAAATGGAATCACACTATCTGTATTTTTCTGTATCGTTTGCTGCTCATTCTTGTTTCCAAGGGTCACACAGGCTGTAGTTCAGTCTTCCCTGCTGTGGGTTCCGTCGTGTGGATGTGCCGCATTTTCCGTGCTGTTAATGGATGTCCTTGTGCGTGTCTCTTGGTACATACAGCAGTGGTTCTTAGGGTGTGGACTGGCCAGATCATGGGATATTCACACTTTCAACGTTACTGGTGTTGCCCCATTTTCTCAAGCAGTTGGACTGGTTTATACTTCCACTGACCATGTGCTTACCTTTTCTGGGAAAGCTCCCCTTCTTGGTTCCTCCTAGTATAAGCATGTCTTGATTCCACCTAGAAATAAGTGATCGTCAGATAAATGAATCATAGCTACCAAACTGGGATAATTTCCTATCTTAAAATTCTTCCCTTTTGATATCTTTCTTTTCTTCATTGTAGAGGAACCCACCAAGCCCCTATAATCTTGCATATAAGTATAACCTTGAGTATTCAGTGGTTTTCAACATGGTACTTTGGATAATGATCGCCTTGGCCTTGGCTGTGATTGTCACCTCTTACAATATCTGGAACATGGATCCTGGATATGACAGCATTATTTATAGGATGACAAACCAGAAGATTCGAATGGATTGAACTTTCCTTATGCCAGACTTAGAAAAGGGGTTTGGAAATTGGCTGTTTTGTTAAATCTTTTAGTGTAGTTGAAAGTAGATGGTATACTTTAAATTTATAAAAAAGAAAAAAATTTTTTGTTCTGTGTGCCTGTGATGTTCTTTTAAAGTGATTTATAATATTGATGTGAACTGATTTGTGTGATTAGATTCCATAATATGCTCTAATATGATATAACCATTTAATATAATTTCATTCCATTTAACATTTGGAAATGTGCACTGAAATAAATGTAAAACATTTAGAATAGCTTGTGTTATTTATGTTGGGAAAATGCACTGAATTAGAGAAACTTATGAGTGTTTAATAACTTCCTTACACAGGATAGGTGAAAATATTTCAGTTGTTACATCCTATGAACTATGTGTAAATGTCTTAGTTTGATGTAAATATCTCTGCAACAAGATAGAAACTTTTTAACTTCAAGTAGCCCTAAACTATAAGAGTGCTTCTTACACAGTTACTTAGATTGGGCGCTGCATCTGATGGACAGAGGATAGCTGTTTTTTAACCTCTCCTGAAAGTTGGGTGATGCAGGTCATGGTGTGGGTGTTAAAAAATACTACACTGATCTAAAAAGAAACTAGCTTTGTGCAGTTATAGATACCTATAATTATACCCACAAAAACCAATATTTGGGGGACATCTTGGGGCTTGAATATAAAATCTTTTAGTAACTTTTCCCCCTGTGTAAGTTACTATTAATGGTTTGTGGTACAACGTCATTCTCTAGAATATTAAGTGGAAGGAGATGCTCCCTACTTTTCATGCAGAAGTGGACCAATGTCTATAAAGAGTGACAAATAAAGTTAATAATGATTCCAAATTTGTGTCATTTCAATACTAAATCTATTTTGTATTGTAAAAACCTAACTAAACAGGGTTTTATTTAATCAGAATTGGCAGTTTTGTTATACAAACGGTTTCGTGGTGTTTTTGTTTTTGTTTTTTTTACATTTGTTTATTCTCGCTGCCTCTGAGATTCGGTATCAAGACAAGGAAGACATCTGAATTACCATTCTTGTTACTGAATTTATACAGGATATGTGGTGAATTCATACTAGAGGTAGGAAAAGCTTAAATTTCCCTATGGTATTTAAAAGACGAATAAGTAATCGGTCAAAATAGGAAGGACTAAGATAAAGTCTTAAAGGTTATAATTTTATTTCTTAAAAGACTTAATAGAATTTCGAATTTCATGATTATGTAGCAAGATTACTTGAGTTGGAGAGTTATGCTGCCCTGCCCCTGGGAACCCTACTTGGATTTAGTGTGAAACGTTTCTGTGCCTCTTCTTCGGAAAGATCATCAAATCATTTCTAAGTAACACTGAAGTTGGCAGGTTGGAAAAGATGGAGTCTAGTTAGTGTGTTTTCTACCACCTAATGCAAGACGCCTTTAACAGTTACAGCGTTAAATGTCCATAGAGGAAGGTTTTCTTCTTGCCTCTCATTTAACCATAAACAGTCAAGCTGATAACTTCACCAAGAAAAGAAACGACACTGTTCTAAAATCACATGTGTATTCTCCACTGTTACTCCCTGGCAAGTTTATGGGGGTGAAGGTGTTTTCAGCTGCTTAGCCCCAGAACACTGACCTCCACAGAACTCAACAGGGCCTGTGTTTGGGGAGCCAGGAATGTATAATGCTACAGAGTAGTTAAAATCCACGTTTCTTTCACAAGTTTCTTATATAAACATTGCCATAGAAGATTACGATTTTATAATGAGGTAAACCAATGCCTTTGTAATTTAAAACTGATGAGACTAAGTTCTAGGGGAGAAAAAAAATTACATGACCGCACTAATCCTTATAGGGTAGATGGCATCAGCACCCTTCTGTTAGGCAGAAAGCAATTAATTAAAATAAATGTTCTGCCAAGATTATTATACCTGTTGCTGATGATTTGCTCTTAAATTAAGTCTAATTTGTTCAGGAACATAAATCACAGTGTCGAGATTTGTGTGAGAGGCAGGAAAGCTAGACTCGTGACAGACTATCTACTGACAGATGGGAAAAAAAAAAACCCAATCACCTTTTATGTAATTAGAATATTCCAGGTTTATAAAATATCTGAGATTCTACATGTGTTAGGTACTGCTTAAGGCCTAATTCTATTAGGAATGATATAGAACTGATTTTTATTTTCTTTCGCTATGCTGTTTGGAAGTAATGGTAATCTGAATACATTTTCATTGATACCAAATAATGGAGAAGCCATGAACTTACTTTTTAATGGATGATCAAACCAACAATTTGCAAAGGACATAGGAACTGGGGTCAGTGAGCAGGCCTTCTAACCTTAGGCTCAGGCAAAGTTTCTAGCCTTTTTGTGACGGAATGACTATGCAATGGTTTCTTGGAACAACAGAGTTGTTGGAGAAGGCCGTTAGTAAGAAGTACTGTGATTAAAATGCATCAAGGGTCCTACAGATGAATTCAGTTTGCCATGTCACCATTTAATTGCTGAACGATCTTGGGCAAATCCCTCAATCTCTGAATTAGTTTTAAATCTACATCATGGGGATGGTAATACTCCAAGTTTGTGGGAATGAGCATTCAGTACACTATCATGTTCTAAGGGTTGTGAATGCTTTCTAAAATAACAGTGCTAAATCCCAGGAACGCTGCTTGGGCCTATGGTTGTACCTTTGATGTGTCCTCGCCAGTTTCTTGGTTGCAAACAATGGTAACAGTGGTTTGGTTGAATTACACCAACTGTCCTACTAAGAGCCTTCTATTGGCTCAGAATCCAATTCAGGAGCACACAATGCATTTAGCTCTCCTGTTTGCATAGGCTCCGTTAATCTGGAACAGTTTGTTTTTGAAGTGTAATGGACAGTTATTTTATAGAATGTCCCTCAGCTTGAGTTTGATATTTGCTCATGATGAAATTCAGGTTATATGTTTTCAGAAAGAATACCACAGAAGTGGTGGGTCCATCTCCGCCTGTCCCTGTCAGGAGGCGCATGGATGTCAATGTCTCATTTCTGGTGACATTAGGTTTGTTTAAGGTGGTATCTGCCAGTTTTTTCCCCTAAACAGTTGTTTATTTTTTCTTTTGTAATTAGACACGTTAAGACTATTATTTAGAGGCACCTGGCTGGCTCAGTTGGTGGAGCGTGTGACTCTTGATCTCAGGGTCGTGCATTCAAGTCCCACGATGGGTGCAGAGATTAAAAAAATTTTTTTAACATTTATTTTTGAGAGAGAGAGTGAGCGAGCAGGGCAGGGGCAGAGATGGAGACACAGAATCCAAAGCAGGCTCCAAGCTAGCAGCACAAAACCCAACACGGGGCTCGAACTCAAGGACCACGAGATCATGACCTGAGCCAAAGTCGGACACTCAACCGACCAAGCCACCCAAGTGCCCTGAGCTTACTTAAAAAAAAAAAAAAAAATAGGTGTATATCTCATTATTCATTTTACTGTCACCCGTTCTAGCATCCATTGATTCTTGCCTGAAAGAATTATTACTGTGGTATTTACCAAATAATGCTTTTATTATTTTTATTTTAGTGAGTGCATGCAAGCAGGGGAAAGGGGCAGAGAGAGAGAATATCTCAAGCAGGCTCCATGTTCAGCATGGAGCCTGACACAGGCCAGCCTGGAATCATGACCTGAGCCAAAGTCAAGAGTCAGATGCTCAACCAACTGACCCACCCAGGCGCCCCCAAATAATGTTTTATTTCCATCATTCCCTTTTTTTTTTTTAATGTTTATTTTTCAGAGAGTACAAGCGGGAGAGGGACAGAGAGGGGGGAACAGAGGGTCCGAAGTGGGCCCCGCACTGACAATAGAGAACCCCAATGTGGAGCTTGAACTCACAAACTGCAAGATCATGACCTGATCTGAAATAGGATGCTCAGCCAACTGAGCCACCCAGGGGCCCCTTCATTGTTCCTTCTTACTTATTAACTGGAATTCTATAAAGAAGAGCTTTCCCTTCTCCCCATTTATTTATTCCATTATTTATACCAGCACGAACTCATGGATATTTTAGGTTCTGTGTTACTATTATTTATTTTGTTCCGTTGTCCTAGATTTGGCCATTGGGAGACCCTTGAGTTGGTTCTTACGTCCTTTTGACATGTCCCCATCATTTTTGGGGCACTTGTTTACTTTCTGGCACCACATATTTATGAACTAAATTTTCAAGTTCACCACCACCAGCATACCTTTATGTGACGGGGAGAAAGATGGGTGGGGAGAGGCGCAAGTAAGGAAAGAAGCGGTACCAGTTGGAATATGTAAACACATACATAACAAAATGAGGAATTAGGAGAGAGGGAAGTGGGACTCACCCAGGGCTCACGTTTTCACCCAAAGTGGGGCTAGAACTCACATGACATGGGATCTGAGAATCATGACCTGAGCCGAAGTCGAATGCTTAATGACTAAGCCAGGTGCGTTTTGTTTTATTTTTAAGCACTCTCTACACCCAACGTGGGGCTTGAACTCACAACCCTGATATCGAGGGTGGCATGCCCTTCTGAGCCAGCCAGGCACCCTAGGCAGATGTCCTTCTTATAAGAACAGTCCTATTGGATGAAGGGCCCGCTCGACTCCAGTATGATCTCATCTTCACTAATTACATCTGCAATGACCCTATTCCCAAATGAGGTCACTTCTGTGGTACCAGGGGTTAGAACTTCAACATCTATCTTTTTGGTGGACAAAATCCAACCCGTAACAGGATCATAAAAATGTCAGCTCTCTCCAAGTTAATTTAATGCCATCCCAATGAAAATAAAAATGTTTTGGGGGAGCCTGGGTCGTTCAGTTGGTTAAGCATCCAACTCTTGGTTTCGGCTCAGGTCACGATCTCACAGTTCATGGGCTCAAGCCCTGCAAACCATGGGATTTTCTCTCCCTCTCTCTGCCCCTCCTCTGCTTGCACTCTCTTTCTCAAAATAAATAAACTTAAAAAAATGTTTTTATGGAACTAGAGAAGTAGATCCTAAAGTTTATGGAAAACAGAAAACACCAAAAAGAGGGGTTATAAGGCTGAACTAGTGCTACCAGATATTAAAACCAGAAGCCTCTATCATAGAAACAGTATGGTACCAGTCCATTAACAGGCAAACCAATGGAATAGAATAGAAAGTCTAGAAATAGAAATTTAGTATATGATAAAGGTAGCATCTCAAATCACTGGGCAAAGGTAGACTTTTTGATAAAAGGTGTTGGGGCAACCCAACCCATTTGAGAAAAGAAATTACATCCATATCTCCTAGCACATATAAGAATAAACTCCAAATGGATTAAAGATCTAAACTTTATTTAGGGCCACCGAGGTGGCTCAGTTGGTTAGGCGTCCGACTTCGGCTCAGGTCATGATCTCGCAGACTGTGAGTATGAGCCCTGTGTTGGGCCCTGTGCTGACAACTAGGAGCCTGGAGCCTGCTTCAGATTCTGTGTCTCCCTCTCTCTCTGCCCCTCCCCAACTCACTCTTTCTCTCTCTAAAAAATAAACATTGAAAAAAATAAAATTTTTATTTATTTTTAAAGACCTAAATTTTAAAGAGAGAAACCACATAAGTACTAGAAGAAAACACGGTTATTTTATAGCTCAAGTGTAGGAAACAACTTTTCTGTTGGTATTGAATCAAAATCCAGATGCAATAAAAAAAAAATGTTGATAAACTTGGAGATCTAAAAATTTGAATTTTAAAAATTTTACTGAGGCATATATGAGATACCACATATCTATTTCAAGTATATAATTTAATGCTTTTGTAAATTTATCAAGTTGTACATCACTATAAATCAGTTTAGAACATTCTCATCAACCCAATAAGATCCCTCATATACAGTTACTGTTAATCCTATCCCTGCCCCCCTCATCCCTACAACCACTAAACTACTTTCCATTCTACAGATTTGCCTTTTATGGACATTTTATATAAGACATCATATGATATGTGGTCTCTTGTGTCTGGCTTCTTCCACTGGGCATAATGTTGCTTTTTTAAATGTTTATTTATTTATTTATTTAGAGAGCACAAGCATGCATGTGTGAGGTAGGGAGTGACAGAAAGAGGGAATCCCAAAATGCAGGGCTCCCAACTCATGAACCGTGAGATCATGACCTGAGCGGAAATTGAGTCAGGCACTTTTTTTTTTCCGGGAGAAGCCAAGGTGGCAGAACAGCATGGAAGGTTTTTTTTTGCACCTCGTGTCCATGAAATACAGCCAGATCAACACCAAACCATCCTGCACACCTAGAATACTGATTTGAGGATTAACACAACAATCTGCACAACCTGAACCACAGAACTCAGCAGGTACTCAGCGTGGAGAGGTGAACTGGGGGAGAGAGAAGCCACGGAGGGCAGGGAGCTGTTTTTGCTTGCGGAGAGAGGAAGGAGATTGGGGGGTGGGGGGCAGGGAGAGTATGGGAAAAGCACCCAACCCAAAAAGCGGCTGGAGAGAAAGTGGAAAAGTGGAAACAGCTGCAGGGATTGAACAAAAAAGGGAGAAAGGAGAAAAGAGAGAGTTTAAATTCCATTAAGACTATATAAACAGGGGGAGTGCAGAGTCTGAAACTCCGCAGATCGATACCTGGCTGTGCTTTGCTGGGAAGGGCAAAACCCCAGGAGCAGAGTGAAGTCTGGGGGGTGCTCAGGCCACATGGGGAGAGGCGGCTCCCCTGCTGGAAGGACATTTGGTAGAGACTATGCAGCCACCCAAGCAGACCCCAGAGAACAACCACATTTGCTGGTACTGGAACAAGGTCGTTAAGGTGAAGCCTGGTGCCAGATGTGTGTTGTGATTTTCCATAATCTCTGAAATGCTCCTGCTGCACGATCGCACAAACTTTTTCTGGGGCAGGCTGGCACCCAGCCACAGTCTCTGGGTATCAGCAGCAGCACGATCCCGTGAACGTTCCTGGGTGAGGCCGATACCCAGCCATTGCTCAGTGAGACCCTCCTGCAGAGGGTCAGAATGGATCAAAACCGCAGTCCCTCAGAAGTGAGGGGTCGGGAAACACAGCCCCATCTGAGAGAAAACTCAGGAAGGTGGTGCTGCCTGGCAACCTGACGACTTGGTCACGGACAGCGTAAAAGCGGGGAATGGACAAAAGCTGGAGACAAAGAACGGGTGCACAACTGTTGATCAGGGAGAACAGAGTTCTGATACTAGAGACTGGGTAGCTGGGTGATGCCATTTTCACCCCTCCCACGCGTGCGCATACACACCTACAAGTGCCACAACAATCCACCCCAGTAAGCTAAGCAGCGCCATCTAGTGGAGAATGGAGCCGTTACACTAAGCCCCACCCAACTGGGCCAACCTCACTCTTCAGGAACACCACCAGTCTCTCCGCCTGCTTACTTTACGGCCTATAAAGTGCTTCACAGTCTGACTTCTAGGGGAAAACAATGTAATTTCAATTGTATTTTAGTCCGTTCATTGGTCCATCTATTCAATTTTCTTTTTTTTTTTTTCATTTTCGCTTCTTTTTCTTGAATACAGAAAGAAAAAATTCATTTTTAATTTTTATTTAAAATATTTTTAATTTTTTTCTACTATATTTTTTACTTTTTTGTAAATTTTTCAAATTCTATTTTACTTTAATCATTTCATTTTATTCTATTTCATTGTATTCATTTTTTCAAATTTTCAAATTTTTTTTTTTTTGCCCTTTTTTCTCTAATCTATCAAGCCCCTTTCAACACCCAGACCAAAACACATCTAGGATCTAGCATCATTTATTTGATTTTGTGTGTGTGTGTGTTGTTTTTAATTTTTTAATTTTTTTATTTCTTGCCTTATCAATTCCTTTTCTTTCTTCAAAATGATGAAATGAAAGAATTCACCCCAAAAGAAAGGGCAGGAAGAAATGACAGCCAGGGACTTAACACAGATACAATCAAGATGTCTGAACCAGAATTTAGAATCATGATAATAAGTATACAAGCTGGGGTCGAAAATAGATTAGAATCCCTTTCTGTGGAGATAAAAGAAGTAAAAGCTAGTCAGGATGAAATAAAAAATGCTATAACTGAGCTGCAACCTGGAATGCATGCCATGGCGGCAAGGATGGATGAGGCAGAGCAGTGAATCGGCGATACAGAGGACAAACTTATGGAAAATAATGAAGCGGAAAAAAAGAGGGAGACTAAGGCAAAAGAGCAAAATTTAAGAATTAGAGAAATCAGTGACTCATTAAAAAGGAACAACATCAGAATCATAGGGGTCCCAGAAAAGGAAGAGAGACAAAAAAGGGGTAAAAGGGTGTATGTGAGCAAATCATAGCGGAAAACTTTCCTAACCGGGGGAAAGACACAGACATCAAAATCCAGGAAGCACAGAGGACCCCCATTAGATTCAACAAAAACTGACCATCAACAAGGCATATCATAGTCAAATTCACAATATACTCAGGCAAGGAGAGAATCATGAAAGCAGCAAGGGAAAAAAAAATCCTTAACCTACAAGGGAAAGCAGATCAGGTTTGCAGCAGACCCACCCACAGAAACTTGGCAGGCCAGAAAGGAGTGGCAGGATATATTCAATGTGCTGAATCAGAAAAATATGCAGCCAAGAATTCTTTATCCAGCAAGGCTGTCATTCAAAATAGGAGGAGAGATGAAAAGTTTCCCAAACAAAAATTAAAGGAGTTCATGACCACGAGACCAGCCCTGCAAGAAATTTTAAGGGGGACTCTGAGGGGAGAAAAGATGAGGGGGGGAAAAAAAAAAGACGAAAAGCACCAAACACTAGAAAGGACGAGAGAACACCACGAGAAACTCCAACTCTACAAGCAACATAATAGCAATAAATTCACATCTTTCAGTACTCACTCTAAACGTCAATGGACTAAATGCTCCAATCAAAAGACAGAGGGTAACGGAATGGATAAGAAAACAAGATCCATCTATATGCTGTTTACAAGAGACCCACTTTGGACCTAAAGACACCTTCAGATTGAAAGTAAGGGGATGGAAAACCATCTATCATGCTAATGGTCAACAAAAGAAAGCCAGAGTAGCCATACCTATATCAGACAATCTAGACTTTAAAATAAAGACTGTAACGAGATGAAGAAGGGCATTATATCATAATTAAGGGGTCTATCCACCAAGAAGACCTAACAGTTGTAAACATTTATGCTCCAAATGTGGGAGCACCCAAATATACAAATCAATTAATCACAAATGTAAAGAAACTCATTGATAATAATACCATAATAGTAGGGGACTTCAACACCCCACTTACAGCAATGGACAGATCATCTGAACAGAAAACCAACAAGGAAACAATGGCTTTGAATGACACACTGGACCAGATGGACTTAACAGATATATTCAGAACATTTCATCCTAAAGCAGCGGAATATACATTCTTCTCCAGGGCACATGGAATGTTCTCCAGAATAGATCACAACTGGGACACAAATCAGCCCTCAAGAAGTACAAAAAGATCGAGGTCATACTGTGCATATTTTCAGACCACAATGCTATGAAACTTGAAATCAACCACAAGAAAAAATTTGGAAAGGTAACAAATACTTGGAGACTAAAGAACGTCCTACTAAATAATGAATGGACTAGCCACGAAGTTAAAGAGGAAATTAAAAAGTACATGGAAGCCAGTGAAAATGGTAACACCACAGCCCAAAACCTCTGGGACGCAGCAAAAGGTGGTCCTAAGAGGGAAGTATATAGCAATCCAGGCCTTCCTAAAGAAGGAAGAAAGGTCTCAGATATGCAACTTGACCCTACACCTTAAAGAGCTGGAAAAAAAAAAAAAAAAAACAGCAAATAAAATCCCAAACCAGCAGAAGACAGGAAATAATAAAGATTAGAGCAGAAATCAATGCTATTGAAACAAAAAAAACAGTAGAACAGATCAATGAAGCCAGAAGCTTGTTCTCTGAAAGAATTAACAAAACTGATAAACCACTAGCCAGTTTGATCAAAAAAGGATCCAAATAAATAAAATCAAGAATGAAAGAGGAGAAATCACAACAAACACAGCAGAAATAAAAACAATAATAAGAGAATATTATGTGCAATTATACACCAATAAAATGGGCAATCTGGAAGGAATGGAAAAATTCCTAGAAAAATATAAAATACCAAAACTGAAACAGGAAGGAATAGAAAATCTGAACAGACCTATAACCAGTAAGGAAATCGAATTGGCAATCAAAAATCTCCCAAGAAACAAGAGTCCAGGGCCAGATGGCTTTCCAGGGGAATTCTACCAAACATTTAAGGAAGAGTTACCACCTATTCTCTTGAAGCTGTTCCAAAAAATAGAAATGGAAGAAAAACTTCCAAACTCTTTCTATGAAGCCAGCATTACCTTGATTCCAAAACCAGACAAAGACCCCACTAAAAAGGAGAACTATAGACCAATTTCCCTGATGAACACGGATGCGAAAATCCTCAACAAGATATTAGCCAACCAGATCCAACAATACATTAAAAAAAATATTCACCATGACCAAGTGGGATTTATACCTGGGATGCAGGGCTGGTTCAATATCCACAAAACAATCAATGTGATTCATCACATCAATAAAAGAAAGGACAAGAACCACATGATCCTCTGAATAGATGCAAAGAAAGCATTTGACATAATATAGATCCGTTCTTGATAAAAAACCCTCAAGAAAGTAAGGACAGAAGGATCACACCTCACACCTTGAGATCATAAAAGCCATATACGAAAGACCCAACACTAATATCATCCCCCATGGGGAAAAACTGAGAGCTTTCCCCCTAAGGTCAGGAACGAGACAGGGATGTCCCCTCTCGCCACTGTTATTCAACATAGTATTGGAAGTCTTTGCCTCAGCAATCAGACAACACAAAGAAATAAAACGCATCCAAATCGGCCAGGAGGAGGTCAAACTTTCACTCTTTGCAGATGACATGATACTCTATATGGAAAACCCAAAAGATTCTACCAAAAAACTGCTAGAACTGATGCATGAATTAAGCAAAGTTACAGGATATAAAACCAATGCACAGAAATTGGTTGCATGCCTATATACTAACAATGAAGCAACAGAAAGAGAAATCAAGGAATCGATCCCATTTACAATTGCACCAAAAACCATAAAATATCTAGGAATAAATCTAACCAAAGAGGTGAAAAACCTATACACTGAAAACTATAGAAAGCTTATGAAAGAAATTGAAGACAACACAAAAAAATGGAAAATGATTCCATGCTCCTGGATAGGAAGAACAAATATTGTTAAACTGTTGATACTACCCAAAGCAATCTACATATTCAATGCAACCCCTATCAAAATAACACCAGCATTCTTCACAGAGCTAGAACAAATAATCCTAAAATTTGTATGGAGCCAGAAAAGACCCCGAATAGCCAAAGCAATCTTGAAAAAGAAAACTAACGCAGGAGGCATCACAATCCTGGACCTCAAGCTGTATTACAAAGCTGTAATCATCAAAACAGTATGGTACTGGCACAAAAACAGACAGATCAATGGAACAGAATAGAGAACCCAGAACTGGACCCACAAACATATGGCCAACTAATCTTTGACAAAGCAGGGAAGAATATCCAATGGAATAAAGACAGTCTCTTCAGCAAGTAGTGCTGAGAAAACTGGACAACGACATGCAGAAAAATGAATCTGCACCACTTTCTTATACCATACACAAAAATAAACTCAAAATGGATGAAAGACCTAAATTTAAGACAGGAAGCCATCAAAATGCTTGACGTTGGCCACAGCAACTTCTTACTCAACACATCTCTGGAGGCAAGAGAAACAAAAGCAAAACTGAACTATTGGAACCTTGTCAAAATAAAAAGCTTCTGCACAGTGAAGGAAACAATCAGCAAAACTAAAAGGCAACTGATGGAATCGGAGAAGATATTTGCAAATGACGTATCAGATAAAGGGTTAGTATCCAAAGTCTATAAAGAACTTATCAAACTCAACACCAGAAAAACAAATAATCCAGTGAAGAAATGGGCAAAAGACATGAATAGACACTTCTCCAAAGAAGACATCCAGATGGCCAAGTGACACATCACAAAATGCTCAACATCACTCATCATCAGGGAAATACAAATCAAAATCACAATGATATACCACCTCACACCTGTCAGAATGGCTAACATTAACAACTCAGGGAACAGCAGATGTTGGCGAAGATGTGGAGAAAGAGGAACCCTTTTGCTCTGTTGGTGGCAATGCAAGCTGGTGCAGCCACTCTGGAAAACAGTATGGAAGTTCCCAAAAAACTAAAAATAGAAATACCCTACGACCCACCAATTGCACTACTAGACATTTATCCAAGGGATACGAGTATGCTGTTTCGAAGGGGCACATGCACCCCAATGTTTATAGCAGCGCTATCAACAATAGCCAAAGTATGGAAAGAGCCCAAATGTCCACTGATGGATGAATGGATAAAGAAGATGTGGTATATATATACAATGGAGCATTACCTGGCAATCAAAAAGAATGAAATCTTGCCATTTGCAACTATGTGGATGGAACTAGAGGGTATTATGCTAAGCAAAATTAGAGAAAGACAAGTATCATATGAGTTCACTCATATGAAGACTTTAAGATACAAAACGTGAACATAAGGGAAGGGAAGCAAAAAATATATAAAAACAGGGAGGGAAACAAAACATAAGAGACTCATAAATATGGAGAACAGAGGGTTACTGGAGGGGGTGTGGGAGGGGGGATGGGCTAAATCGGGGAAGGGGCATTAAGGAATCTACTCCTGAAATCATTGTTGCACTATATGCTAACTTGGATGTAAATTAAAAAAATAAAATAAACACTTCAACAACAAAAAAAAAGAAGAAAAAAGAGTCAGATGCTTAACTGACTGAGCCACCCAGGGGCCCCTGGGCATGTTTTTGAGGTTCATTTATGTCATAGCATGTGTCCACGGTTTGTTATTTTTTACTGATGAATAATATCCCTTGTATGGATATACCACATTGTGTCTATCCATTCACAATTTGGGGCTATTATGAACAATGCTGCCAAAAACACCATAAAAATGTCAAAAGACAAATGATAAACAAGGAGAAAATACTTGCAACATACACCACAAAGTACTAATATGTCTAATACATAAAAAAAACTTTCCAAATTTGAGGGGAAAGTCCAAAATTCCGATTTAGAAATGAGCCAAAGACATGAATAGACAATTCACCTAAAAAGATACTAAAATGACCCTTAAACATATGAAAAGAAATTCACTCATACTAAGAGTGCAAATTACAAATGTTATCGAGAACAGTGACTAGGATGGGCATGAAAAAAGGCAGGTAATTACAAGTGTTGGCAGGGATGTGCAGAAACGAACCCTTGTGCGCTGCTGGCAGGACTGTAAAATGTGGCAGCCTGTTTGGAAGACAGTCTAGCAGTTCCTCAAAAAATTAAAGAGTTACCATATTATCCAGCAATTCCACTCCTAGGTATCCAACCACGAGACACGAAAACACACACCCACACAAAAACTTGTACGTAAATGTTCACCGTGGCATTATTCACAACAGCCAAAAGTAGAAACAGCCCAAACATCCATCCCCCGATAAATGGATAAACAAAATGTGGTCGATGCACCTAGTGGAACGGTCTTCTGGCACAAAAAGGAATGGAGTATCACTACATGCCACAACATGGATGAACCAAAACAATATGCTAAGTGAAAGAAGCCAGACATAAAAGCCACACTGTATGCTTCCATTTATACAAAATGTCCAGAATAGGCAACTTCTTAGAGTCATAAAGTTTACAGGTTGTCAGGGGCTTCAGGGAAGGAAGAATGAGGGGTGACTTACTACTAGGTACAGGGTTACCTTTTGGGGTGATGAAAATGTTCTAGAATTGATTGTGGTGATGGAGGCACAGCTCTGTGAATATTCTAGGAACCACTGAATTGTGCACCCTAAATGGGTGGATTATACAGTATGTGAGATATGCCTCGATACGGCTGTTATATATATATATAAAAAAAAAGAAACTACCGGAAAATACCATTTCTCTACTGTCACAGCAGCAAACATTCTAAAGCTTGATAATATACTCTGTTGACAATGCCGTGGGGTAATAGACACTCCTGTACATTGTGAGAATGCAAAATGGAAGGCAAATTTGATCATAGCTAACAAAATTAAATTTATATTTACCCTCTGACCCAGCAACAACAGTTATAGGGCCTTGCTCTTTTTTTAAGGTTAGTTTATATATGTATGTATGTATGTATATAATCTCTACACCCAATGTGGGGCTCAAACTCATGACCCCAAGCTCAAGAGTTGCATGCTCTTCCAACTGAGCCAGCCAGGTGCCCCTCTGGGGCCTTACTCTTAAAATACACCTGTAACAACAAGAAAATACACAAGCATATTCATGATTACTCACACCTGCAAAACAGTAGAAACTACCTAATCATCTAAATGAAGGATACTGGCTACATAAACTATGACACATCCACATAATGGAGTACTTTGTAGCTGGAAACAAAACAAAAAAGATGTTGGGGGGCACCTGGGTGGCTTAGTTGCTTAAGCATCCAACTTTGACTCAGGTCACGATCTCATGGTTCACATGTTTGGGCCACACATCGGGCTCTGTGCTGACATCTCAGAGCCTGGAGCCTGCTTCAGATTCTGTGTCTCCTCCTCTCCCTTCCCCTCCCCCACTCACGCTCTGTCTCTCGCTCTCTCAAAAATAAACACTAAAAAAAATTTTTTTTTTAAAGATGTTGGAAGATCTCTAGAAGATGATATGGTCATTTCCAAGAAAAATTGTAAAGTGAAAAAGAATATAAATAGTCTGTTCCCATTTGTGTAAGAAAGGGGAAATAAGTAAAAATGCACTTTATCTCCTTATTTTTGCAAAAGGAAACACAGGAAGGATGAACCAGAAAAAAAAAAATGAAAGTAGTTACCTATACGTAGTGTGTGTGTGTGTGTGTGTGTGTGTGTGTGGTGGGGTGGACAGCATGAAATAAATTGGGGAGGGAACAGCCTTTGTAGGGTATATCATTTTGTGTAGTTTAATGCTGGGGTCAGAGGGGACAGCTTCGAAGGGCTGCCACTATCCAAATATGGACCAACTGGAGCATCAAAATTAAGATGACAGTAAAGGATTCTAATCACTGAATAAAACAGGAATCCCGGAGACCAATTTAGTAATAAACAGGTAAGTATATACATGGGGGGAGACGGGAGGTTCTTCCTTACAGTAATGCTGACATATATATGGAAGGACTGGTAGGATTGGAAAATCTTCACCTTGCTTCCATCGTAGTAAATATTGACTTGGATGAGACTCATCCATGGATGCTAAATCTCTGGGAGATAAAGTCTGATAAGGAGCAGGGTATTTATATAGTTTTGAAGTATCTATTGACCACTTATTAGCTCCAAGGGGCAAAATTGTAACTACAGTGGGGAACCTGGCCAGTGCTTTGACCAGCTGATCAAAATGAACATTACAACCATGGGCAGGTGCACACATGCTTCTGGATGCAATCATCGCGGAAGGACACAGATCACTGATAGTATTTTGGCTGAGAAAGTATAATCTTTCTGAATCTGTGAGGAAACATCAGGCAAGCTCCGACTGAGGAACAGTTCTATAAAATATCTGGCCTGTGCTCTTCAAAAATACCCATGTCATAAAAAGTGACCAAAGGCGAAGGAACTGTTCCAGATAAAAGAGGAATATGAAATGCCCTGCATGACACTGGACAGGATCCTGCATTGAAGGAAAAAATGCTATAAAGGACATTATTGGGACAGTTGACAAAACTGAAATATGGACTAAAATCATATAAAGCATTGTATACAGTGTTACATCAATGAGTACTGTGGTTACATGAGAGAATCTATTTGTTCTTCTCTCAAATGGTTCAGACAAAATACACAGTAATGTATGCTTGGACATACATATGTAATCTAACACACACACACACACACACACACACACACACACACGCCTAGAAAGAAAATGATAAAACAAACATGGAAAAACTTTTTTTCTTTAACATTTCATTTTTAAGTAATCTCTACACCCATCATGGGACTTGAACCTACAGCCCTAAGATCAAGAGTTGCACACTCCACTGACCAAGCCAGCCAGGTGCCCCAAACATGGAAAAGTTTGTAATTGGCTGGAATGGTCTGTACTGTGTCAACCTGGTTAAGCCAGAACCCTGTTTCCCAGAGTCACCTTTCCCATATGTTTCCATGTCTGAGACTGGACATACAGAAGTAAAACACGACTCTCCAAACGCATTCGGGGTTAAATGCAGTGCAAGAGGCAGAGGTGTTGGCAGATTCCAGCTTGTTCTATTCTCTGCTCCATGGCCAGCTCTTCTTCCTAACTGCAGGTCTTACTGACCAACAGTGCCGCCCTCCCCAGGTCCATCACCGGACTCTTGGCTGTAGCACCTCAGAGGCAAGAGTCCCCCAGGCCTGTCTGCCAGCCTCCCTTTCAGTGCCCCAGGCCCTGCTTTGGCAGCTGAATGGGCCAGAGTCTTCACGATGACCTGACCAGTTGGTGACTCCTCACCCTCCAAGTTCCCCTTTCAGACACAGTCACATCCCCAGCTCCTCCCACGGCTCTGTTCTTTTCCCTATAATAAATCCCTTCTCACTCACAGTGGCCCTGCCTCCCTGACAGAACCCTGCCATTGGTGAATCTGAGTAAAGGGTATATGAGAGTTTTTTTGTATTCTTAAAACGTTTTGGTAAACGTGAAATACTTTGAGAACAAAGTTTTCAAAATTCAAAGTTCTATTTTGGTAAAATTTTAAATATTGGATGATCCATTCACTAAAAGGTTAAAAAAAAAAAAGGTTTTTCGTTTCTGGCGCCAAGACTATGTAGAAGTAGGCACAGCTATTTCTGATGACAGGTTCCTCCAACGAGGCCCTGGCAAGAGAGTGGGTGGAGGGTGGCTTTGCAGCCTCCTGCTCTGTTCTCCACAGACTTGATGGCAGGACACGTGAATAAGGCAGACATCACAAAAGATTGTAAGCAGTTCGCTGGAGGCTGGACCCTGGACCCAACCTACCCCCTTCCAGCGATGTGATTGCACCGAGGTACCCAGACCAGGCTATGACATGCTTTACAGCTGGAGAAAGGGGGACACAGCACACTTAACTGGTGTTCTCATGGCTACTGAAAGATGCACCCACCCAGCCTTCAGCCACTGTATTCACATAAGGAAAAAAGAGCACACAGAAAGGCAAAAGATTAGAATCAGGGTCACAGATGGCTCTAACATTACTTTCAGCAGTAACTGAAAATAGCGGAGTCAATATATCCACCTACTGTTTTATTCATCTAGTTTTAAAAAAATTTTTTTAAGTTTATTTATTTTGGGGAGAGAGAGAGAGCGAGCGAGCGCACATGCAGGGAGGGGCAGAGAGAGAGGGAGACACAGAATCTGAAGCAGGCTGTGCTGACAGCACAGAGCCTGACATGAGGCTTGAACTCACAAACCGTGAGATCATGACCTGAGCCGAAGTCGGACGCCCAACCGACTGAGCCACCCAGGCACCCCTTTTTAAATTTTTTTTAATGTTTATTTAGTTTTGAGAGAGAGAGCGCACGCAAGCACAGCTTCTTTTGAGGCACTATGCTATTTATTCCCTTTGGTAGAATTTAAGAGCAAATACTCCAAGGAGATCAGCATAGATGTGGCAAAAAAAATTTTTTTTCATAAAATACCCAAGTCCTAAATGTTCGGTTTTCGTAGCCATAACTCAGGAATAGTCCTATGTTTTGTAAATGTTGGCCAGCATTCCAGGACAACTTTAATGAAATACATTTCTGACTTTTGTTTTAAACCAGAAGACTAAAATTGTTTTAAAAAAAAGAATGCTGCCATCTTTAGAGTAATACTGAATTCAGGCAAGAATCGGCAATGGGTGCTAAAATTAGTAGCTTAAGTATTTGATGAGAAAATAGATATTTACATAGTCTCAAAGTACCTCCCCACAAATTACTTATTACAAAGGGGAAAATACTGACTTTACAGTGATGAAACCTGGCAAAGACTGCCTTACTATTACTAATAACCAGACACAGATATCACATGCCTGCCTCCTCAGGTGACGCACTGGTGACAAAACATCCCCTTCGTGGGGTTCCTGCCCAAAATGAACACCCTGAAGATGGGCATGAAGAAACATCAAATAAACCCATAATGACAGACATTCTATCGAATATCTGGCCCGTACTCTTCTAAAATGTCAAGGTCATGAATGGCAAAGAAAGGCAGAGAAAGGTGGAACTGTTCTAGATGAAAGGAGGTAAAAGAGACACCACGATGAAATGCACTGTATCATCCTGGTCTGGATCCGGGACTAGGAAAACGAAATTGTGAGCAGGACATTACTGGGACAATGAACAAAGTGTGAATAAGGACCACAGATTATGGTATTATATTGTTAAACGTCTTGATTTTGATGGGTGTATTGTGCTAATGCAAAACAAAGTCATGGGTGTCCATGTGCTGAGGAAATACACACTGACATTCTTAAGAAATACCCTTAGAGGTAGAGAAAACTTTACAGGGACTGTTGCAAAATGTTAGAGTTGGTAAACCTGGGTGAAGGATAGGAGGGTGTTCTTTTGACACTTCTTGCTTTGTTACACTTGCTTTAAGCTGTTTTAACTTTTCTGTGAGTTTGAAATTATTACAAACTAAAAAGTTAAAAAGAACAGGTAAAATAAAAAGGCATGCTCTCTATGGTCCACTGCATTGGAACTCACTGAAGGGTCGTGTACTGCGAGAATTGTTAACATCAGGCAGATTTCACAGGACCTTGTGAGCTGGCATCTTGGTTAGAGGAGAGGACTGGGCAAAGGTCTGAACCCACCTTTGTATTTGGTTGTCTTCTCCCATCGTTTTCCTCTGAAAGAGGATAGTGAACTGACTGATCAAGTTCACGTAAGTGTCTCCAGGCTGAGTCACACAGTAGACCCTGACAGCTTTATGCTGGGAGAGGCAGCACGGTGGGGAGAAACACCACTTCCAATAATATTAATGGTAAAGAGATAGTATTTAAAATAATGATAAACCTTCAGCTGTTTAGTCCCAGCTGTTAAAACACACTGGGATACACAGCAGGGCTCACTTACCTGTGGGGAAAGGTAGTCATTGGCCAACATTAACTGTAATAGCACCCGGCTGGTCTTAAGGGTTAACCTGCTTTCAAGTTAACACACTCCTCTCTTGCTGACCTAAGGCCTTTGATCTGTAACAGAATTGATTTACTTTCTTTGAGATATGCAGACCACTGGCCTTGGGAAATGAAGGACCAGAACTTTCCCAGGCCATAGAGGCCAGCAAGTGTGTTTGAGGCTGCGTCAGCTTTCCGATTAGCCCAGCAATTTTTTAGCAAAATGTTTTCTTTTTTTAAGGTCACATAAATGACTTTACTGACCTCCCTTTGTGCATCTGTAGACCTTGCCCTCCTATGCAGAAAGAACAGGATATTCTTGCACAAGACCCTGAGTACCAAGGAACCAGAACTTCTTGCACAGCCCGCCCTCCTGCCTCCCGGGCACCAAGGAACTAGAACTTCTTGCACAACCTTCAAACACCAAGATAACTCTGTAGCTGGCATCATCGAGGTGCACATAATCAAGGAATGCCACAGACCACCTCACTCCCTTAACTGATTAAACTCCTTTAAAAATTTCTAGGCCAGGCAGAAACCTTGGAGTTGGCTTTTGGACAAGAGTCCACCTTCTCCCCAGGCGGCAGGCCGTGTGAATACAGCTATTCCTTTCCAATCAACGCTTGTCTCTTGAGTATTGGCCTTTCAAGCGGCAGGCAGCCAAACTTGGGCCTGGTAACATCACTTATGTTCTCTAATCCTAAGATTGTTTTGTCACCATCTTTGCTTCAGCCAGGAAGAAGTCTCTGTAGCTGTGCTCACTCCTAGCCCTGTATCTTTCTCCAGTTTCCCTTCAAGTGCTGGCCAAGCTCCATTACTATGTCTTACCCTCCGCCTGGGCCACTCTCATAACTGTACCAACCAACACGTATCTACCAGGCACAAACCTTATACAAAGACATTATTTAGCCCGCATCTACCAGCCTGGAATCTACCAGGAAAGCCACACATTGCGTGTACCTCCATTTCTCTAGCTGTAAAATGCTCCACTGAAAGGCAGACCCTGTCTTGTTCAATTTGTTTTGGGCCATATCCAGTCCGCCTATTAAAAGGGCTCACGGGGAGAAGGAACAGTTTCTTTGGTGATGTCTTCCCTGGTCTGAGGGAACTCACAACATGGTAGGAAAGACAGAAACACATCAGATGTTAAAGTGATTTGTGCAGAGGACTGATGTGGTCTATTGCAAACTCACTGTATCACCATGGCAAATGACATGATCTCTTAAGGCTTCATGCCTCATTTGTAAAATGAGGGGGTTACAGTGGATGATAAAAAGGTAACAGAAATTCACTGAACACTTGTTATATACCAGATCCTATACTAAGCCCTGAACAAGGATTATCACATTGAAATCTCACAATACTGCTGTGAGGTAGGTACCACTGTCCACATTTTACAGATAAACTGGGAGATCCTTTCAACTCCAATGTTCTATAATTCTGTGATTACAAGTAACATGGTAAACTCTGTTTTCCAAAGGCGGCCACAGTATTTCCCATCCCACATGCTCTTTTTTAAGTTTATTTATTTTGAGAGAGAACCAGCAGGGGAGGGGTAGAGAGAGAGGGAGAGAGACAGAATCCCAAGCAGGCTCTGTGATGTCAGTGCAGAGCTCAACGTAAGGCTTGAACTCACGAACCGTGAGATCATGACCTGAGCCCAAACCAAGAGTTGGATGCTTAACCGACTGAGCCACCCAGGTGCCCCTCACATACTCTTCTTAAAGTGTGACTTTGGCACTCACACTCCTGCCTTTGCGAGGTGGGTCTGTGTCCTCTCTCATTGAATTTGGGTGGGCTTATGATTGGAGAAAGCGATGTTATGTGACTTTAGAGACTAGATCACAAAAGCCAATATAGCTTATATTAGTTTTCCATTGTGGCACAACAGATTACCACAAACTTAGTGGCTTAAAACAATACCCACTTATTATCTGGGTCTGTAGGTCAGAATTCTAGGCACAGCATGGCTGGGTTCTCTGCTCAGGGTCTCACAAAGCTGAACTGAAGGTGTTGGCTGGACTGAGTTCTCACAGGGTCTAGGGGAAAATCCACTTCCAGGCTCACTCACATTGTTGACAGAATTCAATTCTTTGTGAGGACAGAGGTCTGCCCCTCTTTGCTGGCTGTCAGCTGGGGCTGCACTCAGCTCCTAAAGGCTACCCAAATTCCTTGCTAATATGGCCACCTCCACCCTCAAAGCCAGCTGCAGATAATCTCCCTCACGTCAAATCCCTCCCACACTTCAAATCCCTTGATATCCTCTACCTCTGGCTTCTAGAATGGACCCAGATTTAAATGGCTCAAGTGATTACTTGAGGCCCACTTGTAGAATCTCCCTAACTTAAGGTCAATTGATTTGGGACCTTACTTACACCTGCAAAATCCCTTCTGTCATATAACCATGGGAGTGAAATCTAATCATATTCATAGATTCCACCCATCCCAATGGGAGATGTGCCAGGGCAAGGGTCATTGGGGGTAAAATTCTGCCTACCACAGGGCTTCTATTTGATTCTCCTGTTACGCTTATTTTTGAAGCACAGCCACCATACTGTGAGGAAGTACAAGCAGCTTGTGGGAAGGAACTGAGGCCTTCCAGCCAACGATCCCAGTGGAGCTCCCAGCCAACAACCGGTATCAACTTGCCAGTCATGTTAGTGAGCCACTTTGAAAGTGGATCTTCCAGCCCCAAACTGAGCTGCCCCAGCTAGTGATGCTTGGAGCAGTAAGCAGTCCTTATGGAGTCCCACCCAAACTGCAAATCTGTGAGTAAAATAAAGGACTGCTGTTGTTCTAAGCCACTAAGTTCTGGGGTGATTTATCACACAGCAAGAGTTAATCAAGAACGAAGTAACAACCCAAGTTTAGATGATCTACAAGTACTGAAAGTTTTTTTATGGACAAGGAGTGGTAGCTTACATTTCTTTCAGGACACTGGAGCATCTGACGGTGTAGGCCTAGAATGTCACTCAATTCATGGTTGCTGATGTGTTAATTCAAACTAGTGCTGAACCAATTTAGTATTCCAGTCATCCATATTTGGAAGCCCAACATTTTAAAAAGGTTATCTAAAAATGATGCTGTTTTCCTTTTGAGCAATGGCTATATTATATACTTGAAGCTATATTTGCAAAATATTTGGGGTGTAAATAAACATAATTAATGTACTAATTTTTAAAGCTACCATGGTCTTGTTTATAAATCACTAAAGTATTAATATTTCAATGTATATTTAATTTTCACGTTATTTTTAACTGGAAAAATAGGAAACACTTGTAAGATAATTATCAGTTGTGTCATTAAGAATTTTCATCAATGTATATTAACTATTAGGTGAAAGACTGTTGAAACAGAATTTCCGTACACTCTCAGAGAGGCTCCCCCTGTATTATTTTGTTGATTACAGAGGGCGAGAAACCTGGCAGATAACCCCTTAACCAGATAATCAAACTTAATATCACCAATGATGGAACAATGGGATATCATGTGCCTTCCACTGTGATGCACTAAGGAGACAACATCACATGTGTAGCATTCTTGACCCAAAATGTTTAACCTAAATCGAATTATGAGAAATCGTATAAATCCAAATTAAGGATATTCTGAAAAACCCCTGACTTGTACTTTTCAAAAATATCAATGTCATGAAAGACAAAAAACGCTGAGGAACTCCTCTATACTAAGGGAGATTAATCTAAAAGACGTAACTAAATGTGAATCTTAACTGGATCCTGGATCCCCCTTCTCCAACGTGAAAGAAAAAAAAAAAAAAAAACAGCCCAAAACTATAAAACTTAAATATGCACTGCATATTAAACAGTACTGTATCTATTAAATAGTACTGTATCTAATGTTAAGTATCTGAGTGGATTATTGTACTGTGGTTAAGTAGGAGAATGTCCTTGTTAAGATCCAGATGCTGAAAGATTTAGGGGTGAAATGTCACAGTATCTGCAATGCTCAGGCAAACTGTATAAGGACTAAAATTGTGTACTTGGTTGAAGGATTCTGTATCAACATCTAGTCAACACTGTCCACAGACTGGGCAGAACAAGCCAAGTTTTCCCCTGGATAGTTGAAGAGAAGCACACAGCTGGACGGACACTCACCTCCCTGCGTGCCACGTGGAGCCCTGAGAGTTCTACGATGGCCACACCCCAATGGCGAGTGAAGACGAGGCTGCGGTCTCACCTTTGTTAGAGGAACGAACGAACACACACACACACACACACACACACACGAGCACGCACGCTCTGCATCCTTTCTGGCAGCGCTGCTTACGGATGATGGCGAGGCTACGCCTTCCATCTCCAAACGCAACGGAACCTCGTTACGTGCTTGCCAGATACACTTTACGGCCGTCACGTGAAGACGGAAGGGCGTGGCCGCACCTCCTGCACTTAAAGGCACGTGCGACAGAGGCATGCGCTGTGTGGAGCACTTTATGGCAGCCACGCGAAGGCGCGAGGCCAGTGGCCGATGCTGCGTGGGGCGGGGTCTGCGTCCACGTCTTTGGAGGCTGGCTGTTATTCCGTTGGTGCTCCCACCGCTCGGCGATCATGGCGACGGTGGCAGCACTGTGGCGGAGGGCGAGGGACTACATGAAGACCAAGGAGTTCCGGGAATACCTGACCAGCGTGCACTTCTGGGGTCCTGTGGCCAACTGGGGCCTGCCGCTGGCCGCCTTTACGGATATGAGGGCACCGCCCGACATCATCAGTGGCCGCATGACGACGGCGCTCATCTTCTACTCGATGGCCTTCATGCGCTTCGCCTATCGCGTACAGCCTCGAAACTTGCTGCTGTTGGCGTGCCACACCACCAACGTCATGGCGCAGAGTGTGCAGGCGGGCCGCTTCGTAATCCACCACTACGGTGGCACCGCCACCACCACCGCTGCCACCACCACCACCAACGACCCCACCATGGTTCCCACCGGCGACCGTGTGTGTGCTAGCCACTTTGAGGATGACAACTCCTGCTAGGCAGCCGCCAGCTCCAACCCGTCGTCCTCCAAACCTGGCTGAGCGGGCCCGATTGAGTTTTTGCAGCTTGCAAGCACTGAACTGTTACTCTTCCTGAAGAAAAGGCCAGTGAAAAGTTTGGTTTTGACTCAAATAAAACAGTTCGAATCTGATTTAAACCTGCAGTTTGGTTAATAAAAAAAATAGAAAGTAGCAAAGAACGGAAGCTGCAGAGTGTTTATTTCGTGCTCTGAAAATACAGCGTTGTTTAGGGGAGGGTAGATTGGCTGGTCTTTCTCTTCACGGGACCTGCACACACCTCGAGGGGTAGTTTTTACAGGGGAGGAAGACTGAATGAAAGCTCTTTTGGGATGTTCTGTTACTTGTTTTGGGGTGTCCAGGCCAAGTAACGGTGCCTAATAGCATTCATGATTTTTAAAACTTGGTACAGGCATTAATCTCTTACAGCAAAAATAACTCGGGGGCTATGTCTACCAAGGGAAATACTTCGAAGTGGGTTTAAATGAGTTCAGTGAAACCCAGTTTGGACTTTTAAAAGGGGTACTTATTAAGAGAACCTAGAATCTCTTGGTGGCTGGAGAGCAATGACAGACTCTACCATAGAAACAAGATAAACAACTCTGAGGTCTGTTGCTGTCAGCCCCGGATTTTAGGTAACTAGAGAATAAGAACGACAAAATCCTAACCCTTTCCTCTTTCCTTCATGCCTAGAAATGGGGGCGGGGAATGGCAGCTGGTAAAACTGGTAAGCCTATTGCCCTGTATTAAATGCTAGCTAGGGGTGGGGGTGGGGGTCAGTGGTCAACAGTATTAGCCCCGTGTTCCCCTAGGAATCCCATGGGTACTAAGAACTTGCCAAACCAGGTTGCATGAAGTGGGGAAAGAGAAGGGTGGGGATGTGGATGTGAGGCCACTACCTCTGCAGCAGAGGCTACCCTCTAGGATTTGACCCTGAATCTCTGGCCTCTGGAAGATGCAGGAAGTTCCAGAGTGGTCTGCTGGGTGAAGACTATTTAAACCTTACTTTGGTTAAAGATTTCAAATGTAAAGAAACTGAAGACAACTCACTCAAAGGTTCTGAAGACCTCAGGTCTTGGACAAGACAGGCACAACATTAGTGGAACTCTGGAAGATTCCCCTTTATCTTCTTTTTTAAAAATCATTATTTTTTTATTTTAGAGAGTGCAAGCTGGGGAGAGGGGCAGAGGGAGAGAGAGAGTCTTAAGCAGGCTCTACGCTCAGCACGGAGCCCGACACAGGGCTCAATCCATGACCCCGGGATCACGACTTGAGCTGAGATCAAAGAGTCTGATGCTCAACTGACTGAGGCACCCAGGCGCCCCCACCCCCCCTTTATCTTCTGTGGCATCTAAGCAGTAGTCCTTTTTGTAGGCAGTTTCTGCATTTCACACTCTGCATTCAGGGGGAGAACAAACTCTGGAAAACTATTGTGTATCAGTAACAAATCACCCAAAACTTAGCTTAAAACAACAAATACTACCTCACGATTTCTGAGGGTCAGGAATCTGGGAGTGGCTTAGCTGCGTGTTTCCGGCTCAGGATCTCTCAGTTGTCGGCTGGGGCTGCAGTCTCTGGACTTGCCTTGGGCTGGCGGATCCATTTCCAAGCTCACTCACGCAGTTGTTTGCAGGTTTCATTCAGTTCCTTGGCATGGGGGCCACAGGGCTGCTCATGACAGGGCTTCCCTCCACGTATTCCAAGAGAGAGAAAGCCCAAGATAGCCATGGTCTTTTGTAGCGTAATCTGGGAAGTGACACACAATCACTTCAGCTGTGTCCTGTTGGCCCATTTCTGGTACACTGTGGGAGGAAAATACAAGGGTGGGAATACCAGGAGGCAGGGATCTTTGGGGACCATCTTGGAGGCTAGCTACCACATATGGTTCTGAAATAAAAATCCTCACGCCTTTCTGAAAGTCAGTGGAAGGTAATAAAGCATGTCAGGTCAGCACCCACCTTCCCCCAAAGATGTCACAAAATGCTCAGTTTACAGTTTTGTGGTTGTAACTAACATGCACATATCAGAGAGCATGGGTTTGAGAATCAGGAAAGAAGTCTCTGGAAGATAGTATTTTAGATAGTTCAGACTATAATGTAATAATAGAAACCAGTTCTGAAAGTTTTGAAGTGGGTCATAACCTTCTTTCAAGATTTTTATTAAAACTTTAAAGGAATTTTCCCCTTCACTAATGTCTGAGTAGGAATTAATATATTTTTAGATCTGTCTTACAACATGTATTTTGTAATTTGAGTATATTCCAATAAAAGGCAGGTAGGTTTCTAATTAACCTGGTAAGAGAAAAGTAGGTAATAATCCTTACTGATAATTTCCTATCACTTTACAACGTTTATAATTTAGAGGGCAAAATGATTAGAGAAAAAATCCAAAAGATTGCAACGCCTCCTACTCTAAGGCAATGCTCCACTTACAGGATCTAATTTGCAGTATGCCCACCCAACACGTAACCCTTTGTCGCCTAAGATATTCATGTTTCAAGCCATATTAAGTGACTAACACTTTAATAGAAATGAGCATTTCAGGGCGCCTGGGTGGCTGAGTTGGTTGAGTGTCCAATTCTTGATCTCAGCTCAGATCTTGATCTCAGGGTTGTGAGTTCAAACCCCACATTGAGCTCCAGGCTGGGCATGAAGCCTACTTAAAAAAAAAATAAAAAATAAAATTTTAAACCTTAGGGTAACAATCATTTCATAATCTTCCCCAAACTCTCAAACAATCCTTTCTGGCCCTGGCAATTTAACCTGTCTACAGATCTCTTCCACTACTTATGAAGCCATTAACATTTTCTGAATTGGCAGAGCTATTTTTCCAGAAGTTTTTGTTACGGACACACTTTGGTTATTTCCCAGAATTCGTGTTTTATACTGAGTTTAATAAGTAATGTCTTTCCCCTTAGGTCCTCTGAGCTCCCTGGCAAAAAACGGGCTAAAATCCAAAGAACTACCTCACCTTTGCAACCATAATGCTGAAATGATTTCTCTCCTCTGAGTCTTTCCACATATCGTGTCCCAGGGAGAGGCTGAGAGAGTAAATCATATTGCTGGACGAAAACCAGGCATTCCGAGATGAAACAGCCCCGTGTGGAAAGGAGACCACTTCCTGGGCTTCTCTGGACCCTGATGCCTCACAAGTGCCCCTGGAGGTGAAGCTGACCCCCACAAAAATGGAGGCTACAACATATTCCGGGAAACGTAACACATAAGTCATGGCAGTTTGAATTTATATTGTTTACGCCTCTTTATTGTCTTGAAATGAAAAACTGTACTTAAAAACTTTCAAAATACCAGGAGTCCATGTTTGTTGCAAAAATTTCATGCAGGGGTATGCGAAGAGCAGGAAAGCCAGATTTCTAACTACCCCACTCAACCCCAGTTCCTTTCACAGAGCTAACACTGCAAAAGAGCTTGGGAAAAGCACACAACTTTCAAGACCTTTTGTTGAAAGATACAAATAGTTTAACAGCATGCCACGCATTGTTAAACATTCTGCTTTTCTATTTAGTAGGTGTTCGAGAGCATTCCACGTTACTGCATTGCAGCATTAGTTTATACTTCTTAGCAACTGCATAATGCTCTGTAGCATGGATGTGCTGGGATTTAACCCGTCATCTCGATGGCTGGCTGCCAACGCCGCTGTGAGCGCCCTTTTGTGCACATCCTGTGCCGCGCGCACAGATCCGTAGAGAGGCCCACAGGTTGATGTCCCTGTACACGCTACATTTGCTTTAAAGCTCTCTCTGGGCATGTCTTCCTTTCTTCAATTTCAGTGTAATTAAACGTTGCCAGCATAATGTTTTTCTGAACAGTATCTTGAATTTATCAGAGCAGACAATAAATCCAGAGAGGACAGCATGTATACCATTGTCCACACCCTATGAATCCTCACATTTGCATCTCTTCCAGGGCCTGACCCGTGGCTGACACGTGGCTGACACGTGATAAATGTTGGAGAGAGAAGGAAAAGCTAACTAGATACAAGGGGCATGAAATGAAAGTGTTCATAACCCTAAGTTCCTAAAGTTAGAAATCAGGTCTTAAATTGGTTAGGGACTCAAAATTTAATTTGATCCCAACTCTTGTACCTTGTATCTAGAAGCTAGGAAATGTTTCAGCAAACTTCTTAGTTTGGGGATAGTTGTGAGATGAATGAAAATTCTTACTTTACTGTTGATGTCTTCCAAAGGAGCTGCATGAAATGAAGGGAGAAAGAAAATGTATGATTCAAGACCAAATAGTTAAGTTACAGGCACGTTTGTATTTATCCAGGGTTTACAGCATTATATTACACTCATTTTAATATAAAAATATACCAAATACACCTCACCCTCTCCCCATTCTCTAGAGACCACATCCTTTTTTTTTTTTTTTAATGTTTATTTATTTATTTTGAGACAGCGTGCACTAGCAAGGAAGGGGGGAGAGAGAATTGTAAGCAGGCTCCACACTATCAGTTGTCAGTGTGGGGCCCAGTGTGGGGTTCCAACCCACGAACCACAAGATCATGACCTGAGTCAAAATCAAGAGTCGGACACTTAACTGACTGAGCCACCCAGGTGCCCCTACAGGGTCACATCCTTGATGGGCAGCTCAGTAAGCAAAGGAGGATGGCTTCATTTGGGGTTGGAGTGGAAGCATCTCCTCCAGGAAGCAGGGAATGAGGCAATTCTGTTCCTGAAGGTCAAGAGGTGACATGGCCCAGTTAGGCACTGCTGGCTTTGAACAGGAGCAGAGGTAGGGAAGGGTGAGGCTGATCCCCCGGACCACTGCATATGACTGGACAGTGGTTTTGCAGTTTAGGAAACAGACAGGATAAAGTCAGAAGTAGATGACTTTTGGGGATAGAGGAAGTACAAATGAATCTGTCAATCTGCTGAAAGAAAAATGATGCCTTTGAATTTCTAAAAGAATGTTGGTATTTCACCCTTAAATCTCATAACAAAGGACCAGGTTGGTTTAGTTAATGGTCTAACATTCATGTGTATGAATAAGCGATCTGTGGATCCTTTGGTCAACAAATATTCATGGAGCACATGAGGGCTAGGCCCTGTGCACTCAGGATATTAATGAGTGGAAAGAGGGGACTGCCACGGGAGTTGACTTTTCCCAGGAGTACCATAAACAGGTCAGTAACTGTGAAGCTATCCCCGACATTCCCGTTTGTGAGACTGGCATGGACCTTCTGCCTGCTTTGGTCAATCAAGTCACTGTGTTCTCTGGTCCCCACTGACCAGCCTGGGCCCACCTCCTTGCCCTAGTGCCCGGGGCTACCAGAAATAGGTAGCAACAGTTCTGTACTAAATTGGAAATGGCTAGAAAACGGGCAATCTCTTTTCTTGCCTTCTTTCAAAAAGGAAGGATTTACATCACAGCCTGCCCCTTGGGCACCCCTCGTAAGCGAGACTTTTTTTAGGAGGGGGGTAGGGATAGGGCTTGTGTGCCAGCTGGCAGAGAACTCTTTGTGACCCTTCGCCCAGGGCTGGCCAAATAGCCTTTACTGTGTTAAGCAGCTTAAGTTTAGGATCGGAAGAATAGCAAAAACCTTCCCGCAAAACCAATAAACCAAAAAAAACAAAAGAAAAAAACAAAAAAAAAACCCCTGGGTGACAGCAAGTTTTGGCACAACAGTATCTAACATTTTTTGGTGGGTTACAGATAACACAACACCAAGCTTACGAATATTAAAAAAAATATTCCCAAAGAGTCAAAGGAAAGTCCAAGAAAAGACAACAAAAATTCCTTTTTGTTTGGGTGGTGCACTCTGTTAAGTTTTTCCTTTTGCACAGAAAAGAAGGGCTGAGATTGAAGCCACGCCGACCTTCACATAACATGCCTGGGTTTTGTCAAAGGGCAGCCTAAAACAAGAGAAAATGTTTAATTTTCTTTATTTGAAAGGAAAAATGTAAAACACCAAAGACAGTTATTTTAACAAGTTTTTCTTATGGAAATTAACAAGTTGCTAGTAATGCCACAGGGAAGAGCTAGGGATCCCTGGTGTCATTTTAGGGCTGATGTGCTTTTGGATTATGTTAGAAAGTTGATTTACTTCAGACTAGACCAATGACGTCAGGTATATTTGACTAAACACAGCTGACAGGCAGATTATGTTGAATTACTTCACAGATGTGAGAACCATCAATTAGAAAGAGTGCAGGGCTCAGTGTCCTTTCTTTCAAATAATAAGGACACAGAAAAACTTCAGGTTAGACTAAATTGTGAGTTCATTATGGCCTTACATAAGAGAACACGCATCAGAGAGATGAGGTTATTCTATCCTTACTTAACCTCATAGGTCTAAACTCACCTCAGGCCTTCCCTTCAGGTGTCTGTGCCCCAGGTTCCTTTGAACCTGGTTTTTGATGCTGTAGATGGAGGCTGTCTAGCTTCTGTATATCTTCAGTAAGACCATTTCTAAGATCCTCATTGTTTCTCAGAAATTCTTTCACTACTTCCAGTCGATTTAAGATCTGCAAGAGGAAACCACACAATGTATGGCTTAGAAAATTTTATAGCAGGCTTATAATTCTGATGAAAAACTTACTAGCTTCAAGACTGTCTCTTGCTCACGTGTCCACCAGTAGCTGGTTCTGGGGCTACACAAAGGGGTGTCTGCTTGTCTCAAGTTTTTTTTTTTTTTTTTTTTTTTTTTTGCTTTTAGGGGCCAACATCCGAAATATATAAAGAACTCGTACAACTCAGGTACAACAGGTACATGAAAAGGTGCTCAACATCACTAATCATCAGGGAAATGCAAAACAAAACCACAATGAAATCTCACCATGTGCCTGTCAGAGTGGCCATCATCAAAAAGACAATAGGTAATAGATGCTGGTGAAGATGTGGTCAAAAGGGACCCCCTGTGCACTGCTGGTGGGAATGTAAACTGGTGTAGCCACTATGGAGAACAGTATGGAGGTTCCTCAAAAAAATTAAACAGAATTACCATGAGATCCAGCAATTCTACTTCTAGGAATATATCTGAAGGAAATGAAAACACCATGTGGAAGAGATATCTGCAGCCCCATGTTCATGAGCAGCATTATTAACAACAGCCAAGATGTGGAAACAGCCTAAGTATCCATCGATAGATGAATGGATAAAGAAGTTGTGGTACATATATATACCACGGGATATTATTCAGCCATAAAAAAAGAGGAAATCCTGCATTTGTGACAACGTGGATGGACCTTCAGGGCATTATGCTAAGTGAAAGAAGTCAGAGAAAGACAAATACTGTATGATTTATACGTGGAATCTTAAAAAAAAAAAAAAAAAAAAAAAAAAAAGCCCCAAAAAGCAAACTCAAAGACCAAGAGATCAGAATTGTAGTAACTAGAAGGGGGGATGGCGTGGGGCAGAAAGGGAATGGGAGGGAGGGGATCAAAATGTAACAAACTTTAGTTATAAGATAAAAAAGTACTAGGGATGGAATGTACAACACGATGATTACAGCGAACACTGCTGTGTGATATACAGGACATTTGTTACAAGAGTAAATCCTAAGCGTTAGCATCACCAGGAAAAGTTTTTTTCTTATTTTTTGTTTGTATCTGTATGAGCAGATGGATATTAACTAAACTTACCGTGGTAACCATTTTACAGTATATGTAGGTCAAATCATCATGCTGTATGCCTTAAGCTGCATGTCAATTACATCTCATAAAAATGGGGAAAAAATTTTTAATTCTTTTTGCTTTAAAACTTCCTGCATTTGAAAAAAAAACAAAAACTTCCTGCATTTGTAGGAAAGGGCTATATATCTGTCTCTATCTCTATATGTGTATGTACACACACACACACACACACACACACACACGGGCACACATGTATGCACACATATATATGTATACTGTAATATTAAAACAAAATGATGCCCTTTCATTTGGAATTTAGAGCTGCACATTTATTACTATTGATTATGTGTATATTAAATACTTATAAAATATATGTATGTTTAATAGTAATAAATGTACATGTACAGAATTCAAAATGAACACAGGGGAACAAGGTAAAAAGTCAGTCTTCTTCCCCACCCTGTCCCCAGTCACCCAGCTCCTATCTTCAGAGGGGACCACAACAAAGTTTCTTGTGTTTCTTCCAGAGACTTACATGTGAGCACACATATATACATGTATACATACACATTTAAAAGTTTTTTCACAATAACTATGACACATACACATTTTAAAACACACAAATGGCAGCATACTAGACGCTGTCCCTCAACCGAGTTTTTTTTCTGTGGCAGATTAGAAAGAGTGGCCTCATTATTTTTTTTAATGACTATACAGTATTTCAGTTATGGATGCTTCACATTTTAACATATTATTTCAAGTCTTCTGTTAGGAGCAATAATGCTGGAGTAACCAGAGAATTCATAATTGATTCTGATGCAGTAGATGTGGGGCATAAGCTAAGCCCGCACTCAGGTTATTGTGATGTAGGCACATGAAACAGCCAGATGCTGGATGATGGCGGGATGGGAGGGAGGGAGAAGACTGGCTGTGGCTCGTGGCTAGGACGAACAGGGATCCGGGAGGGCCAGCGAGGAGCTAAAGACTGCCAGAGATCTCCAGACAGGTTAGTTAAGTAGAGGGGAACAGGCTGTTTATTACACAGCTGGAAACAAGTCTACTGCTCCTCAAAGTTACCTGGGCTTTAAATAATAAATCTGGAAGCCATAAAAATGTGAAAGATCACACTGACGACATTACCCCCAGCACACGTTGGTAACTGTGGATACTGCACTGTTAGCGCTTATGCCTGTGCTTGGTACTGGGTTCCCATCAGATGCCCATGACACCGCTGGCTGGGTCTGCGAACTGCACACACTCCAAGATGGAGTGGGGGCCTTCCTCCCCCTCTCCAGAGACCTTCTCATTGGATGACTTGGGCACTGTGATTCTTTTGCTGTGACCTCTTGATCCTCTGTGCCCTCGAAATGTGCTTAAGAGGGGTGATTATTTTAGTTTGGTGGGGTGGCGGGGGCGGTGCAGAAACACAGTCAAAAATTTTTTTAAATTAAGAATAGGAAGACTTCTGCACGTATATATGTAAAGGGAGAAGAGAAAATAGAGATGGAAAAACTGAAAGTACTAGAAAAATCACGGAATGTAGTCAGACAGACTTGGATTTTGAAGCCCAGCTTTACCACTTAACCAGCTGTGTAAGTTTGGGTAAGACACTTGACCTCTCTGATCTCACTTCCACATATGCCAATGAAAGATGAGGCTACCAACACCACCTAGGATTCTTGTGAGCACTAGAAATAATCTACTCCGGGGCGCCTGGGTGGCTCAGTTGGTGAAGCATCCAACTGCGGCCCAGGTCATGATCTCGAGGTTCATGAGTTCAAGCCCCACATCAGGCTCTGCGCTGACAGCTCAGAGCCTGGACCCTGCTTCGGATTCTGTGTCTCCCTCTCTCTCTGCCCCTCCCCTGCTCATGCTCCGTGTCTCTCAAAAATAAACAAACATTAAATACAATTTTTTTTAATAAAAAAAGAAATAATCTACTCCAAGAACTTAGCATTGTGTCTGGTACATTCATTCCACAAATACTTATCAAGAGCCAGTCTACTATGTGCCATGTGCTGCTCTAGGCAAAACATGCTTAGCATCCCCATTCTTCTGCTTAATCCCAAACCCTTGGACTTGTCTTTGACGTCTCTACGTGCCCCCATGTGCGCACCTTCTCACCATACCATGTCTACACTTCTGTCCTGGTCTGAACCCGGTAAGTGCAGGAGCCTCCTTGTGTGTCTCCCTGCTCCTGTCCCACAGCTGCCATCGCAGGACTAAGAGCCTACGTCCTTCTGATGGCTCACGGGCCAATATGACCTGCTTCCTTCGCCTTACTTTCTCTTACCTCCTCACATGCTTTTCTTTCTCTATCCGCACCCCAGCCATCCTGCTCACATCGCTGTCCCCCCTGCCTGAAGGCTCTCCCTGCACATGTGCACATGGCTAATCCTCACCTTTTCCAGGGGGCCAACCTGACCACCCGGTTGCAACCTGATACTCGTCCCCACTCTGCTACTCCTCGTCCCCCATTCTGTGCTTGACACAGTACTTCTTCTAAAGCTGAGAAGCACCGTTTGCTTACTACACTGACTGTTTACTGTCTCCCCCTACGGGGATCTTTGTTTTGGTCACTGATGCACACCAAGCTTCTAGAACTGTGCCTGGCACATAGTAGGTACATGCTCCGTAAGTATTTTCGGGAATATAATAAATGAAGGGTCATTTCAATCCTTTTTCTGACTGAGTCAGGTACATCTGACACTGTCCCTTCTGCTTATGTCTCCCCAGGGGTCTCTGTGGAGATGGTCCCTTCACCAGGGTTTAAGATATCAGGAATGGTTTTAAAGAATGCACAAATTCCTTACATGTTTTTTAGCCACTTACTGCGCTTGACATGCTTTAGCTGAATTAAAAAAAATTTTTTTTTAACATTTATTCATTTTTGAGAGAGGGAGGGAGAGGGGCAGAGAGAGGGACACAGAGGATCTGAAGCAGGCTCCGTGCTGTGAGCGCAGAGCCTGATGTGGGGCTCAAACCCATGAACCGCGAGATCATGACCTCAGCTGAAATTAACAGTCAGCCGCCGTTGATGACATTTTCAATTCACTGCCATTTGGCTTAGCAAATCTTCAGACTTTGGAGGCTCACCCTAAAGAATGTGGATAACCATGTATGGTGTGGAACTTTCAAAAGAGATCAGTTCCACGCATCATGGAAAGCCAACCTTCAAATTCTTTGAGATAATGTGCCAATCAATCCTAACTTACATTTTGATCAATTGAAATATCAAGAGAAATGCCATGGTCTACTGAACAAAAAGCAGGAAAAATGCAAATTTATCAATTCTGTATAGAGGCTTTGGGATGCAGAGGACAGGCCACCCAACCCCAGTTTCCTCTCTGTAAAGCAGAGGTAATGAGGGTTCAGAATTGACAGCTGCCAGCACCTCAGTGATACGACATCTGCAGTGCCGCATGTGGAAAGACACAGGACCAGAGGAGGGAGACCCCTGCGCCAACCCTCACACTCATCTGTTCCTGCCTGCTCCTTGGGGTTGCTGCCTGGCATGTAAAGCAGGGGATATGGTGACCGCCAGGTTCCCTTCCAGCTTCTAAATTACACAGACTCCTGGCTTGAGTGTGCTCCTGTACAGATGCATTTTGCTGTGTGTTACACAGAAAAAAAAGAACCACAGATCTCTCAAGAGAGAAGACAGAGCTAGTGACCACTCAAGGAGCTTGAGTCTGACCCCTCCTCTCCAACCCCATTGTTGTCTTGTTCCGTTCTACACTGCTTCTAACAAAAGCAGCAGAAAGAAAATTGGGGCCGGTTCTAATGGTATTTTATTTTTTTATGTTTATTTATTTTGAGAGAGAGAGAGAGAGAGAGAGAGAGAGAGAGAGAGAGAGAGAGGGCAAGCACACAAATGGGGGAGGAAGAGAGAGAGATGGAGAGAGAGGATCCCAAGGAGGCTCCAAACTGTCAGTGCAGAGCCCAACACAGGGCTCGATCCCACGAACCTTGAGATCATGACCCGAACCGAAATCGAGAGTTGGGTGCTGAACCAACTGAGCCACCCAGATGCCCCTGGTTCTAATGGTATTTTAAAATAAAGTAAGGTAAAACACCCGGGTTTAGAAAATACAAGACTTAACTGTCCTCTTCATCATTGTAAACACCTATGCTGTGCTGGGGTGGGAGCATCCAGAAACCAGTGGTACCCGGTCCCGCTGCTAAATTAGGAGCTCACCAGGCTGAATGAATCATCTAGGTCAAGGTCAGAATGATTAACATATGCATATGGACCAGTAAGGAGCACGGCTTAATGAATGAAATACTTTATAGTAAATAAACACTCTGTGTTTAAAGAGGCAACCAGCAAAACTACTTTGCTTGGATAAGGTACAATGGAGAGGAAAAATGATTTGTCCAAGATTTCCTGGTGATGTAAAATTCCAATCCGGCAAGTACTGGAATACGTCTGAATTTTACGAGAACACTGTTTGCTTTTTTATACCTTGCATGTAACAAAGGGGATTCATTTCTCCTGTATTCCCTATCAGGACTTACGGCCATCATTAGCCTGCAGGGGCCTACGCTGGAAACCTTGTTGATCCTTTGACCCCCTCCTTCCCCACCTCCTTCCAGCCCCATGCCACACTCCAAGTAATATAAGCATCCACTAAGAGCCATCAGCTCTACCCAAGCAATGCCTCCAGAATGCGGCCCCTCCACCGCACCTCTAGTTTCTGTCCTTTCTCCAACCTCGCATGGCTGTGACACCATCCTGCAAGTCTCCAACCTCCAACTACCATGAGTTAACTTTCTAAAAGCCATACTGGATCCATTAGATTAACTCTTTCTGGCCTAAAAACACCCATTGGCTCCCTACTGCTTTTTAGGAATAAGGTCCAAGCCCCTTGGAACAGCACAACAAACCTTTCAAAATACGGCTTCAAGCTACCTGACTGCCCTCGCATCTGACATCTTCTATGCTGGCCTTACCACTGCTCAGGCCCAAGTTATTCTTCTATACCTCTGCAAGTGCTGTTCCTCCTGCCAAGAACACCCTTCCACTCATGCCAGTTTGCCAAACTCTTACGTGATCCTCCTAGTCCTGGCTCAACAGCATCTTCTTAGCAAAGTCTTTTTTTGCAATCCCCTCTCGACCTGCAGAGAATCCCCAGAGCCTTTTGTTCAGAAACCTGTTGGAGCCCTTACCGTGTTGTGCCACTCTGTGCACACATTAGGCACTCAGATGTCTGCTGATTGAGGGAAAATATTTGTTTAAAGGTTGTGTTAGTCTGTGTCAAAAGAACATGCATTTCTGGAAATGATCGGACTTATAAATCAGAAACATAACTGGCAATATGTTGAAACAAGGTACTCTTCCTCCCTGGTGCCTTTCTTTGGTCTACTCGCACAGAGAATAGGATACTTTTTTTTTTTTTTTTTTTTTTACCTCTTCAGGCAACACGTCTTGTTCTTGTGCTTGAAGATAGATCTCTTGAAGTTTCTCCTTTAGTAATTCCACTTCTATTTCATTTACTTGGCTCTCACTCAGGTAAACTCCTGTTTCATATTCACATCCATCTAGCTGATCTTCTGCAGGGATGTGAACAGCCCAGTCAGATGTCAACAGCTGTTTGAATCATCGAACAAATATATGAATAATGGAATGGAAAAGATGTTTCACCGGATTGCTCAAAGAATTTATAACTAAACCTCTTTGACTGTGTCCATTTTAGTAATATCTTGTGACCACAGAAAAGCTTCTTAAGCCCAGCACAATTCCGCATTTCGTATCAACATTTTTCCCCCTGCTTACATTTTAAAATTTCATTTAAATCTAACAAACTTCAAATTCTAAATGAGTGACTGGAGTTGCTTTTTTCCCTTAGTTTGTTTTTTTTTTTAATGTTCATTTATTTGTTTTGAGAGAGAGAGACTGTGCATGCACGGGGGAGGGGCAGAGACAAGGGGAGAGACAATCCCAAGCAGGCTCCACGCTATAGCATGGAGCCTGACGTGGGGTTCGATGCCACCAACCTCAAGATCATGACCTGAGTGGAAATCAAGAGTCAGACACTTAAACCAACTTAGCCACCCAGGTGTCCCTCTCCTTAGTTCTTTATGCCAGAACTGTTAAATCTGATTTTTACCTGTTCTATTCTGGCATAGGCTGCCACAATCTCTGGAATATTCTTGAATTCATTCAGAAAATTTTGGATCTTCATCTGAAAATCTCGAAGCCACAGAGAAGACACTTTCATCTCTGAAGAATGCATGATCTCATTACGACATCTAATCACCTACAGAAAGGCAAAAAAAGAAGGTTTCAAAGTCAAATGATGGGGTAAATGGAAATTCTGGACTTCCCAAGAAAAACTGCAGAAAGGCTTTGTTAATTACGAAATCCACAAGGCTTGAGGGGGATGTTTGACCGCCTGCTACTTGGAGCAAGGAGTGAGAAATACAAACAGGCCTACAACTATTGTCGGCTCTTGAAATCTTGTGACTGGCTGGTTATCTCTTACACAACCTCCCAAATCTCTAAACTTAAAACCACCTGCCAAGGGTGCCTGGGTGGCTCAGTCACTTGAGCAGCCGACTTGGGCTCAGGTTGTGATCTCGTGGTTTGTGAGTTCAAGCCCCACATTTGGCTCACTGCTGTCGGCGCAGAGCCCACTTCGGATCCTGTCTCCCTCTCTCTCTGCCTTTCTACTCTCTCGCTCTCTCTCAAAAACAAACAAATAACTAAAAAAAAAAACAAAAACAAAAAAAACCACTCTCATCAAAAACAAACAAACAAACAAACAAGAAAAACCACCTGCCAAAGACAAGAGAATTGGTTACTGGCTCTACGTATACCCAAAGGCTGAAGCAGACAATGCAAAAAACTCTTTTAAATATTGTTGGAGCTCCAGGAAGGTGGGCGAAGGGGGTGTTTTGATGTGGCAAGTCTGATGAAAACAAAATCAACTTTTGCCTATATTGTATAACAAATGCTTCTGTCTCATTGTGTATTAGTATACAATTCACATAAAGTCTTCCACGTTCTTAGCTAAAAGATATGAAGAGGTCGACTTCGTACTGTGACAGTTTTTGTCTGCTGATATTATGAAAGATTCTCAGTTCTTCCAGCTGCTAGCATGCCAGCAAAATACACGTGCATTTTCTCTATATGTTATATATAATCCAGGTACGTTGTATACTCTTTTCGACAACCCTCAGACTAATCAATGTGCGAGAGCTTTTCTCTGGTGAAACAGAGAAAGTCTAAATCCCCCAGAGGAAATCTGACAAGCATAGTGATCTATTCAGAGACTGCTTGTCTGTTAGGGTTAGCCAAAGAGATTCAGAAGGGCAGGATTCAAATGCTGGCACATGACCGACAGAGTGATGCACTCCTCTCTGTTTTATTATTTTTTATTTTTTAAACGTTTTATTTTTTTAAGTAATCTTTACACCCAACGTGTGGCTCGAACCTACAACCTCGAGATCAAGAGTCACATGCTCCACCGAGTGAGCTGGCCAGGCGCCCCTATTTTTTTTTTTTAATATGGAAAATTACCTGACTTCTGTTTATGGCAGACCAGGGGAGAGAAATTGGTGGCTCATCTATTTTAGTAGTGAACAGAAGATCAAGGTGTTGGGAAACTTCAATGAGGGAGAACTCAGGGGCCAGTCTCGTACCTGCATTCTCATAGGGGTTCTTGGACACACAGAAGGTGCATGCGACGTGGGCCCCACTAGCCCGCTTAGTGTTGCCAACCTTGAGCCAAAGTCTAACTTTCCCTGCACGACACTGTTCTGGGGAGAGACCGTCTGCTACGTGGGTGTGCGCACGGCTGCTTGAGCACCACAGGGTGTCTTTCTCAGCTGCCCTTCACAGCACCGACCCGACTGACTCTCACTGGATGACTTTATTTTTATTATTATTTTTTAATGTTTATTTATTTGAGTGAGAGAGAGGGAGAAAGAATGAGTGGGGAAGGGGCAGAGAGAGGGGGGGATAGAGCATCTGAAGCAGGCTCCAGGATCTGACCTGTCAGCATCTGAGCATGATGTGGGGCTCGAACCCACAAACTGTGAGATCATGACCTGAGCCGAAGTTGGACGCTTAACCAACTGAGCCACCCAGGGGCCCCTCACTGGATGGTTTTACATGTGACAGCTCTTACCTCTGTGACTTTCTTTCGATCAATCATGAAGTGATCACAGGAGTTGATGAGGCTTAAAAGGGCAACGGCATCACATTCCTCAGGGCCTGTTTTGTCTGCCAGTCCTCGGGGCATGAAGGCCTAGAGTAGGGGAGGCACAAGGGACACCTGAGTCTCCTCCAACCCTAGGAACCGGTGGGCAAATGTTACTTGCCTGTTTCCCAAATGCTGATTGGAATGTTCTTACTGCGGTTTCAAGGTAGAGCCTCGTGAGTCCAAAACACAGGTTGGGAAAGAGTGTCAGAGCTAAGGCTTGGCCAAGTGTGATAACCGAAGCGTTGCTCTATCTATCCCTCTGCTATCAGAAATACTTCAACACTTGGCATAACTGTCCTTTCCTAATGGTGGACAAGCAGGAAGCATAGGTAGAAAGCAGCCCTTTTTTTCCCCCCTCTTTTCCTTCCTGAGGTTTCAGTGGCTGAATTGTTAAAGAAGATTTAAAATTTAAAAGTGATAGTTACTCCCAAGTGAGCCTGGGCTTTGGAGTGTGATAGAGCCAGGTTCACATCCCACCTCAGCCACCTGCCAACTTGGGTGACCCTGGGCGAGTTACTTACCCTCAGAGTCCTCATTGGTAAGTAGGGGATAACTGTCCTCGTCTACTTCGAAGGATGTTGTGAGAATTACATGAGTTAATGCAGGTGAAGGACGGTGTCCGGCACACGGTAAACCAACAGGCCATAAATGTTGGCAATTACCGTGCTGATAGTGCAACGTGAGCATGACCTACCTAAGAGTTGCAGATGGGATCCTAGGGTTTGAGATACTAGATATATCAGAAGGGCCTCGTTCTAGTGTGATCTTGCCTTCTGTAGGATTTTATGGCACAGACCCCCAAAATGGTGTCACAGCAAGGCTTGGGCATATTTCTCTCCTGCAACAGTTCCAAATTTACATCTGAATGCAATAATTTTACCAAGCTCAGCAGCTCAAGAGTACATTCCTGCCAAGGAACTAGAAACGATGACATAAGCAAAATTACTTGCAATAAGAACTCTAAATAAAGAGACCTATTTTCCTGAAAACAGACACATTTCAGTAGGCAGGCAACCACATTTCCTATAGTGCTGCTCATAACGGTATTACAGAAAGGGCTTGTGGTCGGTGCCAACACACCCCAAGGAAAGTCATGGCTATGTTCCTGATGGTGGTGGAATCCTCCACTGGAGCCTCACACAATTAAGAACTTTGGGGGACGCCTGGCTGGCTCAGTCGGTTAAGCATCGGACTTTGGCTCAGGTCACGATCTCACAGTTTGTGAGTTCGAGCCCCGTGTGCTATGTTGAGAGCTCAGAGCCTGGAGCCTGCTTCAGATTCTGTTTTTCTCCCCCCCCCCCCCCCCCCTTCTCTCTGCCCCTCTGCTCATGCTCGCTCGCTCTCTCTCTCAAAAATGAATAAACATTTAAAAAAAAGATACAGTAGCCAGTACCACTGTCTTTTCATGTCTTAACAGCCACTGACTTGCTGATCCTCTGAAAGTCTATAGTGGATGCTACAATGTTTACAAAGAAGTTAACTTATCACAGCCAAAGCAGGGCAGTAAAACTGGAAAAAAAAAAAAACCAAAAAACCCACCACCATCATCAACAAAAAACACTTCAGCTCCTGCTGGGAGGATAATCCCAAAGTTAAGAAGGGGTCTTAGGTGCCTCAAAACCAGGCATAGTTTTTCTATTACAAGGAATGTCCCAGCTGGCATTTTCTTGACAGTATAAAACTGTCTTTCCCACGTTAACGTTTTATTCTAGGACTTATTCCCTTTCTTCAGAACTAGAAGCCAACAGCGAGGCTTTGCTGCCTCCTTGCCACTGAAAGGAGTTTCTTAAAATGGTGTTGCATGCCACCGTGTTCCAGATGTCAAAGGCACGTGGTGGGAAACACTGGTTACTTGCCTCTCACTATCCTCTACTGCGTGTTCAGTGAGTAGGGGGAGATGAAGTTGGAGAAACAAACGGGCCAGATTGTGCTCGGCTTTACTGGCTCTGGAAAGGGGTTTGGAAGTTTATTCGAAGGATATCAGGAAGCCATGTGAGGGTTTTAGGCAAGGGAAGAAAATAAGCCAATTTACCCCTGAACACCACACATCCTGCAGTGTGGAGAATGGACCAGAGGTGACCACACATGACCAGAGCAGCAAAGGTGACTGGGATGGAGGCTGCAGCCAGAGGCCAGGCAGGAGAGGTGAGAGTTGTGACGTGGAGATGGAGCAAAGCATCCAAAACTATTGTGCAGGTGTAAACAAGGGGGTGGAGAGGGAGAGATGAATTGAGGGTGGTTGTAGGTAGTTGCTGCTGGAGTGTGGCCGTGGGTTTGGTGGTGGGGGTGGGGGGTGGTGGTGGTAGAGATGAAGAATCCTGCTCGAGGAGTAAATACAAAGTCCCCAGGAGGGAATAAGGAGAGGGGTCGAGCACGCACTTGCATATGGGAAGGGCCAGGGGTACGAAATGGGGAGCCATTAGCATAAGGGTAGTCTTTAATGGTGAACTCCATGGCCGGGGTGATATCACCAGCAGAGGGGGAGGGGGACAGAAGAGGCCTGAGAAATGTCCACCGAGGACCAGGAGGAGGCCGAGGAGGAGGAAGAGCCAGAGAGAGATCAGGAAACCTGTGGGGGAGAATGATGTCACAGAGCCACAACTGTTTCAAGAGTGGCCAGGGGAGCCAAATGCCTGAGAGGTAAGAAAGATGAGGCTGGAGAACTGGAGGTCAAGTGTGCCGACAAAATAGATGCAGTGTGCTGGGAGGGGCAGAAGCCACGGTGGAATGGGTTGAGGAGTGACCGGGAGCTGAGGGAAAGACAACAGGCATAAAACCCTTTCTGAGACGCTCTGCTGGGCATGCACATGGGAGGCAGGCAGAGAGATGGGGAGAGTGCTAGAGGGAATGGCTCAAGGGAAGCATTTCTTTCTTTTAAAATTTTATTTTCCAAGTATCTATTCAAGCTTTTTTTTTTTAAACGGCTTTATTGAGATATAATCCACATACCATACAATTCACCAGTTCAAAGCATACAGTTCTTTCCAACAATGTGAATGGATCTTGAGGGCTTTATGCTGAGTGAAATAAGTCAGAGAAAGACAAATATTGTGTGATCCCACTTCTATGTGGAATCTAAACCAAACCAAAGCAAAAACCCAAGCTCAGCGATACAGAGAACAGATCCAGAGAACAGATCGGTGGTTTTCAGAGGTGGGGGGTGGGAACGGGCAAAATAGGTGAAGGGGGTCGAAGGGAACTGACTTCCAATTATAAAATACATACGTCCTGGGGATGTATTGTACTGCATGGTGCCTGCAGTTAATAATACTGTGTTGTATTTGAAAGTAGCTGCAACAGCAGATCTTAGAAGTTCTCATCACAAGAAAATAAACTTTTTGTAACTATGTATGGTGATGTGGCCAATCACTCCATACTCCTATCAAACCCTTCTGTTGCACATCTAAAACTGATACAATGTCATATGTCAGTTACACCGTGATACAAAAAACGTACAGTCCAGTGGTTTTTGGTATATTCACACGGTTGTGCAACCATCACCAGTTCGTTTTAGAACATTTTCATCACCCCAAGGAGAAGCCCTCTACCTCCATTCGCTATCACTTCCCTCTTACCCCCAGGCCCTGGCAACCACTAACCTTTTATCTCTACAGATCTGCCCATTCTGGACATTTCATATAATATATGCCTGGCTTCTTTCACTTGGCATAATGTTCTCAAGGTTCAACCAACTTCATTCCTTTTATGGCTAAGTAACACCTCATTATATGGACAGGCCACATTTTGCTTATCCATTCATCAGCTGATGGACATTTGTGTTGTTTCCACATTTCGGCTATCGTGAATAGTGCTGCTAGGAACACTCACACACAAATGTGTGTGGTTTTTGTGTGGATGTATATTTCTAAATTCATTCAGTACAAACCTAGAAGTGGAATTGCTAGGTCATGTGGTAACCCTATGTTTAATCTTTTCTTTCTTTTTCAAAAAAAAATTAAATAAACTGAGGCAACGTTAAAGCTATTTGTATGGTGATGGGACTAAGCTGACAGGGAGAAAGAGTGGATACTTGAAGACTGAAAGTCTGTGGGTAGGTGGGAGGGAACGTGGTCTGACACACAAGTGGAGAGCCAAGGCGGTAAGAGATGCCCTTCCAACTCTAGCAGAAGGAAGACGGTGCACATGGAGATAGGCTGATAGGTCTGGCAAAAAGATGCAGAAGCATGTATCTGAGGGCATGCATCAACTCCAGGAAAAAAGTCAGCAGCTGGGGGTGAGGGTGGAGGAGTGGAAGCTTACAGAAGGAAAGGCAGCAACAGCTGTCTCCAGAAACAGGAGCCCTATACACAGGCGAGGCCAGAGCGTTGGGACTCGTGATCAAGAACTAAAAGGGATACCAGTCAGCTAACCTTGGGGTGCCTGGGTGGCTCAATGGGTTAAGCGTCTGACTTCTGATTTCTGTTCAGGTCATGATCTCATGGTTTGTGAGTTTGAGCCCTCTGCCCTTCCCACACGCTCTTTCTCTCAAACTAAATAAATAAACTCAAAAAAAAAAAAAAAAAAGAAAGAAAGAAAGAAAGAAAAAAAAAGCCTGGGTGCCTCAGTCGGTTAAGGGTCTGACTTCCACTCAGGTCATGATCTTGCATTGACTTTGGACCCTGTGTTGAGCTCTGTGCTGACACCTTGGAGCCTGGAGCCCACTTCGGATTCTGTGTCTCCTTCTCTCTGTCCCTCCCCCGTTCACACTCTTTCTCTCGGTTTCTCTCAAAAATAAATGAAAGAAAGAAGGAAAGAAAGAAAGAAAGGAAAGAAAGGAAAGAAAGGAAAGAAAGAAAGAAAGAAAGAAAGAAAGAAAGAAAGAAAGAAAGAAAGAAAGAAAGAAAGAAACCAGTCAGCTCCCTCAACAGATTATTCCCCTGAGCACAAACAGATTATAGTGTTATCAGGGTTGGGGGTGGGTCATGCAAGTTCAGAGAGGAGAAAAGAGGAGGGTGTGGCTGGGAAGAGAATATAAATACTCTGGTAGGACTGGAAGGTCTTTTGATGACAGCAACAGAAAGGGGCATGAACAGGTGGCAAGGGCTTCAAGAGGATTCCAAGGGTATGAAAGCAGCAACAAAGACCAAACAGGTAAGGGACAGTCACAGTCAAGGGTAGAATTTTGGGTTTCTTTCTTTTCTGGGTAAAAGTTGGCAAGTCTATGGTGGCAACAACAACAACAACAACAAAAAAAAAAAAATGGGGAAGAGGGTGTAGACGTGGTGGGTTTATGGGTCCACAATAGCCACCAGCCTGGTGGCCACTGATCAAGTCCAACTTCCTCATTTTTGAGGTTAGGGTACAGAGGCTGGGCTACTGTCACACAGCAGCAGCTGAACTGGGACTCTGATCCCTGCTTTCCAGGCACCAAGCCTGTGCCTGGCTGCTAATTAGTATGTAGATTGACTGCAAAAATTAATTTGTGTTAGGAAGTGACGTTGCCCCTCCCCACTCCCTACAGGGCTTCTGGCAAACATCAAAAAGTTCTTAAAAATTCCCCAATTGTCTCAGCTAGTAAGTCATAGTGCAAAGATCTGAAAACAGGCCTAATAGTCTTCTATCTGGCTGCTCACCGCGACCTCCTCAAAGTTTTACTCCTTAGCTGGGCCTGTGCTCATGATGCTCACTCTACATCTGGTGTCGGCATCTCTTGTCGAAATTTTCCTTATAGCCAGTAGCAAACTCAACTGCCTTGTTGGCAGAAAGGTAGAAGAAAGCTTCTACTTCCCTAACCTAGGTTAGATCCAGTACAACAGCCCTGAACCTCGTAAACACTAGACCCTATATCAAACACCCTTTCCTCTCTCCTGCATCTGTTTATGAGGCTCTGGGCTTCAAGTGACCAGTTACCTGGTGGGTCACCTCCTATCCTCCCGAGCAGGTGCTTACCTTGGCCACCTCCCAGGCGTCGACGGGCCACCGGCCCGGTCGGCAGTTTCCCCAGTGGACGTCTCCATTCCTGTTGGTGTGGTGTTTCAAAATCTCCTGTTTCCACTCTGCGCATACCTGACACTGAGGCTGAAACTACAGGGGGCGGCGGTGAGAAGGGGTCCCGGGCGGAGGGGTGCTGTTTTGGGCAAGTGAACGAGGACCGTTGCGGTCGGCCCCGCCCCAGGGAGGGCTCGGGACACCGCGCTCGGGGACCAGGACAGGGGATAGGGTGCGGCGGTCAAGGTCCCCGGGCCGGGCCTCACCTGGCGAGCGCGCGGGCTGCACCGAGAGCCGCTGCAGCAGGTGGCGCGGGGGCCCAGGTTGGGGGCGGCGGCGAGCAGGCCGCGGTGGAAGGCGACCACCTCGCGGGCGACGAAACCCTGCAGACAGCCGCGCAGGAGCAGCAGGCAGTGGCCCGCCTTCACCCAGTTCTTGTACTCGGCGCAGTTGAGGCGCGCTGCCAGCTCAGACAGCACCATGTCCCGCTCGAGCCCAGGAGGCAGCGGGGCGAGGGGCGGGGCGGGCGGCAGTGCGCAGGCGCGGAAGCCTGGGAAGACGCCGTCGGCGGCGGCTGCGCAGTGGGCGGCGGCTGCGCAGTCGGCCTGGCCCCGCCTGGAGGCAGGCCCCATGTGCACGGCGAAGGGAGGGGGTTGAGCTCCTCGCGCAGCCTCCTTGATCCCTGGGCGGAGCCTTCTGGCTTAACCCGTAAGTGCACCACCCCAGCGTTAGGGGACCGCAGACGCCTAATTCCTTTATCAAGTGCTTGCCCAGAGAGCCTGTACCTGAAACTCTTCCGCCCTCTAGTCTATTTCCCCAAACTGAAACCCTGCCAGTCCCCGATTCGACTCCCCCTCCTGGTGTCCGTGCCTCTTTTATTGTAGAGATGTGTAAGGTGCTCAAGGTACACTTCTTGAATTACAGATGTTCCTTGCATTATACAATTCTATGAAGTTTATTTAGTTCCTAAGCCCACACATTGGCTGTGGCAAATAAGGGCATTAGTGCGGTGTGACCGCCGGCTGCCTGTACCACGCATCTACCATGCTCCTGCAGTGTGCCAAGGTGACACAAAGTTCAAAAACATCCGCCACTGGGCCATCTAGCAGAGGCAAACAGGGACGACGCATGCCCTGGATCCTGGAGGGCTGCACTGCCCTGAGCCCGGTAAGGGCTTCTTCCACTATGGTCCTGAAGCATCCAGCTTAGATGATTATTTAGTACTCTCGGTTATAATTAGCGCTTCTTACATAAGGCAGTCTTAGTTAAGCTCCGAATACGTGTAATGAGGGTCAGAAGGTAATGGACTGTCAACCCCATGTGACAAGAGGTCCTTTCAGTTTTAGTTGCTTTTTAGTGAGCTTCTTGAGCTTGGAAAAGTGTTAAAATTGTGTGGGGTCAAAGGCTCTGGCGGAAGAGCCTACACAAAACTTTCCCCTGACTTCATGGTTAAAACAAAGTGGCACAGTGTGTAGGAATGCTAGCTCTGGACTCAGACTGCCCCCTTTTAGCTGTTTGATGTTAAGCAAACTTAATTTTATCTCAGCAAATTTGAAACTTCATTTCTCTGGGCCTCAGTTTACTCGTGTGTAAAAGGAGGATATTAATACATATCCCACTGAGTTGATGGGAGGATTAAACACACACTGAAATACTTAGGCCAGTGCCTGACAATAGTAGCTCTCGGTGAATATTAGCTCTTATTTTATATTGATCTAAATGTGCCTTTCCATCAATGTCATATTCCTGGGCAAGGTATTTGAATAAATCACTTGGCCACTTGGAAGTGGAGGCGACTTAAAGAAGATTGTGAGATATGATGTCCTGGGGTTGTGCAGCACAATGCTGTCTGGCCTCTTATTTTCTCTTAATAACCTCGATACTAAATCCATCCAAAGTAAACTTCAAATCATTCCCTTAGACATACTGTCCACTCCCATGAAAGGAAATGAAAGAGAAAATTCCACAAGAAATAGTGAAACACACATGAACATTTTCCCTTTCCCTTAAGTTTCTGGTAAGTTCTTAAAATTTTCTGTATACTGATTTTAGATCAAGAACACCTGGCAGGGGGGCACGCCTGGGTGGCTCAGTTGGTTAAGTGTCTGACTTTGGCTCAGGTCATGATTTCACAGCTCATGAGCTTGAGCCTAACATCGGGCTCTCTGCTTGTCAGCGCGGAGCCCACTTTGGATCCTCTGTCTCCCTCTCTCTCTGCCCCTCCCCGGTTCATGCTCTCTCCCAAAAATAAACATTAAAAAAAAAAAAAAAGAACACTTGGATAATAAATATTAAAGTAAAATATAACAGGTAGTACTTGGAGGGGAAAAGTCATGAAAGAAAGGAACTTTTTATATAGAAACTAGATTCCAAATTATAGCAAAATTATACTTCTTGAAGTTATCAAATTAATCATGGTCCAAAGAATGACTAATAGACTGTTAGTGTCCTGTGGCTGAACGAGTTACTGTATTAACTGCAACACCGTTATTAGTGGTATTTACATTCATTATCATGTATATTTTAGTTTCTGCTTGCAGTAGCTGAGGGTAAACTTTCAAACATTAAGGTTCAGCCCCTGTTACTAATAACTTGATATGTTCTGTTGAATTTTTCGCTTTCTTCCTAATTCTGAAAGTATTTCTGTACATTCCAAAACATCATTTCCACAAATGAAAAAAAGAAGGTGGCAAATCAGGACCAATTTCTTCTTTTGAGATCAAGCTAATACTAAACCAGACTATTATCCAAAATATCCCCGTGAAAATTAACTAGAGAGTTGGTAGTTCTCTGAAACTTGTATAAATTTATTACCAAAATTACTAAAATCACATTGAAAACACCTTAAAGTTAAGACCCAAACCACCTATCAGAAAAAAAAAAAAAAAAAAAATCACTATAGGCATCCAGTCCCTTTGATTGAACCTGGGTAACAAAAGAGGCAAAGGACATGGTTTGTCATGGAACCTAAGATTTGAATGCTAGTATTTTCAAAGCTTTAATAAAGTATATACCGATTCCAAGTCCCAAGCATATCAAAATTCATATCATGGGTTTACTCTTAAGCAGCAAAAGCAAATTCTGCTCACTGAATCCTATCTTTTGATTTGCACAAGGCATTCAGAGATGAGTTATAATCAGGAAAAAAAGTGTCCACTGAATGCATCATGTTTAAAAATACAATTAATGTCTTGAAACCACTTAAAAGGGAGGATACCTGAAAAGCTTACTCTACTTGTAAAATTTGAGACAATATTGTCCTGCAGATAAAAATACATTTCTTGTACATACATGTAGATTTCTACATGAAAGAAAGGACTCAGCTCCAAATAGGAAAGTGCTGACCCTTGATAAAGACATCGTAGATTGCCAAACTGACGTGATTCCCATTATAAGGAGAACTGAAAACTGAAGGATAAAGGTTAAAGGAAGGATAAAGTTCAGTCACCTGCTCCTGAATAGCACAGAGCTTGGCAAGAAGGAGGGGATAAAGGTAGAAATAAGACACAGAAGAAAGGCAAAGAAGGCCTCAGTTCTGACCAGAAGTGAATGGAGAATCAAGCAAAGTTGAGAACAGACATAACTGCAGTGAGATGTTTGAAACTAGAATTTGGTAGTTGATAGTTAATAGAAGCTCGAATCATCTTAAAGGGGAATTAGAACATCTAAAATTTACTGGAGGGTCAATATTACAGTGACCAGATAATTCAGTGTAGTATTATCATATAAAAAAACTTTCCCAAATAACATTTAAGTCACCAGAAGACCTTTGCTTCTGATTGCATTCTTTGAAGCTTAAAAAGGTTCCTGACTGGGAGAGAGCACAGTGCTCCAAAAGGAAACTCTGCTGAGATGTGTCAGCACCAGAAACTCCATGTGACCCTGGATGGGCACTGGATCTTGGATTCTTCAAAGTGGGGGGACTGTGCCAGGTTTCTTCCAAGCAAAACATTGTACCGTTTTGGTGACAATGAATTAAGTTGGGATTGTGTAGAATAACCCCAATTTTGGTGGGGAGGCAAGGGGGAGAGGTTAATAAGCAAGATAAAGAAATGTCACAGAAATTTCATGCAAGGGTAGGACATCCAAGTTCTGTGTTTCCTATTAAATGCTGTATGCAGAAGCATCCTGTAAGCTAAATTTGCCTAACAGAAAAAAGTTCCCGTATCTTTAATGGATGAGAATGACTGCAGTAATTTGGGATCCTTGATCAATATGAACTACTCACTGTCTCTTCTCAAAGACTGGTTCCTTCTTTTTTACCCAAATCCTACACTAAAAGACAACTAAGGTGCAAAATGTTCACCATGGGTCAAGTTAGGAATGTTTGAAGAAAATAAATTAACCTTGAAACAAAGAAGCGGATGTTTTTGGTAAAATTCCAGACATGTATCATTAGAAATTAACTACTGGCCCCACCAGGTGAAAGATGAAGGGAGGCCCTGAGAAGTCTATAGAGCTGATATACACACAAGTGAGTGTCACTGTTTTTTTTTTTTAAACCTAGTTTTATTAAATATTGCTGCTTTGGGATGTGTTTATAACAACTCCCAGAACATTTTCATGTAAGGATTCAAAGCGGGCATATTAAAATACAGCTTCAATATAAAGTTTATCACAGTTTTACAGTATTCAAAAAAGACAGACCTGCCTTAAAAAACAAACAAAAACCAAAAGAAGGACTATTACACCCAAAACATAAGAAAACAATTAAATAAACAAGTTTGGCATTTCCATAACTTTATAGTATAAAACAGAATATTAAATCTATTACTGGCAAGCGGACACTGATGTTTTACCTAGTTTGAAATGTGTCCCATTTAAACACACTATACAAGTTCACTATACAAAAGATTGATGGTCTTTTTGATCAAAGAAGTGCACCCTGAAAATTTTTGCCAGTTTAGAATATTTATCTCTAAAAGTCAAAAAAGTCCTTTTTCTTTTTAAACTGAAGGCTAAATTCAGATTTTTTTTTTTTTTTTTTTTTTTTTTTTTGCTGTTTTGTCTCATTTGTCAGCCTTCCTGGTTTAAAAACAATAGTGTCTATGGACGCCCACCAGGGGGCAGTGTAAGATTAGCCATTAAATCACGAACAGCTGCAAATATTGTGCATTCACCTGCAACAGAGAAAAATGGTCATTAGCTATTCGCAATACAGGAAAGATGATGTCAACACACCGGTGGGGGTAGGGATAATTAAATCTAAAAATCATATTAAATTAAATTTAATTTAAATTTAATCAAATTAAATTAAATCTAAAAATCTAAAATCAGAAAGAACTTTAAGGGTCAAAATAAAAGACTAAATTTTAACTGCACAGATTATAGGGGATTAAGCTTTTGTGTTAAGTATCAAATGATACTTGGTTAGGGTTTTGTTTTCCTCATGGGGAAATTCTGGGTAAGTCCCAGTTAGGTGTGAACGTAGTAAGATAGGCCTAGAGTTTCTCCATAGAAACACTGGAGCATTGGATAAGCCTTTAAAGTTGGGTTTCAAGGCTGCGGACAGCTTGTTTATGCATTTTGAAGCTAATGCAAAGATCTAGTTCATATTTGTGTATCAGCTACAACATCTACGATGTCCTTCTAATGTCGCTTCAAAGACCAGATAAAAATGTCTAACGATAGCACTGTCCAGTAGAACTTTCTGCACTAATGGAAGTATTCTAGATGTGCACTATGGCTAGTGTGACCGAGGAACTGAATTTTAAATTTTATTTCATTTTAATCAGCTTAAATTTAAAAAGCTACATGTGGCCAGTAGTGACAATTATATTGGACAGTGCAGTTCTGTGACATATATTGGATTTTTCTCAAAATTAACGAAAATGACAACTTCTGGAGTTCAACATTAAATTCAATGGAAAAAAAAGTGATTTTTCGTAAAAGCACTTCACTGGGAGGGGAGAAGTAATGGGTTCGGAGGGGGGGAGGGGCGCTGAAGTATGGCACACCAACAATCCAAAAACAAGACTTGCTTGCGGGTGGAGGGGAGGCTAATCATTCATCCTTTCGATTTCCCCTTTGCTGAAAGAAACCAAAGACCCTGCCTCTTACTTCTTGTGAACATGACATATATTTAGACATAATCAACTGAAACCAGCTGTAAATAATATAAACCAAAAGCTGGCTCCCTGTCCTGGAGCATGGCCTGGTGCTACAGTGGCTACAAGTGAGAGAACCAGGGACCCCAATTGAATAATGAATGGCCTTTTGGCCAAGGGTGGGATGTGCAGTGACCCTGTGCAAGTTACTGCACGCTTCTTTCCAACCGGTACAGAAAGAAAATGAAACCCAAAGTTTGCACCGTCTAAGGTAGAAATTAAAAAAAAGGAAAGAAAAAAAAAAAAAAAGAAAAAGAAAAACCCTCCCAAAACATCCCAACAATTTCTCAAATAAAAGGAAAAGTTATATCCTTCTTTTTCGTTTTTAAAAACACATTTTCATTATTGGTAGGTAGAAAAACTTGTTTGATCCCAATAGGATCAAAACATTCTTTCCTCTTAATTGTAAATTCCACAAGACATAATAATGATAATCATCTGCTGGTGAAGGAATGGCGTTATCATCAAAGTTCTACTGGATTGCTACTTTGAAAATTCTTTTAGCTTTAAACTTTGATTTTTAAGGACCTATTTTTAGCTGAAAGAAGAGATAAGTCAAAGGATGAAAGCAGAAAATTGTAAGAAGTGGAAGAAGTATTACAACAAAAGAAGCATACCCTTCTCTACTGCCCAGTTCATTCCTTATAAACTATGCTTGAGTGAAAACTTGCCGATGTTATACAATATGGAGAAATAAATGGCTACAAATAGAATTTCTCCCATGATTCCTGTCTCTAGTAAAATTTTGACACTGTGGTACCTAAAAATGTTTCAGAGAACAACTTTCCCTCATTTAAAAACATAAATCTGTTATCGTACTATTCTGAACAGAAAGCTACACAGGACCTCCTTAATATTAGATATAAGCAAATTTAAATGTAAATTTAATTTCCTGAAAATCAGAAACAAGGAAAATGGAAGAAACGTTCTCTTTGCTGAGCTTTTATGTGTTGTAACCAAAAATTTAGCACTGCCAGGAGGTGTGTGTTAAGTGTAGGCTACTATGGTATCGAAGGGACCTTGTTTATCTGCCAGAAACATTCAGGTTTCCTTGAAAATGTTGTTTGAGAGCTTCCTTGTGCACTTGGTGAAAAGGTTCACTTGCACCCACCTGACACTTATATAAGAAGCCCAAAAAGCAGTGATGCCATTTGTATCAGTTTTTATTCTTCACAAAACATTTAGAAGATACAGAACTTTGAATGATAATATTCTATTCATGATTGAACCATGAAGTATGAGAAACCGACATGCATTTCAACTGGTGATGTACAGAGTGGCAGGTTATCGATGGTAGTAGGGCAGGAATTCACGGCCATGAAAAGTCTATCATCCTAACCTAGGGCTCTGTGGCAATGTGTGCTATGAACACAAGCTTCTGGCATTAGCAGCTGGGTCAGTCCCGATAGTAAATCACTAACGAAAATGAAGTCCAGGCAGCAGAGACATGGACAAAAATGAAGAACCAGTGAGAAAGGAAGAAAGCGACAGGCAGACGTTAAGAGGGCCACAGCAATCAGCGCTCTAGTACTAGGATTGGGGGTGGGGTGGGGAAGGAGGTGGGGTGGGGGGAGGAGGAGGAGGAATCTCTCAAAAGAACTCTTATAACATATATGCAATACAATAGCATGTACCGGTCATGTACCTTGTCGCGGTGGGTTCATCTCTGCAAACCTCTTCAGAATGTTGCTGACCATCATGGGCGCAGCAACAGAAGAGTTCTGCTGTCTGGGAATGTCTGCCTGTTGGGTGGTGCCTGAGGCCATGTCATAAATGATTGGAACTATAATACTAACAGGCTCTTGGGGAGGGACCGATGTTTTCTGAGTTAGTTGAAGCTGAAGACACACAACACATACAAAGAGAATAAAAACGTAGTAAGAAAAAACATTTGCCTAAATTTATCAAGGGTACTATCATGCACTCTATCAGATTAAGTTACCTCAGGCAAAAGAAAATGAAGTAGGACAAGAAAAGTGACAACTGAGTATTATGCTTAAGATACAACGGTGCCACACAATTATCTGGTTCAGTAAATTTCTGTTCTTACTAAAGGAACCAGGATTACGTCAAGTCTAAACTGACAATTAAGGAATCTGAGCCTATGTTTGGCAGCAAAGGGTAATCCTGCAGTTATCCCGAAGTTGTTCTACTATCCTCGCACGGCTTTTGCCTCAGGGGCTCTGCGCGTGCGCGTACACACACACACACACACACACACACACACACACACACGCGCGCTGGACGGTACTTACAAAAAAAAGCATTTTGGATTTCAGCACCACAGCAGGCGTCCCGGGAGGCGCGATCGGTGGTGCACTGGGAGGAATGGTCAGGCAAAACTGAACGTTCCATTTTAGCTGTGTTGCCTGGTCAGGAAACTGTTTTGAAAAGAAATCATGATCAAGTCATATGAACATTTAAAATTATACTTTAGTACAGGAATCTGAAAGGTTAGCATTTTATCTTATACTCCATTATTAACAGGACATAAAGATGACAGCAGCCTGTATTATTTCAAAGAAAACGCATCCATAAAGTTACTAAATAAAAGTCAACTCCAGATTTCTGGGATGTGTTCCACTTTCCTTCCCTCCCACTCCATTAATTCCTGAGGCCTGTGGGTTCTGTTTCCTTGGTGGCTCTGACATCTGTTCCTGCCTCTCTATTTTCACTGATGCCACCCAACAAGTTCCAGGGTTCGTGACTTCTCCGGTAGCCCCTAATGGTCCCTTCTGGTGGCTGCCTCTCCCAGTTCCTCCTCCCACTACTGCCAGGCAAATGTCCTAGAGCACGGTTCTCATCAAGCTCACAAATGATCAGTGACACACAATGACACATGCTGTTCCCTTCCCCTCCCAGGACCGAGACCCGGCATTCAAGGCCCTTCTTAGCTGGTGCCAACCTAGACTTCCCAGTCTCATTTCCAACCCCTTTCCTAAAACAAACGAGTCAAACTGTCAAACTGTATTAATAATTTTAAATTGTATTCAGTGGTGTCTTTTTTAGCTACATGAATACTTATTCCTTTAAAAACACAAAAGGGCATCCTTTTTGATATAAATGTTTCCTATAGGCTATTGGAAAGAACAGAAGCAAATGTTGAGACTATTAGCAAAGGAACACTGCCATCCCAATATTAAATTTTTTTTTTTTTTCAACGTTTTTTATTTATTTTTGGGACAGAGAGAGACAGAGCATGAACGGGGGAGGGGCAGAGAGAGAGGGAGACACAGAATCGGAAACAGGCTCCAGGCTCCGAGCCATCAGCCCAGAGCCTGACGCGGGGCTCGAACTCACGGGCCGCGAGATCGTGACCTGGCTGAAGTCGGACGCTTAACCGACTGCGCCACCCAGGCGCCCCTGCCATCCCAATATTAACAGTAAAACACCAACTGGAAAAAGGAGTGAGGTATTTGGAATTAACCAAAGCAATACTAGAAACATCTGAATGACAGTGTTGTAAGCTTGGAAAAATATAATCAGCTGCCATCTGAATTTCATCTATATGATACACTTTCACAGGAGAGAAGTGGAATTAGTCTCCCCAGAGAAGACAGGTTTTTTTTTGTGTGTGTGTTTGTTTTTTGTTTTTTGTTTTTTTAAAATAAATGATATTAGGGCAATTGGGGGCATCAGAAAAAGCTAGATTCACACCTCACATTTGACGGTAAGATTTATTTTATTAAAAAGTTTTTTTAATGTTTATTTATTTTTGAGAGAGAGAGAGAGAGAGAGACACACAGAGACAAAGACAGAGAGTGAGTGGGGAATGGGCAGAGAGAGAGGAAGACACAGAATTTGAAGCAGGCTCCAGGCTCTGAGCTGTCAGCACAGAGCCCGACACAGGGCTCAAACCCATGAACTGTGAGATCATGACCTGAGCCAAAGTCGGATGCTTAACTGACTGAGTCACCCAGGTGCCCCAACACTAAGATATATTTTAAATGGAACAAAAATTTAAATAAGTAATTAAAAAAATGAATCTATAACAGTATTAAAAGAAATATTAAAAGAAGCCACGGGAGCACCATCTCAGTATCCAAGAGCAGGAAGAGTGTATTAAATACATTTGCTTTAAATTTTTTTTTATATCTTTTTATTTATTTTTGAGAGTGAGAGAGACAGAGCGTGAGGAGGGGAGAGGCAGAGAGAGAGGAGGACAGAATCCGAAGCAGGCTCCAGGCTCTGAGCTGTCAGCACAGAGCCCGATGCGGGGCTTGAACGCACAAACTGCGAGATCATGACCTGAGCCGAAGTCGGACGGTTAACCGACTGAGCCACCCAGGCACCCTTAAATATATTTGCTTTAAAAATTTTTTTGTGTGATGTTTATTTATTTTTTGAGAGCGAGAGAGAGAGCATGAGCAGGGAAGGGACACAGAGAGAGGGAGACACAGAATCCGAGGCAGGCTCCAAGGCTCTGAGCTGTCAGCCCAGAGCCTGACGCGGGGCTCAAACTCAAAAGCCATGAAATCATGACTTGAGAGCTGAAGTCGGACACTTAACCGACTGAGCCACCCAGGCGCCCCAAATGTATTTGCTTTTATAAGAGGTACAACTCGGGTTGCCTGTGCGGAGGGAGACTGGATGGCTGGACAGGGAGAGATGGGAAATTTTCCACTGTATCATCTTGATCTAAATTCAAAAGATACAGGAAGATTGTATTACTTACTCAAAGATAAAATACAATTCAAGTTAAAAATTAAGAAGAGTTTAAGAGAAAAGCAGAGTACATAAAAAGGGGAAAACCAATAAACATTGCTCCCACTAACTCCAACCCCTTCAGACAGATCTTGCTATGCATAAAAGTGTGTATTTCTCTGTAACTTACCAGCTCTAGCTTCATAATATGCACACAGTCCCTGAGGATGTGTGTAGGAGCTCCTAACAGCTTGGTGAAGGCTATTAAAGTATTGGCTTTAAATGGCGGTCCTGCAACCTACAGGGATAAAGAAAGCAGGTTACTCTGCATTCTACGTCAACTCTTCTCTTTTGTTGATTATACAGGCAGACCTTAGAGATGGGAGTTCAGTTCCAGACTGCAATAAAGCAAGTATCGCAATGAAGCGAGTCGAACGAATCTTCTGGTTTCCCAGACCATATAAAAGTTATGTTTATACCATAGTGTAAGTGTGCAATGGTATTATGTCTAAACAGGGTACATATCTTAATTAAAAAATACTTTACTGCTAAAACATGCTAAGCATCGTCTGAACTTGCAATGAGTCATAATCACTGATCACCATAACAAAAATGAAGAAGTCTGAAATATTGCGAGAATTACCAAAATGTGACAAAGAGACTTGAAGTGACCAAATGCTGTTGGGAAAATGGCCCCAACAGACTTGCTCAGTGCAGGGTTGCCACACATCTTCAATTTGTAAAAAATATACTATCTACGGAACGCAATGAGGTAAAGTGCAATAAAACGAGGTATGCCTGTATTAAAATTACGCGTTAATAAACACATACTCTTGTTTCAAAGAATTTCTCTAAAACTTGAAGTTCATCAGGTTTCCACTGTCCTGCATTTTCAGGTGTCACTTTTAGCTGAAGTGTTTGGTTGGTTTTGGGACTAAGGGCTACTCTGCATTTCAGCGCATCAGTTTTAAACATGATCACTCCAGGTTCGTTGGAGTTTATCAGCTGCAGCTGCAAAACATGAAGGGTGCATCAAGTGAACATGTGAGACAGCATGTAAGACAAGAGAAAATGAAAATGCTGCTGAGAAAACGGTTTCAAAGGGAAAACAGCTAAGTTGATACCTGTTCCCAAACAAAAATATCTAGGCAGTGAGCACCACCAGCTGCTAACATCCTCAAGAAGAAACTGTACATGATGTGTCCTTGATGGAAGAACAGAACACAACCTATGGAATAGTTTTGTAAAATAACAACAAACTTGAGCCTGAACTCAGTAGTTAGATCTGTGGATGGACCAATATTATAGAAATATGAGGGTCGAAAGAACATGTTAAATAATTCCAAAGGGATGCAATGTTAGATCTGGACTGGGACCTTACACTGGCCCAGGGGTTGGCAATTTTTTCTGTGAAGTAATGGAGAATAATTATCTTGGGCTGTATGGTCTCCGTTGCAACCACTCAATGATGCTATTATAGCTGAATTTACAGACAGTATGTAAACTAATGGGTGTGACTGTGTTCCGGTACAACTTTTATTTACAAAAACAGGTGGTGGATAGGACTTGGCCCCTGGGCCAGTAGTTTATTGACCTCTGCTCTAGCTTAATATATTGATTATGCAGATGAGCAAAATGAAGTTCAAAGAGCTGAAAGCTTACACGGCTCATAAGTGGCAGAGGTAGGGTAGATTACAGATCTCATAATAATCATTTTTTAAAATACTAATTTATTCAACTTACGTTAAAACCTCGATTTTTCAAAACATCTGAATATAAAGGTTGCAAATTACCTTGGTGCCATCCATGGAGTAGATATTTTAAACATTCACCATTCTACTTCATTAAAACATATATACATCAACAGTTACCAGTAACTAAAATGTACTGAAAAACACTAAGACATTATGCTAAGGGCTTTCTATGAAATACCTCAAATTTCCCCAATTGTTATGAGGTAGGTAAATACCACTATCTACTCTTATCAAAAAGGGGAAGAGATCTGCCTTAGCTTGTACTAGCACGTGGCATGGCCTGTGTACAAACCCAAGTGGCCGGGCTCCAGAACCGGTGCCATCAACCCTGAACTATCTCATAAGGGTTATCACCACAGGACAGAAGTTTTTTCTATAAAAATTTTACCTCAATTCAATCGCCCATGTACTGAAGAAGTTTTCCACCTTGTGATCATAAATAATTTTATTTCAGTGGAGAAGCCAATTCCAGAGGGCAAATAGTCACTTGTACGCTAGTCTCTCCAGAGCCAGATCTTGGATACATTTGTCCTATGACATTGTAGGGACCCTGTGGGACCTATCTCCAGATCCATGTTAGCCACAGCAGAACAAACGTAAAATGCAGGAATATGTTAATGTAAGAATGGAAAATAAAATAGTGGAGTGCATTTTTAACACCAGAGCAGGGTGAAAAACATAGTTCTAAACGAGCTAGTTAAAGGAGGTGAAGCAGTATCAATTTCATTCAGATCCTGTTCTGTGGGGCAGCTTAGCACCCGCCTTCGACAATCACCCCTTTTGAGCTCACTAGGTACCCGTACCGTTTCTTGTTGAATAATTCTTTGAAGGTGTCGTCTCATGATGACGGATCCAAGGAATCTCTCAAGCGGAGAACAAAGGTAACTACCTGCCAGGCCAGGCACAAGGCCTGGTGTTGGAGAGGGCAGCAGTAAAATGTTCAAGGCACTGTGAGTGAGGATGGTAGGTATGGAGGCTGCCCAGGAGCGCTGAGGTAGTTTACGAGGTGGAGGCATGTTTGTTGGCAAAGTCTGGGAACCTGGGGGAAGGAAAACACGTCATTTCATTTACAAATCACACTGTCTCGTTCTGTTTCGCTTTTATTATAAACCTTTGATATTCTAAAGCAACCCATACTGTTCATTACTCCTTGTGCTATAACAATCATATTAGCTTCCTGTTAGCAAAATGGTCAGACTTACTCTCCCCATAGCTAGGTCCATTGCAAAGTGGCTTTGTAGCAAGTCTTTCAAGGGATGGAGTCTACTTTACCTGGAATCTGGGCTGGCCTTGTGACTTGCTCACTTACAGAATGTGGTAGAAGGGACACGGTGCCAGCAGCAAACCTAGGGTTCCACTCACATTTCTGAAACCCTGTCCACCCATCAGGTCAACGAGCCTGTGTTCGAGTATGAGACCACATGGAACAGAGGAAGCTACACCAACTGGGACCATTTTAAGCCAGTCAGGCCCCAGCCAACCCAGGAGCTGAGCACAGACGCGTGAGTGAGCAGAACAGAGTCTGGAAAACTTGCCCCAAATCACCAAGCTACACAATGGTGAGCTAATACAAGATTGTTTTAAGTCATGAAGTGTTACGTGGCAAAGCTAACTAACGTACGTGTACAATTTTTCTCTTCTGTGTTAACTTGCATAACCTTATCAGTCAACTTTAGGTGTCTTTTAAGGTCTAGTAGCTAAGTTAGTAACAGAACAAAGGGGGTCAACCTCACAAGATTTCTGGAGGAGACATTTCTTTCTTACGTTTTGCTTAACTTTGCAAACTGACTACTGTTAACCAATTTACTAAGTGGATAAAAGTTTAAGTTATTAAGTATCCCCATTTAACAAGTAGGTCATGGCTTTCAAATGTGAGGATGGAAAAAAATAGGTCATTTGGAGGTTAGACTAAAAATGAACACAAAAATGGTGATGACACTCACTTGTTCCAGCTCGAGGGGAATGAGAAGCATCTGGAACCGGAGAATGTAGTGATGGGTTGGCTGGTGACATTCCAGGCATGCGCGTTGCTGGTGAGGGGCCGGACACTTGAGGAGACCCTGGCCAGTTCCCGGCTCGTCCACTTGGTGACACCATAGTGTATGGAGAACTAGGGTCCAGGGTTCCTGTAAACAAGTAAACAGATGGTTTTCAAAACCTGTATTTTAATAACTGAAAAGTACTTGACAGCACTGAAACACTCGACACTTTACAAGGTGACTGCTTTATTTTTTCTTTTGCTATTTCACTGAAGAATGATGCTTCTTAACATGATACAAAATTAGAAAAATACAGACCGAGGCAGGATAAAATTTACCTTCACCCAAGCTTCAACATGGACATTGTGTAACAACCTACTATTTTCAAAGCCTATTTGCAAACATGTTTGAAGATGTTGAGCAAAAAAATCTCAAAGCTCATTTAAGGGCAGAAATCTACTTTTCAAGTAACACTGACAAATTACATTTTCATTCTACTCAAGGCTGAGGACAGGAAAATTTTGTTTTATTCGGTAAAGGCTACACTGAGAGATGAACCAAGAATCAAGTTTTGAAAGCAGCAACTTCCTGAACAATTTGATATTTAAATTTCATCCTGCAGATACCGTTAACATATTATATATACACCCCTCCGTAACCAAACGACAAACTGAGAAAACACTTTTACCATGTATCAGAGGAGAGTAGATGGTCCCAACTTCAAGTCTTATAAATAGTTCAGAAAAAAACACAAGAATATATAGGCAGGGCATAAAATGAGAAACACCAAAGATCCGTGGGGGGCAGGGGGAAGGTTCAATTTCATTAATAATCCAAGAAACTTTCACCTATCAAAATGACTTAGATTTTTGAAAATCATTAATACCCTGTGTTGGCAACGATGCAGGAAAATAGATACTCTTGTTTGATGCTACAGGAAATTGACACAGCCTTTCAGGTGAGCAATTTGCAGTATGCTTCAAAAGCTTTAGAATTTCTCAAACCCTTTGAAACAGCAATTCCACTTCTAGTAACTAACCTAAGGAAATAATTAGGTGAGCAGAGATGATACCATTTTTAGTTGTTAAAAAAAAAAAAAAAAAAAAGGGAAACATTCTAAACATATGATAGGAGGACAGTTACATTACAGTATGCCGAGACAAGGGAATACTATGAAGTCATTTAGTATGACGATGTAGAGTTCTTACTGACAGAAATGTTCCTACAAATATTAACAGTAGAGAGTAAAACCACAGATGCTACATAGCTGTAATTAACTGGGAAAGTTCTTCATGTTGTGATTTGGCATGGCATTAGAATAAAATAAATGACGAAAGTAAGGCACTGAAGTGTGTTGTCATGAGTGTAAAAGAGAAGGGGAGATCTCGTACACTTACAGGTATCTGCTTCTGTACGCATAAAGCACCTCTGCAAGAACACACGAAAAATTAATAACACTAAATGCCTCTGGGAAGAGGAACTAGGTGGTTGGTGGCATAGAAACCCTTCACTGGCTACCTCTTCTTTATTTGAACCAATTCAAAATAGATTATTTTTAGTTAAAAAGTTAGAAAATCCAAGTCTCAATACATATGGTACAGTCCCAACTACCGGGGGAGGTGTCTGAGGGGAGAGACAAGCAGACAGGTGGAGGGCAACAGAGATGCAAGCAGGCAGGCAAGCAGGGGGTGCGTGACGGGAAGAGCAAGGCAGGGCGAGGGAGAGAGAGACAGAGGGTTCAAAGCAGAGAGGCCAACTGGTAGGTCTCTGCGTGGTGGGATTAGGACAAATTCATTCTTTTGCGATTTCCCCAATAAACAGAGTGCTACTTTTGCAATACGAAAATAATTTATTTAACAAAACAACGACTTTCACGTCAAATTCTTATGCTATCGCGATTTCCATGTACAGACTCACCATGTGGACTAGCAAAACTGGCCCCTGGTCCTATTGAGATTCCATGCGAGGATGGGGGAGGAGTTGGAACAAATGACGCTGGTGAAGGGGCTCTCAAAGCCCCACTGGGGGAGCTGGCGGCATGCAGATTCCCTAATGAAGGAAAATAATTATAGATGATCTTGCAGGACACATATTATGTCCTGGCCGAGGACCTCAAGTTAAGACTCTCTCAACAGACTAAAGAAATAGGTAGTAAAGCTCCCATAAATAGCATAAAGAAAATCTGGAATGATGTTGTTATCGAACGAGAGAGAGACAGAGAGACAGACAGAGAGAGAGAGAGAGAGAGAGAGGGAGAGATCAATTCCCTGGGGCCCAAATTCTAGCCCTTATATTGACTGAGTTCTACAAAAATATCCAGTGTACTTTTTTTTATTCGCTCATTCATTCAGCACATGGGCATGAATGTCAATTTCACGCCAAGCACTGTTGTAGGCACTGGGGATACAGCAGTTCACAAGAGACAAAAATTCCTGCCCTCACGGAGCTTATATTCTAGTAAAATGAGAAAGACAAACCAATATATGTCAGTGATAAGAACTATGGAGAAAAACAGGGCAAGGAAAGGGGGCAATTTCATGTAGTGGCGGAGGTGGGTGCTATTGTTGATATAAAGCAACCCGAGAAGACCGCTCTGAGAGCATGTGGGCCTTGTCACAAAGAAACTGAAGGGTAAGGCATGAAGATACCCAGGGGATAAGGTATTCCAGGCAAAAAGAAGAGCCAGTGCAGAGGCCCCAGAGGCAGGAGCATAAATACCAGGGAGGAGGCCAGTGTGGCTGATCAGTGGGTGCACAGGGTCAGTGGGAGGAGATGAGGACAGAGAGTGGCTGTGGGGGGTGTCCCCAGATCACACGGGGGCTTATAGGCCCACTCTAAGGACACAGGGTTTACCCTGAATGAGACGGGAAACCACTGCAAAGTTTGGAGCAAAGGAGTCATAAACTAGCTTCTGTTTCCAAAGGATCACTCTAGGCGTTGTGTGGAAAATAAGACTGTAGGGCAAGGGCAGGGAAACCAGTTAGAGGCCACATTAATAATCCGAGTGAAAGACGGTTAATGGCTTGGGCGAGGGCGGAGGCTGAGGAAGTGAAAAGCGGTTAGAGTCTGGATAAATTCTGAGTACAGAGCGGACAGTGACCGGTAACTGCTCAAGTGGGTGCGCGAGAAAGAGGGGTCGGGCACGACTCTAACGGCTCTGGCCAAGCGGCGGGAAGGAAGGGGCTGCCGTTTCTGGAGATAGGGTGGGGGCAGGGGCGGGTGTTAGGAGTTCAAGTCTCAGCCACTGTCTAGACGTCTACAAGGACATGCTGACTAGACAGCTGGGAGATACAGGACTTGAGTTCAGGGGAGAGGTCTAGATGGCAGATATTAAAAAACTGAGAGCCAGAAGCTTAAAGATGGGATTTACCACAGGACTAGTTTCAACTGAGGATCAGGAAAGGGGGAACCATGCTACCAAAACTATAAATAAATTCAACACTGAAATACTTGCTACATTACCATAACTATCCTCCGTACCAGCAGGTTTTAAATTCTCTACTGCGTAAGAGAATTTCATATTTTTTATGTTCTACACGTAATGTAGTGCCTTACATTCAGTAAATACGTTCATCAACTCGACTAACCTTTAAGTGTCATACTTAGATAGTTAGCTGTGGGTTTGCTGTGGGGATTAAATGGATGAAGTGCTTAGAACATGGCCTGGCACACAGCAAATTCTATATACCTGTCTGCTACTAGAATTACTTCAAAATTATTTCTACTTCCTTTTATATAAAACCTCACTCATCTCCTAGAAACACACTCCCCCTTGGGTTCTATGCTCATGTCTCCTGTTTTTCTCCTTGCTCCCTGGCAGCATCTTCTCAGGCTCCTGCTCCTGGGAAGCAGCTGCCAGTACTCGTCAGGGTCTGCGCTCACCCACCGAACTCAGCCTTCGGTGACCTTAGACGACAGGACAGTAACTTCCAAATCCTCATCTGTAGTCCCAGCACCTCTGATGAGCACGTAAGGGATCATCTACCCAAGAAATGTGATACCTATCTTCCATGCTGGATGATGAGCTGGAGAGTGGGGCCGGTGTCTGGCTCACTGCTGAATCCCCAGCACCACACAGCACTGGCACAGGGCAAGAGCTTAAGCAACACTAACAGATCGTTCAGTTACAAGTAAAAATTCGGCACCCTCAAACAATTTCACAGCGCACTTCATGAGGCTGCCAACAGAGCCATTTTGATTGGACGAGCAGGCTGCGCCCCCCTCTGAGGGGCACGTCTCACATACCAGGGCTTGGCCAACTTTTTCTGTGAGGGGTTCCAGCACAGCAGGAAAGCAGCCTCGACACTGCACGAATGGGTGTAGCTGGGTTCCGAAAAAACTACAAAAACAGGTGACGGGCAGGACTTGGCCCAGGGCCTTCGTTTGTTGGCCTCTGACATAGATCATATTGTGATTAGCACTTCTTGGAGCTGTGCCGTGAGCCTGGCTCTGGGTGACAATATCTCCACTTAATTCAAACCTGAATCGTGAACACAGATTTCACAATCCTGCCATAAGGAACAAATGGCCAATGTTTAGCCAGAGATAAGAAGTTGTTTCTGAAGTCAAGGCTACATGTGTGGTGCGTGCGTGTGCATGTGTGTATTCTGGATGTGAAAGTTGAATGTGACAAGAGCACAGGTAACACCTTACCTGGAGACTGTGTGTGCATCATAGAGGGAGACTGATTAACTGTGCTGTGGTAAGATGTAGGGGGTGAAGTAAGAGGATAAGCGCCTGATGACCCTGGCTGCTTGGAAAATGGCTGAAAAGAAAACAAGTAAACGTTGGTCAAACGGCCACCCAAGTAGAGTATATAGTACATACAGCACACAGCCTACAGCTCAAGTGTTAACATTTACACATTTCACTGGTTACAAAACAGGAAACATGACATGAAAATGTGCAAAATACACAATAATTCAGAAATTTAATAACTCTCTGACTTTCGAAATGTTTAAAACACAGCAAGAATCTCACTCCTGACCTTGTCATGCCCTTGCTTATATCCCTCAAAATGTTTTTTGCTCATCTTATCTACCATATCACTGATTTATCTGTATCAGTGATCTACCATTTCACCGATTCTAAGATTTTCTTCCCCTCCACGTTTTCACATCTCTGAAATCAGGGTGTGTCTTTCAATTCATGGCATGGCATAGCGAAACTGGCAGTGTTGTTTCTGGCAGTTCATAAAAAACAGTGCAACTCCCATTTGGTGGAGATTTAAAGGCAGTGAAACATGGTAGTTCAGCCTATCTCTACTCACCTTTACCTTCATCTCCAGCAAAGAAAAGCCTAGGACGACGTAATTCTTCCTAATCCGGTTTTTTACTTGAGTTACAAATCACATATAGTCAAGTACACACATCCTAACAAACGCACGGTCTGATGGATTTTTACAACCGTAACTGCCACATGGATCAAGACACTGAAGAACGCTCCCAGTGCCCCGGAGGCCTCCCTCATACGCCTCCCAAGTCTTTAGCACCTTCCCAAAGGTAGGCACTATTCTGACCTCGGTCACTCAAGCTTGATTTTGCCTCTTTTCACATTTTACATCAATACTGAATGTACTTATTAGTGTCTGGCTTCTTCTGTTCAACATTATGTCGGCAAAATTCGTCATGCTGTTGCATGCAGCAGGAAGTCTGTTTTTTTATTTCTGTAAAGTATCCCATTGCATTAGTATACCCCAACTTATTCACTCATTCTGCTGTTTGATATTTGGGTAGCTTGCAAGTTTTAGATAAATCAGGCTGATAAGGATATTCTTGTGTTTTCTGGGGCATTTCTGTTGCTCATACCCCTAAGAGTAGAATTGTTAAGTCAGAGGTAAGCGTAATGTTCACATTTAACACCCTGGAGCACTTCTAAACACCACTGCAAGGGAGCTGTACCATTTTATGCACCCTCTACTCGTAAGTGAGTTTCCGTCACTGCTGATACCTAATGTTGGCAAGAATTGTCAGTTTTCTCCTCCAAGCCATTTTTGTGGGTGTGGAGTATCCTCTCACTGTGCTTTCAAGCTGTATTTCTGTGATGCCAAACGATGTGGAACACCCTTTCTGTGCTTACTGGCCAGCTGGATATCATCCTCTTTGTGATCACATGGGTGATCACCTCACAGCATTTTAAGTCTGAGGTTAGAGCTAGTTGTGGTACTAATTCACTTGCCATTACTAGAAGCTTCCTCCTCTCCCTCTGTCTCTATTTTTTCATATGGACGTCCTGGACATCTTGGGCTCACCAAGGACCTCCTTGCCTTTCAACAGAGAAGCCCAGACACCCGTAGAAGCCGTGAAGTTAGGCAAATGTGATACCATTTGTAATTTCAGCTAGACATCACCTGTTGCTGGGGTGGTGGCTGGAGCTGTGAGATTAAAGAATCCATCATATCTCCCCCTATGGGAGAAGGGGGATTATCATCCTCGTTTACAGACCTTCTTCGAGCATCCTGATTGCTGTCAACAAACATATTCAGGAATGTCTATGGATATAAACAGGTAGAATTCAGATTATTTTACCTACCTTTTGTAAGAGATGTTTAAACATTTAGATTATTTTAACACAAACAAATACACCACACCCAACTCTGAAAGGTAAGTTTGATACGTGGCCACTTCCAGGACAAACTGGAAGACATATTGATAATTTTGAAGGAAGGCGGGGAAAGTGAGGAAATAACATCTAAGTTAAAAGTCCTCTCGAGAAGTATTGTGCAAGTACAAAGTTGAAGAAAGAAGTATACCCTGGTACCTCCCCACACCAGGTCCAAGTATTTTCTTGTTAACTTCTGAATCAGAAACGCAGGAAAAAAGAGAAAAGTTGTATGTTGGCCATATAAATCACTTCAGTGACTTTGTGAAATATCCTATTTGGTAAGAGTTCTCTACCTTCTGAGCTAGAAAATATGACAGAAGAAAACTGAATACAGAAACCAAGCTATCTTTCCTCTTTTTATCTTTTTTTTTTTTTTTTTTTTTTTTTAAATTTTTTTTTTTTAACATTTATTTATTTTTGAGACAGAGAGAGACAGAGCATGAACGGGGGAGGGGCAGAGAGAGAGGGAGACACAGAACCGGAAGCAGGCTCCAGGCTCTGGGCCATCAGCCCAGAGCCCGACGCGGGGCTCGAACTCACGGACGGTGAGATCGTGACCTGGCTGAAGTCGGACGCTTAACCGACTGAGCCACCCAGGTGCCCCATTTCCTCTTTTTATCTTAACGCGACTGAAATCTTGAACCACCAAGAGTGGGACAATCTTGTTTTATGGTGTATTTCATCAAAATTTCAGCAAGGCGACCAGACTTTGCATCTCAAGCATTCTCTTCCTTTTAATACGCTCCACCTTCCCAATCTTCAAAAACATAGATCAAAAGCTTATCAGGATCACTAGAAAGCTTTTCAAAGTATGCTGTCTGATATCTAATAAAAGATGATGGATTGACAATGCACATTTTATCTTTTCCCAGTAACCCACTGAAAGTCCTAAAACTTTTTTTCAAGCAGTAAGTCACAAAGACAGAACGAGAGAAGAGAAAAATAGCCATGAATTCTGGAGGCTGCAGAGCAGATGGCTGAGTGGTAACTGAACTATCTGATGTGAGGAAGTTGTAGCCTAAAGCGAGCAGTGGGGAAAGCCAAGAAGCAAAGCTATTTCTGTCCAGATCCCCAAGACATGTAGGAACCGGCAGCACTAGACACCTCTGGAAGGGGGGATGAAAAGTGAGACTAAAAATAGGACTGCCCGAAAGTCTTTTTAGGCGACATGGAAAGCCTCCCAGAACCTCTGTCAGTCTCACTGGGTGACGCTGACCTCTACCACTCTGGTGGAGAGTCTCTGACTAGGGGGGTTCCGGCGCCAATTGAGAGGAGTGCCATATTAAAAATGAAGACCACGGGGGGTCTGATGGGCTCACTCGGAAGAGCATGTGACTCTTGATCTCAGAGTCGTGAGTTTGAGCCCCACGCTGGGGGTGGAGATTACTTTAAAAAAACAATGAAGATTAAAGCTTACATACTGAATGTTGAAAATAGTATTCTCCTTCTCTTATTTGACTTGCCAGAAACTGGGGGCCAGATGCATCCCATCTATGCAGAGACTTGAATACTCCTCCCCTGGCACTCCCACCGGCCCAACAGAGAGACCTAAATCTACTGACACTGGGAGTTAGCCAAAGAAATGGCCCAAGCAGGTCATCCTGCAGTGAAAACCACAGTCAGCAAGTCTCACCTTTAAATAAGAACAGCAAGGGGGCACCTGGGTGGCTCATTCAGTTAAACATCTGACTCGATTTTGGCTCAGGTCATGATCTCATTGTTCGTGTGATAGAGCCCTGTGTCGGGCTCTGCACTAACAGCACAGAGCCTGCTTGGGATTCTCTCTTCCCTCTGCCCCTCCCTTGCTTGCGCATGCGTGCACTCTCTCAAAAATAAGCATTTAAATAAACAAACAAATAAATAAGAGCAGTGAGTTAAGAATCACCAATATGAAAGAGATCAGAACAACAAAAAAGCAAGGTGGATGAAATGGAAAGTATGTAGGAAGAAAAGAGGTACGAGAAGATAAGACAGCCATTTATGACAAGGTATCATAAAATGAACATTTAATGACCATTTAGAAACAATAGAGAACTCCTGGGAATGTTTTAAAAGATCACAAAAAAAATTATCAAAAATAGAAAGCTTGAAAGAAAACATGAGGAAATCTCCCAAAAATAAAGAGACAAAAACAGGGAAGATAAGAAAACTAGAGGAAAAGTCCAGGATACCAATCAGAATAGTAGGGGTTCCAGGAAGAGCTAACAGAGAAAACAAAGAAGAACTGAGAAATGATACAAGGCAATTCCCCGAGCAAAAGGATGTGGGTTTCCAGAGTGAAAGAGCCCACTTAATTACATAAGGTTCAAGAACTGGAATGAGATTAAATCCTTCAGTGGTCACAACGGAAGTTAGAAGACAATGGAGCAATGTCTTCAAAATTCTCACAGAAAATGATTATAATCTCAAATTCTACACTTAGCCATTCTCTCAATCAGATGAGGGTAAACTAAAGATGTTTTTAGGCACACAAGGTCTCAAAGGAACCTCCCACGTACCTTCTTCCAGGAAACTATGTAGGAGGTTTTCTACAAAAACAATGGAGTAAAGCAAGAAGAAGACCTGCGGTGCAAAGCCACAAGGCATGCAACACAAAAGAGAAGTAAAGGACTCTCTCTCCCTCTTCACCATCCTTCTACAGATTCCTGAATCAAAACTGTGCAACAGGTCTGGAGCACTACCATTCCAGATTGGAGGTCAGAGGATTAAAGAAGAGATTTCTTCAAGATGAAACCAGTGAGGGAGCTGATATATGAATGCGCGGAGGGGAAAGTTACATACATGGGAGAGACTCTAAGGTTGAGTTAGTGATAAGTACAGAGAAAGCTAAGAAGAAAAAAAAAAAGTGAATTAATAATTCCCAGGAAAATAAAATGTTGAACAAGAAAGGAAAAGTAATCATAGTAAGCTTGGTGGACAGTGTTTACATATTTATAATAATGACAACACTGAAAAATTATCTAATCATAATTGCTGCCTAGCCATACTGCAAGGATAGGAGGAAAGAAAGAAGGTATACCGGGAGCAGCCTGGAAGGAAGAAGGAGCATACACAAATTAAAAAAGAATTAAATCCTCATCTTCCATTGTGAGAATCAGATAATGCCCTCAACCAAGAAGTCCACGAACAGCAATGTAAGCATTTCATTTAGGGACAGGGATGTAAATACCAGGAGAATCCTCATATAAGAGCTGAAAACAGAACAGGAAAATGGCAAGAGTGGGTTGCAAGGGACTAATTTTCAAAACAAGCCATTTGGAACCATCTGACTCTAAACTAGAAGCATATACAATTGAGCTATTATACCAGAATCTGCAGATATTGTGGCCCAGGATCCTACGTTAAAAACAAACAAACAAAAAAACCCCTCATGGTTGAACTGATGAATCAAACCTTCTCAATAATCAAGGATAAAGACATTGCTGAAGTTCCTTGAAGTTCCAACTAGCAAACGGGACTCTCTGCACTACCCTCCACCTTACTCATTACAAGGAAAGGAGAACTTATCATCTCATACACATAGGCGCAGCACCTCATGAGAACTTCCTGCTCCTTCAGAATGAAGTTGCAGAGATGACGAACTAACACAGCTGCTTATTAACTTTAAGCAGGAATCTGTTGCTTTTCCCCATTATTTCCCCCTCAAAGCAACTGTTTTAGCGATGTCTATGTTTACTCATGCTAGAATACCGAAGTCGGTTACCTTTAGTCCGGGTGCAGGATAAAAACCTTCAACTAACTTGCTATTGTCAAAAAGACTATAGGCACCATCCCGTATTGCCACCACGCCTCGGCTCCGGCAGTAAATATCAATGCAATACATGTTCCTGAAGGCCAGTCTGATGTGGGTGGACGACTGTGGCAGGATGGAGAAGCACTGGTAAGCAGTATTGGTTCTCTGGGTCAAGCCCAACATCGGCACAGTGGGGAGTTTGTTGATGGCATTTAACGGAGCCTGAGTATCAAAGAGTACCTAAAAGAGACACAATGAGAGCAACCAGTTTCCATACAAATGCTAAAGCCTCAGAATCTCTTATGGTCATAAGTGAGACAATGTCTTTCTGGCACGTTCCATACAACGTTCCCTTGAAGAGAATGCAAATTATATCACTGCATCTACTTTGAATCAAAAGAAAATTCCCCAAGAAGAATGCAATATATAAAAGACAAAACTACACATCCTTGTCACTGAAGACAAGACCACATGATTTTTTGAGGAGCCTTACATGAGACCCTGACACTGACTCTTATTTTTACACAGAAAGTAAACTTAATTACCTGTAATAACTGAACCACATTCGGTGTTTTGTTGAACATTTCTTGAAGCTGATGGAGAATGGTATTGTGACAGTTACTGCAACCTGAGTTTGGACCAACAGTTCCCAAAGAGATGTGAAATTTCTGATGTATGGAATTCCACTGGATACTAATCTAAATCAAAGAGATTACAGGTTTCAGAAACTGAGAAAGTAACAGATTCCAGCAGAAGAAAAAACAATGTTTCAACAGTAAGGCAAAACGCCAAAGATCTACATGAGGTCTTTTTGGAAAGCCAGCCAGAAGCCTGGACTCTGTGAACTCCAGATGTACTGGTACTATGGGCCAGTACATTTGCAGACTATGTATTAGCCCACTTCCATGAAATAAAACAGAAAGAGAAGGTGCTAAAGACGACAATTTGGATTAAATTTTATTTAAAAACCATCATGGGGTGTTTCTTATCTAGGACTGAAGAAAAGTCACCCTCTGGGTGAGCACTGTCGTAAAGGGAAAGGAAGCCACCTCCAACACAGATGCCTTCAGTTAATAGATTTTAAAACACTCAAGGAATTTCTGATATTACTTGATGTAGAAGAGTCCTGAACGAAGCCAGCTGGCTGAATTTTTATGCGAAATTTCTAGGACTTTACATATGGGGTGGGAAGAAAATAAGGAAATAAGAGATTACAGGGAATACCTTCAAGACTGAGACAGGACCAAACAATGTTGATAGTCATGTGACCAAAAGCAGAGACATACTGTATTGTTCAAAACCATTCATAATCTTTCATTAAAGTGATCCTGCTGCTAACCAGATTTGAAATCCGTGAGGAAAACAAATACAAACACCAAAAGTACATTACCTTGTCCGAAACTCATCAAGATTATATACCCCATCAAAGAGGGCATAATTTTTGCTTTTGATTTTAAAGAGTTAAACATTATAATACATTAAATTTCATCAAAGTACTTAAAGTTTATCATTTTTATCCCCAATATTTATTTGAGTCCTCAATTATTTCAGGGTAGTTTTCATAGTTTTGAAATTCTTGCTTTTTAGAAGATTTAGGAGATGGGGCGCCTGGGTGGCTCAGTCGGTTAAGCATCTGACTTCGGCTCAGGTCATGATCTCACGGTTTGTGGGTTCTAGCCCCGCGTCAGGCTCTGTGCTGACAGCTCAGAGCCTGGAGCCAGCTTCGGATTCTATGTCTCTCTCTCTCTCTCTCTGTCTCTCTGCCCCTCCCCTGCTCTCTCAAAAATGAATAAACATGAAAAAAAAATTTTAGAAGATTTAGGAGAGGAACTTCAGTTTTACTAAGTTCACAGACTTACTGAGCTTCCCTTGGTGGTTCCATAACACAAGATAAGTTTTCGATAATTATAAACACGAACTTCCGAGAAAATATTTAGATGCGCAGGTATGTCTAGAGAGAGAAGAAGCAAAAGGGAGATTAAGATAACTCGCAAAACTTTAAAACACACATGGTGGCAGTATCATATGCCCAGACAGGCTGAGAGCTCTAAATATGTGATTTCGTTACAAAAGAATTAAACATAAAACGAGGAAAGCAACAGCATAGATAGTGGGCTTCCATTTCCATTTGGAAACAAGGGGTGCAGGGCAGGGCAGAGAGATACTCAGGCAGTATACAGCACAATGGTCAGGAAGCTCCAGTTGCAGCTCTACCCTTCACTAGCTATGCGACCTTCAGCAAGCTTCTCAGTGACTTGTTTCCTTCATTCGTGAAATGAGGAGTAATAAATTACCTACCTCACAGGGTGATTGCAAGGATTAAATGGGTCAACACAAGCAAACTGTTTATTACATCATATAGCATGTAGTAAACTCTCACTAAATACTACCTATTACTATAATACGGTATAGCTAGGAGTAACGATTTCTGGATACCTAAGAAACTGAGTTGAGAACTCAGAAACTGGGGGAAGGAAATAAAAGCCTGAGGTAAAAGGGAAACTTATTTTTTCATTAGATATTCTCCTGAAAAAAAAGAATTTTTTTTTTTTTTTATAATGTGCATCTTTTACTTCTTCAGTTAAAAAAAGGAAGGGGGGGCTTCCCCCCGACAAAAGGAAGATCATCGCACGTACCTGGTAGAGAACGTGCAAATTCCAACACACACTCATATAATCGTGCAATGCTATTCCAGTCATTCAGGAACATTTCAACAACTTTTCTACCACCAACTGGTTCGGACAGCAGGTTTTCATATGTCAGATAAACATGCCGGGATGGCCCTACAGGATTTAAAAAACAAAAACAAAACAAAAACAAAAACAAAAACAAAAACAAAAACAAAAACAAAAACAAAAAAAAAAGAAAGAAAAGAGGATTAATAGCTATCAATATGAAAAAAAAAAAAAAAAAAAAAACCAAGAAATATGCAAAGACAAAATGTGTGAAGCATCTCACCTTGCTCCCTGGTAGAAGTGCCATTAAGTGGGCAATTTGCAAACACTAGCTCTGCCACCCACGTGCGGTTATTTCTACCTTGCAATCGGAAAGTGCAATCAAGGAGAGAGCGGTCCAAAGCCTTTTGGGTTTCCTCATTCACACCCTTACAGGGAGGAATTCTGGCGGCGAAAGATAGCACATGAAGTGTACTTGGCATCACAGAAAGACAAAAGCACAATCTACACAACAGGCAGTTCAAACTCCACTACTAGGCACCTTCTGCAAAAGAAGGAAGTGATCCATAGCAATTCACGGCAATACACAGCATTTAACCCGTCTCCATTCACGCCAACATGGATTAGGACCTCTTGGCTGAACAAAGTGTGTGTCTGAGTGTTTTAACAGTGTTTGTCTTCATCCTTAATCTCGTTTTTAGAAACACCACGATTCTTCAGAGTGAAAATCAAGGATGTTGGCTTTCTATGAAATCTACCTAGAACATCCTCAAGGAAAACCTAAGGAGAACAAAACACTCGTAAAACCCCTCTTCCAGGGCAGAATGATACAGTGGAAACAATGTGGGCTTTGGAGTCATAGACCTGCATTCTACTTCTGACTCAGCCACATTTAACCTCTCTGAATTTGTTTCCCTGACTACAAAATGGAGATAGATAATTACCTTGTGGGTCACTGATCTTAAAACATGACACAACATATGTAAAGTGCTCATGGCAGCCGATACGGTCGGTATTCGTATTTGTTAGTTCCCCTTTGCAGTAAAACCAAGTCTCGCTCGCTGACTGCCAAGACAAAACGCCAGGTTCACTATCTGCCCCCTCCTCTCCTCTTCTGTAGAGGGAACACTCATGGGATGCAGCTTTGCATGTCTCAACTCATTTGACATATTGTTACTTACATGTATCTCATATAGAAGAGGAATGTATCAGTTTTGGTGTCATAAAATACCTACCTACTAAAATACCTACCTACCTACCCGTTTTCTTGCTACTTTGTGGACATTTTCACTGGTTTTTCAGTAACAGATGAAATAATGAGAGAACAGATTTTTAAATTACACATTATACTTTAACTCATAAGGAAGGTAGATTAATTCTCAGACTTGGTATAAAGATTATCTATATCTAAGTCAAAAAACAATTGGAAATACGGAATCTTGATTCAGGCCTCTTATTCAGAAACACCTAGAACAGGGTTCTCAACCTCGGCAATACTGACATTTTAGGCTGGATAATTTTTTGTTGTGTAGCCTTGGCCTCTGCCTACCAGATGCCAGTAGTAACTCCCACCCCCTCTTCTCAGTTAATAATAACAAAAAATACCTCCAAACATTGCCAAATGTCCACTGGAGGGCAAAATCACCCTTGCGTTGAGAACCACTTGCCCAGGATAAACAATTTATGAGAGCAAAAGAGGGACAGAGATTGCATACGATAAAAAACAAAATTTGTAGGAGAGAGAACAGCTACACAGGTTACACAAAAACAGAATTCACATAGTACTAAAATTTTCTCATTGACTTAAAAATTCCACCACAGCTCCTCTTAAGTGTACGGTTTTTTTTTTTAATGTTTTCCAAAGTTATTCTTTCATACTACATACGTTTATCACTCATTACCAGAAAGATTTTGTCCAGTGTTGCTAGGGGTAACTATATATAGTAACTGCATACGTTACATATATGCTTCTCATGAAAACTTCGTAGGTATACTGAGGACTTTTGCCTGTCCTTATCCCTGAAAACATAACCCCAACCATAAGAGATATAAAGCAGCCAATTCAGACAGATTTTTAAATCTTGATTTAAGAAATGTAAATGCAGCACATTATCTTCCTTTCACATAAATAGGTGTTTCACGAAATCCATCTGGTTAGAAAATGAACACACAGAATCCGGCATGTTTTCAAAGAAGAAAAGTAAGACTCCTTTCGATTTATGCTCTGAGGGACAGCATGAGCCTGACAATGCATTCTATGTCACCTTCTTCATCTGTGATACAGATAGAATTGGCTCTACTTCAAGGAACCTGTAACCTTTCACTTGCTTTTAAGGTTACAAATGTAACAGAACAAAAATCAACTACAATTATACCTTTAATCCTCCCCCATGTGAGGAAACCTGACAAATTTACTACAAACTCAAAATACTATTATATTCACCAAAAATTAAGAACCGTGGAAGAGGTTTCCTGGACCATGGGTTAAATTTATCTGAAAATTTCTACCAATCCAAAAAAGTTTTTTGTAATGTCAACAGCTACCCCTGGCTGATTTTTCTCCTAGAATTCTGAGTATGGAAAAAACGTAGGAACTAGGCTCTGGTCTTCCGGGGCAAGGGTGCGTTAGCGCCACAGCGTGCCGCATGTCGGTTCCGTTCTGAGGGGTTTTACAAACGTCAGGGACCACACTATGGTCCTGTGGTGCACAAGCGGGGAGGTCACCGAAAGTGCTAGTACAAGAAGCGCCACGGTGCCTACAAGGAAAGTGAAGAGGGTTTTATAAAGGCTGCACCTGCATATGCAAAAGGACTGAGTCACTCCATTGATGTAAGCTAAGTCCCACAACTTGCAAAAATGAGCTGTGCCTATGCATTATTTGCATAAGCTGCAAGAGGCAAAGAAACACAACGGACAAGACAAAAAAAACCTTGTGGGTACGGACAGCAGACCGGCACCAACCATTGACTGATACTGTAATGTTAGTTCAGAAGAAGGGAAGTTGGCTCAAGAGCTCAAAACTAGGCACTGTGAGCATGCTGCTCTGGCGATCTGTGTCATCTGTGCTGTCAGATCAAGGCTCTTTGGAATCTACACGAGGCAACACACCCATGAGCCCTAGCAATCTAAGGTGTTTACCATGATACTTTCACAGATAGATCAGGGAAGCCTGCTCAACAGATTTTCAAAAAGTTGTACAAGAACAGAACATATTTTTAACAAAGCGGAGAAAAATGTCCTCAAATTTAAAGCTTTGAAGTATCAACGACTCATATACGCATTTAATATTAATGTATCTAGGACTAAGGCTTAGGACCCTCTAAAGATTAAATGCGTTAAAGCAATTATATACTAATTAGACCTTTGCCAGATTTTAATTTCATAAAACCATGTTTACACATTTATTGCTTACTTTTTCCGTCATTTCATTCTACTACCCCCATAGTAGACAGCAGGCACCAGACAGACTGATATCTTTAATTTATCCATCTCTATATTTTTTCCTTTTAAGTTTTGAATAAAACAATAGCCAGGATATTATAAAGACTTTTAAAAAACTATTATAAGATGAAGCTTAAAACATAGGAAATGCTTTCTTCCTAGGTAGGACTATATTATGGGTTCTCTTGAATTCAAGAAGGAAGGGGGTTGGAATTTCTTTGTAAATATGCTGAGAACAAGGTATTTTAAGACTTGCAACACATGAAAAACATAACTAAGAGAGTAGAACACAAATGTTAACATTATCTATTTATCTGCAGTTACCAAGAAGAGTGAAAAGATTAAAAAAAAAACAAAACCAATCCCCTATACTTTAGGCAGAAGTAATTCAAGACCAAAAGCCATTAAAAGTATCACATTTCTCTACTGATTTTCATTACAAGGCCAGCTCTCTCGAGACCCTGAGAACTTTTTGTAGAAAGGGTGTTTACACAGCCAGGAAGGGAAAGCTATTCTTTCACCTCCAACTCAAGTGAGCACCATGACGCAAGGGTGGAGAACGTGCTATTTGCTAGCCCTTCCCATCTTCCACAGAAACCAACTGATTCCCAAGGAAATAAAAATTAAAGACCCACTGGCTCAAATCATAGAGCTGCCATATTTTGGCAGACAGAGAAATTCGAGAAGTAAAAACTGCTTCTGTGATTTGTATTATTAAGCAACACCTAAGAAACAATGCAACACCCCCCCCCACCGACACACACCCTGAGAAAAACTGTTTACTGCACCAAAAAGGTTGGTCTCTTAAATGGCACGCTAGCTTTGCAAGTCCATCCTGGTCACCTTATGTAGCACATGCACCATCTTAGCTTTCCTTCTAAGCATCCTTTGGCCTCCTGTCCTCGATCCATTTAGAACCAAGCCCTCTGCCCAACTCCCTCGTATACTCTTTCCTGGCAATCTATTTTAATATCCCAGCTCAATTACTATCAGCTTCGTGATGACTCATCTACTTCTCCTGCCCAGGCCTGTCACCTGAGCTTGATACACAGCCCTGCCCGGCCAAAGGCATGTGTTGGCACCTCAAACCTAGCAAAGCCCCTTCAAACTCACATCTTAGGTATCCCTTATCTCAGGAAACACCACAATCATCCATCACGTGCCTAAGATGAAACGAACAGGCCTCTGTGCCATCTTCTCTTTCTTACCTTCAACATCAATCTCATCACCAACCCTTGAATATTCCATTCCCTGAGTCCTTGTGGAAGCTTACGAGGTCTAAGCTACTAACAACTCTGGCGTGAACCGCTTCAGCGACTGGTTTCACTACTTAGTCTTGTTCTCCTGCAATTTATTCTCTATATGGCTCTCAGGATAAGCTTTCAAAAACACCTATCTAATGATGTCAGCTGCTGCTTAAAATCGCCGTTAGGATAAAGTCTACATCCCTTAAGGACACTTCCAAAGTCCTTCGGGATCTGATCCCTTTTCCCCCTTCTGGCTCCAGCTTCATCTCTCTCAACTCCTGACACTCTGACCTCCTTTCGGTTCCGGGACATAGAGCTTTCTTTCTCTTGCCTCCAAGACTCCACATCAGCAATTATCCCTTCTAGTTAGGACTGCCCACTCCCCCCTCAGCTCCCTCTCCTCTACCTAATTCTCACCTCACTTTCAGTTCCAGTATGACAGGTACTCCCTCAGGGCTACCCTTTCTGGCTTCCAAACCAGCTCAGATCCTCCCACCCACGGCATCCTGAAGGGCCCTAGCAGAATTCAAACCTGATACACCGTTGCACTCAGGAAACATCCATTAAACGAAGGAAAAGAAATGCAGAGGAAAGACATCCTCAAATACCAAGTGGTGCTGGACCTCCACTCGGCAGGTGAAAAGAGAATCCTCCCCCAGACCTCAGTAATTCCGTGCAGAAATCAGTGATGTGCACAAGTTGGGAACTCTGCTTTATGCAGTCTCACAGTAGGAGAGGAGCGGCTCTAGCAGATGTGACTTCTAATGCGTGGCCCTGAGTGAGACACAGGACGGAGACTTACTTTAGTAAGCGTATTGCGTGGCTGAAGCCATCACCTTCCATCTGCACTCCCTGATGGGGAATCTCCAGATTGGACAACTGGTAAGACAGAAGTAGTTAGATCAGATCAGCAATTTTACAGAGGAAACTTCCTTTTCTAAGTACTACTGTCCACTCTCATGGCACCTCTTCTAGAACTACTCTGTTCCAAAGTTACAACGTATTAGGCATGCACACTGTCCTCCATCATTTGATTTCCTGGGCAACTATGTCAAGTCCAGTGAAACTCAAAGGTGACCCAGAGCTTCTAGTTAAAAAACAAAACAAAACAAAAAAAACCTCCAGGTGGCAAATCTTCAGAATTCTGGAGATTGATCTACTTTGGCAGCGAGCCAAAAGTAATCCAGAATCAATCCTGATGGTTCCAAATGAGGCAACTGCAAAATAAGACTGGTTTTCTTGTGTAATTCAATTATGTTTGGTCAAAACATAGTGTTCAAAACACTAGGTCTAAGGCCTAGTCACATCTCACTTTTAATCACAAACAATAGTTTGTAGTTTGTAACTTACCTGGAATACATTTTTAACAATTAAACCATTTCCTGGGTGAAACCAAAGAAAAAAAAGATTTCCAATTTATGCAGTTTTCCAATGAGATATCTTTCTCAACTGGAGGATTTGGAAAGTGAGTTGAAAAGACCAACGCAGGGATAGTGCCTGAGGCCCCGTGAGTGGAACTGCAGGTTATGTAGGTATGCCAAAAAGTCATCTGATCTACCAAAGAGAAGACTGCCTTTGGCTCATATTCCTGGGTCTTCTATGGCAGGCTATTTATTTATACCCACCTTGTTCCAGAAAGGATTTAAAACAGCTCTAAGTATTTGACTGAGCCCTGCTTTGGGCCTGGAAAGGGCACATGTTTAAGAAAAATAGCTGCTGACCAAATAGGCCACAGGAGTTCAGGTTCAAAAGGAAGCAACGTGTGGGAAGACTCAAAAACATGGTCTCTATCCTATGGATCAGTGATATAAACATCCCTTGTAAGATGAGATTTATTCACATCTCAGTATAAATTAAGCAGAAAATGTGCTTGTCTTTTGTCTTCAACATGGCTTTTTTATTGAGAAAAGAAAAAGTAGATTGTTTAAGAGTTTGACCGAGTTTGACAAAGTACTACAGAATGTTCTTACATGTCCTATATGTGCAACAGGTATAGGCACACAGAGAAGGGGGACAGAGAGGACATATGTCTATAGGTGTTCGTCTTTGTGGGTATTACAAAGGCACAATTTCTTGCAATCATGAGCCTGTAGGTGGGGAGGGAGGAGAGCAAGCAGGGAGACAGACATCACATTGCCCCTGGGTACCACGTAGCCTCCCTTCCCATGAGAAAGGTAGTACGTGGATGACATTCGTGTAATCAATCCACAGGGCACAATAAAGAAGTCCAAGAACACAGTCAAGTAGATGGGAAGCATGGACCCTGTCTGTACAGTTTAGGAGCTATGGCTAGTACCCAGACAAGACATTTATCAAGCTCACAGTTCTAGGAGCTAGGACATCAAGGACACGAGCATCTATTTTAGGTTTCTGGGCCTCGATTTCTCTGGGCTATTCCTGCTCTTTATAGTTTTACACCTTACCCTCTGCCTTCAGATCCCAAAGCTCGATAAAACAGGGGTCAGCATACAACAGCTCATGGGTCAAATCCAGCCCACTGCCTGTTTCTGTAAATAAAGTTTTACTGAAACATAGCCACACTCATCTGTTTAAACATCAACTATGGCTGAGTCACACTACAACAGCAGATCTGAGTGGCTATAAGAGACCATGTGACCCCCCCCCCAACACCTAAAATACTTACTATCTGGCCCTTTATACAAAAAGTTTGGTGAATTTGCAACAACGTGGACAGAACTAGAGTGTATTATGCTGAGCGAAATTAGAGAAAGATAAATATCATTTCACTCACATGTGGAATTTAAGAAACACAACAGATGAACATAGGGGAAGAGAAGGAAAAATAAGATAAAAAGAGAGAGGGAGGCAAACCATAAGAGATTCTTAAATATAGAGAACTGAGGACTGATGGAGGGGAGGTGAGTGAGGGGATGGGCTAAATGGGTGATGGGTACTAAGGAGGGCACTTGTTGGGATGAGTACTGGGTGTCATATGTAAGAGATGAATCACTATATTCTACTCCTGAAATCATTATTACACTATATGTTAACTAAGCCGGATTTAAATAAAATTTTTAAAAAAGAAAAAAAAAAAGAGAAAGTTTGGCAATTCCTGCTCTAAAGCATCAAAGTGTTCAACAAGTCTTCCTTCCCAAGATTACCATCGTCAGTTTAACTGAAATAATTCACTTCCACATTGTCAGGTCTCTTCTTCTTCTTCTACTTTTTTTATATCCTCAGTTGTTTCACTCATAAACATGTTTTTTTTCTTTTAAAAATTTTTTTAGTTTTAATTGTGGTAGAAGTCTCCACTTCATTCATAGTAATTTACAGAGGGAAGGAGTCTTACAAAAAGTAAAACTTTAAAATAGAGCAAAATCATTAACGTCGTGGTGTATCCCTTTAAAGGGATGCCAATCCTTGGCCAAAGCCTTTCTTGGAAATGTAAAAATGCAGGTTCTGTTACCTCCCTTTCCTCTCATGTTTGTGGATCATGCTGGATATCACAACTGCATATTCTTGAAAGACACTAATTATATGTAGGTCTGTTCCTTACTCCATGTGACAGAGTAAAAATTGGGTTTAATAGTCTTTCTGGTCTGCTTTTCAAAAGGAACCCAGGTTTATTAGTGTGTAAGCAGTATGTATGGCTTCAACTCAAAAATAAGCACCCCATCATCAACTAACTACCACAAAGAGATAATGCTCCTACTAAGAGGTATACAAGTTAAGATGTTAATTTTCAAAAGATGTCTTTTTTTTTTTTTTTTTTAACTTGGGAAGAATTTACTTTCCATTTCCATAAAGAACAGAATGCCCACAATTTGGAATCAGAAAGACGAAATAATGTGTGTTTTACAGGTACACCATGAGATGCTATGATTTCAACCCCATCCCTCCTCAAATGAACAAGATCACAGCTATTCTGGTTTTTCTTAATGGAATCCACATAGCTGTAGCAAGGCATTTTAGAAATTAGTCTTTCATATACTCAAAATTGTTCCAAAAAAATTACCTCCAACCGAAGTCCTACGAATGGCATATTTGTATCACACATAGCAACAAAGTGAGCTAGAACTTTATTGAAGGCACACATTTCTCCTGATCGTTTGGTTTTCTTAGGTTCTACTGGACACAGATCATCAGACAGCTAGAATGAAGAACACAAGTAGGCAAAAAAAAAAAAAAAAATACAGGTGATGCAATTAGTTAAGACAGTTAAAATGACTATAGCTCAAGATTAATCAACAAATATTATTCATTCAACAAATATTTACTGAGCAAATATTTTGATGTAAATACTGGAAATTTAAGTAACTACTGTGTATTTGGCAAACTTTCTGGTGGAAATGGCATATAATTATTAATTAAAAGACAGGCATTTTCAAGAAAACATAGACAATTGTTATTTAAGCCTTACTGCCACCCAATCTCTTAAAAACCGTATCTAATTCTTATTTTTTAAACCCTATCTAGTTATCTCCCATATTAAAAATGGTTGAAGAAAGCAACAAAGTTAAAACACACAAATTCTGTGCTCATTTCTGTATGTGATCATACCTTGCGCTTGGTGCCGGTTTTAGGTGGTTTCCCAGATTTTGTGCGAAAAACCAGCTCCTGGACGTTTTCCTTGAACTGCTGCAGCAAGAGCGCCATCACAGGGGCGTCCTCACGCTCCGCAGCGTTCACAGACATGAAGTAGTACTTGTATGACAGCTGTGTGGGCTTATTGGGGACCTCCAACATCTCCACAACCTAAAAAGGCCCAAATCAGAAATGAGACTCAGAGAATTAAGTGTGGTAGATTTGCCACCTTACAGCAAGTAAGGCTCAGAACTGTGAATCTAACATAGATGGTTTTTCTTCTTTAAACAAGGACAAATCAGGATTCTCAACAAAAAAGGGATTCCTGTTAAATATATATACTTTGTTTTCTAAAAAAATAGAGCAGACTGAAGGACAAGAAAAGCAAAAACCACCATAAACTATAGCAAATGGAATATTTAGACTACTACAGCATTAACTGTTCTTGATATTCATACCTGAGCTTAAAACACTGTATGCTTAAGTCTAGCAGGTATGCTAGATTTTCTAGGATGGGACCTATTGATTGATTTTTTAAAGCTTGAGAGAGAACAAGAGCGGGGGAGGGGCAGAGAGAGAGGGAGAGAGAGAATCCCAAGCAGGCTCTGTGCCTACAGCATGTGGGGCTGGATCCCAAGAACCGTGAGTTCATGACCTGAGCCGAAGTGCATAGCTGGATGCTTCACAAACTAAGCAATCCAGGTGGCCCTAGCATGGTATCTATTTTAAATTGCCCTGTTGCCCTTAACCATCAAAACATCTTAAGAATTCCACTGTTATAGCAGAGAAAAATGACAACTAACTCTTACAACTGGAAGCATATAAAAATAAACCCTGATTTTCAACTAAAAAATAGGTCACGGTGAGGATAAAGACCACCACCACCACCAATAGTCAACATGGAGGGGCGCCTGGGTGGCTCAGTGGGTTAAGTGTATGACTTCGACTCACGTCATGATCTCACGGTCTGTGAGTCTGAGCCCTGCATGGGGCTCTGTGCTGACAGCTCAGAGCCTGGAGCCTGCTTCAGATTCTGTGACTCCCCCTCTCTCTGCACCTCTCCTGCTCACACTGTGTCTCTCTCTCTCTCAAAAATAAACAAACATTAAAAAAAAAAGTCAACACTGATATAGAGCTTACTACACGCCAGGTACTGTCCTGATATTGGACAAATGTTAACACATTCAATCTTCCTAATAACTCTGTAGAGAAGGGATTATTATCTTCATTTTTCTGATGGAAAAACTGAGGTGCAAAATAGTTTGGTTACTTGCCCAAGGTCTCAGAGCTGAGAAGTGATGGACTCATGCTCTGATGCCAGTTTGGCTCCAGAGACCTTGCTCTTAACCACTATACCAGCTTACTATTTTCAATGTCTACCTAAAATTTAAGAAAAGTCCCCTAAATACTTTAGGGAGAGAAAGAAATGCCATTGGACCATTGCTCCGACCAACACATACTTGCCTGTCTCTCTTCTCACCTCCCTTCTCTGCCTCTCCCCCTGCCTCCCCACACACTCTCTTCAGGAAATTCTTAGGCTAACACCTAATATCACACTGATGAACCTGAGGAAATAGAACAATTAAAAGTAAAATGGATGCTTCACCAAAGAAGATAAAGGGATGGCAAATAAAACACATGAAAAGATATTTGATATCATCAGTCATTAGGACAGCATAAATTAAGATGACAATAAAATACCACTACACAGGGGCGCCTGGGTGGCGCAGTCGGTTAAGCGTCCGACTTCAGCCAGGTCACGATCTCGCGGTCCGTGAGTTCGAGCCCCGCGTCGGGCTCTGGGCTGATGGCTCGGAGCCTGGAGCCTGTTTCCGATTCTGTGTCTCCCTCTCTCTCTGCCCCTCCCCCGTTCATGCTCTGTCTCTCTCTGTCCCAAAAATAAAAAAAAAAAAAAAAAAAAAAAAATACCACTACACATCTATCAGAATGGCTAAAATTTTTTTTAGCCAAGGGCTGGCAAGAATGCAGAGCATCTAGAACTCTCTTGTATTGCCAACAGATATGCAAAATGGCCCGGCCAATTTGCAAAACAGTTTGGCAGTTTTTTATAAAGCTGGACATACACTGATCATATAACTTAACCCAACAATCCCACTAGTTATTTATCCAAAAGAAGTGAAAACTTAAGATCACAAAGAAACCTATATACAAACCTATATAGCAGCTTTATAATTGCCCCAATTGGAAATAACCCAGATGTCCTATCACCAGAGACTGGTTAAATAAACCATCCATACCATGAAATACTACTCCAATTAAAGGAATATTTGTTTTTATTTTTTAAAGTTTACTTATTTATTTTGAGAGACAGACAGAAGGAGGAGAGAGAGAGAGGATCCCAAGCAGGCTCCACACTGTCAGCGCAGAGCCCGACACGGGGTTCAAACTCATGAACTGCGAGATGATGACCTGAGCTGAAACCAAGAGTTGGACGCTTAACCAACTGAGCCACCCAGGCACCCCAATTAAAGGAATGAACTATAACACCACCACAGTATGGGTGGAAATCAAAGGCATTATGCTGAGTGAAAGAAACTAGATCGATGGGCAAACCCATAAAGACAGAAAACAGGGGGCGCCTGGGTGGCTCCGTCGGTTAAGCGTCCGACTTCGGCTCAGGTCATGATCTCGCAGTCTGTGGGTTCGAGCCCCGCGTCGGGCTCTGTGCTGACAGCTCGGAGCCTGGAGCCTGTTTCAGATGCTGTGTCTCCCTCTTTCTCTGACCCTCCACTGTTCATGCTCTCTGTCTCAAAAATAAATAAACATTTAAAAAAATTAAAAAAAAAAAAAAAAAGACAGAAAACAGGTCAGTGGTCACCAGCTGAAAGTGGGAGGAGGGTTTAATTATAGAGATGCAGCACTAGGGCATTTTGGGGGTAATGGATCTGTGTTCTGCTGAGATGGGGATTACAACAGTGTATGCATTTATTCCAACTCAAACACAAAAAGTCTAAATTTTTCCTGTATGTAAATTACATCTTAAAGCTGACAAAAGTAAAATGGCAGAAAGACATTTAAAGGTAGCAAGCCTTGGGGAGCCTGGGTGGCTCAGTCGGTTAAGCATCTGACTTCAGCTCAGGTCACGATCTCACGGTTCATGAGTTCGAGCCCCGCATGGGGCTCTGTGCTGACAGCTCAGAGCCTGGAGCCTGCTTCAGATTCTGTGTCTCCCTCTTTCTCTGCCCCTCCCCCGCTCACATTCTGTCTGTCTGTCTCTCTCTCTCTCTCTCTCTCTCTCTCAAAAATAAACATTAAAAAAAATATTAAAGGTAGCAAGACTTTCCTCTGTACTTCTTAATGTCCGTGGTCATTTCCACTTCTATGAATGTATCACCCCTACGTGAGAAATAAGAAGGATGAAGAGAATGTACATTCAGTTTTGGTCTAAACCATGTGAAACAACTTACTGCTTTTCAATAAGACATTAGTCACTGAAACTAACATTTGGCTTCTGGTGATACTAAATAAGATCAGAAATACTAAAACCATTTTGTCCGTGGCTGTGTGTAAGGATCTTTGTGTGTTCATGGGTTTGATTATTATGCATCTATTCTGAATATCATTTTATATGTAGAGTAGGCAGCTCACCAAGAGCGGAAACAATCCTTTGTCATGTATCAAATCTAGTTCTACAGCTGGGGTTTTAAATTCAGAAAAAAGTGAAATTCACATCACTGACAGACTTACTGCTCTGCTCTACATAAATAACACTAACAAGATATGTCAGGGTACACATGGCACTTTTTTTAAAAGATACTATCTTTTTAAAAATTTTACTTATTTATTTAATTTTTTTATGCTTATTTATTTTTGAGAGAGACAGAGCACAAGCAGGGGAGGAGCAGAAAAAGAGCAGGGGAGAGGAAGAGAGAGATGGAGACACAGAATCTGAAGCAGGCTCCAGGTTCTGAGCACAGAGCGTGACGCAGGGCTCGAACTCACAAACCATGAGATCATGACCTGAGCTGAAGTCGGACACTTAACTGACTGAGCCACCCCAGATGCCCCTTAAGATAATATCTTTTAAAAGTACAGCTCAAGACCTTAAAAAACTCACTCCTACGGGCGCCAGGGTGGCTCAGTCGGTTAAGTGTCTGACTTTGGTTCAGGTCATGGTCTCCTGGCTCATGGACTCAAGCCCTACGTCAGGCTCTGTGCTGACAGCTCAGAGCCTGGAGCCTGCTTTGGATTCTGTGTCTCCATCTCTCTCTTCCTCTTCCTCCCTCTGTGTCTGCCCCTCCCCCACTCGCTCTGTCTTTCTCTCTCAAATATAAACATCAAAAAAATAAAATAAAATTCAATCCTATTGCCTTCAACCAACAATCTCGAATTAAGTTTTTTAAACATCTTATATTCTTTGCCAAAAACATCTACTTAGTATAAACAGAAATTTCTATAAGCAGGGAAATATATTTAGGGTGAGTTCATATTTCAAATTCTTGCAAATTTTAACCAATTCAAAGATCTCAAAGAAACTAACTAGAAGACACACAGAAAGAGTGAAAAAAGAACGAGAAAGGATCTTACCATGCCCTGAAAGGTACATACATCAAAAGGATGAGAATATAAAGCTACTTCACTTCAGCCAGCCCATATTTTAAAAAGCTGCATTATGCAAGTTAACATTTGATTAAAACCAATCAAGTTTCTCTGACACCAAGATATCCAAACATTCACAGTAGTTGCTTTCAAAATTCTTCTTATATAGAGATGCTTCATCCAAAGCAGAAACTAGGCCTCACTACAGGAAAGATCCAAGAGTGAGGGATAGAGGCACACCTATATTCCCCAACCCTGCCTGATCATCGTACCGTTTCTTACACACATGATTTTCCTCTCTCCCCTACCCCTACCTCCTAGGTTGAAAATCACTAAACTTAAATATCCAATAAAATATATTTGTAAATTAAGTTAAGCAATAAATCATTTGAGATACTAAGAGAATGAACTGAATTCGATCACCCAAATCACCCCTTTTCATACTTACAATGTAGTACTGTGGAAGACGGGTAAGTTTAATGAACAGCTTATTCTTAGAAAGGTTTCCAATAGGATGGGTTGAGTAATTGGACAGCTGCAATGTTTCACTGGTTAATGTAGGCAAATGTTTTATAGATTGTTTGCAACGCTGTTGTCCAAGCCAAAACCTTAATTGAAAGAAAATAATTTACGTCACAAAATCATAGATTCTTCTGTGTGCAACTCATTTGTAAATTGATTACTGAAGACCACTAAAAAATAACAACCTGAAACTTAACTGCTAGTAAAAAGACACATAACCGTACCGATGAATCATTTCTCCAGTTTTACATTGGTCTGTTAGTTCTAGTTCTTTTTCTTTGTTTTTAGAGACAGAGTGACAGTGGGGGACAGGGGCAGAGGGAGAGAAAGAGAATCTCAGGTAGGCTTCACACTCACCACAGAGCCCGATGCAGGGCTTGATCCCACGACTCTGGGATCATGACCAGAACCAAAATCAAGAATCGGATGCTCAACTGACTGAGTCACTCAAGCGCCCCTGTTAGTTCTAGCTCTAGTTTAAGGAATTGAAACTGCAATGTGAATGATTTTGATTAGTTATAAGGAAGAATTAACTAGTATTAAGGCTGGGACACTGTAGAAGTTTATTACAGAGGAGGACAGATTTCCTAGGGTTTATTAAGACAGCAATAACTAACCTCAACATCTTTCATAAAATGCCTTTAGTGTTTATAAAACAAAGAGAAAACAATAAATAGGTATAAAGGTGCCTAATTTTTCTTAAAAAAATTTTTTTAATGTTTATTTTTGAGAGAGCGTGTGCGCGTGCGCAAGCTGGGTACCGGCAGACAGAGACAGAGACACAAAATCTGAAGCAAGATCCAGGCTCTGAGCCGTCACCACAGAGCTCAAGGCGGGACTTGAACCCACGAACCGTGATGACATGACCTGAACCGACTGAGCCACCCAGGTGCCTCAAAGGTGCCTACTTTTTTTAGTATCACTGGAGATATACAGTCCTAGTTGTTATACTGTGTATGTGTAAAGTGATAGGTACATATAGCGGGTGCCAGGAAGGTATTAATTACCTTCTTTCCCTCCTCTCTCTCAGTTCAGCCACCAGATTTCAGTTTGAAGCTTTTTATAATATTCCTCTCACTTATTTCATTAGCTGTCCTTGAGGCTAGACACTGTGTGTGTGTGCGTGTGTATAAGATACGTGAAAAAGAGATCAAATGACTGGGTCACAAACTTTCACTGATTCACAATGAAGTAACTACAGAAAATAAGAATACGCATTTAGAAACTTTTCACAGCAATGTAACAATTATCACAACATCCCAGCTCACGATCAGTAGGCTCACCTTGCTGAACAGGGTACAGACCCGTCCGGGTGCTGCTGCACTGGTGTGGTGAGCTGCGTGTGGCACCGACCCTGTGCTAGTCACATGCAGTAAAACCTAACATATGATGTTTGAAGGCTAGCTTGTCAACTATTACCCAAAAATGTAGAAGGTCGAGGAACCTGTGTTTTTCCCCACCGAAAAAACAAATTTAACTGCAACATCACAGAATCAATTGCTAGAACTGGCCACAAATGAAGAAATGAAGAAAAATCTTGAAAATACAACCATACTTGCTTCATTTTAAGGTAGAAGTTAAAAATGGATATTCTGAACTTGCTAAAACTGCTTTCAAATCTCTACTTCCAGTCCCATCAACAAGTGAGACTGTGAGACTGGTATCCCTATTATGTTTGTTTTTAAAAGAAAAACAGAAAAAGATACACATTATCTCCTGTGACGAGCATCATCATCAATCCAACTTAGATAAGTTACAACAAGCATGAAACAAGCTCATTTGTCACCTTAAAAATTCTACACAATGTAAATTCTAAATATATATAAACGTGTATTCATACGAATTGTAAACACAACATACTCTTTTCAAAGCACACATGGAATGGCCATTTTACTCAACCTTTTGTCTTATTACGATTTCATGGGACAAAAGAGTGACTTTTCTACATTAACTGCCTGTGTACACTTCCAATGAAAAACGTGTAGAGATTTTTTCATTTTTATATTGTTTGTTCTGATTATATTTGTTGAGATGCAATTCTGTCTGTTGATCCTTACAATAAAAAAATTGGGGCTTTTATTTATTTTTTAAGTTTGTTTATTTATTTTGAGAGAGAGACAGAGAGAGCAAGCAGGGGAGGGGCAGAAAGAGAGGGAGAAAGGGAATCCCAAGCAGGCTCCGTCGTGTCAGTGCAGGCTTGATCCCACAAACCGTTGAGATCATGACCTGAGCCAAAATCAAGAGTCATATGCTCAACCGACTGAGCCACCCAGGCGCCCTGGGGCTTATATTTTATACATGTTTTTTCATTTCCTTTTTCTACAATTTGTTTTCATTGCATATGACAAGAAAGGTGATCACATGAACAGATGCTCAGAATCATTTGTCATTAGAAAACTGTAAACTAAAACCACAATGCAATACCTCATCACACTTACCAGGATGGCTATAGTCAAAAATGGTAACAAGCTTCAGCAAGGACTCAGGGAAATGGAAACCCTCAAATATTGCTGATGTGATTTTAAAATGGCATAGCTACTCTGGAAACTAGTTTGGCAGTTTCTTCAATAAGCTAAACATAAATGTACTGTATGACCCAGCAATTCTACTCTTAGTGGAATGAAAATGTTAAGTTCACATATAGACTTAGACATGACTATTCACAGCAGCATTACTCATAACAGGCAAAAAGTGAAACAACCCACATGCCCATCAATTTAGGAATGGATAAACAATGTGGTATATATCCATATAACAGAATATTATTCAGCCACAAAAAGGAATTAAGCATCGATAACTGCTACAACATGGATGAACCTCAAAACATTATGCTAAGTGAAAGAAGCCAGTCACAAAAGACCACATACTTTATGATTCCCTTTCTATAAAATGTCCACACACACAAAAAAATCTATAAAAGCAGAAAGTAGATTCATAGTTGCCAGGGGCTGAAGTTGGGAATGAGGTTTAACTGTAAATGAACACCTGCTTGGGGTGATGAAAATGTTCCAAATGTTCTAAAAATGGATTGTGATTATGGTTAAACTCAGTAAATTTACTACAAGTCATTGAATTACACACTTAAAATGGGTGAATTTTACGGTACGTAAATTATACCTCAATAAAGTTATTTCAAAAAATTAATGTCCCATGACAGATTAACAGATGAGCAATAAGCTGGTCATTCACCAAAGATCATTTGAGAAGCATGATTACAAGTGATAACCAGGGGACCTTTCTTATAAATTATGTGTTTAAGTACAGAGACACATTTGATAAGTTTAAGGCTTTGGGGACTTGGCCTTCTGGTTTTAGGTTATATTTCCTCTCGCTGGAACTGCCAGATAAACCACCTCAAGTTATGCAAGCTGTGAATTATTGAGCATTTAAGTATTTGAACCTTATTTGTTTAGCCAGAATGCACAACAATGCACCAAAAAATGCCAAAGCGCTAAAAATTTTGGAATTTGTTATTAGAGTATTCCTTACTCAGAGTAAGGAGTATCACTTTTCATACACAGTTAAACTAAACTGTGTTTAGTTTATTCAAAAGGAGGCTCATATAATATCACCAATCTGGTTGGCATTAAAAATCACATCTCGTTAACGAAAACACTACTTGATTATAGTGAAGCCTTCAAATATTTATACAACTCAAACTAGCAAAAGGAGAAGGGGTAGGCTAGATCACAAAGAACAGTCTAGCCCTCACCCCTTCTCCATTTGACAGTTTGGGTTTTGAGCTCCGCAATTTATTTTTATCCCTTGGAATTTTATTAATTTTAAAAGCGAGTTTGTTAGAGTTGCCATAATGGCACCTCTGTGTACCAGGGTGGCAATGAAACCTCACAGAATTGTCTTTAGCTCCATTTTCAATTTTATTTAGTTTGACAGTATGAAGCATTCAAAGGACTTTGAGACAATATTGAATGACAGTATTAGAGAAGCAGAAACAACTATTCTGAAGGGTCAGCTGGTAGATTCATACCATGAAGATTATCCTGGGTAAGAACAAATAAGACTATTGCAGAGAACACTAGAGTCAATAAAATCCATTGTGTAAGTGATTTGCAGAGTGCTTTTCCAGGAGGAACCATGGCGACGAGTGAAAGTTGAGTGTCATGCCCTTCATACCTGTATTTGCCCTAGAGGGGAACTGGATACAAAACATTGCTATCTTGGGCCTATTCCAAGACAATTTCGATTCCAAGTACCAAAAGGTGCTCAAGTTTCATGTCATAAACATTAAGGACAGTGACTGATCAAGAGTAATGATGGAGAAGAAAATATATCGTGTCAAAATAACTTTCCATTTTTAGTCTTGAGCTAAATAAATAAGCTTACTTAAGTTGTTGAATCCAAGGAATAATTCGTTTCATATCATCGTTCACAGACTTCTCCATGTCATCCAGCGTGGCCTGGTCTATAGAATATAGCACTTCATTAATTCGTTGCTTACACGAGGCACAAAATATTTAGGTAGCCCAGAACTTAAATGAAAATTATTGTTTTAGGCAAAAATTAGTGTTATTTTTGAGTCAGAGAAAAACTAAACTAAATCCATCATTAGGCATAAATTAACCTAATTTGTTTTCTCTCTTTAACATTTAGGGAGAGTTATAGTTAAGACAACTGATTAATAGCAAATATACATTAGCAGGAAGAACAAGTAACAAACACATGAACTCATTATCTGCCTGCATTTCAATTCCCAAACCCTAGGCCTAGTTAATTAATATTTTTAACTTGCATGTATTTCTAACTCATAGTATTACCAAACTTAGAACCTTAAAAATGTAAAAACTGTAAAACTCCACTAAAATATTTATTTATTCAACACAAATGGTTTCTGGCATAAGCAAGAGCTGTTGGCTGAAGTTCAGCTTCCTAAATGTCACCTAGAATTTTTAATGACACCGAAAAAATGCTAACAATAGCACGTTTTGAACAAAAGCAAAATATACAATGATTTCAGCTCAAGAAAAAAAGTATAAGAAAATTAGTGCAGCATTGCCATGGTTTAATTGTACCCCCCAAAATTCGTATGTCGAAGCCCTCACTCCTAATGTGATGATGGTATTTAGAGATGGGGTCTTTGGGAGATAATCAGGTTTAGATGAGGTCATGAGGGTGGCACTGTCTTGATGGGATTAGTGCCCTTATAAGAAGAGTCACCAGAGAGCTTGCTCTCCTCTTCTGCCGTGATGACAGGGAGAAGGCCTGGGCCTACGAGCCAGGAACAGAACCCTCACCATAATCTGACCATGCCGGCAACCTGATTTTATGCTTCCAAACTCTAATACTATGATAAAATAAATTTCTTTCTTTTTAACAACCTACTCTGTGGTCCTTTGTTATGGCAGCCTCAGCTAAAATAAGCATATATCCCCTAAAACAAGAATGACTGCCAACAGGTAACTTTTTTTGGTTTCTCTCAGTTTTACATGGTCATCTTCTTTATCTATGAGTGTGTACTGTGTAAACAGTCAAGAAAACAGTAAAGCAAAAAAAATTCTGAAGGATGAACAACAGCTGCCTTGTGGTTCAAAACCACAGTTAAACGGTAGTTCATAAGTGTGTCACTAATAAGCCATCATAAATGCGATGTGATTCAAAGTAATGAAGCCAGTTTTCCATGAACGGTTCATAGAAAAAGCTATCTTTTTTTTCTTAAGTTTATTTATTTTTTTAGTAATCTCTACACCCAATGTGTGGGGCTCAAACTCACGACCCCGAGATCAAGAGTCAAATGCTCCTCCGACTGAGCCAGCCAGGCTCCCTGAAACACTTACCTTTACAGCTATATGAGCAGAAAATCATTTATTTTCACTCATCTAGCTTAATATTAATTTCAAATGGTAAATGTGCTAATATATTCAAGAACACTGTTCCATTAGCAATACAAAAACACTACGTTCCAAGTAGTTCATCATTTCAGAACACCAACTTGGTAACAGAACATGGTAAATCAAACTTTAATTTCGACTGTGTTTAACTCAGAAATATAAACATCCTTTCTTTCAGGATTCTGTACCCTAAGTCATCTTTTAGATGTTTATACTGTCATTCGTATATGTTCTTTAGCCATTAGAATCCCTTGTAGTCATTTCCATGTCACCTGACTGTTAGTGGTAAAACAGTTCATCTAAAAACCATCAGCCATCACCATTATTACTTCTACATAAGAGAAACAACATAAATGTACTTCATACTGGGAAATTTAACTTCTGGGAAGAGAAAATCCCAGGCAGGGTTAAAATTGGCCCCAAGGAACAGACATCAGCCAGAGTCATTCCTTCCACATCTACTTTCTGTACTGCTGATACCACCCCTTCCCAATACCTAATGGCAGAAAAATTTTGTTTTGCTTTTGTCAAAATATTTTTCCTTACACTGAGTGACCATGTCATTGGGTAACTTACCAAGTCCATAAAGCATCAATTGAAACATTCCAGAATGCAAGTCCACAAAAATGTGTAGACACTCCGAGTTACCGCAGGGCTCCAAGATGGGAACGACAAGAGCTGGAAGTGCAGTCTCTATGGAGGCTGAACAGTTAAGAATGAAAAAGTGTATTTCTATCTGAATATTTTCCACAAAACATCATTTCTCCGTGTGTAGAAACAAACCAACTATCAAACAATCCTGAATATCAGAGGAAAAACATGATTTTGCAAAACTGGACTGGTACTATTATGTCAATTAGTAGCTCAAAAGGAAGAATGTATTCCTCAGGGTGACTTGAAACGAACATACCCATCTCAACCGCTGCAGCAAAAAAAATCCCAGGATTCCTTTAAAAAAAAGGTTAAAATAGCTAGGGAAAATATTAACTTCGTCAGTGAGCCGAGTTCTAGTTTTACTTTTCACTCAGTAATTACTAATAAGTTAGTTTTTAAGGATTTTCTTTTTGATACAGTGGGAAGAAAATGGTTTGGTAGACAGAATAAATTTCATCAACGGCCTAAATATTTTCAATGTCATTCCTCACAAAGAGAGGTTTTCTGGCAATTAGGGCCCATGTTGTTTAAGAAAAACACTTGAAAACCATTAAACATTATTGTTTATATAGGAAAAACATTTTTTTCTTCACGTTACTTCTATACCTCATTTTCAAGTCACAGATGAAATAAGAACATAAGCAATTGTTACACACAAGGTCCCAAGGCTGCCAATATACTCGTTCTCAAGTTTCACAGTATTTCCACCTGGCCCAATTAACTCTTCCCTTAATCCCACAAGCTGGCATAACGAAATCCACTAAAGGAGCAGAGCATTCATTGAAATCACACCCCGTGCTGATCAGGTGGAGGAGTTCTAAAGAAATATGCTCTTCTAGTTATCATGGTCCTCTAATGCTACAGCACAGAAAAAAGGCAGACAGTGAGGAGAGTGGTTACACAGGCCCAGCCTTTCACCAGGTGTGACTCCTCTGTGCTACTCTGTTAAACAAGAACAGTAACATCTTCCTGTCCATGCCTTGGGTCCTTAGGAGGAAGAAATGACAAGTTTGAAAAGGTGCCTTACAAAGCAAAGTGCTCAACAATGTACATTGTCTATACCCCTTTCATGAATCAAAGAAACAAGCCAAACCCTCTCATCAGGAATCTGCACAATAATGAAAATGGGCAGAGTTACCACTGGTGCTATCAATACAAAGAAATTATCAAACGAGTTAATAAAGCAAAGAGAGCTGCAGGAGACATATTTAATCAGATGAAAACAAACTGCTTTCCAGTCCATCTACTACATTTGTGAAGAACTGTTGAACATACAGGGCCAGCAGAGCTCTCACCTAAAACACACACACACATACACACACACGAAAGAACAAATAGGTACAAACAGAAATTCCTCTTACAATATCTTATAACTCAGAGCAGGAGGACAAATTAGTTCAAATGATGTTTTGCTGAATTTACCAGGTTAATATAATAAATGGTGCTTACAGATCTGAAGCAGGGTTGCTAGGTTTCCACACCTATCTGGACTGTTAATAATTCCCAATGGAGAAGGAATGTATTCTTAGTGTAGTAATGGTGTAAAACTAATTCTGACAATTGGGATAACAATGATCATTCCAATCTAATTATCAAAATTGAGTATTCTTGAAAAGACAGGGCATTAGAGAAGAATATAGAAAGCACAGTCCAAAAGATAAAACATACTTTGATGTATCTCTAATGACTGCCAATGTCCACATTTTTCTTTGCAAAAAATAAAATATATAAGGCCCTAAGCATTTAAAGGCAACTGGCTTGAAGGTATCAAAAATGGCAAAACTTAAAACACAGAAGGGAGAGTTAAAGGTTGTGCAAGATGACAGGATGGTACACTGCTCTTTCCTGAAACAGAAATATATACACATCTCCTTTTTGATTTCTCCCTATTTATCAAGGACAAAATGAGGAATGGACCAATACATAGTAATGTAAAGTGTGAAGACTAAAGAGAAGCAACTAAAGCCCAGGTAGGAATAGCTGCGTGTGGTTCTCGGCTTCTGAACTGCCCTGGATACCTTGATTCTGGCTCTGACAGAGCACAACACAAGGGAGACTCCCCTGGCTTTCAAGAGACAGGAATGCTGCAAGCGAGGCCACCTGGGGCAAGTGACCTGAAGTGCCTTGTACTGCCTTTTTTGACCTTCTCTCCAAAGTTCTGCCTACTCTCCCTTGAGACATTCCCACCCCCATGAAACCACATGCTGCCATCTAGACCGTCCAAACCTGCTATCTGTACATTCCCCTAGCCCTCCCTTGAAATGCTCCATTGTCCAAGCTACTCACTTCCTTGGCTTATTCCAGGGAGGAGCTGGAAGAAAAGCCAGGTGATTAAGGGTGATTGCACAAAGGGATTCCAAGAACAGCCCTAGGTCCCAGTAAAGGATTTGACTAAAGCATGCTTTCCCATCACAAAAGGGATCAAGTAAGACTACACGAAGAATACAAATGCATGAACATGAATTTTAAAAACAAGCTAAAGCATAGGTAATAAAATGGTGGGTCAGCAGGCCCTTTCCTATAATGGCCCTCATATCCACAACTGTTCTGATTAAAGCAGGTCTGAGGGGCCCAACCCCACACACAAGCACCGACCTCTCCTCCAAAACACAGTCTCCAAAGCACCCTTCTCTCACACCCAGAATTCTACAGACACCTAGAACTAGAAAACCGATGCTGGAGCACACTCCCACTAGAGTCAGAGATCTAGGAAGAGCCTGGACTAACATCCTTGAGTTACAGATGAGAATGGAGCCCAAAGAATGCTACTTGTTCAAGAGCATGCAGCTCAACTCACACCTTCTGGCTGCCCAACCAGTGAGATCGCTACAAAATGGTGCTAAAGAAAAATCTTTGCAACTTACATTAACAAGACACAAAAGTACGTTTCTTATGTAAACACCTGGTCACTCTATTTTTCAAAGTAATTTAAGTATCTCCTGGGCAAACATACTGAGTTTTTACTTAAAACAAACTAAACCTTGTTTACAGATGATACTAAATTAAACCAGAGCTTATCAAAATATCAAAAGATCACAAACCCTGATTTTCTACAATCCCAACAAATGAATTTTAGAATTTTACTATTTTGAAAAATCAGAAATAAAAAAAAAATTGGTACCTAATAGGGTTCTTTACGAACGAAAGGTATATTTCAACAGGGTGCCAAGACTACTAAATGGGAAAACTTTATTTTTTCACCAAATGTTACTGGAATGACTGTGTATCCCCCTACAAAAGAATGCAGTTGGACCACCACTTCATACCACATACAAACATTAACTCAAAAAGTAATCTAAATGTAAGAGCTAAAACTACTCAACAGAAGATGTTTAAGAATCATTAGGGAGATTCAAATCAAAACCACAAAGAAATACCAGTTCACACCCACCAGAACGGCTAAAAACAAAAAGGACAATAACAGGTCTTGGTAAATATTCAAAGAAACTGGAACCCTCAAACACTACTGGTGGTGGGATTAAGAGGTGGTGTTAAACATGTAAAAAGGTAAAACAGAGTCACCATATGACCCAGCCCTTCCACTACTAGGTACATGGCCAGGAGAAATGAAAACAAGTCCACACAAAAACCTGTACAAGAACGTTCATAGCAGTGTTATTCATCATAGGGGGGAAAAAAAGTGGAAGGAACCCCATCAACGATGAATGGATAAATAAAATGTGGTATATCCATGCAATGGATTGTTTGACAATAAAAATGAAGTACCAAAGCATGCTTTAATATACACAAACCTCAAAAACGTTATGCTAACAACAATATGCAGAAGACCACACATTATATGATTTCATTTATCTGAAATGTCCAGAACAGGCAATTCTATAGAGACAGAAGGTAGATTAGTGGTTGCCAAGAGCTGAGGGGAGGGATGAATAGGGGAGTGACTGCTAATGGATACGGAGTTTCTTTGGGGGATGATGAAAATGTTCTAAAATTAGACTGTGGAGACAGTTGTACAACTTGAGTATGTTAAAGAAAAAAACCACTGAATGAGTGAATTGTATGCAAATTATACCTCAAAACTATTACTAAAAAAGAACAAAACAGGAGGGTGGTTATGTGTGCTTTCTAACCCCAATGAAAGTTTTTGTTTGTTTTTTTTTTTGAAAGTTTTGATTATATTTCCTAATCAGAAAATTTAGGTCTGTATTTATAACATCTTTGCTTGAGGGATTCAAGTGGGGGCAGGGGGATGAGGACTTCCATGTACCTTATAATTAAAATCATCAAGACTTGATAAATCTAATGTTAAGCCCTGTTGGGGCTAGTGAACATGCCCCCTCAAAATAGATTAAAACACTACATTCATTCATCAGATGTCTAGCATACTTTGTATTTAAGGCCTGCACTTGTTTAGTTAAGCTGTTTCCACTTAGTCTTTAGTCTGTCTCAGACCCTCTTTCACACCTCTGTTCTTTCACTTTCTTTGAATGACTATGTATTCTGAATACAAATTTATTTTCCTGTCTGTCCTCTCTTCAGGCAGTATTTTTAGCTAATTCGTCAAAGTGGTACCGAAGAAGCTGCTTTTTTAAGTATAATGGATTGAGCCGGGCTCTGTGACGATGCAACGCAGTACTTTAGCTACCACAGTTATTAAAGACATCATTTTTACGGCACTTCACATACATCGTTTCACTTAATTAAAGGCTGTTCACTGTGGGCACAAGGTCATCACAACCAAAAACTGAGGTAGGGATAGTGTATGCTCATAATACTGTGAAACTATTACTAGAATGAAAGCACTTACTTTCTAAATGATTGTTCCCCGAAGCTCTAAACGTACTTACTAAGTGAACTTAGAAGATTTTTCGCTATGAGTGTATATGTGTTTCTTATTTGAGGCCTGCTCATGTATTAACAACTAAATAAAAATCTTTAAAAAGACAAAGGATAAATTCTGCTTCACTCAAAGAGACATATTTTATAAATAACATCATAAGTATCTGCAAAGCTACCTTATTCTTAGAAGATGACCTAAAAGAAATGATTCATATTCAAATGTTAAAATAACTTCCATTTCAATAGGAAAAAAAAATTTAAGGAGGTTCAATATGCATACCTTTAAAAAAGAAGGCCAAACTAAATAATTAAAAAGAAAATTAGAGAAAAATTTGGACAAGCTTGGTAGATCACAAGTTAAAATGCAGAAATGCCCAACTCCACAACAAAACCAGGAAAAAAGTCTAATTAAGAAAGACGTTTCATAAAATAAAAGTGGATACTAATGAAAACAAAAGAAAGGTGGAAATGCCAGTTTAAAAGAACCTACAGTTTTCGTTGGCATTGAAGCCTCTCAGAATGGCCTTCAGCTCCTGGAGCTTCTGATGAGCTCGTGCATGGACGCTGTCAATCAGGAGCTTTTCTATTGATAAGTGATCAATCTGCATAAATAAGAACAGAATCATATGTGCAATTTAAACATTTTCACTTCAAAAGTCTGAGAGTAGATTACTGTGGCTCAAGGTAGTTCCTTTTAGAATCACAGAGTGTTAACCAGTAGAAGAAAGCAAACTTAAAGGTAAAAAAGATAAACTTAGATGGTATTGGGAGCTTAAAGACTACAGCTAACATTTTGGCAATTACAAATCAAGATAGGTTATGTACTGGTTATCAGTGATTAAATGTCAAACCTTAACAATAAAATGGTGATATGACCTAAATTTTAAAATGTGAAAGAACATCTTACGAATTATACATAACATTAGTTATTTAAAAAAACAAATGTGGGGCACCTAGGTGGCTCAGTTGTTTAAGCATCCAACTCTTGATTTCGGCTCAGGTCACGATCTCATGGTTCCTGAGATTGCGCTGATAGTGCAGAGGCCACTTGGGATATTCTCTCTCTCTCTCTCTCTCTCTCTCTCTCTCTCTCTCTCCCTCTGCCCCTCCCCCACTTGCATGCGTGTACTCTCTCTCAAAATAAATAAACATTAAAAAACCCCACAAATGCAAAAGCATAACATTTACATAAAACAAGTTTAATAAAGGGTTTTAGGAACAATCAGGTATTTTATCTTTTTATTTTAATATTCATTTCTTTTTGAGACAGAGACAGTTGAGAGAGACAGACAGAGTATGAGCAGGGGAAGGGGCAGAGGGAGAGGGAGAGACAGAATCCAAAGCAGGCTCCAGGCTGTCAGCTGTCAGCACAGAGCCCCACGTGGGGCTCGAACTCACGAACTGTGAGGTCATGACCCCAGCCGAAGTAGGCGCTCAACTGACTGAGCCACTCAGGCGCCCCCTTTATTATTTTTTAAGTAGGCTCCATGCCTGGTGTGGAGTCCAACACGGGGCCTGTGCTCATGACCCTGAAATCAAGACCCGAGCTGAGATCAAGAGTAGGACACTTAACTGAATGAGCCACCCAGGTGCCCCACCATGTATTTTAAAGAATGTGTTAAAAGTTTAAGAATAAAGTGTAAGTTATATACATTCATTTAATCAAACCAATATTAAAATACATTGAGATCTCTTACCTTCATGGCTCTTTCTACTAATTTGGAATCAGAAGCTGGCAAAGGAGGATCATGAAAAATCTGTAAAGGCTTAGAGACATCATTTTCATCAATTTTAATTGTAACTTTGTGAACAGATGCCGTCCCTGTTTTTCTCCCAAGAACCTGTTGACTAAAGAGAAAAGAAATACTAATGATTTTTTTTCAACACAGCCTGTTAATTTTTGGAATAAAACAGAAACAATCTATTGTATGCCTTAGCCAGAGCCTAGAACATGATAGGCCCTCAATGTTTGTGGAGGGAATAATTTAATATTGAGAAGACAGCTATTCTGTAATCCAACGCAGTATTTGATTTACATCCTTTTTAAAAAAAACAGACACAGAATTTAAAAACAAAACACACGTGGGGTGCCTGGGTGGTTCAGTCAGTTAAGCTTCTGACTTCGGCTCAGGTCATGATCTCACGGTTTGTGAGTTTGAGCCCCACATTGGGCTCTGTGCTGTCAGTTCACAGCCTGGAGCCTGCTTGGATCTGTGTCTCCCTCTCTCTCTCTGCCCCTCCCCCGCTCATGCTCTGTCTCTCTTGCTCTCAAAAATAAACATTAAAAAAAATTTTTAATAAATAAAAAATAAAAACACATGCACACAAAGAAATCTGAAAACAAAACAATCTGTCTTCTACATGGTGTCTATTTATCTCTAATTCCTTTACAGAAAATGAGAATCAAGCAAAGTTCAAACAGGGAATTGAGGATTATAAACAGCCTAATACTGATTTTCCCCAAAACTCTCCCTCAAAAAAGACATTAAGAGGCACAGTTCAAAATATAAAATTGTGATAAGCAAACATGTTTTAAAAACATACCCAACAATCTTAATGGTCTTTCAGCAATCTGGTATAAGGCCAGAGTAATCTAACTTTTTGAGAATAGCAAGTCTTAGTACAAACAGATGTCTACATATTTAAAACATGCCATGTTCTTTTTTTTATTTTATTAAAAATTTTTTTTCAACGTTTTTTATTTATTTTTGGGACAGAGAGAGACAGAGCATGAACGGGGGAGGGGCAGAGAGAGAGGGAGACACAGAATCGGAAACAGGCTCCAGGCTCCGAGCCATCAGCCCAGAGCCCGACGCGGGGCTCGAACTCACGGACCGCGAGATCGTGACCTGGCTGAAGTTGGACGCTTAACCGACTGCGCCACCCAGGCGCCCCAAAACATGCCATGTTCTAAGAAAGGAGTCAATTACAGATGTCTTATGTGGTTTATATGATACCATGGGACTTTACTATATAAAATCATGTTGCTAGAGGTACACAGCTATTGGTCTATAGTAAATCAGATGTAGGAAAGAAAAAGAGAAACATAAAGGATATTTACAGTCACAGCATGAACTTGCCAGAATCAATTTCACTTACTTCCAAACTGAGAGGGAGAGGCACTTGCCAGCATGGTACCTTTCCACCTGTACAAGGTCTCCCCACCGCTCTCGGATTAACATTAGAGTTTGGGAATGTAGCACTTCTAACTGAAGCGACAAGCAGAATGAATCTGATGGGGTTTGTTAAGCAAATTTAATAAATCACTACAAGGGCCAGTGAACTACAAGCAAACTTCATTTAACAACAGCTCTATTCCCCAAAAGCTGGCTATGAAGGAAATTTCTGGAATTCTATTTCTTTGATGACATATACTAAAAGGTGTGATCAACTGTGGCACAATTTTAGAAAAAGGTTTTATATTTCATTTTGAACCGACATAAACAAACTATAAGGCCCAGGTTGCCTGTGAATTCATCATGGTTTAGAGAATATGAGTAGAACAAATGGCACTATTTTCTCCCCTCTAGATTTCTTACTCATTTTTTTTTTACCAACAGTAAAATTTAAAACTTGGTCTATTACAGATGTATCACTATTCTCCACACTCACCAGTTCCCCAGCCCCATTTCTACTCCAAAAAAGGAAAGTTCAGGATAGGGGGTAAATGGAAATATGGGGAGGACAGGGACACACGAATTCCTTACAAACACAGGTCTCAAATTTCAAAAGGATACGTAGGCAGTTGTACATGTCCTGAAGAGGTTTTTCATCAGCAAAGAGTCTAGACTGCACCAGCTGATGGATAAAGTTGATTTGCATACTATGAACCAAGGCTCGCCCATCTTCCATTGGCAGGAGAAAAAAAGGCGGTAAACCAGAAAAGTGCATAGATCATATCATAGTACCAACTAAGGAAGAGTACACCGACTAACAATAAATTAAACAAACAAAAAAAGAACTGAAATTATCCATGGAAATCAGAGAACATTATACTTGAGAAACACTAAAATCTCCATGGAAAGTAAGTATGATTATCATAACATCTACTTCAAATTACAGAATAAATTGCCAAACATTTAGTACTCTGTAAGAATGTTTCAATAATATAAAAACACCAAACATCTGAATTAATATTTATGATTTAAATCAGTATTTATGATTTACCTCCCGTTTCCTTATCCTCAACTAGAATTTCTAGCTTGAGAAGACGCCATGGTACATCCGGATCATCTCCCATCACGGTCAAGGTGGCTTCAAATTCTCCCTCAACTCGAAACTTCACCCGGCCATTTGCTTTTAAAAGAAGAAGAAGAAGAAGTCTACTTTGCTAGAAAATAACCAGCTTCGGGGCGCCTGGGTGGCGCAGTCGGTTAAGCGTCCGACTTCAGCCAGGTCACGATCTCGCGGTCCGTGAGTTCGAGCCCCGCGTCAGGCTCTGGGCTGATGGCTCGGAGCCTGGAGCCTGTTTCCGATTCTGTGTCTCCCTCTCTCTCTGCCCCTCCCCCGTTCATGCTCTGTCTCTCTCTGTCCCAAAAATAAAATAAAAAAATAAAAAAATAAAAAAACGTTGAAAATAACCAGCTTCCCGCTAGCCTAGAACGTTCAATTTTGCTTACAAGAAATTTTAAATAGCTTGAAAGTTCTTTCAGAAGTGTCCAAAGAACTCAGTATTTCCTGGATAAGCAATAGCCAAAGGCAATGAACACTTCTAACATCAACTGACAATTTTCTCTTGAGGTATAACTCGGGCATCATCTCTCCTCCAGCCCCAGGTGATCTCCCTGTTCCCAGCTTCACATACCACCATTTTATCTCCAGGTACTAAAATTTTATCCCTTGGTACTAAAGAGAAACGATCAGTTGACAAGTCACAGATGTGAACACTACCTGAATTGCAGACCAAACCCTCAAAATGAGAGTTCTTTGAATGAAACCCCAAAAGCTGTTTGAAAAAAATTCTAACAAGTCAATTCTTAAAAAAGATAAACTTCCGGTACATACCAACTGTAAGATTGGCTAACTGAGGAGGGAGATCTGTGGTCACAAGCCTATGTCTAAGAATCTGATTGAGCTGGTGAAGTGTGGCTTGTTTCTCAATCTTGGTAATTGGGTCTGGAGGAATAATTTTATCCTACAAAAAAAATTCAGTGATTTTATAACAATGTACAAAGAGACACAACTCTTACCTGCACCTGTCTTAACATAGTATTTTCTCACTTTGCCCAAGAGGATCTCAACACTCATTTCTTAAGTCGACATCCAATAATAGTGATATGCCCCTTAACTATGGTGCATCAGAGTGCCACCCAGCTGAGACAGTAATGCAACATGATCTTCTTCACGCTCTATTTATGAAATCAAGTTCATGTCACTAGATGACTTTCACCACTTCTTAAAAGTATAAAATACAATAGCACCACATCAGTAAAGTATTACCGCACTACTTAAAAAAAAAAAAGCTTCCAAAAAGCAACTAGCATACCGTATTTTCATATATGAAATAGATGTAAGTTAATTTACACCTGTTTACCGCCCCCCCCCCCCGATTTATCTATTTTGATAGCTATTCACATTTTGGCCTCAATGTATTCCAAAAAAACACAATTCTAATTATGGAGAAAAAAGTGAATTACATGAAATCTTTTAAAATATAGAACAGGGGCACCTGGGTGGCTCAGTCAGTTAAACGTCCAACTCTTGATTTCGGCTCAGGTCATGATCTCATGGTTTGTGAATTTGAGCCCCGCCTTGGGCTCTGTGCGGACAGCTTGGAGCCTACTTGGGATTCTCTCTCTTTACCTCTCCCCCATTCTCTCCCACTCTCTCTCTCAAAAATGATTAAATAAACTCAAAAATGTATATATAGAACAGTTGTTTTGCTGGACAATTTAATAACACAGTAGACTCCAATGCCAAAGCCTTTAACTTCTAAGAACAGGAGTGGTGAGCAGTGCACTTACCCTAATGCAGGTGGGCAGTCGTGGGTAAGATCCAGTGGTCAGTACATCAATGGCATACGGGATGGCAAAACTAGGCAGGCGTGCATGGACTAGGGCATCTCTAGCTAATGAGGCCAGGCGATCAGCAGTGTCCACGAACAGAATGGCTTGCTGATCTAAAAAGCTTGAAATCATCTTTAAAGCAAAGGGTAAATGTATTAAACTTCATCGAGAGCTAGCTACTTTGCACTTCAAATATCATTTATTCATTCCAAAGTAAACTCTGAGGGACATTAATATAAGTTTTCCACATTTCAAAATATTTCCTCAAAAAATTTTCCAGTAATGTGAAGAAATATTTAATACGTTTAGATTTAACATTAAAAAGAATAACTTCCTATCACTTTAAGTAAAACGTTTTCCAATTTGTTTCTCCATCCTTAACATTACACATACATATACATTTCTGTTAGGAAAAACAGAACAAAATGCTTTTTCCTCTTACAGATTTCTAGAGTTGGCTGGTAATGAAGTAGTTAAAAGCATGGCCTCTTGGACCCAAACTACCTTGGTCTCAATTTTAACTCTGCAACTTACTATCCCTGTAACCTTAGGCAAGTACCTCTCTGTGCCTCAGGTTTTTCAACTGTAGAATAGAGATAATGATTTCCAACCTTACAAGGTTGTTCTGAGGAGCAAGAGTTATTGCACACAAAACCTTAAGAACAGTGCCTAGAACACATAAAATACTCCATAAATGCTGTTATAAGACATCTAGGCCATCTTCATGCCCCAAACAGAAATCCTTTCCATCAGTTCTCTATTGAATGCGTTTCTGAATAGTAGAGCTCATCACGGAGCTGCAAACTCCTTCCTTGAAACTATTCTATTCTGGAGGAGTAATGTCTCTCGTGTCCTTCCAACACGGGGAAGCCCACCCTATCTTCAAAGCTAAACATTCCAAGTCACTTGAATTTAGTCTTTACATCTCCAAATTTCTACCTCACCACCCTTGTTCTGCTGCCTTGGAAAGGCTCCAATTTATCAGTGGCTAACTTAAAACATGGTATCCAGAATTAATACCACATCACACCCACAATTAATACCAGCACACAATGCCCTACATTTATTTTCTCAGTATTTCCATACTCATTTTATTATCTGATCTTCACAACTCCAGGAAACAGACAAAATCAGATAATTCCTATCACTTTAGAGATGAGAAAATTGAGACTCAGGTTAAGACAGGGGCACCTGGGTGGCTCAGTCAGTTAAGTGGCCAACTCTTGATTTGGGCTCACGTCATGATCTCACAGTTCGTCAGATCGAGCCTCGAGTGAGGTAGCAGATTCATATAATTCAACTATAAAAAGGAATGAAGTACTACGACATGAATGAACCTTGGAAACATTATGCTAAATTAAACAAGCCAGTCACACAAGACTCCATCATGATGCCATTTATATGAAATGTTCAGAATAGGCAAATCTATAGACAGCAGATTAGTGGCTGCTTAGGGCTGGGATGGGGGCACTTGGGGTGACAGTGAAAGGGTACATGTTTTCTTTTTGAGATGATGAAAACATTCTACAATTGACTGTGATGGTTGCACATATCTGAATACACTAAAAACCATTGAATTAGACACTTTAATGGGTGGATTGTATGGTATGTGAATTATATCTCAATAAAACTGTTTCTCAAAAAGTTCTAGGAATAGGATTATTTCCTCTTTTTCTTAAATAAAACATTATCCAGACTGTTTCACCATTAGAATTCTACAAACTATGTATTTACACACTCAGCTACACACATAATATGTCTGGTATGGCTAAAGATCATTATCTATGAAGAACCTCAAATGAAACTAGTTAAATAATCACTAGGTTGAGAACAGAAGAGTTAAAACATGAATAATCTTCTAATTCTTCAGTTGATGGACCTTACACCTGACATAAACACATCTGTGTCTACATTCACAAAATACCAAAACTTTACAGAAGTTCAATATGAGACTTCATTCAGAATGTGATTTATTTGAACAGCCAACTCAAGAAACTAATAGAAGAATACTCTACTTTGAATTAATGAAAGATGAATTACAATATGGCTCAATATTAAAACCAAGAGTTTTGGATTTTCCCTGACACTATGTTATTGAACTCAGTAGTATTAAACAGGTAACTGAAATACCCATGATATAATTAGGAATTTAACACCAGATTTGAAAAATTGAACACTTGGATTTGATTTACTTCAGTGACACCTAACTTTTCACTGCAAGTTTGAACATCTTTAAGAAAAGATTGCTCCAAATTAATTATTGAGAAGAAACCCCAGGCTTTTCAGAAACAGTATACCATGCTACCTCATTTCAGCCAAAACAGATTTACTACATTTGGTGTCCAAATTTCCAGAACAATGAGTTGCAAAACTTTCTCATAAATAAGCTTGGAATGAGTCTGTTTGTTAATATTTATAATCAAAACCATTCTTTGTATGATGCTTTACGGTGTACAAAAGACCCTCTGAATATAAACTTTAACTTCCCTATCATACCAACAGACAGCCGATGAATGAAAGAAGGTTTTCCCCCATAAGGAAAATGTATGGTACAAAATACTGTCCCTCTAAATAAACCCTTGATCGATATTATATAGAAGGATGACAGCTTACTCCTACAGACAAAAGATATGTGACTAGAATGTGTCTTGGTAGAATTCTTCCAGTCTGATCACTAGCTTAGTTGGTAGAGCTGGAATGGAGTATCAACTTCAGTGAAGATCGGGTTTTATTTTTAACTTAAAAACCATTATTCTCCTAGAATTTAAAATTCTCAACTTCTTCACAGCCCCTTTTCTCCTTTCACTTTAGCAACTTTCACACAGACTTGGGGTCTAACGATAAAGGAACCTAGTAAAACCGAGGGCAGTGAATGCAGTGGCTACAACAGAGGCGAGAAGTCAAGAAATCACGTGCAGAGACACAACTGTGCTGTAGATTCCTTTCTGAAGTGGGATTTTATGGAATAGGTAAACCCTGACAGATTTGCAAATATAAAATTACTCTAAAAATATTCTAGACTTAGCTTGTCAGAATGCTAAAAATACACTTGTTATGGTACCTCTATACTAAGTGGGTAGCTGCTAATTTATCCAGGAAGTCTAGTAAACTTTAAGAGAATTTAAAAATGACTCAAATAAAATTTAACCAAAGTAAAGTTGTTTTTCTGCCTTCACCTATTAAAACTGATAAAAAATTTTTAATGTTATTACATAACTGAATGGAAAAAAAAAAAGAGTATGAGCATCAGTATCAAGCTCACTTAGAGAGTCTACCCACTTTCCAAATAAAACTGACTAGTGGCTAGATTACTTGACCTTGTAGAGCAGACCTCAATTAAAGTGAGTAAATGCTCTCATTATTTTAGGACTTTATTCATTTTATGATAATTACCCTCCCCTTTCCAGTATGAAAAGGTACTCTACTCTTTCCATTCTCCTCACCGGAAATGACCAAAGGAAAACAGAAGGGAGTAATTGGGAGGCACCATCCTCCCCAAGTTAGGAGCTCAAGAGGCTAACACAAGACCCCTACTGATGTTTTCCCTCAACACTTCTTGAATACAGCTTCAAAAAATTTTGTTTGTTTTGGTGGGGGAGGCGGGGAGGGAGGCACAGATTTTAGCATCTCTGGTATGTAACAGTCAAAAGACTATGAGCTTTGGGGCACCTGGGTGGCTCAGTTAAATGTCTGACTTCAGCTCATGTCATGATCTTGTGGTATGTGGGTTTGAGTCCCGCGTCGGGCTCTGTGCTGACAGCTCGGAGCCTGGAGCCTGGAGCCTGGAGCCTGCTTCAGATTCTGTGTCTCCCTCTCTCTCTCTCTCTCTCAAAAATAAATAAAGATTAAAAGAAATTTTTTTAAAAGCTATGAGCTTCTTGAGGGTAGGGGCTGTGCCTTACTCGGGTGTCATCCACTATACCCTATACTCTGTGCTCACTAAGGGTTTGGAGAATGAATAGATGAACAGCAAACAGATAAATGCTGTCATCAGCTCTGTGGCCCTGACTGAAGCCAGTTAGTTTCTGAAAACCTTATTCTCTCATCTGTAAAACAAGACGAAGATACCGACTCTGCCATACTCTGAGGGTTTTCAAGAATAGGCAAAATTCAAGAAGCACTTTGCAGACTTTAAGGAAGTGTACAAATGTAAGGCTGTTTCCCCCCTTTAATTCAAGTCTTTGTCTTTAATATCTTCTAGAGTAATGTCTTCAGATACGGCCTACTCTTTTTTCTAGTCAGGTAATCAAATACTAAGTTTCTACAGAAATATATTACACATTTTCATACAGAAACAGAATTACTTAAGTAATGTCTCTCAAACAAATCAGCATATATAAATTTAAGCTAAAATCAAAAGTTATATCTATTACAAGTTAACATTCCAAAAAGTTACTTAATATAAAACATAATCAAAAGTTTAACTCACCGCACATTTTTCCACCTTGCCAGCGTTATTAGCCCATTTGACTAAAGCTAATAATCGAACAAAGAGTTGACGTGTCCGGCTAGCAAACTGCACTATTTCTATTTTCCTATAAAATAAAACAATTCTTAATGAACCAACAAAGTTGAAAAGAATATTTAACAATTTATTTCATCTGAGCTAAAATATGACTCAATCTATGTTTATAACCATTACAACAAAATGAATCACCTAAAATATTTATAAGTATGAATTATTGTCACATTTTGCATACTGGCTGCATTTTTAATTTTCTACTTCAGGGTAATAAATCCAATAGTATCAGAGTAACAAATCAGAATCACATTTTAAAAACGAATTTTGCAGGACAATAAAAGTTGCTAAAATATACCCAATTCACAGATATAAAAGTACAATATAGAAGTTAACCAGGTCACAGAGGAGATCAAATTAGGAGTTAGGAATTTCATAACTGTGGTTATGAGTTATGAATTGGCAACATTTTTGGTACAAGAAAGGAACCGAAATAGATCTTTACCAAAGCTTGAAACTGTCTTACTTCTACAAAAGCAAGGGTCCATTTCCCATCTTGTAAGAGCATGATTTAAAAAGCTGAATAATCAAAGAACTATCCAACTCTTTACCAAACTAATTTCAACGACAAGCTTAGATATTAAATTATCTAAACAAAGTTAAGGAAAGTAAGTTGACTACTAAAAGTAACAGCTAGATGGTCAGTCTGTATCTATTTTTATGCTATACCCACTATGATGCTTTTTCTCCCAATACTCATCCGTATTTTTATCATCTCCTCATAAAGCCTTAAAAGCTTTACATTGTCAATCAATGTGTGAACTAGACCTCTCAATTTCCTGTCAGCTATAAAACTGAAAATCACTTTCATAGTTTACCTTAAGATACTGAAAAAAAATATTGAACAGGCCAGGACTGATGACAGAAGCCAGCAGGACATCAGCCTCCCGCCAAGTGGACTCTAACCTGTATTAGTCTCAGTACAGCTGTTCAATGACCTGCAGATCCAAACCACATCCCTGCATCTCACCAACAGCAACACCATGAGGCAATGCACCCAACCAAAAGTTTCTGTTGAAGTATAATCCTGACTACAGAGTCTAACTCCTAGTGAAAGCATGTGTATGGAGCCCACAGACAACGTGAAAGGCTTAAGATTCAGCCAGCAATAGGATCAGTGGTAGTACAAAGAAAAGAATCAAGGACACAGATACAGTTAAGACTCTTTGCCAGTGTCTGTGAAGGATCTTAAGAGATAAAACTACCAGAGCGTCACAGGCAAGACTGGAACACAGAAAAAATATTCAATGCACATTACAACCTGACAGCCACCTCCATGCTAGGAGAATTAGTACCATCATTCTAACTGAGCAACAACTTACAGAGCTGCTGTGAGGTTGCTCTCCTAGAGCAAGCATATCTGTATATTATTAACTTGCTTTCCCAAATGAGCTCCTCTACTGGAAAGCAAACACCCACCTTTGTAAACTACCGTAACTTGATCTTTTTGACACCATGCAATCTCAGGTGATAAGCAGCATGAGTCTGTTTTCCCAAGGTCCAGTTTCCCTTCCTACCCCAGAGTGGACAGAAGAAATCTGGATTTTCATTTCCTTCCTTTAAAACTGACCAGCCAAACCATAAAAAAGGTATGTTTCAACTGTCTCCCCCATCTCTGCCTTTTCAGTCTAATTCCATCAGAAAGAGAGCTGGTGGTGGGGGTGGAGCATAGTCACTAATAAATCCTCCCTAGTGACTCGGTCTTTAGAAAAAAAAAAAAAAAAAAAAAAAAAATCAAGGAGCATTAGTGCCAAAGATGCAGTCAAGTAGTCTATACTATAGCCACAATTTAAATCTCTACCACAGGATTGCCTTGAAACCTTAATTTATCTTGTTCCCTTGGCCTATGGAAACATTGGTGTCTAGTTATGTCTTAAGCTCCCAACTCCAACTCAATAAAAATTATCTCAACTATAAAGCAGCAACGGAGTAGGCAAATGTCAATTCTCTAAAGATATCTGGCATCGTGGTAAACTAGCAGCCAACTTTCTAAAGTGAATCTGTTCCTCAGCTTCTTTATTAAGTTCTAAGTTTTCTACATCTTTCTACCCCCCTCAGGGACTTGACCTGGTCAGTGACTCAACAAAGGTTTCTAGAACAGAAGGTCCAGAGCTGGTCTCACACCAAGAACTGTCAAAGATGAGGAAACCACATTTCCCAGGGCCCCCTAAACAAATGGAGTAAAACGTCACCCTGGGTTCCCTGGGCCTAGGTTTCCAATCCACAGCCCTGCCACCCACAGACACACAAACACACACACACTTTCTCTCTCTCCCTCTCTCTCATATACCATACACATATACACACTCCCATAGATCTAACAACACAGACACAGATTTAAGGTTTTTTTCATACTTACCTTTCCACATCAGATTTCCTTGGCAGTCTAAGAAGGAAAAAACACAAAAGAAATTGACTAAACATATGCATACCTTCATCAAAATGATAACGGTCTTTATTCTGACTCTATTACATACTTTAGCATTTCAGAAAAGCTGGATCAATAGCCACTACAAGCTTGTGTGGCTACCTACTCTTTTTTGAGTTTCCAGCAATATGGCCATAAGGGACAAAAATCAACAAAGGAACATTCCTCTCCATTCAAAATGCTCCAAAAGGTATTGCATGAGCCTCAAACATTGAAAAAGCTCAAGTCTTACATTACGCACACTACTATATCACAGAGTCATAGAAAATACTCTTTTAAAACCAAAATAGTCATGGATGCAGAATACTAGTTGTCAGCCTCCCTGTATCCAATGGAACCTTGCCTCCAAGCAATAACCTCTCCATGTTTTGTTAGGGTGGGCAAAACTGGAAGCTAAGCACACAAAAGGACCAGTGTCAGCCAAGGGTTTTACGGTAATTATAATGTTGCATGGTGGTTAGCTGTAAATGATTACTTTATAACAGCTCCAATAAGGTTTTGATTTCTTTTTGCTAGTTTTCCAGTACAACAGCCAGCTACCAATGTCACCATTTTCCCTGTTAAATTATACTATTTAACACTCTCACATCCACTGATGCTTACAGAGGTCCCGATCTGCCTCATGAATCACCACATTCTAGAAACCCCTATCCCATGGCCCAAGATTCAACTGCCTGAGCAACTCTAAAACCACCTCTACATCTAATCACTTCTTTTTTTTTTTTAATTTTTTTTAATGTTTGTTTATTTTTGAGAGAGAGACAGAGCGTGAGCAGGGGAGGGGCAGAGGGAGACACAGAGTCTGAAGCAGGCTCCAGGCTCTGAGCTGTCAGCACAGAGCCTGACGCAGGGCTTGAACCCATGAACCGTGAAATCATGACTTGAGCCGAGGTCTGGCGCTTAACTGACTGAGCCACCCAGGCGCTCCACATCTAAGCACTTCTTGAAGAACACACACTGAACTACTTAGATCCTCTCCCCCACCCCACCCCCACAGGCCACAGGTGCAGAAACAATAAAACCAGAGATTCAAGGCAGAAGGAGGGGAAACTATTAAAATGAGCTCTGGCTTGTAGATAACTACAATTTGGAGAGTAGACAGTGACATAGAAGTTGAAGTTATGATCTGGTGATAAAGGAAACCGGGTAGAAGCTGGATGAGCCAGCAGATCAGATGAAGCATACATTAGGCCTTGTAAGACTACAAGTAAAAACAACTACTGGTAAGTTCCTCTACATGTGAAAGCTCCTAACACTCCCCGAGGAGCCACAACCCTCATCCTCAAGGGAGGGAAAGAATAAGAACCATGGATGCTTGTGTGTGCTTAACAGACACAGAGAAACAAAAGAGGAGAGATTTTGCGGGTAGAAAGAACAGGAAACATTGTTCCAGCTCTTTCCACCTGCCCCGGACACCCTAAAAGGATCACCTCATTTCAGAGGTGGTATCATTTTGGGGACCAAGATTATAAGGCTCTGTTGCCTGCACCACCACCCCCCCCACCCGCCCAATTCCTCCTAATCTATTTAAAATTCCTTTATGGATAATGAATCCACCATTTGGGGCAAAAGCCCTAAAACACAAATTTTTGGAAGTCACAGAAACTTACACCAAAGTGTGATAAGACAAGTTTACGTGATGGAGATCTTAGCATTTTCTAATTTTAATTAAAACAGGCAAAAAAAAAAAAAAAAAAAAAAAAAAAAGAAAGAAAGAAAGAAAGAAGAAAAAAGTAGGACCTACATCTCTAAAAAGTCAAGGCAGAGTATAAACTCTTAGATGAGAGTGTGTAAGGAGGTTGGGATAGATAAGGAGAAGGAAAAAAAACCAGAAATCCATGGCCCAAAACAAACCACTGAAATTGTCAAGGCGGTCCTTTTTACTTTCAATAGTTCACAGACAAGCATCAAATGTGGCAGAAATAAGATTCGTATTAAGTATACCTAGAACACTAGTTTTACATCAATACGTTAATTCTGACAGCTTCCAGCTGGAACAAGGGAAAATACAGGATTTAGGAACTCCAAAGTAAGTTCTTAAACTAATTTTGGCTTGCACAAATCAAAAGAGAAAAGAGTTATCTTACTCTTTTCTAAGTATTAAGAACAACAGTGTATTTTCCTGTTAAATACTCCATGGTCTGCAATTACAATTCTAAAAATTCATTTGTTGATGTGTTAAGTCAATAAATACTTAATCCCCGATTATGTGCCAGACACTGTTCTAGGCCCACCGAACATAGCAAACAAATCAAAATCCCCATTCTCATGGAGCCTCCAGTAAGGAAGAGACACACAATAAACTAAGAGTACCCACTAGTGATTAAGAGAAAAAGTGAGTTAAAAATGGACAGCAGGGGCAGAGTGCTTTTCATGGGTGGTCAGAGAAAGTCTTTGTGATAAGTTCTATCTGAACAAAGACCTAAAGGAAATAGGAAAGCAAACCACACAGATTTCTGGGGGAAGAGCAAAGGCTCTAAGGTGGGAGTGTGCCTGGCACTATGAAAAAACATCAAGAAGGGCAATGTGGCTGAAACAGAATAAGCAAAGAGGAGCGTATTTGGAAATGAGGATAAAGAGGTAAGGGAGAGAGAGAAGGCTCAGACCACGTATCCTTGTTTGCCCAAGATAGTCCTAGTTTGTGCCTGTTGCTCCAACATTATTAACAGCACCACCTTTCATGCTCAAAAGTGTCCTGACTTGGACCATAACTTTTATGGTCACTCCATATATAGGTGACTATAAAATCTTTTTACTGTAAGTGAGATAGATGGAGAACCGCTGGAGAGATGTGAGAAGTTTTAAAAGGATCATCCTATTTTATGGATGACAAAAACTGTAAAGGGGCAAGCTAGCAGTAGAGATATCAGATGGCAGACTACTGCAGTTAACAGGGGCAAAGGAATCACACTTGATGGAAATGTTGAAAAGTGGTCAGATTCTGAAGTCAGAGATGATCAGTACTTGCTGATGTACTGGGTGTAGGATTGGAAGAAAGAAGAGCCAAGAGTTACCCCCAATTTTTGGCCTAAGCAACAACAGGAAGAATGGAGATACTCTTTAGAGAGACAGGGAAGGTGGTGGGGGGGATCAAGTGGAATCAGGAGTTTGAGTCTGGACTTGGTACACTGAAATACCCATTAGGTATTTAAATGTAGGCGTTTGGGTATAGTCTGGAGTTCAGTGGAGAGGTCTCTGCTGAAGATAGAAGTATGGGAATCATCATCATATAAAGGGTGCAGGATTAAAATTATGTACTTATTCTACAGCAGTAAAACAGATGTTTCTTCATAACTAAACTGTAAAATAGTAAGAACGCAGTATAGCTCGAAGAATTTCTACAAATCCTCTACAAAAAAAACAAATTATACAACCACTGATAGCAGTTTTCAACATTTTTCCCTAGCTATACATTGGGTAGGTGACCTTTACATGTATGAAATTTTCTCATGGATACTCTTAAATTTTCATGATATCCACCAGTAATTGGCTCAGACAGGTATATTACTACAACACCTAATCATGACAGCTATTTAAGTTTCTCATTAGGCAGGGGTAGTCTTCTTTCTCTTCCATTCAATAAAGTACAACATATCCAAATTGAGAATGATGTTTTGCAGGAATAAGGAGAACCTATTCTAACTCTTTCATTCATCTGCAAACAAATATTTTTAGTCTCTAGTAACAAATTAATGTTCCACTTGAAAATACTGATCTGCAATCTAACAATAGAGCGAAGATAAAAACTATAATTAAAAACTTATAATTCTTACTTTTTCTGAACCTGGATTTAAAAATGTAAAACAGTAAAGTATATATACCCGCAATTTTATAATGCCTTTTCTTCACACACTAAAAATCATTAGTGTAGTCTGATCCTATTCTGAAGGGATTAACACCCTAATCATGTCCCATGGCATTTCATTGGTAACTTAGTGATCTATAAACTCCCTTCATACTCCAAGAGACAATAACAGAAGACCAGTTACAGCTTTTACTTACACTGTTAAGACTCAGAACACTCTCAAACATTCCAGAAAAAAAAACCACACATACACACACACCTTGGATTCCAAATTTTTGGATTATCTTATACACAATACATCTCCTGAGTTCAAACTTTGCCAGAAGCAATTACAACCTTCGTTTAAAATGTACCGTCAAGACGCTGTAAAACAGATTTCCTGTCTTTAGGAATTCGAATATTATGTATTCCTAAACCCTAAAAGTGGGCTTTCGGCTAAAAAGCTTCCAACCAAGAAATTAATAGGGTTCGGTTGGCAACTCGAGCAAAAATCCCAAAGATGAGATTTTCAGTGCAAGTCTAACATGCATAATTAACAAGTGTCCGTTGCTTCATCTCCAGAAAGACCACAAATGCAAAGCTTTTCCTCCACCTCCGTTGAGCCCCAAGAGTTCAAAAATTCTAGATTAGCCCAGAGGAAAGGAGAAAACAGCAGCCCCTTGGAGAGAGGGAGGTGCGAGCCTATCTAAGCCGGTTGGGCGGGAAGAGCGGGGGGGGGGGGGGGGGGGGCTGGAGAGCAGGCATGGGTTTCGCGGCACTTACAGATCCGTCAACACCATGAGCTCCGAGTAGGCCCGGTGCAGCAGAAATTCGATAAGGGTGCTCAGCCGGTAGCCGGGGCTGGCCGCAGCTGCAGCTGCCGCCGCCACGGCAGCTCCGGGAGGAGGAGGCGCCGGGGCTGAGGCGGGACCGCCGCTGCCCCCGCCACCGCCTCCGGGAGGGACCAGCTGGTGGTTCTCCAGTTGCACTGGGGCCATGGCGGCGCAGGGCCGGGCTTGGTGCAGCGGCACAAGATGAAGCCCTCGAGCTTCCCGGGCGCTTGGTCACCGCGCCGAAGTGGGCGCGGGCAGAGTCGCCGCCGCCTACCGCCAGGCCGCCTCCGAACAGGAAACCGTGAGCCGGCCGCGGAGGCCCGCCCCCATGTAGCAACGAGCCCGCCGGCCCCAGGAACTGGAGAGAGGGGCGGGGGAGAAGCGGGGAGGGCGGGGAAGCGGGGAGGCCTCCGCAGAGAAGCTGCGCCTCCGCAACCGATCAGAGGCCGCTTCGCCAAGCAGCCGCAGCGTCCATGTTGACGGCCCAAAGCGGAAGTCGTTAGGCAGAGCGGAAGGGGAACCTGCAGGGGGACTTCCGACAGCAACCTGTGCCTTTTCTCCGGCTGTCCGGTGCCGTGACGCTTGGGGGCGCGTGGGAGTGGGGCGGGGCCGGAGCGCGGGTGGGGAAAGCGGAAGCGGTAGCCGCGCGTCGCCGGAAGCGGGTGTGAGGGCGGAGCCATGGACGTCACCGTGAACGTCAGTAGTTGCCCCGCCCTTGCCCTCGCCGCCCTCCGGTGTTTAAAAGGCTCCAATGTACCCTGAGGTATTTATCAGCGCTCCCCAGTGCGGGGCGAACGTGGCTGGGTAGGTTTCCTTCCTAGATGTTCGTGAGTTGTGGTTCTGGAGTCGCGAAGAAATTGTTGCGGCTGCGCTCTCGTGGCTTCTCAGACCTTTGCTCCTCCCACAGTCTGCTCATGCGCCTTTCGTGGGATAGAAAACGTTTCCGTCATTTTTTTTTTTTAACTGTGGGAAAAGATGCGAGAAAATATGATGGGGGATAAGAGCAGGGCTGCTGGCAGAATAACTTCACTTTAATGGAGTTGGACATATGCCGACCTCGTTACCGAGCCCCAAATCCGGGGAGTTCTACCACAGAGACAGCCTTTAAATCCTCTACCGCTGGCTCTCACTCCCTTCTTTCTTGTCCCTGCCCTTGCAGTAGACGCCCTGCCCTCCCAGGGTTTTCAGTTTTTCTTCCATGTTCTGCCTCCACTTTTCCCCTTCAAAATTTTGCTTCCTGCTTTAAAACAGTGATTCTCAACGTAGCCTTCACGTTGGAATAACCGGGCGGGGGCGGGGTTTAAAAAAATACTTATGCCACGCTCGTAGATGCGGCTTTAAGTGGTCTGATGTGAGATCTGGGCTTCCAGGTTTTAAAGATTCCTAGGTGACTCATGTGCAACTAACGTAGAAGTCTATTGTTAAAAAGCGTCAATGGCTCCTACCCTTTTTTCAAACATTTTTGCAGATTCCTATCTGTAACTCCTAGGTGGAAGAGATACTCTTGCTGTTCTTTAAGGTTAAACCAATCTTACTCTTTTTAAAAATTTTTTTAAGTGTATTTATTTTTGACAGAGACAGAGTGCGAGCATGAGCTGGGGAGGGGCAGAGAGAGAGGGAGACACAGAATCCAAAGCAGGCTCCAGGCTCCGAGCTGTCAGCACAGAGCCTGACGTGGGGCTCCAACTCATGAACCATGAGATCATGACCTGGGCCGAAGTCGGACGCTTAACTGACTGAGCCACCCAGGCGCCCCAAAATAATCTTATTCTTGTCCGCTTGTGTAATTCTCAGTAATTCTTGAAGGCCATTCACCTGTCTTCTGAAGGTGTAACCTTTGGAGTATAGTCGCTTGCTCCCTCTTTTGGGACCTTAAAGAACACTTACACGCAATATCATCATGATACTTATCAAAACGCATTAGTGTTACACCCCTTGCTGGAGGGCAGAGATTATCATTCCTCCCTATGCAAGCTACCTTAGGGAACAAATTTTTATGTTAGCTAGAATGGTACCATTTCTTTTGCAGTTGTTTTGATTTGTTTTACTGAAGATTTTCCCTCTTTGTTGAGAACTACTGACTTAAAACCAAACAAAAAAACCTGGTGATCACATACCCAGGAAAGTTGGTGGTTGTACAAGGTGGTCTTTAAGGTCTTTTCTAACTCTCAGATTCTGATTCTGTGTGATGTTGATAGGATTTTAACTCTGCCTTATTGCATATATTAAACACAGTTATTATACACCATGTCTTTTGGTATACGTTCAATTTGGCAGTAAGGTTCTACCTAGAGACAGCACAACCAGCTTGCAAATGAAAGGAAAATAATTAATTGGATGAAAAAATTGTTTTAGGATAGAGAACATTTCACTCACATCCGTCAGATTAAAATCTTTGGAAATTTCTGTTTCAATAGATATCTTTAAAAATTGAAAAGTACCTTTTAAAAAGGATATTCTAAAGGAAAATAGGGCAAAAATCTTACTAATACAACTGTGAGATGTGCTATGTTTGAGTTGTTGGTGATCAGGGAGGTAACATAAATGAAAGCTCCTGAAAGAAGTGATAACCCTCCCTCCCAAGCTGATAATGTAGCCACTAAACAAATACAGGAAGTGCAAATAGAAGAAATGAATGGGGATGGAGGAAGAATGTTAGCATGTTTGGCTGAGTTACTAAAGGAATGACTCACATCCAAATCACTTTTGGAAATCCTATAATTTATCATTTTAAAACTTACAGTACAATGTTTGGCACTATAGTATATATACATAATTCTTTCACATTTTTCAATTGTTCCTCTATTTGGTCATCACCAGATTCTGTCACACTTCAGATAGTTTCAGAACTAGCAGCATGATACTTCCGTGGCTCTTCAATTGAACTAAACACTTGAAATCTTTCATGAAGCCAGTCCAATTTTAATAAAAGAAATTGATTGCAAAATATGGAAAAATAAAATAACATTTCCGTTTAAGCCCTTTTGCTGGAAAAATGAAATTGTGATAAATATAGTTTCATTTTGAAACATACGGCTGCCCCTCAGACACAAATGAGTAGGAAAGGGATTGAAAAGTAGTTTGTTTCTTCCTTTTTGTGAGGTACTACAATTAATTCCTCTAAAACAGAGCAAAAGCAGTAACTGCATTCATTCAATAGATGCTCCATTCATGGTGAAGTTGAGGGAAGGTGCTCACAACACTCTGAGTATGGTCTGACCAACCTAGAAAAAATGAGAACACTTTAATTGTTTTGCCTATAAAAGAAAACCCAAACTTCTTACTGTGGTCTCCAAAGCCCCTAAGAGAGTGATCCTTGTCTGCTTCTCCACTGCTATCTCCTACTACTCTTTCCTTCACTCACTACACCTGTAACCACACTGGGTCTAGCACATGCTGTTCCTTCAGTGTTAAGGCTTGTCCACTGTTCCAGATATGGGAAACACTTGTTTCCCAGCTCATCACATGTTTCTGGCTTCTCATCCTTCCAGTGTCAGCTTAAATGAGAAAATCCTTAGGGAGGCCTCCCTTGGCTATTTGATATTAGGAATATATAAGGAATTCCATTGCAGCATTGTAGAAGCCAAACCATATGATCTTAGCTGTCTCAGTAGAATGGTTAAGTAAATTACTATATTTCCATGTAACTGTTCAAGTGAAGGAATTAGACGTACATGTACCAACATGGATTCATCTCAAAAACAATACTGAATGAAAACACCCATCTTTTTTGATACCATTTCTGTCCATTTTTATTTTTTTTATTCTTTAAAATTTAATTTTAATTCCAGTATAGTTAACATACACTGTTATATTATTTTCAGATTATACAATATAGTGATCCAACAGTTCTATACATTACCCTGTGCTCATCATGACAAGTTCACTCCTTAATCCCCATCACTTATTTTATCCATTACCCCACCCACCTCCCTTCTGGTAACCATCAGTTTGTTCTCTATACTTAAGAGTCTGTTTCTTGCTTTGTCTCTCTCTTTCTCTCTTTTTTCCTTCACTCATTCGTTTTGTTTCTTATCTGTCCATTTTTTTTTTAATTTTTTTTTTAACGTTTGTTTATTTTTGAGACAGAGAGAGACAGAGCATGAACGGGGGAGGGTCAGAGAGAGGGAGACACAGAATCCGAAACAGGCTCCAGGCTCCGAACAGTCAGCACAGAGCCCAACGCGGGGCTCGAACTCACGGACCGCGAGATCATGACCTGAGCCGAAGTCGGACGCTCAACCGACTGAGCCACCCAGGCGCCCCTCTTATCTGTCCATTTTTAAAGCACACAAAATAACTGTAATTTTATATACTGTAGTCAAGGTAAAAAATGTCAATGAAGATGATAGCACTTTCAGGATGGTAGTTACTTCTAGGGAGGGGTAAGGGACGAGGTAGTGCTTTATTGGATATTAGCTATTAGTTATATCTAATGGGTTTACTGAAGAAAAACCTGAAGGATATGTGACAATATTAATATCTATTAAATCTGGGGAGAGAGAGATGATTGTAAATATGTTCTGTACTTTTCAATATTTTTATAAAGATTTTATAATTAAAAAATGTTTAATGTGTTTATTTAATTTTGAGACACGGTGTGAGGGGGAAGGGGCAGAGAGAGAGAGGTAGACAGAGAATCTGAAGCTGGTTCTGCGCTGTCAGTGCAAAACCCCACATGGGGCCTGAACTTCAGTAAGATCATGACCTGACCTGAAGTTGGATGCTCAAACAACTGAGCCACTCAGGGGCCCCAAGATTTCATAATTTTTTTAAGTTGAAATTAAAATGTTTCTATTAGTATAATTTATACAAGCTGCCATAACAAACCCCCAATCTCAGTGACTTAACATGATAAGAGTTTATTTCTCGTGTTCACAAAGTTCAGTAAAGATGTACCTGATGGAGAGGCTCTAAGTAGTAACCCAGAGATCTAGACTCCTTTTTTTTTTTTTTTTTAATGTTTATTTATTTTTGAGAGAGAGAGACAGTGAGAACCAGGGAGGGGCAGAGAGAGAGGGGTAGACACAGAATCCAAAACAGGCTCCAGGCTCTGAGCTGTCAGCACACGGCGCAACGTGGGGCTCGAACTCACGAACATGAGATCATGACCCGAGCCAAAGTCAGACACTTAACCGACTGAGCCACCCAGGTGCCCCAGGACTCCTTCTATTTTGGGAAGCCATCGCTCTAACTGGGAGATTTTTTCTATGTCCACCCACATTCCATTAGTCAGAATTAGTTACATAGCCCTTTTAAATGCTAGGAGCTGGGTCGATCCATGTTGTCTCAAATGGCAAGACCTTATTCTTTTTTTATGGCTGGGTGATATTCCACTGTACATATACCACATCTTATTTATTCATTTATCAGCAGACACTTAGGTTGCTTCCATGTCTTTGTTACCGTAAATAATGCTTCAGTGTAGGTCAGGGAGTGAGGGGTAGATGAACTAGGTGAAGGGGATTAAGAGGTACAACTTTCCAGTTATAGTAAGTCACAGAGATGAAAAGTACCACATAGGAAATATTGTCAACAATATTATAATAACGTTATATGGAGACAGATAGTGACTACACTTCCGTGGTGAGCACAGCTTAGTGTATAGAATTGTTAAATCACTATGTCGTACCCCTGAAATTAATATAATATTGTATGTCAATTACACTTCAATAATACATTTTTTTAAAAAATAAAGGCTAGGGAGCTGGGAAAGACAGTCTTCTTGTGTGCCTAGGAAGAAAATGAAATGGTTTGGCGGACAAAGAATATTTCTTTTTACCACAAAACTAAAGTAGTCTTCTCTCTCTCTCTTTTTTTTCCCTTAGAGCATGGTCTCTGGAATCAGACCACTTAGATTAAAGTCCTAGCTTGACCACTTGCCATCTGAATGCTCTCCAGCAAGTTATTTCACTTCTCTGGGTCTCAGTTTCCTCATCTGTAATAATAGTATTTACCTCAGAGGATGACCATGAAGAACTAATGAGTTAACATTTGCAAACAGTAAGTGATCTATAAATATTAACTATTACCACCATCATCACTTAGGAGTAATAATTCTTATATTTGGTTTTTCACCTAATAACCTATGAATTTACTGTCTTTCCCTGCCCTCATGTGGCTCTCGCTCTGATAATCCCAGCACCTAGCATAGTGCCCTAGCTATCTGGTTTTAATGAATGAATGGGACAGGTATATTCCTTCACCTATACACTGTAGTTCTATTTATATTGCATTAACCTATTTGGGATTAAGATTGACTCACGTGTATTTACGTGTGAAAAAGAAGTGTCTAGGCTTTCTACAAAAACACTTAAGAAAAAAACTTGGTGGAGGTAGATGAACTACAATTGGCAACATGTTGACAGTTATTAAAGTTGATGATGGATACATGGAAGTTTCTTACACTCTGTTCTTTCTCCTCTTTTCTGTATGCACGAGAATATATATAATAAAAAGTTTTGAAAAATCAAAACTGGGTACTCAACTAAAGGTCCAGATCTTTTTTTCTTTCCTAATCGACAGCTTTTAATATATGTATCTACTCAATCTTTGAGAGTTTTTAAAACATTTTTGTAATTTATGGAGTGTTTAACATTAAAAAAACTACAAGGAAATTTAAATTATAACTGCTTGTAAAAGAAATGAATGTGTCAAATATTTTAACAATTTTGGTTTCAGGCCTTGGAATAAGAATGTTTGCAAGGAGCTCTAAAAAAAACTTATCCAGATTTATAATCTTAAGAATTTCTAGCTGTGCTAAAATTCAGTATCTTTTTTTTCACCTCACAGTTACTTTTTAAAAAATTTTGTGGTGAGAACATTTAAGATCTACTCTCTTAGCAACTTTATTTATTTTTTTTTTATTTAAAAAAAATTTTTTTTTATTTTTTTAATGTTTTTTATTTATTTTTGGGACAGACAGAGACAGAGCATGAACGGGGGAGGGGCAGAGAGAGAGGGAGACACAGAATCGGAAACAGGCTCCGAGCCATCAGCCCAGAGCCCGACGCGGGGCTCGAACTCACGGACCGCGAGATCGTGACCTGGCTGAAGTCGGGCGCTTAACCGACTGCGCCACCCAGGCGCCCCAACAACTTTAAAATATACAGCACGTGTTAACTATAGTCACCATGCTGTATATTAGATCCCCAGAACTTATTCATTTTATAACTGGAAATTTATACCATTTGACTGTCTCCCCATTTCCCCCACCCCCGGCCCCTGGCAACCACCAGTCTACTCTCTCCTTCTATGAGTTTGGCCTTTCTGGGTTCCCACATGTTAGTGCAACCATACAGTATTTGTTTTTCTATGTATGACTTACTTTAGTTAGCATATTGCCATCAAAGTTTTATCCAAATAGCAGTGTTTCCTTCTTTCCTTCTTTCATGGCTGATTAATATTCCTCTGTGTGTCTTTGTGTGTGTGTGTGTGTGTGTGTGTGTGTGTGTGTACATAGATAGATGAGTATCACATTTTTTTAATCCAGTCATCCATTGACAGACACGTTGTTTCCATGTTTTGGCTATTATGAATAATGCTGCAGTGAACATGTGGGGTGCAGATACCTCTTTGTAAAATTCATTATCTTTTAAACAAATGATTTCTAATGGATGAACAAAGGAAGAAGAAAAAGAATTATAAGAACTATATTTAGAATGCTGGTATTATATTCATCACTAAGATAAAAATCTTATCTTGCCTTATTCTATCTTCATTAGGGAAGAACGCCAACCTCTGGATGCCAGGTGTTGGTGCCATCCATAGGTGGCATCCATAGGTGCCAGAGTAATCCTCAGCACAGATCAGAGTGGCCAGATTAAACCTCAGCACAGCAAATAGCAGGGACATCAGCATGATAGCTCTGCTTCTCATGCCCCCAAGTCCCATGAAATGATGTGATGGACGCAGATGGAGACCCTGTGCTCAGCGAGTTGCATCATGGGTGAGAAACCCAGGGCCAAGGGTTCAACACCTTAATTCTCATCAGTCAGATTGAGAGCTTGTTTGGAGGTTCCAGCAGGGAAGCACAGATAGTCGTATACCTCTGACTGATGAACAGTCCTCCTCTATCGGAGAAGGTCGTCCTCTTCAACCAAGTGTGCAGCTTCGGGAGTGATGTACATGGAGTGGTGAGGTAGGAAGGGAGGCCCGCCTAGCCAGCCAGATCAGCCGAATCAACCCTGGCGGTCAATGGAGTGACAGATGTCACAGCCAGATCACCCTCATATCATCATCAGTCAGACTGAAACAAGATTACACTGGTGCACACGTGAGAAGGGAGCTGAAGTGTCAGGCACAGCCGAGCAGTCCTGCTTTCATCGGGGCATCGGACAGAGCTGAATAGTGCTGCCATCCCGAGGGTGTCCAGCACAGGGGAATAGTTCCAATGTGGCCGCACCCACAGGAGTTTTTCTGTTTTCCTAGCTCAAGGATGAGATGACAAACCCAGCAGCAGGGTCATAGTGTCAACTGTAGCTGCTGCTTGACTCATGTGAACCACGTGATTGTTTTGTGATGCTGCAGTGCTGGATGAAGGGGACAAAGAAAGCATTCGGTGTTCCCACCCCTTCCCCCCCCACCCCCCCACCCCCCCCGCACACACCTCACAGGGATGCAGGCGTTCCACCATCAGGTACCAGGGTTATTCTCTTTCCATGGCCGTGAAGGTCATTTGTTCTAAGTCAGCAGCCACCGTGTCTCTCTTCACTCACCTGACTCCTACCTCCATGCAGACCTTCTTCCATTTCAGATGCGTGCTGTGATGGAACTTGGTAGAACCAAGAGTTCCCCCACCATCAAGCAGGCCACCGTAGGGATACTCCAGGGCTCATAAGTTTCACCAACTGACTCTTATCCTCATGGCCAGCAGTCTTCCTCCCCCAACAACTGAAACCGAGTGGTAGCAGAAGCAACAGATGCAGTCACCTTCCCTTTGTGGTCCAACTGCCACCTTAAGATGAAGCCAGTGAGGCTTCCCAGGTACTAGAACCAGAGGGGGAAAACGGTGACGAGTGACTAGAGATTGTCAGGGTGGAATCACAAACACAGAGCCCAGACTCCCGTTGCTCCCAACCTTTCAGTCCTGACCTTCCCTACACGGCTGTTCCAAAGGAGATGCTCCCTTGGAAGCCTAATAGGCAATATGGCTCCATTCAGTCTCACCCAGGTGTGGACTCTTTCTACCAGTGTCCGCATGGGCCACATGAATGTGCTATTGGCCTATAGCAATGGCTTTTCAGAGTTCACAGCCCCACAGAGCAGTGTTTTTACTACTAGGTGCCTGACCTGAGAGCTAGAGCATTAGCCACAGCCTGAGGCAGTTGAACATATAACATGGGTGGTCCTTAGCAGTACCGAGTAAGAGAAGAGTAATACCTATAAGCTTGGCCCATTGTACTGACCAGTCCTTACCACAGTTTTTCTTCCAGACCTGTTGGGGACACACAGGTGCTGCCACCCAGGACACATCATCAGCTTTTAGTTTGGCTGAACCATCAGTAAACCAAGCCCAAGGACCCTTAGGGACACTCTGGAAGTGGGGTCCCTAGGTAGCTGGAGGCTGGCCCTGTGAGTGATCTAGGAGGGGGAGCTACGATGGCCCCTAAACCTGTGGCCCCAATATCTTCATGTGAGGAGGACACACCTGTGGGGCTAAGCACGCTATTTTCATTAAGTAAGAAAAGACTGTTGTGCCTTTCCAACTCTGTTACCATCGAGTGGGCCCAACCTAAGAGAATATCTAGGTGCAGTGTTACCTGGAAGTACTGGGTAAGATGCTCAGTCTCCCCAAGTGCCCACCTAATAGCAGACCAGTAGCTGTTTTGCAAATGGAATGTTGTGGGTAGGTGCTAGGGTGGCAGCAAGTCCAGAGTCCCAGGGGATGCCTCCAAGCAGAAGCAGCCTCCCTTCACCAGAGGTGTACGACAAGGGTCCAAAAAGCCAGACTCAGATGGTTACAGTTAATTCCCTTCCTCGTATTACTTCATTTCCAATTCTGGCCAATTGAACGCATGGCTGTGAAAGAGCTCTGGTATTCAAGTCATAAAAATTTTTATCCTGCTTCCTTGCCCTCCCTTCACCTCATTGTACCCTCATTAGAGACTAAGGCCTCTGGTCTGCCCTGGGGGTGGAGAAACTTCAACCCCCACCCTTAGTCCCCTTTCTCCTTAAAGGCAGTTAAATCAGAATACATAGTTCATGGTCAAGTGGTAAAGGTGCTGAAGGAAGAATTTGTTTTAAGGCAACCACTTGGCTTCTTAGTTCCTCCAGTAGAGAGAATGATTTCTGTGGAGGGATCTGGTTTCACAGAGGCACTCTCAGTTCCAACTGGGTCGATGACTAACTGGCTGCTGCCCCCTCCCCCATAGCTCAATATCCGGACCAAATCTCTTTGGTCCTCACCCTCTCCATGTCTTCTGTGCTTAGCCCCTGCTTGAACAGCCATATCCACGTTGCCTTATGGGTCCCTTTGGAGGGAATTTGATATTCCCTTCCTTAGTTTTGTCTTGCATTGCAGTCTTTGCCTTGTTTGGGTTGCCCATCTTTATCCCAGGCATTTTTTTGGCTCAGGGTCAGCAGTGCCCACACAGAGGGCCTTCGAGTACTAAAAACAAAGGTAGTGGAGTCTTCCACCTGCGGGGGTGCAAACCACAACACCCTTTCAGCCATTCTCTGAAGTGAGGGGCTCATCATGAGGGCTTTCATTGTGTCCATTTTGCAGTCAGTCTGGAGCATCTACAGCACTCAGGCTTTGAATAACTTCTTCCATGGTGTTCCATGGCATTTTTAAAATCAGCATTGGGGAAAGCTTTCTGGTTTGGCCATAATGTCATCATTGAAACAGAAATTCACAGGTGCCTGGGTGGCTCAGTCGGTTGAGCGTCCGACTTGGGCCCAGGTCATGATCTTGCGGTTTGTGGGTTCAAACCCTATGTAGGGCTCTGTGCTGACAGCTTGGAGCCTGGAACCTGCTTCGAATTCTGTGTCTCCCTCTTTCTCTGCAACCCCGCCTTCCCTGCTCGCGTTCTGTCTCTCTCTCAAACATAAACATTAAAAACTTAAAAAAAATTTTTTTTTTTTTATCATTTGTTCATTTTTTAGAGAGAGAGACAGAGCATGAGCAGGGATGGGGCAGAGAGAGGGAGACACAGAATCCGAAGCAGGCTCCAGGCTCTGAGCTGGCTCCAGCACAGAGCCCAACGCAGGGCTCGAACTCCCGAACTGCGAGATCATGACCTGAGCCAAAGTCGGACGCTCAGCTGACTGAGCCACCCAGGTGCCCCAATATTTAAATATTTTTAAAAATTCAAAGTAGCAAGCCTTGTTGAGGGCATAATTGTGTCCCAGTTACATAGTAGCTTAAAGCATGTGAGACAGCCTAGCTGCTGCCATTCATTCTCGCTCCCTCATCACACAGACATACCAGCCAGGTCTTCAACAGCTCTCCAGTCTGTCAGCCAAAGCCATCCCGGGTGTCCCTCGCCAGAATGGGTGGATTGAAAACTGATTTTGTTGGACTCCAGGTTTGTCCCTGGTGATCTTAGGCTGATTAGGGTAGGATCATTTGGAGTTTCTACCCAGGTATGGTCAAGCCCCTCACTGCTATGGACCAGCACCCTTCATTTGGTAATAATGTACACATCTGCAGCCCCTTGCATCGCATCCACTTGAGGCATCTCTATCCCTAATAACATGGAGTTTGCACTGAATCTGGACCCTGATGATCTCTTTGGCTCTTTGGTTGTCAGATTTGTTATACCATCCTGGGATTTTAGAGTTCTGATCAATCTGTGGTGGCCTCTGATGAAATATGCCTTTTAATACCATCCTCTGTGTTCTGCATGTCCATCATCTTGTATGTTGTCTGAGAACTTAGAGAGTGGCCTTGGGAGAGATCTTTGTAAATATTCTGTCCTCCAGGAGGCTGCTGATTTCTCCAGTCAGCAGTTGAAGTGATTTAACATTAGAGTCAAGGTCTCAAGTCATTCGTAAGTGATATTTTTATGTTTAACTGAGTGTCAGCTAATGTCCCATGGGGTTTTTGGCTAATGAACATACTAACTTCTGGCATAACTTCACTGAGGACAATTTAGAATTGTAATGGCCACTTTAGGCAACTTTGACACGAATAAGATTGTTCGTCTGAGAGGGGCTTTAGAACAAAAAAAAAAAAAAAAAAACTCACGAGGAGACTACCTTGTCTAAAAAAAAGAAATCACGTTATTTTCCCATGCATTGAGTATTAATAAGCACTGAATTTTCCTGGTATGACTTGATAAAATTACCAAGGCCGTAAGTTATTGGTTAAAACATCTCCAATGACTGTTGTGGGTAGGTGTATATAACTGTCAAAATGGGTGTTTAGCTTTTGCAGTGATAATTTCATTCTGAAACCGGTTCCTTCTCTCCTTTTACAGTTTTTCTTTTTCTCTTTGCCTCACTTGGGAAATTTTAAAGATTATCATAAAAATTATTTTGTCATTAGGTGCATATTCTAGGAATATCTAGTACAGATAGTCATAAATGTCTATGAGAAAGAAAAAGCATAATAAACTTTCTTTCGCTTTAGAAAACATGACAGACTTAAATAGTGGCCTTTTTTAGTAGACTTACAAGGTGAGAAGAGTGTCTTCTTTTGGTTTTAATCTGTAAAATTATTGCAAGTCAGTGTTCTACTTAAGCAGGCTCCATGCTCAACACAGAGCCCAATGCAGGGCTTGATGCCACGAGTGTGGGATCATGACCTGAGCTGAAATCAAGAGCCGGATCCTCAACCAACCGAGCCACCCAGGCCCCCTATGAATATAATCTAAAAAGTGTATCCAGGGAATCTTGGCTAGAAGGTTCTTGATTTCCTGTCTATTGGTTTTCTCTGGGTCTGGAGAAAGCCAAAGTTGGCCGGGGAGATTAAAGGAGATAATAAAAATAATTATACTATATGCAATATAATAATTACGTAAAACATGAATACGTATACAGGAAAATGGATATTATTTGTCTGTTGGGGAAATTATTAAGTTTATTAAATTATTAAACTTATTAAAATAGTAATTTCAATGTAATTCATATTTTGTTTAATATGTCAACACTAATTATGTCTTAAAATTAAAGCCCTTAATTTTATTGTGTATTTACATTGCTATATGTTTACATACAAACACATTCATATGAAGGTATATTAAGGAGTGATGTCACTGCACGTTGCAGAGTAGGGAACTCCAGGGCTGCATCCTCCCCAGAAGAAACCAATGAGCTGGCAAAAGCTATCATAATCAGCTTTTGCAAAACACTAGAATCGAGTCAGTTATAACTACCAGAGGAAGGCTTGATGAAGGCAACAGCTGCTGTGCTGTGGAAAGAGAACATAGTGGCCTTTTAAATTGCCCACTACGGTCCCCCACACCCTAGATTGGGAGCACCAAGAGGACAGCCGTCCACACTCTTACTGCAGGTTGCTAGTGCCTAGGAGAGCAATATGGACCTTATTCTCAAATAATTGTGCTTGTGGGTTTAGAATTGTCTGGTAGCTCTCTAAAGGACCTGCACAATGTTTACCTTTGTTTCTGTCAACTCAGAGCATTCCTGGACCTGGGGCACCTTCCCGAGCAGCTTTTACCAAAAACATTTAAAGGCCCACATATTGGCTATAGCAGCCTGGGAGCAAGGGACAACAGTCAGGACAACAAATAGACCATAAAGCCTAGGAAGGAAGAGATTGGGAAAGGAGATACATGGAGAATTAGGGACTTTTAGAAGCTCCCACATATACCTGGGAATCAGGAAGGCCTCATGTGTGCCCAGGGCTGGATACATCCTCAAAAAAACCCTGAAAAGACCCTAAGCTTTCACCTCCAGCTCGACTTCAGGCTCCATACAATCGGGATGTGAAGGCTAAGGCAGAGTCACAAATGGCCTGACTAAGCATTGGAGAAGTGCTCCCACATTGAGCCAATCGTAGAAGACTGGAAGAGTAGTTTATTTTTTTCTTTTTCCTTCCTTCTTCCCCTTTGTTCTTCTTTCTTCCTCCTCTTTCTCTTCCTCTTTCTTCTCTCCCAGTATTTACAGAAACTCTGTACTAACTGACCACAAAACTAACAAAACAGAGGCTTAGGTAGCCATATGTGACAAAGAATACAGATTTTACAAATATAGTTTAGAAAAGTTACTAAACAAGCAACAGCATAGATCAATGGAATGGAGTTGAGAATTCAGAAAGAAACCTGTATATCTATGGCCAACTGATTTTTGACAAGAGTGCCAAAACCATTGAATGAGGAAAGAATTGTCTCTTCAAAAAATGGTGCTGGGAAACTAGGTATACACATGCAAAAGAATGAAATTGGACCCTTACCTTATACTATATACAAAAATTAACTCAAAAATGGATGAAAGACCTAAATGTAAAAGCTAAAACTATAAAACTCTTAGAAGAAAACATAGGGGTAAAATTTCATGACTTTAGATTTGACAATGGATTCTTAAATATGATACCAAAAGCACAGGCAATAAAAGAAGAGGGAGATAAATTGGACTCCATCATAATTAGAAACTTTTGCAAAAATGAACTATTGGGACCTCATCAAAATAAAAACTTCTGCACAGCGAAGGAACAATCAGCAAAACTAAAAGGCAACCGACAGAATGGGAGAAGATATTTGCAAATGACATATCGGATAAAGGGTTAGCATCCAAAATCTATAAAGAACTTATCAAACTCAACACCCAAAAAACAAATAATCCAGTGAAGAAATGGGCAAAAGACATGAATAGACACTTCTCCAAAGAAGACATCCAGATGGCCAACAGACGCATGACAAAATGCTCAACATCACTCATCAGCAGGGAAATACAAATCAAAACCACAATGAGATACCACCCCACACCTGTCAGAATGGCTAACATGAACAACTCAGGCAACAACAGATGTTGGTGAGGATGTGGAGAGAGAGGATCTCTTTTGCATTGTTGGTGGGAATGTAAACTGGTGCAGTCACTCTGGAAAACAGTATGGAAGTTCCTCAAAAAATTAAAAATAGAACTACCCTACGACCCAGCAATGGCACTACTAGGTATTTATCCAAGAGATACAGGGATGCTGTTTTGAAGGGGCACATACACCCGCATGTTTATAGCAGCACTATCAACAATAGCCGAAGTATGGAAAGAGCCCAAATGTCCATCGATGAATGAATGGATAAAGAAGATGTGGTATATATATACAATGGAGTATTACCCGGCAATCAAAAAGAATGAAATCTTGCCATTTGCAACTACGTGGATGGAACTAGAGGGTATTATGCTAAGCAAAATTAGTCAGAGAAAGACAAATATCATATGACTTCACTCATAGGAGGACTTTAAGACACAGAACACGTGAACACATGGGAAGGGAAGCAAAAATAATATAAAAACAGGGACGGGGACAAAACATAAGAGACTCTTAAATATAAAGAACAAACAGAGGGTTCCTGGAGGGGTTGTGGGAGGGGGGATCGGCTAAATGGGTAAGGGGCATTAAGGAATCTACTGACCCAGCAATAGCACTGCTAGGAATTTATCCAAGGGATACAGGAGTACTGATGCATAGGGCCACTTGTACCCCAATGTTTATAGCAGCACTCTCAACAATAGCCAAATTATGGAAAGAGCCTAAATGTCCATCAACTGATGAATGGATAAAGAAATTGTGGTTTATATACACAATGGAATACTACGTGGCAATGAGAAAGAATGAAATATGGCCTTTTGTAGCAACGTGGATGGAACTGGAGAGTGTGATGCTAAGTGAAATAAGCCATACAGAGAAAGACAGATACCATATGGTTTCACTCTTATGTGGATCCTGAGAAACGTAACAGAAACCCATGGGGGAGGGGAAGGAAAAAAAAAAAAAAGAGGTTAGAGTGGGAGAGAGCCAAAGCATAAGAGACTGTTAAAAACTGAGAACAAACTGAGGGTTGATGGGGGGTGGGGGGGGGGGGGAGGGTGGGGGATGGGTATTGAGGAGGGCACCTTTTGGGATGAGCACTGGGTGTTGTATGGAAACCAATTTGACAATAAATGTCATGAAAAAAAAAAGGAATCTACTGAAATCATTGCTGCACTATATGCTAACTAACTTGGGTGTAAACTTAAAAAAATTTTTAAAAAGAATTAAAAACTTTGGTACATCAAAGGACACTATCAAGAAAGTGAAAATACAACTACAGAACAAAAGAAAATTTGTGCTTTGTGAATCATAAATCTTAGAAGAGTCTAGTATCCAGAATATATACAGGACTCTTACACCTCACCCAAAGACAAACCATACAGTTTTAAAATGTGCAAAGGACTTGAATAGACATTTCTCTAAAGAAGACATACAGAAATGGGTGCCTGGGTGACTCAGTCAGTTAAGCCTCCGACTTCAGCTCAGGTCATGATCTCACAGTTCGTGAGTTTGAGCCCGGCTTTGGGCTGTGCTGACAGTGGGGAGCCTGTTCAGATTCTCTGTCTCCATCTCTTTCTGCCCCTCCCCTGCTCATGTGCTCATGTGCACTCTCTCTCAAAAATAAATAAACATTTAAAAAAATGAAGACCTACAGATGGACAATAAATACATGAAAAGATGTTCAGCATCACTAATCATTAGGGAAATGAAAATCAAAACCACCATGAGATACCACTTTCCACCTAGTAGGATGGCTGTTATTTAAAAAAAAAGAAAAAAAGAAAGAGAAAGAAAGAAAGAAAGAAAGAAAGAAAGAAAGAAAGAAAGAAAGAAAGAAAGAAAAAATAGCAAGAGTTGGTGAGGACATGGAGAGTTGGAGTCCTCATGCATGGATGATGGAAGTGTAAAATGGTGTAGCTGCTGTGGAAAACAGTTTGGTTGGTCTTCAAAAATGTTAAACGAACAATTGCCATATGACCCAGCACTTCCACTCTTATGTAAATACCCAAAAAGAACTTAAAGCAGGTAAACAAATACTTGCACACGAATGTTCAGAGCAGCACTATTCCTGATAGCTGAAAGATGAAAACAACCCAAATGTCCATTCAACCAGTGAATAAACAAAATGTGATACACACATACATACAAAGGATGTTGTTCAGCCATAAAAAGGAGTGAGATACTGGCATATACTACAACATAGACGAACCTCAAAAACATGCCAAGTGAAAAAAGCCAGACACAAAAGGTCATATATTGTGTGATTCTACACATATGAAATACCCAGAATAGGCAAATCTGTAGAGACAGAAAGCAGATTAGTTGTTGCCTAGGGCTGGAGGGAGGAGAGAATGGGGAGTGAGTGCTTAGTAGGTATAGGGTTTCCCTTTGGGGTAATGAAAATGTTTGGAACTAGATAGAGGTGATAGTTGTACAACACTGTAAATGTGCTAAATGCCATTGAGTTGTACACCTGAAAATAGTTCATTTTACATTATATGAATTTTACCTCGTTATGAAAGTATATTAATTTTTAAAAGGTCTGTAAATCGCAAAAAAGGGTATGTCCAATGTTGATAGGTTTACTTATTTAAAAATGCATATATGGGCGCCTGGTTAGCCTAGTCAGAGGAGTATGTGACTCTTAATCCCAGGGTTGTGAGTTTTAGCCCCACATTGGTTTGAATGAATGAATGAGTGAATGAATGAATGAATGAATGAATAAAACTTTACAAAATAAAATAAAAAGGTATATAAGTACCTTGCTGCAAATTATTACATAGATGACATACAAAAAAAGTAAAATTAGATTTGTTTTTTAATAAAACAACCAGCTACTTCTCTGCGTAGATAACAGAGGGTTTCTGTTGTGAGTTATTTAAAAATCATAGAGCATATTTTGTTAAGACCAAAAACATTCTTTTTACTTTTTGTACTTCTAGCAAAGTCTTGAATAATTCTGACAAAAGTTTTTTTTATTTTTTTTAAGTTAAATTCCTTTTTAAAATAACACTGCTAATTATTACTGTGGTTTAAATATATATATAATATATATATATATATTATATATATAACTGAATTTGGGGTTTAAAAACTATGATTGCACAGTTAACAGGAAATAATATTTCTCCCAAGGACATACTATAGGTATAGAATGTCATAATAACCACCTTCTTTGGGTGACTAATGCTGCCATACTAATGGAGAAACTTTAGTCTCTAAAATTATAGACTATCAGAAACTTTGCTTTTTGAAAATATATCTTTAAAAATAAAGCATCCCAGGGGCGCCTGGGTGGCTCAGTCGGTTGAGCGTCTGACTTCAGCTCAGGTCATGGTCTCGCAGTTTGTGAGTTCAAGCCCTGCGTCGGTCTCTGTGTTAATAAACAGTTCAGAGCCTGGAGCCTGCTTCAGATTCTCTGTCTCCCTCTCTCTCTCTCCACCTCCCCTGCTCATGTTCTGCCTCTCTCTGTCTCTCAAAAATAAATAAATGTTAAAAACAAAAAAATAAAAAAATAAAAAGCATCCCAGGGGCACCTGGGTGGCTCAGTCAGTTAGGCGGCCAACTTTGGCTCAGGTCATGATCTCCCGGTTTGTAAGTTCGAGCCCCCGTGTTGGGTTCTGTGCTGACAGCTTATAGCCTGGAGCCTGCTTTGGATTCTGTGTCTCCCTCTCTCTCTGCCCCTCCCCAACGCTGTCTCTTTCTCTCTCTCTCAAAAAATAAATATTAAAAGAAATTTAATAAATAAAAAAAATAAAGCATCCTATTCTTGCTTGGAGAATCTTAAGTCACTTTGATCTAGAGAAACAGTTGCAGTTTTCACCCTAGGTGCAGAGCTTCAGGTAAGGGCTCTGGCTTCAACATTCTGCATTTATCCTAACTTGGTAGATTCCAAGGAATCCAAGGGTATACTTTGCTGCTTAGAACTGATGTTGGTCCCTTTACACACAACCTTGCTTTAAGCCTCCTGCTTCATTTAAATTTCCCCTAAACTCTAACCTCCCCCCAAATTCTATAAAGACTCTATCTTACCCTTCCTTTTTTTAAAATGTCCCATGGTTCCTCTGATGTGACCTCCCTCATTGCAGTGGGTCAATGAACCTGATTTTGTTGTACTCTAAGCTTGTTTTTGGTAGCCTGATGGGGCTAACAGAGTAAAATTCCTACTTCCACACATGTCAGAAAAGTAGGCAACAAGATTCAATCAATCACAAGACATTTTATTACAGCATAGCAAGCAGTAGGAGCATCTGCATAGCAGTGGCAGTTCCCGTGCCCCCAAGTCTCATGTTGTGACGTGAGGGGCTACACGCATAGTGGATCGTGCCACGGCTGAAAAACTCAGTGCCAAGAACTCAGCATGTTCTGTAGCAAGCATCAAACAGGGCAGTTCCCCTTTCCCAGGGAGCAGTGACATCGCAGTCATCTTTCGGTCACCCTGACCAAGCTAACTGTGTGTGTGACTCTATACAAACCAGTCGGTATCAGGGGATGGTTAGGCCTTAGCAAGGCAATGTAAGGATGCGTCAGCCCTGTGGTGACCACCTCTCCTATAAACCAGTGAAAATATTTGTATTGAATGCATTTTGACTTCAAAAACCTTTAGCCCATTATTTCTAGAGATTTTTGAAGAAGATAGAATGAGCCAAAAGGGAAGGAAACTCCTAATTCTAAGCCAAAAGCAAAGTTTAGAGAGAAAACAATGCTCCTTGGAAAACGTGATTTATAACTTTGGTTTTTGTTTGATACTTATGAAGGATGCCAAACTTACTTCCTCTGGACATTATCAAAAGATTGTTGAATTGGTTACTATCAAGAGATAGGTAGTGGTATAGCAGCGTATTCATTAAACCAAAGGTCCAAAATACGATTGCCAAATATGATGACATTGTTGATTCTTCACTAATTTCCTTTATATATGTTTTCTTAATCTTTCAGAGTTTTCTATTTTTGCCAACTCAAACAACCAGAAATGTATGTGTTGTGTTGGAACCTAGACTACACTGAGCCCAAACGATTTGATTTTGAGGGCCACCAAGATATAAAAATACACGTGGATACATCTATACCTTGAAATCTGATTTTGGGTTAAGCTTATATCATCCCCTGGAATCACTGTAGGTGACAATATTTTCACTGCACGAAACTTAGAGCACATTGCTTTACATGTGGCAGTGGAGTAACAGTTCTGTCATGCTGAATTTCCATATTGGCCATTTATTTCCCCTTTATAGATGTTGTGTTCAATTATTCTGATATTGTAGGTTATTTTTTTTAAATGTTTATTGATTTTTAAGACAGAGAGAGTGTGCAAGTAGGGGAGGGACAGAGAGAGAGGGAGACACAGATCTGAAGCAGGCTCCAGGCTCCGACCTGTCAGCACAGAGCCCAGCACGGGGCTCAAACTCACAAACCGCGAGATCATGACCAGAGCTGAAGTCAGATGCTTAACTGACTGAACCACCCAGGTGCCCCTGTAGGTCGTTATTTAATGCCAAAGTATTTTCTCTTTGACAACAGAACACTTTTGCAGATAGAACAAATAATAAATAGATTTAAGAGACCATGCAGAAACTTGTATTGATGGATAGTGCCACTGAACAGTAAAGCATCTGTCTTTGGTATGTAGTTGTCACAGCCCATTCAGCCTTTCCCACATCTGGTCTTACCTCAGCCAAATACTAGATTAGGTTTTGAAATCATTAGGACTGTGGACACTGACTTGAGAAAAACAGAATAAATGAAACTCTGCCCAAATAAAAATGAATTCTACTTTCTTTTTTTAATTCTCAAAGCCAGAGTATCTTCCATTGTATCAGCTAGGAATGATTTTGGCTGCAAGAACAGACAGTGTGGCTAATGATGGACAGGAGTTCATTTCTTTCACATAACAAGGTGTCTGGAGATTTGTGGCTGCTGGGGAATTGGTTTAATGTCTCAACTGTATCAGGATCCTCTGCTCTATAAGTTCATGTTTGCAAGATGGTTGCTGTAACTCCAGACATGGCATGAAATAGAGAAAAAGAAACGGACACAGGATATTTGTCCTTTTCGTTATAAAGCAGAACTCTTCCAGGAGTCCTCCGATAGATTTCTGCTTATAGTTCATCAGTCACACAGTGAAACATGGCCACTAATGGCTGCAAGGGAGACTGGGAAACCAAGGCTTTTTGTAGCCTCTAGAATGGAGACAAGGAGGGGGCAAAAGCAGATGGGTACAGACCTGGGGTTACCCTATCAACACATGTGAAACACATGTAACTTCTCTGCTATTCAGTTCTATTCTGTGTGACACAGGGCAGCAAAATTAAGGAGAAAATCAAAGAGTTTCTGTCTGCCTGGAGTTCATAATGTCCTTTCATCTATTTTCCCAAAATAGAAATCAAAGCTACTATTCAAGCTTTATTTACTAATATTTCCTTTAGTGTACTGTATGATCTGACCCAATTTGATTTCCTGCCTCCATGCATTTTCTCACGCTGTTAGCTCAGCCTGAATAGACCTCTTCCCATTTCTACAAATTAAACATCTTATTTGTTCTTCAAAACCTAGCTCAAATATTATTTCTCTCATAAAGTGTTCCCTACTCTCCCCAGCTTGAAATTATCTGTGAGCTCCAAAGACACATTCTTATTGCCTAAAATAACAATAGCTTGAGTTCTTTACATAGACCATCTCAATCTTCACAACCACCCAGTGAGGTAGGTACTATTGTTATTCTATGGTTGTTGAAACTGAAACTTAGGAAGATGAAGTAATTCAGTCAAGAACACACTGCTTGTAAGTGCTAGTGTGAAGATTTAACCCCAGTTCTATCTGATGCCCAAATCCATTCTCTTAACACTATGCCATACTACTTTCTTTATCTACCCACTGGTTGCAAGAGGGTAAATTAAGCTAGGAACAGAGTCTTATTCTCCTCTAACTAGCCTCCCCTCCTTTACTCATTCACTGCCTTGATATTCAGAGGCACTCAGAAAGTTATTAAATAAATAAGTAAAGCTGGGGGTGCCTGGGTGGCTCAGTCGACTGACTTCGGCTCGGGTCATGATCTCACAGTTTGTGAGTTCGAGTCCCGCGTCGGGCTGTGTGCTGACAGCTCAGAGCCTGGAGCCTGCTTCTGATTCTGTGTCTCCCTCTCTCTCTGCCCCTCCCCCACCCATGCTCTGTCTCTGTCTCAGAAATAAATAAACATTAAAAAAATTTTTTTTTAAAAATAAGTAAAGCTGAAGGCTCTGCCAATACGGCAGCAAAGTAGTACGTAAGAAGGAGATTCAAAACCAGACTGTCTGGGTTTGAATCTTGGCTTATTTGAGCAAGTTATTTACCCTGCACCACAATTTTCTTGCCAGTAAAATAGAAATAATGTCTCTCTTACAGAGTTAGTTTTATTAGGTTTAAATAAAATAATACATATAAAGTACTTAAAACAGTGTTGGCACAAAGTAATTGCTTGATAAATGTTAGCTATTATTTATTTTTTCAATAGCCCTTTTTCAAATTGAGATTAAAGATGGTAAGAATAGAGGGACCATTTTCAGATGGGCCTACCTAACAGGCTGTAATGTAAATGGATTGCTACAAATAATTTACTGAGTAGTTCTGTTTGTTTAATTCTGGTTACATTATTTCAATGTATTTTTAATAAACAAGTAGCATCAATAAATACCTATATCTTTCTAACTCCACTCCCTACCCCGACAAAACAAGAACTCTAACATGCATTCAGTTTCCTCTGCTACCTGTGCTCCTCACATATAGAAATCACCTGGGGATTTAGTTGGACTGGTTTCTGTTGGGTTTTTTTTTTGGGGGGGGGTGGTGGTTGTTTTTGTAGTACACAGCAATATTGACTTAGATTTGTTTTCTTTTTTCTTCTTGCCTCATTTTTATTTTGACAAAGTACATCTTGAAATAATTCTTTCAAAAATAGTTTACATGTCTAGACACTGAGAAATTTTGCAGTTGTTAGGGTCTGGGAAAAACAATTTAGAGGTGCTAAAGAGAAATGTTTCATTTAGCTCTCAAGGTTGAATGCTAGTGAGGCTTGGTATAAAATTCTAGGATCAAAACAGTTTTCCCTCAGAACTTTCAAGATATTGTCTTATAGCATCCATGGTTGTCAATTTTATTCTCATTTCTGTATTAGTAACCAGCTAATTTTTCTCTGAATGCTTTTGGATTTTCTTTAAATTATAAGATGTATATAGGTGGAGGATTTTATAAAAAATCCATGTGTGTGCTTGGTGGGACCTGATGGCCTGAAGACTGACATCCTGAACTCTGATAATGTTCATTATTTCTTTATATATATAGTTTGCATATGTGTGTATATATATATATATATATATATATATATATATAAACTTTATTATTTTGAGAGACACAGTGCATGAGTGCTGGGGTGGCGGTGGGGGGGGGGTGCAGAGCAGAGAGAGAGAGAGACAGAGAGAAAGAATCCCAAGCGGGCTCCATGCTGACAGCAGGGCTCAATCTCACGAACTATGAGATCATGACCTGAGCTGAAACCAAGAGTTGAACACTTAACCGAATGAGCTACCCAGATGTCCCCATTATTTTTTTTATTCCTTCCCTTCCCTTTCACTGTTTTACCATGAATCACAATCATGTGGATATTTAAACTTCTGAGTCTATTTTCTATGTCCTTTGGTATGTCTTTTCATTTTTTTGTCCCTATGCATTGTATTCTGGAAAAATCATCTGGCTCATTCTTCATCTGTGTTTAAGACTGAAATTAAGCCAGTATACACTGTTAGGTCATACTATTCCAAGTCTTACTGGTTAGGCATATATTCTGATTATTCGATAACTGTGTCATATAGTCAGTAAATATTTTTAAAATCATTCTTAGGTGTGTTTGTTATTCTTTTTAGCCCATCTCTTGAGTTTTTTATTTCTTTTTTTTTTAAACATTTATTTATTTTTGAGACAGAGAGAGACAGAGCATGAACGGGAGAGGGTCAGAGAGAGGGAGACACAGAATCCGAAACAGGCTCCAGGCTCTGAGCTGTCAGCACAGAGCCCGACGCGGGGCTCGAACTCACAGACCGTGAGATCGTGACCTGAGCTGAAGTTGGACATTTAACCGACTGAGCCACCCAGGCGTCCCGAGTTTTTTATTTCAATGATCATATATTTCACTTCTAAAAGCTCTAGCTATATCTTTTCTCTCATGTATATCATCTAGAATATCTCTGGGATATTATACTTAATTCTAAAGTCTTCTTTAGTTTGCTGTGTTAATTATTTCTAACATTTGGGGAGTTGGCTAATTTTCTTTCATGGTTGTTCTTGATTTTGTGCTTATATTTCCTTCAGATACTCTGTTATTCTGTCTATGGATTTTTGTTCCATGTAATGGATTTGGCATTGTTAGCAGTAAGGGGTTCTAGGTAGGTTTCAGTTGTGTGAATTAATCTGTAGCACAATTCTTTCAGTACTAAAACATACAAGTATTTTTGCATAAACATTATCATGGCTATATAATTACCTGCCACATAGGATTAAGGCCTCCTTTATGAGCTGGCAATGCTATATGGGAAGTTTTGAGGGGAGGGAGTCTCCCTGAAAAATCAAAATTCCAGGAATATGCCTCTTCTGGATTTGAAGTCCATATTTACACTGCCCACATGGTTTGGTAATCCCAAAATAGGCAAAAAATGTAAAAAATTAGACCTGGTCCTAAAGGACCTGTTGCACCAATTATCAGTTTATTGACTTTAAGCTTTAAATCTACCTTTCTTTGTCGTGTTTTGTGATACCGGACCTTGTAAACATTTCTCCTTGGCTGGACAGTATAATGTTAGGCTTTGTCAGGTGAGGGTGCTGGAGGAACAGTGCAAGGAAGCAGAGGCAAGAGCTTATCTTTCTGGTCTGGAGTGGGTTTGTTTTTTTTCCCTGAATCTATCATGCAACTGCCCGTGGTATGCAGAAGACCAAGTGGTGCTCATTCAGCAATTTACAGCAGATTCCAAGCAGGCAGCATCCTTGCTAGCAGTGTATAGGAGGCCCAGGGGCAGCCTGCGTCCAGTGAATTTCCCTTGCACCCAAACAGGCAGGTGCCTGTCTTCTAGCTCTAGCTCACTAGCCCCAGCACACCAGCACCCTGGTGAGCAGCTCCCCATTTGCCGGCCTTGGCCTACCAGTTATGGGCCAGCTCTGATCTGTTCTACCTCAGAGGACTCCTTCACCGTCCGGTGGGCTGCAACCCACCCTCTCTGCCAAGGTCTGAGTCCCAGCCTGAGTTGGTGGTAGAAGGGGCAGTGCTTTTTCAAGTCCTTGAATCTTCTCCCTCAACTCTAGAGGTAATAGCTGCTCCCTGCAATGCTATTCCTATATTCTTCAGAGTTCTCTTTTATCCTTTTAGTAATAACCTCTAGCTTGTTAGTAATTCTTTGTATTAATTATGTTCCAATTACTGGCATGGTTTCTGTGTCCTGACTGGACTCTAATTGATACACCTGGCAAAAGTAAATGCCAAGAGCCCAGGTTGCATTGGCTACACATAGAAAAATAAATGCTGCCAACACACACATTGAACTTAGAATAAAAACGTATAAAACCTCACAGGGAAACAGCCCAGCACAAGCAGAAGTCAGCAGACATAATCAGGGGAAGGATTAAAGCCCCTCAAACCAGGGATAATAGAATAAAATTTGAAAGAGAATATAAAATCAGTATGTTTTAGAGACTTTAGAAGCCCAGAAGAAGGATCAAAACACTAAGAAAAGAGCAAGACGCTATGAACAAAGAACAGACAGATTAGGAAAAACAACCACAGAAATATAAAGATAAAAAATACAGCCACCAAAAAGCAATTTAATCGATGAGTTAAAAAGCAAATTAGACACAGATAAAAAGAGAATAAATAACCTGTAAAATTGATTTAAGGAAATGTCCAGAATTCTGTGATACAGAGTGACACAAAGATTGAAAATACTTTAAAAAGTTTAAGAGGCCTAGAAGATAAAATGTATAAGACCCAGGGGAGCCTGGGTGGCTCAGTGGGTTGAGTGTCCGACTTCAGCTCGGGTCATGATCTCACAGTTCGTGGGTTCAAGCCCCGCATCGGGCTCTGTGCTGACAGGTCAGAGCCTGGAGCCTGCTTCCAACTCTGTGTCTCCCTCTCTCTCTGCCCCTCCCCCGCTCATGCTCTGTCTCTGTCTCTCTCTCTCTCTCTCTCTGTCAAAAATAAATAAACATTAAAAAAAATATATAGACCCAGAGCAGTGTTTATACTTTGGTACCATGTGTGTAAGAAGAAAGTAAAACTGTGTATTCATATTTTATTATATTTCCATAAGAAAAGGCACACACAAAAATTGGCAAAACGTACATGTGCGCGAATATGGTGGTGATGAGGGAAAATGGTAGATGTGGGCAAGGGTGGGAATGAGACTTTTATTACTTGGATACATTTTATATTCATTTAATTTACAAACCTTCTGCATTAGTTTAGGTCCTCTGCAAAGCAGAAGGCAAGATGAGATTGGATATGTAAGAGCCCCATTGGGGAAATTGCCTTTGAGTGTAAAAGGGGAGGGAGCCCCAGAAGGTGGAGTGTTCGATGACCATGCAGATCTGACCCCCTGTCAAAGAAGGAGGGTTGCCCAGGCAGATTGTAAAGACTGCAGTGCGGTTGTAAGACAAGTTCAGCCAGGCTGATGAGGAATCCTCAAGTCAAAGTAGCCTGTCAAAGGAATCACATGTCTTGCAGGAATGGGTCTGCCTTACTTTCCTTGACATGCTTAGTCACTGACTGTGAGCAGCCTGTGTGAAGTGTGGCCTGGTGTGGCCTCCATGCTAACATGGTGGTGGATTCAGAGTGCAGCAGCTGAGGCCATCTGTCAATTACACTCCTGTAGCAAGAGAGCTGAGTGGCCTATTTTCATAGCCACCACACCGCGTGATTCAATTTTGTATTCAAAGGAGCAAAATAAAGACATTTTCAGACAAAGACTGAAGGACGTTATCACTCACAGAATGTCAGTCTAGGAACCCCTGAAGGATTCACTATGGAAAAAAAATGTTGAATCCTGAAGGGTAGTGCAGGATGCAGGAAGCAATGATGAGCAAATACATTGTGTATAAGAGGTCCAGCTTCTCTACATCCTCACCAGCATTTGGTATCATCATTGTATTTTCTTTTTGTTGTTTTAATAAGTTTATAGTGATATCTCATTGTTGTTTAGATTTGTATTTCTCTAGGGAGTAATGATGTTAAACATCTTTTCAGGTACCTATTTGCCATCCACATCTCTTTCTGGGTGAAATGTTTGTTCATGTCTTTTGCTCTTTTGTAATTGGATTTTTTTCCTGCTAAGTTTTGAGAGTTCTTTACTTACTCTACAAAGAAAGCTTTTGCTGGAAATGCCATTTGCAAATATTTTGACCACATTGTAGCTTGTCTTTTCATCCTCTTACTAAAATATTTCACAGCATAAAAGTTTTTAATTCTGATGAAGTCTAAATTATTATTTTTTCTTTTATGAATAGTGCTTTTAGTGTCATTTTAAAGAACTCTTCAACTAGTTCTGAGTCCTGAAGATGTTCACGTGTTTTCTTCTAAAAGTTTCAGTTTTACATTTTACATTTAAATCCAAGATTCATTTAGAATTAAGTTTTCTATATGGTAAGGTGTCTAGGTCAAGGCTTAACTTTTTCTTCTTTTTTCCCCTGTATGCATGCCCAATTGTTCTAGCACAATTTGTTGAAAAAGCTATCCTACCTTCATTGAATTGCTTTTGGACCTTTGTCAAAAATCAGTTGGACATTTCAACAAATGATGCTGGGAAAACTGGATATCCACATGCAAAAAAATGAATTTGGATTGATACTTCACCATATATACAAAAATTAAAACATCAGAGACTGCCTTCTCCCCAGCAGTTCAGCAAAGTACAAAGATTCAAAAGCATCCCTTTTTTTAATTTTGTAGTTCTTTACTGTGGAATAGCTCAGAATGTCACTTCTGTTTTAAATAACAGAATTGATGACTGAGCAAGGAAATATAACCTGGATTATAAAATTATCACCTTAATAAAAATTCCTTAAACAGTAAAAAAAAAAAAAAAATGTATCAAAGACCTAAATGTAAGATCTCTCCATTGTTCAGATTGTGTAAATTCTATTGATTTGTCTTTGAGTTTTCTGATTCTTTTTTTGTCTTCTCCAATACACTGTCGAACCTAACCAATGAGGTTTTTTTTTTTTTTTTTAATTTCGGTAAGACTTTCCAGTTCTATAATTTCTGTGGTTTTTTTAAAATATCTTCTTTTTTTTTGCTGAGAATTTCTATTTCATTTGTTTCAAGAGTGTTCATAATTGCTCACTGAAGCATTTTTAGGATTGATGCTTTAAAATCCTTGTCAGATAATTGCAACATCTGAGTCATCTCTGTTGGCATCTACACAATCGTCCTGATTTTTGGTATAATGAGTCATCTCTGATTGTATCATGGATATTTTGGGTATTATGTTGTGAAACTCTGGACCCTACTTAATCATTATAGGCAGGCTGTACTGTTTAGTCGTAGGGAACAAGTCCAGCTTTTTGTCCATTTATAAAATTGGTTTGTTTTCTTATCAATGAGTTGTAAGAGTTCTTTGTATATTCTGGATATACAGGTCCTTTATCTGGGTATGTAATTTGCAAATATTTTCTCCCAGTGCTATGGCTTTTATGTGCATTTTCTTAGGGTGTTAACTGGTGTTTCTTAGTGGTGTTTTGAGCTTAAGAGTTCAAAAACTTTCAATTTTGATGACATTGGATTTATTAATGTATTCTTTTATGAATCATACTTTTGGGGTCATACATAAGAAATCTTTTCCTAATTAAGGTCCTTAAGATTTTCACCTGTTTTCTGTTACAGGCTTTATAATGTTAGCTTTTACACTTAGATCTCTGATTCATTTTGAGCTAATGTATGAGTGTCATGTCATGTGGATATCCAATTTTCCCCGCACCGTTTGTTGAAAAGGCTATCTTTTCCCCCAGTGAAATGCCTTGGCACCTTTATCAAGCATCAATTGACCATGAATGTAAAAGTTTATTTCTAGATTCTCACTTCTTTCCTTTAGATCTATCTGCCTGTCTTTGTGCTAGCATCCTGCTATATGGATAACTGTAGTTTATAATAAGTTTTGAAATTGGGAAGTGAAAGTCCCAATTTTCATTTCAAACTTTATGTGTGTGGGGGAGTATTCTAGGTCTATTTCATTTAATTTTAGGATCAGTATTAAGTCAACAACTGTGAGGGGTCTGAGATTTTACCCTACTTTCAAACTAAGTTAGTCACAGTTTCACATGCATATACTGACAAAGGATGTCAGATCCCTGTGTCAGGGACAAAGATGGTAGATTACTCCTGGTAAAAGTGGCGTCCAGAGTAGCATCTTGCATCAATTCCCCATGCAGCAGTTCTCCACAGAGAAACACAAATGAAGGTCAGATGTTTGCCTGTATGTGCAGTGGGGTTCACTGCAGGAATGCACGCCCCCCCCCCCCCCATTATGAGACTCTAAGTTCATATAAGGTTTGCTGGCATATCTGCCCATTCTTCTCTTTTGGAAGAGAGAATGACTTTGCCTTTACTCTGGAATGTAAAGAAATCTTCTCTGGGGAGGGGAGGGAGAAGGTCTCTAGATTTATAACCTTGGAATGTGAGCAAATGTCTCTTAGGGAAACATATCTCTCAATCGCTAGCTTCCAAGGTCTTTGCTGTTCAAACATGTTCTTTGCTCAGAAGACCTACACTGTGCAGAACTGTAGAATATCCACGGAGAATCGTCTCCCAACAGTCAGCCTATCAATTTCCACATACACAAAAAAATTGTTGGAATTTTGGTAGGGATTGTGTTAATCTGTAGATCAATTTGGGGATGTCACAGAATGTCTCTCCATTTATTTCAATCTTCTTTGATTTGCCTCATCAGTGTTTTTAAATTTTCAGTGTACCTGTTTTGTACTTATTAAATTTATTCCTACGTGTTTTTATTCTTTTTAGTGCTATTGTGAATGGAATTACTTTCTTAATTTCATTTTGAATTGTTTATTGCTTGTAAAGAGTAATACAATTGATTTTCACATACTGATTTTACATCCTGAGATTTTGCTGAACTGATTTATTAGTTCTAATAGTTTTTTGTTTGTTAATTCCTTACAATTTTCTACATATAGGCTCATGTCATTTGCAAATGAAGACATTTTTTCTTCTTCCTTCACAATCTCGATGCCTTTTATTTTTCTTGCCTGATTGCACTGGCCAGAACCTTCAGTACAATGTTGAAGTAGCCACAGTGAAGTGGCAAGAATGGACATCCTTGCTTTGTTCCCAATTTAAAGAGGTAATATCCAGTCTTTTATCATTAAGTATCATGTTAACTGCAGGGTTTTTGTACATGTCTTTATCAGCTTAAGGAATTTCTCCTCTATTCTAGGTTTCTTGAGAGTTTGCATTATGAACATGGGATGCTTGCTTCTATATCTATCTAGTGATTAGGTAGCTTCTGTTATTTATTTTATTTTGTTGTTCATTTTCCACTGAATTCCTTTTCCTGAACTTTTAGAAATGATTTCTAAATTTGTGGCTAGGGCCCTCTCCTACTGTCTTTGTGAAATGTCAGAAACTATGGTGGCTTAATTGCTGGGGTTTCTAGACTCTGTTCCCCTCTTTTAATTTTTCTGAATCTGTTCTTTCCTGTGTCTCTATTGTCTCTATCCTGTTCAATTTAGATTCACCAGTAAAGATCCTCAGTGTGGATCTTTACCCTTAAAGGACGCTTTAGCTGGTTAGTTCTAAGAGTTTGTATGTGTTAGCCAGACTGTTTTAGCCCTCTTAGACCTTATTGCAGGCCCATGGTACTCACTTGACATTGGAATATTAAACCCTTTACAGTTTTAACTCCTGTCCTCATGTTGGCTCTATGAGCTTTCAGTGAGTACTTGTTCGTTGTTTTGTTGTTCTCAGGTCAGTGAGAGGCCCTATTGCTTCCCTGTGATTCCTTCTGGATATAAAATAATAAAATAATAATACTTTTGGACAGTATTGTACTTGTCACTAGTCTGTCCCCACTTGCTCATATTTTGGTTTTTTGGTGGGGGGATAATTTATCAGCTTGTTTTGTTTTGTACAAATAACTCCTATTTAGAAAGAAAGCTAGCAGCTACATAACTTGAACATGAAAACGAGAAACCAAAGAACAAAAGTAAAACATGTCAACTCCTGGGACCAGGACTGTGACAGATGTATGTGTATGTGTGTGAGATAATCCCTTTTGTTGGACCACATCTTCTGTGCACCAGGTGGCAGAAATAATTGGGAATGGACAGGGAGTAAACAACCAAAAAAAAAGTGACAGTCTTCACCTCCACTGCTTCAACTTACTAATTTTCTTTTTAAAAGATTTAATGAAAATTAAGTTACACGAGGGAGCCTGGAATTATATTTTACACAGGTAGTTATGAGTGGAGAAGAAAGGCAGTTAATGAGCTGGTGCTTTGGTGTTGTAACAGATGTTATTTGAATCCTTCAAACAAAGATTTTGGACTTTTTTTTTTTATCATGGTGAAATAATGAGGCTTGTTATTATGGTATATTCTCTCTTCAAAGAGGGAGACCTTGAAAATGGATTTTACTCCCATGTGCCATCAGTAGACAAGTAAAATAAACAAATACTCATAACCTAAGTATAAGTGATTACTCGATAAAGTCCAACAAATTTGAAACCCGGAAAAATAATCTAGAGGCTCTAGGTAAATACTTGAAAACCAAATAACTGTGCCTTTTAGCATACCATAAGATGATTTATAAAAAAGACAAATATATAGATTCAAATTTAAAAATAAATATTTTTAAATCTGGCATGCTATGTGATTAGAATTCTCAGTGACTAAAACAGGGAATTTCCATTTTTAAAAAGTAAGATGTTGGACTTTTGGATATTTCAAACCCACCTCCACACACACTATTCTTATCCCAAGAATTTTATTTCAACCATTGTGTAACATTTTAAATTTCTCCACAAATAACTTTATACTTTTGTCTTAAATTCCCCAAATGCTTAAAATCATGCATTTTAAACCTTAAAAAATTCCTAGTACACTTAGTAATTTAATGGTGCCCAAGTGTGGAAATGTAATTCTAGTTCATTCGCTGAGAGTAACTTCTTAAAAGTTACAATCAAAAAAATAAAGATTAACAAAAGCATTTATCTTGAATATTGAGCCTTCATAATAAAAAGTAGGGGATGTACTTCTTGTCATTATATTTTATTTAGGAGCCGTAGAAGGAAACACACACACTTACAAAATATTTTTAATATTAAAATTTTTTTTAATGTTTATTCATTTTTTGTTTTTTTAAATTTTTTTTTCAACGTTTTTTATTTATTTTTGGGACAGAGAGAGACAGAGCATGAACGGGGGAGGGGCAGAGAGAGAGGGAGACACAGAATCGGAAACAGGCTCCAGGCTCCGAGCCATCAGCCCGGAGCCCGACGCGGGGCTCGAACTCACGGACCGCGAGATCGTGACCTGGCTGAAGTCGGACGCTTAACCGACTGCGCCACCCAGGCGCCCCTGTTTATTCATTTTTTGATAGCGAGCGGGGGAGGGGCAGAGAGAGACAGAGACACAGAATCTGAAGCAGGCTCCAGGCCCTGAGCTGTCAGCACAGGGCCCGATGTGGGGCTGGAACCCATGGACCGTGAGATCATGACCTGAGCCGAAGTTGGACGTTTAACCAACTGAGCCACCCAGGCGCCCCAACACACTTGCAAAATATTTTTAATGTGCATGCATTAACTTTTAAATCAATCTAGTTTCAAAAATTTTTCTGACTGCCTAATATATTCCCATTAAATACCATAATGACTGGCTATGCTTTAAAATTACAGGAAGAGGGGCACCTGGGTAGTTCAGTTGGTTAGGTGTCTGACCTCGGCTCAGGTCATGATCTCGTGGTCCCTGAGTTCAAGCCCCACCTTGGGCTGTGTGCTGACAGCTCGGAGTCTGGATCCTGCTTTGGATTCTGTGTCTCCCTCTCTCTCTGGCCCTCCCGTACTCGTGCTCTGTTTCTCTCTCTCAAAAATAAATAAACATTAAAAAAGTTTTAAATTATAGGAAGAATAAGTAAAGGTTTTAGTCTGGAAAATTAAAAATATATTGCAGAGTGATATGTCCAAATAATTTGAAAAAACAACCTAAAATTAATGGGCAAGTGCCTCATTAAACATCATCAAGTAATTCTGATATTTAAGGAAAACAGATGCTAGTTCAAGAAGCCTCCCCTGCCTCCTTCTTCATCCTGCCAGTGCAGTCTGTACATGTTGTCAACAGAGAGAGCTTTATAGTAAGCACAGCCTGAGGAATAAAACTGTATGTCTAATAATACATATATCTAAGAAATGTTTATTTTTTTCAACTAAGCCTGTTCAAAATTGAGATAACACTGAAAAAGAGATCAAGGTAAAAGATGAAAGGTTTTCCTGGATATCAACTACTCTCTTAAATTTTTTAGGGCAAAGAGTGGGGAAGGAAGATGAATGACACAAGAAAGGAAAGAGATCACAAAGAAATTTCTAGAAGAAAGAAAAATATATACCTAAGAAAAAACTAACAAAATCCTGGCTCATTAAGATCTGTAGCCTGAAGAAGAAGGAGGAGCCTATATTCACAATTCCTTTATATGCTTTGGATGGGGATCTAAGAGACAAAATTCTCTTTCATTATTTAGAGTTATACCTATTGATATAGTGAAAATGTGATTGAAAGATGTGGAAGAAATAGGTTATAGAAAATATTTGCCCCGTGACCAGCACTTAAAGCATAATAGTCAACCAGTCATTCCCTTTTGAAACACGAAATAGGCAACATAATTCATTTAAAATGCTTGTTGAGCACCTACTATGTGCCAGAGTTGGTTCTAAACACTGAGACCAAAGAGAAAACAAAACAGACAACAATTCATACCTTCATAAGATTATATTTTGGTGGGCAAAACCGATAAAAACAGGATAAATAAGTAAACTTCTAGAATACAGATATAAAAAGAGCTATCAATCAATAGTGCTACATGCTATGGAGAAAAAAATAAAGCCAGGAAGGAGGATAGGATGTCTCAGTCAAGAGTGATAGCAGTGGTGGTGTGGAGATGAATAAGAAGGTGACATTAAGTAATATCCAAAGGAAATGAGACTATCTGGGGAAAGAGCATTCTAGGTAGAGGGAAGAAGAAATGCCAAAACTTTGAGACAGGAGCTTGTCTGATGTGCTGAGTGAATTACCAGAAGGTCACTGTGGCTGGAGCAGAGTGAGTGAAGGAACGAAGAATGAGAGTTGAGGTCACCTGATACAGTTACAAAATCTTCTTTTCTTTGTGGGTACTTCTAGGATCTACTATTAGCAACTTTCAAATATGCAATACTGTATTATTAATGGTAGTCACCATATTATATATTACATCCCCAGAGCTTGTTTCTCTTACAAACTGGCAGTTTATACCTTTTGACCACCATCACCCAATTCTCTCACTGCCTAACCCCCGCCTCCAGCAACCCACAAATCTGATCTCTGCTTCTATGAATTTGGTTTTTTTTAGGTTCTGCATGTAAGTGAGATCATATGGTACACAGCATACACAGAACTGACTTCTGTGGCATGACCAGATGGATAAATGATGGCTATTAACTAAAGCCATCGTGGTAATTATTTAGCAACACAGGTATCCCCCGCATTTCAAAAGTTCACATTATACCAGTTCGCTTTTACAAAAAACGTGCATCAGTACCTATTTTTGCTAACCAAAAGAAATCCAAAGAGGATTTTTGTTTTTTCGAAAAGAGGTGAAAAGCGAAAACAGCTTTCAGCATTTGTTTTGCAGAGAGCCATTAAAGAGAGCACACCCCGAGAGCAGTGAGAGCGGCCCCGCCAAGCTCCTTCCCCCAGAACCACTCTCAGCAACTCCACATCAGGCCCCCAGAGTTTTCAACTACATCTGTGAGCATCTGTGCCTTATCTCGATTTATTCTGCACATCCATTGGCAAGATGTGTCCTAAGGTATCAGACAAGCCTAAGAGAGCGATTTTGAGGGGCTGAAAACACTCAAAATTTTTCCATGTAAATAATGGTAATTATGCCATTTTGGCTTATGAGAAGTTTCATAGGAACACCCTACTTTTGGATAGTGGAGGGAAACTGTATATACATATTATCAAATCATTCTGTTACACACCTTAAATCTATATTCTGTTACATGTCAGTTATATCTCAAACTGGGAAAAAATGATGACAACATCAAGTGCTGGTGAGGATGTGGAGAAACCGAATCTCTTATACACTGCTAGTAGCATGTAAAATGGTACAGCTACTCTGGAAAACAGTTCGGCGTTTCCTTTAAAACCTAAACATACACTTACCATATGGCCTAGTAATCACACTCTTCAGCATTCATCCCAGAGGAATAAAAATTATGCCCGCATCAAAACCTATACATGATTATTCAAGCAGTTTTATTTATAGTAGCCTAAAATTGGAAACAGCCCAGATGTCTTTCATAGGTGAACGGCTTGTGGTACATCTGTGCCATGGAATATAACTCAGCAATAAAAAGAAGTAACTATTGGTGTTTACAGCAGCTTGGAGGAATTCCAAGGGCACTATACTCAGTGAACAAAAGCCATTTTTAAAAGGTCACATATCGAGGCACCTGGGTGGCTCAGTCTGTTAACCGTCTGACTCTTGATCTCAGGTTAGGTCTTGATCTCGGGGTCCTGAGTTCAAGCCCCACATGGGGCTCCATGCTGGGCATGAAGCCTACTTTTAAAAAATACATAAAAAAATAAAAGGCCACCTATTATATGATTCTATTCATATAACATTCTCTAGTGACAAAATTATAGAGATGGAGAACAAATTAGTGGTGGCCAGGAGCTAGAGTTTGTGGCATGAGGGGGGAAGACGTGGATGTGACTATTAAGAGGTAGCAAAAAGGGAGTTCTTTATGGCAATGGAAATGTTCTGTTTTGATTACAGTGGAGGGTACACAAATCTGCACATGTGATAAAATGACATAGAGCTGCACACACACACTGTGCGCATGTCACTTTACTGGTTCTGATACTGTTCTTCAGGTAGGTGGGATGCACTTTGGGGGAAAATTAGTGAAGGGTACCTGGGATCTCTCTGTACTGTCCCTGCAACTTCCTGTGAACCTATAATTATTTCAAAATCTGAAAACCGTAATTTTTTTTAATTTATTTTTGAGAGAGACAGAGACAGAGTGTGAGCAGGGGAAGCAGAGGGAGAGGGAAACACAGAATTCGAAGCAGGCTCCAGGCTCTGAGCTGTCAGCCCAGAACCTGTCGTGGGGCTCAAACTCACAAACCATGAGATCATGACCTGAGCTGCAGTCTGACGTTAAACCGACTGAACCACCCAGGTGCCCCTGAAAACCATAATTAAAAAACCAATACAAATAAAACTTTATTGAAAGACATTGAAGACCTTAAAGAGAGAGAGAGAGAGAGAGAGAGATATGAAGCCGGAGAGGTACTTCAGGGCAGCTCATCCCCAGCCCATTGTGACATCTTACAACCTGACTTTGAGTGAGCAGCACAGGAACTGGAAGGTTTTTGGAGGAGTGGTATCATCTGACTTAGGTTTAAACAGGATCACTCTGACTGCCATAATGAGAACAGAATGAATCAAGAGACGGCGTCCTTTCAAGATTAGAGAAATAATAGCTTCTTTGCAGGTACACTGGTAGCATAGTGCAACAGAGAAGGGGAAACTGATGCACAAGAGAAGGAGGAGAATGGTAATTTACCAGCAACTCAGCAAAGCTAGCTAACCAGGCACCTTAAGCAATCCAAATGTATCTAACATACTATATAATTTACTGATTTATCATATTTGTTGTTTGTGGCCTGTCTCCCTCCACTAGAATGCAAGCTCTATGAGGGCAGGGACTTTTGTTTGCTTATTTATGCAATAGTATAGACTATTACCTGGCACATAGTGGTGCTCAATAAATTTTTGCTGCGTGAACATGTTTTTATAGGCATAAAGGGAGAAGAGGTCTATCACCTGAGTACAAACACTTAGTTTGGAGTGCAGGGCAGCGGTTGGGGATGATGGGAAGAGATGGCCTCTAAAGAAACAGCGAGAAGTGCCATGCCAGCCACTGGTATAACACCATCCTGCAAGGACAGAGAAAATTCAGTGTCTTTTCATGCTTCATGTTTGATGCTCACTTTTGAAATCCTTTTGTGTCCAGAGTGAAATGTAAGGAAAGATTTCTGTTATATATCACATGATTACCTGAAGTATATACTTTTTTTTTTAATATATAAAATTTATTGTCAAATTGGTTTCCATACAACACCCAGTGCTCTCAAGTATATACTTGATAAATATAGTTTGAAGGACTACCCAGATGAAAGATTTTATACTGTTTTCCAAAGGGATTACCAGGCCAGTGGCTCTTGTATTAGGTCATATAATTTCCCAACGCACCACTGACTCTGAGGTATGCAACCCACCACCTTGAGAATCACTACTAAAGATTAAATATTTTTATTCTCCTAAAGGCTATTTTTAGGGAGACATTAAAAATTTATTCATTTGGCCAGACCACAGAAGTCAGTTCTCTGGCTTTTTTTTTTTTTTTTTTTTTTTTAATATAATATGCTGAGTATTCTCTCTGACAGTAAGCGAGGCCTGTGGAACAGTGCTACTGGTGTGGTACAATGGCCCTGTTCTCCAGATAATTCAAGTAAATCTCAGATTCTCTTCTCTAATTTGGAAAAGTTAAGAAAGGGCATATTCTCTATAACACAAGTTATAATTTCTGGCACTTACAAAGGCGCCTTATTCGAAAACAATTCAGCTTGAATTACTGTTTGCAGGCTGAAACTCACATACTGCTTTGAGCTTCAATGTTCATTGCTCAGCTAATAAACTGGACATTATTGTAAGTGCTAAATACATTTATGTCTCTGTAACCGAGAATAATCAACACGTGCCTTTCCTGTCCTCAAAGAAACAGTTGCCATCACCACAACCTAATAACGTATAATAGAATTCAGTATCACATTTGAACAAGAGTTCCATTTTAATTGAGGGAATCACTACAGTAAACAGTTTTATAAATATTGAATAGATAAGCAACTATATCTTTAAAAAGGTTTCTTGATCTCTGTATCTTAGGGAAAAGGCAACCTTTGATCTCTTGTACCAGAGATGAACAGATTTGATAGGTTACTGAGGTCTTTTTATCTTAATTAGCATACAATATTATTGACATTTTTGTGTTCTTGCACTTCTATGAGTTCTGACACATCTGTAGATTTGTGTAACTACCACTACAGTTAGGATACAGGACAATGACATCACACACCACATTCTGGATTCCCTTGTGCTATCTCATTGTAGTAGGAGTTGGCCAACTACATCTGAGTCACATCTTGCCCATTGCCTATTTTCTTAGGGCCCAGAAGCTAAGAAGGGTTTTTATATTTTGAAAGTGTTGCTGGGGCACCTGGGTGGCTCAGTCAGTTGAGCATCCAACTTTGGCTCAGGTCCTGATCTCGCGGTCCACAAATTCGAGCCCTGCATCGGGCTCTGTGCTGTGCTCAGAGCCTGGAGCCTCCTTCAGATTCTGAGTCTCCCTCTCTCTCTGCCCCTCCCTAGCTTGTGCTCTCTCCCTCTCTCAAAAATAAATAAACATTAAAAAATTAAAAATAAAGCATTGTAAAAAGAACAAAAGCAACAAACAAAAATAAATAAGAATAATATAACAATAAAATAAACACAGACCCATATGCAGTCCACCACGCCTAAAATATTTACTGTCTGGCCCTCTGCAGAAAATGTTTGCTGACCTTCTGTTTTATAGCCACATCCATGCCCCACCCATACCCCCTGGAAACCACTAATCTTTCTCGTCACTATAGTTTTATCTTTTGGAAAATGTTATACAAATGGCATCATACAGTATGCAGCCTTTTGAGACTTTGAAGCACAATGCCTTTGGGATTTATCCATGTTGTTGCATTCATGAATAGTTCTTTCCTTTTTACTGCTGAGTAGAATTGCATTGTATGGATGTACCACCGCTTGTTTATTCATTCACCTGTTGAGGGACATTTCAGTTGTTTCTAGTTTTTTGGCATTTATAAGCAGAGCATATATGAACATTCATGTACAGATTTTGGGGTGAATGTAAATTTTCATTTCTCTAGGGTAAATACCTAGTAGTGAGATTGCTGGGTCATATGGTAAATGTATGTTTAACTTCGTAAAAACTAACCTGCCAAAGAGTTTTTCAGAGTGGCTGTATCAGTTTGCATTCCAACCAATAACATACGAGAGTTCCAGTTAGTCTGCATCCTTGTCAGCACTTGATATTGTCAGTATTTTTTATTGTTGCCATTCTAATAGACAGGTAGTGGTATTTCCTTATGGTTTTCATTTGCATTTCCCTAGTGGCTAATGATGTTGAACATCTTTTCATGTGCTTATTTGCCATCTGTATATTTTCTTTGGTGAAATGCTTGTTCAAGTCTTTTGCCATTAAAAAAACACAAAACCCTTTGGGGTGCCTGGGTGGCTCAGTCAGTTAAGCGGCTAACTTCAGCTCAGGTCATGATCTCACGGTTTGTGAGTTAGAGCCCTGTGTTGGGCTCTGTGCCGACAGCTCGGAGCCTGGAGCCTGCTTCGGATTCTGTGTCTTCCTCTCTCTCTGCCCCTCCCCTGCTCGTGCTCTATCTCTCTGTCTCTCTCTCTCAAAAATAAAAAAAACATTAAAATTTTTTATTTTATTTATTTTATTTATTTTTACATTTATTTATTTTTGAGAGACAGAGAGAGACAGAGCACAAGTGGGGGAGGGGCAGAGATAGAAGGAGACACAGAATCCAAAGCGGACTCCAGGCTCTGAGCTGTCAGCACAGAGCCTGACGCGGGGCTCGAACTCAAGAACCGTGAGATCATGACCTGAGCTGAAGTCGGACGCTTAACTGACTGAGGCACCCAGGCACCCCTAAAAAAAGATTAAAAAATTTTTTAAAAACACTTCTATTATGAAATAACTATACATTCCTGGGAAGTTGCAAAGGTACCATAGAGATGTCACATGTATCCTACACCCACTTTCCCTCAGTGGTTACATCTAACATAACTATAGTGTAATACCAAAACCAGGAATTGACATTGGTATGATGTGCGTGTATAGTTCTATGCCATATTGTCGTGTGTGTAGATTTGTGTAATCACCACAGTTGGCAAGATGCAGAACTGTCCGATCACCATAAATATCTCCTTTGTGCTACCCCTTTATCCTCATAGCCACGCACCTCTCCCCAGCCAACACTAACTCCTGGCAACCAGTAATTTGCTTTCCATCTCTATACTTTTGGCACATGGAAAATGCTAGATAGGTGGAATCACACAGTATGTGACAGTTTGAGATTACCTTTTTTCTCTCAGCCTACCTTTGAGATCTATCCAAGTTGTTGCATATATCAATCACGTGTTGATTTTTAGTGCTGTGTAATCATTCTGTGGTCTAGATGTACCACAGTATGTGTAACCATTCAACTATTGAGGGACATTTTAGTTGTTTCAAGTTTTTGGCTATTGCAAATAATGTTGCTGTGATCGTTTGTGTGGACATAAATGTTCATATCTCTGGGATAAATGCCCAGGAGTATGATTACTGGGTTGTATTTTAAGGTTTTTGCTGGGCTGTTTATTGTCTTATTGTGTAGTTTTAAGAGTTCTCTCTTTGTATATACAAGATATAAATCCTTTCTTTTTTTTTAATGGATCATATTTTTGGTGTCAGGTCTAAGATGTCTTTGCCTAACCACTGACAATGATGGTTTTCTCCTGTCTTTCTTTATATATGGTTTACTGTTTTATGTTTTACATTTAGATATGAGATCCATTTTGAATTAATTCTTGGATAAGGTAAGAGGCTTAGATCCAGGTTATTTATTTATTTATTTATTTATTTATTTTTTGCCAACAGATGTCCAGTTGTTTTAATACGATTTGTTGAGTAGCCTATTCATTGTCCAATGAATTGTCAAATGTGGCATTTTGTACAATGAAGGTTACTTGGCAATAAAAAAAAGGAATGAAATACTGATACAAGCTACAATAAGAATGAACCTTGAAGACATTATACTAAGTGAAAGAAACCAGTCACAGAAGACCACATACTGTATTCATTCCATTTATATGGAATGTTCAGAAGAGGCAAATTCAGAGAGACAGGAAATACATCAGGGGTCACCTGGGGCTACTGGATTCAGAAGGAAATGAGTGACTGCTAATGAGTACAGGTAATAAAGATGTTCTAGAATTGGTTTTCTGGTAAGGGGCACCTGGGTGGCTCAGTCGGTTGACTTTGACTAGGGTCACGATCTCATAGTTTGTGGCTTCAAGCCCTGCATTAGGCTTGCTGTTGTCAGCACAGATCCTCTGTTCCCCTCTCTCTCTCTCTGCCCCTCCCCCACTCACACTCTCAAAAAGAAATAAACTTGAAAAAAAAGACAATAAATAAAATTGATTCTGGTGACAGTTGCCGAACTTTGTTAATTTTACTAAAAACCATTGAATTGTATACTTTAAATGGATCAATTGTGTGGTATGTGAATTATATTTCAATAAAGCTGTTATAAACATTTTTTAAAGAAGGGAGAATGTTTGTAAAATGAAGCACAGCATAGCAACAAGCAAAAATTAGGGGTAATTTGAGAAAGAGGTAAGTAGTTTCAGATAATTTTAGAGCAGGGCAATAGTATTAGTAAAGGTTGCTCAGAAAGCAAAAGAGTAAATTTATGAAGTGTTCAATGAGTTTTTAACATAAATTTCTTTAAAATGACCCAAGCCTATAATTCCTACAGTGATGGTAGGAGTATAAATTGAAATAGCCTTTCAAGAGCTTTAAAAAAAAAAAAACGCTAAGAATCTTTTACCCAGCAATTCCACTCTGAGGAATTTATTATCCTAAGAAAATAACTTAAAATGCATCCAAAGCTTTATGAACAAAGAAAATGCCAAAAGTTTGGAGATAACCAAAGAGAACATAGCTAAGTATAACAATGCAACGAATATTGAACTGTTATTGAAAAATCCTATTTCTAATGCCTTTATTGAGGTATAATTGATATATGAGAAACTGCAGATGTCTTCACATACAGCTTAGTAACTTTTGATGTGTGTATATATACCTATTAAACTATCACCACAATCAAGATAATGAACATATTCATCATACCCAAAAGTTTTCTCAGCCCTCTTCCTCTTGCTCCTCACCAACCACCATCACCCACCAGGTGACCACTGATCTGTTTTCTGTCACTATAGATTAGTTTGCATTAAAAAAAAAAGTTATATGCAAATGAAATTATACTACCATGTACTCTTTTTGTCTGGGTTATTTCGCTGAGAGTAATTATTTTTAGATTCATCCATGGTGTTATATGTATCAACAGTGTATTCCTTTTTAATGGTGAGTCGTATTCCATTGTGTGGATGCATCAAAATTTACATATTCATTCACCTATTGCTGGATATTTGAGTGGGTTTCCAGTTTGGGGCTATTACAATAAGGCTGCTGTGGAAATTCATGTATAAGTCAAAGTATGGACATATGCTCTCATTTCTCCTGGATAAACACGTAGAAGTGGAATAGGTGGGTCATTTGGTAGGTGTGTGTTCAACTTTCAAAGCAGCTTCTAAGTTGTTTTCCAAAGTGCTTATGCATTTTACATTCTAATCAGCAGTCATGCAAGTCAGACAGTTCCTTCACACTCTTACCAACCTCTGGTATGGTGAGTCTTCTTAATTTTAGCCATTTAAAAAGGTGAGAAGAGGTAGTTCAATGTGGTTTTAATTTTTATTTCCCTGATAACTAGTGATTTTGACCATTTTTTCACATGCTTATTTTCCATATATCTTCTTTGGTGAAGTATCTATAAACACCTTTTGTTCACTTTGTTGATCAGGTGGTTCTCTTATTATTGAGCTTCGAGAGTTCCTTATATATACTCAGTACAAGCCTTTTATCAGATATATGATATGTATATATCAGATATATTTTTTTCCCTGTCTGTAGCTTATTTTTTCATTCATCTTTTGAAAAGGAGAAGTTTTAAATTTTGATGAAATTTATCTTTTTTTTTTCATGGATAAGGTTTTTGGTGTTATTTCAAGGAAGTCTTTTTGTAATTCAAGGCCATGGTTTTTCTCTTGTGCTCTGTTCTAGAAGTTCTATAATTTCTGGGGCACCTGGGTGGCTCAGTCGGTTGAACATCCGACTTCAGCTCAGGTCATGATCTCACAGGTTCTGAGTTTGAGCCCCACGTCGGACTCTGTGCTGACAGCTCAGAGCCTGGAGCCTGCTTTGGATTCTGTGTCTCCCTTTCTCTGTCTGCTCCTCCCCTATTCGTGCTCTGTCTCTGTCTCTCTCAAAAATGAATAAACATTAGAAGTTCTATAATTGTTACATTTAGGTCACTGATCTATTTTGAATCCATTTTTGTTTATGGTGTAAGATATGGTTCTAAATACATTTTCTATTGCCAGTTGTTCCACCACAATTTGCTGAAAAGACTATGCTTCCTCCACTGAATTGTCTTTGCACCTTTGTCATCGATCAGTCATCCATATATGTGTAGGTCTAATCCATTCCATTGCTCTAATTGCCTACCTTGACATCAGTCCCCCACTGTCTTGATTACTATAGCTTTATAATAAGTTTCGGAAGTTCGTTTTGGGGCACTTGGGTGGCTCATTTGGGGGCACCTGGATGTGTCTGTCAGTTGAGCATCCAACTTCGGTTCAGGTCATGGTCTTACGGTTCGTGGGCTCAAGCCCCATGTCAGGCTTTGCACTAAAGTGAGGAACCTGCTTTGGATTCTCTCTCTCTCTCAAAAATGAACATTAAAAAAAATGAAGTTAGTTTTAATCTTCTAGTTTTGTTCCTCTTGTTCAAAGTTATTTTGACTATTCTAGGTCCTTGGCACTTCTGTAGAAAATTTAGAAGCATCTTGTCAATTTCTACCAAAAAGCCTGCTGGAATTGGTGCTTGCATATAATAGACAGATCAATTTGGAGGGAGTTGACATATTAATAATAAGTCTTATGACCCATGGATATAGTATATCTCTCCATTTATTTCAGTGTTTAATTTCTTTCACCAGTAGTTTGTGGTTTTTAGTGTACAGTCTTCTCATCTTTTGTTAGATGTATTGACAAGTTTTTAATATTTTTTAATATGTTGTTGGATTCAGTTTGATAAAATTTTGTTTAGATTTTGCATTGATGTTCATGAGGGATACTGACCTTTAATTTTTTTCTTTTGATAATGTCCTTGTCAGGTTTTAGTATCAAGGCAATGCCAGCCTTAGAGAATAAGTTGGGAAGTATCACTTCCTCTTCAGTTATTTTTAAGAGTTACAAAGAATTGGTGTTCCTTCTTCCTTAAATATTTCACAGAATTCGCCACTGAAGACATGTAGGCCAGGTATTTTCTTTGTAAGAAAGTCTTTAAAATTTTCATTTATTCAATGTAGGACATTTCAAGTTTTCTGTTTCGATATTGGTCATTTGTATTTTCTTTTTTTTTTTTTTTTTTTCTGGATCAGTTTGGTTAAAGGTTAATAATCAATTTTATTGTTCTCAAAGTAGCAGCTTTGGGTTTCATTTATTCTTTAATTTTTCTGTCATCTATTTCATTGATTTCTACTCTGATCTTTATTATTTCCTTTCTTCTGCTTAGTTTGGACTTCATTTGCTCTTCCTTTTCTACTTTCTTTTTTTTTTAATTTTCTTTAACATTTATTTATTTTTGAGAGACAGAGCACAAGTTGGGGAGGGGCAGAGAGAGAGGGAGACACAGAATCCCAAGCAGGCTCCAGGCTCAGAGCTGTCAACACAGAGCCTGACATGGGGCTCTAACTCACAAACTGTCAGATCATGACCTGAGCCGAAGTCAGAGGCTCAACTGACTGAGCCACCCAGGCGCCCCTCCTTTTCTACTTTCTTAAGGTGGAAGCTGAGGTAATTGATCTGAGGTCTTCTTTTCCAATGTAAGTGTTTAGTGCTATAAAATTTCCCCTACATACTGTTTTAGTGACATCCCACAGTTTTGTTATGTTGTGTTTTCATGTTCATTCAATTCAGAATACTTAATTTTCCTTTTGATTTTTTTCTTTGATTCCCTTTTTTTCTTTGATTTTATTCTTTTGATTTTGTTACTTATATGTGTTATTTAGTTTTCAAATGTTTGTGGATTTTTCAAATACATTTCTGTGATTGATTTTTAATTTAATTCTGTTGTCCTTGGAAAATGGATTCTGTATGACTTCTGTCCTTTTAAATGCATTGAGACTCATTTTATGGCTCATAATATAATCTCTCTTGGTAAATGTTCCATACGCAATTGAGAAAGATGTGTATTCGGCTGTTGTTGGATGGCGTGTTCTATAAATGTCACTTAGATCAAATTGGTTGGCTGTGTTGTTCAAGTCTTCTGTAGCTGTACTGATTTTCTTTCTGCTTGCTCTTTCAATTATTTAGAGAGGGGCATTGAAATTAACTATAATTGTGGATTTGTCTATTTCTTCCTGCAGTTCTCTCAGATTTTGCCTCATATATTTTGAAGCTCTGTTATTTGATGTATAAGCATTTTGGATTATGTGCTCCTGATGAATTGACTTCTTTATCAGTTTAAAGTGATCTTTCCTATTCCTGATAGTATTTTGTGCTCTGAAATCTACTTTGATATTCATATAGCAACTCAGGCTTTTTTTTTTTTTTTGACTAGTGTTAGCATGATAATCTTTTTCCATCCTTTTAATTAGTTGTGTCTTTATCTTTAAAGTATATTTTAAAACTCATACTCTCACGAGAAACAAATTTACCACTTAGAAATATAATGACAATGTAGTTCCTTTTGTCCATAGCCTTAGAGTTTTCAGTCACATCATTTTCCAAAGTTAGATAGATCAGCTTTTTAAAAATTTGCATACAGTAGAATTTACTCTTTGTAACATATAGTTCTATGGATTCTATGCAGTTCAAATGTAGTCATATATCCATCACCCCAACACTATACAAAACCATTCATTTACCCTAAAAGCTGCCCTGTGTGTCCCCCTTTGTAGTCAACAACTTGCACCTTCTCAACCCCTGGGAACCACTAACTGTTTTGTCCCTATAGTTTTGCCTTTTCTGGAGTATCATATGAGTGGAACCATGCAATGTACACAATATGTAGCTTTTTTTTTTCCTGCCTTCTTTCACATAGTAGAATGCACTGAAGATTCATCCGTGTTGATGAAAGAATCAATAGATCATTTCTTTTTACTGCACACAGGATTTCATGGTATGGATGCACCACAGTTTGTTTATTCATTCCCCTGATGAAAGACATCTTCCTTGCTTCCAGTTGTTAACCAATGTGAAAAAAGCTGCCACAAACATTTGTGTACAGGATTTTGTATTGGTATAATTTTTCAAGTCACTTTACATGTAAAACAAGTTAAACAAGTAAACAAGTAAATCATGGTGGATAGTATGTCCAAGTTTCTCACTGTCAGAGAGGAAACTTCTAGGTAAACAAGTAAAACAAGAAGAAACCCTCTGATACTAGATTAGAGTCAGAGACATGAAGTATGAACTTACATTTAGCTTAAGATAGGTAGATGATAGATAGATAGATAGATAGATAGATAGATAGATAGATAAAGGAAGAATTAGAGATACGTGTGTACACGTGGGTTAGTGCCCATGTGTGTATTACATAGCTCTATCCATGAAGAGGGCCTAGAATCAATGATACCCAGTAGAAACAAGCCTAGTCAGTACCCAGACTTTGTTTTCTAAATACAGTCTTCAATAAAAGGAACCAGGGATTGTTAGAGAAACAGCCGATTTTAGGACCAGGGAAGAGAGCATCTTGTAGTATCAGAAAATGAGAAAGTGCTCCAAAAAACCCCCAAGATATGAGGGCTTGTCAAAGTGACAAAGAACCAACCTGAAAGAGCTACCACTGACTAAAGTGGGAACAAACTGAGTGTTTTTTATTATTTCATTTTATCTCCTTTTTCCCCCATATTATCTATACCTCTTTGTTATGTTATTCTGGGTTTGCTTTTGGGTGTAAGTATACATTTTTAATTTGACACAGTCAACTTTCTAGTAATGTTATACCACTTAATGCATGGTTTAAGACCCCTATAATAGCATATTTACATTTCTCCCCTCCGGGACTTGGTGTTATTTTTGTCCTGCATTTTACTTTTACATGTATTATAAACCCAACACTACATTGTTAATTATTTCTGTTTACACAAATGTCTTTTCCACATATTTAAAGGATAAGAAAAAATATTAGACATTTACCCATGTCGTTACTATTTCCAGTGTTCTTCCTTCCTTTGTGTAGATCTGTATTTCCTTTGGGTAGTATTTTTTTTTTCTGCCTAAAGGATTTCCTTTAACATTTCTTATAATGATGATCTGCCGGTGATGAATTATTTCACCTTTTGTAAGTGTAAAAAAGGTATTGTTTTATCTTTGTTTTTGAAAACTGTTTGTTCTGGGTGTAGAATCTTATGCCGACTTTCTTTTTCTTTCAGTGCTTTAAGGATGTTCCATTGTTGTCTTGCTTGCATTGTTTCTGATGATAAATATGCTGTAACATCTTTGTTCCCTAGGACGTTGTTAGGAAGGTAAGATCACAGAGTGGAACTCTGTAGGCACAGGCCAAGCTGTTGTCCACAGGTGGAATTTCTTATTTGTTTCAGGGAAGCCACAGCCCTGCTTTTAAGAATTTCCAACTCCTGTTATCATTATTCAGTACTTTGAGCAAGTGCTAAAGGTTAAACTTCCAAAAGGTTGTGTTCCTAATAGCATAAGGGGATATATCCTTATACCCTTGAGTGATGGCAGCGGAAGTGACCAGCCACAAAATTAGAAGCCTTTTATGTGAATTCTCTTCCTTTGCCCTACCATTAATTCACCACTTTTATTCATTACATCATTTAGACTATCCCTCTTCCTCAGTCAGAATTTTAACAACTATGTATTTTAAGTGAAGGATGGTTGTTTTAGATAACTGGGTGATGAAAAGAAACCAGAAAAATTAAGGGCCCGACTGAAAACACAAGCCAATACAATAAGCATCTGCTCTTGTACTTACAAATTTGTAAGTACTCACAGAGCTCTTGATTTTTTGTTCTTGAGATCTTTCTTTACAGATATTGGTGGTCAAATGACTAAGTTCTGGCTAATGAGGTAGAGGCAGAAGTTTTGGGGGGGATTTTGGGAAAGCTCTTTTAAAAGGAGGTTGACTGGCCTGGAGAGTAGCCTTCTGCCCCTTTTCTGTCTTCCTCTTTACCATCCAGCCTGGAATGCAGACTCAATGGCTAGTGTTGCAGTGGCTCCCTCACAACCACGAGGCAAGCTTCAGGGTGAAAGTTGCTGCTGAGCAGGGCAAAGCAGCAAGATAGGAGAATCCTGGGACTTGGATGAGTTCACGGACTTGTCAGGCCACCACTAGATTACCTACCTCTGCCTGCAAAAAAGACAAATAAATTGAAACCACCCTTTATTGAAGGGCTGTTATTAGCATCTGAATAAAATTCCAAAATGAGGTACCCACATCCATGTGGTAGGTACCATCTTCTTCTCAATATCCTTCTTCAGGTGAGGCCGATGTTAACCTGACATGGAATACTTTGGACCACTAAGTTAGGGTTGTGCGTCAGTCAGTCTTTCCCTCCACTTCCAAACGTGATGGCTGACAAATAGTAGATGCTCAGTAGAAGTTGATTGACCAATCAGAGGCCTGGCTTAGTTTGGATCTGTTACTCTCATACCCTTTTCTCCAATTTGGTCAGGCTAGACATGTTTTATATCCCTTCTGATTCCTGCTGAAAAATAGCAAACAAACCTTCCTGCATTTTCAAGGTAGTGGAGTCCAAAACAATCACAGTGGTATTTGAAATAGTGAAGGGCTATTGAAAACAAGAGATCAGGGCAGTTCCAAAAATTAAAAAAGGCAGATGATGATGGAAGTACAAGAAGAGAGTCCAGGCCTGTGTCAGTCTTTCTTTCCTAATCCAGCTGTCTGTGGCACAGTTTGTGTCTCTTGTTCATCTCCTGCCCTTTAGAGTATAAATGTTCATCTGCTTAAACATTTGTAAAACTATCATTTAAAAAAAAGTGACCTGAAAAATAAATAAAAAATAAAATAAGTGACCTGCATTAATAAGTAATTGTGATGGATGAATAAATAATAAGTAAAGGAAGAAGGACGCAATACATATGCAAGTTCATAGGTGACACATATAAAGAATCAACAGTAGCATCCAATGAGGTCACTAGGATAGGGGAAAACCATGAGGGAAGAGAGAGGAGTCAGATGCAGAATATGCCCAGAAAAGGGTCACATAAATATTAGAGGACGGAAGCCTTACAAACCAGATAAACATTTCTCTCTTACTTTCGAAGATGCACTTCAGAGTGACTGGAATTGCTGGCATGGAGCTCTTCTTCCCGTCTCTGGGAACTGGCTTATCCCTGTGACAAACCTACAGCCAAGGAGAACAAAATTCAGTCAGCCCTCCAAATAAGAAGGGCCTTGGTGACCATGTCTGTAGGAAAGACGACATGAAGCAGTTGAAGCTATAGAAAGTTTGGCTTTCTCGTACATCTTTTTCTTGTGACACAAGGTCAAGAGCTTATGATCCTAACATGATGGAAGGCTGTTTGGTTCCTAATGTGAAGAATAAGTAGCATATGATAGACTATTCTGAGGCAGCAGGGTGGACTCATAAGAATAGAGCCATGAGGGGCCATAGACTTAGACTTTCTATCCTCACTCTACGTCTAACTTTGCCCATCACAGCTTGGTGTCTTGCATTTTATCTTTGGTTCAGCCTATCTTTTTAATTTTATTGTTTACATGTTGTTTGTTTTCCTAACTTTTTTTATTTTGAAAAATGTTAATCATACCACAAAGTCATAAAAATACTACAATGAATACCCACATACCCTTTACCTAGATTCACTAGTTATTAACCTTTTTTGTGAAAGATCCAAGAGATTTAAATGTAAGTTTCAGACATCTTGACATTGTCCCCATACGTACTTAAAGCATATTTTTCTTTCTATTGTAGGGAGTGCGCATGAGTGGGGGAGAGTGGCAGAGACAGAGAGAATCTCAAGCAGGCTCCACTCTCAGCGTGGAGCCCAACTTGGGGCTCGATCCCACAACCCTGGGATCATGACCTCAGGTGAAATCAAGAGTCAGACACCCCTGGGCGCCTGGGTGGCTCAGCCCCTTGGGCACCCAACTTTGGTTCGGGTCACGATCTTGCGGGTCATGATCTTGCAGTTCATGAGTTGGAGCCCCGCGTCGGGCTCTGTGTTGACGGTTCAGAGCCTAGGGCCTGCTTCAGATTCTGTGTCTCCCTCGCTCTCTGCCCCTCCCCCGCTCACTCGCGCACTCTCTCTCTCTTTCTCTCTCTCTCTCAAAAATAAATAAAACATTAAAAAAAATTTTTTTTAAAGAATAATAACTGTAAGACATTGGTCACACTCAGGAAGAATATCACACTCAGGAAATTTGAGATTGATATGATACTGTTATCTAATGTGCATTCTGTTCTCATATTTCTTCAGTTGGACTAATTACAATAGTGTCTTTTATACTGGTATTTATTTATTTATTTATTTATTTTAATGTTTATTTATTTATTTTGAGAGAGAAAGTGTGAGCAGGGAGGAGCAGACAGAGAGGGAGACAGAATCCCAAGCAGGCTCCACTCTGTCAGAGCAGAGGCTGATGTCGGGCTTGAACTCACGACTGTGAGATCATAACCTGAGCCAAAATCAAGAGTCAGATGCTGAACCAACTGAGTCACCCAGGCACCCCTAGACTGTTTTTTTAAAAATCCAAGATTCAATTAAGGTTTGCACATCGCATTTAGTTGTCATGTCCCTTTACTTCCTTTTAAAGATAATTTCTGTACCTTTCTATCTTTTATTACATTGACATTTTTGAAGAGTACAGGTCAACATTTTGCACGTTCCTGAATTTGGTTGGTGTAATTAGTACCTTATGATTAGAATCTTTTTTTAAAAATCTTTTTAATGTTTATTTATTTTTGAGAGAGAGACAGAGAATGAGCAGGGGAGGGACAGAGAGAGGGAGAGAGAGGCTCCAGGCTCTGAGCTGTCAGCACAGAGCCAGACGCAGGGCTCAAACTGATGAACCGTGAGATCATGACCTGAGCTGAAGTCGGACGCTTAACCGACTGAGCCGCCCAGACACCCCTAGAATTTTTTTTTAACAGGAATACTTCATGCATGATTTGTGTCCTCAGTGTGTCACATCATAGAAAACACGATGTCAATTTTTCCCATTTTGGTGACGTTAAGTTTGATCATTTGGCTCAAGTGATTTCTACCAAACTTCTCCATGTATAAAGTACCTTTTTTTTCTCTTTTATTCTCTTTTTTCTTTTTCTCTTTGTAATTGTAACTAGTGGTACTTTGAGAATGTGTAAATATAGTCTTCCCTACCATCTTTCACTCACTGATTTTACATCTATTTATGACTGTTGCCTGAATCAAGTATTATAATGGTGATTGCAAAATTTTGTTTTTCTAATTCTAACAATCCTGTACTTATTAGTTGGCATTCCTGTGTAAATGCCTTTTTTATTATTTCTTCCTCACCCTTAATGTTTTTAATGAATAGTGTCAGTTTGAATTTTTTTTACTCAAGGTATTATAATCTATTCCAGTCATTATTTATTTTGATACTCAGATTGTCCCTTAGTTATCAAGTGGGAGCCCTTTCAAGCTGGCTTCTGTCTTCCTTTTACATGCCCCATCAGTTTTTGAGCACTTCTGTATTTTCTGGCACAAGATATTTCAAGACCACGTAATACTTTCTCTACCTCAGACTAGAATCATCCACTTTTTCAAAGAGCCCTGGCTCTTTTTAGTGGGATATAATCCGGACACTAGACATGGTCATGGTGATTGAGGTGTTATTTATAGACATTTTAAACCGAAAAGAAATACTATTGAAAACAGTCATTTCAGATGACTGTATAAAGATGAATTCAACAAGAATGTGAAAAATACAAGAATTTTAGCAGGTAGGTAATAATTTCAATAGTGGTTTTCATTTGTATAAGACAGTCTAAATGCATGACATCTGGTAGTGTCAAAATTGACACACAAATATCAAAAAGGTATATTGAATATGCTCACATCAGCACAGTAATATGTATTTTCCACATATTATCTGGAATGTGATCTGCTCCATTTAACATAATTTTAACCCCAAGTTTATATTTATAATAAATTTTTTTTCCTAGGATCTCAATCTCATTTACACTTAACACTGTTTTCTATATTTTATTTGAGAAGAGGAGGAAAAAGATGAATTAAGAAAGAGAAAAGAAACACAGAATGTTTTATTAGAGGAAATCGCTGGATTTCTGGTAGTTGAATCTCTCATCTGAATGAATCCTGACATAATGCTACAAAGGGATTCCTTAATTCTTAGGGTATCTGTGTGATACAGGTTATAAACAACTATATGGTACTTTCCACTTCCCCTAGAACTGAGCAAAGTAGGGGCTATTGTCAATTATTTTAAAATAAATAATGATCGTATATATAATGTATATAAAGCTGAGCTGTACCAAGACCCAGTCTTAACGTAGTGCACTTTTCAAAGAAATGTCAGTTGAACATTCAAGAAACAATTTCTAAAACAATTTGATTTTTTAATAAAATAATTTGTAAAATTCCAGAGGGGGGTTCTATTCATATTACATAGGAACACTTTTTTCCATCTTTATTGAGATATAATTGACAAATAAAAATTGTATATACTTAAAGTATGTGACTTATTTTGTTTTTAGTTCCAATATAGTTAACATACAGTGTTATATTAGTTTTTAGGTGTACAATATACTGATTCAACAATTCTATACATTACTCAGTGCTCATCATGATAAGTGTACTCTTAATCCCCTTCACCTATTTCACCCCTCCCCCCCCCACCTAAACAGACCTCCCCTCTGGTAACCGTCAGTTTGTTCTCTATGGTTAAGAGTCGGGTGCTCGTTCGGCAGCACATATACTATAGTTAAGAGTCGGTTTTTTGGTTTGTCTTTTTTTCTTCATTTGTTTTGTTTTTAAATTCTACATATGAGTGAGATTGTACGGTATTTATCCTTCTCTGACTGACTTATTTCACTTAGCATTGTACTCTCTAGATCCATCCATATTGTTGCAAATGGCAAGATTTGTATTCTTTTTCGTGGCTGAGTAATATTCCATTATATCTATATCTACATCTACCACTTCTTTATCCATTCATCTATCAATGAACTGTACTGCTTCCATAATTTGGCTATTATAAATAATGCTGCAACAAACATAGGGGTGCATGTACCATTGTGAATTGGTGTCTTCATGTTCTTCTGGAAAATACTCAGGGAATTAATTGGTCATATGGTACTTCTATTTTTAATTTTTTGAGGAACCTCCATACTCTTTTCCACAGTGGTTGTACTAGCTTGCATTCCCATGAACAATGCATGAGGGTTCTTTTTTCTTCACATCTTCACCAACACTTGTTGTTTCTTATGTTTTGGATTTTAGCCACTCTGAGGTGTGACGTGATATCTCATTGTGGTTTTGATTTGTGTTTCCCCAGTAATTAATGATATTGAGCACCTTTTCGTGTGTCTGTTGGTCATCTCTATGTCTTCTTTGGAGAAATGTCTGTTCATGTCTTTTGCCCATTTTTTAATGGGATTATTTGTTATTTTGGTATTGGGTTGTATAAGTTCTTCATATATTTTAGATACTAACCTTTATCAGATATGTCATTTGCAAACATCTTCTCCCATTCAGCAGATTGTAGTTTTATTTTGCAGATTGTTTCCTTTGCTGGGCAGAAACTTTTTATTTTTATATAGTCCCAATAGTTTATTTTGGCTTTTGTTTCCCTTACCTTAGGAGACATACCTAGTAAGATGTTGCTATAGCCCATTAATTGTTTAGTAACATGTTATTTAACCTCCGTATATTTGTCAGAAAAATTATCACCTGTGCTCTCTTCTAGGATTTCTATGTTTTTCGGTCTCACATTTAAGTCCTTAATCCATTTCGAGTTTATTTTTGTGTATAGTGTAAGAAAGTGATCTAGTTTCATTCTTTTGCATGTATCTGTCTAGTTTTCCCAGCAGCATCTGTTGAAGGGATTTTCTTTTTCCCCATTGCATATTCTTGCCTCCTTTGTCGAAGGTTAATTGATCATATAATTGTGGGTTTATTTCTTGGCTCTCTGTTGTCTTCTATTGCTCTCTGTGTCTATTTTTGTGCCAGTACCATACAGTTTTGATTACTCCAGCTTTCTAGAATCTTCTGAAATCTGAAATTGTGTTACTTCCCATGCTGTTCTTCTTTTTCAAAGTTGCTTTGGCTAGTCGGGGTCTTTTGTGGTTCTATACAAATGTGGTGTCATTCTGGTTTCGTGAAAAATGCTGTTGATATTTTGATAGAGATTGCATTAAATCTGTAGATTTCTTCAGGTAGTATGAACATTTTAACAATATTTGTTCTTTCAATCCATGAGAATAGAGTACCTTTCCATTTGTTTGTGTCATCAATTGCTTTCATTGGTGTTTTATAGTTTTCAGAGTACAGGTCTTTCACCTCCTTGGTTAAGTTTATTCCTAGGTATTTTATTGTTTTGGGTGCAATTGTAAAAGGGATTGCTTTCTTCATTTCTTTTCTGCTGCTTCATTATTAGTGTATAGAAATACAACAGATTTCTGTACATTGATTTTGTATCCTGCGACCTTACTGAATTCCTTTATCAGTTCCAGTAGCTTTTTGGTAGATTTTTTAGGGTTTTCTATATATAGTATCATGTCATCTGCAAGTAATAAAAGTTTTACTTCTTCCGTACCAATTTGGATGCCTTATATTTCTTTTCCTTGTCTGATTGCTGTGGCCAATGTTGCCAGTACTATGTTGAACAAAAGGGGTGAGAGTGGGCATCCTTGTCTTGTTTCTGATCTTAGGGGAAAAGATCTCAGTGTTTCACCATTGAGTATGATGTTAGCTATGGGTTTTTCATATATGCCCTTTATTATGTTGAAGTATGTTCCCTCTAAACCTACTTTGTTGAAGGTTTTTTTTAAATCAGGAATGGATGCTGGACTTTGTCAAATGCTTTTTCTGCACCTACTGAAATGATAATATGGTTTTTATCCTTTCTCTTGTTAATGTGATGTATCACATTGATTTATGAACATTGAATCACCCTTGCATCCTAGGAATAAATGCCACTTGATCGTGGTGAATGATTTTTTTAATGTATTGTTGGATTCAGTTTGCTTATATTTTCTTCAGGATTTTCGCATTTATGTTCATCAGAGATATTGGCCTAGAATTCTCTTTTTTTGTAGTGTCTTTATCTGGTTTTGGAATCAGGATAATGCTAGCCTTATAGTGTGAATTTGGAAGCTTTCCTTCCTCTACAATTTTTTTTTTTTTTTTTGGAAAAGTTTGAGAAGAACAGGTATTAACTCTTTAAATGTTTGGTAGAATTCCCCTGTGAAGCCATCTGGCCCTGGACTTTTGTCTGTTGGGAGTTTTTTGATTACTGATTCAATTTCATTGCTGGCAATTGGTCTGTTAAAAATTTCTAATTCTTACTGTTTCAGTTTTGGGAGGTTACATGTTTTAGGAATTTATCCATTTCTTGTAGGTTGTCTGATTTGTTGTCATATAATCTTTCATAATGTTCTCTTACACTCCTTTGTATTTCTGTGCTGTTGGTTGTTATTTCTCCTCTTTCATTTCTGGTTTTGTTTATTTAAGTTGTCTGTCTTTTTTTATCAGTCTGGCTAAAGGCTTATCAATTTTATTGATCTTTTCAAAGAACCACCTCCTGGTTTCATTGATCTGTTCCATTGTGTTTTTTTCAGTTTCTGTTTCCATTATTTCTGCTTTGATGTTTATTATTTCCTTCCTCCTACTGGTTTGGGGTTTTGTTTGTTCTTTTTGTAGCTCCTTTAGGTATAAGGTTGGGTTGTTTAGTTGAGATTTTTCTTGCCTCATGAGGTAGGCCTTTATTGCTATAAACTTCCATCTTAGAACAGCTTTTGTTGCATCCCAAAGATTTTACACTTGTGTTTTCATTTTCATTTGCCTCCATATATTTTTTTATTTTCTCTTTGATTTCTTGGTAGACCCATTTATTGTTTAGTAGCGTGTTATTTAACCTCCATGTATTTGTGTCCGTTCCAGATTTTTTCTTGTGGTTGATTTCTAGTTTCATAGCATTGTGGTCAGAAGAGATGCATGGTATGACGTTGATCTTTTTGAATTTGTTGAGACTTGTTTTGTGGCCTAATATGTGATCTGTTCTCGAGAATGTTTCATGTGCACTTGATAAGAATGTGTATTCTCCTGTCTTAGGATGGAATGTTTTGAATATATCTGTTAGATCCGTCTTGTCTGATGTGTCACCCTAAGCCACTCTTTCTATTTTATTTTCTGTTAGGATGATCTATCCACTGATGCATGTGGGGTGCTAAATTCCCTTACTATTATTGTATTGCTATGGATTACTTCCTTTATGCTTGTTATTAACTGCTTTATGTATTTGGGGGCATAAATATTTACAGTCGTTATATCTTCGGGTTAGGTTGTTCCTTTATGATAATACAGTATCCTTTTTTGACTCTTGTTACAGTTTTTGTTTTAAAGTCTATTTTCTCCGATTTAAGTATTGCTACTCAGGCTTTCTTTTCGCTTCCATTTCCATGATAAATGCTTTTCCGTCCTTCACTTTCAATATGCATGTGTCTTTAAGTGTGAAATGAGTCTTTTGTAGACAGCATATAGGTGGGTCTTTCTTTTTTATCTATTCTGTCACCCTATATCTTTTGATTTGAGCTTTGTAGTTCATTTACATTCAAAGTAATTATTGATAGGTATATACATGTTACCATTTTGTTACTTGTTTAATGGTTGTTTTTGTAAATCTTCTGTGTTCTTTTTTTGTTCTCTTCTCTCATGGTTTGCTGGCTTTCTTTACTCATATACTTGGATTCCTTTCTCTATATTTTTTGCATATCTATTACTGGTGTTTGATTTGGGGTTACCATTAGGTTTGTATATAGCATCTTATACATATAACAGTCTATATTAAGTTGATGGTCGCTTAAGTTTGAACACATTCTTTACTCATTTTAGATATATAATATCATACTTTATGTCCTTTTATTTTGTGAATCCCTTGACTTGTTTTTATAGATATCTTAATTTTACTGCTTTTGTGTTTCTTACTTTTCTTACTCCCATTTATGGTCTTTCCTTTCCACTCAAGGAGTCCTCTGTAACATTTCTTGTAGGGCTGGTTTATTGATTGTGAATTCCTGTAACTTTTGTTTGTCTGGGAAACTCTTAATCTCTCCTTCTTTTTTATTTATTTATTTTTATTTTTTTTAATGTTTATTTATTTCTGAGACAGAGACAGAGCATGAGCGGGGGAGGGGCAGAGAGAGAGAGGGAGACACAGAATCTGAAGCAGGCTCCAGGCTCTGAGCTGTCAGCACAGAGCCCGACGCGGGGCTTGAACTCACAAACCATGAGATCATGATCTGAGCCAAGGTCGGTTGCTCAACTGACTGAGCCATCCAGGCACCCCTCTCCTTCTATTATGAATGGTACCCTTGCTGAATAGAGTATTCTTGGCTGCAGGTTTTTCCCTTTTTTCCCTAGTATGTAACTGTTTTCTTTTCTCTTGCTGCTTTTAAAATTCTTTCTTTATCACTAGTTTGTGTCATTTAAATTACTATGTGTCTTAGTATGGACCTCCTTTGGTTGATTTTCTTGGGGGCTCTCTGCGCCTCCTTGGCCTGATTTCAGTTTCCTTCCCCAGATTTGGGAAGTTTTCAGCTATTATTTCTTCAATTACATTTTTTGCCCCCTTTTCTCGTTCCTCTCCTTCTGGGGTCCCTATAATGTGAATATTATTACATTTGATGGTGTCATTGAGTTCCCTAAGTCTGTTTTCATTTTGTATTTTTTTTCTTGCTCCTGTACAAGTTGATTGCTTCCCATTATTATTTCCTCTAGTTTTCTGATCTGTTCTTTTGCTTCCACTAGTTTACTATTTATTACCTCTAGTGTATTTTTAATTTCAGTTATTGAGTTCTTCATCTCTGATTGGTTCTTTTTAATGTTTTCTGTCTCTTTGTTGGGGTTCTCACGAGGTCCTCCACTCTTTTCCCAAGTCCAGTGAGTATCCTTATGACCATTACTTTAAATTCTCTATCAGACATATTACTTATCTCCATTCTGTTTAGCTCTCTTGCTGTGACTTTGACCTATTCTTTAAGACATATTCTTTTGTCTCCTCATTTTGTCTAACTCTTTGTATCTGTTTCTATGTGTTAGAAAAGTCCACTATGGGGGCGCCTGGGTGGCTCAGTTGGTTAAGCGTCCGACTTCGGCTCAGGTCACGATCTCGCGGTATGTGAGTTCGAGCCCCGCATCGGGCTCTGTGCTGACTGCTCAGAGCCTGGAGCCCGTTTCAGATTCTGTGTCTCCCTCTCTCTCTGACCCTCCCCCGTTCATGCTCTGTCTCTCTCTATCTCAAAAATAAATAAATGTTAAAAAAAAAAAATTAAAAAAAAAAAAAAAAAAAAAAGAAAAGTCCACTATGTCTCCTCCTGAAAGTAGTGAGGGGTCCCCTGGTGGCTCAGTCAGTTAAGCGTCTGACTCTTGGTTTCGGCTCAGGTCATGATCTCAGAGTTCATGGGATCAAGTCCCACCTCACGCTTGCACTGACAGTGCAGAGCCTGCTTGGGATTCTCTCTCTCCCTCTCTATCTGCTCCTCCCCCACTCGCTCATGCACACTCTCTCTCTCTCAAAATAAATAAATAAACATTTAAAGAAGAAAGAAAGAAAGAAAGAAAGAAAGAAAGAAAGAAAGAAAGAAAGTAGTGGTCTTATGAAGAAGAGGTATTGTAGTGCCCTGCAGTGCAATGTCCCCTGTTCACCAGAACCTGGCACTTCAGGGGTATCTCTTATGCATGTGCCCTGTTGTTGTGGCTGAATCACTTTTGCCTTCAGTCCATTCATCTGCAATGGCTCTCTCTGCCTGTTGTGGGTGGGATTTGGTCCCTGTGTTGTTAGTGGGCCAGTCTGAGGCCACCTTTGGCTTAAGTTGAGTCAACACCATGCATTTGCCAGAGATACAGTAGCACTAAACTACAAGAGAACACAGGGGTATGGCACACAGTGCCAGTAAGGTCCACATGGGTGGGAGGGGCCCTATAGCTGCCAGGGACCAAGGCAGGCTATGTTGGATGGAGCAGACCTGCAGAAGCTCATGGGGGTGGGACTCACAGTGTTATAGCAAGGTTTGCTCTAGTCCTCTGCAGGAGGGGATCTACAGCCACTGGGACCAAGGCAGGTTGGATTGGAGGGGGCAGATTCACAGAAGCAAGCTGGGCACAGTGTTAGCATGGTTTGCAGAGGTCTGCCATGGGAGGGGACCTGGAGCTGAGGCCTGGCTGGTGGGGACATGTCTGCAGGAGAATGCAGGGGGCAGGGCAGCAGTGTTAGCACATTAGATAGTAAGTTATGTGGTGCTGGTTCCAGTAAGTGTCCATGTATCTAGGCTGGGGGGCTGGGGAGGGAAATGCCACCCACCAGCTCCTTTGTTCCTACAGAAGTCTCCCAACAATCCCTGCCCCTCCAGCACTCACTCTGAGTTTAGTAAACAAATCTCTCTCATGTATACCCCAGGCGTTTTTCAAACTTTTCAAATAGCTGCTTCTATGCTGTGTCTCCATGGGGCTGGCTGTTTGTAGTACTGTCTCTTTAAAGGCAGGGATTCAGTTTCCTCTCGTTCTCCTTGCTGTTCCACAAGCCAGCTGATTTTTAAAGTTACACGTTTTAAGCCCTGCTGATTGTAGGAACTCACGGCCCCTCTAGTTTTCAAAGCCAGATGTTGTGGGGATTCATCTTCCCCCTGAAGGCTCGCTGATGTGACAGTCTGTTTCTCTCCCTTCTCTGCACCTGCGGCATCCTGCCCTGCAGTGGATAGTTCCATGCGTCCATTTAGCTCCCAAACACATCTTCGATCTTCCCACCCTCTCCAGTACATTCAACCGTGGAGAGTCTCTACATTCAACCCCTCTCTACATTCAACCGTGGAGAGTCTCATCTGCCAGTCTTCAGGTCGTTTTCTGGGGCATGTACACTGATGTGTCTCGATGTTTTGATACATGTATACATTGTGAAATAATCGCCATAATCAAGCTGATTAACATATCTACCACCTCACACAGTTACCCCTGCTATCTCACTGGATCCTAGAAAGAATGTCCCAGAAATTCCCTGAAAAAGGTCAGTTGTGGACCCCACATACTCTTATCCGACCTCCTCTCCACCATTTGTCCACTTCCTTGCATAAATTAGCAATACCAGCTGGGGGCCAAGGACTGTTTGAACTTTCCAAATGGATTTTCTTAGTTCACAGAATCAAAACTACAGCTTTGCAAAGATATGGCATTACTTGAAGGAATGTAGGGTGATCTCTGTGCTGGAGCCTTTTAGAGAAAGCCAATACCAGAGCCAGCCCTTTTGGCTTTATAGCTGAACGACCTTTCTCCCCAAGGTAGAGCAGCCAGCGTACCTGAGTGTGGAGGCCCCCAAGTAACAGCCATCACACTATACCTCTACCAACTACTTTCTCTAGGCACACCAAGCTTTTTCTTCCTTCGCGGTAGATACCTTCAAAGGGAACCCAGTCTCTTCGTAATGTTTATTTCTGGCACTTCTCCCTCAGATGTCTGAGTGTGTGTCTGAACCTAATCACTGACATTATTCACAGTCTTTTCTCATGGCTCTGCATTGGCTCAGCAAATGAGCTGATGAAAATCAATGCCGGGATGGGGGCATCTCGATGCCCAGTCTCTGATTAGGCTCTCTTAGAATATGCAACTGCAAGAGCCGTTATGTGTGGATCTTATTTGGCAAAATAAATGTTTTAAAGTTCATCTTTTTAACACGTTAAAGAAATGGTGGTAGCCTGTAAACATTGGGTTGTAGGGCACTCTTAATTATCAGCTTAAGAAAAGCAAGAAATCAAGTAATAGTAAATACTCTAAAAGTCACATAATGCTTCTACTTCTTTAAATTTTTTTTTTTCCAACGTTTTTTTTATTTATTTTTGGGACAGAGAGAGACAGAGCATGAACGGGGGAGGGGCAGAGAGAGAGGGAGACACAGAATCGGAAACAGGCTCCAGGCTCCGAGCCATCAGCCCAGAGCCTGACGCGGGGCTCGAACTCACGGACCGCGAGATCGTGACCTGGCTGAAGTCGGACGCTTAACTGACTGCGCCACCCAGGCGCCCCAATGCTTCTACTTCTTGAGAGAGAAGCAGTAACCAGATGGATTTTGTAATGTGTGGAAGTTGCTTTGATGTGCTGTCTTGATCCCTCTTCAGTGAAGGACATGTTGCCCTAGCTGCTGGGAATGTGTGTATATGTGTCTGCATTTTAAGTATATCTACCAAAGTCACACCCTTCCCAGGGCAGCCCACATCCATTGACTAATAGATGCAGAGGTATGAAGGCTTCACCATCTCAGTTCATAGGGAGACATTTCTGAAGGACTATTTTAGCTCTGGAGCTTTCCTTGGGTTCACTGAAGCCATCAGCCGCCTGTTACAGCTCATCTTCTCTCTGCCTGTGCCTGCTTGCTTCCATGGGTGTAAGTCCCAAGGACACTTCTTTTTTTTAATTTTTTTTTAATGTTTATTTAATTTTGAGACAGAGACAGAGCATGAATGGGGGAGGGTCAGAGAGAGGGAGACACAGAATCTGAAGCAGGCTAGAGGCTCCGAGCTGTCAGCACAGAGCCTGATGTGGGGCTCAAAGTCACAGACTGTGAGATCATGACCTGAGCTGAAGTCGGACGCTTAACCGACTGAGCCGCCCAGGCGCCCCTTTAATTTTTTTTTAACATTTGTTCATTTTTGAGAGTGAGAGAGACAGAGCATGAGTGGGGGAGTGGCAGAGATAGAAGGAGACACAAAATCAGAAGTAGGATCCAGGCTTCGAGCTGTCAGCACAGGGCCCAATGCGGGGATCGAACTCACGGACTGTGAGATCATGCCCTGAGCTGAAGTCAGACACTTAACCCACTGAGCCACCCAGGTGCCCCCCAAGGGCACTTCTTAATAAATAGCCTACACAATAAATTTCATCTCATCTCAAAACTTGCTTCCTAAGGAACTCAACCAGCAAAACAATGCTTTGCTTACTTAGGTAAGATTCTAGATATCTGCTATCTTAATATTCACACTGTGTGGAACCTTACTGTAAGTGATGTTACTGTCGCCCCTCTTATTCTGTAGATCCAGTCTCATATTATTAATCACCTCTGAGAAAATCAGTTTGGCAGATTAGGTATAATGGTGACAAATGACACAGTGAATTTTCGTCTGTCCTCTGTCCATCCATCCATCTAGCTGCTTGGTAATAAAAAAGCAGGCTTTGTGAACTATTCGTGTTCACCAAATAGTTCATTTTGTTCCTACATTTGCAGCCCCCTTGCAGATAGGCAGTCATGGGACTAGTTTTGGCCAATGAGCTGTGAAGGGGGGAGTCACCCTTGGGCTGAGGAAGTGAGAAGTCCAGTGTGATTCTCCTGTCTCTCTTCTTCTGCTAGGGGTACTGAGGCTGCATGTTGCAGACAATGTGGATACAAGATGCTGAAGCTCTGACAGCCTAGATTCCCTGTGAGAATCTAGGGTGACTGTGAGAAGCAGACTTCTGTTGTGTTAGGACACTGAGATTGGGGTTGTTTGTTACTTCATTCCTTATAACCAGCCTGTCCTGACTAATACACTTTATAAAATGTATTCACTCTTAATAACATTTATGCTAAAGTATTTGAGTAGGTGTATATTAAATACATATACATCTACTAAGATAGGCATTAATTGTGTATAAATAATATAGAATACTGTATCATATGTATGAATTATAAAATTATACATATTAAATATGCATATTGTCTATACATCTACTAAACATTTACAGTATATACCCCATGCCCTAGCCATGACAGCTATTAGCAGTTGATTCATAGACTTCAAGATTTTTTCAAAATAAAGTAAGATGTTAAAAGATTAAACATCTAGGTTGCATATGGCAACTTTGTCACCAGTGTCAAGCTTTACCCTTATGAACTAACTCCAAATCCCGAAGTGGAGTTAAAAGTCCTTTCTAGAAGTTTATTTTCAACATTTCATTCAAAATAAAAGCTGTCCTGGGCTACTTACCTCTCCTTCCTCTGCCCCAAACAGTTGTTTCTTCTTAGATGAGTAATCATTGGGAGGGCAGGAGCCTTGACACTCCCTGCCTCTTGATAACTGCATCCTTTTGCCACAAGGGTTGAAGTCAGATGTGAAAGGAAATTCCAGGGCACTGCATATCAGAGTACAGCTCAAGCACGAAGAGGTACTTTTCCAACGGACTCTTTTAGTTTCCTCACTTCCCACCATCTGGTTAACCTTTTCAGCTTGACTACTGTTGCAGATGTTAGCAGGCTCTACACTTAATCCCCTTTTGTCCCCCCCACAGGGTCCCTTGGACACTCCCAGTGCATGCTAATGGCTTCCTGCATCTCTGTGCTTTGTGGATGAGGAAGCATGCTGAAAATGTCTGCATTTCCTAGGAGCGATCTTTGGGTCTTTAATGAGAGATGGGAATAGATGCATACTCTGGCTTTCTTGCCCCTTGGCAGGGCAGTTCTGAGGTATGTTGTACTCAGTGTCTCAGGGGCTCCAGCTGGATTGAGCTCCAGATACCCAAAGTGATAACCTGCTCATTGACACACCCTCTATTGGCTTTCCTCCTCTCCTTGTCTTACTTCCTCAGTCTCTCACTCTGCTTCTTGGGCTCACCTCTCAACTACTTCTCTTCAAATCTTTATCTCAGGCTCCATTCTGGGGAGAATCCAAATGAAGGCAACCCCAAGGAAACTTGATCATCTCCAGCACTAGCTTAGATCTCTGAAGGCCAGAACTCACAGATTCTGCCTAGACCAGGGTTATGGTCTTACACTGACAGGTCAAGACCAGAAAGTATGTCAAAAATACTGACGCTTGTGAATGATTTTCTTTATAAGTTAGAGTAAATTTAAGGTTGCCCCGTGACTAGTGCAGTCCTCTCTCCCAGAGACTAGGTGTGGAGTCACAGGCAGCTCACTGGGAATTGGTTCCCCCTGTGTCACCTATCTTTTGTGTTTCGGTGAAGAAATTCCTAGGCAGGTTTTCAGAAAAAAAAAACTTTTTTTCTTGAAGGACCTGTATTCAGCCATTGAACAGGTATTCATTAAGTGCTTGTTAAGTGCCAGGATATCATGTTAAAGACATTGGATATTGTGTGAAAGTATTAAGATGTTGTATGGGTAACTGATAATTATGATACTTGAATTTAGAAACTTCAGTGGGATTTTAGTTAGTTAATTATGTTCTTTAAACAGACTAAAAAAGAAATAGTGACTATATTGGTCAGGCAGATACTGTAAGTTGGATCACTTAACACCAATTCCAATGTTGGTGGTGTCTCGGGCAGGATTTGTCCATGGGGTGATTGCTTCTGGAATTTGAGTGATAGTTAGGAAAGTTTTGTCACTCCCAGGCTATAAGGGAATTCACCCATATTTTGTCTTATTATTTGTAGTTTCATTTTTTACACTGAAAATTCTGATCTATCTGGAATTTATTCAGTATAAGAAATAAATTGAATTTTATCTTTTACCATATGGCTATCAAGTTGTTTTAACGCTACTTATTAAAAAGTGTTTCTTTTCCCATGCTTGAGACTGTTTTTATTACATACTCTATCTCCATGTACATGTAAGTCTACTTCTGGGGTTCTTTTTGTTGTTGGTTTTTTTGGGGTTTTTTTGTTTGTTTGTTTGTATTCTGTCCCATTGGCCAATTCATGTGCTGATATCATACTGTGTTAATTATGAAAGCTTAATAATATGTTTTCATATTTGTTAGAGCTAGCTTTCCTGGCTGCTTTTATATTTTAAGGAATATCTATTCTGGCTTGTTTATTCTTTGAAACAAACTTTGTAATCAATATTTCCTGGCTCCAGGAAAGTGGACTGACGAAATTCTGTTAAGATTGTGTTAAATTTATAGATTAGCTTACAAAGAATTGGTATCTTTATGCTGTTAAATTTTCCTATCAAAGAACATGGTATGTTTTTCTACTTATGTAGATCTATTAGGAATGTTTCACAGTTTCTTCATAATGATTTTTCACTTTTCTCATTATGTTTATACCTAGGCACATTATTTTCTTTTATTTTGCTCTTGTAAATGGTGTCTTCTCTTTCATTGTTTCTTCTAGCTGGTTATTGATTATATGTGTATATAAAGGCTTTTGGTTTCTGCATGTTAATTTAATATCCTGCTATTTAAATGAATTTTCTTCTTGTTTGTGGTAATTTTTTCACTTTTGTGTTTTTCACGTAGATAAAAGTATCAGGTACAAAAAAATACAAATTTTCTCTTCCTTTCCCATTATTATGCCTCTACTTGATTTTTCCTGTCCAACTGCTAATTGGCTAATACTGCCAATACAATGTTTAAAACTAGCAGAGAGAGGGAGTGCCTGGGTGACTCAGTTGGTTAAGTGTCTGACTTCAGCTCAGGTCATGATTTCACAGTTCATCAGTTTGAGCCCTGCGTCAGGCTCCCTGTCTTAGTCCTCACTTTAGCGTGAAAGCCTCTATTATTTCCTTATTCGATAAGATGCTGGCCTTTGGGATAATGTGTATATATGTATGTATGTATGATATATATGTATATATAATCATCATAAAGAGATATCCACTAAGTCCTATTTTATTGATCATTTTTAACATACTTGTCAACTTGTAAACTTATAAGCAGAGAAAACAGTGAGTCACATTATTTATCTAAAATACAAAATCTGTGAATGTAGAATGTCACACATAATCATAGTGGCATCAGAGGCAAATGTTCAAGAATATCTGTCCTGGGAAGTTTATAATCCAAGGAGAGGGCACTGAATGAGTTGATCACAGACTAATTCAAAGGTTCTACCATGTGGGGCAGGGGCAATTTAGTATAGTGGGTCTCTGAATGAAAAGACTCAGGTTTGAATCTTAACTATGCAACTCCCCTTGTGATCTTGGACAAGTTACTCAGCCTTGCAGTGCCTCCATTTCCTTTTATGTAAGTGGGTATAATGGCAGTAGCTACATTAAGGATTGTTGTGTTTAGTGAGGCAATGGCCCCGGAAGATTTAGTTCAGGACTTGGCACATAATAAATGCTCACTAAATGGTAGTTATTATCATTAAGTGCCAAAATGAGTAGTAAAGATAATAGATGCTATGGGGGGGGTCTTTGGAGGAGGGTGTTCTTAAGCTGATTCTTTGAAAGCTGAATAGGGTTTGAATAGACTGAGGGTTGAAGAAAGAGAAAGACTTTCCAGGTAGGAGGGAAAAGATCTTTAAAATTTAAAAGGTCCTGGCAAAGCAGTAGTTGATTTTAATTTGTATTTTTAAAGAGGTCCAACTGCCTTTTTTGGCCAACTGCCTTTTAAAAGAATTGTTATTTAAAATTTGATTTGCTTTCCTCATTACATTTTGCAGAATACTTGAATATGAATAACTTGTTTTATTATGCATAGGAGAGAAAAACATTTTGAATCAAATTCCATGCTCTCTCTTTGAGGTCTCCACTGGCTTTTCCATCCTTTATAGTTTTTTTGTCTAGTTGCTGTTTTGCATTTTAATTTGGTCCTGCCTTTTATTTATTTGCTTCTATTACCAGAATGCTTTTCTAAACTAAATATTTTGTGGTGTTTTCTATTTAGCATTTGATGAATGTTTATTACTATAATTCATTGTTCAGAAAAATGTACCATATCCCACATCAGTCATTACACTCCATTATCCATGGGGTCCAAACCATTTCACAGCCATTAAATGAATATGTTATTTGGGAATTAAATCAGTGGAAAGAAAGGGAAAGGACAGCCAAAGGTGGTGAGGAGGTAGGGTAGGCAGTAGTGAGGCTTATGCAAAGTGCTCCTTTGCTTGCAAGCAAGAAACACATAAAGCCTCAGACTTTCCCTTCTCTGCCTCCCCCTTTCTGCCCCCTTTTCCTCCAGTAAATGTAGTAGAAACTTGCATCAGTCTAGTCTTCTAGACTAGTATGAGGAGTGTGGAGAGTGCTTGAGAAAATATCTATGGGACATATTGGTTGTCTTCGGTTGTGTTGTCTAAGAAGACCCCAAATCAATAATTTGAGTGCCAGTTGTTTATTTGGGAAGCGAACCTAGAAAATGCCAGTAGGGGGATGGAGAAATGAGACAGGAAAGGGAAAGGAAGCCAATAAAGGGCCTGTTACTGTCAAGAACTATAAAGGGCCATTTATTCATTTAAAATATTAAAAATAATAAATGCTTACAGGAGAAATTCCAGAAAACATGTGTATACAGAGAGATTGTATACATATATAATATTATGTGAATTTTTCTTTCTTTATTTAAGTAATCTCTCCACCCAACATGGGGCTTAAACTCATCTAAGATCAAGAGTTGCATGCTCTACTGACTGAGCCAGCCAGACGCCCCATATTATATGATATAAATGGCAAGAACTGTGAAGGCTCTGAGGTTTTACCTTACTTATAAGCTAACAAGTTGGCCTGCCACGGATTCATAGACGTTGGCAGAAGACAGTAGATTCTTGGGTTAGAGGGAAAGGGATGTGTCATTTGTGGCACAGCGGGCAGCCCCTGTGTCTCCCGGGATGGTGCAGAAGGACTCGGGTAGATGTTGCACATGTAGCTTGTCTTATCGACTGGGGCTGTTCCTGGGAGCACTGACTCTGTGGCACTTCTGGCCCATTGACTATTCCACCACACAAAGGTTGCCAGAGCCAGTCCTGACCAGCAAATAGAGTTGGCTTTAGTTAGCAGCCTCTTCTCCAAACTTTCCCCAAGGCGATTCTGTCTCCATCTTCCCCAGGAGAAGATGGGTCCACATTTTCGTGTGTCTTGATCTCTTCTTTTATTCCCAGTGAAGTCTGCCTTTGTAAACTCTCTGTTTGCATTAGGGAGGAAATGACTGGGAGCAGTCATGCTAACATTGGGACTGGGATGGATGTCCTAAAACTAAAGATATAAACACCCTATCTGGGGAGACTTAGGATATCAGATGGCAAAAGGAGGAAGCTATGAGATGGAGGGAAAATGCCCACTTCTTTAAGGCTGAGATTTCCTGGGTGATCCTCAGGTTGCCTGGGAAGGTCAGTATCCTGCTCTGACTGCAGCCTCCTGGGTCTTGGGAAGAAGAGCTCATTAACATCCCTGCAGCCTCTTACCATTTCCTGTGACTCAGCTCTGTACTAAATCACTCTGAGTTTTTGGTAACATTCACAAGGGACCAACAATCTTCCTACATTTACATTTTGTCTATTTCCCTCTTCCTCCTCTCCCTAAATGATGGATCACTGGACTGAAAACAAAATTCATTTGTTTCAGATAGATGGGTCACAGCATGACCAAAGAACAGAGGCTTTATTCTTCCTTCATCCCAGAACATTCTAATGAGAGGCCCTGCCCCCATTTCCCACAATTCCTAGCCAGCTACCTCAGAGGATAGACAGCTCAGTATAGGTTACACTGTTGTGATCAGTTAGCACTACCCTCCAGGCCAGGGAGCAGCATGAGGTGGAGGGGACCTCAAGTGCTTAAGAAACAAAAAGAGCCTCCTGGGGCTTTGCTCCATGTGTCTAAAATTAACACTGCGGTACACACTGCTGAGCTCAGTATCTTTCCACCCTTGCTGAGATCTATCTGAATTTCATTCACTCCACTTTTCTTTTCTCTAAGCTTCCTCTGGGCAAAATGAACGAATGAATGAATGAATGAATGAATGTGTGTGCGTGCCTATATACATATGTGTTCTATTTTCCAATGCCTTTTCATATCCATTAGATAATTATTTATGGCACGTAGCACCTTGCTAGCATTACTGTTGTTAATGTATCCTGTGACTGTTCAGAAAAAAATATGATGGTTTCAGAAATATGTCCTCATTTTATGACATTTATCTTTCTCTGACTTGCATTAGTTATCTATGGACATTTCTAATCATCTCTTCTAGACTGTCAGAGGTCAAGTTATGCATCTTTATATCCCAGACAGTCCTCTGCTCTAAACTTAGTATGTGCTCAATTCATGTAGCCGAATTCACATTTTCAAATGAGGTTTTAGAGAGGTTGAAAGAGGGACGCCTGGGTGGCTCAGTCGGTTAAGCGTCTGGCTTTGGCTCAGGTCATGGTCTGGTGGTTCATGGGTTTGAGCCCTGTGTTGGGCTCTGTCCTGACAGCCCAGAGCCTGGAGCCTGCTTTGGATTCTGTATCTCTCTCTCTCTGTCCCTCCCGTACTCACTCACTCTCTCTCTCTCTCTCAAAAATAAACAAACATTAAAAAAGAGAGAAGTTGAAAGAGTATCTGAAGGCTGGTATATCAGCTGGTATATCAGTTTCTGGTCAAGAACATACAAAGTACTCTAGATATTTCAAGCACAGAGGGCTTTGATGCAGGGGATTGGCTACAAAGGGGTTGGAAGGGTTAAAGGAGTAAAAAAGGGTCGGTGTGACTCAGAGGCAAGGAAACTGCTACTATTCCAGGGGGAGAGCAAGTGTTGGCCTGATATCAGGAAGCTGCTACCACCCGAGAACTGCAACTCATAAGCCCATACTTACTATTGACATTACCCGGCCCACGGCTGCCACAGCTACTCCACAAACAGAATGCGTCCTACCTTCTCACTGCCTTCTAATTTGACTTGACTGACTCCTGTTGTAAGAACCCAACCAGAACCCATCTGGCAAAGGAGTCTGGGAAGTGTGGTTTGTAGACCACCAGCCGCCATGGTAACAGGGAAGGTGAGCATGAGCTGAAGGTCAACAGAGAATGTCTGGGATAGATGATTGCGCTGGTGCTGACTTAACTGCACCCCCTGCAATGGAAGCAGTCTGCAGGAGAGAAGTTAATTCCCATACCGGAGCTTTGCAGCAGCCCCACCTTTGGGTCTGAGGAAGGAAGTGTCTGGCTGCTATCAGCCCTGGGATTCCCTTGGAAGAGCAGAGCCATGTTGAGAGGCAGGATTCCCTCGTCCAAACAACAGTCAGTGGTGCCTCCTTTACTTGAGAGCCTGCAACTCTGAAGTGAGTCATCATCTTTTTCCTCAGAAGTTCATCACTTCAATTAAGAGGCAGAAAAAAAGTGACAGATGGGAACCAAGCAAGTACAGCAACCCCAACCTATTGAGAGTCCAACCCACTTAGGAATTTGGACTGTACTGGTTGTCTATTTTGCTCCCTTTCTACCATCTCTGAGACTGAGACGATTGGCCTTTATTGAGTGAATTTGAGCTGTAGAAAAGGCCAGATCTGATCCCACACAGATTTATTGACCAGAATTACCCAGTCTCGCTGTCTTCCCTTGACACTGTTTGGGTGGACATGGCTTTGTGGAATCAATTCTTTTTTGCCGAGGCTGGGGGCAGGGAAAACAGAACCAGGAGCGGTTACCCTGCTATTGCAAGCAGAAATGGTTCTCCCTTTCTGTCCCTTCTACCCACCCCCACCCTGGCAACCAAACATGTCCCACTCTAGCTCATCATGAGAGAAAAAAGTTGCATAAATTTGTTTGGCAGTGCCTACCTGGAATTAATTGTTGTGTGTAAGATAGAAGTCTGATTTTTCTTTTTACACACAGGTATCCAGTTGTCTCAGACCATTTATTGAAAAGTGCATCCTTTCTTACTGATCTGGAATGCCGTCTCTGCTGCACATCACATCCATGATTGTGCAGACCTATTTGTAGGCTTTCTACTCTGTTCCATTGGTCTCTTTGTGGTATGATACCATACTGCCTTAATTACCGTACCTTTATATTGACTTTTTAACTGATAAGGCAAAACTCTTTGCCTTGTTATTCAGGAGTAATTTAGATATTCTTGTCCATTTGCATTTTTATATAAATTTTGGCATCATCTTCTCAGGTTCCACAAAAGTATGTCTTGGAGTTTTTATTGGGTTTGCATCAAATCCATAGATAATTCAGGTGAGAACTGACATCATTATAGTATTAGTCTTCTAATCCATGAGCATGGTATATTTCTTAATTCATTTAGATCTTTATATCTCCTAATAAAGTTTTATAATTTTTTCCATAGATAATGAAAACATTCTGTTTTCTTTAATGTTTTTGAGATTGAGGGGTACTTGTAGTCCACCTTTACATTAAAGGTATAAATTCTTTGAGTGAGATCTCCATGTTATTTAACTCCTAAAGGCACCATTCACATTTTCGGTGAACAAGCTGTAGACCACAGAGTGAATGAAGGTGCTCCCTGTAGTTGGGCAGCATGATGGTCCTGCTTGTAGGCTCCCAGCATCATAGAAGAAAGGTTTCCTATTAACCTTCCACTTTGGGTGTGCCCTGACCACAGTCTGTTCCCTACATTCCTTGAGACAAGGAGTTCAAAGAATTGAGTAATGTTACTAATAACAAAACTCCTTCCATTACTACTGACTTATTTATATGAATAAAATTTCTCAGTATTTTCATCTGTAAAGGTGACAAACAGGAATATAATTGATTTTGAACTTGTCTCATTTTAGCAATAAGTACTAGTTACCCATAGATACATGGACTGTTTTTAAAAGTTCATCCAGGGGCGCCTGGCTGGCTCAGATGGTAGAGCAAGCAACTCTTGATCTTGGGGCCATGAGTTTGAACCCCACATTGGACTTAGAGATTACTTTAAAAAGGGGGGAGAGGGGTTGGGGCACCTGGGTGGTTCAGTGGGTTAAGCCTCCAGCTTCGGCTCAGGTCATGACCTCGCAGTTTGTGAGTTCCAACCCCATGTCAGGCTCTGTGCTGACAGGCTCTCTGGAGCCTGCTTCAGATCCTCTGTGTGTGTGTCTCTCTCTCTCTGCCCCTTCCCCACTCATGCTCTGTCTCTCTCTCTCAAAAATAAATGAACATTTAAAAAATAAAAAAATAGGGGGATGGGGGACAGGGGAAAGTGGGCGATGGGCATTGAGGAGGGCACCTGTTGGGATGAGCACTGGGTGTTGTGTGGAAACCAATTTGACAATAAATTATATTTAATATAAATAAATAAATAAATAAATAAAAATTGAAAATCAGAAAAATATTACAAAGGTGTATGAGGGAGGAGTTAAGATGGCAGAGAAATAGGGGAACCCTAGGCTTTCCTTGTCCCTCAACCACAGGTGTATTGAGGTCAGATTACTTGGAACACCCAGGAAATAAATCTGTGGAGTGGCAGAAGGATCTCCACAGTTGGAGGGAGACAGCGTGGAATAGTGTAGAGACTTCCAAGGCGCATTGGGAGAGAACATTCTCCTTCCTAGAGTACTTTTGGAAGAGGGTTTATTGCCTCTCAAAAGAGAAAAGACCCTTCGGGTGCCAGCCAAAGGTCTTTCATCAGCTACGGTACAAACAAATAAAAATAAATAAATAAACAAACAAATAAGAAAAATAAAAAGTAAAATAAAAATGTGAGGAGTCCATCCACCTTAATAGGTGATATGTTTTGAGTAAAAGTTTAATAATTAATTTTAAAAATCTATGATAAATAGTTTTGATCAGTTGGGTACTATTTATTACAATGATAACTTAATCTAGAAGAACACTTATTTAACACTTAGAGCCTTTTAGTCACAGAAAACTGAACATTTATTTCAATTTTAAATACACATATATTTTTCCAGTTTTACTGAGGTATATGTATACACATGTATTTTTGTTTCAGGGGAAGTGTGATAGGATGATTAATAAAAGGGTTTTCAAACTTAAAAATATATTACATTAATGTAACTTTTGTGGGGGGAGTGAAATGGAATTATGACTTCTAGGAGAGAAAGTAACTTCAATATATCCAGTTGTTAAAGAACTTGTTCAAGTTTTTTGAAAGATGGGCAATGGTGGATATTAAAAAACTAAAGAATTTAGAGTCCATTGGATACATTGAGAAAGTGATGTACATATTATTTTTAAATGCCAATTATAATAAGATATTGGAAATTATATCCTGTTATGGAAATTGCTTGCTTTCCACCAAAATCCATTCTATTTTTGTAACTGAGATATGAATGCCCAACTAGGGACTAAATTTCCTAATCTCCCTTGAAACTAGATGTGACCATAGGACTGAGCTCTCATCAGTGGAATTTGAGCAGACAATTCCCGGCCCTGAATGACCCTTTCTTCTCCTGTCCCACTGGAAGAAATGGAAATAATTACTTTGACCTTGGAAGTCTCATATTGAAGATGGTAGATGTGTCATCAACCTGGGTCCCTGTTATACACAGACCTAGAACCCTCAGCTCAGAATGGCATGAAAGAAAGGAACTCCTTTGTTTTTTAACCCTCTGAATTTTAAGGAACCTGTCTGTTACAGCAGCTAAGCCTTCCTTAACTAATACAGAAATCGATATCATGAAAGCAGAGCACCACTATGACAAAAACCTAAAATTTTCAGCATTTGCCTAGTGCCTGGAGAGCAAATGATGAAGAAATAAATAGTGCTAGTTAGAAGGCGAGGGACCCCAAGACAACTGGTTAACTGGAAGGCAGACCACATGTTTACCAAGCCAGTAGATCTAGGGCAAGAGCTAGAATGCTAATGGATAGTGGTTTCTTCTTACTGCCTTAGGAAGGCATTACAAGGAAAAGATGAGTTCGGGAAAGAAATAGCCAGTGTGCAAGCAGAGGTGGAAGACAATGGGAGAGAATATTTATATTACAAGCCTCAAAAGCCTCACGAGTTTGGAAAATCCCACCGCTTCTCGACCCAAGAAATAAGTCTCTTATTCAAAGTTTACCTAGAGACTCATTAAAACCTTTATGTCAAGCATTAAGGCAAACAATGAATCCAGCTTGGAGGAAAGAATCAGACTATGGTCATCACCCCTACTCCCATCAAATTTATTGTTTTAGATGGCAACAAGTTAGCTGACATTAAGAGATATGAGCATGAAGACAATCAGGAAGTAAAAAGCAGGCCTAATTACTTTGGTTGTAGATACTGGTATGTGAAAGTGACTGGAAGCAGGGGTCCTGGGTGACTCAGTTGGTTAAGCATCTAACTCTTGATTTCAGCTCAGGTCATAATCTCACAGTTTGAGGAACTGAAGCCCATGTTGGGCTCTGCACTGACAGCATAGAGCCTGCCTAGGATTCTCTCTCTCCTTTTCTCTCTGTCTCCCCAGACTCATTCTAAATAAATAAATAGATAGATAGGTAGGTAGATAGATAAATAAAATTTTTAAAGTGACTGGAGGCAAACTAAATAGACACCTACTTTCATATTTCATCAATTCTTTTCTTTCAGTTTTATTGATATATAAGTGACATATAGCACTATATAAGTTTAAGGTATATAACATAATGACTTGACTTATATATTGTGAAATGATTATCACAGCAAGTTTTGTTAGCATCCGTCATCTTGTATAGATTTAAAAAAGAAAAAGAAAAAGAAAAAATGAGGTTTTTCCTTGTGATGAGAACTTTTAGGATTTCTTCTCTTAGCAATTTTCAAATATACCATACAGCAACGGTAACTATAGTCATCATGTTGTACATTACATCTCAAGTACTTATTTATCTTATAACTAGAAGTTTGTACCTTTTGACTGACTTCATCAATTCCCCCTTCCCCCACCCCCTCCCGCTGGGGGGATCTGATCTCTTTTTCTATGAGTTGGATTTTTTTTCTGGTTTTGTTTTGTTTAGATTCCACATAAAAGTGAAACCACATATTATCTATCTTTCTCTGACTTATTAGCATAATGTTCTCAAGATCCATCCATGTTGTCAAAATGGCAGGGTTTCCTTTTTATGGCTGAATCGTATTCCATCATGTGTGTATATGTGTGTATACCACATCTTTTTTATCCATTCATCTATTGATGGACACTTAGGTTGTTTCCATGTCTTGGCTATTGTAAATAATGATGTTATGAACATAGGAGTGCAGATATCTCTTGGATTCATCAATTCTAAGACATGCTGTTTTCACATTTTAACATTCTAGAAATTAGGAATGTCTTAAAATAGATAGTGAATTACAATCCCCGTTTGTCAAGCATCTGTCCTGATGTATTTGTAATTATCCATACAGGAATTTAGCCATAGTAATTCACATTGCCATCACTTCAGTTGGGTTATTGCACTGTTGATACTATATGTTAAATTCAGTTGCCATTTTTAAAGTTTTCAAAAATACGATGCCATTGTTTGCCATTGAAATGAAAAATTATTGTATTTACGAAAGATACAGAACAGCAAAGCACAAGTTTGATATTAGTAAAGATTCAATTTCTTCTGGTAGGATCAAGAAGTGCCAGCGTTAACACTTGCAAAATGGGTGTCAATGGCTTGGGAAATCAGAGAGACAATAGTTAAGTGTTAATCAGTGTATCACTACCAATCCTCTAGGTGACACAGAGGGTGGTAATGTTTGGAGAAACTTGGAACAGCAAGTAGGAGGTTGTGAAAGTGGTACAGCCCCCAAGAAGAGTATTTCCCCAACCTGCTCTTCACATGTGATCATAGGGAATAATGGACAAAGAAAAAACTCCCAGAGACCAAAGCCAGGCCCCCTGGAGGATAGTGGTCATGGGAATTCTCCCCATCAGCAGAATTAGGACAGTTAGATAGGCTAGTCAAGAAATTTATCCTACTGTCAGAAGTGGGAGTCTCTGCATTACCTATTAGTGGGTTTTATAATCACTATGGATTGATGACTATTAGTGTTCCTTGTTCTTTCTTTTTCTAAATAGGAGTTTCTTTTTTTTTTTTAATTTTTTTTTTTTAACGTTTATTTATTTTTGAGACAGAGAGAGATAGAGCATGAACGGGGGAGGGTCAGAGAGAGAGGGAGACACAGAATCTGAAACAGGCTCCAGGCTCTGAGCTGTTCTAAATAGGAGTTTCATTTTGGTTATTCTCTTCCCACATTATCATTGGATATTGGGTAGGGAGGGAGCAAATAACTTGTCTTTTTGTTTCTAGATATACAGACCATGAGGAACCATGCTCGCTAAATTCCTTTCTCTTTTCTTCCATAACAACAGAGCCATTGCTATGATATGGGTGCCTGGCCTGGGACTACATTTCCCAGCCTTCTTTACAGTAAAGCAATGGCCATATAACAAAGATTCTACCAATGGAATGTGAGCAGAACTGATACAACGTCAGCTTCCCTTGCTTAAAAGAAATTCCTTGGCTCTTGGATTCTGCTTTTTCTCTTTGTTGGCTAGAATAGTAACTAGAATGACTTTAGAAGCCGTGTGTTGAAAATGGCAGAACATCCTACTCAGCCTGAATCTTGGAACCAGTATATAAGAAAGAAATAAACTTCTCTGTTCTATAAGCTACTAAATATTGACAGTCTCTGTGTCATAGCACATAGCCTTTAACCACAACAAATACGCATAATTTACAACTGTTTAAACTTATAATGAAAACTATTAGGGGCACCTGGGTGGTTCAGTCATTTAAGTGTCAGACTGTTGATTTTGGCTCAGGTCATGATCTCACAGTTTGTGAGTTTGAGCCCCACATCGGGCTCCATGCTGTCCGCATAGCCTGCTTGAGATTCTCTCTCTCCCTCTCTCTCTCTGCCCCTCCCTCCCCCACATGTGCTCGCTCTCAGAATAAACATTTAAAACACTATAAATTTTTGTTTTAATTTTTTTAAATGTGTATTTATTTTTGAGAGAGAGAGAGACAGACAGACAGAGTGCGAGCAGGAGAGGAGCAGAGAGAGGGAGACACAGAATCGGAAGCAGGCTCCAGGCTCTGAGCTGTCAGCACAGAGCCCGATGCGGGGCTCCAACCCACGAACCATGGGATCATGACCTGAGCTGAAGTTGGAGGCTTAACCAACTGAGCCACCCAGGCACCCCAAACAACATAAAAATATTAAATAACTTCCAAATGTGTGAAAAGGTGGTAGTTTTTGTTTTCTTTTCTTTTCTTTTAATGGATTCACAAGCAACAAAGTTTAAAAACTCCTGGGATAGTTCATACTTGATAGTCTGCTTCACCTTCTAGTTACTCAACGACCTATTGTATTGTTGTTCCCTTCCTCTTTAAAAAAACAGGATACAGATTCCAAAGAGGTTGATGAATTAATCACTTACCCTACCCTCTACAACCTCTAGCTATATCAAATACCTTCCCCACCCATAGTTCCTTCTAAAGGAACTTACCCTACCTTCTGTTCCTGTTGAGAAAGCCATCCCATGTTTTGTTCCATGTGACCCAGTACACCCCCCCCCCCTTCTCTCTACCATTGCTCATGGTCATAACTGACTGGGCCAGGGTGAGCACCTGACCAGTGAGCAACCAGTTCATAGATCAGAAGCCTCTGCTGTAGCCTGACCCAAAAAGCCAAATTGGCTTTATCATATTACCTCTTTTTAGAAAGCATGAAATTGATGGCCAAGGAAGTTGAGACAAGCACGTGTGTAAAGAGAGGCCATTCTTTACTGGGACTTGCCGGGACTATTCAGGGCAAAACAAACTCAGGATACAAAAAAGCAGAAAGTGTGAATCAGCAAAAGCTAAGAGGTAGAGAAGACCTATGTAGAATAGAGGGAAAAAGTAAACCAGCGAGGGCATTTCTGTCTCATGTATGACATGCCAGCTATCCTAGTTATCCTAAAAACTACAAACACATGGGAATTCTGGATAAAATGTAACAAATATCCTTTAATATGCATAGCTGAGGTAGAGTAATTTAGTCTGGGAGGGGAGGGAGGAGCAAAGAGAAAGCCGAAACCAAAGTGGCAAGCTTGTGCTGATGGAGGCTTTTATTGTTCTTAGTAAACAAGAAGCATGGTGGGGATGAGAGAGTGCGAGCTCCCTCAGTGAAAGGATGGACTATTATTCTACCCGCCAACAAAAGGACATCCGGAGGATACTTGTCAATCTGAGCTTGACAACTGTTGGAGCCCCGAGTGGGACCTTTGTCAGTTGGGGAATGCAGATTATCAGTGTCTCCAAAGCGGCCACGCAGACAGCTGGTACACCTTAAGGTCCCAATTCTGTCTGAATAATTGGGGCTAGCCTTCAGTTTTGGAAAGCCAGTCTGAGGGCAGTTATCCAGTCTGTTCTATTTGTCCATACCACCAGCCAACTGACATTTTTCCACCCTGTGGAATGAGTCAAGGCTATGGAAATGAGGTTGGGGAAGACATCTGGAGGTGCTGACAGGTGTTCTCTACGAAAGTTTAGCAGCTTGGGTCCTCCCCTGCTGTTGCTGATAGACTTCTCAGTAAGATTAAGAACAATGGTGATCAAATTGCCTGGCAGAGGACAGCAGACCCAACAGTCAGTTAAATTATGAAGTACACAAGTAAAACAGTTAAGGAAAGCTACACTGGGGCATTTTCTCTCATAAGGGTAAGACTCCAGGGGGTGGTTCTAAAAGATAAAAGTTCATTAATGTCCCTCCCTTCTCTGCTCATCTTGGCATGTGAGGTGCTCCCTCCCCAGGTGTTGGTATTGCTCTCCCTCTACCTCCACAAAATTGTTGGGGCCCATTCCAGCAGCTATAATTTCACCCTTTTCCAATCATCTATTATTCATACCCACACCTTTCATCCCTAAGAGTCGGGTGCAAGAGGGACAAGGATGTTTTTATAAAACTTACAGAGACCCATTATGTCCCCACTTTAGCCCGTATGGGTCATGGTAGGGAGATTCTGTGAGCAACGTTCTCAACCAAGTGGTCATTATCTTTATGATCTAGACCACGGAAGTCCAATGAGGGAATCCAGATGGCTGAACCAGAATTACGTTTCAATCCCCTAGGCCTTGTTTTGGACTAAGCTGCCATCCAGAGTGTACCAACCAGGCTGGCTTGGGGTTGCCATTAGGAAAAGAAAGAAGCATTGTGCCAAGAATTGGTCAGGAAGGAATCTTAAATTTTCAAAATAGGTGTCTATAAACCCCACCACGTTTTGTCTTAATCATTACCCAGGAAGTAGCTGAGAAGGGAAGATTTCTTTCTGGAGACAACGGTCTTCAATGACTAAACTGCCTTACTAAGATATATAGACCAGGAGGAGGTGAGGGAAATAGAAATCTTTTTAAGTCGATTTTTGAGGAAGCTGGCCAAACTCCACAATACCAGACGCATGTGGATGGGAGGGCACATGGAAGAACCATTGAATACCTTGACAATCAGCCCATTGTGTGTGGCTTTTGCCACAAAAGGGGCATTATTGTCAGCCTGCAAATGGGCTGGGAAGCTGATCACATGACCTAGATTAGCTTCCAGGGCCACAGTAATTTGTTTGGATTCAGCTGATCAGACTGGAACAGCAGAAGAGTAACCTGAAAAAGTGTGAACAGCAGTGAAGCCCTACTGATATGCCTGAGAGGTCAAAGGTCCAGTGTGGTTAATCTTTCAGGAGCAGGTGGATTCAGGGCCCCATGTAATATGGGCTCCCTCATGGTGAGATAATTGGGTCAACTTTTGGCAGGTGTCACAAGTCTAGCATGCAGTGGTAGCCTCTGCATCAGAAACATAAAGTTCTTTATTTTGTGCCCAGTCTGTGAGGGTGGATGTGTTGCCCTGACTGATCTAAGCAGCAACGATGACAATCTGGGAAGTGCAGGCTTAATGAGCAGCTTGATTTTCATTGGTCTCATCAGAGAATTGGCCTTTCCATTGGTATCTGCATGAGTAACCCAACTGGTTTGATCAGAAGTCATGGTTTGTTTCTGTAGTACATGACCCCCAAGAGGGGTGTCCTTAATCTATAGTTTTCCAAGTAACAGACCAAGCAACTAAAGCTATTGGCAATACCCAATAAGTCAGTACAAATCTGATAAGGTTAATCAAAGTGAGTATTGGTCAGAGCTATGAGAATGGCCTAGAGTTCTGCCCAGTAAGTGGAGCCACGTTCATTTTTCATTCTGTATAGCTGGTGATGAGGTTGAGTAGCTACAGCAACCCAGTGGACACCATTGGGGTTAAGTTTGAGCCATCAGTGAACCAGGCCTAGGCATCAGAGGAGTTTCTGTGAATCAAGGGTCCCATTGCACCCATGGCTGTGCTCCAGGCAACAGAGTAAGGGATAAATTATCTCCAAAATAATAGCTTTCATTTTTTCATATAAAGTTGAGATGCTGCTTGTTCCAGGCCAGTTGCCTTCTTGAATGCACCCTTTCCTTTTGACAAGTGAATCTTATTGGGCCCATTCCACCTTGTTAGTCAGTGAATCTGAGTTTACCCATCCTAAAATGTCAGTATCAGGCTGAAGAGTCACAAGGCTTCCATGGTACAGATGTTTAGTTTTGACAAGAGCCCGGTAGCAAGCTAATAGCTGCTTTTCAAAAGGGCTGTTTCTAGTAGCCATGGCAGGAAGGCAACTAGTCCAAAACCCCGAAGGGCATTTCTGGGTGAAGGCAGCCTCCCTTTGCCAGACTTCAATCAGCAAAATCATGATCATTAAATTTATTGGACCCTGAAGATAGAGAGCATGCCATAGCTTGTAGGGCAACTTAAAACATGATCTTTTGATATAAGCCCCACTCAAAGGATGCTGACTAGTAGGCTAGCTAATATAAGAGACCAAGTAGGTGCCTACTTGGGTGAGCCACATACTCCGATATCCAGAGTCCGATAAGGTCCTGGGCTTCCTGTTTGGTTTGTAAGGCCAAAGAGAGCAGTTTTTCCACGACCACCAGAAGGATTGAATGTTCTAAATCCACCCAGATAGTTCTAAGAAATTTTGCTTGTTGAACAGGCCCCTGAATTTTGTCTGGGTTTATCAGATACTCTTCCTGGCTACCCGCATGGTGTGATAGCACCACTGTCAAGGTCATTGAGACCGAGGCTTCTGACTTGCCAATGAGGTTTCATCTCTATAGTGAAAGCTTTGGACATCAAAGGTAGAGGAACTCATCCTGCTAAATCCTGACTCACCAACTGGTGGCAAATGGCAGGGGATCTTAGGTATTCCTAAGGGAATGCTATAAACATATATGGGAGGCCTTGTCACACGAAAGCAAACTGATCTTGTCCCTTCAGTGTTGGTAAGGTGGCACATAAGGTATTGGTAATGTCTCAGATAGCATACCAAGTGTCATCAGCCTGTGTAATGGATTCAGTTGCAGTAACAATGTCTGGAACAGCCAGGGATATGGGAGCAGCAATTGAAATCAATTGACAATAATCTGCTATAAGCTTTCAACTCCTTGTAATCTTCTTTTAACTGCCTTATAGGGCTGTTGTATTCAGTTATTGCATTGTAGTTTTGATTTGCATTTCCCTGGTGACTAATAATGAACATCTTTTCATGTGTTTATTGGCCATTTGTATATTTTTCCCCAGCTTTATTGGTATAATTGACAAATAAAAATTGTATATATTAAAGGTGAATAATGTGATGATTGGTATACATATGTACGGTGAATTGATTACCATAATCAAACTAATTAACACATGCATCACTTCACATAGTTACCTTTTTTTGTGGTGAGAATACTTTTTTTTTGAGTATTGTTGAGACAATGCTACATTAGTTTCAGATGTACAATTTAGTGATTTGATGAGTTTGTACATCATGCTATGTTCACAAGTATAGCTACCATCTGTCCCATTACATCACTATTACAATATCATTGACTGTATTCCTTATGCTCTGCTTTTTATTCTCGTGACTTACTCATTCCATAACTAGAGGACCATATGAGAACACTTTTAAGATCTACTTAGCAAATTTCAAGTATACAATACAGTGTTATTAACTATAATCACCATACTCTACATTAGATCCCCAGAATTTATTCATCTTGTAACTGAAAGTTTGTACCCTTTGACAGACATCTCCCCATTTCTCCAACCCTGGGCCCCTGGCAAATGTCATCCTACTCTGCATCTATAAGTTCAACTTCCTTAGATTTCATGTATAATTAGGATCAGACACCATTTGTCTTTCTGTGTCGAGCTTATTTCACTGAACATAATGTTCTCCAGGTTCATCCATGTTGTTACAAATGGCAAGAACCCCTTCTATTTTAGGGTTGAATTATATTTGAGTGTGTGTATCATATTTTTCTTATCCATTTATCTGTCAATGAACACTTAATTTGTTTCTGTCTCTTGGCTATTGTGAATAATACTGCAATGAACATAGGAGTGCAGATATCTTTTCAAGATACTTATTTCATTTCCTTTGGCTATATACCCAAAGTAGAATTGCTGGATGATATGGTAGTTCTATGCCTAATTTTTTGAGGAAACTCCATACTGTTTTTCATAATGGCTATACCAATTTAGATTCCTACTGAAAGTGTACAGTGTTCCCTTTTTTGCACACCATGTCAACACTTTTTTTTTAATGTTTATTTTGAGAAAGAGAGAGAGAGAGAGAGAGAGAGAAAATGAATGAGTGGGGGAGGGGCAGAAAGAGAGGGAGAGAGAGAATCCCTAGCAGGCTCCTCACTGTCAGCATGGGGCTCAGTCCCAGGAACCATGAGATCATGAACTGGGCTGAAACCAAGAGTCGGAGGTTTAACTGAATGAGCCACCCAGGCACCCCATTGCCAACACATTTTATCTCAACACCATCCTAACAGGTGTGAGGTGACAGCTCGCTATGGTTTTGGTTTGCATTTTTGTAATGATGAGTGATGTTGAGCACCTTTTCATGTACCCATTGGCCATTTGTTTTCTTTGGAAAAATATCTATTCAGGTCTTTTTCCCATTTTTAAATTGGGTTATTTGTTTTTTGCCATTGACCTTTAGGAGTTCCTTATATATTTTGGATATTAAATTATCAGGTGTGTGGTTTCCAAATATTTTCTCCCATTCCACAAGTTGTCTTTCTGTTTAGTTGATTATTTCTTTGCTATGCAGAGTTTTAGTGTAATGTAATCCCGCTTGTTTATTTTTGCTTTTGTTCCTGTGTTGATGGTGTCGTATCGAAAAAATCACTGCAAAGACCAACATCAAGGAGATTTTTCCCTATGTATTCTAGGAGTTTTATAGTTTCAGGTCTTACCATTAAGTTTTTAATCTATTTTGAATTCATTTTATTCTGTGGTACAAGATGAGGTCGTTTCATTCTTTTGCATGTGGATATCCAGTTTTCCCAACAGCATTTATTAAAGAGATTATTGTTTATCTATGATATATTCTTGGTGTCCTCGTCAAAAATTAGTTGACCATATATTTATGGGTTTATTTCTGAGTTTTCTATTTTGTCCCACTGGTGTATGTGTCTGTTTTTATGCCAGTACCAGAGTGTTTTAATGACTATAGCTTTGTAATATAGTTTGGAATCAGGATTGTGATGCCTACAGTTTTGTTCTTTCTCAGGATTTCTTTGGCTATTTGGGGTCTTTTGTGATTCCATATGAATTTTAGAATTGTTTTTTTCTGTTTCTGTGAAAAATGCCAGTGAGATTTCAATTGCACTGAATCTGTCAATTACTTTGAGTAGTATGAACATTTAACAATATTAAGTCTTCCAATTGAAGATTTGGAATATGAGAATATGAGACCCCAAACTATACCTTTTTAGTATAAGAATTATCTTGAGTTGGTTATTTTTAAGAAGCAGCAAACACAGAAAAAGCTCTGAAAGCCTAGTAGGAGTTACCCTTTTGTAATGAACATTTACATTTATAAAGATAATTTCCATTTGTAAGTATGTCTCCCTCTCAGGGCTCCAGGAAGAGAAGGATGGCTGTAAATCACAAAAGCCTCTTATCAGTGGAGAAGGCGCATAGTTAAATCTGCATAATAGCCTTACCCCTGTTTACTGCTTTTTCTGACAACCTCCTGTAATTGGCCTCTCCCCTCCCCCAACATCTTTCTCTTGTTTTGGGTGAAGATAATATTTAAGGTGGTGTCTTGGGCCATGTTGGGGATTTATTCAGTTTTCCTGGGTCTCTCCCATGTATATAGGAGGTATATATGTTATTAAACTTCTGTTTGTTTTTCTCTTGTTAATCTGTCTTTTATTACTGGGGTGGGAGAGTGGTCTCAGCTAAGGACCTAGAAGGGTAGAGGAAAAATTATTTTTCCTCCCTATACAATCCATGAACATGGGGGGTGTTCTACCATTTTCCTGTGTATTTTCTTTAATTTCTTTTATCAATGATTTGTAGTTTTTGGTATACAAGTATTTTACTTCCTTGATTAAGCTTGTTACTATTTTATTATTTTTGGTGCTTTTGTACATGGGATTGTTTTCTGAATTTCTTTTTTGGACAGTTCGTGGCAGTGTATAGAAAGGCAACTGATTTTTGTTTTTTAATTTTATATCCTGAAACTTTACTAAATTCATTTATTAGTTCCAACAATTTTTTGTGGAGTCTTTGAGATTTTTTTACCTATAAGATCAGGTCATCTGCAAAGACAGACAGTTTTACTTCTTCTTTTTTTATTTGGATGCATTTTATTTATTTTTATTGCTTAAGTGCTCTGACCAGGACTTGCAGTACTACGCTGAATAGAAGTGGCAAGAACGGGCACCCTTGTTTTGTTCCTGGTCTTAGAGAAAAATCCTTCAACTTTTCAATGTTGAGTACAATGTTAGCTGTCAGCTTGTCATATATGGTCTTCATTATGTTGAGATATATTCTTTCTATACCTAATTTGTTGAGTTTGTTTTTTTTTAATCATGAAAGGGTACTGTTTTGATTACTTTATCTTTGTAATGTATTTTGAAATAAGGAAGGATGATGCCTCCGTCTTTATTCTTTTTTATGATTGTTTTGACTATTTGGGGTCCCTTGAGATTCCATATGAATTTTAGGAAGGGTTTATCTATTTATGCAAAAAAAAAAAAAATCATTGGTATTTGGTTAGGGATTGCATTGAATCTGTAGATGGGTTTGAGTAGTGTTAACATCTTAATGATATTAAGTTTTCCAATCCATGAACATGGGATGTGTTTCCATTTATTTATGTTATCTAATTTCTTTCAGCAATGTTTTATAGTTTTCATTGTACAAGTCTTTCACCTCCATGGTTAAGTTAATTCCCAACTCTTTTAACTCTGTATCCTGCTGCTTTACTGAATTCATTTATTAGTTGTGACAGTCTTTTTGTGGATTATTTAGAGTTTTCAACATATGATCATATCATCTGGAAGCAGATAATTTTACTTTTCCGTTTCATTTTGTTGCTTTTTTTTTTTTTTTTTTTTTTTCCTAATTGCTCTGGCTAGAACTCCCAGTACTGTGGTGAATAGAAGTGGTGAAAGCAAGCATCCTTGCCTTGTTCCTGGTAATAGAGGAAAAGCTTCAGTCTTTCACCATTAACTTTGATGTTTGCTTTTTTTTTTCTTTTTTTTCATATATGGCTCTTATTCTGTTGAGATAGTTTCCTTCTATTCCTAGTTTGTTGATTATTTTTATCATAAAAGGTTGTTGATTTTGTCAAATGCTTTTTCTGCATCAATTGAGATGATCATGTGGGGTTGTCTTCATTCTGTTAATGTAGTATAATTACATTGATCAATTTTTGTACACAGAACCATCCTTGTATTCCAGAAATAAATCTCATTTGGTCATGGTGTATAATCTTTTTAATATATTGCTGAATTAGGTTTGCTAGTATTTTGTTGAGGATTTGAGCATCAGTGTTCATAAGCCGTATTGGTTTTTAGTTTTCTTTTAGTGCTTTGTTGGACTTTGGTATCAGAGTAATGCTGGCCTCATGGAATGAGCTAGGAAGTGTTCCTTCCTTTTCATCTTTTTTGGAAAAGTTTGAGAAGGGTTCATGTGAGTTTTTCTGTACATGTTTGGTAGAATTCACCAGTGAAGCCACGAGGTCCAGGACTTTTGTTTATTGAGAGATTTTTAATTACTGATTCAATCTTCCATACTAGTTTGAGGTCTATTTTGTGTATCTTTTTTGTGAAGTCTTTTTTCAAATCTTTTGCTGATTTATTACTTGGATCGTATGTTTTACTATTGGGTTGTATGAATTTATTACATATGTTCAATATACAAGTACTTCATTAGACAGTTGTATTGTGAATATTTTCTCTCAGTCTGAGGTTTGTCTTTTATTTTATTTTATTTCTTTTTATGTTTATTTTTGAGAGAGACAGAGACAGAGCACGTGTAGGGGAAGGGCAGAGAGAGAGGGAGACACAGAATCTGAAGCAAGTTCCAGGCTGTCAGCATAGAGCCCAACATGGGGCTTGAACCCACAAACTGAAAGATCATGACCTGAGCCGAAGTCAGATGCTTAACCAACTGAGCCACCCAGGTGCCCCAGTTCAGAGGGGCAGAGGGAGAGAGTGTTAAACCAAATACTTGGCACCCAGGAAGAGACAAGCCACACACACTCAGGGAACCAGAAAAGACTGTTTATTGTGCACCCTTGCCGGCCCAGTGGAGTCACCTCCAAAGGCTGAGCCCTAACCTTGGCATTGGCCTCCTTTTATGGCTGGGATTGTAGGGGATTGAGAGACAAAAGAAAAACAGGAGGGGGCCCTTAGCAGTGGTACTATCCTGGCAGTTGGTGGACACAGGAGGCAAACAAGATTACAGAAGCCAGAAGTATGCAAGGGGAGTATCCAGCTTCAGACATCTGGCTGGCCCCTTTCATCTTGTTTTTACTAGTTTTTCTTAGAGAGAGAGAAAGAGAGAGAGAGAGAGAGAGAGAGAGAGAGAGAGAATCCTAAGCAGGCTCCAAGCTCAGCATAGAGGCCGATATTAGGCTCCATCCCACCACCCTGGATTCATGACCTGAGCCAAAACCAAGAGTTGGACACTCACCTGACTGAGCCACCCAGGTGCCCCCACCAACTATTTCCTCTTATCTCTAGTACCTAGTTCAGTACCTGAAACACAGTAGATGCTGAATTGAACTTTAAATTATTGAACTTAAGGGGCACCTGTCTGGCTCAGTTGGTAGAGCATGCAACCCTGAATCTTGAGGTTGTGAGTCTGAGCCTCACGTTGGGTATAGGGAGTACTTTAAAAAAATCTTTAAAAAAATTTTTAAAATCGAACGTAAAATTATTGCACTTTAACTTTGCTCAAAAAGTGTCAGAAAATGAGCTTCCAGAGGAAATTATTCTTTGTCAGTAGGCTCTAGAGCCCATGGTCCCTAATACAGTCCTTTGTTCATACATTTTTCATTTTGTATTGTATTTGTGTGAGCAGGAATTCATTGCTAATCTCTGACAAACTGGTTTATATTACAGCAAATTGTATTCCCACTCTGAGATTATTTGCATTTAAAAGTGAAGGCTGAAGAGGAAAATTCCTTTTGCCAAGGAGGAATTCCAAGCATCTGTTGCTGGCCAATGGGGTGAACTTTTGTTTGAAAGGGTTAGAAACTGTTTGGGGGAGCAACTACCAAAGCATCCCATAGAAGGAAGTGATTTGATTTTGGTCACAACTGGCGACAAGAGCTATCCTGAAGTCTTGAACAAAGTCCGTAAAGAGGCCTGAATTTGGAAAGACGAGGAGAGTGAAAACACTAGCAGTTAAAGAGTTAAGGAAAAAATATGCTTCTGCCAGCAGTTCCTGGGATTCTGTCCAAACAGCATGCTGTCGGCAGCATCAGCCAGCAGGAACACATAATCTTCCACCCTTTGGTTTTAGTGGGTAATACTAACTAAGAAAACACTCCAGATTTTTTATGTTCGTATGGATAACTCACTTACTTCAGACATAGCTCTTTATCCAATAGTTACCTCCTACACTTGGGAAATTTTCTTTTTTTCTTCTTTTCTTTCTTTCCTTTGTTCTTTCTTTTTTTTCTTTCTTTCAATACAGTATCCAATTCAGGACACCAACCAGCATCTCCTAGGACAAAGAGGCAGCTTTTTTCAAACTATAAGGTCAGTTTTCTTTCATTCCCATCATTCTTTGAGCCAAAAGGGCACAACAGCCTCAGGTTTTAACATTTCTGAAAGTAAATATACGACCCGATTCTTTCCCCACCCTGAAAAGTTCTTATTAAATTGATGGTCAACTAATGACTCATGGCATCTTAGAACGGAGGAAAACGTGCCACAGAAATGCCCTCCCTGTCATTACCTTTGTCCTGGGTCGAAGAATGATCCTTGTATCAGGAGCCTTCCCCATCTCTCCTGAGAAACAAAGGCAAAAAACATCTCATGCACTACACTATAACGTAGTTCAAATCAACAAAATTTATTAAATATTTATTAAATGCAAATCACCGTGGTGTATATAGAGCTGAATAATTCAAAGCACATTGAAGCTTAAATGAAGCTGGCACTAAGGTTACAAAGCATAAATCATGGCCCCTACTTTAGCTCAGTGTGGTCAGGGAGACCATCTACAGATAATTATAAAATGATGTGATAAGCATTGTATTGGAAGCTTAGAGGAACACACAGTAAAAATTTTGTGTGGAGAATTGAACTTTAAGTTCTTTACAGAGCACTGAGGTAGTTTACAAACGCTTTGCCTTGTCCCACAATAATACATATTTTTACTTGCAGTTTCGATTGAGATCATAGTGGCAGTTGTAAGAAATTAATATACAGAGATACCATGTACACTTTGCCCAGTTTCCACCAATTGTAATATTTTGGAAAACTGGATCATTTTTTAAATGTTTATTTATTTATTTTGAGAGAGAGAGAGAGAGAGAGACTCCCAAGCAGGCACCTCGTTGCCAGCGCGGAGCCCAATGTGGGGCTGAAACTCACAAACCAAGAGATCATGACCTGAGCTGAAATCAAGAGTCAGACACTTAACTGAGCCACCCAGGCGCTCCGAGAGGGTCTTTTTAGATACATTCTAGGTGGTTTTCTTTTGTCAGATATGTGGTTTGCAAATATTTTCTTCCATGCTGTGACTTGTCTTTTCATCTTTGTCACGCAGGTTTTCAAGACAAAGCAAAAGTTTTTAATTTTGATGAGCTTCAATTAATCAATATTTCCTTTTATAGTTCATGCTTTTAGTGCCAAGTCTAAGAACCCTTTGCCTGACCATAGATCCCAAAGACCTTCTCTTATGTTCTTTTCTAAAAGCCTTTTACTAATTTCAGAGAAATCACACTGGAGCTTAATGGAAGACAAGCAGTAAGTTAGAATTTAATCAGAGCACTGTATTAGTGTGCTCAGGCTGCCATAACAAAATCCCACAGACTCGGTAGCTTATACAACAGAAATTGATTTTCTCACAGTTCTGGAGGCTGGAAGTTCAGGACCAAGGTGCCGACAGTGTTGGTTTCTGATGTTTCTTTCTGGCTTGTAGACCAGCCACCTTCCTGCTGTATTTTCACATGTTCTTTCATCCATGAGAGCTGGGAGAGAGACCTCTTTGATGTCGCTTCCCTTCCTCATAAGGACACCAGTCCTGTGAGATTAGGTCTCCACCCTAATGACCTCATTTAAACTTAAGTACCTCTCTAAAGGCTCTATCTCCAAATATAGCCCGATTATGAGAGCATCAACATATGAACTGTTGGGGGAACAATACAATTCATTCTTTAAGAAACACAAGGCCCAGAGTGTTGGATTACCTGTTCCGGGTTTCTTGGACCACCTGTGCTAGCTGTCATGGCCGGCATTATATGTGAACATAGGTACCAACACTGCCTGGTTTCAGAAGTCCCAATGAGTGAATGCCAAGTAGTTTATGTGCTTGCCTGCTTAGTGTGTTCCTCTTCCCCCCACCTCCCCGGTTTTCTGGGAATCATCCCTGTCTCTCTCAATCTGGTAATGAGGCTCTTACCCTCAGAACTGCGGACTTAGTACAATATGCCCATAGCACCCTGGGCATAGTTAATTAGTCCAGGAAAGGGACTAGATGCAAGCTGGGTGAGTCACGATCTCTTCTGGGAATTTTGACCTCAACACTGAAACTCACTTTGGCTGCTCTATCTAACTAAAGAAATCTAAGCTTGGGGGCCCTTGATGTTGGCCATTTTCTTCCACTTGGACGAGGAAACAGGGATGGTGGGTTTGCCATGAGAAAGAAAATGAAGCAGATGCCAAGAAAAAGACAGAAACAAGGGACAGAGGACATTCTAGCACCAACTGCTCTCCCACTGTATCCTGTCCTTGGGTACTAGGAAACACTGAAAACCAAACTGCCCTTTTTGCTTTGAGGGAGTTGAAGGCAGGGAAGGAGAAAACAGCCTCTGTGTGGGCAACCACACAGAGTTGCTGCCCAGTCTCTTTTTTCTACCTTTAGTCTCTTCAGAACTGACCATCTCGGTTGTCATACTCTTTAGAGCAGCTCTGTCTGTAAAATATAATGCAAGCTACATATGTAAGTTTTAATTTTCTAGCATCCACATTTTAAAAAGAAACAGGTGAGAGGCACCTGAGTGGCTTGGTCAGTTAAGCATTTGACTCTTGATTTGGGCTCAGGTCATGGTGGTGAGATCGAGCCTAGTATCAGGCTCTGCAGTGACCTCGTGGAGCCTGCTTGGGATTCTCTCTCTCTGTCTCTGTGTGTGTGTCCCTCCCCCACTTGTGCTCTCCATCCCTCTCTTGAAATAAATAAATAAACATTTAAACAATAAAAAGGAGCAGGTGAAATACATTTTAATCATATATTTTGACCCAGTACATGTAAAACATTATCATTTCAACATGTGACTCCATTTTAAAAATTGCCCCATTTGAATGATTCATGTACTGTTGCCTTAAGAGGCCTAGACATTCCTCTGAGAAGTGGGGGCTAAAAGATGGTCTTATGGCCGTGCTAACCCCTGGACTTCTCCATGGTGACTCTGTGCCCTGGGAGCCAGAGCAGCCATGTGAATATTCCAGATTTCGATTTGCAACCAACTTGACTACCTCCCTAAGTCCCTTCTAAATAAGTCTGTGATGCTAGTTAACACTCTGAGCTAAAAGTAGGGACTTTATTCCTCATCAGTACCATCTGTCTATCTATATCTACCTACCTACCTGTCTGTCTATCTACCTATCTATCATCAGATGAGCTCTGGAGTCAGAAATATCTGTATTTGAGTCTTTCCTCTGTGCCTCCCTCTTACTAGCTCTGCGACCTTGGGCAAATTATCTCAGCTTCTCTGAGATCTTCATTTTACACCTGTAGAATAGGGATAATGGCAGTACCTGCCTACCACTCTGAGGATGACAATTAAATGAGGAAAGTATGAAAAATATGACAAAGATGAAAAGCACAGTGTAGCATATGTTAAGCACTCCATAGTTGGTGGCCATTATTATGCACAGACCTCCTGGATAAAGGCCTGACAGCCCTCTAGCAGCTAATAGGAAGAACAGAAAAGGTAACATACAAAGAATTAAGAGAAAGAGTTACTTCAAATTTTAATGTCTAGCAGTACCTGAGGCTTGGCACAAAACCTCTAGTCCACATTTGGGTTTCCACTTGAAGGCCAGAAAAACAAAATTAAAGCCCTTTCTTTGTCTTAGCATCTATTTGCACTGTAAATTTTTGATATGGGTTATTCAAAAGAAATTCTTGTGCAGTAGTTCTTTGTCCTTTTCCCTTAGGTTGACCAATGTCTATAGATTTTTTAGCATCCTCATTGAACACACCCACTCTCCATTCTCCCTACAAGTCATGACCCTTTGCTTCTGTCGTTCTAAGTGATTGTCCTCTAGAGCATACATAAATAATTTTAAACATTGGCCCTGGAAACTACTTTTACCATTAGAAAAAAGAACCCCTAAGGTGATTTGCAAGTGCATTTAGCTGGAATCCACCCACATTCCCACTAAGATAAATGCTTCTGTTATAATGGAAAGAGGACTTCAGAGAGAGAGAAATAAAGAGCAGGAAATTCAAGCTGAGGGAGAATTTAGAAAACATTTAACACAATTCTTCTTAAATATTGTACCTGCGGGATTGGCAGCACATGCTTCCAGAGGGTTCTGTCTTCTGCAAACACCTGCCCAGCCCCCACCTGCACAGTAGCCTTTGCCATGTTGCATTATGGTTGCTAGTATGTCTGTCTTGTCTGGTAACCTCTGAGACCATCAATACAAGGATCAAATCTTACTCATCCAAGTCCCCAGCACTATACTTGACATATAGGTGGTGAGCAAATGTTCAATATATGAGTGAAATGCTTTTGGACTTGCAACAGTCCATCTTGGCCTGGTATCTGGAATTAAGAAAAGATCGGAATGAGGTTTTTAATTCTTATCTTTTTTGTTCCCAGGGCCTGTGTTCTCTGGTATGTATTTGCTCTTCATGGGGCTGAATTTCTGTAAAATGTGTCTGAGTAGGCTGATGAGGGTCCCAGGCATAATGTGAAACAAAATTATCTGATGGGGATTTCCAAACATTATGAGAATTAAAAGCCCTCAACCTTAGAATGGCCACTTTAACTACCAAAGTGAGGAGGCCCTGCCTCAGAATGAAGCCTACCCAGTAGAAATCAGAGTTAAGGGAAGGAGAGAAAGGTATCTTTCTGATGGCATCATCTGAGTACCTGCATCCAGCCATACTCGAATGAAGTCAGTATGCCTGCGCTTATCTCTTATATGAACCAGTGTACTGGCTTTTCATTGAAGCCGGGCTGAGTTAGGCTTCTGTCACTTGCCCCCAAAGAGCATTGATTAGTAAAATAAAGACCAAATAATTAGAGAAGAAAAGCCAACATATATAAAGTGTTGAACTGCATTCTACTGATTATAAATGCAGTAGAAATCCAGAGGAGCAGGACATGGGTAGAAATTAACGGAGGTAATGGAAGTTGGACAGGCCATGATCACTGTTGAAAATTATAAAGTAACATCAAGAAGGGACTGTCTGTGGCTGGTAAACTATAGTAGTATAGTGTAGTTATAGTATAGTATACCATCAGGAATATTCTATAAGAAGGGAAGAAGGCTGTGCCCAGTGCAGTGCTAGCCTTTATCCTGTTAGAAGTTTGTTAAGAGGGCTAATGGAGGGAGAGAAAATCAATGTAGCGTAAGATGTTAGATTTGGATAGTCATCCAAGCCTACCCTAGTGTAGGCTGAACATACTCTATTATTTTGTCTAGAATAGTGATTCTCAATCTTGGCTGCACATTAGAATCAGTTGGGGAGCTTTCAATCCAGATACCATATATACAGGGGAATATTATTTGGCCATAAAAAAGAAGGCAACACTGCCGTTTACGATAGCATGGGTGAAACCTGAGGATATTACAGTAAGTGAAATAAGCCAGATAGAAAAAGACAAATTCTACATGATCTCACTTATATGTGGAACCTAAAAAAGTTGAACTCCTACAAACAGAGTAGATTTGTGGTAAATAGGGGTTGGGGTGTGGGGGAAATGGGGAAATGTTTGTCAAATTTTCAGTTATAAAATGAATAAGTTCCTGGGTACAGCATGGTAACTATAGTTAATAATGCTGAATTGTGTACTTGAAATTTGCTAAAAATTTGCTTAAATCTTATGAGGTGAAGGATTACTATGTTAACCTTAACATAGTAATCATTGCACAGTATGTACACATATCAAATCATAACATTGTACGCCTTAAACTTCTCAATGTTATTATCAAATCTCAATAAAGCTGAAAAAAAAACCAAAAAAAAAAAAAAAAACAGATACCCAGGCCACACCCAAACCAAGTAAACCAGAATCACTGGAGGGGAAACCAAGGTATCAGTATTTTTAACATGTTTTAATGTTTATTTATTTTTGAGAGAGAGAGAGAGAGCACATGAACACGTGAGCACATGAGCGGGGGAGGAGGGGAGGGGCAGAGAGAGAGGGAGACACAGAATCCAAAGCAGGTTCCAGGCTCTGAGCTGTCAGCACAGAGCCTGACGTGGGGCGCAAACTTACAAACCACACAATCATGACCTGAGCCAAAGTCAAATGCTCAACCAACTGAGCCACCCAGGCCTGCCTCCCCCCCTCCCCCGGTATCAGTATTTTTAAAAACTCCCAGGTGATTCCACTGTGCAGCCAGGTTTGAGAACATGTGCTCTGGAGTGGTGCTTCTCAAAAGTGAATGTGTAATTGAATCTTGTTTAAGTCTAAAGTGGAGTCCAGAATTTTGGGAGTTAAGTGTAGTTTAGGGTGGTGGTGATGGTGGTGGCAAGGCTGTTCTTTCCAACTCATCCAGCCAGATTTCCCAGAAATAATCTGTGGAGAAGCTAAGTGTGATGAAATGTTGGTGGCTACGTGATAATGCCAATTCTGATGCAGGATATAGGGTGACCCACTGACCTAATTTGCCTGGGTCTCAGGGGTTTCTGAGGACCTGGGGTTTTCAGTGCTAACATAAGAAAGTTGTAGGCAAATCGAGATGCTTAGTCAGTCTACCCATCCCTGACCTTCAGGCCAGTGAAATTCTGGCCACAGTTAGGAAGCTTTTCCAACCAGAATAGGCACCATTAATGAAATGGGGGTGAACAAGACCTCAGAAGATGCTCCTGGGAAAGGGAAGGGAATTGCTGAACACATACTCCTGTCCGAGCCCAGCAATAGATACAGGAGCAAGGGAAGGAAAATAAATGCTCTGGCTTTGCCTGGCTCACAGGCACCTATCCAGAAAGGGGGGCAGGGAGCCCTGGAGACAGAATAGTCTTTAATTTAACGTGGAGAAACTGGAAGCTTCCTGCTAATGTGGGAAATTCAAACTAGAATGTACAGAATTACCTAAAGAGCTCAAAGTGCAAACTCAGCCCCTCCCCTCAGAAATTCTAATTCAAAAGGTCAAAGATGATTCCAGGCTACACACTGAGAAACACTGAACTAAGTGGCTTGTCTGCCAGTAGTTTGGACTGTTAAAGAAAACTTTCCTGACCAGGGGGATGAGCTAACTCAAAGAGACTCAGCAGAGCTGGTAGGTGATGGTAAAGTTTCACAAAACAGGAGATCCAGATGGTTTCAGAAGTGAATTCTAGCAAATCTCTAAGGAACAGATCATTCTAATGCTTTTAGAGCTCCAGAACATATAAAAGAAGGAAATATAATTCTATTAAGCCAAAATAACATGGAAATCAAACCTAGCAAAAATAACACACAAGGGGCGCCAGGTGGCTCAGTTGGTTAAGCATCCGACTTTTGATTTTGGCTTGGAGCATGATCTCACGGTTGGTGAGATCTCTCTCTCTTTCTCTCTCTCCTTCAAAATAAATAAACTTAAAAAAATAGCACACAAAACTGTAGACCAATCTCATCCATGAATATCAATGTAAAAATCTGAAATAAAATATTGGCAAAGTTCAGCATCCTATTAAAAGAATAAATTACTGCCACCAGATGGGGTTTATACTAAGAATGGTGGTTCAGTGTACAGGAATTTATTACTTCGATACATGATATTAACAGCAAAAAAATTTGCATGTCTATTTTTGTAGGTCATGTAATAGCATTCAATAAAACTCTATATGTACTCTTAATGTTTTTAATGCCTACTATGATCTGGGTGTTACCTGATCTACCAAACCATAAACATGGACATGCGTAGCAATTTTCCATTATAATTTTTTTTTTTACATGGGCTCCGCACCCAACATGGGGCTTGAACTTACAACCCTGGGATCAAGAGTCGGATGCTCTACCAACTGAGCCATCCAGGGCCCAGCACTTTTTCATTATAAAACAGAAGTAGAATATATGAAAACAGCCCCAAGCATGTCAGGAAAGCAGGAGAAAACTGCCCAAGTAGGTGGCTCAGATTCTTATGGTACCTACTGTTACTGCTACTCTGCCTCACATTCAGTTATACCAGTGGCCTCATGGCCTCCATTCCCTTTGACCTGTTATCAGTGAAGGAAAAAGCTTGGGCCCACTTCCCTAAGGGGTCTACATGGTATGTTGGCACCAGCCAAAAGCTGGATAACTGTTACACTCCAGTCCCATTCAGAAGTAGCCCTAAAAATGTTGCTAAAATCCTTCCAAGAGGCAGAACATTTGGTTGTTTACTTTGTTGGGACCAAGATGGCCAGAGGACTGGATTCACACTGCCTCATGGGCAATGAAAGTTGGGTTATCCAATTGGTCAGGGACTTGGAAAGAACAAGATTGAAAAATTGGTGACAGGATGTCTTGACGGCAGGTATGTGGATAGGCCTGTGGGATGAAGCCCAAAATATGCAAGTTATCGTGCCCACATAAATGCCCACCAGAGAGCATATATTGCAGAGGAGGCTCTCAATAATTAGGTGGACCAGATAACCAAGCCCTGGTTGTCAGTCAGCCTCTTCCTCCGGAGGAGGTGCTCCTTCAGTGTTCTTGTGAACTCAGTGTCATAGCATCCATGACACAAACTTCTCTCATTAAGCCCACTGGTGGACACCTGACCGGCCAACAGCAGAGGCCAACTCTGAGACTTTGATATGGTACCATTCCCTGAGGTGTCCAGGCTTGTGGAGCAGACATCAATAGGACTTGAAGTCTGGAGTCAGCCTGGCCCAGCTGAGCCTAGGCTAAATTAGCTGAATGGTAACCAATCCGCATACCTGTGAGCAAGAAATGAAACATTGGCTCTATTGAGCCCCTGAGGCTATGGTGCTGTTTGTTATGCAGCAGAAACCTAACATAGTCCCTTTATTAATTCTCACTGAGTTCTCCTGATTTGGTCGTGCCATCTGTTTCCTTTTGGAGCCCTGACTGAATCACTGCCTTTCTGCAGATGACTCAAGGATATATAAATCTCCAGTTCATACCTCTCCTCTCAGTCCCACACCCATATATAGTCAGTGGTCTGCTGGATAGCTCTTCTTGGATATCACGAAAGCACCTGAAACTCAACACTTAATCTTCTGTCACAAACCTGGTGCTCTTTCAGGGGCCTTTCCGTCTCACTCAACAGCACCACCCACTGAAGACACCTGTGAACTCTCCTTGACACCCACCTCTCTGTCATCCCTGTATTTAAACCGTCACCATGTCGTGTTGATTTAACCTCCTAAATATCTCTCAAATCTGTTCCCTTTTCTTTACCACCACCCGCAGCACCATCCCAGCCTAAGCCAACAATATTTCTTACCTAAAATAATCTCCTAATTGGCTCCTCTTCAGTTGGTTTTCCATATAGCAGTCAAAAAGAAAATTTTGAAAATTCTATTTCAATTTTGTCCATGCCCCAGTTGAAGCCCTCCCCCCACCCCCGCCAGTGGCTTCCCATTGCTTTTAGGATGAAGACCAGAATATTTAACATAGGTCTCAAGGCTCCGTGTGGTATGGCCCCTGCTCCCCTGCTTTTCTTTCTCCTCTCTGTTCACTTTATTTGCTATAAAAGGCCATATGGCCTTCTTTATTTGCTATGCACCACCTTACCCCTTGCTGTTCCCTCTCCCTGCAAAGCTCTTTCTCCTTTCTTTGCCTTATTAACACTTACTCATGCTTCACATCTCACCCAAGCATCACCTCTTTAAGGAGGCTCTGTCTCAGCTCCCTAAGTCTGGCTCACAGCATGGGGTATTTTACATTTGTGTGATTGCTTGATTAATACTGGCCATCCCCCCTGCCCCTACCCACTGTAACGTGACCTTTAAGAGGGCAGAAGCTGTGTCTGGTTTTGGTCATCGTGGAATCACCTCAGAGTCTGGCATACCCTAGGCATTTGGCACCTATTTATTAACTTAATAACTTGGTAAATCAGGTGTTGAGCTGGAATGTCTCTAGAGTTCATGTCAGCTCCAACCTTCTGGGCTTCCTTTCCAGGTTCTGCCCGTAGGATAGAAGAGTGATAGGGAAAGCAGCCAACTGGGGTGAATTAGCAGCCTCCACGCAGTCAAAGCCATTGGTTAGAATTTGAAGAAGCCTTCTTCCTTCTCCAAAGATCCTGCTAAGAACAATGTGGTATGTGCCAGCACTTGACTGGCCAGACCATTCTCAAGGAATGCTTTTACACAAGTGCCAGAGAACCAAGTGCCAGAAATCTTGGGACAGAATCTTTTGCCAGGAGGTTTCCTGACTTGTGGAGCTGAGCTGAGAGACAGAGATGGCTCTAAATACCACTGATTAATGACCAAGAGTGATGCTGATCCACTCTGGCACTCTGCTGCTTTTTATCAAGTGTTCATCCACCCTGCCCCTTTTAGAAAGACCTCAAGTAACTGCTGTCTCAAAACCTCCTTAGATGGTGGGCTTGGCAGGTGCCTAAATATCTTTTGACCCATACTGAGGTGTTGAGGAAGGAGGGAGAGATAAGTTACTCTTCTAGTTCTTGCATTGTATAATTCTGTTATTTTTAATTCTGAGGATTCCTTTTGCCTTTTAAAGAGTAAACTAGTTACATTTTGACAGCATGGCTTGGATATCACCCAGGGGAAAGAGGTAGGGAATTCCAAGTACATGAGTCATTCTGCCACCAGAGGTAGAGGCAGTTGTTCAAATCCATATCCTGTGGCAAAGGCAAACTCCTTCTCTCAAGGTCAGATGATGTTCTGAGTCCATACTCAATAGGCAGCCTGCCATTTCCAACAAAGCTTCTCCTGAGGCCAGGGAAGGAGGGCTTAGATGAGGGACCTGGACAATTTGGCCCTTAGAAAGAGGTCTTGCTGTGGTCGTGAATTAAGAATCTAACATCCTTTGTGAGGCAGGAAAGAGGAGTGAGTTCATGGCTGGGTTCTGCGTCTGGCTGTTAAGAAAGATGCATCTGTTTGTAAGATGGAATACTATACAACAATTAAAATGGATGACCCAGAGCCTCACTATCAATGTGGAATAATTTTTTTTTAATTTTTTAAATGTTTATTTATTTTTGAGAGATAGAGACAGAGCACGAATGGGGGAATGGCAGAGAGAGAGAGAGAGAAGGAGACACAGAATCCAAAGCAAGCTCCAGGCTCTGAGCTGTCAGCACAGAGCCTGACACGGGGCTCCAACCCACAAACTGTGAGATCATGACCTGAGCTGAAGTTGGATGCTTAACTGACTGAGCCACCCAGGAGCCCAACATATACTAATTTTTAAATCATAATGTTGGGGGCATCTGAGTGGCTAAGTCGGTTAAGCATCCGGCTCCAGCTTAGGTCATGATCTCTTGGTTTGTGAGTTTGAGCCCTGTGTCAGGCTCTGTGCTGATAGTGTGGAACCTGCTTGAGATTCAGTGTCCCCCTCCCTCTCTACCCCTCCCCCACTTGCTCAGTCTTGTGCACGCGCGCTCTCTCTCTCTCTCTCTCAAAAATAAATAACTAAACATTCAAAAAAACCCATAATGTTGGAAGGAAACAGCAAGTTGCAGGATACATAGGGTATGCTACTATTTATAAAATGTTAAAATATGCAAAAATGTTGTAAATCATTTAGTTTAAATGTACATCCCTAATGATTTATAATATGATATAACTTATGTAGGATTTATAATATGTATATATATGTGTGATATGCATGTAATAAAAATACAAAAATACACATAAAAATGATAACATCAAATTTGTGGTTGTCTCGAGGGTAGAGGGAATGAGACTGAGAAGGGGGTGCACAGAGGGCTCCAACTATATCTGAAATGTTTTATACCTTAAGCTGGGTGTTTGTTATATTGTTCTGTATACCTTTTGTGTCTCTGAAATATTCCATGATGATTTTGTAAACTCAGAAAGAAATGTTAGGTTTTAGGAGGCTTGAGTATAAAGTCAAACCATGGACTTGTACATTGATTGGGACAGTCTCTTAGTTACGACCACCCAAGTTACCAATATCCCATGAGCAAAATCATCCCTGTGGCCAGGGACTTTCCTCTCAATTGCAGCCAAAACTATAAATACTCCCACCTCTGCTGCTGCATCACTGCCGGGCCCACCCCCGCTCCTTTTCCCTTCTTCTTTCTGTCACTGCTGGGAAGCCTGTGCCTCTGCTCACAGCGTTCTGGACATCTGCCAACTCCTTTTCCTGCCCGGTACGCTCCAATCCCCCAAGCTGTAGGAACCCCCTCTTCTGACTGCAGAGTGGAGCTGGGAGTAGAGAAGGCAAGCTGTGTTTCTGTTCTCCCAAGTCAGATCTTAGAGTGGATTCTCACTGGGAAATAGCCCTCTATCCAACAGTTGGTTTCCTGATCATCATTAATACCAGAGTCCCACTTCATTAGGGGTGACATGGCTCCCAGGGGCCTGCTTGGGAACCAAAGTCATTCCTAACGAACTAAGGAAAATCTGTTCTGAATTCTAAGACAGATTTTCCTACAAACGTTTGGAACAACACCAAATTTTAAGTTGTCAGTTCCCTATAAAGCCCTAAGGGGCAAAACTGAGTTTTCCTTGGCTAAAGGGGATAAATCCAAGGAAGCAAGGTTGCTGATTGGTGAAGTAAGACAGGGAACTTCAGGGGAACCCCAAAAGAATTTCCTGGGAACAAAATTATATTATGGCTCACCTGCCCAGCTGCCTGAATCCTTTAGAGTGCCCAGTGCTTCTACTGGAAGCCTTTTTCCCTCTGCAGCCCCACATATTAAATATGAACATTATATTAACAGACTCCAGTGAGAAGATCTGACAATTTGCCACACAATGTGAATTCTAATTGCTCGAATAATACCGCACAATGGAATAATTTCCTACCCAGTAAAAATGATTCCTCCTTGCCTGAATGATAATATCCTGCTGAAATATAATGCCGTTCCAGACAGTGACTACATAATGTCTGGAGGCTTTTTTTTTTAATATAACCTTTAAATGCTAAGCATTAGAAATAAGGCAGTAGCAAGTGATAAAACATGTTCCGAGATGAAGAGAAGAATTCGTTAGGTCTGTGTTGGAATCTACTAATTACCCAATGTCCTTGGATAAAATAGTGAGTCAATAAATTTACAATGCACCAGGCAGTCTTTGCTCTGTTCTTTTAGAGAATATCAGTTGTGTGACAAGAATGGTAATGGATTTTTCCACAAAGTTGGCACACAATGTAACACCTATATTTGGACAGGTACACCTGCCATGTTGTTAATTTTAATGCCCCAATTTAATCCTTGTTAGATGCATCACTGGACTCATAAAAGCAGATTTTTTTTTCTTTAGAAAAAATGAAATCGCAAGCCATTTTTTCTCCAGTGATCTTGGTGTATAGAGCTCTAGCTTTGAGTGCTCTCTAGGAATACAGAAGAAAGAGAAGATATGGGCCCTGTTCTCAAGGCATTTAGAACACAGGCAGTTCTTGGAAGTTCAGAGCAGAAAGGAGCCACACATCAGAAAGATGAAAAAAGTGAGGCCTAGAGAGGGGAAGACGACCTTCCCAAGGTTACAGAGCTACATAATGGAATTGTTCTGATGAAAACCAGGTGTCCACAACTGGAGCCTGATAGCTAGCCTCTTCAGCACCAGCCCTTTACAACACCCATGTTGAGACAGGCCCAATGCTGTGCTTAATTTTGAAGTTTCTGGAGGCCAGGCTGTGTTCCTGGGTACATGGCTTCCTACATGGGACTCATGGGAGGCTCCTTTGCTGGGTCCCTCTGACTGCAGCTCTTATAATGGGGACCATACACTGTTTTTCCAACTGCCATCCCGTTTTAGCCCCCTGGTTCTGGGACTGAGGTGAAGGGTAGGGGCAGGGGCACTCTACCCAGACTTTCATTGTTGAATCCACATTCGCTCCAAGAAGTCTTCTTAGGCGAGACTTCAAACTGCTCCAGATTTGACAAATACCACCCCTGTGTCCCTGAAACTCCACTCCTATGTGTATCCACAAGAGAGATGTGTACATATGTTTACTAACAGACGTGCACTCAAACATCCATAGCTATTCATAATAGCCCCAAGTTGGAAATGACTAAAATGCCTATCAGCTGTAGACGGGATAAATAAACTGTGGAATATTTACACAACAGGATGCTATACAGCAGTGAGAATAAACTATCTACAGCTACATGTAACAATATGATGAATCTCATAAATATGATGTGGAGCAAAAGAAGCCAGGCATTCAAGGGTACACACTGTATGATTCCATTTATATGAAGAACAAAAAGAGGCAAAAGTAATCTAGGCTACCAGAGGTCAGGACAGTGATTATCCCTGGGGGGTAGTAGTGACTGAAAAGGTACAAAGGGAAATTAGAGGATGCTGGTAAGCAATGTTCTCATTTCATGGGGATGATCAGTTTGTGAAAACTCATCAATCTGCAAGCCTGTGGTTTTTGCACATTTTAAGGGGTGGGTTGAGTTTTGTTTTGTTCTGAGAGAGACAGAAACAGCACAAGCGGGGGAGGGGCAGAGAGAGAGGAGAGAGAGAGATCCTAAGCAGGCTCCGCACTGCCAGCGCAGAGCCAGATGCAGGGCTCGAACTCACGAAACTGTGAAATCATGACCTGATCCAAAACCAAGAGTCGGACGCTTAACTGACTGAGCCACCCAGGCGCCCCTTTTTGCACATTTTAATGTGTATCATATATTTCAAAAAAGGTTAACAAAAACTCCAGCCAGACTCCCCCACCTCCCCGGCTCCCACTCATGGGAGTGCTGGCTGATTCCAGTGTAGCCACTCTCTCCCACTGCCACAGGCTGTCTTAACTTAGGCTCCAGTCCTGCTTCCCCAACTACGGGGAACATACAGCAACCTCTTTAAGGGGTCCCCCTAGTGCCCTCTCTCATGAGGCTGGAGGTTAGAGGGCATCTCGCCCCTTCCCGGGACTCATCCCAGGGGCAGGGTGAAGGATACGATAGACCTCTCCAAAGAATCCTCCTCACAAATCCTCTTGCCCTCTCCCCTCTTTTGATGCCCTTATAACCAAAATTGTTGAGGGTATTTGAGAGTCATAGAGTTTCTTGTAAAGTCTGCCTCTGTGCACCTGTCCATACTAGTTTTGGAACATAACATCTCTTGTGTTGGTACAAAACAGCATCAGGAAGGCCCCACTTTAATAGCTTGGTACGTAAGTAAGTAAGAAATCCATCTACATGACGACTTATCATATTCACATAGCGCTTGGAGTTTATAAAGAGAATTCAGATCTATTTCCTTAATTTGGTGAAGTGACCTGCCCTGCCTGAAGTCACATAGGTACTGCATGAGGATGCCAGAACCCCAGGCCAGGTATTCTGGCTCCGGATTTATTCTGCAGTAGTTCAGAATTACCAAATATAGGAAACACTGTTGGTTACCTACCCAAACCCATTTCTCCTTCCAGAATCATCTTCCTATGGCCATGTGCTCATTCCCTCCCACTCCCAGACAGTTAGGGTGATTTCATTCCTTTTGTGAGGGATTTAGGCACAGACATATGATCCAGATTTGGCCAATGAAATCTGAGGGGACATCTGCTGAGGAGAATTTGGGGAAGTTTTGCTCACTCTTAGAAAGGAACACAAGGGGCACCTGGGTGGCTCAATCGGTGAAGCGTCTGACTTCGGCTGAGGTCACGATCTCGCGGTGTGTGAGTTCGAGCCCCGCGTCGGGCTCTGTGCTGACGGCTCGGAGCCTGGAGCCTGCTTCGGATTCTCTCTCTCTCTCTCTCTCTCTCTCTCTCTCTCTCTCTGCCTCTCCCCTGCTTGTGCTTGCTCTCTCTCTCTCTGTCTCAAAAATAAGTAAATAAAACTTACCAAAAGAAAAAAAGAACACAAGACAGGAAGCATTCCCCTCCCCCAGTCGCCTTCTTTTGTTCCCTGTCTCAATGCTATTTTGTGAGGGTGCAAATACTTGAAGCTGCTGCAACCGTCTTCTGATCATGAGGCACAAACGTGAAGGTAAAACCCACCATCCCATAAAGAAGAAGTGCTTTGTATATACAATGGAATATTACTCAGCCATAAAAAGAATGAAATCTTGCCATTTGCAACAATGTGGAAGAAACTAGAGAGTATAATGCTAAGCGAAATAAGTCAGTCAGAGAAAGACAAATACCATATGATTCCACTCATGCGTGGAATTTAAGAAACAACAAATGAGCAAAGGAAAAAGAGAGAGAGACAGAGAGAGAGAGAGAGAGAGAGAAGCCAAGAAACAGAGTCTTAGCTATAGAGAACAAACTGATAGTTACCAGAGGGGAGGTGGGTGGGGGAATGGGTGAATTAGGGGACGGGGATTAAGGATGCACTTGTTGTGATGAGCACTGGGTGTTGTATGCGAGTGTTGAATTGCTATGTTGTACACCCAAAACTAATATAACGCTGTATATTAACTTGAATTCAAATAAAAACTTTTTAAAAACCCAGCATCCTAAAGACAGGGCAACAGTAAGAAAAACAAACAAACACCAAATCCTGGATGATATTCTGCCACTAAATTGACAGCTCTGGGACCGCCTCCCTCCAAACATACTATATGAATTAATAAATGCCATTATTTTAAAGCCAGTTTTAGCCACGTATTTTCCCCCTGCAACCAAAACCATTCTAACCGAAAACAGCAACATTTTAGTACCATATTGTCCTTTATAACATTATTAATACTCATTTGTATTAATGAATATTTGGACATAAATGATCCAAATGTGATGATGATGGTGTAGCCACACAGATACCAATCAGAGGAGAGAGAACACAGGGTTCTAGTGTAGTAGGAGACAAATAAGGCACTAGAAATAGAGTGAATAGGTGGCCAAAAAAGGATGGAATCCACTTCGCCAGGTTGGAGACTGAGCTAAAAGAAAGCCATAAGTAGCTAAAGCTAAGCTAAACTACACACAATACATTTCCCCTCATACCAAGCTGATTGTACAGTTTATGGATTAGGCTTCCCCACAGAAGGAGTTGTACTGTTTCAATGTACATCCTCAAACTGGAAAAAAAAAAAAAAAAACTATTAAAGAGCACTGGACAATGTTTCTTATAGTTAGCATTACTGAAATTATCTATTTGGTTCTTTCCATTTTTTTTCTCTTTAATGGGCCAGATAACTGGGGATAAATAGTATTTAAGAGGTTGAGACTTACTGGGTGATAACACCGTACCAGACATCGTGCCAGGGACTCTATAAAATATTTTCTATTTTAATCTTTATGGCAACTGTGGGAGATACTGTCAGTTGCCTGTGTAGTATCCATTTTGTCCTTCTTCCTTGCCCCTCTCACAATGCTTGCACCAGACAGCAGCACCACCCCCCGCCCAGCCCCCGGTAGAAGAGGGGTTACTCAGCATGGCAATAGCCCTCTACAGAGAACTCTCTTCCCAAATCGTCCTTCCTCATGTGGCTCTGGTTTTGTTCAGGGTGACAACATTCCCAAGTAAAACCATGACCTTTCCCGACTTCTTTCGGGGAGCTGGTGATAGAGTCTTAGACAATGAGAAATAGGCAAAATTCCTGCTTGGGGTGCTCAGGAAACTTTTTTTTTTTTTAACATTTTATTATGTTTTTAAAATGTTTATTTTGAGAGAGAGAGAGAGAGAGAGAGAGAGAGAGAGCAAGCATGAGCGGGGAAGGGGCAGAGGGAGAGGGAGAGAGAATCCCAAGCAGCTCTGTTCTGTCAGCCCAGAACCTGATGCGGGGCTTGATCCCACGAACCGTGAGATCATGACCTGAGCCGAAATCAAGAGTTGGATGCTTAACTGACTGAGTCACCCGGGCGCCCCTTTTTTAAACATTTTAAAGGAGCACAAAAATATGTATGCAGCTTGTATTTGCTCCCTGGTGACATTCATAGAGAGGGTATGCACTACGGAGATCTGGGTTTATGAGAAAAATTGGACTGTTTGGAACTCCATTACACAGTTTTCATGGGCATGCATATATGCGGACATATATGCAAATTTTCCAAGTGTTTATGACATGATTTTTAAATCTGACAATAAATAGGTAAGATCAAATTGTACCCACAAGTGACTTAATATTGGTGAACACAGTGCCTTTGCTCTTCTGTACTTACATCACAGAGCCAAGGCGCATGGGGCCAAGCATACTTTGTGAAAGTTACACACATTTCATTTTGTAATGTGGACACTTCACAGTAAGTAAACTGAGAGCAAGAACATTTTGTAAGTAGTGCCAGGGGACTGGTATGCCATTTTAGGTATCCATAAATGTAAATTTAAGCACAGCATGGTCTCATTTTTTTCATACAGTTTCCCCTAGATTTTAGTTTTGTTTTTTGTTTTTTTTTTTTTTTTTTAATTTTTTTTTTTTCCAACGTTTTTTATTTATTTTTGGGACAGAGAGAGACAGAGCATGAACGGGGGAGGGGCAGAGAGAGAGGGAGACACAGAATCGGAAACAGGCTCCAGGCTCCGAGCCATCAGCCCAGAGCCTGACGCGGGGCTCGAACTCACGGACCGCGAGATCGTGACCTGGCTGAAGTCGGACGCTTAACCGACTGCGCCACCCAGGCGCCCCTAGTTTTGTTTTTTTAAAGATTTTTTTAAATATTTTATTTTTAAGTAATCTCTACACCCAACGTGGGGCTCAAACTCATGACCCCAAGATCAAGAGTCACATGCTCTACCAACTGAGCCAGCCAGATGCCCCTAGTTCTTACTTTTTATTTTATCACAAATTGATTTTAAGCATGTTTTAAACACACAATGGCCTGGTTTCCCTTTTTTAAAAACTTCATTTTGGGGCGCCTGGGTGGCGCAGTCGGTTAAGCGTCCGACTTCAGCCAGGTCACGATCTCGCGGTCCGTGAGTTCGAGCCCCGCGTCAGGCTCTGGGCTGATGGCTCGGAGCCTGGAGCCTGTTTCAGATTCTGTGTCTCCCTCTCTCTCTGCCCCTCCCCCGTTCATGCTCTGTCTCTCTCTGTCCCAAAAGTAAATAAAAAAAAAAAAAAAAAAACTTCATTTTGAAAAATGAAAACTTTATTTTTAAAAATTGACACAACATTATGTTAGTTTCAAGTATACAAGGAAAGCCTTTTAATGGAGAGCTAACGGAGCTTGCTTGTCTCTTTGGCCTTTTGCCCCTTGTCCTTTGCCATTCTTCCTGGAGTGTGGATGCAATAATCAGAGGTAAAGCAGACATCTAAGAAGCAGAAAGACAAAAGCCAAGCATGATTGCGCCCAAAACAAGGAGGAGCCTGGTTGCCCATGGTGCTATGGAGACATTATACTAACCCTGGGCTGCCTTCCCCTAAACTTCATTATGAAAGAAAAATATATTCTTGTTGGTTAAACCTCTGTGGTCAATTTCCTATTCTATGCAGTTGAATACACGCTAATTCATATAGTTGTACACTGAAGTCTAACTTTTCAAAATTTATGAAATTTATCATGCACAGAATGGTTGAAATTCATATGTAGGATTTGAATATGATCAAATCTACCTCCTCCTGGAACCCACTTCATTCTGTTCCCCCCTCCCCCACCCAGAGGAGCCGACCATTCTGATTTGTGGCAATATTTTTTCCTGGTTCATTGCCATCCCTTTAAAAAATGAGTCTTTTGTTCTTATTTTTAAAAAAGCAATGAGTTTCCTTTCCCATATTCTATTATGACAATAAATAAGATGTTTAAAAAAGCAAAACCCTACAGGGACAAAGAGATTGGGAGAGAAAACAACAAAATCTCAGATGCAAGAAAGCAGATGGACAAGTCATTGTTGATCCAACAGATCACAAGAGGCTAACTCCCAAGTTTCTCATGGGGGTTAGGGAGACCAAGAAGCAAGATAATTTCTGGTGTGAAACTCCAGAAGGGCTCAGGATTTGGAGGCAACCCATACCTCTGGAAGTGGGGTGTAAGTGGGGCTGGAAAACAAGAGGTTTCATTGAAAGTAGGTGTAATGGTCAGGATCTGGTCAGGAGCCAGAAAAACCCTACCAATTATTTGAACAGAAAGAATTTAATATAAAGAATTGTTAATTAGACATAAAGTTGGACTCTAAGGCATCATGGAGACAGTAACTACAGGAAGCAGCTACCATTCCCAGGCTGCAGGGGGTGGGGGAAGGATGGAATTATTAGAACCTACAAGCTTGGAGGAGGAGCCCATGGGGCTGGGACCCAGACCCCTGAGGAACGATTCCTGTTCAGCCAGTGCTGGTGTCTCTGGTGCAGGGGGCACCATGAAGCTGGTTCTGAGTGTCAGAAAAACTGCAAACTGACTTAAACTTTTGCTGCAGGAAGGAACCCCTGCTGGAGCGAAGAAGCATTGCTGGGAGGCTGCTAATAGCAGTAGGAAGAGAAGAAGCAATGTGATCCTTCTTTCCCCAACCTTCCGGGTTCCCTCTATTGCCCTCCGTGGGTAGAGTCTAACAAGGGATAGCTGGCCGAATTACTATGGTTTGAAGAGTCTCAACACCAGTGATGCAAAGCTGAGTACGGAAAGGTTGGGTTTAGAGTTGAGAGACAATGACATAATAACAGGCAATGTTGGTAGTAGAAGCAAAGTTAAACCCAGATCTCTATCCTCAGCAAAGCAACTGCTGCTCCCCCCAACTCTAGCTGAATACTAAGGTGTATTCTCTGGAGAGTAGAGGGTCTCTGGACTGGGGGACATTAAGCACTGTTGAGGGTGGGATCCTGTATTGAAAATAGGGATTAAACAAAGGCTTACTGAACCTCTGGACCTCAGCCCTCTTCTCCCAAATGACCTTCACTAAAAGTTAGATATATATTCTCCAGACGGGATTGGAAGCTTCTCTGAGAATTTGACAGCCCAAGACAAAAGACATAAATATCCTGGTATCAGTATAAGGGTCTAGCTAGATGATAGTGAAATTTATAATCAATGGCCCCCACCAAGCTCTCTTCCAATCAGGCTTTTCAGTTATAATCTTATTTTTTAAAGGATTTTCTTTCTTTCTTTTAAATATTTATTTATTTTTGAGAGAGAGAGTGGGAGGGGCAGAGAGAGAGGGAGACAGAAGATCCAAGCAGGCTCCGTGCTGTCAGCACAGAGCCCAGTGCGGGGCTTAAACTCATGAACCGCGAGATCATGACCTGAGCCAAAGTTGGACACTTAACCGACTGAGCCACTCAGGCGCCCCTCAGTTATAATCTTAAATGTGAGCAAGATATCCTGGGACTACCACACATCTTGGGAAACTCTCTAAGGTACAAGACAGAGGCCAAACATTGAGGGGGAGAAAGAACCTGGAGGAAACAGAGACTATGCTGAGAGATATCATTTTTGATATTTAATATTTTCTGAAAAATAAGATACTACAACCAAATAAAAAGGAAACCAATCTAAAGGAAACATTTAGAGAATAGGAAAGAACTCTTGGTAATTAAAAATAAGGTAGCAGAAATGAAAAACTCAATAGGAGGACTGGAAGCTAAAGTTGAGGAAATCTCCTAGCATGTGAAGCAAAAAGACAAAGAGATGGAAAATAGGAGATAAAAGATAATAAGAGCACCGCGTCGGTCAAGAAGGTAAACATGTGAATGAGTTCCAGAATAAGAACACATGGAAAATGGAAAGGCAGAAATCATTGAAGAAATAATTCAAGAAAATTTCTCCGACTTGAAGGATATCAGTTTCCAGACTGAAAGGGCTCACTGTGTGTCAAGCACAAAGGCTAAGTAAAAAACACAACTATATCAAGGCACATGGTCATGAAATTTTAGAATACAAGGGACAAAGAAAAGATCCTATAAGCTGCAGGAAAAAATTTGCTAAACCACGCTGGAGCCGACCTCAGGAATCTTTGTTGGAGCCTCAATGTGCTGCCCAAGTACTCTGGCAATAATCATAGGCAACTAAAATAAATAGCTATCATTTATCAAGCACTTTACACATGCAATCTCTCTTAATTTTATAAAGATCCAACAAATCAGATGATCCTATCCCAGTTTTACAGATGGGGAAATTGGAGCTCTAGAAGGTATGTGATTTGGATAAGTTTAACACAACTATTAAGAGTTAATAACAGGGGCGCCTGGGTGGCACAGTCGGTTAAGCGTCCGACTTCAGCCAGGTCACGATCTCGCGGTCCGTGAGTTCGAGCCCCGCGTCGGGCTCTGGGCTGATGGCTCGGAGCCTGGAGCCTGTTTCCGATTCTGTGTCTCCCTCTCTCTCTCTGCCCCTCCCCCGTTCATGCTCTGTTTCTCTCTGCCCCAAAAATAAATAAAAAACGTTGAAGAGTTAATAACAGGGGCACTTGGGTGGTTCAGTCAGTCGAGCATCTGACTTCAGCTCAGGTCATCATCTCGAGGTTCATGAGTTTGAGCCCTGCATCAGGCTCACTGCTGTCAGCGCAGAACCTGCTTCGGATCCTCTGTTCCCCACCCCACCCCACCACCACCACCACATCTGCCCCTCCCCTGCTCACGCTCTCTCACAAAAATAAACATTTTTTAAAAAGAGTTAATAACAATAATAGCTTAACATATATTAAATGCTTACTATGTGCCAGACTCCATGCTGTAAATTGGTGGCCTATCAGCAGCCACATCCTTTACCTGCTAACAGAATCCCAACTTTGTTCAGATATCTGTTCCTCAGGAAAAGGGACCACATCTCCAGCATGATGGTCCAAGCCAATCAAGATGATCTTATTCCCCTTTGTTGGTGATTGAATTAAAGGCAGTTTTCTGAGCCAGCTCTGGCCAAAGATATGGGAAGGGAAGTCAGTGAGAAATTTCTGTGAAATGTTTTTTCATTTTAAGAAAGACACAAAAGAGGGGCACCTGGGTGGGTCAGTCATTTAACCATCTGACTTCAGCTCAGGTCATGATCTCGCAGTCCGTGGGTTTGAGCCCCGTGTCAGGCTCTGTGCTGACAGCTCAGAGCCTGAAGCCTGTTTCGGATTCTGTGTCTCCCTCTCTCTCTGCCCCTCCCCCACTCACTCTCTCTCTCTCCCTCTCCACCCCCCTTTCTCAAAAATAAGGAAACATTTTTTTTAAAAAACACATAAAAGAAAAAGATGACTCTCTTCTGCTACTGTGTATTGTAGTGTTTGGATATGATGCCTGAACCTATGGCAGCCACCTTATGACCATGAGAGGAGACAGCCTAGGAAGGCCTCCAAGCTGAGGCTGGAAGAACATAAAGATGGAAAGAATGTAGGCCATTGATGAGCTAACCAATCATGAAACTTCTCTCCTTTTGGACTTCTTGTTACATGAGATAATAAATTTTTCTTATTATTTCAGGAAAAAAAATTAGTTACATAGGGTCATGTGCCAGAATGGGTCTGAACTTCTCAACAGCAGCACTTGGCACCTAGAAGGCAATGGAATGAGCAATGCCTTCAGAATGCCAAAGAAAATGATTTCTGACCTACAATTCTATACCTGAAAAACAATCAGTGAATGTGAGGGTAAAGATATTTTCAGATATGCAAAGTCTCAATAAATTACTTCCCATGCACCCCATTCTCAGAAGCTACTGGAGCTGCTCCATAAAAACAATGGATAGAACCAAGAAAGAGAGGGGTGACTGGGTGTCTCAGTCAGTTGAGCGTCCAACTCTAGATTTTGGCTCAGATCATGATCTCACCTTTATGGGGTTGAGCCCTACATTGGGCTCTGTGCTAAGCATGGAGCTTGCTTACAATTCTCTCTCTCTCCCTCTGCCTATCTCCCCCACTGATGCTTTCTCTCTTTCTGTCTCTCTCTCAAAGAAAGAAAGAAAGAAAGAAAGAAAGAAAGAAAGAAAGAAAAGAAGAAGAACCAAGAAAGAGAAACCTATGGGAACCAAGAATGTAACAAGAGAGAGAGGGACAGGATTATCAAAGATGATAGTAAAAGGAAACTTCAAGGCAGCAGCTGAGCCCCAGGAGTAAAAAGCAACCAATATAGAGTGGAGTAGATCAGATCTATCCAGGAAAGAGTTCTTCAAGAAGATGAAATTGATGGAGTACTTGATGAATTTCAGCATATTGAAAGGAGATTTAGACAATGAGGGAAGATTGGGGAATGAATTCATTATAAGTGGATAGGGAACAACACAAGTGAGAAAAACAGACAGCTATTAATTACAGGAAAATGAAAAAGTTGAGCAAGCAGAGAAAAGTAATCAATGGGCTGGGGCACCTGGGTGGCTCAGTCACTTGAGTGTCCAACTCTTGATTTCAGGTCATGTCCCAGGGTCATGGGATCGAGCCCCATGTCGGGCTCTGTGCTGAGCATGGAGCCTGCTTAAGATTCTCTCTCTCTCAAAGACAGATACCATGTGTTTTCACTCTTATGTGGATCCTGAGAAACTTAACAGAAACCCATGGGGGAGGGGAAGGAAAAAAAAAAAAAAAGAGGTTAGAGTGGGAGAGAGCCAAAGCATAAGAGACTCTTAAAAACTGAGAACAGGGTGCCTGGGTGGCTCAGTCGGTTAAGCGTCCGACTTTGGCCCAGGTCATGATCTCACGGTTCGTGAGTTCGAGCCCCGCATCAGGCTCTGTGCTGACAGCTTGGAGCCTGCTTCCGATTCTGTCTCCCTCTCTCTCTCTGCACCTCCCCAGCTCGTGCTCACACTCTGTCTCTGTCAAAAATAAATAAACTTAAAAAAATTTAAAAAAAAAAACTGAGAACAAACTGAGGGTTGATGGGGGGTGGGAGGGAGGGGAGGGTGGGTGATGGGTATTGAGGAGGGCACCTTTTGGGATGAGCACTGGGTGTTGTATGGAAACCAATTTGACAATAAATTTCATATATTGAAAAAAAAAATTTTTTAAATAAAGTATCCTTTTCCAAAAAAAAAAAAAGATTCTCTCTCTCTTTCTCTTTCCCTGTGCCCCTCCCCCACTTGTGCTCATGTGCACCTTCATGCACTCTCTCTCTCAAAAAAAAAAAAAAAGAAGTAATTGTGGAGTACTACATAGCTTAGCCAGGAATTACATTTACATAATCATAATAATATAAAGAATGAATATTGGTTTAGCCCAATGATGATATATCTCTATTGGGAAGCTTGGGAAATGGAAAGTGTGGCTATATGTGGTGACCAAGGAGGGGGAATCCATGCAAGAGCAAAAAACCTTCATTTTTCAAATTGAGACATAGGTAGATAATGCCTATACCACACAAAGCAAGAGTTATCATTATAAGTGTGTTATTTAGTGATGTGAAGGGAAATACCAAAAGAAACAGCTAAAAAGGAAGCAAATGGTTGCCTTTGGGGAATGGAAAATGGAGGTGATGGGGTGTGGAATACTGTTCTTTTTTTTCATTATTAGCCTTGTAGAACTGATTGATTGTCTAGGAGTTTGGATAACTCTAGTAAAAATTAAAAATATATTTAAGACATAAAAACCAAACAAATGTTTTTCATAAAAAGAGCCAACCACTAACTCCAAGGCAAATACAAGTTATTTAAGAAAATAAAAAAACACTAAATGTGCTCAGCCGTGAATACTAGTTACATAATTTGCCTTCCAGATTCATCCAACCTTCTCTACCTGCCCTGTGCCCTGGAAGCAGACCTCTATGGACTCCACCAACAGGCCCCCATGCCCTCTGGCTTCCAGGTGAGTTCTTCCCCTGGGAAGCTTCAGCAGGAGATCAGAGGGAGGAAGGAGATTGAGTCGAGGGTATGTGGTTCCCTGTCTGTCTTCCTAGCATGATTGTCTCATGCTAGGGCTGGCCGCATGCCCTCAAAATGTTTACATTTGCTATCAGGTGGCTCTCTCTATACACTTCTAGATCTCCAGGTCCTTTGCGCCTAGGTGTGGTAACGGAGCCCCTACAGTTCTAGCAGCCCTATTCCTGTGGTTTTCCTGTACCCTGCCCACACTTTTACAAATGGTCCCTTATTAAATTCTTCCCCAATTACCCTATTCGAGTGTGCCATCTATTTCTTGCTGGGACCCTAACTGATACATACAACCATGATAATATAAATAATGAATGTTGACTTAATCAGAAACTCGTGATATGTTGGGAGGTAAGGAGGGGAAATATGTGAATATTTGAAGAAGGTACACGAAAGGGAGCTAAGTCCTCCTTTTCCATAAGAAGAAAATAGATATATAATATATATAGATATACAAAAATATAAATATGTATAATATATATAAAATATATATAATATAAATATATATAAAGAATATATTGTTACTTAGAAATATGGAAGTAAGTCCCAGAGGAAATAACAAAACGGAGTCGAGGAAATGAAGATACTTCTGATTTGTAATTTGACTACCTAAGGAACAGATTCTAAAACTGTGTTTTTTGGGCTGTGGTTCAAGACTCATTAGTAGGTCTTTGAAATTGATTTGGTATCAGTCAATTATCTTATTAGAAGAGAGTAGAAATTACCAACGTGTATCACAAGTAGTGAGAGTAAATATTATTTTGTTAAATGGCTTGGTTTTATATTCCCGTGCATGCGTGTGTGTGTATATTCCTGTGTGTGTGTGTGTGCACGTGCGCAATATCAAATGTATTTCTTATTGTGGTTTGAGCTCAGAAAAGCTTGAAAGTCACTATTCTAAAAGATGGATTGGTGGCTGAAGACAGGGCAGAGAAGTAAATATCTTAACCAAGTGGAGTTAAAGGGTCATGTTATTCCCTGTGGATGCAGTCACATTTCAAATGGCTGACAGGAATAATAATTCACTGCCTTTGTGTGAGGCCCTGCCAGGTTAACAGTCCCACATGTAGCTCTTATTATATTCGCCCTGTGCATTATAATGTTCTTGGCTCAGCAGCTAATAAAGAAATAAATCCAGAACCTCTCTGGTGGGATGATATATTGCTTTATCATGGAAGCCACTACCGACAAAAAAGATATATAATTGTTCAGGATGGGGGAGGGGCACCATAATAAGGTTAAGAAGCAAGAATAAAAATTACAATACAGTAGGAAATAGGATGGACACCCGACTTGTTTCCAATGAACCAATACTTAAACTACAAGCCAGGTGATTCCGGGCTTAAGCTAACAGAATTCCTAGAATGTAAAACCAAAAACACCATCTCATAGGCATGAGGTCCAGACTGGTGAAATAAATTGAAAAAGTGTGCTATTTTCAAATTTGCATGAAGATACCATTTTATCATATACAGTTGGAACTCTATATAGTTCTGGAATTCCAACTATATTTATTCTATGAATTATGTAGTTATATGACTACACTGAAAGGAAGGTGAGGAACTAAACCACAGTTTTCCCACCAACTTGCATAAAGTGAATGACAGGTGCCAGTGAAAAACCAATAATTCCCATGAAGCCTTCAGAATTCTAAACACAAATGACAAGTGCAACAGTTTTTAATCATGAGAATAAACCCTTAAAGTATATTTTTGATTGTAACAACTAGTCGTGAAAGGATCATCAATTAAAAGTTGGCCCTTGGGAAGGGAAGGAAAAATAAGATAAAAATAGAGAGGGAGGCAAACCATCAGAGACTCTTAAATACAGAGAACGGACTGAGGGTTGCTGGAGGGCAGATGGGTGGGGGATGGGTTCAATGGGTGATAGGCATTAAGGAGGGCGCTCTTCCGGATGAGCACTGGGTATCCTATGTAAGAGACGCATCACTGGGTTCTACTCCTGAAGCCTGTAGAGTTATTTAACTTGAATTTAAATTAAAAAAAAAAAAAAAAGAAGTTGGCCCTTACACAATGGGATATTCAGGTCTTGTGACAGTGTGAGGGTGAAAGGGAGTCTGAGGGGTTGTCCCCAGAGCTCTGGTCTCAGGAAAATGTTGCCACTCTTCTTGAGAATTCAGAAGCAGCAAGGAAGTTGTGCTCACCAATGTCATCACATCCTTTTTCTTCAGAGGGCAATATGAACAGAAAGGGTTGACTGACGTGAAGGCTGCTTCTCTGCCTCTCGTGCTCTCACATCCATTGGTGCTGCACCATGCCTGTATGCTCACCTCCCAGCCAGGCACCACAAAGAGCCAAGAGAAGGAGGAGATGGGGCTCCAGTCTCAAGGAGTTTTCAGTCTTGTTAGGTATCACTGAAACAACCAGACCATGATGTCAGGCGGCATCTGATAAGGACATTAATTGTGTGTATTAAGAAATAAGTTCAGGGGCGCCTCAGTGGCTCTGTGGGTTAAGTGTCTGACTCTTGATTTCGACTCAGATCACGATCGCACGGTTCGTGAGATTGAGCCCCGTGTCAGGCTCTGCAATGGCAGTGCAGAGCCTGCTTGGGATTCTCTGTCTCCCTCTCTCTCTGCCCCTCCCCTGCTCACTCTCTAAGTCTTTCTCTGTCAAAATAAAGAAATAAACATTTTAAACAGAGAGAGAGAGAGAGAGAAATCAGCTAGAAAGATCTGTGTCCCTGGCACCATTGTGTAACATGTTTGGGGCAGTCCTGCCACCTTTGAGGGGCTGTGGAATAGGGTGAGGCTCTCATTCCTACACCGCATTGGGACAGGCCTCACCAAATGAACACAAGGGCCTACGTGCACTTTTGTACTCATTGCCAAATCCCACCAGCCTTAAGAGCTGATGTGTTCAGGATCTCAAAATCCCAAATTCCTGCCTGTCTTGAGCTACCACTTACCTCCTGATAAGCTATGGAAGGCTGGGTTACGAGAAGTAGGGATCAGGAAAACCAAGTCTCACAGTCCCCACCAGGCCTATCTTGTGTCTGAAGCACCCACACAGTGATGGTGGGAATACACAACCACAAGGCAGACGCATCAGGCAGGTTCTTTGTCGCAAACAACATCCATCCTGATAGGTTAAACAAAAAGGAATATATTGAGGGGTAGTAAGAGGGGGCTCACAGAATCACTAGGGTGGTGAGAGAATCAGGCCTGTAAGCCTGAACTGTGCTGTCAGACTGCTCCCACTGCTGGGCGAGAGCTCTGTAGCTTACAGGGCTGGTGCTGGGCATGGGATGCTCCCCCTAGGATCTCTGCCACCACTGCCCTGGAGGCTGGAAGTCTCTTCTTCAGGCTCTGCTGCCCTCACTAGAATGGATTCTGTGCCATCCCTCCGCCTTCACTGTCTTCCAAAGCAAACGCTCATGGGAGCATCATTGCATACCCACACCATAGCTGCAAGTATATCTGAGAAACTAAGTGTTTGCCTTCTGCCTTGGGAGGCAGGATGTACAAAATCATCCTAACACAGGGAGGGTGGGCAGAGGCACCAGGCAGCCAAACAGCATGGAAAAAGTGTTCGTTTGTTAAATGAGCCTGAGGCAGGACGTCACACATTGTTCCTAGGTCCATGTTGTTGACCTCTCTACACACCACCTCAGTGACATTTGAAATCAGGCATTTCCCATCCGTTGGGACCCAGTGACTCTCTTCTTGATCTTCCAAGGTCATAGGATGGTTGTGTGGGTGGGATAACCCAAGGCAGCAGCGATGGCAGCAGGCAGCAGGAGCTAAAAAGGGACACGTGGCTTAGGAAGTGCCCCCCGACACACGCACCACACCAGTGATGTTCTGTGCTGACGTCAGTCACTGAGGAAAATCCTGGATCACGGTTCAGATGCTTATTTTCCTGATAAAACCACACACTAAAACAGGACTTCGGTTTCTTCTTCAAAGCTGGAACATAAGGTCTCAGCGAGGATCATCGGCTGTATTAGTTTCCTGTGGCTGTTGTAACAAATGACCACAGACTTGATGGCTTAAAACAACACACATTTATTCTCTCACGGTTTTGGTCTGAAATCAGCATTAGTGGGCCAAAGTCAAGATGTGGGCAGGGCCATGCTCTCTCCAGAGGCTCTAGGGGAAGAATCCTTTCCTGTCTCCTCCAGCGTCTGTGGCTGCTGGCGTTTCTTCCTTGGCTTGTGGCCACATCACTACAATTTCTACCTCTGTTTTCACATTACCTTCTGTGTGTGTAGAATCTCCCTCTGCCCCTCCCTCTTATAAGGATAAATGCAATTGCATTTAGGGCCCACCTACCTAATTTAGGACAGTCTCTTCATCTCAAGATCCTTAACTTAATCACAGCTGTAAAGACCCTTTTTCAAAATAAGGTAACATTCACGAGTTCTGGGGATTAGGACCTGATATCTTTGGAGAAGATTATCCAGGTTACTATAGTGGTAGTTGAGAGCTGTAGAAGATAGGACTAGAAGAATCAGGCAAGACAGGGGTTAATAAATTAAGTGCACTATTCTTAGGAATGTAAATTAGTGCAGCCACTATGGAAAACAGTATAAAGGTTTCTCAAAAAATTAAAAATAGAGCTACCTTGGGGCGCCTGGGTGGCTCAATCAGTTGGGCATCCAACTTTTGATTTCAGCTTGGGTCATGATCTCAAGTTCATGAGATCAAGCCCCGTGTTGGACTCTGCGCTGATAGCACAGAGCCTGCTTGGGATTATCTCTCTCCCTCTCTCTCTGCCCCTACCCTGCTTGTGCTCACTCTCTCTAAATATTAATAAATAAATACGAAAAAAAATAGAACTACCTTATGATCCAGCAATTCCACTTCTGGGTATTTATCCAAAGAAAATGAAAACACTAATTTGAAAAGATATATGCCTATATGTGTATTGCAGCATCATTTACAATAGCCAAGATATGGAAGCAACCTAAGTGTCCACCATAGATAAATGGATTAAGAAGATGTGGACACACACATGCACACACACACACACACACACACACACACACACACACACACCGAATATTACTCAGCCATGAAAAAGGATGAGATCTTGCCATTTGCAATAGCATGGGTGGACCTAGAGGGTCCATAATATGCTAACGAAATAAGGCAGACAGAGAAAGACAAATACCATATGATTTCACTCATATGGGAATCTAAAAAACAAAACAAACAAGGAAACAAACAAATAAAAAAACAGAGACTCGTAAATACAGAGAACAAACTGGTGGTTGTTAGAGGGGAGAGAGGTAGGGGGTTGGAAAATAAATGCAGGGGACTAAAAGGTACAAACTTCTGGTTATAAAATAAATAAGTCATGGAGATGAAAAGTACAGCATAGGCAATGTAATCAAGATTGTAACAGTTTTGTATGGTAACAGATGACAACTAGACTTGCTGTAATGTATATAATTGTCAAACCATCATGTTATACATCTGAACCTAATATTGTATGCCAACTGTACTTCGATTAATTTTTTTAAAGAAGCTAAAAAATTATTATGTTGTCAGCTCCTTTCCTAAATCCCCTCAGCCAACCTTTAGCATCCTCAGAGTTTGGCAAAACCAAATGAACCCTGCCTGTAGACTTAGTTCTTTAGTGTGATTAATCCCTTTGACATGAAGTTGGCTTCAAAGGCAGCACAAGTAAAACCGTTTGGAAAGTAAAACAAAGGTCGTTCAGAACATCATCTCTTAAGAAGTATAGACACAAACCAAGGTTCGGTGTCTCATATTTGTTCAGTACTGACTTTAGACAACTGATTTTTGCTGGCTCAGCTATGGCTAACTACAAGCTAGCACCAAGGGTTTGTCTAGGATGCTGGGATGGAGTCTGCCATCCCCAGTGGTGTGACCTTGGGCAAGCTCTTCAGCTCTCTGTGCCTATTTTTCTCATCTCTAAAATAGGGATAATAATAATAATACCTCATAGAGTTGTTATAAGCTTGAAATGAGCTAGTGTATATAAAGAATATGTTGCATACAGTAAGCATTGAACAAATGTTAGCCTTTGTTGCTTTTGTAATGGTTGTTATTACAGTTTCCATGCTATTTTATCTAATTTTTTAATGAAAATATAGTATCTGGGGCACCTCGGTGGCTCAGTTGGTTAAGCGTCTGACTCTTGATCTCGGCTCAGATCATGATCTCATGGTTTCATGAGTTCGAGCCCCACCTGGGCTCTGTGCTGACAGTGCAGAGCCTGCTTGAGATTCTCCCTCTCTTTCTGCCCCTCCCAATTCACACACACTCTCTCTCTGTCTCTCTCAAAATAAACATTATATATATAATATATATATATATATATATATATATATATATATATATATAGTATCTATGAGCCAAACCATATAAAAGGGGATTTTAAAACTGTATGAAATGAGTTTACCAGGGCATATCTACAAAAGCAGAGATTTAAACATTAAAGTTTATTGAACTGAATGAAAGGAAAATAAAAGCCCAAAGTTATGGCCTCAAATATATTAAGTGATATTTTTTGTGTGTCATAATGTCTCAAATACAATGGCAAGAATTCTTCTCCATATGAAAGGCTTTTACAGACCTCAATATGTAGAGTCTATCTCCTGGGCTAAAAATACCTTCTTTCATAATTTTTTCAACATACGCATTTTCATGCAGGACAGTAGGAACAGCTTTATTAGCAACATTTATCAGTTAAATAGGAAGCTGTCCCAAATATCGTGGACTGCACATTTTACCCTAATCAAGTGGAATCTACAAGCAGATATTTAACTTATATTTCTGTTTGTATATTCCCAAGAGTTTTTATTTGTTTAATAGAGCCCACAATGTGGCTGGTAATTGGAAATGTTGACTGAACCAGGTTGCCTTGTACAAAATGGAAGACTTATGAAATTTTATCCTAACTGTGAGTCACAAAAGCCCTTTTAAACAAATTAATGGCCACTGATGGAAATAATCAGGGACTATGAACAAAATCTCAATCATTTCATTATTTTTCTCCCCTATTCTTATCCTACTGTAGTGTTATTGTTTTAAAAATTCAGTACAAGACTTTATATTTAACATTATTTTTGTTGATTGCTGGTATATTCTGACACATTTAAAAAATTGCAACATAGCAAAAATTTCATTAAACTGTGATTAGCATGATCAATACAAAACATAGAACATATCAGTAGGATTTCTACTCTCCAGTGTTTACAACAGCAGCTTAGTAAGTTGAGAGACTGTGCATGGAGACACTATTTTAATATATTTTTGTCTTTGTTGTGGTCTCTTAAAACATGATTTATAAAATATTATTTTCTAGTGAGCTCAGATTTGTGAATGGAAGGAGTTAGGATCCCGCTAAAATCAGGTAACAGATGTATCTAATTTTAACTACAGAGGATTTAGAAAAGCAAAGTTGGGCTCTTTTCAAGCTAATATTTCCGGGTAGACATTTGGAGGGTTTGTTTTTTCCCTTTAAATTAAAAGAGGAAAAAAGGCTTTGATGCCTGGTAGAGTAAGAAATCTCTGGGTGGTGTTTATTATCTTGGAAGAGTTTTGCCTTTTAAAAGATTTAATGTGAGTTTAAATACACATTCTTGTCAAGCCTGGAGAGTTGGTGACTGGCAACAATTACATATTAGTGATTGTTTTTCAGTTGCATTTATATGTTTATATTCTTCTAAATGTTAGTTCTCAGATATTCTATGTTCTTTTTTTTATATCTTAGTTTGGATTCTCCAGAAGCTGGGTGTGGGGCAAGGGTTTAAGAGCAAATAGTTTGTTTGGGAGATAAAGGAAAACATTGGTAGGGGAGTTAGTCCATGAAGGGAGGTCATAAAATGGTGGATTATCCAGCAAGAAACAACTCTGGACCTCTGGGGCCTAATCCCATTGTAGAACTCTGGGAAAAGGTATAGAACATGACCCTCAGAGTCTTCTGACATTGGGAGTGAGGGAGCCGAGGTATTTATACACTAACAAGCCATAGCCTTTGGTTGAGGGTTGCTCAAGAGATTGTCAAAATCCTTGGCACTTTGGCACTTCCAGGCTGCCATAATGTGGACCAAACCCTTGGCAGATTCAGGTAGTTGGAGTACAAGGAAGTGGGGGCCTGAGGGTGTAGGGTAGAGCACCAAGAGCATCTTGTACACAGAGCATCTCTGTGGTGAATGAATTGTTGCATATAAAGAATTTATTCATATTTAGTTAGTTTTTAAAGTTCATTTATTATTTTGAGAGAGACAAAGTGAAAGTGGGAAAGGGGCAGAGAATGAGGGAGAGAGAGAGAATCCCAAGCAGGCTCTGCACCACCAGTGCAGAGCCCTGTGTGGGGCTTGAACTCACGAACCCATGAGATCATGACCTGAGCCATAGTCGGACGCTTAACTGACTGAGCCACCCAGGCACCCTGTTGCATATAAAGAATTTAGAATAATGCCTATCAGAGAGTAAGGATTCAAGGTTAGTTCAGTTGTTTTGATAACATTTACTTTCTTTTTTTTTTTCCTTTTAATATGTCATGAAGCATCCTTTCTTGTTGTTTGAGGACTTCTCTTTCTCTGCATTTTATTTTTATTTTTGGCTTAGACAACAGAAATTTATTTTCTCATAGTTGTCAGAGGCTGGAAGTCTGAGATCAAGGTGTTGATAGGGTTGATTCCGTCTGTGGACCAAGACAGAAAGGATTTCTTCTAAGCCTCTCTCCTTGACTTGTATGTGGCCATCTTGTCCTGTGTCTGTTCATATCATCTTGCCTGTGTACACATCTGTTGTCTAAATTTCTTTTTATTTTTTATAAAGACACCGGTCATATTGCATTTGCACCCACCCTAATGAACTCATTTTAATTTAATTATTTCTTTAAAGAGTCTATCTCCAGGGGCACCTGGGTGACTCAGTTGGTTAAGCATCTGACTTCGGCTCAGGTCATGATCTTATGGTTCGTGGGTTTGGCCCCATGTCAGGCTCTGTGGTGACAGCTTGGAGCCTGGAGCTACTTCAGATTCTGTGTCTCCCTCTCTGCTCCTCCCCCCACTTTAACTCTGTCTCTCTCTCAAAAATAAATAAGCAGTTTTAAAAAAAAGAGTCTATCTCCAAATAAGGTTACATTTTGAGATACTAGGGGTTAGGGCTTCAACACATGAATTTGAGGGGGACACATATATATATACATATATATATATGTATATATATATATGTATATATATATAACTTTATTATATATTGTTATATATATGTATATATATATAACTTTATTATATATTGTTATATATATATAACAATATTGTGTGTGTGTGTATATGTATATATATATAACTTTACTTCCTAAGAGTTATTGTTCATATATGAATGACTTGATCCAATATTATTATATATGTGTATATATATATATATATATATATATGCACAATAACTCTTAGAAAGTAAAGTTACAGATCCGTGTTTAAAAAAAGAAAAAATGTTCTTACCACCCAATTATCTGCTTAGGGTCCCCTGATCACAATAGTGGTGACCTGTGCATAAGAATTGGGGTTCCCTCCAGAGTCATTGGCCTCCTCACAACCCTTGAAGTGATCCCCTCACCTTAGGCCAGATGAAGTTTGTGGTCAGGGCTCCTAGCCCTACCCATGTACAAAGGAAAGACCCAGGGATGAATACAGTTCCACTTAGATGGTGGGATTATGGATGACATTTGCTGTCTTTATCACTTACTCAGATATTTATTGAATATCAGGTACTGGCAATGCCCTGGCCAGGTCAGTGGGAACAAAACAGGGTCCCTTCTTGTCATAACAGATGTTATAGCCAAGGAGACGAGCAATGTGCTCATCATGGCAACAGCAATGCAGCCTGGTCCAGGGTTACTTGCTATCCCAGGCTTGGTGTAGAGCCCAGTCAACAGTACAGATTTGCTCTTCCCCCATGGGGATTATCTCTGCCCATCAGTGGTATTCCTGTGACCTGAACCAGAGCATACTGTGGAGACTGTCTGCTCTTCCCAGATGCCTTTGGATCTCTTACCCTGTCTGTGAGCCCATCTGCAGCATTTGCTACTGGAGCCACTTTTCCCAGATACAGGTGCAGAGGGCCAGAAGGGCCCAGGACTTTACTCCTGCCCCCTACCCCCACTCCCCCATAGGCCTAGCCACGGTGGGATGAATGATGGTACAGGGGTATAATAGTCCAGAGGAGGGATAAGCTTGAAGGAGTATTTACAGTCGATTCTCTAATTCATAGATCCCATATTTGCAAATTTTCTGATGCACTAAAATTTATTTGTAACCCCCAAGTCCACATGTATGGTAGTTCCACATTCATTCATGGACATGCACAGAATGAGGCAACACTCTGCCTCTTTTTTCAACTTTCATACTGTAAACAAGTGTTCTTCTCACAGTCTATTTAGTACTATGTTTTTCTCACTTTTGTGATTTTGTTGGTGATTTTGCTGCTTAAAATGACCCCTGTAGGGGTGCTTGGGTGGCTCAGTTGGTTAAGCATCCAACTTCAGCTCGGATCATGATCTCATGGTTTGTGAGTTCAAGCCCCACATCGGGCTCTGTGCTGAAGCTCAGAGCCTGGAGCCTGCTTCTGATTCTGTGCCTCCCTCTATCTCTGTCCCTTCTCTGCTTGCACTCTCTCTCTCTCTCAAAATTAAATAAACATTTAAAAAATGACCCCTAAGCATAGTGCTAAAGTGCGGTCTACTCTTTCTAAGCACAAAAAGGCTGTGATGTGCCTTATGGAGAAAAGATGAGTGTTACAGAAGCTTTGTTCAGGCATGAACTACAGTGCCATGAGTTCAATGTTAATGAATCAATTAATGATTGATGGCATACATTAAACAAGGTCTTTAAACACATAAAACAAGGTTGTGCGTTGAACAGTTGCCAACATGTGACCAGAGACTTACAGGAACCTAAACCTCGTATTTCACTTGGGAACAATGATTCAGTGTTCGCTAACTCAGTGTTCATGGTGACTTTATAGAGAGAATGAGAATCCACTGTACATTTCAGACTCCCCTGTGTGTTTAGGCTGAGGCTGGTTTCTCCCCATTATCTCTTTAGCATCTCCCACTCCTTTGCCAGTTTCTCTTGGGAGCACTTTTAATAAATGACTTGCACAAGAATTGACATCTCAGGGTCTACTTCTGGGGAACAAGACCTGACACAGAAGGGCAGCACACTTATCCCTTTGCTCCTAGTGCAGTTCCTTAGCCCCTGGGAAGACTGGTTTCCACGTCTCCCCAGACACCAGCTCTGTGTAATGCCATGTAATGGGAAGGCATCATGGTCAAGCCACAAAATAAGGGCTTGTTATATGTCCATCTAGTCTAAAGTGTCATGCAAAGCCACTTTGCCTGAAAACATCCACCCCTGCAGCACAACAACCAGGAATGTCTTTTTACCCCTCCCTCTGTTCAGCTCCTTTTTCCTGCTGACTCTTATTCAATGGTTTTCTCCATTTTAGCTCCATGGTGGGTTAGATACCACTTCTCTGGATCCTGCTAATGCCTTATGTATATCCTTGTGCATATGCATTGTCCTTGTCTCAACTGTGCCATAATTATTTATTTGGGTCTGCCTCCTTTAATAGATTGTGTGAACCTTGACAGTAGGGACCATACAGTATTAATCTATGCACCTCCAGTGTGGCTGGCCCAGAGTACAGACAGAAGGAAGCAAGAGAAGGAGGGAGGAAGAAAGAGAAGGGACTGTAATGGTTTCCATCTACCTAGAAGCAGGCACAAATACGGGATAAAACATACAAGAAATTTATTAATGAAAACACCCGTGAGAGAAAATGCATGCAGGAGATAGAAGAGACATGGGGGGAGGGGGCCTGGGTGGCTCAATCAGTTAAGCATCTGACTCTTGGTTTCGTCTCAGGTCATGATCTCACAGTTTGTGGGATCGAGCCTTGCGTTGGGCTCTGCGCCGACAGCATGGATCCTGCTTGGGATTTTCTCTCTCCCTCTGTCTCTCTCTGCCCCTTCCCCACTCGTGTTCTCCCTCTCAAAATAAATAAATAAGCATTAAAAAAAGAAAAGAAAAGACTGGGTAGCCTAGCATTCCTCACTGCAGGCCTGACCAGTGAAGGAGAAAGGAGAAAAGAAGGAAGTTCAGGTAGAAGCATCTTAGACTGCAGTTCAATCTGAGGAGGGTTTGACAATGCCAAAGGGGAGTCCTTGAGCCAAAGTACCTGTCAGAGGGGTTCCCATGTCTCTCAGGAACAGGCGTGCCTTAGTCACTCGCTGGGAGCAGCCGGTGGGAAGCGTGGCCTGTGGGAAGCATGGCCTCTGTACCAACGTGGTGACAGACTTCAGAGGCTGCAGCCAATGCCCATGGTCGGTTACACTTCCGCGGTCGGAGAGAGATCTGAGAGGTGAATTCTCATGAGGAAGGTGAGGAGAGAGGACATACTCAATCTGAATCTCCAGGGAAGGGTCCTGGGAATTTTATTTTTAAAAGGCCTCTGATGATTCTAAAGTGTAACCATGCAGCAGAAATAACCACAGCCCATCCTGAGGGCTAATCTTACAAACCCAGACTGAAAATGCACCAACAAACCTTTATAGCTGGTCATCACAGGCCTGCATTCTAGTCCCACACTTGTGATTTACTTCATGGCTTTTTTGTACAGTTCTCTAATCTCCCTCTACAGTGCTCACATTAGGAAATGAATTCAAAAGAGATCCTCAAAGAGAAAACTCATCAGACCCCCAAACTCAATCCTTCCATCTGAGTGATAAAACTGTGCTTACTTGACTAGGAGAAATGCCACTAACTTCCATCAAAGCATAATTTGTACCCCTATTGTTCTAGGCATTTCTGTATGTATGTTGGCACAGTTCCCAGCTGGCCTTTCAGGATCACCCAGGATGCTGGATGACAGTTTCGGAGACCAGTTAGAGCAAAGAAGATTTAATTCACTTAGTGCACAGTAAGAATCCACAGATGCAGACGTTTTGATCGTACCAGTTCTTGCAAGTTCCAGAGCTCTCCAGGGAGGCCACGGTTTCTTGACATTTGTATTTCCAGTCTTGTTCAATCCCTGACATGCAGTAGATACTTAAAAATTTTTTTGCTGGTATCTGAGAACTTAGGGCCCCTAACCCAATACAATGTTGCCTTCCAGGATGTAGGATATATATACAGTATATTGTAACAATATATATAACATATGTACTAATAATATATATCACCTAAAATTTACCATCTTAAGCATTTGTAAGTGTATTGTTGTGCAAACTCCAGAACTGTTTTCACCTGCAAATCTGAAACCCTGTAGCCATTAAGCATTTATTCACCATGACTCCCTCCCCCCAGCCCCTGGCAACCATTCCATTTAACGTCTCTATAAATTTGACTAATCTAGATGCCTTGCATAGGTGGAATCATGCAGTATTTGTCTGTATGTATATAAATACATATGTATCAGATACATACACACACAGAGGTGGTTTATTTTAAGAAATTGGTCACCCAGCTGTGGGGGCTGGCAAGTTTAGAATCTGCTACCAGGCTGGAAATTCAGGTAAGAGTTGATGTTGCAATCTTGAGTCCAAATTCCACAGGGCAGGCCAGGCAGGGTTTCTATGTTGCAGTTGCAAGAATTTCCCCTTCTTCAGAGGAAGTCTTTTCTCTTAAAGCCTTCAACTCATTGAATGAGGCCCACCCAGATTGTGGAGGGTAATCTGTTTCACTCAGTGTCTACTGACTTAAATATTAATCACATCTAAAAAAGTATCTTCACAGTAACATCTAGACTAGTTTGATTGAACAACAAGATACCATAGCCTAGCCAAATTGACCCATCAAATTAACCATCACAGCATATAAAAAGATTATAGGGATTTTTTTATTCACTTTTCACCCAAGTGGAATCATAATTTTCTGTGCAACTTGCTTATTATCTTACAATAATATATCATATCATTATTAATAAAATAATAATATCTCATACTTATCAGATCAATCATTGTAGATCTTATTACTTTAAAAAGTTGCATAATATTCAACCATCTGTCCTTTTGAGGGGATCGTTTCCAGTTATGACCACTGCAAAAAACATCTTTACACATGCATACTTATATATTGGTACATTTATTTCTGGAGGCTATAATCCCAAAATTGTGTGGCTGTGCCAAAGAATAGGCGCATCTTTGATTTTAATAGATCCTACTAAATTACTTTCATAATATGCTATACCAATTCTCCCTCTAGCCAGTAATTAAAGCAAGTACACATTTCCATACATCATTGTCAAAATTAGTTCTAAATTTGGCCTGACGGGTGAAAAATGGTATCCTGTTATTATTGTGTGTGTGTGTGCTTAAAATCTCTAATTGTGATAGGGGTGCCCGGGTGCTCAGTCGGTTAAGTGTCCGACTCTTGATGTTGTCTCAGGTCATGGTCTCCCAGTTCCGTTCATGAGATCGAGCCCCATGTCAGGCTGTGCTGACAGCATGAAGCCTACTTCAGATACTCTCTCTCCCTCTCTCTCTCTCTGCCCCTTCCCCACTTGCACTTGCTCAAAATAAATGAAATAAACTTTCTAAAAAATGTGACTGTGGTAAAATATATATATATTGTAACAATATATACAACATATCTAATAATAATAATATATATCACATAAAATTTACCATCTTAAGCATTTGTAAGTGTATTGTTGTGCAGTCAAACTCCAGAACTGTTTTCACCCGCAAATCTGAAACCCTGTAGCCATTAAACATTTATTCACCATGACTCCCTCCCCCCAGCCCCTGGCAACCGTTTCATTTTCTGTCTCTATGAACTTGACGAATCTAGATGCCTTGTGCAGGTGGAATCATGCAGTATTTGCCTTTTTTTGTGACTGGCTTATTTCACTTCAACATAATGTCTTGAAGATTCATCCATATTGTAGAATGGCTCAGAATTCCCCTCCTTTTTAAGGCTGAATAATATTCCGTTGCATTTATCTACGACACTTCATTCGTCTGTCTATGGACACTTGGGTTGCTTTCATCTTTTAGCTATTTTGAAGAATGATGCCATGAACATAGGTGTGCAGCTATCTCTTTGAAACCCTGCTTTCAGTTCTTTTGGGTATATCCCCAGAAGTGAAATGCTGGATCGTAGGGTAGTTCTATGTTTAACTTTTTGAGGAACTTTGATACTGTTTTCCACGGTGGCTGCACTAATTTACATTCCCACCAGCAGTGCAGGAGAGTTCTGAATCTTCCACATCCTCACCAACACTTGTTCTTTTCTGTTCCTTTGGTAGTAGCCACTGTCCTCCTCCAGCTTTAACTTTTACTTTTATATATAAACATATATATTTACTTAGATATTTATAATTATGTATTTATATATTTACACTTTCTTTTCTATGAATTTCCTCTTAGTAATTTATTTTTATTTTTTTTAACTTATTATTATTATTTTTTTTTTTGAGAGAGAGAGACAGAGACAGAGTGCAAGCTGGGGAGGGGCAGAGAAAGAGGGAGACACAGAATCCGAAGCAAGCTCCAGGCTCTGAGCTGTCACACAGAGCCCAACGCAGGGCTCGAACCCACAAATGGTGAGATCATGACCTGAGCTGAAGTTGGACGTTTAACTGCCTGAGCCACCCAGGCGCCGCTCCTCTTTGTAGTTTATAATCTTCACCTTTTTTTCCGTTGGGTTGTTTGTCTTTTTTTTTTTCTTATTTTTTTTAATGTTTATTTTTGAGAGGGGGGAGGGGAGGTGCAGAAAAAGGGAGACACAGAATCCAGAGCAGGCTCCAGGCTCTGAGCTGTCAGCACAGAGCCCGACACGGGGCTCCAACTCACGAACCGTGAAATCATGACCTGAGCCAAAGTCAGACACTTAACCGACCGAGCGACCCAGGCGCCCCTGTTTGTCTTTTTTTGATCAACATATAGAAGCCCTAAAATGTATGTATTCTGGAAGCCCTGTGTTGGGTTGAAATCTGAAATTGCCATTCTTTCTTTCTTTCTCTCTTTCTTTCTTTTTTTTTTTTTTGGCCATAAACAGTTGATGAGCAATTTCATGTAGTTTAAACTGAATATTATGTATATGAATCCTGAATCCTTTGTCTGCAATTTGTTGCAATGATTTTCTCATAGCTTTTATCCTTTGACTTTGTATGGTGTCTTCTACCCCTGGAAAATTTTAATTGTGTCTTTTATCAAATTTGTTTCATTTCCTTTAGGTCTTCTGAGTTTCTTGTATTATTTAAGGTCTCCCTACCTGAATATCATATAAATATCCTCCTAAATTTACTCCTAGAATGTTTTTATTATTTTACCTTTGCATCTTTAATCCATCTGTAATTAAAGAAATAGGGGGCCTAACTTCATATTTTCCCTGTAAGAAGCAATTATTCTACCACTTATTAAATAATCCATCAGTGAATTGAAGTGCCACCTTTATTATACACTGTATTAAGTTCCCATAAAATCTATGTCTTTCTTCTCTATTCCATTGCATTGATCTATTTGTCTATTCCTGTGCCAATTCTCTACTCTTTTGATTGCACTTGCTTTATAGCAAGTTTTAATATCCATTAGGGCAAGACACCAGTGGGGTATTACTGGTCTTGTTTCTCAAAGTTTTATTAGCAGTGATCACAGAATTGCTGAGCTATTGTTCTTCACAGAAATATACAGACACCCCTCATTAACAGTTAAATCACTTACACATCTTAATATTTCTCTCAGCTCATGAAGCTAGTTGGGTTCAAGTTCCCCTTGGGAGGTCCGTACCCAGAGCTTCAGCAATTAGCTGGGAGGATGGAGCGGAGATGGAGGAAGAAGCAAGTCTCTTCAGAAGCCCTCAGTGTAGACCTAAGATCACTCATAATTGTCCCCCACTGTCCTCAGGATGGACCTGTCAGGTAGATGGGGTAGTAAAGGAAGGCGGCAGAGCGGCAGAAACAAATTACCTGCTTCAGACTCTCAGTTAGGAATGGCCTTCTTCTTAACAAATATTTAAATGATCCCAAAATAGGGGCGCCTGGATGGCTCAGTCGGTTAAGCGTCCGACTCTTGATTTCTGCTCAGGTCATGATCTCGCGTTTCTGAGTTCAAGCCCCGCATCAGACTCTGTGCTGATGGTGCAGAGCCTGCTTGGAATTCTGTCTTCTCTCTCTGCCTCTCCCCTGCTTGCTCGCTCTCTCTCTCTCTCTCTCTCTCTTGCAAAATAAATTTTTAAAAAATTAAAAAAAAATAAAACTTTAAACGACCCTCAAATATAAATAACTCCTCTACTTGTCATTCCACAGTATCGCTTATTAAATGAAACATGTGGAAGCTCCCACATGGCGATGGGATCTCAGCAAGCGATGAAGGCACGCTGAAAGCCAGGTAGGTTTGTGCCGACTAGCCGGCATCCCCAAGTGCCTACTTCTGCAGGATGCCAGACCACCATGGAAATAAATCAAACCACCGTGCCAGGTCTCAGGTCTCCAACTTAACTCAGGTCTCCACACAAATTCCTGACATAACTAAGGAAACGTACCCAGTCCCACTCCCCCTGAAGTGAGGCCTACCCTGGGCAGAAATCTAAAAATCTTGGTGGCCTCGCCCTAGTTCTAGCTGTCATTTCTGTGCCACGTGTCTGCATCTTGTTCCATGCTTCTATTATCCGTATCACTCAAAGTCACTGGTCATAATTAGCCTCCAATGTTTTTTGAAATCGTGTTATAAAATTGTAAATGTAATCCATGAACTTGGTTTTTATAGTAAATATGTACAAAGTACATATAGTAAATAGTAAAAATGTACAAAGGGCATAAAAATGGAAATACAGAGGGGCGCCTGGGTGGCTTGGTGAGTTTAAACATCCGACTCTTGGTCTTGCCTCAAGTCATGGTCTCATGGTTCTTGAGCTCAAGCCCCGCTTCGGGCTCCTGGCACTGACAGCGCGGCAGAGGCTGCTTGGGATTCTCTCTCTGTCTCTCTCTTTCTCTCTCTCTCAAAATAAATAAACTTTACAAAATGTAAATATATAGAGAAAACGGATTTAGAAAGTCTCTCGTCAAGGCACTTCAGTCAGATGAAGCATCTGACTCCTAATCTCGGCTTGGGTCATGATCTCACAGTTCATAAGATTGAGCCCCGTGTCGGGCTCTGCAGTGACAGCGTGGAGCCTGCTTGGGATTCTCTCTCTCCCTGTCTCTCTGCCCCTCTCCTGCTTGCTCACATGTGTTCTCTTTCTCTCTCAAAATAAATAAACTTAAAAAAAACCAAAGTCTGTCATTCTTTCTCGTGCCCCCCAGCCCCTCCAATCTCCCCTTACCTTTTTTCATTTGTTACTTGCATGGAGAGAAACTTCCTGCAAATGAACCAAGAATCCAGTCTTCTTAGATTTCTCCTTATAAATGAGTGCCCTGATTTATTAAATTGCAAATTGGTTAAATTTCATAGAGAGGAAAAGCATTCTACTTCAGCAGATCCCACATTGCAGGCTAGGGATAAAGAAGGACTGAGCTGGCTAGAGGAAAGAGAGCTGAGGTCAGACGGGTATGGGGTGTGGAGAGAGCTCAAGTGAGGACACCAGGGAGGCTGACAGGCTAAATGAAGTCCTCACAAATGTGGGGGAAGTGCGTCCTGACTTCTGGCAGCCATGGGGAACCTGAGGGAATCAGGAGGGTATGACCCTGTGCACTGGCCACCAGTAGCGGGAGGAGTGGAGGGTCTAGCAGCCCATTGCAGAGGCAGCTAGTTGTTCGGGACACGAGGGACAAGAAACAGGGCTGGCCGGATGGGTGCAGGAAGCTAGTGAGGCTGGGGCCTGGAGCAGGTTACTTCCTTACTTGACAACACTGCCTTGTGTGGACGCTGGAGGAAAAACAGGGAGAAGACTCAAGAGCCCCAGGCAGACTAGGACAATTCAGGCTGCCCCACTCCTCAGGGAAGAAGACGGACACGACCCCCCAACTTTCACCCCTACTCTCAGGAGTACTGGTGGAAACCACCTTGGACAAAACTGCAGCAGACTATTTCCGAAGTCAGACGGTGTGTCAGATGGCTTCCTTTTGCCCTTCCAGATCCACTCCACCCTTTTCCACCTACTCTGTGCCCCTGCAAGCCGAAGTCCATGGACTCCACCAATGGGCTCCTACGTCCTCTGTCTTCCAGTTGCCTTTGGCCACCACTGAGAGATGGGAGGCTGGGAGGAGAGAGATCAGGGTATTTGTTTCCCTCGAATGCCTTCTTTCTGGGTCCCTGAGGGCTACCTGGTTTCATCCCTGAGCCAAAAGCCATCACTCCTGTCAAGAGGCCCTCTTCACAGAATTCTCTTGTGAGGTTCCAGTAACTGCTCCCTCCTTCTGCTCCTTCTGTCCTGTGGTTTCCCTACACCCTGATATGCCTTTGTAAATAGTCTATTAAACTCGTCTCAATTTACCCAATCTGAGGGTGCCATCTGTTTCCTGCCTGGGCCTGGAATGATGCAGATGGCTTGTCTGACAGGGCCTATTGAGGGAGAGTCCAAGGACTCCTTATTGCTCCAGGCAGAGGTGGGGCAGCCTGCAGGTAGCTGGAGGTTACTATAGACACCTGGAATGAAGCCAGGAACTTGAACTCTTCGGAGGCACGGACGGTGTCTTAGTGTCTTTGCAGCCCCAATATTAGGGCAGGGCCTGTCCTTTAGTAGGGGACCCTCTAAAAACAGGTTTCCTCCGTTCCTTCAGTTCAGGAATACTTTTCTGTGTCGGAAGGGTCCCCTTCTCAAATGATGATGTCCCTAAGAGGTTGCACTTTGAATGATTTTCTGCTAAGATCAAAACAATCAGTGAATCCTTGAGCAGAAATTAGATGCCAACACTCATAGGAGAACAGGCCCCAGGAAGGGGCTGAGCGAATGAGAATCTGGAAAAGCACTGGAGGAAGAATATGCCCTAATAGGGAGAAACGGAGGGCTCCACAGGCCTCCTCTCCCATTCTGCAACTTTGTTCAAGGCCCAAATTCTGGGCCAGGGGGAGGTGCTGATCCAGCTTAAGAAAAGAAGAGAAGCAAGAGCTCTCACCACTGTGCAGGGGGCTTTCCATCTCTTACCAGGTGGCAGGTTTAGGCCACTTACCTGCACGCTTTGCAACATAGAAATATTCTAATCGTTGCTAGAAGATAATGTATATGTGGCCTTTTATCATTTGTTTGAAAGCCAGTGTACAACATGATCACAGCTGTCGATATGGTATGTCTTGATAAAGATTGGAATACGCATGAAAATATTAAGGTTATAGAATCATTTTCCCTTTTTTGGCTTTATTGAATTATAGCTGATGTACAAAAATTTCATACATTTAGCATATACATCATGATGGTGTTGAATATATGCATATACCATAGTACCATCACCGTAACCAATACTAAACATATCCACCACCTTCAAAAATTTCCCTGTGTTCTTTTGTGATGTTTTCTGGTTTGGGTGGTTTTTTCTGGTGAGAATACTTAACAGGAGATCTATCCTCTTAACAAATTTAATTTTAGGTGCTATGTTGTTACAGTAGTTTTCTAGAACTTACTCATCTTGCATTTGGCATAGTTTTTTATCCGAAAATGGTTAAGCTCATAAAATTATTCTTATAATAAATAAAAATGGACGAAAAACCACAAAGCAAGTATTTATATGAAATTAGACCAAGCATTTTCTTTTTCGCCTCCTTTTCCTCATCTATATGATGAGATAACTTTTCTATAGTCCATTCCAAATTTTACAGAATGTGATTCTGAATGTGATTACAGAATGTTAAAATGAGTCATAAAAATATGGATATAGGAAGAGAGAGTGAGATTTTGGTTATTTTAACATTTCCATAAAAATCAAGAAATAGGTAGCATTGGTTTTGTCCTCATTGGGACTATGGTAACTGAAGTTCTGTTTGTCTAGCATGGTTTCCCATTTCTTTCTCTGGGTCACTTTGAAGATCCTTTCCTCAATTCCACATGATCCTGGTGGGCAGGTCAATCATGGTGCCCTGTTTCCTCCTTGACAGGCATTTGGTGGTCACATGGCCAAAGCAGAGCCAATCAGAAGCTTCTCTAAAATTGATATATGGCCCGGGCAGTAAAGAAGGTCTCTTTCTCCTGAAGCTTTTCAGTCTTTCTGCCTATTATCTGGGTGACATTAGACAAATTATTTAACTTCTCTGAGACTCAATTTTCTCACATTAAATGAGGATAGTAATATAATCTACCTCATAAGAATATGTGAGGAACAGATGATATAAGGTTATAAACTTTAAAGTATATTATAATATCAATTATTTTTTAATGAATTTGTTATTATTAAACATAAGGAAAATTATATGATAAACTAACCCATGATAAGATATTAGTCAATGTCATCATATGGCATTAAGTCTTTCAAGGTTATTTCCTTTTTTTTTTATTTTAGACAGAGAGAGAGAGAGAGAGTGTGTGTGTGTGTGTGTGTGAGTGGGGGAGAGGGGCAGAGGGAGAGAGAGACAGAGAGAGAGAGAGAGAGAGAGAATCTCAAGCAGGCTCTATATCCAGCACAGAGCCCAACGAGGGGCTCAATACCACGACCCTGGCATCATGACTCAAGCCGAAATCAAGAGCTGGACTCTCAACTGACTGCGCCACCCAGACACCACCCCCCCCCCCTTTTTTTTTTAAAGGAATCCATTATATAAAGTACAAAAACAAGCTGCAGCAGTCTATACTGTCAGAAGTTAGGATAGTGGTTCACTTCGCAGCTGAGGCTAGTGCTCAGAGGGGGCATGAAGGGGCTTCTGAGGGGGGGTTGACTGTATTCTGTTTCTTGACCTGCGTTCTATTTACATGGTATATTGTTAGTGAAAATTCGTTGGCCCATATGCTTAAGATATGTGCTCTTTTCTGTATGTATGTTATAGTTCAATAACAAGTTTTAAGAACTTGAGGACTTCTGGGGCGCCTGGGTGGCTCAGTCAGTTAAGTGGCCGACTTCGGCTCAGGTCACGATCTCGCGGTCCGTGAGTTCGAGCCCCGCGTCGGGCTCTGTGCTGACAGCTCAGAGCCTGGAGCCCGCTTCAGATTCTGTGTCTCCCTCTCTCTCTGCCCCTCCCCTGTTCATGCTCTGTCTCTCTCGGTCTCCAAAATAAATAAACGTTAAAAAAAAATTAAAAAAAAAAAAAAAAAAGAACTTGAGGACTTCTATTTTCAAGAAGATGGAATAGACATACTTTTCTTAACTCTGCCCATAAGTACAACTGAAAACTCTGGACATTATATATGAAACAAACGTAAGAAGACCCAAAATGGAGAGAAGAGGGAGGACCTGCTAAGGACCTCAGTACTCCAGGAACAACATGGTAGTGAATTCTCTGGATTTTCTTTTTGACTCATATATCCCAGATTTGTAGCTCTAGAAGCTGACATCCCGAAATGCAAACAAGTGCAGAAAAAAAAAAAAAAAGCCCAACAAAAGCTGCTCTTTCTAAGCCAAAAGATTGAGAAAGAGCAGCATAGGAAGAGAAAACTTTTCAACAGCAACTGCTCTACTCCAGCTAAACCCACACAGAAAGCTATAGCCCCACTCCCACTCATAACTAGCAAAGGCCAAGTGGGAAACCTAGAATTCCACCCTTGCCAGGGTAGAACAAGGTACCTCAACCTACCCATTAGGATGGCATCAGAAAACGCAACCTGTGGAGCCAGCTCTTTCTTTCCTGCTGGGTGGTAATGAGGAACCTGAACTTCCACCCTGCATCCTTTCTGCTGAAGCAGCATCAGAAGAACCCTAGTGGAGACTCAGGACACTGACCATTGCTCAGTGATACTGAGGCCACCCTCTCCTTGGGGTGTCAGTGGAGACCTAGTGCGGAGCCTAAACTGCCACCCACTCAGCAGTAATAAGGAGCCCCCTCCAACAGATACTCCTCCCCACTTCCTCTCCCAGTCCAACAGAGACCGAGAGGACTTCTATGCTGACCTGGTAGTAATGGGGATCCCTTCTTCTCCTGTTGGAGTTGTATTAAAAAAAAAAAAAAAACAGGGGCTCCTGGGTGGCACAGTCGGTTGAGCATCCGACTTTGGCTCAGGTCATGATCTCGTGGTCTGTGAGTTCGAGCCCCGGGTCGGGCTCTGTGCTGACAGCTCGGAGCCTGGAGCCTACTTCAGATTCTGCGTCTCCCTCTCTCTCTGCCCCTACCCTGCTAATGCTCTGTCTCTCTCTCTCTGTCAAAAATAAATAAATATTAAAAAATTTTTTTTAAAACAGCTAAAACAGGTTTAGATAAGATATAGAGTCATAACATAATACCCCAAACACCCAGGTTTTAATCAAAAATCACTTATGATACTAGGAATGAGGAAGATCCCAAGCTAAATAAGAAAAGATGCCAAAACTGAGATGAAACACATATTAAAATTTTCTGACAAAGTTTTTAAGGCAACCATCATAAAAATAATAATGAGCAATCACAAATACACTTGACACAAATGAAAAAAAAAAAGTCTCAGTAAAGAAATAGAAGACATAAAGAAAAACCAAATGGAAATTTCAGACTGAAAGACGAAATAACCAAAATTTAAAAACTCAATGGATAGGCTCAACTGCAGAATAGAAGAGACAAAAGAAAGAATCAGTGAACTGGAAGGTAGAGCAACAGAAATTACCCGGTCTGAACAACAGAAAATAGACTGAATAAACAAACAGAACCTCAGGGATACGTAAAGAACTCTCAAAACTCAGTACTTAAAAAACAAAATAAAGCAATAATCCACTTAGTAAATGGATTAAAAACATGAAGAGACATTTTACTGAAGAGGATATACAGATGGCAGATAAGCACACACAAAAAAATTAACCTTTAGGGAAATGCAAACTCATCAGAATAGCTGAAATTTAAAAATAGTGACATCATCACATGCTGGCAGAGATGCAGAGAAACTAGATCACTCATATCTTGCTTAGAGGAGGGTGTGTAAAATGATACAGCCGCCATAGAAAACAATTTGGCAGTTTCCTGAAAAACTAAATATATACTTACCATATGACCTACCACTTGTACTTCTGGGCATTTATATGAGTGAAATGAAAACCTATGTTCGTACAAAAACCTGTACATAAATGTTTATAGCAGCTTCATTCGTAATTGCCCCACACTGGAACAATCCAGATGTCCTTCAGAAGATGAATAAACTGTGATACATCCATACCATGAAATAACACTCAATAGTAAAAAGGAATATGGTATTGACACGCACAACAACCTGGATGGATCACCAGGGAATGGTGGTGAGTGAATCAAGCTAATTTCAAAAGCCTACCTGTCTGACTACCTTTATATAGCTTTCTTGACAAAATCATAGAAATGGAAAACAGATTAGTGGTTGCCAGGGATCAAGGAGGAGTGGGATGGGAAGGAAATAGGTGAGGCCATAAAAGGGCAACATGAGGGATCCTTGTGATGATGCAGCTGTTCTATACCTTGGCTGTGTCAGTGTCAGTATTTGGTTGTGATATTGTACTATAGTTTTGTAAGATGTGAGCATTGCGGGAAAGTGAGTAAAGGATACCAGGAATCTCTGTATTATTTTCTTACAACTGTGTTTAACTTTATAATGATCTCAAAATAAAATGTTTACTTTTTTTAAATGAAGTAAAAGGGACCCCTAAAAAGCAGAAAGCCTATAGGACTGAGAGAAAAAACATCTCATAGTATGATTTCAGGCATGGTGTCAAGTCAGTAGAAGAGGGAGGTAGATGCACCTTTTGCCACCTTCGCTATTTTTAATGTTTATTTTATTTATTTATTTTGAGAGAGAGAGAGAGAGAGAGAGAGAGAGAGAGAGAGTGTGTGTGTGTGTGTGTGTGTGTGTGTGCGAGCAGGGGAGGAGCAAAGAGAGAGGGAGAGAGAGAATCCCAAGCAGGCTCAGCTCTGTCAGCGCAGAGCCCGTCATGGGGCTCGATCCCAGAAACTGTGAGATCATGACCTGAGCTGAAATCAAGAGTCGGATCCTTAACTGACTGAGCCACCCAGGTGCCCCTTGCCACCTTCACTAAAGTCACTCCTTGCACCTAAGAGAGAGAGATATTACTACAGACATACCTCAGAGATATTGCGGGTTTGGTTGCAGACCACTGTAATAAATCACAGTATCACAATAAATATCACAATAAAGTGAGTCAAATGAAGTTTTTGGTTTCCCAGCGCATATAAAAGTTTTGTTGACACTATACTGTAGTCTATTAAGTATGCAATAATAGCATTGTCTAAAAAAACAATGTACATACATTAATTGAAAACTACTTTATGGCTGGGGCCCCTGGGTGTCTCAGTCGGTTAAGTGTCCAACTCTTGTTTCAGTTCAGGTCATGATCTCACAGTTTGTGAGTTCAAGCCCAGCATCGGGCTTCACACTGATAGTGTGGAGCCTGCATGGGATTCATTCTCTGCCTCTCTGTCTCTGTCTCTGTCTCTGTCTCTCTCAAAAATAATTAAACCTTTTTAAAAAATAAAAAAAAATAAGAAGCAACTCCTCATCCATTAACGTTTTATCATGAGATCGCAGCAATTCAGTCTCCTCTTCAGGCTTCACTTCTAATTCCAGTTCTCTTGCTGTTTCCACCACATCTGCAGTTACTTCCTCCATTGAAGTCTTGAACCCCTCCACTATCCATGAGGGTTGGAATCCACTTCTTCCAAACTCCTGGTAGTGTTGATATTTTGGCCTCTTCCCACGGCTCGCGTGTTGTTAATGGCACGTAGAATGGTAAATCCTTTCCAGAAGATGTGCAGTTTACTTTCCCCAGACCCATCAGCGGAATCACTATCAGTGGCGGCTGTGGTCTTATGAAATGCATATCTTAAGTGATAAGACTTGAAAGTTAAAATGACTCCTTGATCCATGAGCTGACCTATGGATGCTGTGTTAGCAGGCATGAAAACAACATTAATTTCACTGTCCATCTCCATCTGAGCTTTTGGGTGACCAGATGCATTGTCAATGAGAAGTAATATTTTGAAAAGCATCTTTTTTTCCTGAACACTAGGTCTCGACAGTGGGCTTAGAAAATTTGTAAAGCAAGTTGTAAACAGATGTGCTATCATCCAGGCTTTGTTGCTCCATTTAGAGAGCATAGGCAGAGTAGATTTAACATAATTCCTAATGGCCATAGGATTTTCAGAATAGTACATGAGCATTGGCTTCAATTTAAAGTCACCAGCTGCATTTGAAGCTTTGAAGCCAGGTATCGACTTCTCTCTGCCTCTGAAAGTCCTAGATGTCATCTTCTTCCAATAGAAGGCTATTTCACCTACACTGAAGATCTGTTGCTTAGTGTAGCCATCTTCATTAACTACCTTAGCTAGATCTTCTGGGTAAGTTGCTGCAGCTTTTACATCAGCATTTGCTGCTTCGCCGTGCACTTTTATGTTATAGAGAAGGCTTCTTTCCTTAAACTTCATGAACCAACCTCTGCAGCAAACCTCTGGAAACAAAATTTGCCAGCTTTTCTTCTGCAGCGTCCTCACCTCTCTAAGCCTTCATAGAATTTTGCAGAGTTAGGGCTTTGCTCTGGATTAGGCTTTGGTTTAAGGGAATGTTATGGCTGGTTTGATCTTCTGTCCAGACCACTAAAACTTACTCCTTATCAGCAATGACGTTGTTTTGCTTTCTTATCATTCATGTGTTCACTGGAGTTGCACTTCCAGTTTCTTTCAAGAACTTTTCCTTTGCATTCACAGCATGGCTAACTTGTTTGCCACCACAAGAGGCCTAGTTTTCAGCCTATCTCACCTTTTGATATACTGTCCTCGCTAAGTTTAACCATTTCTAGCCCTTAGTTAAGTTTTTTAGTGATTTTTTTAAAACTTTTTTTTTTTTTTTTTTAAGTAAGCTCTACACCCAACGCAAGGCTTGAACTCACGACCCTAAGATCAGGAGGTGCATGATCCACTGACTGAGCCAACCAGGAGCCCCTAGCCTTTGATTTAAAGTGACAGATGTTGGGGGCGTCTGGGTGGTTCAGTTGGTTGAGCGTCCAACTTCGGCTCAGGTCATGATATCACGGTTCATGAGTTCGAGCTCTGCACCGGGCTCACTGCTGTCAACGTGGAGCCCACTTTGGATCCTCCGTCCCCCTCTCGCTTTGCCCCCCGCTCAAAACCAAAGTAAAAAAAAGTAAGAGATGTGGGACTTAAATATTTAGAGGCCCCTTGTAGCATTATTAATTGGCCTAATTTCATTATTGTTGTGTACGTATATGTTTATGGTGCCCCCAAACAATTACAATAGTAACATCAAAGATCACTGACCACAGATCACCATAACAAATGTTATAATAATGAAAAACTTTGAAATACTGCAAGAATTACCAAAATGTGATACAGAGACACAAAGTGAGCAAATGTTATTGGGAAAATGGTGCTAATACACTTTCTTCATGCAGGGTTGCCACAAACATTCAATTTGTAAAAAACAAACAAACAAACAAACAAACAAAAAACCTCAGTATCTGTGAGGCACAATAAAGCAGGGTATGTCTGTATTTACATTCAGATGATTGAAGGGCAAGTCTTCATGTATTATGAAGAAGGTAATTTATAAATTACCCTTTGTAAGATTTGCAGTCATCAATAAAGGCAAGACAAGAATCTGTGTCTGCTATTCTTAGCCCCAGACATAAAAGACTTAAAAATCTTAGTTGGTGCTCTATGTGTTTAAGTAATTTAACTATAGTGATTTACATATAAAAGATTAACAGTTTGAATCTGCACCATAGATGAATTGGCAGCTGAAAACACATCAGTGCTATCTAGGTAAATTTTCAAAATATCAAAATTTTCTGAGAGAAACTACCCATGGGCTCCTGATGACTCATAAAATATTTCTTTGGGGGGAAAAATACCCCTAGCACTACAAATAGGGTTGCAGAAACTAAAACAAAACAAACGTTGTCAAGTCAAGAGGTTTCCTTTGGTCATGCTGTGTAACTCCTGTTGTGGTGCTCCATTGGGGAGGTTGGTAGAAAAGTGGGGGCTGGAGAGGTGGGGATGGAAGAAGAGACTCTTGAAGAGAGACTCTTGTAACTAATATCTCTTTTTGGTACATCTAAGAACTTTAGGAAATAATGTCTGAAGATGAAAAGGAATTGTACTGATAATTGAAGCATTCAGATTCTAAAGAGGACTGTGTGAGAACCAAAATATCCGGGAGAAATACATTTCTTTAAAATTTGTATTTTAGAGAGAGATAGAGAGAGTGCAGGCTCGGAACAGGGACAAAGAGAGGGAGGGAGGGAGAGAATCCTAAGCAGGCTCCACACTCAGCGTGGAGCCCCACTCAGGGCTCAGTCCCACAACCCTGGGATCATGACCCGAGCCAAAATCAATACTCGGACACTTAACCAACTGAGCCACCCAGGTGCCCCACAGAAATACATTTTAAATACATGACCATGAAGATACTGGCATTAATAAATCGGTGTGGACCCCCTTCAAGATTGAATATTTATTTTTTTTTAATTTTTTTTTTCCAACGTTTTTTATTTATTTTTGGGACAGAGAGAGACAGAGCATGAACGGGGGGAGGGGCAGAGAGAGAGGGAGACGCAGAATCGGAAACAGGCTCCAGGCTCCGAGCCATCAGCCCAGAGCCTGACGCGGGGCTCGAACTCACGGACCGCGAGATCGTGACCTGGCTGAAGTCGGACGCTTCACCGACTGCGCCACCCAGGCGCCCCAAGATTGAATATTTAGAGGAAGAAGAAAGGGAGGAGAGGTGAGGAGGTGGCTGGCATGGCTTAGTGTTTGGTCTGTGCTGCCTCTGGGTTCTGAATCCTACCCCAGGAGGGCCACCCGAACTTCAAGGGTTGGCTGAGGCAGGGACAAGTAGTGCTGGAGGTAGGCAGCTGAGAGCCACCTGGCAAGACAATTTTGTTTTCCAAAAAATATTGATATGCAGCCAGAAACCAGGGAACTGAGGCATGGTCTCAGCAGGAGGGGCCCTGGTGGACACAAGGATGGAGAGGGGGTTACATGGAGCCCCAGAATTCAGGCTGACGCCAAGAGCTGAGCAAAGCTGGGCTCAGGAACAATTGCAGGTGTGGTAACAACGTTCTAAGATAGCCCCTAAGATTCTCAGTCCCTGGTATACGTACTTTGATTCATCCCCTCCCCTTGAGTGTGGGCAGGATCTGTGAATATGGTGGGATAATCATTCTGTTGATTAGGTTATGTCACACCAGATCCTGCCATAGCAGACTAGAGGGAAGTTCTCCTGCCAGTTTTGCCAATATGGCTACCATGTTAGAAAGCCACATGGCTAGGCCCTGAGGGCAGTCTGTCGATGTTGAACGATCCCCCTACCAAAAGCCAGAAAGAGAATTGGGATCTTAATCCACGACTTTAAGAAAATCAATCCTGGGGGCACCTGGCTGCCTCAGTCAGGGGAGCATGGGACTCTTGATCTCTGGATCGTGAAATTGAGCCCCACGTTGGATGTAGAAATTACTTAACATAAACAGATAGATGATAGATAGATGATAGATAGATAGATAGATACATAGATGAAAGAAAGAAAGAAAGAAAGAAAGAAAGAAAGAAAGAAAGAAAGAAAGAAAGAAAGAAAGAAAGAAAGAAAATCAATTCTGCCAGCAACCTAATAGAGTTTGGAAGAGACTCTGAGCCTCACATGAGATCATAGCCCCATCTGGCTGACACCTTGATTTCAGCCCAATGAGACCGTGAGCAGAGGACCCAGCTAACCTGGGCCAGGATTCCTCACCCATGAAACTGTGAGTTATAAATTCATGTTGTTTTAAGCCACTAAGTTTGTGATAATTTGCTACACAGCCATAGAAAACTAATACAGAAGGTCGGCCTGGATTTAGGAATGTCAGGATCAAAGAGGTTTTGGTGACAGTGCCCGGCTGGGTAGGTGGACCCCATGGGGCACTAACTTCAATTGAAGCAACCACAGAGGACATCCTACCCCTGCCATTGCTGTCTTTAAGGGTCCTTGGCACAACTGTCCTGTGTTAACTGCCACAACCTTGCTGAAAGTCAATTTAGCAGTATCTGTCAAAATCATAAGAGTGTATGATCTTTGACCCAGTAATTTTACTTCTAGGAATTGACCCCACATACATTAGTAGACATGGAAAATGATCCATGTACAAAGTTATCCATTTGCTCACTCATTCATACAACATGTGTATTGTTAATAGCATAAGATTGGAGGGGTGCCTGGGTGGCTCAGTCGGTTGAGTGTCCGACTTCAGCTCAGGTCACGATCTCGCGGTCTGTGGGTTCGAGCCCCGCATCAGGCTCTGTGCTGACAGCTGGGAGCCTGGAGCCTGCTTTGGATTCTGTGTCTCCCTCTCTCTCTGCCCCTCCCTCGCTCATGCTCTGTCTCTGTCTCTCTCTGTCAAAAATAAATAAACATTTAAAAATTTTTAAAAAATAGCATAAGATTGGAAACAACCTAAATTTCTATCACCAGTGATAATTAAGTACATTACCATACAGTGGAATACCACATGGCTGGAACAAAAGAACCAGGAAGCTCTATGTGTATCAGTATGGAAAGAGCCCTAACATGTTTTTAAGAGAAGCAGAAGAGAGCATACATCATGTTAAAAGGAGAAAAGTAAGGATATCCATATCCTTACTATGTATATCCATACACATGTATATACTAATGTATATCCATATACATTAAAAAATGTCTGGAAGAGAGTGTGCCTGGATGGCTCAGTCGGTTAAGTGTCCAACTTTGGCTCAGGTCATGATTTCGCAGTTCGTGAATTCGAGCCCCATGTCAGGCTCTGTACTGACAGCTCAGAGCATGGAGACTGCCTCAGATTCTATGTCTCCCTCTCTCTCTGCCCCTCTCCCATTTGCGGTCTGTCTCTCTCTCTGTCTCTCAAAAATAAACATTATGGGGTGCCTGGGTGGCTCAATCAGTTGAGTGTCCAACTTAGGCTCAGGTCATAATCTGGAAGTTCACAAGTTTGAGCCCCACATTGGGCTCTGTGCTGACAGCTCAGAGCCTGGGGCCTGCTTCAGATTCTGTGTCTCCCTCTCTCTCTGCCCCTACCCCACTTGCACTCTGTCTCTCTCTCTCTCTCAAAAATAAACACTAAAAAAAAAATTTTTTTTTAACCTCTGAAAGGTTACAGTGGCTGTTTAATTGGGGAGGAAGGGGACTGGGCAGATGGGGCAGGCATTAGAGGGAGAGCTTTAATTGTGTATCTGGTTGTAGCTTTTATTTCTGAGCCATTTTGAACGATATAGAACGTTAATGTATGTGTTTTAAAATTAAAATATTTTATTTTTTAATGTTTATTTATTTATTTTGAGACAGAGAGAGCGTGCAAGCAGGAGAGGGGCAGAGAGAGAGGGAGAGAGAGAATCCCAAGCAGGCTCCATATTTTCAATGCAGAGCCTGAAGCAGGACATGAACTCATGAACCATGAGATCATGACCTGAGCCAAAACCAAGAGCTGGCTGCTTCACTGACTGAGCCACCCAGGCGCCCTCAAATTAAAGCATTTTAAAAGACACTGCGGCTTGGGGTGCCCGGGTGGCTCAGTCAGTTAAGCCTCTGACTTCGGCTGTGGTCATGGTCTCTCGGTCTGTGAGTTTGAGCCCCTCGCTGGGCTCTGTGCTGACAGCTCAGAGCCTGGAGTCTGCTTCGGATTCTGCATCTCCCTCTATCTCTGCCCTCCCACACTCGCACTCCGTCTCTCTGTCTCTCTCTCTCGAAAATCAAACATTAAAAAAAAGATACATCGGCTCAACAGAGTTAGGGAACCACATGATCTTTGTAGCATTACCCACCCCACTTCCCACTGGCTCAGTTTCCTTTGCTGCATGGGACCAGGCTGTCAGCGTGGGGAGGAGGCATGCCCCGCCCCCAGGTTTAGATTTTGTAGCCTGAGCACTATCTTTTACTGGAGCCACCACTTACCTTTCCCACCCCAGCTCCCTGGGGAAAACTTAAGGGCTGTTTTCTCAGAGGCCACTAAGGCTTTCCAGCTGTACCAGGGCCCCTGCTGGCAGCTGAGATTCCCCTGGGATAAGAGAATCTGAGGGTCCTGCTAACCACCAGGCCCCAACCATCTGGGAAAACTTGAGTTCAAATAACCCAACCAGTCCTGTCCTACAGATCTGAACCCAACTCAGGCAGGGCTGAGAATGAGCTGGGATGTATCAGTACTAGCTTGTTCAGTGTCTGTAGTCTACGGGTTGTTGTATATTTTGGCTAACCTCTGCCCTCAGCTACTTCTCCTCTCATTTCAATCCCCTATGCTGCCTCCTCCCCACTACTCTGGGCTTCTTCTCCTGATTCTACCTGTTGCTGCCGATTACCTTCTGGTATCAGACAGGCGCCCATCAAGAAACAGATGGCATGCTCAAAATGGGTAATTGGAGAAGAGTTTAATAAGAGATTATTTATAAAAGCATGGGCAGGGTCTAGGGAAACCACTAGGGATAGGGCAAGAAGAGGGATGAGCAGCAAAAAGGGATGGGTGGAGAGCACCCTGGCAGGAGCTGAGACTTGTGGTTCATTAAAGGAGGCAGCCAGCTCACTGTGACTCATCAGGGAGGGAGCCTGGGAAATGAAAAACCCCAACCTCACTCTCCTTCCTTCCATCTCCTATGGGTATCCCATTTTACAAACCTAACACAGGGCACAGGAGCCCATTGATTCTATCCATAGAGGTCGGCTTCCCAGGCAGAGAGTATGGGGGGAAGGGTGGGAGGAGATCTGGAGGGACAAATGGAATATATCTACCACCCCTCCCATAACATTTTAGAAAAATTATCATGGGAAAATTTTAAACATATATAAAAAAAGTAAAGAGAATAGTATAATGAACACCATGTAGCGATTACCCAGTTTCAACAATTATCAACATAGAGCCAATCTCATTTTATCGATATCCCCACTCACTCTGCCCTCTTATTCCTTTTATTTTTTTATGTTTATTTATTTTTGAGACAGAGAGAAAGAGAGCCTGAGTGGGGAGGGGCAGAGAGAGAGGAAGACACAGAATCCGAAGCAGTCTCCGGGCTGCGAGCTGTCATCACAGAGCCAGACGGACGTGGGGCTCAAACTCCCCAACCACGGGATCATGACCTGAGTCGAAGTCAGACGCTTAACCAACTGAGCCACCCAGGCACCCCTGCCCTCTTATTCTTTTTAAGCAAATTCCAGACATCATATCATTTCATGTCAATAATTCAAATGCATCTCTAAAATATAAGGGTTCTTTTTTTATTATTATTAAGTTTATTTATTTATTTTGAGAGACAAAGAGTGTGAACAGGGGAGGGGTATACAGAGAGGGAGAGAGAGAATCCCAAGCAGGCTTTGCAAGATCATGACGTAAGCCAAAATCAAGAGTCAGCTAAGTGAACCAACTGAGCCACTCAGGCGCCCCAAGATAAGAATTCTTTTAAGCCACAAAACCATTAACAAAAGTAATAAATAAAATCCTAATATCCAATCAGTGTCAGGCTTCCAATTGTCCAGTAAATATCATACATGACTTTTTAAAAAACAATTTGTTTGATGTCTTTTGATTCCCTTTTAGATCTATAGCTTCCCATTCCATCACTTTTTCTTTATTTCTTGAAGAAAACGGGACATTTGTCCTGTAGCATATCCCACAGTCATGATTTCAGTGATTGTATTCCCATAGTCTAATTTAATGTGCCCTCTTCTATTTGCTATAAGCTTATAGTTGGCTCCAGAGGCTTAGTCAAATTCAAGTCCAACTTTTATTACTACTTCATAGACAGATAATGATATATTCTTCCCTCAGGAAGCACTAAAACCTCATTGACAATTTTTGTGATGTTAGTAGCCATGATGATTGATGCTTAGATTAACTTATTAGAGATTGCAAAATGATCATATTCAAATTTATTCCAGTTCTTGTGTTAGCAATTTTGGCTTTTGATTTTTTTTTTTTTTTCAATTCACAATACTTCATGGAACTCACCCATGTCACCTGGTATAGCCCCAATGGAACCTTCTTAATGGCTGCATAACTTTTGTGGTATGGACATATTATCATTCATTCAGCCATTCTCCTATTGGCAGGCTTTCACTTGGCGTCCAGTTTTGTTTTGTTTTGTTTTGTTTTGCAACTATGAGCAATGCTGCGATAAAACATCCTTTTACACATGTCCTTACTTACTAGTACCTTCATTCCTATGAAATAGATTCCCGGGAGCAGAGTTGCTGGGGAAATGAAATATATTAATATTAACAGTTGTTACCAGATTCGTTTCTAAAATGACTGTAATACTCCAATGTCCACCAGCAATGTGCAAGAGCACTTTTTAATCTATATCCCCACCAGCTATAGGTATTACAGCTTTTATAATTTTTGCCAGGTTAAGCACGTCTTACTGCTTCCTTCTGTGGAGCCAGTCTTCTAGGTTTAAATTCTAATTCTGCCATTTACTATATGTGTACCTTGTTCAAATTAACTTCTCAGGGTCTCAGTTTCCTTACCTGTAAAATGGGGATGATAATAACAATACTTGCCTTAACATGTTGTAAGGTTTCAGTGAATTAGCATATGTAAAGTGCTTAGGACAGTGCCTGGCTTATTGCAAGCGCTTATCATTATTTTTCTGTCTCTTTTAACATCCTCTCTTTTCTAGAGCTTCATGGTGTATCACATCAGTTTCTCTGTTGCCAGCACCTTAGCATCCTGAGCCCCCTGTTCTTTTATCCTCCCACCACTGCAAAGCCCACTCTCCTCTCAAGCTCTTACCTGGGCTGCCAGATGCCATCACGCACACAAGGCCATTAGGAATGCAGACTCTTGTCTCAGACGGGTCCTGAACACTGATTGGAAATCTATGTTTCTTTGAGTGCATTTCCCCTCACCTCCCCCAAGCAGGTATTCTAAATGATCACTACACTTCCTGATCCTCTACCCAACTAACCTCTACCCCACTAACCTTTTAGCACATAACTTTGAAGCACTTACCTATAGCCTTATAAAGGCAGATGTGTCAGACTGACTTGTTCAACACCCATTTCAGTGTGCACCGTCTGGAAAGATAAAAGGCTCCTTTGCTGCCGGGGTTTGGGATGTAATTTGGGTTATACCAATTAGAAGCACTCATGCATCAGATGGTGGCATTCTCTCACAGTGAGAAATAATTTATTCAAATTGCTTTAAAATACAGTGTTTTAATGACACAAACCCAGTGGAATATACCCTTAGGGCAAAGTGCTCTTTAAAAAATCTTAAACTGCTTTTAGTAGTCTTAGTGATATTAGTATTACTATTTTCTCTCACACACACAGGAGAAGCCTAATAATTATGATAATGTTGTTAAAAATAAGGATTTTTCCACCAAAGATAAAAGAGAGATGCTAGTATAAAATCAAATAAATTATACAGTTTAATCATAAATTCATATTGGAAATATCAATATAAACTCATGACTTAGGTTATTTTATTTTTTATTCTTTTTGTATTGTTTTACTTATTTTTGAAAGAGAGAGACAGAGTGCGAGCAGGGGAGGGAAAGAGAGAGAGGGAGACCCAGAATCCGAAGCAGGCTCCAGGCTCTGAGCTGTCAGCACAGAGCCCGACGTGGGGCTTGAACCCACATACTGTGAGATCATGACCTGAGCCGAAGTTGGATGCTTAATGGACTGAGCCACCCAGGCGCCCCTAGGATTTTTTTTTTTTTTTAATTGTATCTCTTAGCTTTGTACACTGACAGAGACTTAGATACAATGATGACTCAGGAGCATGAGCACACTAGTACCAAAATGGTGGCCTCTAAATACCATTTTCACCTAAAAGAAATAGGGCTCCTTAGAGAGATGGCAGATTCCACTTAGAGTTAGAAGCATATGAAGTAAGCAAAGGAACTCTCAGTGACTACTGGGGTTTGTCAAAAGGACACAGGAACCAACTTGAAGGCACTCCCTCTGGTTTAAGATGAGATAATTTGGGTATCAAAATGAATAAACATTGCATTGATTGATAAGCATCAATTTCTTAAATTTATGAGTTCACAATGGTAGGAAAAAATGAAACAAAAACCCAGAAAGCTTATTTGTCATCATTGGAGCTAGAGCACCAATTCATTGTTTTGAAAAAGTGGTTTTTAAAATAAGAGAAAGAATCAAACACGTATCTGCCTTTCCTGTACATTAATTGAATTTTTCCATAACCAGATAGTTGATGAAGAATCTTCTTCTTTTTAGGAGAATCCCAGATAATATGCAGAATAATGATAAAATAAGATATTACCATTTTTCAGGTCTTAATAAAATGATGGATCTTAGTGATGATCATCAATGGCTGCTAAAAACCATTAGGGGAAAGATTGATAGGAAACTTTAAAATGGATGAATCAGGCTGACGTCACCTGATCTTACTAATTAAGAGACAACACACATTATCTGCCCCTTGATATGTTGTGAGGGGAGGTACGTAGCCTCACCTGTTACATATTCTGCCTACAAAAAACCCCCACTAATCTAATCAAATTGCTCTATATAAATACCGAACAGAAAACACAGGGAACAGAGATTGAGTTCAATGACACCCTGCAGAAGCAATCAACCAAATCCAGAATATAATATATCCTACAGGATAAATGATCCAGTTTGTCCAATAAATCAATGGTGTGGGAGAAAAGGGAGTGGAGCTGTTAGAGAATAAAAGAAACTTACGATCTACAATAACCAAAAGAATATATAAAGCTTGCTTGGATCCCAATGTGAACAAACTAACTGAAAATGATATCTGATATCTTTGGGAGAATTGAGGGACTTTGAAGGTGGTTAAATAGAAAAAGATTGGCAAAATATTGAAAACTGTTGAAGCTTAGTGATGAGTACAAGGGTGTTCATTATATGATCATTTCTACTTTTGTGTATGTTTAAAATTTTCGATAATAAAAGGTTTTTAGGGGAACCTGGATGGCTCAGTAGGTAGAGCCTGCGACTCTTGATCTCCTTAAAAGACAAGGAAAAACCAAGAAAAAGTCACAGAGTGTAGACTAAAGAGACATAATGACTAAATGCAAGATGGTATCACCTGAATCAGATCTTGAAAGAGAAAAAGGGAAATCCAAATAATGTCTGGAGTGTAGTTGAAAGTATTGTACCAGTGTTCATTTCTTACTTTTGATAAATGTACCAATGTCGTCTTAGCCCATTTGGGCTCCTATAACAAAATACCAGACTAGGTGGCTTACAAGCAACAGAAATTTATGTCCCGCAGGTCTGGAGGCTGGAAATCCAAGATCAAGGTGCCAGCATGGTCAAATGAAGGCCCTCTTCCAAGGTCATAGTTGGTGTCTTCTCATTATGTCCTCACATGCTGGAGGGGGATAGGGATCTCTCTGGAACCTCTTTTATATGGCACTAATCCCATTCATGAGAGCTGCACTGTCGTGACTTAAACACCTCCCAAAGTCTCCACCTCCAAATACCATCACCTTTGGGGATTAGGATTTCAACATATAAATTTTGAGGGGACACAAACATTGGTACCATAGCAATGGTTATATAAGATATTAACATTAGAGAAACTGAGTGAAGAGTATACAGGAATATTCTGTACTATCTCTGCTACTCTTCTGGAAATCTAAAATTATTTAAAAACTAAATGTTAAGGGCGCCTAGATGGCTCAGTTGGTTGAGCATCTGACTTCCATTCTGGGCATGATCTCATGGCTTGTGAGTTCAAGCCCTGCGTCAGGCTCTGTGCTGACAGCTCAGAGCCTGGAGCCCGCTTCGGATTCTGTGTCTCCCTCTCTCTCTGCCCCTCCCCCACTCACGCTCTGTCTCTCTCTCCTTCAAAAGTAAATAAACATTAAAAAAAATAATAATAGACAAATGTTATAAATAAATAAATGTATTAATCTCTATCCATGAGTTTCTTAAAGTGAATTTACACCTTCAGAGAAAAATACTTATATCTCTATTATTGGCTTTAAATAATTCTTGAAAGATGAAGAAATTGGCATACTTATACTACCTCCATGTTTCCTCACCTCTAGGATATCCAGAATTTGGTTGGCTATATTATGACTTCTATTTATATCATCTCAGTGTATATAAGATGTATATGCTGTTCTCTTTCTGTAGTCATTTTAGCCTTTAATGGATCCATTGATCACTCCTAGTCATTTTTATTGTTATATCTGTTGGTAGAAATTTATCAGACAGTTCTGTCTTCAAGAAAGACTCTTGAGAAATATAAAGCCATCTGTGCCATTATAGTTGGATGGCGGTCTGCTCACCACACGTTCTCTTTCTCCGAAGACTTGGTAGGCATTACTCCTCCATCCTCTAATGTTGGATGCTATTATAGAGGGGCTGGAAGCCAGATGAATTTTTTCCCATTCACGAGTGACTTGGTTTATTTGCAAGGGTTCTCGTGGGATTCTCTCTTTATTTCTGAAATCCGTTAACTTTGTCAGGATATGTGTTGAAGGTAGCTATTTTATTTCAATTTTACCTGGGATAGGTTTATTCTTTCAAGCTAAAATTCAAGTCTTATTTCTGGAAGCACTCTTGAATTTTATATTTGAACATTTTTGTTGATATTACTGTTCCATTTAATCTATTCTCTTATTCAGAAACACCAATCATACATGAGGTAGGTCTTTGTTCTTGATATATGTCATTTTCTCTTTAATCCTTTTATTTAAAAATTTTTTAAGTTTATTTATTTTGAGAGAGAAGGAGAGAGTGGGGAAGGGGCAGAGAGAGAGGGAGAGAGAGAATCCCAAGCAGGCTCCCCATTCAATGCAGAGCCCAATGTGGAGCTCAGTCCCATAAACCATGACATCATGACCTGAGTCGAAATCAAGAGTTAGATGCTTAACCAATTGAGCCACCCAGGTGCCCCTTCTCTTTAATCCTTTTAAACTTCTAAAACTACTTGTTATATTCTCATTCATTTTGTTCACTTTTCTCAAGTCTACCTTTCATGCCCATGGCTTTTACCCCCAATAATCTCTTTCTTTTTTTGATGTTTATAAGATGACCTTCATTTCTCCTTTATATATCTTCTCCATTTCTTTCCTGAGCCCTGCTAGCTCATTTCTTATTTCTTTTATCTTATTTTTTTTCCTTGAGCTGTTTATCTGTGTTTAAGTTCCTTATTCACATATTGTGCTTTTATGTAGTTTTTTGTATTCCTATATAAATCTTTGGTCATGATTTTCATTTTTTTCCCTGGCAAATTATCTCCGATGTGTGCCCTTTGGTCTTCTCTTGGTCTTGCTCCTATATTCTTGAGGATATTTTTGTACAGTTCCTATGTTGCTTCCTTTTTATTATTAATAAAATTTCAATGATGATTTATTTCCCTAGACCACCACTTTGTGGAAGGCAGAAAGGACAATGTTGAGCAGCAGAATATTTTCTTGGTTCAGTGTAAAGCCCTTCAAGGTATAAGATAATCTAGGTTTTCTCTCTCTCCCTCTCTCTCTTCCCTGCCCTCGCTTATGTTCTCTCTCTCTCAAAATAAATAAATAAACATTAAAAAAAAAAACTCACGAGATGAGTTCAATAGTAGAACAATGATGACAGAGGAAAGTATTATTAAACTTAAATGTATATCAGTATTTAATTTAAATGTATATCAAATGTGCTCAAACTGAACAGCCAAGAAAACAAAAATTGAAAAAAATGAACAGAGCCTCAAGAAATGTGGGACAGTAATAAAAGGGCAAACATTCATGTCATCTGAGTTCTAAAAGGAAAGGAGAAAAAGTGTGGTACTGAAAAAAAGTAATTGAAGAAATAGTGACTGGAGACTAATTGATGAATCTGAAGAAAGATAAACAAAAAGAAATCCATACCTAGATACATCATAACCAAACTGTTAAAAACTAAAGACGAAGAAAGGATCTTGAAAGCAGAGTAAAACAGTGTATTAGCTATAGGGGAACAACTCTTTGAATGACTGCCGATTTCTTATCAGAAACCATGGAGATAAGAAGGAAGTGGCACAAAGATTTTGTGTTGAAAAAAGTCAACACAGATTTTTATATCCAGGGGCACCTGGCTGACTGAGTCAGAGGGTACGATTCTTGATCTCAGGGTCATGAGTTTGAGCCCCACGTGGGTGTAGAGATTAGTTAAATAAATAAAACTTTAAAAAGAAGAATTTTGTATCCAGTGAAAATATCCCTCAGGAATCAAGGTGAAACTGACCTTCTCAGACAAACTAAAAGAAATCGTTGCCAGCATGCCTGCTCTAAAAGAATTAGAGTTTTTCAGACAGAAGAGGAATAATAAGAGAAGGAAATTTGGACCATCAGGTCTGAAGGAAGAGCAATAGAAATAGTAAATATCTGGGTAAGCAAAATAGGCCAATCTTCTCTCAAATAATTTAAAATGTGTTTAACGATTCAAAGCAAGAACTGTATAATTGTTTGATCGGGTTTTCAGTGTATGTAGATATAAGACAAGTATAACATAAGGGGATGAGGGTAAAGGGACCTATGTGGTGGTAAGGTTTCTACATTCTACTTGAAGCGGTAAAATATTAATTCAAAGTAGAGTGTGAAAAGGTAAGTATGTATATTGTGATCCTAAGAGCAACCACCAAACCAACACAAGCTATGTAAAGAGATAGCTGAAAAACCTAATGGATAAATTAAAATGAAGTGAAAAAGATGTTCAGAGAATGCAAAAGAAGGCAAGAAATAGAAACAGAATAACAAAAAAAAAAACAGAACGAACATCTGATAATAAAATAGTAAACATAAATGCAAGCATATCAATAACAGCACTAAATGTAAATGGTCTACACACACCAATAAAAAAAAAAAAAACGAAGTCTGAAAATACATTAAGCAAACACTTAGAGAACAAAAAAGGGAAAATCTCACAATTATATTTGGAGATTTCAATACTCTGCTCTCAGAAATCAATAGAACTAGAAGAAATCAGCAAAGATATAAAAGTGAACAACACCATCAATCAACTACATCTAATATTTATATAACACCCCCCCAAACAAGAGCAGAATATGTTCAAGTGCACATGGAACATTTATCCAGATAGACCATATCCAGGGTCATAAAAAAACCTCAGTACATTGGAAAGAATTGAAATCAGTAAGTATGTTCTGTGTCTCCAATTGGAAATTAAACATATATCCCTAAATAATTCACGGGTCTCAAAAAAATTAGACAATATTTTGAACTGAACAAAAATGGAACTATAGCACTTCAAAATTAGTGGGATACAACTGAAGAAGTACCTAGAAGGATATTAGTGGTATCAAATGTTGATATTAGAAAAGAAAGAACTGAAATCAATCTAATTTTTCACCCTAAAAACAAAACAAAACAACCTAGAAAAAAAAGCAAAAGAAACACAAAGCAAGCAGAAGGAAAGAAATTATAAAGATGAGAGCAGGGGTACCTGGGTGGCTCAGTCAGATGAGTGTCTGACTTCAGTTCAGGTCATGATCTCATGGTCGTGAGTTTGAGCCCCACATCAGGCTCATTGCTGTCAGCACAGAGCCTGCTTCAGATTCCCTGTGCCCCTCTCTCTATACCCCTCGCCTGCTCGTGCTCTCTCTGTCTCTCTCAAAAATAAACATTAAAAAAAAATTTTTTTTTACTTCTTTTTTTTTTTTTAACGTTTATTTATTTTTGAGACAGAGAGAGACAGAGCACGAATGGGGGAGGGGCAGAGAGAGAGGGAGACACAGAATCGGAAGCAGGCTCCAGGCTCCGAGCCGTCGGCCCAGAGCCCGACGCGGGGCTCGAACTCACGGACCGCGAGATCGTGACCTGGGCTGAAGTCGGAGGCTTAACCGACTGCGCCACCCAGGCGCCCCCAAAAATTTTTTAATAAATAAATAAACACATAGATCAGTGGAACAGGATAGAGAATCCAGAAGTATATTCACAGAAATATGTACAACTGATTTTCAACAAAGATGCAAAAGCAGTCCACTAGAGTGAAAGTTACCTTTTCAACATGACGCTGAAGCAATTGCACGTCCTTAGGGAGAAAAAGGAGCATCTCAGTCTACATCTCACGTCTTACACAAAAACTAACTCAGGATGAAGCAGGACTTCAACGCAAATCATAACTATAGAACATTAAGAAAAAAGTAGGAGAAAACCTCTGGGACCTGGGGCTAGGCAGAGAATTCTTAGTCTTGACACATAAGCATGATCCATAACAGAAAAAAATTGATAAATTGAGCCTCATCAAAATTAAGACTTTTTCTCTGTGAAAGACCCTATTGAGAGAATAAACCTATAGCCTGGGGGGGGAAGTATTTGCGAACCACGAACCTGACAAAGGATTTGTATCTGGACTACATAAAGAACTCTCAAAGGCTAACGGTAACAAAACAGTAAGTTGGCAAAAGGAGAAAAGACATAAACTTTCACCAGGAAAAGATACTCCACATCATTAACCGTTAAAGAAATGCAGAACAAAATCCCAGTGAGATACTACCATACATCGATTAGAATAATAAAACACAAAACAAAACAAATACTGACAATACCAGGTGCTGCCAAGGAAGAAGAGCACTTGGAACGTTCAGGCACAGAGTAGGAATGCAAAATAGTATGGTCACTCTGGAAAACAGTTTCTCATAAATTGAAACATATACTTACTACAAATCCCAACAATCCGAGTTCTAAATATTTGCCCTAGAGCAGGGGTCACTAAACTGAGGCAAGCAGGTCAAATCAGGCCAGTGACCTGCTTTTGCCTGTCTGCAGGCTAAGAATGCTTCTTATAATTTTAAATTCTTTTTTCTTTTTTAAGTTGATTTATTTATTTTGAGAGAGACAGAGACAGCGCAAGCAGGCGAGCGGTAGAGAGAGGGGGAGGCAGAATCCCAAGCAGGCTCCACGCTGCCAACGCAGAGCCCGACGTGGAGCTCGAACCCACAAAACCGTGAGACCGTGACCTGAGCCAAAACCAAGAGTCAGACACTTAACCAACTGAGCTACCCAGGCGCCCCGAGAATGCTTTTTTATAATTTTAAAGAGTTGTTTGCTGTTTGTTTGTTTGTTTTAAGAATATGTTACAGAGACTATAAGTGGCCCACAAAACCTAAGGTATTTATTATCTGGCACGTTACAGAAAATGTTTGCCAACCTCTGCCCTAGAGAAATGAAAACTTACGCTCACACGAAAACTTTTGTACATTAACTTTTATAATCCCCTCTATTCCTTTTGCCCCAAACTGGAAGCAATCCAAATATCCTTCCGTTGGTGAATAGATTAACTCCATGTGACACATCATCCATAATAATGAAATTCTACTTAGCAATAACAAGGAAGAAACTATGGTTACATAGAACAATTTGGATGAATCTCAAAGGCATTATGCTGAGTGAAAGAAGTCAGTCCCAAAAAGTTACATACTGTATGTATGATTTCACCTATATGGCATTCTCAAAAATACAAAATTATAGAGACAGAAAACAAATCAACAGCAGCATGAGGGAGTTTGGGGACTGATGGAACTATTCAACATCCTGATTGTTGTGGTAGTTACACAAATCTATATATGCTTTAAAATTCATAGGCGTATACACCAAAGAAAAAAGTTTATTTTACTTGTATGACAACATAAAAAGGAAAACAATTTAAAAAATTCAAAGTGGCCAAACGTTTGCCAGTGTGTAGCTTCTTTTAACGTGGCTCCTGAAAGAAAATGAAATTTTAAATTGAGCTAACAACAGTAATAATGGCAAAACAAAGACAAGAATGCTGGTGCCATTCCATGTAAAGTTTAGATTGTTTGTTAAACTCTGGCATGTTGTCAGCCATTATTATAGAGTTTATACTATAAAATATTGCTTATGCCAGCACAAGGAGATGCTGCAGTGGTTACATGGTAAATGTCATGGATCTGGGGGCAGATGGAAGATGATTAGACAAGCTACAAATAGTCTACAATATCAATGCCTCTGGAACAGCATTACTAATTAAGCCATTTAAAGCTTCATTGAGAGGGACACCTGGGTGGCTCAGTCAGCTGAGCCTCCGCTCTTGATTTCAGCTCAGGTCATGATCTCAGGGGTTCATGAGTTCAAACCCCAAATCGGGCTCTGTACTGACAGTGTGGAGCCTGCTGGCGATTCTCTCTCTCTCTCCTTCACTGTCTGCCTCTCCCTCCCTCCCTCTCTCTCTCTCTCAAAATAAATGAATAAACTTTACACACACAAAAAAAAAAAAAAAGATGAAAGGGGGAGAATGCAGGTTAGAAAGGGCTAGCTAGCTTCAGACTACAGTGCAGATCTGGCAGTCTTAGCCAATACAAGGGGGAGCTCCAAAGCAAAGGTTACCCATTATAGGAGTTCCACATTGCACAGTCATGGTAAGGGCCTGATACTGCGACCATACTCAGTTATCGTCTGGGAGCTACTGAGAAAGGGAGTGGCCTTGTCCCAAAAGCTGATGCAGAGTGATGTAAGCCAAATGGCAGAATAGGATGCCCAGACCATCCTTCCTCCCACAGAGACACCAACGGCAGTACAGGAATGAATTCTCTTTATGAGAAATCCAGAAACCAGTTAAAAGGCTTCTGTACCCCAGGCAAGCATGAAATCAGCTACATCAAAAGTGCTCGGAAATTTTGTGACCCTCTTACCCTAGTCCCGACTCCTGGCATATCTCCCTGGGTAGGGAAAGAGAAGGCTGGACTATACATTCAACATTCTGACTTTTCAAGGGGACTACCTGAGGGACTGGCTTCTGTCTTGCCCGCCTCTGAGCGCTGACAAGACCCAGCATACTTTAAATAGCTGGGGGCCCGCTGAGAACAAAAGAGAGCCAGGCCGCCTGCTGCTGCTTCTGAGAACCTGCGGTACAACAGACACAGGCTAAGACAGCCTGGCGGCCTCTCCCTCAAGGGGAAAGTGAACAGTGGAGCATGTGTCCAACATTCCAGCTTTTCAGGGGGCTGTCCGAGGGACCGGTTTTTGTCTCAGACCGTGGATGGGACCCAGCATACTCTAGATGCGTGAGAGCTGCTGAGAACAAAAAAGATCGGTGCAGCTGCTGCTGCTCCAGAGGGCCCATGGTACAGGAGAAAGACACTGATACAAGTTGACAGCCTCTTCCTTGGGAGAGGAGAAGAATGGAGTATGCGTCCAACATCCTGGCTTATTGAGGGGGCTACCCAAAGGATTGGTTTCTGTCTAGCACAACTTGGGGCACTGACAGGACCTGACATACCCTAGATGCCTTAAGGGCCACTGGAAAATCAAAAGCCAGGCAGCATGCTGCTGTTTCAGAGGACTCACAGTACAGCAGACTCCAGAGTAAGCAAGAGATTATGAGGTTTTGAATGAAAGAAACAAGCAAATCCCCTTAATTCAAAATCTACGTGCACAAGTCTAGAGAAGACACATCCACAGAAAATGTTTGAGGGGCCCCCAGGATCTCTAGCTGGGCTGATTGGTGAAGGTCTTTCCCTGTACGAAGCCAGCCTGAGCCTGGGAGAGAGGGGTGGCTGATTTTTCAAGTATCAACAGATAACCAACACAAAGTTACAAGGACGTCAAGAAACAAGGGGAAATGGCCCAATCAAAGGGACAAAATAAATCTCCATAAATCAACTCTGAAGACACGGAGGTACATGAATTACCTGACAAAGAATTCAAAATAACCATCATAAAACTGCACAGTGAGCTCAGGAAAAGTATGCATGAACAAAATGAGTGCAGCAAAGAGATAGTAAATATTGAAAAGAACCAACCAGAATTTTGGAGGTCAAGAATGCAATAACTGAGGAGAAGAAGAGAGAGAAAGGAAAAGAAAGCTTATTTAAGAAGTGATGGCTGAAAACTCCTCAGATTTGGGGGAGGAAATGGCATCCACATTCAAGAATCCTAATGGATACATTATAATCAAATTGTCAAAAGTCAAAGAGAATTTTGAAAGCAGCAAAATAAAAGTGACTCATCATACTCAAGGAAACCCTCATAAGACTATAATATAAGCAGATTTTTTCTTCACCAGGAACCTTGCAGGTCAGAAGGGGTATATTTGAAGCACTATAAAAAACTGCCAGCCACAAATACTGTATCCATCAAAATTGTCCCATCAAAAATGAAGGAGAGGGGCAACTGGGTGGCTCAGTTGGTTAAGCGTCTGACTCTTGATTTCAGCTCAGGTCTCGATCTCAGGGTTGTGAGTTCAAGCCCCACATTGGGCTCCATTCTGGGCATGGAGGCTACTTAAAAAAAAATAAAATGAAGAAGAGAAAAAGGCTTTCCCAGGTAAACAAAAGCTGTGGGAGTTCATCAGCATTAGACCAGCCCTATAAGAAATGCTAAAGAGGGACACCTGGGTGACCCAGTCATTTGGGCCTCTGACTTCAGCTCGGCTTGGGTCAGGATCTCACAGTCTGTGAGTCTGAGTCCCGTGTTGGGCTCTGTGCTGACAGCTCAGAGCCTGGAGCCTGCTTCGGATTCTGCGTCTCCCTCTCTCCCTGCCCTTCCCCTGCTCATGCTCTGTCTCTCTCTGTCTCAAAAATAAATAAAAACATTAAAAAAAAAAAAAACTTTAATAAAAAAAATGCTAAAGAGAGTCCTTCAGGTTGAAATGAAAACACATCAAACAGCAACACAAAAACATATGAAAGTATAAAGCTCACTAGTGTAAGAGTAACTATATAAATAAGTACAGAATACTAAAATACTGTAACTATAGTATATAAATCACTTTAAATTCTGGTTTAGAACTTAAAAGACAAAGTATAAAAAATAACTATAATTATAAAAATGTTATTGGATGCACAATATAAAAGATATAATTTCTAACATCTATAACATAAAGTAGAGGGGAGAGAAGTAGAATTGTAGAATTTTTTTATGTGATTAAAATTGTTATCAACTTAAAATAGATTGTTGTCACTATAAGATGTTTTAGGTAAGTCCCATGGTAACCAGACAGAAAATACCTATAGAAGGGACAAAAGAAAATAAGAAAGGAATCAAACCATGTCATGACCAAAAAACAAAAACAAACAAAACAAAAAACAACAAAACAATTAGTGAAACACGAAGGAAGACAGCAAGCAACAAAACATAAGAGGGACAAAAGAACTACAAGATAAACAGTAAACAATGATGAAAATGGCAGTAGTAAGTCCTTCCCTATCAATAACCACTTTAAATGTAAATGGATTAAACTCCCCCAATCTAAAGACATGGAGTGGCTAAATGGATAAAAAGATCCAACTATATGTTGTCTTCCAAACTCACTTTATTTTGTATTTTTTTATTTTTTTTATCTTAATTTCAGTGTAGTTAACATACAGTGTTATATTAGTTTCAGGTGTACAATATAGCAATTCAACAATTCTATACAGGGGCACCTGGGTGGCTCGGTTGAGCACCAACTTCGGCTCAGGTCATGATCTTACAGTTCTTGGGTTCCGGCCCACCACGGAGCTCTGTGCTGACAGCTCAGAGCCTGGAGCCTGCTTTCGATCCTGTGTCTCTCTCACTCTCTGCCCCTCCCCTGCTTGCGCTCGCCCTCTCTCTCTCTCTCTCAAAAATAAAATAAACATAAAAAAAAAGTAAACGATACTATACATTATACAGTGCTCATCATGATGAACAGTGTTAATTAATCCTCCTCACTTATTTCACCCATCCTCTGAAACCCCTCTCCTCTGGTAACCATCAGTTTGTTCTCTATAGTTAAGAGTCTGTTTTTTGGCTTGTCTCTTTTTTTTCTTTGCTCACTTGTTTTGTTTCTTATATTCCATATATGAGTGAAATCATGTGGTGTTTCTCCTTCTTGGACTGACTTCTTTCACTTAATATTATATACTCTAAATCCATCCGTGTTGTTGCAAATAGCAAGATTTCATTAATTTTTATGGCTGAGTAATGTTAATTATTGATAGATATGTACTTATTGCCATTCTGTTCCTTGTTTTATGGTTGTTTTTGTAGTTATTCTCTATTCTTCTCTTGCTCATTTCTGTCATAGTTTGCTGGATTTCTTTAGTGATAATCTTGGATTCCTTTCTCTTTATGTTTTGGCATATCTGTTACTGGTTTTTGACTTGTGGTTACCATTAGGTTTGTATATAACATCTTATGCTTATAGAAGTCTGTATTAAGTTGATGGTCACTTAAATTTGAACCCATGCTTTACTCCTCTCCACCCCACATTTTAGGTATGTGGTGTCATACTTTACATCTTTTTATAGACATAATTAATTTTACTGCTTTTGTGCATCCTAATTTTATTATTCCTGCTTATGGCCTTTCCTTTCCACTCGAACAGTTACCCTTAACATTTCTTGTATGACTGATTTGGTGGTCATGAATTCCTTTACCCTTGTCTGGGAAACTCTTTATCTCTCCTTCTATTCCAAATGATACCCTTGTTGAACAGAGTATTCTTGGCTGCAGGTTTTTGTTGTTGTTGTTTCAGCACTTTGAATATATTATGTCAGTCCCTTCTGGCTTACAAGATTTCTGCTAAAAAATCAAATTGAGGGGCGCCTGGGTGGCGCAGTCGGTTAAGCGTCCGACTTCAGCCAGGTCACGATCTCGCGGTCCGTGAGTTCGAGCCCCGCGTCAGGCTCTGGGCCGATGGCTCAGAGCCTGGAGCCTGTTTCCGATTCTGTGTCTCCCTCTCTCTCTGCCCCTCCCCCGTTCATGCTATGTCTCTCTCTGTCCCAAAAATAAATAAAAAACGTTGAAAAAAAAATTAAAAAAAAAAAATCAAATTGATAGCCTTACAGCATTTCCCTTTATGTAACTGTTTTCTTTTCTCTTGCTGCTTTTAAAATTCTGTCTTTCCTACCCTATGACCCAGCAATAGCACTGCTAGGAATTTATCCAAGGGATACAGGAGTACCGATGCATAGGGGCACTTGTACCCCAATGTTTATAGCAGCACTCTCAACAATAGCCAAATTATGGAAAGAGCCTAAATGTCCATCAACTGATGAATGGATAAAGAAATTGTGGTTTATATACACAATGGAATACTACATGACAATGAGAAAGAATGAAATATGGCCTTTTGTAGCAATGTGGATGGAACTGGAGAGTGCGATGCTAAGTGAAATAAGCCATACAGAGAAAGACAGATACCATATGTTTTCACTCTTATGTGGATCCTGAGAAATGTAACAGAAACCCATGGGGGAGGGGAAGGAAAAAAAAAAAAGAGGTTAGAGTGGGAGAGAGCCAAAGCATAAGAGACTGTTAAAAACTGAGAACAAACTGAGGGTTGATGGGGGGTGGGAGGGAGGGGAGGGTGGGTGATGGGTATTGAGGAGGGCACCTTTTGGGATGAGCACTGGGTGTTGTATGGAAACCAATTTGACAATAAATTTCATATATTAAAAAAATAAAATAAAATTCTGTCTTTATCACTACTTTGTGCTGTTTAAATTACTATATGTCTTGGTGTGGACCTCCTTGGGTTGATTTTCTTGGGGGTTCTCTGTGCCCCTGGACCTGATTTCTGTTTCCTTCCCAAGATTTGGGAAGTTTTCAGCTATTACTTCTTCAAATACATTTTTGCCCCCTTTTTTCTCTCCTCTCCTGCCATCCCTATAATGCATATGTTATGATGCTTTATGGTGTTGCTGAGTCTATTTTCATTTTTTATTATTTTGTTTTTCTCTCCTGTTCAGTGTGATTGTTTTCCATTATTCCTTTCTCTAGGTCCCTTATCTGTTCCTCTGCTTCCTCTGGTCTACTATTTATTACCTCTTGTGTATTTTTAATTTCAGTTTTCGAGTTCTTTATCTATAATTGGTCCTTTTTTGTTTTCTGTCTCTTTGTTGAGGGTCTCACTGAGGTCCTCCGCTCTTTTCTCAAGTCCAATGAGTATCTTTATAACCCTTACTTTAAATTTTTATCTCCATTTTGTTTAGTTTCTTGCTTGATTTTGCCCTGTTCTTTCATTTGGGACATATTCTTCTGTCTCCTCATTTTGTCTAACTCTCTGTGTCTTTTTCTGTGTTAGGAAAGTCAGCTATGTCTCCCGCTTTTGAAAATAGTGGCCTTATGAAAAAGAGGTCCTGGAATGCCCTGCATTGCAATGTCTGCTGTTCATCAGAACTTGGTACTTCAAGGGTGTCTCCTATGTGTGTTACCTGTGCCCTGCTATTGTGACTTAGCCTCTTTTGTTTCCAATTCATTGATCTGCAATGGCTCTCTTTGCCTATTGTGGGCAGGGTTTGGTCTCTGTGTTTTTAGTGGGCCAGTCTAGGGCCACTTTAGGCTTGAGTTTAGACCAGGCATTTACTAGAGATGCAGTAGCACCAAACTGCTGGGGACTTTCCCTGTATTATCCCCTGAGAAGCTTTTGTTGGTGGGTGCAGACTGCAGTCAGACCAGATTTCCTTCCCCAGGCCACCGTTGGGGCTATAGTCAGACTGGTGCATGTGGTTATCTTCCCCTTTCTTCAGGGTAGGAGTCACTTTGGAGTGGTGCTGGTCTCTATTGGGACTGCCCACACCCAACCAGATTTGTAGCACCAGTTTGGTTAGACTGCAGCCAAGGACCTATTGGAGAGGGAAGGTCTGCAATTGAACCTGGGAGTGGGGTGCACAGTGTTAGCAAGGTTTGTGCAGGTCTGCTTTGAGAGAGGACCTGAAGCCAAGACCTAGCTGGAGGGGTCATGTCCACAGAGGAACACAGGGTGGGGCATGCTGTTAGTGAGTTAGGTAGTGAATGTTGGTGCTACACTGGTTCCTGGGGTTGTCTGCTTGTTTAGGCCGGGGTAAAGGAGGGAAATGGTGCCCACCAGCTCCTTTGTGTCTGGAGAAGTCTCCCAATGATCCCTGACCCTCCAAAACTCGCTCTGAGATTATTCAACAATTCGCTTTCACATATACCCCAGGCATTTTTCAAACCATTGCTTCTATGCTGTATCTCTGTGGGCTGTCATTGTGCTGTCTCTTTAAGAGTGGAGACTCAATTTCCTCTCACCTTCCCAGCTCTCCCAGAGCTGAACCCACTGATTTTCAAATTTCCAGGTGTTAAGCCCCACTGATTGCAAGAGCTTGTGGCATTATTCCCCTCTGGTTTTCACGTGGGTTCCCTGTGCCTGGGGTGCTTGGTGTGAGGGTCTGCTCTTTCTCTCCACACCAGTGGTGGCCCTCCCTCAGATGGTCCATGGATCTGTTTAGCTCCCAACTGCATCTCTAGACCCTTCCTACCCTCTTCAATGTGGCCTTTTCTCTACATTTAGCTCTGGAGAGTCTATTCTTCCAGTTTTGGGGTCATTTTCTGGATTATTTACATTGATGTGGGTGTTATCTAGTTGTGTCTATGGAACGAAGTAAGCTTAGGGTCCGCCTACTTTCCCATCTTCCCCAGAAGACTCTACCAGACTCCCTTTAGATTTAAGGATACACATAACCTGAAAATGAAAGAATGGAAAAAGATATTCCATACGTATGGTAGCCAAAAGAGAGTAGAGGTGACTATACTTGTATCAAAGAAAGTAAACTTGAAGTCAAAAACTGTCACAAAAAACAAAGAAGAACATTACATAATAATCAAAGGGTCAACTCACCAGGAAGATATAACAATTATACATACGAATGCATCTAAATCAGAACACCTAATTATGTGAAGCAAACATTGACAGAACTGAAGGGAGAAATTGATGGCAGTTTGAAAAATGGTAGATTTTAGTGCCTCCCTTTCAGTAATGGATGGAATATCCAGACAGAAAACAAGGAAACAGAGGACTTGAGCAACACCATACACCAAGTGGGCTTAACACGCACATACAGAACATTCCAACAAACAGCAGCAGAATGTCTGTTCTGCACAGGGAACATTCTTCAGGATAGATCACATGTTAGGGCAACAAAACAAGTCTCAACAATCTTAAGAATACTGAAATGATAGGAAGTATCTTTTCTGACCACAGTGGAATGACAGTATAAGTCAACAGCAGAAGGAAAACTGGAAAATTATCAAAGATATGGAAATTAAACAGCACACTCCCAAGCAATCGACAGATCAAAGAAAAAGTCAAAAGGGAAATCAGAAATATCTTGAGAAAGATGAAAACTAAACTAGTACATACCAAAATTTATGGGATGCAGCAAACGCAATACTAACAGGGAATATTATAGTAGTAAACACTTACATTAAAAAAGAAAAAAATAAGGTCACCTGGGTGGTTCAGTTGGTTAAGCGCCTGACTCTTGGTTTTGGCTCAGGTCACGATCTCACAGTTTGTGGATTCAAGCCATACATCAGGCTGCATGCTGACAACACAGAGCCTGCTTGGTATTCTCTCTCTCTCTCTCTCTCTCTCTCTCTCTCTCTCTCTGCCCTTCCCCCACTTGCTCTCTCTGTCCCTCTCTCTCAAGATAAATAAATAAACTTAAAAAATATATATGTCAAATAAACCACCTAACACTACAACTCAAGGAATTTGAAAAGGAAGAGCAAACTAAGCCCAAACTAAGCAGAATTAAGGAAATAATAAAGGTTAGAGTAAAAAATAAACAAAATAGATAATAGAAAAATGGTAGAAAATTATCCATTAAACTAAGTTAATTTTTTGAAAAATAAACAAAAATGACAAACCTTTAGCTATATGAAGAAAAAAAGAGAGAAGACCCAAATAAATAAAATTAAAAAATAAAGACAAGACATTCCAACAAAGTGGCTACCCTAGAAGAAATGGATAAATTCCTGGAACATACAACCTAACAACACTGGGTCATGAAGAAACAAAATCTGAACAGACCAATAATGAGTAAGAAGGTTGAATCAGTAACCTAAAACCTCCTAACAAAGAAAAGCCCAAGACCAGATGGCTTCACTTGTGAATTCTACCAAATATTTAAAGAATTAATGCCAATCCTTCTCAAACTCTTCCAAAAAATTGTAGAGGAGGGAACATTTCCAAACTTATGAGGCCAGCATTACCCTATATCAAAGCCAAATAAGAACAGTACAATTTAAGAAAATTATAGGCCAATATCCCTCATGAACATGCATGCAAAAATCCTCAACAAAATACTAGCAAACAAAATTTAACAGCGCATTAAAAAGACCATACACCATTATCAAATGGGATTTATCCCTGGGGTGCAAGGATGATTCAACATACACAAATCAATTAATGAGATACATCACATTAACAAAATGAAGGATAAAAATCATGTGATCACATCAATAGAAGCAGAAAAAGCATTTAACAACATTCAACATCCTTTCTTGATAAAACTCAACAAATTAGGTATAGAAGCAATGTACCTCAACATAATAATGGCCATATATGACAGGCACACAGCTAACATCATACTCGACATAGAAAACTAAACGTTTTTCCTCTAAGATTGGGAACCAAACAAGGATGCCCACTCTCACCCCCTCTATTCAATAGAATGCTGAGAGTTCCTGCCAAAGTAAGATTATTTCTGTTCACAGATGACATGATTTCATATGTAGAAAACACACACACACACATACACACACACACACATAAACCTATTAGAACTAATAAATGAGTTCTGTAAAGTAGCAGGATACAAAATAAACATGCAAATATCAGTTGCATATCTATACAGTTGGAACAAACTATATGCAAAAGGTATTAAGAAAAGCATTCCATTGATAATAGCATCAAAAAGAATAAAATACATAGTAATAGATTTAACATAGGAATAGAAAGAGTACAAAGCTGAAAACTACAAAACATTGATAAAAGAAATTGAAGAAGACACATAAAAATGGAAAGATATTTTGAGTAAATTTTAAAAAAGATATTTTGAGTTAATAGATTGGAAGAATTAATATTGTCATAAGGCCATACTACCCCAACCCACTTATAGAGCCAATGAAATTCCTATCAAAATTCCAATGACATTTTTTTGCAGAAACAAAAGTAAAACAATTCTAAAATTCATATGGAACTACAAAGGACTCCAAATAAGCAAAAGCAATCTTGAGAAGTAAGAACAAATCTGGAGGTTTCACACTTACTAATTTCAAAATATATTACAAGGCTACATTAATCAAAACTGTATGATACTGTCATTTAAAACAGACACATATCAATGGAACAGAATCAAGAGCCCAGAAATAAATTCTCGCATATATGGTCAACTTATATTTGATAAAGGAACAAAGAGAGAGCCTGGGTGGCTCAGTCAGTTGAGTGTCCAACTTTGGCTCAGATCATGATCTCATGGTTCATGAGGTTTTTTTTTTTAATTTTTAAAAAAATTTTTTATTTAATGTTTATTTCTTTTTAAAGGAGAGAGAGACAGAGTGTGAGTGTTGGGGGGAGCAGAGAGAGAGGGAGACACAGAATCTGAAGCAGGCTCCAGGCTCTGAGCTGTCAGCACAGAGCCCGATGCGGGGCTCAAACCCACAAACCGCGAGATCATGACCTGAGCCAAAATCAGACGCTCAACCGACTGAGCCACCCAGGCGCCCCATGGTTGATGAGTTTAAACACCGCGTTGGGTTCTGTACTGACAGCGCAGGGCCCGCTTCAGATCCTCTGTCCTCTTCTGTCTCTGCAGCTTCCCTACTCATGCTCTCTCTCTCTCTCTTAAAAATAAATAAACATTTTTTAAAAAGGAGCAAAGAATTTACAATGAGGAAATGATCGTCTCTTCAATAAATGGTGCTGGGAAAACTGGGTATCCACATGCCAAAGAATGAAACTAGACCCTTATGTTACATCATGCACAGTAATCAACTCAAAATGAATTAAGACCTGAAACTAAAACACCTGGAAAAAGCCACAAGGGGGAATCTTCATGACATTGATCTTAGAAATGATTTCCTGGAAATGATATCAGAAGTACAGGCAACAAAAGCAAAAATACAAGTGGGACTATATCAAGCTAAAAATCTTCTGCAGGTAAGGGCGCTGGGTGGCTCAGTCAGTTGAGCGTCAGACTTTGGCTCAGGTCATGATCTCACAGTTCATGAGTTCGAGCCCCATGTTGGACTCTGTGCTGACAGCTGAGAGCCTGGAGCCTGCTTCGGATTCTGTGTCTCCCTCTCTCTCTGCACCTCCCCCACTCACACTCTGTCCGTCTGTCTGTCTCTCTCTCTCTTAAAAATAAATAAACATTAAAAAAAAAAAAGGACTGCTTTAAGGACAGTTCAATTTAAAAATCTTCTGCAGAGCAAAGGAAATAATGGACAGCATGAAAGTCAGCCTATAGAATAAAAAGAAGTATTTGCAAACCATATCTCTGACAAGGAGTTAATATCCAAAATATATGAGTAACGGGGCACCTGGGTGGCTCAGTCGGTTGAGCATCCGACTTCAGCTCAGGTCATGATCTCACAGTTTGTGGGTTTGAGCCGCGCGTAGGGCTCTGTGCCGACGGCTCAGAGCCTGGAGCCTGCTTCGGATTCCGTGTCTCCCTCTCTGCTTCTCCCTCGATCATGCTCTGCCTCTCTCTGTCTCTCAAAAGTAAATAAAAGTTAAAAAATTAAAAAAATATATATATATATGTAACTCATACAACCCATGAGCAAAAAAACAAATAATCTGAATTTAAAATAGGTGAAGGACTCAAATAGGCATTTCTCCAGAGAAGACTTACAAATGGCTAACAGGTACATGACAAGACGTTCAACATCACTAATCATTAGGGAAATGTAAATGAAAACCACAGTGAGCTATCACCTCACACCTATTAGAATGGCCATTATAAAAAAAATAACAAAAAATAATAAGAGTTGGTGAGGATGTAGAGTAATTGGAACCCCTGTGCACTGTTGATAGAAATGTGAAACAGAGTAGCCACTATGGAAAGTGGTATGGCGATTCCTCAAAAACCTAAAAATAGAATTACATATGATCCAGCAATTCTACTTCTGGGTATTTATTTAAAAACCTGAAGTCACAAAAATAAATACAATTAAAATTAAAAAACTGAAATCAGGATCTCAAAGAGATATCTGCACTCCTATCTTCACTGCGGCGTGATTCACAATAACCAAGAGATGGAAACAACCTAAATGTCCTTCAACAAATGAATGGATAAAGAAAAACGTGGTACATACATACAATGGAACATTATTCAACCACAAAAATGAAGGAAATACTGTCATATGCTACAAAATGGATGAACCTCGAGGACGTTATGCTGCAGAATTAAGCCAGTCACAGAAGGACAAATACTGCATGACTCCATTTATATGAGGTATCTAAAGTAGTCAAACTCACTGAAGCAGAAAGTAGAATTGTGGTTTCCAAGGGCTGAGGGGAGGTATAAGTGGGGACTGCTGTCCAATGGGTATGAAGTGTCAGTCACGTAAGATGAAAAAGTTCTAGGTATCTGCTGTACAACATGTACTTATAGTTAGGCAACGCTGTACTTTGCACTTAAATATTTGTTTAGAGAGTAAATCTCGTGTTACATTTTTATTTTTTTACCACATACACCAAAAGAAGGCTGAGGCGGAGCCTCATAGCCTGAAAGCATGAACAGTGGAGACTCCCAGTTAACCGCATTCCATGAAGTAAATGATAAGTTTCTTCTTGGATGGATACCAGAGTGGCATACCTCCATGGCTCTTGTACCTTGTCCTACTCAACATTTTTAGTAGCAGTGACTGAGATGAAGACATAGAATGATAGATACTTACATCTGCAGCTGACAATGTGAAGATAGCCCTAATGATAGGCAACAAAATAACATTTGAAAACTATTTTGATGGCTGGAACAATCCTGGATTGAATCCTACAAGATGAAATCCTACAAGGATTAATGAAAAATCTTCCATTTAGGTTCATGATAACCCATTATATAAATACTAATGATGGAAATATTCTTCTATTCATATTCAAGGATCTGAAAGTTTTGTATGACTACCAGACCAAAAATGATACAAGGATTTGTGCTATGGCTACTTACAAAGTTGGAAAAGACTGTGGCCACATTAATAAAAGTATAGTGTTTAGAACAAGGGAGATTATATCCCATTCAAAGCAGGTATTGTCTTATGGGCATCAGTATTTAAGAAGGACACTGGCAAATTAGACAACATTCAGAGGAAGGTGACCAAGCTTTGGAGGTCAGAGAACTATGTAATATAGGAGTACCTGGGTGGCTCAATTGGTTCAGCGACTCTTGATCTCAGCTCAGGTCTTGATCCCTGCATCATGAGTCCAAGCCCCATACTGGGCTCTGCACTGGGTGTGAAGCCTACTTTAAAAAACAAAAACAGGGGCGCCTGGGTGGCTCAGTCGGTTAAGCGTCCGACTTCGGCTCAGGTCATGATCTCGCGGTCCGTGAGTTCAAGCCCCATACTGGGCTCTGCACTGGGCGTGAAGCCTACTTTAAAAAACAAAAACAAAAACACAACAAAAACTATGTAAGATTAAGGAGAGATGAAGGAATATGGTACATTCGTTATAAGCTACCTTAGCACCCTGTAGTTTTCCAGTGAGGAATGTATATAAGACTATAAAATAAATAATTTTTTAGTTGTACAGATGTTTTCCAATTTAACTTTTTATAAATTAAGATGATTATAGATTCACAGGAAGTTGTAAAGATAGTACAGAGAGGTCCCATGAGCCCTTTACCCAGTTTCCCCCAGTGATTACATCTGTCATAATTGTAGCACAATACCAAAACTCAGGAAATTGACATTGGTACAGTGTGCACATATAGTTTGTGTCATGTTGTTACGTGTGTAGATTTGGCCAATCCCCACCCACCAACACAGGTTTATTAGTCTTTTCAAAAAAACAGCTTTTGGTTCGCTATTTTTGTCTTTTTTTTTTTTTCTGTTTTCAACTTCATTGATTTCTGCCCTTATCTTTATTAATTCCTTTGTTCTACTTGCTTTGAGTGTATTTTGTTCTTCTTCTAGTATCTTGAGCTGAGAGCTTAGATTATTGATTTGAGACTTTTCCTGTTTTCTATTGTAGGCATTTAAAGCTACAGATTTCCCTCTCAGCGCTGGGTTAGTTATGTCCACCAATTTTGAGTATGTTTTTGCTTCTGTTTTCATTTAGTTCAAGATATTTTTAAAAATTTCACTCAAAGCTTCCTCTTTGACACATGGAATATTTGGAAATGTTTTGCTTCATTTCCAAATGTTTGAAAATTTTCCTACTATCTTTCAGGTATTAAATTCTACTTTGATTACCTTGCGGTCAGAGAACACACTGTAGGATTTCAATTCTTTTAAATTTGTTGAGTTTTGTTTTATGGCCCAGGACATGCTCTATCTTGGTATATGTTCCACAGGCACTTGAAAAGAATGTGTCTTCTCCTTCTGTGAGGTGGCATGTTCTATAAATGGTGAATAGATCTTGTTATTTGATGTTATTTGATAATGTTACATCCTTCTATATCCTTGCTGATCTTCTGTCCAGCTGTTCATTAATTGTTGAGAAAGGAGTGTTGAAGTCTCCAACTATGATTGTGGATTTGTCTATTTCTCCTTTCAGGTCTCTCAGTTTTTGATTCGCATCAAATATATCTGTGTGTACACATTTAGGTATGCTATGTTTTCTAGGTGTATTGACCCTTTATGTGATATTGCTCTCAGTCCCTGGTAATTTTCTTTTCTCTACAGTCTATTTTATCTGATATCAATATAGCCACTCTTCCTTTCTTTTGATTACTATTTGAATTACATAGCTTTCCCATTTTTTTTTTTTTACTTTCAACCTACCCATATCATATTTGAAGTGTATTTCTTATAGACAACGTATAATTGAGTCTTGTCTTTTTTATCCATTCTGCCACTCTCTGTCTTGTGGTTGGTGTATTTAGGCCATTTAAATTTTGAATTTTTTAAATGTAACTATTGATGTGAAAAAGCTAAAATCTGTCTTTTTATTTTTTGTTTTCTGTTTATTTTCTGCATTTCATTTCTCTGTTTTCTTTGTCCTGCCTTCTTCTGGGTTACTAGAATGTTTTTACAATTGCATTTTGATTTGTCAGCAGTGTTTTTGAATGTATGTCCTTGTATAATTTTCTTATTAGTCCTTCTAGGTAATACCAAAGTATATGTAAGCATATGTTTATATTTATAGATAGATGATATAGATAGATATAGATATAGATATAGATATAGATATAGATATAGATAGATATATAGATAGATATTATCACAGTCTACCAGTGTCATCATTTTACCAGTTTGAGTGAAGTATAGAAACCTTATCTTTTGTGTCCCTTTACCCTCCCCAGTTTATAATTGTCTTAAATATTTCCTTTACAGGTGTGCCTGGGTGGCTCAGTCAGTTAAGCATCCGACTTCAACTCAGGTCATGATCTTGCGGTTCGCGAGTTCGAACCCTGCATCAGGCTCTCGGCTGTTAGTGGGGAACCGCTTCGGATCCTCTGTCCACCCCCCCTCTCTGCTGCTCCCCTGCTTGTGCTCTCTCTCTCTTTCAAAAATAAATATTTAAAAATATATATTTCCTTTACATACATTTAGAACCATATAAGACAATGTTACATTGTTGTTTCAACCATCAAACATAATGTATAGAACTCAAAAGAAGAAGGAAGTCTATCGTATTTAGTCACATTTTTTGCTCTTTGTCTTTCTTTCTTCCTGATGTTGCAAGATCCCTTCTTTTATCATTCGCTTTCTGTTTAGGGAAATACCTCTAGCCATTCTTTAAGGTTGGTCTGCTGGCAACTAATTCTCTTGGTTTTCCTTCATCTGAGAGTGTCTTGTTTTTCCCCTTAATTCCTAAAGTATATTTTCAGTGCATATAGAATTCAGGGGTGACAGTTCTTTTCCTTCAGCACTTAAAAATGCTATTCCACTACTTTCTGGCCTCCATGGTTTCTAATGAAAAATCCACTGTAATTATAATAGTTTTTGCCCTATAGATAATGTGTCATTTTTCTCTAGCTGGTTTTGAGAATTTTTCTTTGTCTTGGGGCACCTGGGTGAACGGAGAAATTGATGGCAGTTTGAAAATTGGTAGATTTTAGTGCCTCCCTTTCAGTAATGGATGGAATATCCAGACAGAAAACAAGGAAACAGAGGACTTGAGCAACACCATACACCAAGTGGGCTTAACACGCACATACAGAACATTCCAACAAACAGCAGCAGAATGTCTGTTCTGCACAGGGAACATTCTTCAAGATAGATCACATGTTAGGGCAACAAAACAAGTCTCAACAATCTTAAGAATACTGAAATGATAGGAAGTATCTTTTCTGACCACAGTGGAATGACAGTATAAGTCAACAGCAGAAGGAAAACTGGAAAATTATCAAAGATATGGAAATTAAACAGCACACTCCCAAGCAATCGACAGATCAAAGAAAAAGTCAAAAGGGAAATCAGAAATATCTTGAGAAAGATGAAAACTAAACTAGTACATACCAAAATTTATGGGATGCAGCAAACACAATACTAAGAGGGAATATTACAGTGGTAAACACTTACATTAAAAAAGAAAAAATACAGGGGCACCTGAGTGGCTCAATCAGTTAAGCATCCGACTTTGACTTAGGTCATGATCTCACGGTTTGTGAGTTCAAGCCCCGCGTCAGGCTCTGTGCTGACAGCTGGAGCCTGGAGCCTGCTTCGAACTCTGTGTCTCTTCCTCTCTCTGCCCCTCCCCTGCTTGTGCTCTGTTTCTCTCAAAAAGAAGAAAGAAAAAAGAAAAAAAAAATAGGGGCACCTGGGTGGCTCAGTTGGTTCAACGTCTCACTCTTGGTTTTGGTTCAGGACATGATCTCATGGTTTGTGGGTTCAAGCTGTGCATCAGGCTTCATGCTGACAGCGCAGAGCCTGCTTGGGATTCTCTCTCTCTCCCTCTCTGTCTCTGCTCCTTCCCCCCTTGCTCTCTCTCTCAAACGAATAAATAAACAAACTTTAAAAAAAAGAATTTTTCTTTGTCTTTAGTTTTCAGAAGATTTACTATGACATGTCTTGGTGTAGATTTCTTGAGATTTATCCTGTTTGATGAGATTCATTCAGCTTCTGAATCTGTAGGTCTTTTGCCTAATTTGAGAAATTTTTCACCCTTCTTTCTTTGAACACATGTCCCCTCACCTTTTGGAACTCTGATGACAAGAGTTAGATATTTTGTTATAGTCCTATGTATCCCTGAGAATCTATTCATTTTTGTTCCATCTGTTTTCTCTCTGTTGTTCAGTCTGTTTTCTCTCTGTTGTTCAGATTGTGTTATTTCTATTTTATATCTTCAAGACCATGGTTTTTTTCCTTTGTTTTCTCCATTCTGCTGTGAGCTCATTCACTGTATTTTTTATTTCAGTTTGTATTTTTTTCAGTTCTAAGAATTCCATTTGGTTATTCCTTAGATCTTGTCATTTTTTGCTAAGACTGTTTCTTTAATGAGACTCTATTTTTTTCATTTGTTTCAAGCAGGTCCATAATTACTAATTGCAGCATTTTCATGGTGGCTGTTTTAAAATGTTTGTCAGATAATTCTAGGGGCACCTGGGTGGCTCAGTCGGTTAAGTGTCTGATTCTTGGTCTTGGCTCAGGTCATGACTTCATGGTTCATGAGACTGAGCCCCACATCAGACTCTGTGCTGACAGCATGGAGCCTGCTTAGGATTCTCTCTCTCCCTCACTCTCTGCTACTCTCCTGCTTGCATGTGTGTGTGCGCTCTTTGTCTCAAAATAAGTAAATAAACTTAAATTCTTATCGGATAACTCTAATACCTTTGTCATTTCAGTGGCATATGTTGTCCTTTCAAGTTGAGAGCTTCATGGTTCTTGGTATGATGAGCGACTTTCTATTGAAACCTATGTTCTGAGACTTGGGATTTTATTTAAACTGTGTCTTTTAACAGGCATCCTCTGGCACCACTCTGGTCAGAGGATGGAGTACATCACCTCATTACTGCTAGGTAGGCCTAGACATCCACATCTCCACTCAGTTAATGTTGACACTGAGGAAGTGGTGAGGAGGGGCCTTTTGTTACTTCTGGGTAGGGATGGGAGGTGAGGCTCCCCATTAGCCCTCCACTGATACCATCCTGGCTGGGAGCGGGGGAGGACCACACGTGTTTCACTGCCTCTCTTCTCATTAAATGTTCAGCTCAAACAAACTAAATAGCTGGTTTTTCTGTGCAGAAGAAATATTAACATCTGAGCTCAGCCCGTAGATGGCTGTCCCTCTAGCTGGCTGAGACATGAAAGAAAACATGAGTACCCTAAAATGTGGTATTCTCACCATCAGAAAAACTTGCCTTGTGTACTTCTCAATATTATGTTTTAATTCTATAGCTTGGGCACACAGGCCTTTCGTAAACTATATTCTCTGAGATGCCAGCCTCCTGCAAGGTGTTTACAGACCTCCTTTTTTTCTTTAATGTTTATTTGTTTTTGAGAGAAAAAGAGAGCATAAGCGTGGTAGGGGCAGAGAGAGACAGGGACAGAAGATCTGAAGCAGGTTCCATGCTGAGAGTAGAAAGCCTGGTACAGCGCTCAAACTTGCGAACACAAGATCATGACCTGAGCCTAAATCGGACACTTAACTGAGCCACCCAGGTACCCCAGTGTTAACAGAACCTCTTGAGGGAAAAGCGTTCTAAGAAAAAGTGTTCTAAGAACTGAATTTGGAAAGCCGGAAGCCAATACTTCTGGAAATTTACAAAGCCCATTGATTTCCTAGAGATTACAGGAGTACTAAAGAGAAGAAACCTGCTTAATTTTGTTCAACCAAAGCATATTTGACCCCCAAATCTTACAACACCTATTAATATCTCAAAGGCCAGTAGATCCCTTCAAAGGCCAGTAGAGCCCATGTGACCCAGTTATGAAGTACTGTTCATAGGGGCCTTTGGTCTTTTTCCCTCTCATAACGTATTAGAGAAAGTACATTATTACGTTAGGGTTCAAAACATGTGTGCCTTCTCAGTAAAACAATTAAATCCTTTACCTTGAATATGAGTGTTAGTTTGGACTCCCCCCCCCCAGAAGCAGACCCCAAGATGAGGATTTGAGCACAAATTTGGGGAGCAAGGGAGAGGTGATCTTGGGCAACATCAGTAGTGGAGTAGGAAAGTGAAATGGGGAAGAGAAGGAAGCCAAAAAATGTGAGTCATTAAGCAGGTTCCAGTTATGGGCCACTGAGGCTCAATCCCACTGGGGAACCCTGGGAGACAGCACAGAACAAACACACTTTGGGGTTGTTAAGTTACCCCCTTCACAATAAGGAAAGGAAGCTAGAGTGTTCATCCTAAACTCCAATCCATTTTTGGCTGAGAGCAGCTCCCAGGAGCGTTGACTCTCTGGCTTTTCCTGCCTGCCCTGCCCACAGCTGAGAGAAAGTGCCCAGGCTGAGTCACAGGTGCATGCTGTCGGAAGCCTTAGTCTTGTGTCGGAAGTGAGTGCCAAGCAGCTGTGAGCGGAGCACTGATGGTGTCTGCCATGTCTCTGAACTCTAAATGTGTTTTTCCTGGTCTCTTTTTGGCTCTAGTGTGGTTAAATAGACAACCCTATCAGTAAAATATTTTTGAGGATACTGAAACAAGCTATATAAATAGATTTTATATATATGTAATAGATTTTAGATAGATAGATAGATGGTTTGTTTTTTTTTAATCCAAGAAGCTGGGAATGGCCAGATTGGCTGCAGTGAGACGGGGCAGGCTGGGAAAGGCTGATACCTCAAAATGCCCCCTCACTTCCTGGAATGGCCCAGGTGCTGGTGGGACAGACGCAGCTGTAGGACTTGGGGTGCAGACCCACCTTCTAGAATAAAAGCAGTCCAATGTAGCAGACAACCCATGGCATCTGACAGCCACGGCAAAGCACAGCTGACCGTGTGATCTATGCAATATTACAAAGGACACACTTGGGGGAACCAAATGTCCCTAAAGGGGCTCAGAGTATGTGATGGGAATCTAGGCATAAGTGATGTTTCATAGTGAGCCAGGAGGACAGACAGACAGCAGGTGACAGTAATCTGTCTCCAGTAGTTGGTGCCAATCACAAGTTGTGCCCAGAGAGGGGTCTGGGCACAACTCTGGATTCTGTGCGGGAGCCTACCAAGACTAAGTCAGTGCTCACAGCCTTACAGGGTTTTAGGAACCAGATATACATCCAAGGTAGGGCCTTAAATACACAGGACAAACCCAAGACCAAGAGAGGGTCAACAGAACTTTGGCTTCCAGTTAGAGAGACAGAGTCCAAGGTCAAGATGACATAAACAGCAAGGATGCCTTTGTCCCTGCACTTGCCTTCTGAGTCCCAGCATATGGGGCTAGGGCTCCTGAGACAGTCCAGCCAGAGGCCAGGATTTGGCCTCAAGTTTAGAGAAGGCTGCAATGATGGATGGACACCAAGCAGCCTCAGCAGTAGGGGATGAAGTTCGTTGAGACCAGGCAAGGCCTGGCCCCCTACTCAGACATTTGCAGCCATGTGGTCAGGCGTTCTTGCCAGTCAATGCATCCATCCATCTCAATGCTTTCTTCATGGTCTTGCACATTCCCTCCTCTCCCTGCCCCACTGACCACCACCCCAAGCCTTTAGAGCACTTAAAATATGGCAGTTGGGATCCTGCCCACTTGCCTTGAAAGGTGGCTAACTTCTGGGATGGAAAATCATAGAAGCCAATCGTTCCTGTGACAACATCCAGGGCGTCCGCCCTCTATAATTCACAGAGATAGAATTTGCAGGTAATTTGAAAGTCCTCCATTGCTTAATATTTAAAATCATCTCCTCAAATTCCTCTGCTCGAATCGTGTTAATGGCCCCTTCTCCCCCCTTCCCTTCAAAGGACACCGTACGTGTATATTTTGGTTGATTTCCGGTTAAATGTACTTCCTTTCCTCTTTCTATTCTTGCTCCTTATTCATCTTTTCCTCTCCACTCATTTATTGGATGTTGTTTTTTACCCTGAGTTTGACCCCGGCCTGCTGTCCCCATACCCCCACTCCCACCCACACCAAGATTTGGATCGTTTCAGTTGTACGGACCGCATGGCCAGCGCTTTAGTCCTTGTAGCGCTTTCCTTATGCTGCTTCATTTTTGGTTTTTGTTTTTAATCCTTCATTACCCAGCTTTCCCTGGCAAATGTCCAAGACAAAACTGCATAGTTTTCTAAACCTTCTCCCTCATAGTTCTTTGCTTTCTCTGCTTTACCTCTGGCTTCCTGAAAGTATGTGTGAGGATCCATTTTATGTCTTTGTTTATACCAATAACAAATACTTCATTTACTGTTTTGAATACACGGTGCTTCTCAGCTAATGGAGAACTTGTTTTTCCTTTGAAAACACTTGTTTCTCCTTTGAAAACACTGTATGAAAGGAATCAGATAAACCTCTCTGATACTTTCCCTGAAATATCTCTGCATTCTCATTGCAGAATTCCAAATATGTGGCATCACGCGTATTTGGAGCCAGACTTCTGACAAGATGCCCTCAATCACCCACAGCTTCTTTATGAGTTTTTCCATCAAATGTGACTTCAGTTATTAAGATGTCCCAGGTGATTAGACTTGCCAGCAGCCTCCTAAATACTCAGCTGAGGAAACCTGATATCACAGGGAGAGGCTGTTCGGGAGAGATTACTTTGCAGGGTAAAAGTCAGAGGCCTGATGTCTGCAGAATTTTGTTCACTTCTCAGAAGCCCTTTGACTGTACGATGTGGGGAAGTCACTTGAAATCTCTTTGTCTCTCCAGCTGCGTTACAGAGGCAACAATACCCCATTACAAAAGCTCTGTGAGAAAAACATTACAGAATATCAACAAAATGCTTTGAACTTCTTGTATATTTCACCACATTCGATGGAGCGGAGTACTGTCCCTCCTCCCAGTCAGTCACTCTGGGGCAAAAAGCTGTTAGGAGTGGTAAGGCTAGCCGGAGGGCAGACCGGGGAGGGGTGGGGGGTGGGTACTGCTCCTTGTGACCCTGCTCTGAGAGGGGCAGGGGGCAGGACTGGGGCTCTTACAAACCCCTCCCTCCCAGTCCTGTCCCAGACATCCAGGCCTCTTCCCATTATTTTGTACATCTGAGAGTTCATGTTTTTTTCCCGAGACTATTGATCCCTTATTGCTCAAGCAAATAAAGGGTCAGTGGAGTAGAGCAATGACAGAGAGGCAGCATAACACGGTAGGTAAGGATATAAACACAGGAGGCAGATGCCCTGGTTTGATACCTGGCTCTGCCATGTGATAGCTTTGTGACCTTGGGCAAGTTACTTCTCTGTGTTTCAGTTTCGTCCTCTGGAAATTGAGAATAACGTTATGAAGATTAAGCAAGTTAATATTTGTAAAGGTCCTGCTTGGAACAGTGCCTGGCACATATTGAGCATGTTAAAGTATCTGTTAAATAAAAAACATTGTCCTGATTCTGATTCTTTTGATGTTATAAAATCTTTTGTGAAAATCCTTGGATAAGAGATAACAACAACAACAAAAAAAACAGTTTGAAAGGACAGCCTTCTTGTGGCAATGTGGAGAAGAGAGTGTAAGCATAGCAAAAATAAAATTATTTAGGGACCACCAGACAGACCGTCACAATGATCCTTCTGGCAAGATTTCACACCATGAAACAATAACTCACCGGTAGTTGTGCTGTTTATAAATGAAAGACAAGAGGGAGGGAGGGAGGTGAAGGTGGAGGGTAAAAAGAAAGAACCTCTGAGAATTTGATCTCCGTTTTACAAGTACAGATCCAAGAGAGTTCCTGAAGTGTGACAGATGATATTTTCCCAGTAGGGCTGCATTGATATGTGTATCCCATCCACATGCTCTTCTTTCTTTCTTTTTTTTTAATGTTTATTTTTTTGAGAGAGAGAGAGACAGAGACAGAGTGCAAATGGGGGAGGGGCAGTGAGAGAGAGGGAGACAATCTGAAGCAGGCTCCAGGCTCTGAGCTGTCAGCACAGGGCCCGATGGGGGCTCGAACCCACGAACTGTGAGATCATGACCTGAGCTGAAGTCAGACGCTTAACCCACTGAGCTACCCAGGCGCCCCTCACATGCTCTTCTTTCACTGTGACATTGACATCCCTCCCACCACTATTTAAGATATACAGCATGATATTTTGATGTATGTGTACATAGTGAAATGATTACTGCAGCCAAGCTAATTAGCATATCTATCTCCTCACATAATTTTCATTGAGTTGGGGGGGAGGTATGTGTGTGCAAGTGTGGTGAGAGCACCTGAAATCTACTCTCTTAGCAAATTTCCAGTATATAATACAGTATTTTTGACTATAGTCATTATGCTGCACATTAGATCTCCAGAACCTATTCATCCTACATAACTGCAATTTTGTGCCCTTTGACCAACACCTCCTCATTTCACTCAAGTCCCACTCCTGGTAACTACCATTCTACTCTCTGCTTCCATGAATTCAACTTTTTAAGATTCCTCACATAGGTGAGATCATGCAGTATTCTCCTTTCTGTGTCTGGCTTATGTCACTTAGCGTAATGTTTTCCAGGTTCCTCCTTATTGTCACAAATAGCAAGATCTCCTTTTTTAGGCTGAATGATATTCCAGTGTGTGTGTGTGTGTGTGTGTGTGTGTGTGTGTGTGTGTATGCATGCGTGCGTGCATAAACTACTCTTCTTTATCTCCTCATCCATCAATAGACACTTAGGCTGTTTCTATATTTTGGCTGTTGTGAATAATGCTGCAATGGACACAGGAGTACAGATATCTCTATGAGATACTGATTTCATTTCTTTAAATGTATACCCAGTAATGAGATCACTGGATCATATGATAGCTCCATTTTTAATTTTTTGAGGAACCTCCATGCTGTTTTCCATAGTGGCTGTACCAACTTACATTCCCACCAACAGTACATAAGGGTTCCCTGTTCTCCGTATCCTCACCAACACTTGTTATCTCTTGTCTTTTTGATAATAGCCATTCTAATAGGCGTGAGGTGATAGGTCATTGTGGGCTTGATTTGCATTTCCCTGATGATTAGTAATGGTGAGCACCCTTTCATGTTGGCCATTTGTAGGTCTTCTTTGAAAAAATGGCTATATAAGTCCTTTACGCATTTTTTTAAATCAAGTTGTTGGAGATTTTTTGCTGTTGAGTTGTATGAGTGCCTCATATTTTTTTGGCTATTAACCCATTATCGGATACATAGTTTACAGATATTTTCTCCCAATCTGTAGGTTGCCTTTTCATTTTGTTGTATGTTTCCCTTCTGTGAAGAAGTTTTTTAGTTTTATGTTGTCCCACTTCTTTATTTTTGTTTTTGTTGCCTGAGCTTTTGATGTCATACCCAAAAAACTATTGCCAAGACCAATACTGAAGAGCTTTGTTTTCTGTATTTTCTTCTAGAAGTTTTAAGGTTTTGAGTCTTATGTTTAAGTTTTTAATCCATTTTTAGTTGATTGTTGTGTATGGTGTAAGATAGGAGTCCAATTTCATACTTCTGCATGTGAATGTCCCGTTTTCCTCACAACATTTTTTAAAAGACTAATTTTTCCCCATTGGGTATTGTTGGCACGCTTGTCATAAGTTAGTTGTAATGTATATGCTATGGTTTATCTCTGGACTCTTGACTTCATTCCACTGATCTGTGTGTTTATCTTTATGCCAGTTCCATAGTATTTCTACTTGCTTTTTATCACCCAACCTTGCAATGAACATACTTCTACACATGCATATCTGATTATTTCTTTAAGATAAATTCGTAGAAATAGAATTGTAAGATCAAAGAGTCAGGATTTTATGGGTCTTTTGACAAACAGTCCTATGTTGCCCTCTAGAAAGATTATAACAATTTACATGTACACCAGCGGTAAATGAGAGTCATATAGTTGCTATCACTCAGATTTTTTAACTTGGCTGATCTCATAAGCAAAAAAATTTTGGGTCATTGTTCTTTTACTTTGCACCTTTTAAATTTGAACAAGTTTTTGTTTCGGTTTAGTTTGGTTTTTGGTCATTTGTAGTTGCTCAGGAATTGCCTGTTCTTATTTTTTGCCTTTTTATTAACGTATATACACTTTTTTTGTTGATTTATATGAACTCTTTTTGTGATAAAGATATTGACCCATTGTCTATCATAGATACTGTGATTACTTTGCTTAGGTGCTCATTTGTCTTTCAATACTATTAATGGTGGTGGTGGTGTTTTTTTTTTTTTTTTTATTTCTCCAAATTTTCTAAATAAGATATACCTTCACACCTAGTGATAATAATGATTTTAAAAGTGCCTGATATTATCATACACGCTACATGGGGAAAAAAAAAAAAAACCTGGGGGAAAGTTTGCCCTGGGTGATGCTCTTTGTAGTTTTCTGTACTTCCCAGATTTACTAAGATGAGTAACTCTTGTAATCTTCAAAACTATCCTAAAGTATGTTTTTATCTTTTTAAGTGCAGAGAAACTTGTGTGGTCTATGTAAGTGGAATGCCAGAAGCAAGAGAGAGGATGGGAAGGAAGGGAGGTGAAGGGTGAAGTTAAAAATGAAAATGAGAACCAGACCAGCCAAAGCTTTGGATTCCATGGCTCCATGTCTCAGTTGCAGCCTGTAGTTGAAGGCTTTTAGGCAGAAGAGTGCTGTGATAAGATCTCTATTTCAGGAGAGCTTTGGTTACAATGGGAGAGATAAATTAGATCTGGGGGTTAAGAAGACACTGGTGATGGTATCAGTTGTTTATTGCTACAGTAATGCTGTGTAACAAAGAACCACAGAACCTCAGTGATATATAACAGTGCTTATTGCTCATAGGTCCGGGGTCAGCTGGAGGCCAGCTATGCAGCCCTTCTGGTCTTGGCAAGGCTCATTCACACGCCTGGGAGTGGTTGCATATTGGCTGATCTAGACTGGCCTTGGCTTGTCCCATAGATGTTTTCATAGATGTTTGTATAGCTAACAGGCTTGGAAGATAGGGATGGTATTCCCTCCAGAGCAAAGAGCAAGAATGTTTACCATCTCTTACAAAAGATTCAAGTTCCCTAACCTTAGAGTTTTTCTCCTGTAATGGCATCCACTACGTGTGCAGGCATCCACCTGAGTTTATCCCCATCACCTTCATCAGACTTGGGGGGCAAGGGGAACTGATGTAAACATGCTCATGCTAATGTGGCTTGCTGTGCCACGAATGACAAAATCCTTTGCCTTTGACCCAGAAGTCACGTGTCTCTTGTCAGCATCCAGGAAACTGTGGCACGTTAGTAGGGTAAAATCTCAGACACTTCAGTGCTCTTTTTAAATTCTTCTTCTGCTTTATTGAAATATAATTGACATATAGCACTATATAAGTTGAAGGTATATAGCGTAATGACATACACATATTGCAAAATGATTACCACAGTAAGTTTAGTTAACATCTATTCCCTCATATGGTTTAAAAAAAATTTTTTTTTCTCTGTGGTGAGAACATTAAGGATCTACTCTCTTAGCAACTTTCTGATATACCATACGGTAGCATTAACTATAGTCATCATATTGTTTATTACATCCCCAGGATTTATTCATTTTATAACTGAAAGTTTGTACCTTTTGACCACCATCATCCAATTCCCCCAACCTCCACCCTCCATCTCTGGTAACCACAAATCTGATCTCATTTCCTAGGAGTTTGGCTTCTTGTTGCTGTTGTTTTAGATTCTACCTATGAATGAGATCATACAGTATTTATCTCTCTCTGATGACTTAGTTCACTCAGCATAATGCCTTCAGGGTCTATTCTTGTTGTCACGGATGGCAGGATTTCCTTCTTTTTTATTGCTGAGCAGTGTTCTGTTATATATATACCACATTTGCTTTATCTACCTCACTCTCCACACTTCTGGACATCACTTGCTTCTCCCTCTTAATCATTGGATACATGAGGACCTTCCATGGCCTTATTCCCAGCACTAGGCACAGGGCTTGTATTTAATTGGCATTCCAGAAATATTTGTCAAATGAATAAATTAATCATTTTTATTTACTCTTTATTTTCAATAAATAGACTTGAAAATACCATTATACGTGACATGGTCATCAGTCTTCTGTCATTGTTACTCCAAGTAAGCTTTTCTCTCTAGTACATAAGACAGTGGTATCACAGCATTGGGGTACTTGGGGGTATGGTAATTTTTAAAGTATTTGGGGATGGTGGCCAATGCAGGGCTTGTATCCAATGCAGTTATATATGGGCTCTTATGGGCGTTGTTTCCACTTTTCTGATATTCATTTACATATGAACTTGGAGTTCATTATGAAAATTTTTCCTCTAGACTTTAGAAGAAAACTTTTCATGTTTCTCTGTGTATTTACTGGCTAGATTCCCAACTATGTGTCCAACTGAGTGGGTAAGCCCAGAAGGAAGATGGGGCAAAATAAAAATAGGGAATCAACTGACTCAAAATGAGAGAAATGGATAAAGGTTAGGACAACTTGTCCATTCAACTGTTATTATGCAAGTTTTCTGCAGCTGTCTGCTCAGCTGCTGAAGTCTGGGTTAAAGTTCAAAAGGGAAAGCTCTATGCGCACATATTTTTCAATGCAAAAAAAATGTTCAAGTATTTGAAACTCAAATATTTCCATATATTCAAAGATCCAATGGGGGTGCCTGGGTGGCTTAGTGGGTTAAGTGTCCAGCTTCGGCTCAGGTCATGATCTCACAGTATGTGAGTTCAAGCCCCCCCCACCCAGCCTCTCTGCTGTCAGCGTGGAGCCCACTTCAGATCCTCTGTCCCCCTCTCTCTCTGCCCCTCCCCTGCTGTCTCTCTCTCTCTCAAAAATAAATAAACATTTAGAAAGTAAATAAATTAAAAGTCACCTAAAAGAAAAAAAGATCCCCAGTGATGAAATTTATTAAGGCTATATGCAGAGTAGAAGAAATTCAGCTCAGATCTCAACATCATCAATGTTTAAACTGTATTAATTTTGAGACTTCAACCCCAGCACCCTTCATAGAGCCTGTCTCCTCCCACTGACTCTGGTGACATTCTCTGGGCTAAATGTGAGTCATAACTTGTGACATTGTACAGACAACATCTGCAAGGTGGGGTGTTTCACTTCTCACTTTGGTTCATGTTTGCTTATGCTGATTGGAAAGTAGGGATAAGAGGAAGGCAAATGTGGAAAGAGAGTTCTCCTGATTTCATTCAAAAGGCTCTGGACCAAGAAATATTTAAAGATTTTTTTTTTAAATGGAATACATGAAGCACTCTGGGTAGCTCAGTTGGTTGGATGTCCAAGTTCCGCTCAGGTCATGATCTCACAGTTTGTGGGTTTGAGCCCCACATCGGGTTCTGTGCTGACTGCTCAGGGCCTGGAGCCTGCCTCAGATTCTGTGTCTCCCTCTTTCTCTGACCCTCACCCGCTCGTTTTCTCTCTCTCTCTCTCTCTTTCTCTCTCAAAAATAAAAATAAGCATTAAACATTTTTTTAAATAAATAAAACATAAATACAACATTGGGGCACCTGGGTGACTCAGTCAGTTGGGCATCCAAGTTCGGCTCAGGTCATAATCTCGTGGTTTGTGGGTTTGAGTCCTGCATCGGGCTCTGTGCTGACAGCTAGGAGCCTGGAGCCTGCTTCAGGTTCTGTGTCTCCCTCTCTCTCTGCCCCTCCCCCACTCGTGCTCTGTCTCTCTCTGTCTCAAAAATTATAAACATTAAAAAATAAAATAAAATAAAATAAAATAAAATAAAATGGAACACATGAGAGTATTTGAGCTTCAATAAGTATAAAACTGCACTGGATACTTAATGTCAAAGAGTTGTATACTTAAAAATGGTTAAAATGGTAAATTTTATGTTCTGTATACGTTACCACAATAAAAACATGTAATGGATCAAAACCCATAAAGTATGTTTACATTTTTAAATTCACTGTGATACTTAAAAACTAACCACCTTGAAAGATGTCAGGGAACCAATTCATCACCTGAAAACTGGTAAACAAAGGGAAAGAACCAAACATAGTAGAAACCGTACCACTCGATAACCAAATAGGACATCAGGGAAGCATCTCTTTATAAAATTATTGCAACTAATAAATGGAAATAAAATGATAGAATTAGATTATCGCCATTTGCAAGTCTCAATGAGTTAATTGATTTAGACAGTAAGAACCAACAGCTGCTAATGTTGCAAAAAGAGACACAACCAGACATTATGTCTCTGCTGATGAAAGAATTCAGCACTGCGTAGAGTCTTGCAAAAGAAATGCAACCTAAGTCTGGTCAAACGTCTGGATCCAGCTATTTTCAAGAAAAGCTGGGGACAGAATACATGTTGAAATGTACCACGAATGTGCCATCAGCAAAACTCAAACTGTAGGAAACTATAGAGACCAAATTGTCCATGTTCCTCAACAAGTCAATTATAAGGAAAAGAAAAGGCTGAAGAGAGAACCTGTAAATGAAGAGATTTAAAAGAGGAATCAATAATTTTTTCATATTTATTTTTTACTTTTTCGAGTTTTTATTTAATTCGAGTTAGTTAACACCTATGGTAAAATTGGTCGACTCAATAACGTTTGAAAGACCAAGCCTCAACTAGAGTGTCTGAGGTGCACACTTGCATAACAAAGCCACAGAGAAGCGTGACGAGATTATTACTGTAAAGGTCAGGGTTGTAGGCATGAGGGTACTTGTGGAGTGGCTGGCAAAGTACTACTTCTTCATCTGGATGTGACCTTATATTAAGTCACTGTTCCATATGATTTTTTTGTGTGCTTTTCTGTGCTTTATTTTGTAATAAGTATATATTTAAGGGGAGTGTCCGGAGTGAACTGAAGTCATGCAGGAGTCCCATGCAGATGTGGCCAGCTGGTCAGAAAGAAAGATGAAGAGAGAACCGGTGAGCCCCCACAAAGGCCCCCTCCAGGCCAAACATCTGCCCAGCAACACGTGAGCAGGTGGAAACTGAATCGTACTATTAATTTGGGTCAAGACAGCATTTTGAATTCCTGGCAGACATGGATGGGAAAGGGCTCAGAAGTTGTTTGGAGCAAACCATATTTTACTTCCTTGAGCAATTTAGTTCTCTGGGCGGCATAGCGCAGGCCAGCCAATGGCCAGCAAGAACTCGGAATTGCACCTTCAGCATTGTGCAGTGTGAGGTGTGTAAGAAAGTACTCACTTTGGAGGTGCCCGGGTGGCTCAGTCGGTTGAGCAGCTGACTTCAGCTCAGGGCATGATCTCACAGCTCATGAGTTCAAGCCCTGCATTGGGCTCTGTGCTGACAGCTCAGAGCCCGGAGCCTGCTTCGGATTCTGCGTCTCCCTCTCTCTCTGCCCCTCCCCTGCTCACGCTCTGTCTCTCTCACTCTCAAAAATAAATAAACATTAAAAAATTTTTAAAAAAAGGAAAGTACTCACTTTGAATACTTTGAATTTAGAGACCCCATTTTATTATAGAGAAATGCTGTAACATCCTTATCAGCAATGCATAAGGCTGCAGCTAGCTCTTTTTCCACCAAGAAATCTGGAGAAGATAAACAAACAAATATATTTTAAAAATAAAATCACGGGGGCGCCTGGGTGGCGCAGTCGGTTAAGCGTCCGACTTCAGCCAGGTCACGATCTCGCGGTCCGTGAGTTCGAGCCCCGCGTCAGGCTCTGGGCTGATGGCTCGGAGCCTGGAGCCTGTTTCCGATTCTGTGTCTCCCTCTCTCTCTGCCCCTCCCCCGTTCATGCTCTGTCTCTCTCTCTGTCCCAAAAATAAATAAAAAACGTTGAAAAAATTTTTTAAAAAAATAAAATAAAATCATAATAGGAAATTGATTAACTCTTTAAAAAAGGAAGAAAGAAATCTGGAGAAGGTAAGGAGCTTATTATTACATAGATGATACCAGAAAGCCCAATTGTAAGTCCCCAAGGGGAAGGCAGCATAAAATGTCAGAGCAGAGGGGCACCTGGGTGGCTCAGTTGGTTAAGTGTCCGACTTTGGCTCAGGTCATGATCTCCCCATGCATGAGTTGGAGCCCCGCGTCGGGCTCTGTGCTGACAGCTCAGAGTCTGGAGCCTGCTTCGGATTCTGTGTCTCCCTCTCTCTCTGCCCCTCCTCCACTCATTCTCTCTCTCTCTCTCTCTCTCTCTCTCTCTCTCTCTCTCTCTCTTTCTCTCTCTCTCTCTCTGTCTCTCTCTCTTTCTCAAATATAAATAAACATTTAAAAAAATGTCAGAGCAAGAAAAACAATATATTCTCCCGAAGATTGTATTAACCATGTGATACCAATAGACACCTATTAGAACCCTAAAATCCTCAAATCTGACAATTCAGGTTGCTGATGAGGATGTGAAACAACAGAAATTCTCATTCATGGCTGGTGAGAATGCAAAAATGATACAGCTGCTTTGGAATACCATTTGGCATAGTCTTACCATACAAAATAGCAATTGTGCTCCTAGGTGTTTAACCACAGATTTGAAAATTATTTCCACACAGGGGCACCTGGGTGGCTCAGTCGGTTAAGCGTCTGACTTCGGCTCAGGTCATGATCTCATGGTTTATGAGTTCAAGCCCTACATCAGGCTCTATACACACAGCTCAGAGCTTGGAGCCTACTTCAGATTCTGTGTCTCCCTCTCTCTGCCCTCCCCTGCTCATGCTCTGTATCTGTCTGTCTCTCTCTCTCTCTCAAAAATAAATAAGCATTTAAAAAAATGTTTTAAAAAGAAAAGGAAAATTATTTCCACACAAAAAGCTGCATGCAAATGTTTATAGCAGCTTTATTTATAATCACCCAAATTTGGAAGAAACAAGATGTCCTTCAATAGGTGGACAGATAAGCAAACTGTGGTACATCCATGCAGTGGAATACCATTCAGTGATAAAAAGGAATGTGCTATCCAACGAGATGCAGAAAAATATAGATGAATCTTAAATGCCTGTCCCTAAATGGAAGGAGCTGAAAGGAGCCAGTCTGCAAAGGCTACATACTGTATAATGCCATTTATGTAACATTCTGTAAAAGGCCAAACTGTAGAGACAGTAAACAGATCAGTGGTTGCCAGGGGTTTAAGGGTTTAAAGATGGGGGAGAGTTGAATAAGTGAAGCACAAGAGATTTTTAAGGCAGTGAAACTATTCTGTATGATACTATAACGACAGGTACGTGATGTTATGCATTTGTCAAAACCCACAGAACTTTACAGCATAAAGAGTGAGCACTAATGTACACAAATTTATTTTTTTTAATGTTTATTTATTTTTGAGTTACAAAGAAAGCGTGCATGAGTGGGGGAGAGGGAGACACAGAATCCGAAGCAGGCTGTAGGCCTTGAGCTGTCAGCACAGAGCCCGACACAGGGCTTGAACCCATGAACTGTAAGATCATGACTTGAGCCAGAGTCAGATGTTCAACCGACTGAGCCCCTATTTTTTTTTAACTTTTAAGTTTATTTACTTGTTTTGAGAGAGAGAGAGAGAGAGAGAGAGAGAGAGAGAGATGCAGAAAGAAAGGGAGAGAGAGAATTCCAAGCAGGCTCTGCACTGTCAGTCCAGAGCCCGACTCAGGGCTTGATCCCATGAACTGTGAGATCATGACCTGAGCCAAAGTCAAGAGTCAGACGCTTAACTGACTGAGCCACCCAGGCGCCCCCACAAATTTCTTTTAAAAGTCATTTAGGAGGTCCAAGGATCCCAGGATGGAATACAGACTGTGACAAAAGCATCTAACTGCATGATGAATGTATGAAATAACTTCAGTGAAGAGAGTGGGGAGAAAAGAGGCTGAGCTAAATAACTTTGGAAATGAGTGGACTCATTTGTTGGACTGTAAGGCTAAAGTCCAACAAAACTGTACACAAGCACTACACTCTAGTGGATAATGTGGTTTCCCGTGGGGGTACGCATTAACGATTCTAATCGTATCCCCTGTACATGTATACTGGAAGTGAGGAATGAAGTAAATAGATGGCAGATTGTGGAAGCCAGGTGTCTCGCTACTTGAGTGGGAGGTTATAGACAAGCAAGGGAGGGAAGGCTAAAATGATCCCTGTGGTACTGGGTTAGAGTTGGAGATACCAGTATGGAGACTTTATATTTAGTTTAATATGGATATAGATGGATACATATAGAAATATTTATCGATAATGTAGGTATACACTGGTTAGTATACACACATCTATTTCCTTGCTCCATCAGCTAAGAATGCTGAGAAACAATGATAGGTCAGTAGCTACAAGCACACCTGGTGGCCAGATCTTGGTTTCTAATACCATTTTCTAAAAAAGAGAAAGAAGGCAGGAAAGAAAAGAAAAAGAAACCCACGCCCTTTGAACAAATCTCTGATTCTACAGCTAAGGCAGGGAAGGTACAAAATGAGCCTAGAGCATCTCGTAGTGCCACAAAATAAAGTACAAAATGTGGATTATAAGACAAATATTTATGACTCCATGCTGATATAAATGCTTCAATAAATAAACAAATGAGGAAGAAGAGACAAACGTTCCTGTGCAGAATTCCAAATAATTTATATAGATACCTCACCCGCAAGTAGGTAGAGCATAACTCCCCCCTCCTTAAGTATGGGCTCTGCAAAATAATGTCCTTCCAGAGAGTACCGCATGGAAAGCAAGGAAAAAGGAGTAGCTTTGCAGCGGAGACACCTGACAAACTATCTCAGCCAGGTGATCGTGGCCAATACTGACAGTGATAAGTCATGTTGCTAGTATGAACACTTGATATGATGTGAGGAGAATGACACTTTACCTCTGTGGTCTTCCTCCCCAAAACCTGTAACTCCAGTCTAATCATGAGAAAAATACCAGACAAATCCTCATTCAGGGACATGCTACAGAATACTTCACCAGTACTCCTTAAAACTGTCAAGATCATCCAAACCAAAGAAAGTCTAAGAGACTGTCACAACCCAAAAGGAGCCTGGGGATGCATGACTACTAAATGTAATGTGAGATCCTGGCTATATCCTGGTATAGAAAAAGGATATAAGGAAAAACTAAAAAAATATGAATGAAGTATGGACTTTGATTATTAATAAAATGTCAATATTTGTTTATTAATTGTGACAAATGTGCCATTGCAATGTAAGGTGTTAACAATGGGGGAAACTAGGTGTGGGGTTTAAGGGAACCCTTTCCACTATCTTCACAACTTTTCTGTAAACCTGAAACTATTATAAAATAAAAGCCTTTCTTAAATTGTAAAATGAAAATTGCATAATATACTCTACAGATTAAGGGACTAATGCATGAATCAATAATGATTGATTAATTCAAGTATTTAATGAACACCTGTTTTGTATGAGCACCTTTGTTGGCACTTGTAAGGGACCCTTATATAAGTTAAAATTTATCTCACCCCCCAGGGAGCTTACAGAAATGCAGACTTCAAGCATTCCATATGTTTGCTAAGTGATTTGCATTTAATGGAATGATGGGAATTTTTATTTCACTGAGTCTAATAATTCCCCTTATCCTGTAGCAAGTGTTGTAAGAGGGACTGCCTATGAAGCTCCTCTTGTTTTATTTTTATTTTACTTTTATTTTTTTTTAGGTTTTTATTTTTTATTTTGAGAGAGAGAGAGAGGGAGAGAGAGAGAATCCCAAGCAAGGTCTGCCCTGTCAGCACGGAGCCCAATGCAGGTCTCAAAATCACAAACTGCAAGACCGTGACCCAAGCTGAAATCGAGAGAGCCAGCCGCTTAATGGACCGAGCCACCCAGGCACCTCCCTCCTCTTGTTTTAAATGAGAGACTCATTTAATGTTGCAGTTTTCTTCATTTGTTAAATAAATTCATATCTTAGAATGTCAGAGCTAGAAAGGCTCTTATATCAGACATTGTGGATGCCCTGTCCTTATTCCCTTGCCCCTACCTCATCAGTGTTCACAAGCCTGACTCCCAACTTCCATCACCTGTATTTCAAATAATTTTAAATATGTAGTGTTGACTATACCTCTCTTGTGGGATATATCCTATAGACAAAAAGAAATGCAAAAAAATATTAAACTTTTAGGGATAATTCTACAATTGCTATTTTGAAACTATTACAGTGTGAGATATAGATATAGATACACACACACACACACACACACACACACATACACACTTGTACATACATATCTATTAGGGTAAAGCAATTAAGTAACTATGTTAATGTCATTAGGAACTGATATTTTCAACCTAAAAGAAAAAAGATACAAATATAAATTCAAGCAAATTATGTACCAAGAAGAAGGGGATGACTCCATCCCTAGAAACTCTTATCAATGGAGAAGGCAATGACTTAAATCTGCATAACAATCATATCCTTCACGACCCCCACCCCCACATCTTTTGTCTTTAGCTGAACATGGTATTTAAAGTGATGGCTTCAGCCATCTCTGGGAGTTACCCTTTTTTTTTTTTTTTTTGGTTGCTTCTCATGTATACAGGAAATATACATGTAATTAAGCTTTTGTTTCTTTTTCTCCTGTTAATTTGTCTCATGTCAATTTAATTCTTAGACCAACCAGAAAAATCTTGAAGGGTAGACAAAAATTTTTCTCCCCAACACAAACAATTCACAAAATTACAATTTTTGAGATTTTTACATGGTGCCACATAGTGGTAGTTGCCTACCTACTGTTCATTCTCCCTTTCTTCATTACTAACAGAAAACCTATATTGTTAGGTGTGGCAAAGGATCAGCTTTAAAACAGTACTTTCCTTACAGGTATCGGTGGCCAGTGAGGTGAAAGCAAACATCATTTCATGAGGCTGCTGAGAAAGTTTTGTAAAGGAAACTGACTAATATGATTGAGTTAACCTTTTGCTCTTACTGCTTCCTCCTGCCTACTGCCCAGAATATGAATATAATGGCTGAGTTGCAGCAGCTATCATGGACTATGAAGCAATCTTGATGATGGGAGCCATGTACCAAATATAGGGGGGGCAGAAAGAAGGAACCTGGGTCCTAGATATGTGTAGAGCTGCTATATTAACCTTAGATGCCTAGCCCTGAACTCCTTTTATGGGAGAAAAAAAAAAAAACATCATATTTAAGCCACTATAACTTGGGTTTCTGTTATATGCTGTAAAATCCAATCCAAACTGATACATTTTCTTCATAAAAGAAGTATATTTGTGGGAAATTTTAAAGTTTATGGATAAATGAAATAAATAAAATAAAAAAAATACTAGGGCAATGAAAACATCCTGGAGGTTTTAGCCAGGACAATTAAGAAAGAGAAACAAGTAAAAGCCATTTGTATGGGAAAGGAAAAAGTAAAATTATCTCTATTTGCAGATGGCATGATCTTATAAATAGAAAATGCTCAAAATCGACTAAAAAACTATTAGAGCCAATAAACAATTTCAGCAAGATTGCAGGATACAAGCTCAATATACAAAAATCAATTGCATTTCTATACACTGACAATAAACATTCTGAAAATAAAATAAAAAATAATTCCATTTACAATAGCATCAAAAAATAAAATACTTATGAATAAATTTAACAAAAGAAGTGTAAAACTTGTACACTGAAAGTCACAAAACATTATGGAAAGAAATGAAACATCTAAATAAGTGGAAACTTATCACATTTATGGGTCAGATAATAGTACTCAACAAAGTCATCTACAGATCCAATACAATATCAAAATTCCAGCATGCTTTTTTGCAGTAATTAACAAGCTAATCCTAAAATTCATATGGAAATGCAAGAAACCCACAATGGCCAAAACAGTCTTGAAAAAGAAGAACAAGGCTGGAAGACTCACACTTCATTTTACAACTTACTACAAAACTATCATAATTAAGACAGTTTGGTACTGGCATATAGACATATAGATCAATGCCACAGAATTGACAGTTCAGAAATAAACCCATTCATTTATAGTCAAATAACTTTCAACAAGGGTACCAAGACTATTTAATGGGAAATGAAGATTGGGGCACCTGGGTGGCTCAGTCAGTTAAGCATCTGACTTCAGCTCAGGTCATGATCTCGCGGTTTGTGAGTTTGAGCCCTGCGTCGGGCTCTGTGTTGACAGCTCGGAACCTGGAGCCTACTTCGGATTCTGTGTCTCCTTTTCTCTCTGCCCCTTCCCCACTTGTGCTCTGTCTCTCTCTATCAAAAATAAATAAATGTAAAAAAAAATTTTTTTAAATAATGGGAAATGAAGAATCTTTTCAACAAATGGTGCTGGAACAACTAGATATCCACGCACAAAGGAATGAAGTTGGATCCTTACCTCACACCATACACAAGAATTAATTCAAAATGGATTAAATACCTAAATGTAAAAGTTGAATCTTTAAAATTTTTAGAAGAAAATATAGAAGTAAATCTTCATGACCTTGGGTTAGGCAATGGATTTTTAGATACAACACCAAAAGCACAGCAACAAGAGGAGGAAAAATAGATAAATTTGACTATCAAAATTAAAATCTTTTATGCTGCAAACAATACTATCAAGAAAGTGAGAAGACAACTAACAGAAGAAAATCTTGAAAATTATATATTTAGGAAGGTACTTAACATCCAGAATTTATATATATGTATATACATATATATGTATCTATATGTATATATATATATATACACTCTTAAAACTTTATATAATAAAAAGACAAGTCAATTTAAAAATGGGCAAAGGACCTGAATAGACATTTCTTAGAAGAAGATGTTCACATGTCAATAAAAATGTGAAAATATATCTCAGGGGCACCTGGGTGGTTCAGTTGGTTGAGCGTCCGACTTCAGCTCAGGTCATGATCTCACAGTTCATGAGTTCGAGCTCTACATTGGGCTCACTGCTGTTAGCCTGTCAGCAAGGAGCCCGCTTCATATCCTCTGTCCTCCTCTCTCTGACCCTCTCCTGTTTGTGCTCTCCCCAAAATAAATAAAAGTTAAAAACATAAAGAGGGCACCAGGGTCGCTCAGTCGGGTAAACGCCTGACTTCGGCTCAAGTCATGATCTCACAGTCCGTGAGTTCGAGCCCCGCATTGGGCTCTGTGCTGACAGCTCAGAGCCTGGAGCCTGCTTCAGATTCTGTCTCTCTCTCTCTCTCTCTCTCTCTCTCTCTCTGCTCTTCCCCTGCTCATGCTGTCTCTCTCTCTCTCAAAAATAAATAAACATTAAAAAAAGTTTTAATAAAAAAAGAGAAAAGATAGTAAGACTGGGGAGGGTGGAAGAATGTGAAAAGATGCATATTATCATTAGTCAATAGGAAAATGCAAATAAAAACCACTCTCCACCCACTAGGATGGCTATAATCAAAAAGACACAATAATAAGTATTGTTGAGGATGTGGAGAAATTGAAATCCTTATACGTTGCCGGTGGGAATGTACAACAGGACAGCCACTTTGTAAAACAGTTTGACAGTTGCCCAAAATGTTTAGTGCATAGTTACCATATGACCTAGCCATTCCATTCCTAGGCATATACACAAGAGAACTGAAAACATATGTCCACACGAAAACTTGTACAGGAATGTTCTTTGCAACATTATTCATAGTAGCCAAAAAATGGAAACAAGCTTGCCTTAGTTTTCTAGGGCTACGGTAACAAATTACCACAAACTGGGTGGCTGAAAATAACAGAAATGTATTCTTTCACGCTCTTTGAGGCCAGAAGTCTGGAATCAAAGTGCAGTAGTGCTCTGCAATTTCTCAGAGAGAATCCTTCCTTGCCTCTTCCAGCTTATGGTGTTCCTTGGCTTGTTGTGGCTACAAAATTCCTATCTCTTCCTCAGTCTTTACATGTCATTCTCCTCCTTCTCTCCCCTCTGTGTGTTTTTTAATAAAGACATTTGTCACTGGATGTAGGGCCCACTGGGATGATCTTACCTTGAGATCCTTAAATACATCTGCACAGAACCTTTTTCCAAATATGGTCACATTCACAGGTTTTTGGGGGTTAAGACATGGACATATCTTTTTGGAGGCCACTTCCTATTGAAAGGCCTTCCTTTCAACCCGCTACAAACCCAAAGTTCCATCAACTGATGAATGGCTAAATAAAATATGGTTTATCCATACAATGGAATATTATTGGGTGATAAAAAGTACTGACACCTGCCGCAACATGGGTGAAACTTGAAAACCTCATACTAAAGGAAAGAAGCCAGACAAAGGCCACATGTTGTGCAATTACATTGATATGAAATGCCCAGAAGAAGCAAATCAGTAGAAACAGAAAGTAGATCAGTGGCTACCTAGCATTGTGGGAATCTTCAGGGGAATGGAGAATGACTGCTAATGAACATAGGATCTCTTTTTGGCATGATGAAAATGTTCTTTTTTTTAAATGTTTATTTATTTTTGAGAGAGAGAGAGAGATAGCACAAGCTGGGAAGGGGCAGAGAGAGGGGGACAGAGGATCCAAAACAGGCTCTGCACCGTCAGTGCAAAGCCCAGCGTGGGCTCAAACCCACCATGAGACCATGAGATCATGACCTAAGCCAAAGGTGGATGCTCAATTGACGGAGCCACCCAGGCACCTGGGCATGATGAAAATGTTCTAAAATTATATTACAGTAAAAAAAAAAAATAAAAAAAAAAAAATTTTGAAGTGGGGTGCCTGGCTGGCTCAGTCGATTACGTATCCAACGTCAGCTCGGGTCATGATCTCACAGTTCATGAGTTCGAGCCCCACGTCAGGCTCTGTGCTGACAGCTCAGAGCCTGGAGCCTACTTGGGATTCGGTGTGTGTGTCTCTCTCTGCCCCTCCCCTGTTCACACTCTGTCTCTATCTCTCTCAAAAATAAAGAAACATTAAAAAAAATTTTTTTTAATTGAAGCACAGGGAAGTGGGAAAAAATTATGTTACAGTAATAATTGCACAACTCTGTAAATATACTAAAAACCATTGAATTGTATACTTTAAATGGGTGAATTGTATGGGATATAAATTATATCTCCATGAAACTGAAAAGTGAGAAATTCAAAGATTAGTAATGAATGTAATGGATTAAAATACATCAAACTTGCTAAAATTCATAGGCTCATAATGATTTTTTTTAAAGCTATTTGATCATCTTTAGCCAATACTGGCAAATAAAGGTAAGGAACCCAGCACTTATTCTGCCTTGCCTATATGAACTGTACCTGAGGATATCCACATAGTTGATAGGAGAATGTTCTTTATTATAGAAGCATCTCTGCTAATTAAGATAGAAGAAATGACAGAATTAGAGTCTCACAAATTCTCAGGCCCTAATGAAATAATGGATCAAGGAAATGTTTTTCATTAGGTGAAAGTTTGATGGGAACTTTAAAAGAGGGGCTAACAATGCCTGAATCCAGTGATTAATCTTACCATCACTAAAAATGGGACAGCGAGACATTATGGGCCACCCGATGTGATGCAATAGAAAGTGCACAAAGGATTCTTGCCAATAAAACCAAACCTGAATTTGAAATATAACTGCCAACTTACAGGAAATACAGGGTTTAAAGGAATACATTAAATGACGCTAGAGAGATGGATGCAATCAGCCAAACACCAACTATGGGAAATTTTCCAGGACAAATGTGTCAGTTTTTTTTGGCAAACAAATAGCAAGAACATAGTCTTATCTATCAAAAAGACTTAAGAGGGGCGCCTGGGTGGCTCAGTGGGTTGGGCGTCCGACTTCGGCTCAGGTCATGATCTCGCGTTTCGTGGGTTCTGGCCCCGCGTTGGGCTGTGATGACAGCTCGGAGCCTAGAGTCTGCTTTGGATGCTGTGTCTCCCTTTCTCTCTGCCCCTTTCCTGCTCTCACTCTGTCTCTCTCTCTTTCTCACTCTCAAAAATAAACACTAAAAAATTAAAAAAAAAAACACAACACTTAAGAGACATATTAACCACATGTAATGAGGAACCTTATCTGGTCCCTAGTTTGAAGAAATCAACTGTAAAAAAATAATTACGAGATAATGTGGAAGATTTTGAACACTGAATATAAATGATAATAAGGAATTGTTATCACAACTATCTTTTAGTTGTGATAATGCTTGTGTGTGAAAAAAATAGTTTTTATCTTTCAGAGATACATACTTAAATATTTACAGATGAAAAGATATAACGTCTGGGATTTGCTTTAAGATAATCTCATGGTGGGGTGAGAGAAGTAGCTAGGAATACAGATAAAACAAGATTGGCCATCTGTTCCTAATTGTTGAAACCAGGTACTAGGCACACAGTGGTTCATGTACTGTACTGCTAAGTATATATGTCTGGAAATGTTCCAGAGTAAACACGTTTTTTAAAATGTTCTTTGGAACATTGAGTTGAGCCCTGAGTATGTTTTTCCATGTAAATCAATATGGTTTTTGCCTAGTAAAGCATATGGGGATTCCCTTTTCCCTGATCTGACTAAAGCAGATCATTTGGAGGATAGAGAGGCATGCTTTGAAATCACGCCTGGGTTTGAGTTCAGGCTTCACTATTCACTCATGTTGTTAGATATTTAACCTTTATGAAGCTCAATTTCTTCATTGGATAAACAGGCATGATAATAATGGCTCCTCTCATCCGGGTGTTTGGAGATTAAATACAATACAGAACACAAAGCACTTGGCACAGTACCAGGCAGTGCTCTATAAATATTAGGGGCAGCTCTTAATTGTTTTGGCTATCTATTGTGGGTTGACCTGGCTCAGCTGGGAGCTTCTATTTTGTTTACTGTCAACTGGGAGTATAGTCATCTGGTGGTCGAACTGGGCTGGAACCAAGATGGCTCATACCTACAGCACACAGTTGATCCCAACTATTGGCTGGGCGCTCAGCCAGGGGTGTTGACCACAGCACCTACACATGGCCTCTCCATGACACCTGGGCTTCTCGCTTCTTGGTTCTGAGAGGAAGTGTCCCAAGAGCAAAGTGGAAGCTGCCAGTTCTCAAGGGTCTAGATCTGTGTCACTTCCATGACATTCTATTGGTTAGAGTCACAAGGCCTGCCCAGATACAGTAGGAGGGGAAATAAATTCAACTTCTTAATGGGAAGAAGGGCAAAGAACTTTAATCCACCACATTAAGTGTCCTGTTTGCTCATTATGTGGTCTGCAGGTGAAGATCTAGATTTCAAAGAAATACACCAAAAACATACTCAGTATATGTCTCCGGAAGATGTTCTCCCTGGACCATGCTGACTGACATTTTTCCTGCTGCTCAGCTGACTAAGCCAGGGCCTGAGGAATCAGAGGGCCAGGCAGTGGTCACTAACCTGAGGCTGGATGGGACGAAAAATCAGGGCAGGACTAAATCTTCACCACAGAAACACCTTGGCATGAGTCAGTGGTTCTCAAAAATAATTTATGAGACCAAATTAGGTCATCTATTTTTAATTATTGTGGTTATTAATTTGGCAAATTGTAATTCAATACTGTTCTCATATGCAGTAATTCTGGAGACTTGAGGAACTATTAGTATTCTTTTCCAAATACTATCAGTATTATTTCCCTAATTTTTTAGATTTAAGGCATAACAACTTTCCACATATTTCTGTCTCTTACTTTTAATCAACAGTTGCTGACTCTCACGTTGTCTCTGATGTTATCTAAAACACAGTCCAGGAGAGGTGTTTTTGTTTATTTATTTGTTTGTTTGTTTTAGTGTGCATGACACAAACAGAAAGTCCTCTCTTTGGGGTAAGAAACATCTGCTAGAGCTAAACAATGCAAAGTTAATGGCAAGCTTGGGCCATATGAGTTTTACATGAACACAGAGCTTTGCTTTTAATTGGAACATTTACAGTAAACAAATGATTGATAAAGACACTCAGTCGCCTCTATAAACAAGGAAGTGGAGAACCCAGCCGTGCTGAACGCTGTGTTTATTTTCCACTGAAAGAGGATGTAAACTACTAATCACAGGCATGCCACAGTTTAATTTCTACACAAGACCCTTTCCTGGTTTTCTATTTTTAAAAAAATGATGGCAGTTTTGCTCATTAAATTTCTTTGTGTAGAATTCTTATAAGTGCTATTGATTTTAAAATAGGTTATAAAAAAAAGTTCTTAAAAGAAACTTTAGGTGCTTCTAAGCTTGGATTCATTTTGCTGTTGAAAAGATCCCAGCTGACAGCTGTGATATAAATGCATGGAGAAGGAAATAAACACTGCCTCTCTGACCATGACCTGGAAGTTATGTCAGAAGAATCTGGCATTCTGTCAATTGGCCATAAAGCAAATATCAGGGGTGGGAAGGAGGTGGAACAGCCACATATTTCTGGCCTGTTCTGGAATTCTGAGCACATCAGAGCATATAGCCAGAGACTCGGGATCACTTGGTGATGAAAGAGTGGTTAAAAGCATTCGCTTAGAGGGGCGCCTGGGTGGCTCAGTTGGTTAAGTATCTGACTGTTGATCTCAGCTCAGGCCTTGATCTCCAGTCAGGTCTTGATGTCAGGGTCTGTTCTGGGTGCAAAGCCTACTTAATGATAATAATAATAATAATAATAATAATAATAATTTTTTAAAGCATTTCCTTCGAAACAAACTGTCCCTGTGTAAGCTAAGACCCTTACTGATGTATTTGAGATTTCTGACTTGTTTGAGACTCTTTCTGACTTATGTAAGCCTTTCCTGACTTCTTTCAAACACTGTCTGAGGAATTAGATATCCTTCCTGATTTGTATGGGACCCTTCCTAACCTGTTTGAGACCCTTCCTGACATGTTTGAAACAAGTCCTAACTTGTTTCAGACCCTTCCCTTCATGTGAGAGACCTTTCCTGACATACTTGAGGTAGCTCCTAATGATTGAGATACGTCCTAAGGTACTTGAGGCCCACCCTGATGTATTTGAGACTAATCCTGAGGACTTTGGCATGCTTCCTGACATGTTTGAGGTGATTCCCAATATATTTGAGACTCTTCCTGTCTGTCTGAGATCCTTCCAGACATATTTAAAGTTCTGCCTGACAACTTAAAGACACAGTCTGACTTGTTTGAGACTCTTCTAGACTTGTTCAACACCCTTCCTCGTGTGTTTGAGACCATTCCTGATGTATTAAGACTATTCCTGTCTGACACTCTTACTCAGATATTTAAAAACTCTTCTGGACTATTTTTAGACACTTCCTAACTTGTTTGAGATGATTCCTGCTATGTTTGAGACCCCACCTAACATATATCAGACCCTTCTTGACATATTTGAGACTCTTCATGACTTGGTTGACAGCCTTTCTGATCATGTGAGAAACTTTTTGACATGTTTAAGATTCTTCCTAAATTGTTTGAGACCATGCCTGATCTATCCAAGAAACTTCCTGATGTATTTAAGCCTTTTGCAGACATGTTTCAGACCCTTCTTGACTTGTTGGAGATTTCCTGACATGTTAGAGAACTTGGTTGACTATTTGAGATTCTCTCTCCTATGATTCTCTCTCTCCTCTTGACTTATTGAGACTCTTCCTGACCAAGACCCTTCCTGAGGTAATGAAAAGGCTTCCTCACAACTTTGAGATCCTTCCTTCCATGTTTGAGACTGTCCCTGGCTTGTTTGAAAACATTCATGACACATTTGAGACCCTTGCTAACATACCTGACCCCTTCCTGACTTGGTTGCAACCATTTCTAACTCTTTGAGTCTCTTCTTGACATGTTTGAGACACTTCTTGAGGTGTTAGAGATACTAACGTACTTAATCCTTTCCTGTATGTTTGAGACTCTTCCTGATATATTTGAGAATGTGCTGATGATGGTGACACTTTTTCTGGCTCATTTGAGGTTGTACCTGAAGTGTTTGAGACTCTTCCTGTCTCTTTGAGACATATCTAAAAGTCTTTCTGCTTACTTTGACTTGTTTGAGATACCCTCTAGCATATTTGAGTTCCCTCCTGACTGTTGAGACTCTTCCTGATGACTTTGAGACCCTCCCTGACTTGTTTGACAGCCTTTGTGACTCTGTGACATAATTCCTAATTGTTTTAGTCTTCTGATTCTTCTTGTCCGAGACCCTTCCTAACTTACTGTCGATGCTTATTGAATGAGATCCTGACATGTTTGAGAACCTTCTTGACTTATTTGAGACCATTTCTGACGTGTTTGAGACCCTATTTCACTTGTTGAGACTCTTCTAACTGACTCTTTTTAAAAAATGTTTATTTATTTTGAGTGAGACAGAAAGCACAAGCAGGGGAAGGGCAGAGAGAGACAGGGAAAGAAAGAGAGAATCCCAAGCAGGCTCTGTGCTGTAGTGCAGAGCCTGACACAGGGCTCAGTCTCACAAACCAGAAGATCATGACCTCAGCCAAAATCAAGAATCAGACACTTAACCGACTGAGCCACCCAGGTGCCACCCTAACAGACTCTTGAGAACTTTCCTATTTGATACTCTTCCTTTCAGTTTGAGTCCCTTCTGGACTTAGTTGGGATTATTCCAACTTCTCTTAATTTGTTCGAGGCCCTTCCTTACTACTTGAAGACTGTTCAGGACTTGTTTTAAGACACTTCCTGCATATTTGAGTCCCTTCATAATGTATTTTCAATTCTGCCTGACTGTTTGAACCAAATCTTGTCATACTTGAGACCCTTTATGAATTGTTTAAGACTTTTGCTGATGTAGGGGCGCCTGGGTGGCTCGGTCGGTTGAGCGTCCGACTTCGGCTCAGGTCGTGATCTCACGGTCCGTGGGTTCGAACCCCGCGTTGGGCTCTGTGCTGACAGCTCGGAGCCTGGAGCCTGTTTCGGATTCTGTGTCTCCCTCTCTCTCTGCTCCTCCCCCGTTCATGCTCTGTCTCTCTCTGTCTCAAAAAAATAAATAAACGTTAAAAAAAAATCTAAAAAAAAAAGACTTTTGCTGATGTATTTGAACAAGTCCTGCATGGTTGAGACCTTTTATGACATACTTGAGGGACTTTCAGCCTTGTTTGAGATGCTTCCTAAGTTATTTGAGACTCTTCTGGACATCTTGAAAGACTCTGATTTATTTGAAACTCTTCCTAATATATTTGGGACTCATCCCAACTTATTTGAAATTCTTTTTGACATCTTTGAGACTGTATATTTGAGACCCTTCCAGATATATTTTAAACCCTGTCTGAGGAATTTGAAACTCTTCCTGACAAGTTTGAGACTATTCCCTACTTGTCTGAGACTCTTCCCTGTGTATTTGAAGAACCTTTCTGATTTGTTTCAAACTCTTCCTGAGCTAAGACCATTCCTGAAGTATTGGAGACTCTTCCTGACTCTGAGACACTTAATGATGTATTTTAAGCTCTTCTGACTACATCTGGATACTGACTTTTTGGAAGAAAGTCTGACATATTTGAGACCCTGCCTGCATGTTTGAGAAGTTCCCTTACAAGTTGGAAGCCCTACTTGACATTTTTGAGAAGCTTCCTGACTGTTGGAGACTCTTTCTGATGACTTTAGCACCCTTCTTGGCTTGTTTCATAGCCTTTTTGACCCTTAGAAAGCCTCCCAGACATGTTTGAGACCCTTCCTGAGTAGTTGAGATCCTTCCTGAGGCATTTGAGAATTTTCCTGATATATTCGAGACTAATATAAACTTGTTTGAGATCTTTGCTGACATATTTGAGACTTCTTCTCAGTTTGAAATGCTTTTTGATACATTTAAAGCTCTATTTGACATTGTCCAGACTTGTTTGAGATAGACATATCTGAGACCCTTCATAATGGGTTTGAAACTTTTCCTGAATATTTGAGTCCTTTTGTTATGTTTAAGAACCTTCCTGTGTTGTTTGAGATATTTAGTGATGTATTTGAACCACTCCTGTATGGTTGAGACCCTTGCTGAGGTACTTGAGACATTTTTAGCCTTATTTGAAACTCTAACATATTTGAGGCTCTTCCTCAAGGATTGAGAGACTTCTTGATGTATTTCAGGCCCTTCTTCAGATACTTGAAACTTGTCCTGACTCATTTGAGACCCTTCCTGACATATTTGAAACTGTCTGAAATTCTTTCAGATGTATTTTAAACTCTCCTGATGAATTTGAGACCCTTTCTGACAACTTTAAAATCCTTTCTTAATCATTTGAGACTCTTCCTGATGTATTTGAAACCCATTTTGACATGCTCGAGACTCTTTCTCTATGTTTACAATACAATGTTTTAGACCATTCCTGAAGTATTTGAGACTCTTCCTATGCCTGTGACCCTTCCTGGGGAATGTAAAACTCTTCCTGATGACCTTCAGATAGACTCTTCTTGTCTGTTTAAGACACTTCCTCCCTCACAAATTTAAGACTATGTCTTACTACTATGTGACTCTTCTTGACCAGATGTGATGCTTTTAATGACTTTGAGACCTTTCTTGATTTGCTCAACAACATTTCTGACTTACTGATACCCTTCTGACATATTTGATACACTTCCTGAGAAAATCCCTTACATATTTAAGACTCTTCCAGACAGTATGATCCTTTGTGACTTTCTTGATATGCTACCTGCCATGTTTGAGACTTTTCCTCACCTGTTTGAGACTCCTTCTGAGATGTTAGAAATTCTCCTTATATTTGAGACTCTTCCAGTCAGGATAAGACATTTCCTAATATCTTTGAGACCCTTCCTGAGTTGTGTCAGAACTTCTTGATGTATTTGAGACTCTCTGAGACCATTCCTGACATATTTAAGAACCTCCCTGACCTACTTAAGATTTTTGCTGAAATGTTTGAGACACTTCATGACTTGCTTCAGAAATGTACACACATATTTGAGATTCTTATGGATGTTTTTGAGACCTTTTATCTATGTTGAAAGCTTCACTAATGTCTTTAAAGCTCTTCCTAATGATGTTTGAGATGCTTCCAGAATTGTTTGAGAAGATTCTTGATGTATTTGAGACTCTTCCTCTCCATGTGACACTTCCCAACATGTTTGAGTCCCTTATTGAGACAGGTTTTTTACTCCTCCTGATGTAGTTGAGATTCTTCCTGATGTATTTGGTGCCCTTCGTGGCTTTTGATATCATTCCTAATATGGTGACACTTTCTTGTATCTGAGAAACTTATTTTCTGTTTGAGACACTTACTGACTTATTAATAACTTTTTTAACTACGTTGAGAAACTTCCTGAGTTGTTTGAGATATTTCCTCATGTATTTGGGACTCTTCCTCTCTGTTCCAAACACTTTCCAACAAGCTTAAGACTTTTCCTTACATGTTTGAGGCCATGTTTCATGCTGCATTTAACAACCTCCCTTGGGTATTTAAAACTCCCCTTGAGGGGCACCTGGGCAGCTCAGTCGGTTGGGCATCCAACTTTGGCTCAGGTCATGATCTCATAGTTCGTGAGTTCAAGCCCCATGTCGGGCTCTGTGCTGACAGCTCAGAGCCTGGAGCCTGCTTCAGATCCTGTGTCTCCCTCTCTCCCTGCCCCTTCCCCGCTTTCTCTCTCTCTCTCTCTCTCTCTCTCTCTCTCTCTCTCTCTCTCCCCCCCCTCTCTCTCAAAAATAAATAAACATTGGGGCACCTGGGTGGCTCAGTCAGTTAAGTGTCTGACTCTTGACTTCGGCTCATGTCATCATCTCATGGTTCATGAGTTCAAGCCCCGCATCGAGCTCTGTGCTGACAGCGGGGGCTTGCTTGGGATTCTGTCTCCCTCTCTCTCGGTCCCTCCCCTGCTTGCTTTCTATCTTTCTTTAAATAAATAAATAAATAAATAAATAAATAAATAAATAAATAAAAACTTTAAAAATAAATAAACATTTAAAAATTTATAAAAAGACTTCCCTTGAAAAGTTTGAGACTCTTCATGACGAATTGGAGACCTTCTCTGACATGCTTGAGACACTTCTCAACTTGAGACCCTTTTATTGAAATGTTTGAGACCCTTCCTTTTTGTTTGAGACCATTACTGACAAAATTAAAGCTCTTCCTGACTACTTTGAATACTTATGGTCCAATTTGAGAGAATTGTTGATGCATTTCAGACTTTCCCCCTTTCTTGGCAAAACTTCCTGTCTTGTTGGAGACACATCATAACAGCTTTGAGACTCTTCCTGATGTATTTGGCACCCCTGCTGTATTTAGATTCCTAGGGCTGCCTTTTAAAAGTACCACAGGGGCGCCTACGTGGCTCAGTCAGTTAAGCATCCAACTCTTGATTTTGGCTCAGGTCATGATCTCACAGTTTGTGAGATCGAGCCCCACATAGGGCTCCACACTGATAACACGGAGCCTGCTTAGGATTCTCTCTGTCTCTCCCACTCTCTCTGCCCCTCCTCTGCTCATGTTTTCTCTCTCTCTCTCTCTCTCTCTCTCTCTCTCAATAATTAAGTAAACTTTAAAAATAAATAAATAAATAAATAAAAGTGCCACAAATTGGATGTCTTCAAACAACAGAAATTCTCTTATAGTTCAGGAGACCAGAAGTCTGAAATGAAAGTGTCAGCAGAATTGGTTCCTTGTGGAAGCTCTGAGGAAGAATATGTTCCATGCCTCTCTCCTAGCTTCTGGTGGTTTCTGCCACTCTTTGGTATTCCTTGGCTTGTGGACATATCACTCCAATCTCTGCCTCCATCTTTACATGGCATTCACTTCTCTATGTGTCTTCGCATAGCCCTCCTATAAGGACGCCAATCGTTGGATTTAAAGCCCATCCTAATCCAGTGTGGCCTAATCTTAACTAACTACATCTGCAAAGACTATTTCCAAATAAGGTCTCATCCTAAGATTCCAGGCATACATGAATTGGGAGATTCACTATGTAACATAGTGATGCACATAGTAGATGCACTATGTAACCCAGTGCATCTACCAATATAATTGAGATTCTTCATGACTGTCTGAGACCCTTCAAGACATATTGTAAACTCTGTCTAATGAATTTGAGACACTTCCTGACTTGTTTGAGATGCTTCCTGATTTTTTTTTTTTTGAGACTTTTCCTAATGTATTTGAAGCCCTTTCTAACTCGCAATTCTTCCTGTTTGAGACTCTTCCTGACATTTCTGAGACTGTTCCTGCCATGTTTACTACTCTTGTTGACATGTTTGTGAATCATCCCAATTTATTTGAAATATTTCCTGACTATCTGAAACTGTTCCTGGCATATTTGAGACTCTTCCTGTCTCTTTGAGAGCATTCCTGATGGATTTGGAAAACTTCTTACCTATTTAACACTCTTCCTGACATGTTTGAGAGACTTCACGAATTGTTTGAGACTCTTGCAAATGTATATGAGACCTTTTCTGACTTTCTTGAGTCCCTTCTCAATTTTTTTGAGACAATTCATGACATGTTTGAAACATCTGAGACACTTCTTACTCTTTAAAACACCTTACTGACCTATTTATAGTTCATACTTAATACTTTGAGAAACTTCTTGACTTGTTTGAGATGCTTCCTGATGTACGTTAGACTCTTCTCTGTTCTGGATACTTCCTGACCAATTTGAAGCTTCCTGGAGTACTTGAGACCCTTCTAGGCATACTTGAGAACCTACTTCATGTATTTAGGATTCTTCCTGACATGTGAAAGCATTCATGACTTGAGACTCTCCAAAACATATTAGACAGCTTATCAAACTTGCTTAAGATCCTTCTTGACTTATTTGAAACCTTGCTTGACATGTTTGAGACCCTTCTGGTGTTTGAGTCTCTTTTTTTCAGTTTGAGATGCTTACTGACTTATTTAACAAGTTCTTCCGGACTACCTTGAGAACCTTTCAGATTGAGATTCCTGATGTATTTCAGACTCTTTCCCTCTGTTTGAAGCACTTGCCAACGGTTTGCTGCTCTACCTGATGTATTAGATTCCTCCTGATATATTTGAGACTTTTCCTAATTGTGACTATTCCTGACTCGGTATCATTCTCTCAGTTGTATCTCAGACACTTCCTTTCTGTTTGAGACCCTTACTGATTCATCTATAACTCTTTGAGATTGCTCCTGACTTGTTTCAGATGTTTCCTCATATATTTAAGACTCTCCCTCTCTGTTCTGGAAGCTTCCTGAGTAGTTTAAGACCCTTCTGACATGTTTGAGACTCCTTTTCCTGGGTTTGAGACTCTTTCTGCCATATTTGAGAACCTTCTTCTATATAAGACTCTCTTGGACATATTTGGGAGACTTCAGGGCTTATTTGAGACTCTGTGATATAGTTGAGATCTTTTTTGACATACTTCAGACGTTTCTTTTTTTTACTTTTTTTAAATTTTTTAAAATTTATATCCAAATTAGTTAGCATACAGTGCAACAGTGATTTCAGGAGTAGATTCCTTAGTGCCCCTTACCCATTTAGCCCATCCCCCCTCCCACAACCCCTCCAGTAACCCTCAGTTTGTTCTCCATATTTATGAGTCTCTTCTGTTTTGTCCCCCTCCCTGTTTTTATATTATTTTTGTTTCCCTTCCCTTATGTTCATCTGTTTTGTCTCTTAAAGTCCTCATATGAATGAAGTCATATGATTTTTGTCTTTCTCTGACTGACTAATTTCACTTAGCATAATACCCTCCAGGTCCATCCACGTAGCTGCAAATGGCAAGATTTCATTCTTTTTGATTGCTGAGTAATACTCCACTATATATATATATATATATATATATATATATATATATATATATATACCACATCTTCTTTATCCATTCATCCATCGATCGACATTTGGGCTCTTTCCATACTTTGGCTATTGTTGATAGTGCTGCTATAAACGTGGGGGTGCATGTGTCCCTTCAAAACAGCACACCTGTATCCCGTGGATAAATGCCTAGTAGTGCAATTTCTGGGTCGTAGGGTAGTTCTATTTTTCAGACGTTTCTTGACTTGAGTCCCTTACTGAAATTTTTGAGACCTTTCCAGATTTATTTGAGATTCTTCTCTCTGTTTGAGACCCTTACTAACAAATATAATGCTCTTCCTGACGTCTTTGAGATCCCTCCAGTCTAGTTTGAGAAAATTTGTGATGTGTTTCAGATGCTTCCTCTCTCTTTGCAACACTTCCTATCATTTTTGAGACCCTTCCTGATATTTGAGACTCTTCCTGACTATGGTTTTTCCTGACATGTTTGAAACTCTTCCAGTTTTTCTGAGACACCTGATGATTTTGAAGTCCTACCCAAAGTAAGAGGCTCTGAAAGAGACTCTGTTGAACTGTTTGAGACCCTTCCTTTTCTTATTTTTTATTTATTTTTTTAAGACACCCTTCCTGACATGTGTGAGGCTGTTCTGGAGTATTTGAGACTCTTCCTGTCTGTTTGAGACCCATTATGACTTGTTGCAGACACTTTCTGACACGTGTGAGACTACTTTGAGACTGGTTCTGACTTGTTTAAGGTGATTCTTTATGGGGGACCTGGGAGGCTCAGTCAGTTAACCGTCCAACTTTGGCTCAGATCATGATCTCATGGTTTGTGGGTTCAAGCCCCACATTGGGCTCTCTGCTGTCAGTGTGGAGACTGCTTTGGATCCTCTGTCCCTTTCTTTCTGCTCCTCCCCCGCTGGTTCTCTCTCTCTCTCTCTCTCTCTCTCTCTCTCTCAAAAATAAATAAATAAACTTTAAAAAAGGATGATTCTTTATGTATTTAAGATATTTCCTGGGGCACCTGGGTGGCTCCGTCGGTTGGGTGTCTGACTTGGGCTCAGGTCATGATCTCACGGTTCGTGGGTTCTAGCCCCACATCTGGCTCTGTGCTGACAGCTCAGAGCCTGGAGCCTGCTTCAGATTCTGTGTCTCCCTCTCTCTGCCCCTCCCCCGCTCACACTCTGTCTCTGTCTCTCTGAAAAATAAATAATAAAACATTAAAAAAAATTTTAAGATATTTCCTCTCTGTAACCCTTTCTGACTTATTTGAGACCCTTCCTGATATATTTGACACCCCCCCCCCCCATGTATTTGAAGCTCTTCCTGACTGTTCTTGTCTGTTTGAGACCCTTAGAAACACATTTGAACTCTGTCTGATGAATTTGAGACCCTTCCTGACAAGGTTGAGATTCTCCCTGACTTGTATAAGACCCTTCATGACTTTTTGACACATCCTGAAATATTTAAAGCTTTTTCTGACTTACTTGCAACTCTTCCTGATTGTTTGAGAGCTTTCCTGACATATTTGAGACCATTCCTGATGTATTACACTACTCTTCCTGATGTATTTGAGACATTTCTTGAATTTGAGACTATTTTTTTTTACATCTTTGAGATTCTTCTTGTCTCTTTGAGACATTTCCTGATGAATTTGAGAATCTTCTGTACCTATTTAAGACTTTTCCTTCCATGTTTAAGACCCTTCAGGGGGCGCCTGGGTGGCGCAGTCGGTTAAGCGTCCGACTTCAGCCAGGTCACGATCTCACGGTCCGTGAGTTCGAGCCCCGCGTCAGGCTCTGGGCTGATGGCTCGGAGCCTGGAGCCTGTTTCCGATTCTGTGTCTCCCTCTCTCTCTGCCCCTCCCCCGTTCATGTTCTGTCTCTCTCTGTCCCAAAAATAAATAAAAAACGTTGAAAAAAAAAAATTAAAAAAAAAAAAAAGACCCTTCATAATGTGTGTAAGACTCTTCCTTACATATATGTGACCTTTTCTGACTTGCTTGACATGCTTCCCAACTCATTTCAGTCCCTTACTGAAATGTTTAAGACACTTCCAGGTGTATTTGAGACTCTTACTGACCCTTACTGTCAAATATAATGCTCTTCCTGACTGCTTTAAGATCCTTCAAGTCTGGTTTGAGAAGATTCATGATGTATTTCAGATCTTTCCTCTCTTTTGGGAATACTTCCTGTCATGTTTGAGACATATCGTGTCTTGTTTGAGACTCTTCCTGATGATGTTGAGTCCCCTCTACTCTTGCAATGTGTTTGAAGCCCTTTCTCACATGCATGATTCTTCTTGATGTATTTGAGACCCTTCCTGACATGTATGTGACCATTCCTGAAGTATTTGAGACTCTTCTTCTATGTTTGAGTCATGTTCTGGCTTTCTGGAGATGCTTCCTGACTTATTTGAGACTCTTCTTCTGTGTTTGAGTCATGTTCTGGCTTTCTGGGGATGCTTCCTGACTTATTTGAGACTCTTCATGAAATGTTTGAGTCTGTTCCTGGCCCATTTGCTATTCCTTCTGATATACTGGAGAATCTTCTTGGTGTCTTTGAGATATTTCCTGACTGTTTGAGACCATTCATGACATACTTGAGACCTTTCCTGTCTCTTTGTAATCAATCCTGGCAGATTTGAGAAACTTCCTTTCCTATTTGATTTCCTCCCCACATATTTGAGATTTCTTTTTTGTAACTCTTCCTGACATATTTAAATCTCTTCCGGAAAAGTTTTACAGTATCTATGATTTCTTTGTGAATCTTCCTGACTTATTAGGAACATTTTATGACTTGCTTGGGACCCTTTTCAACTTATTTGAAACCTTTTCTGACAAGTTTGACACCCTTCTGGAGGTATTAGGTCTCTTTCTCTCTGTCTGCAACCTTTATTTACAAACTTAATGTTCTTCCTGACTACTGTGAGACCATTTCAGACTTGTTTGAGAAGGTTCCTGATGCACATGAGACCTTTCCTCTCTGCTTGTGACATTTCCTAACATGTTTGAGAAACTTCCTGACTCTTCCTAATTTGTCTGCCTGTCGAGGACCAGTAGAGATATATTTTAAACTCTGCCTGATGAATTTCAAACCCATATCAGTTTGAGACCATTCCTGACTTGTTTGAGCTTCCTACTGTGTTACATATTCCTCTGAATATTGAGTCTCTTCCTGCCTGGGTAAGACGACTGCTGATATATTTGAGACCCTCTCTAACTTATTACTACATTTCCCAACTATTTAAAACCCTTTCTCATATTTTTGAGGCCCTTACTCACTTTTTGAGACCCTTCTTAATAGCTTTGACACCTTTCCTGGTTATTTGATACCTGTCATTTAGGTTTGAGGCCCTTCGTACTGTCTCAGTTTGTAGTTCTTACTGACATTTTTTTAATTGAAGTATAGTTGACCTATAATATTATATTAATTACAGGTGTACAGCACAGTGATTCAAAAATTATTTACATTACAAAATGTTCACCATGATAAGTATAGTTGCCTTCTGTCACCATACAAAGTTATTACAATATTATTGACTATATTCTCTTGGTCCATCTGTATTATTACAAGTGGCAAGATCTCAGTTCTTTTTTATAGCTAATATTCCATTGTTCAGTATACTGCATCTTCTTTATCCATTCATCTGTCAATGGATCCTTAAGTTGCTTTCATATTTTGGTATTCTAAATAATGCTGCAATAAACATAGGGGGTACATATATCTTTTCAAATTAGTGTTTTCATTTGAAGGGATAAATACCCAGAAGTGGAATTACTAGGTCATATGGTATTTCTCCTCACTGACATATTTTTAAATTTTCCTGACTATGCCGAGACCATTACTAACTTGTTTGAGATGGTTTCTAATGTATTTCAGACACTTCTTTCTTTGAGAGCACTTACAATATATTTGGAACACTTCCTGATGTATTTGAGCCCTTCTTGTATGATAGAGACCCTTCTTATTTTATCTATGACCCTTCCTGAGATGATTAAAACTCTTCCTTGTCATATGACTCAGTAATTTAACTCCTAGGTATATACTGCAAGACAAATGAAAACTTATGTTCACACAAAACTTGTACTCAAATGTTCTTAGTGTCGTTACTCATAATAGCCAGAAAGTGGAAACAACCCAAATGCCCATCAAGTGATGAATGGGTGAGTGAAATGTTGTATAACCATACAATGTAATATTATTAAGCCATAAAAAGGAATAAAGTAGTGATATATTCTATAGCATGGATGGATCTTGAAAACATCCTAAGGGAAAGAAACCAGACAAAAAGGCCATATGCTGTATGGTTCCATTTATATGAAATGTCAGAATAAGCAAACCCATAGAGACAAATTAGATGAGTCATTGCCACTGCTGGGGGTAGGGAGGAATGGTGAGTGACTGCTAATGAGTATTGGGTTTATTTTTAGGGTGTTGAGAATATTCTGGAATTAAATAGTAGTGATGGTTGCACAACCTTGTATATATACTAAAAGTCACTGGATTATACACTTAAAAATGGTGAATTGTGCTATATGTGAATTATATATCAATAAGAAACTCTGTGCAAAAAAATTAATTCTTCCCAATGACTCTCAATTTTGAGATACTTCCTGATATATTTAAGACTTGTTCTGACTTTTTAAGACCTTTAAGGACATGTTCGAGACATGGAGACGCTTCCAGATGTGTTTTCTTTTTTAAGATTATAAATGGCTTTATTTTTCTCCAGTTTTATTGATATAATTGACATATAACATTGTGTAACTTTAAGGTATACATTGTGATGATTTGATATACATAGATATTGTGAAATGATCACTACAAGGTTAGTTAACACCTCCATCACCTGACATAATTACCTTTTGTATGTGGGTGTGGTGAGATCACTTAAGATTTATTCTCTTAGCAACTTGCAAATATATAATAAATTATTGTTGACTAGGGGGCACCTGGGTGGCTCAGTAGGTTAAGCGTCCAACTCTGGATTTCAGCTCAGGTCATGATCTCATGGTTCGTGAGATCAAGCCCTCTATCAGACTCTGTGCTGACAGTGCGGAATCTGCTTGGGATTCTCTCTCTCCCTCTCTCTCTGCCCCTCCCCTGCTCATGCTTTGCCTCTCTCTCTTTCTCTCTCTCTCTCAAAATAAATAAACTTAAAAAGTATTGTTATCTGTACTCACCATGATGCACATTAGATCCCCAGAACTTACTCATCTTATAACCAGAAGTTTATATATACCCTTTGACCAACATATCCCATTTCTTTCACCATCGCCCCCCTACCAGCCCTTGGCAACCACCATTCTACTCTGTTTCTATCAGTTTGACATTTTAGATTCCACATGTAAGTGAGATTATTCAGTATTTATCTTTCTCTAGATGCCTCATTTCACTTAGCATAATGCCCTCTGGGTCCATCCATGTTGTCACAAATGACAGGATTTCCTTCCCTTTTAATGGCTGAATAACATTCAGGTGTGTGTGTGCGTTTGTGTGTTATCTCCTTTATCCATTTGTCCGTCATGGGTACTTAGATTGTTTCCATGAACATTGTTACAATGAATATGGAAGTCAGATATCTCTTTGAGATCCTGATTTCATTTCCTTTGGATATATAGTCAGGAGTGGAATTTCTGGATTATATGGCCATTCTGGGTTTTTTTTTTAATATTTTAAATTTTTATTTATTTATTTATTTTGAGAGAGAGACGAAGAGAGTGAGCGGGGGAGTGGCAGAGAGAGAAGGAGAGAGAGAATCCCAAGCAAGCTCCACACTGTCAGCGCGAAGCCCAATGGGGGGCTCAAACTCACCAACCATGAGATAACAACCCCAGCTGAAAGGAAGAGTTGGACGCTTAACCAACTGAGCCACCCTTGGCTCCTGGCCATTCTATTTTTAATTTTTTGAGCAATCTCAGGTATTCCCCATCAACTATTATTGGTTCTCTTATCAAATATTAGTTGACTGCATATGCATGATCTTATTTCTGAGCTCTTGAATTCTATCAGTCTGTGTGTCTGTTTTAAGTTTTTAATTTTATTTTGAGAGAGAGAAAGAACAGGGGAGGGGCAGAGAGAGAGAGAGAGAGAGAGAGAAAATCCCAAGCAGGTTCCACACTGTCACTGAGACCCCAACACAGAGCTCAAACTCATGAACCGCAAAATCATGACCTGAGCCAAAAATCAAGAGTCAGATGCTTAACCCAGGCACCCCTTTGTGTCTGTTTTGATTCCAGTACCATACTGTTTTGATTACTATAGCTTTGTAATATATTTTGAAATCAAGAAGTGTGACACCTCCAGCTTTGTTCTTCTTTGTCAAGATTGTTTTGACTATTCAGAGTCCATTGTGGTTCTGTATGAAGTTTAGGATTGTTTTTTCTACTTCTGTGAAAAATGCTGTTGGAATTTTAATAGGGATTATACTGAATCTATGGATTGCACTGAATCTACAGATTGCTTTGGGTAGTATGGACATTTTAACAATATTAATTCTTCCAATTCATGAACAGAGGATATCTTTCCATTTATTTGTGTTTCTAAATTTCTTTCATCAAAATCATAATTTTCATTTTACAAATCGTTCACCTCCTTGGTGAGGTTTATTCCTAAGTATTGCATTATTTGTAATGCTATTGTAAATGGGATTGTTTTCTTTATTTTTTTTTAAGATATTTCATTGTTAGCATATAGAAGCACAACTGATTTTTTTATGTTGATTTTGTGTCCTGCAACTTTACTGAATTTGTTTAGTAGTTCTAGAAGTTCTTTAGTTGTCTTTGGGATTTCCTTTTTTTTTTTTTTTTAATTTGTTTAAAGTTTATTTATTTATTTTTGAAAGAGATAGTAGGGGGCAGAGAGAAAAGGAGAGGGAATCTTTGGGATTTTTTTTATAAGATTTTATCATCTGCAAAGACCATTTTAATTCTTCATTTCCATTTTGGATGCTTTTTATTTTTCTTTTTTTATCCTTATTGTTCAGACTAGGACTTTCACTACTATGTTGAATAAGAGTGTCAAGAGTGGACAGACACCCTTGTCTTGTACTGGATCTTAAAGGAAAAGCTTTCAACCTTTCACCATTGAGGATGATGTTACCTGTGGGTCTGTCATGTATGCCCTTTCTTATGTTGATGTACATTCCTTCTATGTGTAAATTGTTGAAAGTTTCTATCATGAAAAGATGTAAAGTTTTTGTCAAATGCTTTTTCTGCATGTATTGAGATATTCATGTGATGTTTATCATTAATTTTGTTAATGTGGTATATCACATTAATTAATTTGCATATGTTGAACCATCCTTGTATCCCAGGGCTAAATCTCACTTGATCATGATGTGTTATCCTTTTAATGTGCTGCTGAATTCAGTTTGCTAGTATTTTGTTGAGAATTTCTGCCTCTATATTCATCAGGGATATTTACCTATAGTTTTCTGCTTTTGTAGAATCCATATTGGGCTTTTGTATCAAGGTAATTCTGGCTTCATAAAATGAGTTTGGAAGTCTTCTCTTCTCATCAATTTTTTAGAGGAGTTTGCTAAGGATTGGCATGAATTTTTCTTCATATATTTGGTAGAATTCACCTGGTCCTGGGCTTTTCTTTGTTAAGAAGTTTTGTTTTGTTTTCTTTTAATGTTTATTTGAGAGAGAGAGAGTATGAGTGGGGAGGGACCGAAAGAGAGGGAGACACAGAATCCGAAGCAGGCTCCAGGCTCTGAGCTGCCAGCACAGAACCCAACGTGGGGCTCAACCCCACAAACCATGAGATCATGACCTAAGCCAAAGTCAGGTGCTCAACCAAATGAGCCACCCAGGTGCCCCAGAAAGTTTTTGATTACTGATTCAATAAATATCCTTACTATTGGTCTACTCAAATCTTCTCTTTCTTCATGATCCAGTCTTGATAGGTTATATTTCTGGGAATTTGTTCATTTCTTCTAGGTTATCTAACTTAGGGACATATAATTGTTCAAAATAGTCTCTTATGGTCCATTATATTTCTGTGTATCAGTTGTAATGTCTTCTCTTAAATTTCTGATTTTATTTGAGTTTTCTTTTTGTTTGGTTAGTATAGTTAAAGGTTTGTCAATTTTGTTTATCTTTTTAAAAAAACAGTTCTTAGTTTTGTGCTTTCTATTGGTTTTTATGTGTATGTGTCTCCATTTCACTTATTTCTGCTCTAATCTTTTTTATTTCCTTCCTTCTGCTAACATTGGGCTAGTTTGCTCTTCTTTTTCTGGTTCCTTGAGATGTAAAATGAGGTTGATTATTTGAGATTTTTCTTTTTTCTTAAGGTAGGTATTTATTGCAATAAATTTCCCCCTTAGAACTTCTTTTGCTGATTCCACAAGTTTTGGCATGTCGTATTTCCATGTTCGTTTGTTTCAAGATTTTTCTTAAATTTCCCTTTTGATTCCTTCTTTGACCTATTGGTTGTTCAGCAGTGTATTGTTTAATTTCCACACATTTGTGAATTTTCCCAGGAGGAGCAGAACTTCAGTATTTATCATTCAACCCTCTAGGTGCCTGTTACAGAGGCTGAGTTCCAGGTGTGTATACTTGAGAGGTTGAGGGCTTCTGTTTTCCACATAGTCCCCAACCCTTGGGTAGAAGATTTGCTACAGGTGTCAAACATTGAGAATAATGGGGCCCTGATCACTCTTGCCCCACTTATTCATAGGAAAGACGTTTCATGTAGGGGGAGAGAAACTAAGAAAACCAGCGGCTACCACCCTGCTCAGTGCCCCATTCCTAAAACAGGCTTATCACTCAGAAAGTATGCCACTGTCCCTGCCTCCAGCTCTGGAGCCATGACTCAGAAGTTTTTCCGAGGGATAGGCAGGCTCTGGGAACTCCGACCTTCTTCCCAAAGGAACGAACTTTATCGGAAACATTAGTGTAGAGAAATTCAAGCCTAAGAAAGCTCTAAAAAGCAATGGAGGTTTTGGTGGAAAGCAATTAGGAGACTGATAGTTTCATTAGAGACATAAGTTAAACCATAGGCCAGCTAGTTTATAGGGACAACCAAGGGAAGTGACTGCTAGAAGAGCCCTCTTAAGGTCAGAAAAAAACCTCAAACACTGACCTCAAGCCCCCTCCCTGAAAAGGAGCCTGAATTTAAAGGAGTCAGTGTCTCGGGCAATTTATACCCTTCGGCATTGTTAAAAGCAATAGAGCAATCGTCTAACCATTAGTGGAACTTAACCGCTGGGTACCACCTGGGAGACCAAGAGAGCCCTAAAAAAACCACTTTCATCCCAGGTTGACTGCTCCTGACCAAGACTTTGCCCTCTGAGGAGCAATATCAGAGGCTTCACATTGGAGAGGAAATTGACTTCACTAAAATACTTCAGCCAATCACTAAGCAAACAAACAAACAAGCAACAATAACAAGTTCCAGGGGCAGGAGGAGCCATACCAGAGTTGCTACAATATGTTATATAAAATGTCCAATTTTCAACAAAAAACTACAAGACATAAGAAGAAATAGGAAAGTATGATTCAAACACAGGAAAAAAGCAGGCAACAGAAACTGCCTGTGAGACCAATGAAATGTCAGATTTAACAGACAAAGACTTCTAAGTAGTCATTATAAATATATTCAAAGAACTAAAGAAAATCATGCTGAAAGATGGAAAGGAAGGTATGATGACTGTAATAGACTGAATGTTCGTGTCCTCTCCCAAAATTCATATGTTGAAAACTAATCCCCAATGTGATAGGATTTAGAGGTGGGGCAGTTGGGGCTGATTAGGTCATGAGGTTGGAGCCCTCAAGAATGGGATTACTACCCTTATAAAGAAAGACCCCAGATGGGGCGCCTGGGTGGCTCAGTCGGTTGGGCGTCAGACTTCGGCTCAGGTCATGATCTCACGGTCGGTGAGCTCGAGCCCCGCGTCGGGCTCTGTGCTGACAGCTCAGAGCCTGGAGCCTGTTTCAGATTCTGTGTCTGCCTCTTTCTCTGACCTTCCCCCATTCATGCTCTGTCTCTCTCTGTCTCAAAAATGAATAAACGTTAAAAAAAAAAAAAGAAAGACCCCAGAGAGTTCCATCTCCCCTTCTGCAATGTGAGGACACAATGAGAAGACAGCTGTCTATGAACCAGGGAGCAGACCCTTACTGAATCTACCAGCACCCTGATCGTGGGCTTCCCAGCCTCCAGAACTGTGAAAAATAAGTGTTTGTTGTTTTAAGCCACCCAGTCTGTGGCATTTTTGTTATAGAAGCCCTAAACAACTAAGAGGTAAAAACTCTGGGGGTCCAGACACAAGGGGATCTCCACAATATTGTGAGATTTACTTCTAGAAGCTCAACTAGTTTCCCACAGTAAATATTGGAGAAAACCCCCCTGGTGCTTCTGTTAAGGGTTAAGAGTACCACACTCTGTACTTCTTAACAAGGCCTGCCCTCAGGGTAAACTAGTTAACCAGAGCCTAACCTAGGGAGAAAGACAAAAAACAAATCCAGCCCACTCTAGCCATCCTGTTCCACCTTTGGTGGAAGAAGAAAATAGAAACTCTTGTGCAGTTCACACTCCTAAGACATAGGGTCGCTAAAAGACTGAAATCTAATCATAAGACTATACAATGCTTCCCCTCCGCCTACACCTCACCACCACATTACTAAGGCCTATTTACAATAGTTCCTTTTACCTAGTACATCATGTCCAGCTATTAAGAAAAACTACAAGGCATGCCACAAGGTAAAAACCACAATTTGAAGTGGCAGGGTAAGCATTAGAACCAGACATGACAGGGATATTGGAATTATCAGGCCAGAAATTTAAAACAACTATAATTCAATGCTAAGGGCTCCAATGGATAAGGGGGACATCATATAAGAACAGATGAACATTGAAAGCACAGAGATGGGAATCCTAGGGGAAAAAAAAAAAAAAGGAAATGCTAGAGATTAAAAACAAAAAACAAAAAACACTGTCCCAGAAATGAAGAATGCCTTTCATGGACTTCTTAGTAGATTGGACATGTCTGAGGAAAGAATATCTGAGCTACGGGATATATCAATAGAATCCTTAAAAACTGAAAAGCAATGAGAACAAAGACTGGAAAAAAAAAAACAGAAAAGAATATCCAAGGACTGTGGGACAACTACATAAAGTGTAATGTAGGCATAATGAGAATACCATAAGGAGAAGAGACAAAGGAACAGAAGAGATGTTTGAAAGAGTAAAGACTGGGAATTTCCCCCAAATTAACGTCAGACACCAAACCACAGATACGACAAGCTCAGAGAATGTGACGCAGGATAAATGCCAAAAATAAAAAACAAAAAACTATACCTAGACATACAATTTTCAAACTACATAAAATCAAAAATAAAGAAAAAACCATATGTAAACAAAAAAAAAACCAAAAAAACCTTGCCTAGGGTCACCTGGGTGGCTCAGTTGGTTGAGCGTCTGACTCTTGATTTTGGCTCAGGTCATGCTCTTGCAGTTCATGGCATGGAGCCCCGTGTCAGGCTCCACACAGACTGTACAGAGCCTACTTGGAAGTCTCTCTCCCTCTCTCTCTCTGCCCCTCCCCAGCTCGTGCTCTCTGTCTCTCTCTCAAAATAAACAAACAAACATTAAAAAAAAAAACCTTACCTATGAAGGAACAAAGATAAGAATTATATCTGACTACTCCTCAGAGCCATGCAAGCAAGAAGAGAGCAGAGTGAAATATTTAAAGTATTGAGAGGAAAAAACCACCAGCCTAGAATTATGTACCCTATAAAATTATCCCGAAAAAAGTGAAGAAGAAATAAAGACTTTCTCAGATAAACAGAGATTGAGAGAATTTGTTGCCAGTATACCTGCCTTGCAAGAAATGTTAAAAGAAGTTCTTTGAAGGGAAGGAAAGTAATATAGGTCAGAAAGTTGATCTACATAAAAGCAAGAAAAACATTAAAGAAGGAATAAGTGAAGGTAAAATAAAAACTTTTCTTTTTCTTCTTTTTTTTAATTTTCTTTTTATTTTTTTATGTTTATTTTTGAGAGAGACAGAGCATGAGTGGGGAAGGGGCAGAGAGAGAGAGGGAGACGCAGAATCTGAGCTGTCAGCACAGAGCCCAACGCGGGGTTCAAACTCGTGAACCATGAGATGATGAACTGAGCTGAAGTTGGACGCTTGACAGACTGTGCCACCCAGGCACCCCATGTTTATTTATTTTTGAGAGAGAGAGAGAGAGTGTCAGCAGGGGAGGGGCAGAGAGAGAGGGAGACATGGAATCCAAAGCAGGCTCCAGGCTCCAAACTGTCAGTTCAGAGCCCGACTCGGGGTTCGAACCCACGAACCATTAGATCATGACCTGAGCCAAAGTCCAATGCTCAGCCAACTGAGTCGCCCAGGCACCCCTGCTTTTCTTATTTGTAATTGATCTAACAAATAGCAGTTTCTTAAAAACAATATCAACAACATATTCGATTATGTATGCTTATGTATATATCGTATATATAAATATATACTTATGTAACCTTACATGTAAGTGAAATGAATGACAGCAATGATACAAGGGATGGGAAGGAAGAATTAGGATTGTTTTCTTATTAAAAGGTACTCACACTACCTGTGCAGTGGCATATTGTTATTTGAAAGTGGATTTGAATTAGCTGTAAATGTATATTGCAAACTCTAGAGCAACCGCTAAAAAAAAAAAAAGCTAAAAAATTATATATGACCAATATGCTAAGAAAGGAGAAAAAATGGAATTATACAAAATGTTCAATTAACATTGACATGGGCACCTGGGTGGCCCAATCGGTTAAGCATCTGACTCTTGATTTCAGCTCAGGTCATGATCTTAGAGTCATGAGATCGAGCCCCATGGCAGGCTGAACATGGAGCGCGCTTGGGATTCTCTCTCTCCCTCTCTATATGCCCCTCTCCCCCTCATTCTCTCTCTCTCTCTCTCTCTCTCTCTATCTCAAAATCGATAAATAAACTTACAAAACATTTTTTTTAATCACAGGCAGAAAAATAGTGGAAGACAAAAATAGGAACAAAAAAAGGCAAGAAATAGAAAATAGTAACAAATATGGTAATTATTAATCCAACTATATCAATCACTTGGAATGTCAATGGTCTACGTGTGCCAATTAAAAGAGATTGTCAGTGTGAATCAAAACCAAGGCCCAACTATATGTCTATAAGAAAGCAACTTTAGGGGTGCCTTGCTGGCTCAGTGGGTAGAGCATGCAACTCTTGATCTCAGGATTGTGAGTTTGAGCCCCACAGTGGGCATAGAGATTACTTAAAAATAATAATATTAATTTTTCAAAATTAGAAATAAAGTAACCCACTTTAAATGTAGCCATAGGGGTGCCTGGGTGGCTCAGTCAGTTGAGTGTCCGACTTTGGCTCAGGTCATGATCTCACAGTTCATGAGTTCAAGCCCTGCATCAGGCTCTGTGCTGACAGCTCAGAGCCTGGAGCCTGCTTTGGATTCTGTGTCTGCCTCTTTTTTGCCCCTCCCCTGCTCGCACTCTGTCTATCTCTCTCTCTCTCTCAAAAATAAATAACCATTAAAAAAAATTAAATGTAAAGACACATATAGATCAAAAGTAATTGGATGGAGAAAAATGTACATGCTAACACTGATCCAAAAAAAAGCAGGAGGAGCACCTGGCTGGCTCAGTTGGAAGAGCATGCAACTCTTGATCTCAGGGTCGTGAATTCAAGCCCCATGTTGGATGATGTAGAGATTAAATAAATGAACTTTAAAAAAAAAAAGAAAGCAAGAATAGTTATATTAACTTCAGACAGAGTAAACTTCAAAACAAGGAACATTATCAAGAATAAAGGGCATTACACAATGATAATGGGGTCAATTGTCCAAAAAGATGTAACAATCCTTAACATGTATGTGCCTAACAATAGAAGGTTGAACTATGTGAGACCCAAACTAATGGAATTGCAAAGAGAAATAGATGAGTCCACAATCATAGTTGAAGACTTCAACACTATCAGAAATGGACAGATTCTGCTTGCAGAAAACCAGTTAGAACATAGTTGAATTCAACAATACCATGAATCAACTTGATATAATTGACATCTATAGACTACTTTATCTAACAACAGCAGAATACACATTCTTCTCAAAATCATATGGATCATTCACCAAGACAGACCATATTCTGGGCTATAAAACACACATTAACAAATTTAAAAGAATAGAAATCATATGTTGCCTGCTCCCAGACAACAGTGGAGTTAAACTAGAATCAATAACAGGAAAGTAACTGGAAAATTATAAAATATGTGGCAATTAACTAACATTCTTAGAAATAGCACGTGGATCAAAGAAGAAATCTCAAGAGAAATATTAAAACATTTTTAACTAGGTGCGTGTTGCTGGCTCAGTTGGAGTAGTGTGCAACTCTTGATTTTGGGGTTGTGATTTCAAGCCCCACATTGGGTGTAGAGATTACTTAAATAAATAACATTTTGTAAATAAATAAAACATTTTTGGCAGCTCCTGGGAAGCTCATTCACTTAAATGCCTAACTTCAGCTCAGGTCACGATCTCAGTTCATGAGTTCAAGCCCCACATCAGGCTCTGTGTTGAAAGTGTGGAATCTGCTTGGGATTCTGTCTCTTCCTTTGTCTCTACCCCTTCCATGCGCTCTCTCTCTCAGAAACAAATAAATAAACTTTTTTTAAAAAGTTAAAATAAATAAAACATTTTCAACTAAATGAAAATGAAAACACAATTTACCAAAATTTGTGGATTCAAATTCAAAGCAAAAACAGTGCTTATAGGGAGATTTATAGCATTAAATGCATATGTTAGAAAAGAATATACAATAACTGAAATGAGAAATTCACTAGAGGAGTTCAAAAGTAGCCTTGAACTGGGATAAGAATTAGTGAACATAAAGGTAGATCAATGGAGATTATGCAGTCTGGAAAACAAAGAGAAGACAGAATGAAGGAAAATAAACAAAATTTCAGAAATTTAGTCCACCATTAAAGCACACCAACATCCGTATAATGGGAATACCAGGAGGAGGGAAGAGAAACGAGCAGAAAAAAAATATTCAAAAAAAACGATCTCTGAAAAATTCCTAAGTTTGGTGAAAATCCTTTACATCCAAGAAGTTCAGCAAACTCCAAATAGGATAAACTTTGGTCTTTTGAATATCCATAAACAGATGTTTCACAGTAAAATTACTGAAAGCCAGAGAAAAACAAGAATAAAATCTTGAAAACAACATGAGAAAGATGCCTCACACTTAAAAGAAAACCCCAATAAGAATAGCAGTTAACTTCTTAGCAGAAACAATAGAACCCAAAAAACAATGGGATGACATATTCAAAGTGCTCAAAGGGAAAAAAGAAAACTGTCTACCAAGAATCCTATACCTAGTAAAGGTAGATATGTTCAAAAAGTTCAATATGTTTAAAGCTAGATATAGTTCAAAAATGATGAAATAAAGACATTCCCAGAGAATCAAGAACTGAGAGAATTTATTGCTAGAACACCACTCTTACAAGAAATGCCAAAGGAATTTCTTCAGGTTGAAAGTAAGTGACCCCAGCCATTTGAAATCATACAAACAAAACTGAAAATAGCAGTAAAAGTAATTATGTACTTAGAGAAGATGGTAGGAATGCATATTTCCTCTTTCTTCTCTCAACTGATTTTAAAAGTAATTATATAAAACAATATGTATATAATTGTATTACTGGGCCTGTAACATATAGAATTGTAATATATTTGCCAATAATAGCACAAAGGAAGTGGGTATTACCTAGGGTGCATTGGACAAAGGAAATGACACAATATGGTAACAAAAATCCATAGGGACAAGTGAAGAGAATTTGAAATGGTAAATAGTAAGGTTAATATACTCATATATTTTGATTACAATAATATAATGGCATAAATATGTACTTGCTCTCCTTTCTCTCAGCTTCTTTAAAAGACAAAAAATTACATACATAAAGTAATAATTACAGCGATGTATTATTGGGTTTGTTACACATATAAGATATAATATATATAACAATAATGGCACAAAACAGGAGGAAATGAAATAGAGCTATAAAGGAGTAATATTTCTATATCTCACTGAAATTAAGTTTATGTAAAGCTGAAATAAATTCTGATAAGTTAAGGTGTGTAGGGAAATCTCTAGAGCAACCACTAAGGAAATAACTAAAAAATGTGAAAAAGATCATTAAAGTAATTAAGATGTTACTTAGAAAATACTTAATGCAAAAGAAAGCAGTAACAAGGAATAAATGAACAAGAGACATGACATATGTAGAAAACCAAAGGTATAATGGCAACCATGATTCTAGCTATATTAATGATAACACGAAATGTGAATGGGTTGAACAATCCAATAAAAAGCAGAGATTATCAGACTGGATTAAAATACAAGATCCAACTGTCTGCTGTCACAATTTAGATTCAAAGACAAATACTTTCAAAGTAAGAGGATGGACAAAGATACATAGTGCAAACAGCAACCACAAGAAACCTGGAGTGACTCTGCTAATATCAAATAAATAGGTTTAAAAAAAAATTTTAATGATCCTAGAGATAAAACTGTATATTTTGTAATAAGGGTTAATATAGGTGGAAGGTATAACAATTGTAAACATATATGACCTAACAACGCAAGATACATGAAGCAAAAATTGACAAACATCAAAGGGGAATATTCAAGTCAACAATAATAGTTGAAGACTTCAATAGCTCCCATTAAATAATGGATAGAATAATTGGGCAAAAGATCTAACTGGAAGATGATCAACAAGGAAATAGAAGACTTGAACAGCACAATAAACCAACAAAATTTAAGATACCAGATACCCAGATACCCAGATACCCACAGAACACTTTACCCAACAATAGCAAGTCTCTTATGGCTTGCCTCCCTTTCTGTTTTTTATCTTATTTTTCCTTCCCTTCCCCTATGTTCATCTGTTGTGTTTCTCAGATTCCACATATGAGTGAAATCATATGGTACCCATCTTTCTCTGACTGACTTATTTTGCTTAGCATAATACCCTCTAGTTCCATCCATGTTGTTGCCAATGGCAAGGTTTCGTTCTTTTTCACCACCAAGTAGTATTCCATATATATATATATATATATATATATATATATATATATATATACACACCACATCTTCTTTATCCATTCATCAGTCAATGGACATTTAGGCTCTTTCCATACTTTGGCTATTGTTGATAGTGCTGCTATAAATACTAGAGTGCATGTGCCCCTTGGAATCAGCATTTTTATATCCTTTGGATAAATACCTAGTAGTGCAATTGCTGGGTCATAAGGTAGTTGTATTTTTAATTTTTTGAGAAACCTCCATACTGTTTACCTGAGTGGCTGCACCAGTTTGCATTCCCACCAACAGAGCAAAAGGGTTCCCCTTTCTCCACATTCTTGCCAACATCTGTTGTTGCCTGAGTTGTTACTGTTAGCCATTCTGACAGGTATGAGGTGGTATCTCATTGTGGTTTTGATTTGTGCTTCCCTGATGATGAATGATGTTGAGCATCTTTTCATGTGTCTGTTAGCCATCTGGATGTCTTCTGTGGAAAAGTGCCTATTCATGTCTTCTGCCCATTCCTTCACTGGATTATTTGTTTTTTGGGTTTTGAGTTTGTAAGTTCTTTATAGATTTTGGATCCTAACCCTTCTGATATTTCACTGGCAAATATCTTCTCCCATTCCATCAGATGCCTTTTAGTTTTGTTTATTGTTTCCATCACCCTGCAGAAGCTTCTTCTCTTGATGAGATCCAAATAGTTTATGTTTACTTTCATTTCCCTTGCCTCTGGAGACATACATATCAGGCAAGAAGCTGCTATGGCCGAGGTCAAAAAGGTTGCTGCCTGTTTTCTCCTCTAGGATTTTTAAAAACTTTTTTTAACATTTATTCATTTTTGAGAGACAGAGAGAGACTGAGCATGAGCAGAGGAGGGACAGAGAGAGAGGGAGACACAGAATCAGAAGCAGGCTCCAGGCTCTGAGCTGTCAGCGCAGAGCCCAATGTGGGACTTGAACTCTCGAATCGCAAGATCATGATCTGATCTGAAGTCAGATGCTTAACCCACTGAGCTACCCAGGTGCCCCTCTCCTCTAGGATTTTGATGGTTTCCTGTCTCACATTTAAGTCTTTCATCTATTTTGAATTTATTTTTGTGTATGGTATAAGAAAGTGGTACAGTTTCATTCTTCTGCATGTTGCTGTCCTGTTTTCCCAGCACCATTTGCTGAAGAGACTTTTTTTCCATTGGATACTCTTCCCTGCTTTGTCAAGGATTAGTTGGCCATACATTTATGGGTCCATTTCTGGGTTCTCTATTCTATTCCATTGATCTATGTGTCTGTTATTGTGCCAGCATCATACTGTCATGATGATTTCATCTTTGTAATACAGTTTAAAATCTGGAACTGTGATGCCTCCCGCTTTGGTTTTCTTTTTCAACATTACTTTTGCTATTCGGGGTCTTTTCTGGTCCCATGAAAATTTTAGGATTGTTTATTCTAGCTCCGTGAAGAATGCTGGTCTTATTTTGGTAGGGATTGCATTGAATGTGTAGATTGCTTTAGGTAATATTGACATTTTAACAATATTTGTTCTTCTAATCCATGAGCATGGGATGTTTTTTCTATTTCTTTGTTTCTTCTTCAATTTCTTTCATAAGCTTTCTATAAAAAGAAATAAACATTTTTCAAAAAAGAAAAAAAAGAAAATCCTAAGGAGCACACTAAAATACATATATTAGTGGGGCGCCTGGATGGCTCAGTTGATTGGGCGTCCAAATTTGGCTCAGGTCGTGATCTCACAGATAGTGAGTCGGAGCCCACATCAGATCATCTGTCCCTCCCCCTCTCTGCCCCTCTCCTGCTTGCTCTCTCTCTCTCTCTCAAAAATAAAAAAACATTTTAAAAATATATATATATTAGAATATAATATATAAATATATTAGAACTAATTAATTAATCAAGGTTGCAGAATGCAAGATCAATATACAAAGATCAATTTTATTTCTCTACACTTGTAATGAACAATTTCTGATATGTTTGGCATGACTCTTGACATGTTTTTAATCCTTCCTAACTTATTGAGACCTTTTCTGACATATTGGAGATTCTCTTTCTGTGTGAGACCCATTCTGAGGGATTTAAAATTTTTTGTGACTACTTTGTATCCTTTTCTTACATTGTTTGAGACTTTTCCTCACACTTTGAGACCATTACTTGTTTAAGACCCTTCCTGGTGTGTATAAGACTTTCTGATCAAAACCACAACAAGATATCACTTCTCAACCACTAGGATGGCTAAAATCAGTCAGATAACAAGCGTTGGCAAGGATGTAGAGAAATTGGAACTCTCGTACACTGCTGGTGACACGGTAAAATGGTGCAGTTGCTTTGGGAAACAGTCTGGCATTTCCTCAAACAATTAAATATAGAGTTACCATATGACCCACACTTCCATTCCTATGTATGTAGTCAAAAGGAGTGAAAACAAAAACCTGTACATGAGTGTTTATTACTATTATTATTCATAATAGCCAATAAGTGGAAACAAACTCAAATGTCCATCAATGGATAAATGGAGAAATAAATGTGGTATATCCATGCAATGGAATATTATTTGGCCACTGAAAAAAAGGAGAGATGCGTGCTACAACATAGGTGAACCTTGAAAACATTATGCTAAGTGAAGGAAGCCAATCAAAAAAGACCACACATTATATGGTTCAACTCATATGAAAGTCCAGAATAGGAAAATCTATAGAGACAGAAATTAGATTAGTGGTTGCTTAGGGCTGGGGCGGGGGGCAGGGAATTAGGGGGGTGATAAACAAAGGATATAAGGTTTCTTTTTAAAGTGATAAAAATGTTGTAAAATTGACTGTGGTGATGGTTATACACATATGTGGATATACTAAAAGCCATTGAATTGTATACTTTAAATAGATAGATTGTATGATATGTGTATTATATCTCAATGAAGCTGTTGTAAAAATAAAGAGACAAAAAAAGACTTTCTGACATGTTTAGGGCCTTTCGTGATTTGTTTCAGACTCTTCATGGTGTATTTCAGATCATTCTGACTTGCTTGAGACATTTCCCAACTTCTGGAGACTCTTCTTGACATGTTCAGATCCTTCCAGCCACATATGAGAATCTCCTTTTCTGTTTGAGACTCTTCCTAATTTGAGTGAGGTCTTTCTGGGTTTGTTTTATTCCTCCCTACATGATTGAGAAAGTTCTTCACTTGTGTAAGACTCTTCCTGACATGTCAAAGTCTTTTCCTGATTATGTGTGAGGCTCCCTGCCTAGTTGAGATACTTCCTGAAATGTTAATGCCTCTTTCTGATTATTTGAGACCCTCCCTGACTTGTCTGAGACCCTTCCTCCATTTGAGACTCTTCCTGATGACTTTGAGGCCCTTCCTGTCATATTTTATACCCTTCTTGACTTGTTTGACACTCATTCTTACTTGGTTAATATTCTTACTGAAACGTTTGAGACCTGTCCTAAGACTCTTCCTCACAATATTTATGCCCTTCCTGACTTTCTTGAGACCCTTCCAGATGTACTAGATAACTTTCCTGACATATTTGACTCTTCCAGACATATCTGAGATGCTTCATGATGTGTTTGAGGCCCTCCTTGATGTATGTGAAACTTCCTGATAACTTTGAGAGCCTTCCTTTCATGTTTGAGATCTATTCTGACTTGTATGATATACTTCATGATATGTTTGAGACACCTGACATATTTGAGACTTTTTATGGTGTATTTGAGACTCATCTTGACTTGTTTGAAACTCTTCCTGACTTGTTCCAAAGGCTTCTTGAATTTGAGACCCCTTCTTGCTGCTTGAAATCAATGCTGGTGAGTTTGAGACCCTTTCTAACCTATTTGAGAGCCTCCTTGTTGCATTTGAAACAATTAACTTTCTTGAAACTCTTTCTGACGTGGTTGAGACTCCTAAAATATTTGACTTGATAACCTGTTTGAGCCACTTTCTGACTTATTTAGGACCATTATTGATTGAGACTTCCTAATGATGTTAAGACACCTACCATGTGAACAGTCCTTTTTGACTTGTTTGCTACCCCCCATGACTTTTTTGATATCCCTTACAACATATTAAAGACTGTTCTGTCAGTAGGAGATCCTTTCAAAAGTCACTAAGACATTACCATATGAGTTTGTGACCCTTCCTTATGTATTTGAATCTCTTACCGACTGCTTAAGACCTTTCTTGAAATATTTGAGACTCTTCCTGATGTATTTGGACCCTTCTTGTCTGAGTCCCTTCCTGGTGTATCTAAAACTCTTCCTGGTGACTTTGAGACCCTTCCTAACATGTTCGAGACCTTTTATGACTTGTTTGAGATGCTTCCTGATCCATTTGAGAGCATTCATAATTTTTTGAGATTCTTCCATTTTATTTGGGGCCCTTCATGACATATTTGAAACCTTTAACAGCTTGCTTAAGACCTTTTCTGATGTATTTGACCTTTTTCTGACTATTCAAAATGATTCCTTTCTACTTCAGACACTTCCTTATTATTTAGTGCCCTTCTTCACTTATTTGAGACTCTTTAAGAAGTATTTGAGGGGCGCCTGGGTGGCGCAGTCGGTTAAGCGTCCGACTTCAGCCAGGTCACGATCTCGCGGTCCGTGAGTTCGAGCCCCGCGTCAGGCTCTGGGCTGATGGCTCGGAGCCTGGAGCCTGTTTCCGATTCTGTGTCTCCCTCTCTCTCTGCCCCTCCCCCGTTCATGCTCTGTCTCTCTCTGTCCCAAAAATAAATAAAAAACGTTGAAAAAAAAAATTAAAAAAAAAAAAGAAGTATTTGAGATTTTTCTTGACTTGAGACTCTTTCTGACATATTTGAGACAATTTCTGACTTGCCTGAGATCTTTCCTGAGGTGTTTAAGACTCCTCCTTCCTATTTGAGATTCTTCCAGGATGACTGAGACACTGTTTGACATGTTTGAGATCAATCCTCCTCCTCCTTCTTCTTCTTCTTCTTCGTCTTCTTCTTCTTCTTCTTCTTCTTTTCACAAATGAGACTTTTTATTTGTCACCATTGAAAGTCTGAATTTTAAGCATATTTTTAGACTGATGGCTCATATTCATCAGCTTGTTCAACTTCAGCACCTGCCTCATCCTCAGTAGCTTTTTCAGGATGACTACCGTTACCATGAAACACCATGAGTTTTCCCAATTCAAACTTGGGCTTCTTCATCATTTTTACTTTTCTAACAAAGATGTCATGGAGTGGATAAATACATTGGCAAACATTTTCTGTGTCTTTCCCAGTACCGTCTGGAATCAGTTTATTGGCCACTTCTTTTAAGTCATTTGTCTGCACCTCTAGGGTCATGATTTATATTATCTTCTGGATTTGGCAGACCTATTGGTGCTAGATGTAAGAGCTGTTCTAAATCTGATTGTTACAATTTTTAGGAAAACCAACACGGAGTAGGTGAAGCAAATAACCTTCAGTAGTCTTGACATTGACATGAGTTTTAATCATTGGCTGCTTTTTTTTTGTTTTTGTTTTTGTTTTTAACTATGGAGCATATTTTGTCACAGGTAAGATCTCTGCCATGGAAGTAAGTCAGGCAATTTTTGCCCGGTATATCCTCAGTAGTTAGCTTTAATTTTCTACATGCAATTTTATCATTCAGTTCAGCAAGATTCACTTCAAAAACACTACCCTTGAGGCCATCAGATAAAATTTTGCTTCCTTGAATTCTTGTCATGAGTGTTTTTCCAATATTTATTATTAATTGAACATAGCTGGTGTTTTCACATCATACCAATCTTTCTTAGAAATTGGATCACTTTCTTCGTGGCTCCCTTTTTGCTGCCTTTCATAAGGTGCTTAATCTTGCCAGCTACCATGGTTCTGCCCTGAGCGCTTCCTTCTTTTTTGAGACTCTTTCTGACTTCTCCATCCTAACATGTTTTTGATCCTTCCCTACCTAGTTCAGATTCTTCTTCACTTATTTCACCCTCTTCCCGATTTATGTGAGTGTCTTCCTGACCTATTTGAGACCCATCCTTATATACATAAGGACACTGGAACTTTTCCTGACATCTTTGAGACCCGTTTTGTTTTGTTTGAGACTCTTTCTGATAACATTGAGACCCTTCCTAACTTCTTTGAGACCCTTGCTGATATGTGAGCAACCCTTTCTGGTGTATTTAAGACCCATTGTGATGTATTTGAGAAACTTCCTGATTTTTTTTTTTTTTTTCAACGTTTTTTTTTTTTATTTATTTTTGGGACAGAGAGAGACAGAGCATGAACGGGGGAGGGGCAGAGAGAGAGGGAGACACAGAATCGGAAACAGGCTCCAGGCTCCGAGCCATCGGCCCAGAGCCTGACGCGGGGCTCGAACTCACGGACCGCGAGATCGTGACCTGGCTGAAGTCGGACGCTTAACCGACTGCGCCACCCAGGCGCCCCAAGAGAAACTTCCTGATTTAATTCTAAGTGCTGAATCAGTCCCTGATGCAGTCTTAAGAGGAGGCAAAAAGACCTTTAGCCTCAGACTTGAAAGACTTTTCTTCAAGCATTTAGTCAAAAAACGCTTATGACAATATATCAAGAAAAATCCATCAATGCTTTTTCCAACCCTTAACTGCAAATGGACAATGAAAACTTTTATTGCTCATTTTTCTAGGCTTTTAATCAAAATTTTCTATAATTCTGCCTAAGTATCAGTGATTTTCACTAGACTATATATAGTTTTAGCTATATATAATATATAGAGAGAGCCAAAATAATAATGTCTTACATGACAGAAAGCAGTTCATTACTCCCTCATGTTAACAACATCTGAGCATATGTAGTCTGGGGCTGCTCTGTCGGCACCAGGCTGGTTCTCAGGCTCCTCTGTCTTATGGAACTGCCATGATTGGGTGGAGCTTTGTGCATAGAGTCCAAGATGGCTCGTTAGCACATATCTTTTCTAGCCAGCAAGAAGTAGGAAGAGATGGGGGCAGGAACCTCTGCTCCTTTAAGAACATGACCCACAAATTGCACATATCAGTTGTGCTCCCGTTTGGTTAGCCAGAATGCCATCATATGACCATACCTAGCTGTAAAGGAAGGTGGGTAATGTAGTCTCTATCCTGGGAAGCCATTTTACCTTCTTAAGTTCAGGGTTTCTATTACTACAAAAAATAAAAATTAAATTAAAAAATAAGACTAAAAGTATGTTGGGGGAACAATTACCATTCTATTCACAGCCTCTCATTTTGAAACTTGGACATTTTTAATTTGGCCAAGAACCACCCTCCACCCAGCAAGAAAATAAAAAGGATTTTCCCCCTTTTCTGTTCCTTAACTTGGTAGCTCCCAGAGAAGAATAGTTTTTAATTCTGAGCCATGAAAGTCAAAGGGGGAAAAATGGTTGCTTAAAACTGGGGTGTTTATTTGTAATAAAAAATGCCTTGGGCTATTATACTAGTACCTAAAGACCAACCTGGATTTTGTAATTGAACATTTATGCAAGCAGAAAAAGAGCAGAACGTTTTGAGAGGCAAAGTATCAGATCACCATCTGGACCATAAATAATTTATACATTTTAGAGACTTGGAAATCACATGGGTGGGGAACAAATAATATACTAAATCTCAGTGAGGGGGAAAAAAAAATCTCTAAACACTATATCTGTGAATTGAATTTAAAGCCTAATGACAGTTCTGAGAATTGGATTAAAATGCAGGAAGGAGCCCTAGTTTTTATGTGAAACAAAATGAACATTATTCTTGATTTTTAAAACTATACAAAAGAACAGCTGATGAAATCAAGCTTAAATCTCCACAATCTAGTCATGGGGAGCAACGAAAATTGAACTCCATGTACTATCTTTGGGTAAGTCTTTGAGATAAAACTCTTATCAGATCCTGACCTAGCAGCGACTTTACATGCTGGGCCCCGAGTTTGTGAAATATGGTAAATGCTTTAGCTGTTTTCGAGACAGTTTGCTGAGGTATCCTATTCCAGTACACTCGAGGAAAGACAGAACATGGTAGGAAGGGAATTCAGAGGTTGGTCCTAGTTGGAGTTGAGAGAGTGTGACAGCACCAGGCTGCCCCAGATCCTGTGGGTGGAGCATGAGGGGGTGGGGGGCAGGGGGCAGCGTGGAGCTGGGCATTATCATGAAGTCACAATAGAAGCTCTTCCACAGTGTAGCCAGAAGCCTGAAGCCTACAAATGAACCAGGTTAGGAGCTGGCAAGGTAACTCAATCACTGACCTTCGCCAAGTATTTGTCAGTGACCTTGGTCAGCCTTTACAGGCTCAGCCATGCACCTGCCAGCCCCTCTCTGGACAGTGCCTTAAAGGCCCCACGGATGAAGCTTCAGCATTAAACTTCTGGGATGGATTCTAATGAGTTGGTTGGGCATTTTTCTATCGCACTGGGAAATGAGTGATCATGTGTGGTCCCTCTGAATTTGAACATATGTGGACAAAAATGTGTGTTTTTGATCACTTAGAGTTTTAATTTTGTATTTATGGAAAGGGTTCTTTTGGGTGTATTTGGACATTTATTTTTTATCATACATCACTTTTAGATACACATATAAAGGAAAATTATATAACAATAAATTGATAAAAGTACTCCTGAGACGTTTTCACATTGAGAGCTCCACTTTTCTGAATCAGCTTTTTAAAATTGAGGTATAGCACACATACGTTAAAGTATGTAAAGCACACTAGTCCTAAAGTTGTTTGTCACATATATGATATCCTTATATGTGGAATCTAAAGAAAAACTCATTAAAGCAGATAGTAGGATGTTGATTACCAGGGGCTGAGGTGTGAGGGAATAGGAGAGATGTTTAAGGGTACACACTTGTAACTAGTAGAGTGATAAGTCCTAGAGACCTAATACACAGTACAGTCATTATAGACAACAAAATTGTATTATAAACATTAAACTTGCTGAAAGAGTGGATCTTAACTGTTCCCGGCGCCAGAAGAAATGGTAGTTATGTAACATGATACAGGTGTAGTCTAATGCTACCATGGAGATCATATAGCAATATAAATGTATCAAATCTGTATGTCCTACACCTTAAACTTGCACAACATGATATGTCAAATCTCTCTCTCTCTTTCTCTCTCCTCTCCCCATATATCTATATCTATATCTATATCTATATCTATATCTATATCTATATCTACTGATACCAAAGGATGTAGGGCAATTGGCACAACTTGGTGGGAGTATAAATTGATACAACCACTTTGGAAAACAATTTTACAAAATTACCAAAGTTAAATATATGCCTACCTTATGACCCAGCAATCCCACTCCTTGGTACATACCCAAGAGAAATGAGTGCATATGTCCACCAAACTACATGTGTAAGAATATGCATAGCAGCACTATTCAGAGTAGTAAACATTGGAAACAACCCAAATGTCCATCCACAAGAGAATGGATCAATGCATTGCAGGCGTATCCATGCAATAGAATAATATACAGGCACAAAAAGGAACAAATTACTGGCACACAGTAGTAATGGATGAATATTACAGACAGTCTGATAAGTGAAAGAAGCCAAATACAGAAGAGTATAGACTGTGTGGTTCCATTTATGTCAAGTTCAATTAACAGGGAAAATGAATAGATTGTGATCGAAGATAAAATGATAATTACCTCTTGAGGGGTGGTGGCGTTAACAAATGCAGTAAATGCTCATTATAAGACACTTAAACAATGCTGTCTAGACCTCTCTTTCTCCATGTATCTGCATAACTAACTCTCTCACCTTTAAGTCTTTGTTCAAATGTTACCTAGTCAGTGAGGCCTACCCTAACCACCCAGTTATAAATTGCAGTCCATGCCCCTCAACCCCTGCTCCTTTTTCTCCTCCTTTTTTACTTTTTCTATTATACCTCACACCTTCTAAAGTACTCTAGAATTTACTTATTTGTTATATTTATGCTTACTGCATTTTTTTAAGTTTATTTATTTATTTTGAGAGAGAGAGAAGAGAGCATGAGCAGGTCAGGGGCTGAGAGAGAGCCTTGAAGACTGATGTTGCAGACCAAGTCCAGAGATGGTCGGCTATGGAATTCTCTCTTGCTCCAGGGAGGCTGGTCTTTTTGTTCTATTCAGGCAATCAAGTGATTGAATGAGGCCCACCCACATTATAGAGGGCAATCTGTTTTACTCAAAGTCCACTAATTTAAATGTTAATCTCATCCAAAAACACCCTCACAGAAATACTCAGAATGATGTTTGATGGAATATGTTGGAACCCCATGGCCCAGCCAAGTTGACACATACAGTTAATCATCACAGCAAGGTAAGGGCCAGTTGAGGAAAGACCTTGAATGCTAGTATTTAAGCTGTGAGAACCATTAAAGATTTAGAGGCCAGAGCATTGGAATGAGGAAGCCTGGAGGCAAAGAGAGAACTTAGGAGACTACTGTGATCATCCAGGCAGGAGGGAAAGCAAGATAATTACAGTGAGCCTGGAGGGTATGAAACAGAAGCAAGCAATATGGAACTGAGGAGACTTGGCAATTGACCAGTCCTGGGGGGTGAAGGAAAGTATGCACAGAATGACTCTGTTTCAAACCTAGGCAACTAGGAGGGGGGTGAAACCACTAGGAGAAATGGAGGAATTGGGCTACAGAAGATGCCTGTGTCCCTGGGGGCTCCTCCGATTGAAGGGCTTAGGGCATGTTCAGATATAATAAACCACCCCAAAACGGTGACCTAAAACCAATAGTTTGTTTTGCTCACAAATCTGAAGGTGACTGGGCTCACCTAACAATTCTCATTGGGCACAATGATGCATTGTAACATAAACTTTGTGTTGGTAACAGGAAATTAATTCTTCACATAAGAATTATTAAATGGATGATGAAAGTAAACACTGATAGAATCTTTTCTGCATAGTACCCACTGAACTTGTTTTTTTTTTAACTCATTACCATTTTTATCTACTGACACTGATTAATTCTAGATCCTACTTCATTGCCCCAAAAGAGAGGGAGAAAATTATCTCCTGTTTGTGGCTCTCCTGTGCCCAGCAAGTGTTCTGAGTTAGAGTAAGAAATGTCTAACATGCTTTAAAAGTAGAACTTGGTTGAATTACCTGTTTATCTTTTAAATTAATTTTAGATTTCTGTTTGATTTTAGTTTGATTAGATTTTATTTGTTAAATATTCTAGATCAAGCTTGAAGTTTTTAATTTTTTGAGAGAGAGACAGAGAGAGAGCAAGCACAAGTGGGGGAGAGGCAGGGAGAGAGGGAGACACAGAATCCGAAGTAGGCTCCAGGCTCCAAGCTGTCAGCATAGAGCCCGACGCGGGGCTTGAACTCACCAAACGTGAGATCATGACCTGAGCCAAAGTTGGGACGCTTAAACCGACTGAGCCACCCAGGGGCCCCTTCAGGTTGAAATTTAATATAAGCGATATAACGTTTCTGAAGTACAATATGGCATTATGTTTCAAATGTCCTAGAATTTATTTATTTACTTGTGCTTATTTTGCCAAGTGGGCACCGTGGTGAATGCTGTAGTGCATTACACGGATCTTACCTTTTGTTGTCCAACTTCAAGAGTATGGTCAGCAGACTGTCCTTAGACGTCCACCCTCTAGGGTCCACCTCAGCTGCATAGAGCCACTGGGGGTAGCCCACATCCAATGACTGATCATCGCAGAGATACAGCCATCTCCATCCATCTTTGGACAACACAGAACTGTTCTAACTTCAGGGCTCCCTATAGGGTCAGCCGGGTCTGTCATCATGCCTGGGTCAAAACTGGACTGCTTCCTGTCCCCAATCCTGCTTACTTCCCCTCCCAATACCCACAGTGTTGATTCTGAGAGCATTTTTCCCCAGATTCATTAAGATATAATTGACATATAACACTCTGTAGATTTAAGGTGTACAACGTGCTGATTTGATACATTCATATATTGTGAAATGATTACAACCGTAGCACTAGCTAACACTTCCATCCCATCACACAATTACCATTTATTAATGGTGAAAACATTTAAGATTTATTGTCTTAGCAACCTTCAAGTATATAATAAACTATTATTAGCTATAATCACCATGCTGTACATTAAACCTCCAGAACTTGTTGGTGTTATAACCGGAAGTTTGTACCCTTTGACCGGTATCTCCCCATTTCCCCTACCTCCAGCACCTGGTAAGCACCACTCAACTCTCTGTTTCCCTGAGTTGAGCTTTTTCTCAAAATTTAAAATCAAACTAACATGTGAACCAGTCCTACTTCTGGGTACATATCTGTAAGAGATGAAATCAGTATCTCTTGTTTTCTCTTGTGTTTTTTTTTGGTTTTTTTTTTTGTTTTTTTTTTTTTTTGATGACAGTCACTAACAGGTATGAGGTAATATCTCATTCTGGTTTTGATTTACATTTCCTTGATGATTAGTGTTGTCAAGCAACTTTTCCTATATCTGTTGGCCATTTGCATGATTTCCTTCAAAAACTGTCTATTCAAGTTCTTTGCCCATTAAAAAAAATATTGATTTATTTTGAGAGAGAAAGAGAGAGCAGAGGAGGGGCAGAGAGAGAGGAAGAAAAGATCCAAAGCAGGCTCCGCTCTGTCAGTGCAGAGCTTAACACAGGGCTCGATCCCACAACCACAAGACCATGACCAGAGCTGACATCAAAAGTGACTGAGCCACCCAGGTGTCTCTCTCTGCCCATTTTCAATTGAATTATTTTTTTTATTTTTTTTAATTTTTCTGCTATTGAGCTGTATGAGTTCCCTATATATTTTGGATATTAGCCCTTATCAGATATATGATTCATAAATATTTTCTCTCATTCTGTAGGTTGCCTTTGCATTTTGTTGATTGTTTCCTTTACTATGCAGAAACTTTTTAGCTTGCTGTAGTCCCACTTGTCCATTTTCGATTTTGTTGTTTGTGCTTTTGAGGTCATGTCCAGGAAAGCACTGCCAAGCAATGTCAAGGAGCTTTTTCCTGTGTTTTGTTCGAGAAGTTTTACAGTTTCAGGTCTTATGTTTAAGTCTATGATCCATTTCATGTTAATTTTGGGGAGTGGTGGAAGATAGGAGTCCAATTTCATTCTTCTGCATGTGGTTATCCAGTTTTCCCAACACCATTCATTGAAGAGGCTATCCTTTCCCCAATGGGTATTTTTGGCTCTCTTGTAAAATATTAGTGTGAGAGTTTATTTCTGGGCTCTTGATTCTGTTCAGTTGGTCAATGTGTCTATTTTTATGCCAATACCACATTGTTTTGATAACTAGAGCTTTATAGTATAGTTCAAAATCAGGAAATGTAATGCCTCCAACTTTAGTCTTCTTTCTCAGAATTGCTTTGACTATTAGGGGTCTTTTATGGTTCCATACAAATTTTAAGATTGTTTGTTTTATTTCTGTGAAAAATGCCATTGGAATTTTATTTATTTATTTATTTATTTATTTTTTTTTTTGCCATTGGAATTTTGATAGGGATTATATTGAATCTGTAGATGGTTTTGGCTAGTGTGGACATCTTAACAATATTAATATTTCCAATTCATGAGGACAGAATATCTTTACATTTATTTGAGTCTTCAGTTTCTTTCATCACAGTCTTGTAGTTTTCAGTATACAGATCTATCACCTCCTTAAATTTATTACCAAGTATTTTATTGTTTTTGATGCTATTGTCAATGGGATTGTTTTCTTTATTTCTTTTTCAGATGCTTTGTTGTTGTTAGTGTATAGAAACACAACTGTTGGGGCGCCTGGGTGGCTCAGTCAGTTAAGTGGCCGACTTCGGCTCAGGTCACGATCTCGCGGTCCGTGAGTTTGAGCCCCGCATCGGGCTCTGTGCTGACAGCTCAGAGCCTGGAGCCTGTTTCAGATTCTGTGTCTCCCTCTCTCTCTGACCCTCCCCATTTCATGCTCTGTCTCTCTCTGTCTCAAAAATAAATAAACGTTAAAAAAAAATTTTTTTAAATAAAAATAAAAAAAAGAAACACAACTGTTTTCTGGATGTTGATTTTGTATCCTCCAATTTCACTGAATCTGTTGATTAGTTCTAGCAGTTTATTTGGTGGAGTCTTTAGGATTTTCTGTGTATAAGATCATATCATCTGCAAACAAAGACAATTTTACTTCTTCCTTTCCATTTTTTTAAAATTTATTTATTTTGAGAGAGAAAGATAGAGAGCAAGCAGGGGAGGGCAGATAGGGAGGGAGACAGAATCCCATGCAGGCTCCGCGCTGTCAGAGCAGAGCCCGATGCGGGGCTCGACTCACAAACTGTGAGATCATGACCTGAGACGAAAGTAAGGGCGGGAAGCCCAACTGACTGAGCTAACCAGGCACCCGTCTTCCTTTCCATTTTGGATGCCTTTTATTTCTCTTTTTCTGACTCACTGCTCAGAGCGCTTCTTAATAAACAATCCTGCAATAAACTATAAACTCCATCTCGGAGTCAGTTTACTGGAGAACCCAACCTACCACAGGCAACTTTCATTTTAATTCCCCAAAGATTGGTACACTCACACACAGAGGCATGTACATATACTATCGCTGGTTGATTGGCCAGATGTGCACACCTTACCCAGGATGGACCAATCAGAGTCTTTCCCGAGGTGTATTGAACTTGGGAATCAGACAGTCTAAGTTGCTGCCCCTCTGTGGTACAAACCTGGAAAATAGGGGAGGGGGAAGAGTAACAAGTATTTCTGGTTGCTCACATCTTGCATGTCTCCAAGGGAACCTAGAATCATAATGAAGCCTTGCCCCACACCTGGAGATGGGGGCCCTTGGAAGCGTTTTTATGTTAATGATTGATGATTTTGTTGTGTACACCTGGAGCAATGAACCATTCTGTACTAGCTTGCCCATATTGCTTTGCACAAACATCAAGATTGATGACGCGCACGTAAAGGGAACCAGCTGTCCAGCTGGACTTTGAGAGGGGATAAAGCCAGCATGAATGTCCATTTTCTGGGCTACCTGGCTAAGGAGGAAGCTGGCATGCTTACCTGTCTGAAATATGCATTCTACCATCAGGACGACCGTGCATCTGTCTTCTCCAAGCTCCACAGTGAGCCCAGCAAGTCTCCTGCAGTCTTTTGATTTTAGAGCCAGACCAGAGAATAACAAATGGCAACCTGCAGACAGGAATATCTCTGCCTTGGCAATCGTTTTTCCTCCTAAAGCTGATCTACCACAAGAGCTCAGAACACATCCACCTGCCCCAGAATCATCTTGGTTACACATGCCTCTCTTACCCACAGGCGAATTTTGAACCTAGGACCTCTTTGAACTGCTTTCCAGTCAAATAAAATATATCCAAGAAAGGTAGAGACAGTGCTCACAAATATCCAAGTCATACATCAGTGAGTTCTTCTTCAAACATTAATTCTCTAATCATGAAAGTAATAAATATTCACTGTAAAGAAAAAAAAATGTAGGGGGCACCTGGGTGGCTCAGTAAGTTGAGCCTCTGACTTCGGCTCTGGTCATGATCTCACATTTGTGAGTTCAAGCCCCACATCGGGCTCATTGCTGTCAGTGCAGAGCCTGCTTTGGATCCTCTGTCCCTCTCTCTCTGCCCCCGCCCCCCGCTTGCGCTCTCTCAAAAATAAATAAACATTAAAATTTTTTTTAATTAAAAAAAAAACTTAGGGGCACCTGGGTGGCTCAGTCGGTTGTTTCCGACTTCAGCTCAGGTCATGATCTCACAGTCCGTGAGTTCGAGCCCCGCATCAGGCTCTGTGCTGACAGCTCGGAGCCTGGAGCCTGCTTGGGATTCTGTGTCTCCCTCTCTCTCTGCCCCTCCCCTGCTCATGATCTGTCTCTCTCTGTCTCAAAAATAAATAAAAACATTAAATATATATATATGTATACTTAGAAAATACAGAAAAGTACAAAGGAAAAAAAATAAAAGACACCCATAATTCTACCATTCAGGGACCACCATTTCAAATATATCAGTTAATGATTTTGTTTCTCCTTGCACACAGATAGGTATGCACATACTACGCCTACAAAACTGTGATCCTGTGGTACATACTGTTTTGAAACCTGCTTCTCTCATTCAACAGGATATGTGCCCTTGTCATCATTTCTGAGGGCTGCATGAAAAAGAAGCATCACAACCTACTTAAGCACACCCTCACTGCCGGACATCCAAGCTGCCTCCCAGTATTTGTTAGTATAAAAAAAATCCTATTAAGAGCATGCCCGCACATATATCCTTGTACACTCTTCAGTTTATTTTTGTTACCCAGGTGACCCCAGCTCCTCCAGCCTGCCCAGTTAATCTTTTCCTTTAATATCTAAATGAAATGCTAGAGACTCCATTCCACGAGCACCTCCCCCAGAGTCACCCAGGGGGTTCCATTTCTCCTGGCCACCTCTCACTCTGCCTGTTTATCCCTCCAAGCACGTCACCTTCTTGGGCATTTCACCTTCTGCCCTCTTTCAACATGACTTTGTCCCTCTTCCTTCATCGGCCCAAGGGGCACTAGCGCATGGCAACTGTGTGTAGCTGTCTGTAACTGAGGTTTGCGGGAATGAAAGCCAATCACAGCACAGCAAGAAATAACTTCAAATTCACACCAGATATTACTGCCTCTAGAAAGTTGCTGGCCATTCTCCATCATTTGGGGACTTTTTAGTCATGATGTTTTTCTCGTGGACCCTGATGTCCTGCCGCGTTCCTGGGACCTTCTGCTCTCTCCCTCGACCACCTTATGTCTTCTCTTTTTTCTCTGTACCTACACTGTTCACCTCCTCACTCTGGTAGCCCTGAAAATCCTAAATGCCTCCCACTTTACTGTTTTATCCCTCACACGTCCCAGGAAACCAGGTCCTCCTCAAAACATTTTCTTCATTTGGCTTCTAAAACACTACATTCTCCTGGTTTGCTTCCTTCCTTACTGGCTACTCCTCAACTTCCTTCACTGGCTCATTGTCCTCTCTCTGACTTCTAAACATCAGCGCGTTCCAGGACTGAGACTTGACACCTTCTCTCTATCTTTACTCACTCCCAAATGATCTCACCCAGTCTAATGGCTATAAGTGCCCTCTATACACTAACAATTCTCAAACTTGTTTTTTTTTTTAAGTTTATTTATATATTTTGAGAGGGAGAGAGCTGGGGAGGGGCAGAGAGAACGGTGGGGGGAGAGAGAGAGAATCCCAAGCAGGCTCCATGCTGCCAACCCAGCTCCTGGCACGGAGCTTGAACTCACAAACCATGAGATCATGACCTGAGCTGAAACCAAGAGTTGCGCGTTTAACCGACTCAGGCCACCCAGGCACCCCTCAATTCTCAAATTTATATCTTCTGCTCTGACCTCTAGGCTCATATGCCCAATTGCTTCCTCATCATCTTCACTTGGATGCTTAATATGCATCTCGAAGCTAACCTTTCCAAAGCTAAATTTTGCATTACTCCCAAATATGTTCCTTGCCTGGTAGTCCCCATCTCAGTAAATGCCAGCTCAGTTCTTCCACTTGCTCAGGCCAAAACCTTGGAGTCATCTTTGACTCTTGTCTTTCTATCACACCTTATACTTGACCTGGTAGGAAATTCCTTCAGCTCTGACTTCAAAGGATATGCTGGCTCTGACTACCCTTCACCTCCTCCACCACTAACCTATCCTGGTCCCAGAATTCCTGATAGCCACCTTTATGGCCCACTCCATCTGATCCCAACTGGTATCTCTGCTTCCACTCTTGCCCATCTATGGTATGAATATCCTTTAGCTATGTAAGCCAGCCAAAGTCACACTCCAGTTCAAAACATTCCAATGGATTCCCGTATGACTTGACCCAAAGCAAAAGCCAGCGTGGTCTGTAACCTGGCTCCCTCTCCAACCTCAGCTACTATCACCGTCTGCACTTGCCCAGTGTGGTATAACCACACTGGTCCTCCTGTTGTCCCTTTTGTTTTTTTAAAGATTTTTTTTTTTTAAGTTTATGTGTTTATTTTGAGATGAAGAGAGAATGAGCAGAGGAGAGGCAGAGAGAGGCAGACAGAGGATCCAAAGCAGACTCTGTGCTGACAGCAGATCCCGACGCAGGCCTCGAACTCACAAACTCATGAACTGTGAGATCATGACCTGAGCTGAAGTCGGACGCTCAACCGAGCCACCCAGGCGCCCCTCCCTTTTGTCCCTTAAATAAGGGCACTCTTTCTCATCTTGGGGTCTGTGCACTTGCTTCCCTTCCTGAAATGTTCTGCCCCCAGATAATAGTATAATATCCTGCCTCTGTTCATTCATGTTGCTGAGCAAATGGCCCTCCCTCAAAGAGGCCTACGTTGACCACTTTATCTAAAAAGAGCACCCACGTCATTCTGTAATCCTTGACACTGCTTTATTTTCCTGCGTGGTACTTTTTTTTTTTTTTAATTTTTTTTTTTAACGTTTATTTATTTTTGAGACAGAGAGAGACAGAGCATGAATGGGGGAGGGTCAGAGAGAGAGGGAGACACAGAATCTGAAACAGGCTCCAGGCTCTGAGCTGACAGCACAGAGCCCGACGCGGGGCTCGAACTCACGGACCGCGAGATCGTGACCTGAGCCAAAGTCGGACGCTCAACCGACTGAGCCACCCAGGCGCCCCTCCTGCGTGGTACTTAACCTGACATTTGATTACACTGTTCATGTTTGTATTGTCTCTCTCTGGGAAGGACCTGGTCTGTTTTGTTTATTGCTGTATTCCCGTAATCGGGACAAGGAGTTGACACAGAGGAGGAGTTCCACATGTTCTTCTCTCTTTTTTTTTTTTTTTTTGTTAACATTTATTTGTTTATTTTGTGAGAGGGAGCAAGAGTGAGCAGAGTAGAGCAGAGAGGGAATCCCAAACAGGTTCCACACTGTCAGCACAGAGCCCGACACAGGCCTCAATCTCAGGAACTGCGAGATCATGATCTGAGCCAAAATCAAGAGTCACACACTCAACTGACTGAGCCACCCAGGAGCCCCAGGAGCTCCACATGTTCTTGCTACCTCTCTTGGCTTCCATTATGCCCGTCCAAGTTCTCCCCAGTTAGAATATACCGTCAAGGTTCCTATGGGTGCTTCCTGAAAACGCAAGGCACAACCAACGGTGAGATGAAGTTTGCTCACCTCTAGAATGCACTTACACATTTGTATATATTGGAGCACTTCCTTCAGATAAACTCACAGAAGTAGAATTACTAGGTCATGAGCCAAACTTCCAAATTACCATCCAGGGAGGTCAACGCTAATCCCTCTCCCATCAGCAGTGCTCTGTTCCGGTGTATTCTGGACCTTCGGGCAATAAATGGTGATGATGATGGTGATGAAGATGATTTATGGCCCCCTTACTGTTTGTTAACTAGAAAATAGATGGATCTCTGTAAGGGCAGGGAAACTTCTGAGTCATCATGCCACTGATGAGGGTCCATGGGGTATGCCGCCGACTTTGTTGAGTAGAGGCATTCTCTAGCAGCTTCCATATCGGAGATTATATCCTCACCAACACCTTAGATTCTTTTTCCATGATGCCGAGTCATGTTCATTCAATAATTAATTCATCTCACAGTTACTGTTGAGCATCTGTTTTATACATAAGCTCGAAACATTTGCCAAGCTGAAAAATATCCCTTGGAATAATGGGACTTACAACCATCACGGGATTTAGCAGTTTGCCAAGTGCTTTCACTTTCATGATCTCATTTGAACCCTACAAAAGCCAACTGGGTACAGTTCTGCCCGTTTTAAGGTGAGGGAAACAAGTGGCATGGAGGGGAAGGATCTGCCGGAGGTTACATATTACATATGAGTCAGAGCCACAACTGGGAACCCTATGAGCTCCTCAGCACACACCACCCCCTCCATACTGCAGTATCCTGCCAGGTCCAGCGCCACCGAAAGCTGGGATACTTAGCCATAGTAAAAAGATGGCATACTTATGCATTTTAAATTCTGAGCTGACAGACATCAGAACAGAAGAGTACTTTAAAAATGGCTTTTGTGGGGCGCCTGGGTGGCTCAGTTGGTTAAGCGACCGACTTCAGGTCATGATCTCCCGGTTCGTGGGTTCGAGCCCCGCGTCGGCCTCTGTGCTGACAGCTCGGAGCCTGGGGCCTGCCTCGGATTCTGTGTCTCCCCCTCTCTCTGCCCCTCCCCTGCTCACGCTCTGTGTCTCTCTGTCTCTCAATAATAAATAAATGTTAAAATTTTTTTCTTTAAATGGCTTTTGTGTGTGACGCCATTTCAGTTATCATGGCAGTGGGTGCTGTGCTGAATTGTACTTTGGCAACTTGATTAAGGCAGGGAACTACATTTCCTAGAAGCCCCTCCCTTGTGTGATTCGGGGTTAGAGTTGGCCAAGAGGAACTTGCTTGGCTCTTGTGGGGCAGAAGACGAGCGGCAGTCACTACGTTTGGCAGGTTTCCCGTCAAATACAGTGATGCTCAGAAACAGAGGTGCCCAGCAGATCCAGGCTTCTCGGCTCTCACCGGCTCCACTCCCACCTTCCATTTCCTACTGTTGGCTCTGCTAGTCAACAGCTGCCTCAGGCCCACCACCGGGGACTTGTCTGTAGCCCCACACACACTGTAGCAGGAGTTACACAGAGGCCACAGCCTCTGTGACCATAAACCTCTCCATGAACCTCCCCTTCGCTGCCCGGCTTGGGCAGCTGGATGCACTTGGCTTCTTGAACTTTCCTGAAAACTCTGAATGCTGCAACTGCACCAATGCTTCCAGGAGTGGCTAATGACTCTCTGATCGTGGGATTCCTCCTTCCAGACATTCACTTCCCCAGCACTTCCCACATCTGCGAAAGGTTTTATTCCTAGAATACCCATGGTGGCCCCGCTTCCCTGTCGGAATCCTGACTGATATGATACTTGCAGATTTTGCTTTACTTTAAACGAGAAATAACATAAGAAATGTTCCAGATTGTAAGGCAGACTTCCACCTTCTATTTAGAATCTATATATCGCAGATGCTAATTTATAGACCGTGGGTGTGAAGGGAAAAAAGGAAGGGAGATTATTAAATGAACTAGTGGAGGATGAATAATGTATGCCTTACATATAGACCGAAGTGGAAAAGGAGATGAGAAAGAAGAACCGAGAAGATATAATTTCTCTATCTTGTTTTTATAAGATAAATGGATAGAAGAGGGGAAGAAAGTGGAGGTGATGTTATTTTTGTAGTCTGAAAATTTTCAGTCAAGCTTTACCATGTTTCCATAGGACCTAGTCAAAGATTCAGTGTAGTCTGTAAGTAACCATCCTTTCTGAACTGAAAGAGAAGGGAGTGAGGGGCCCCTGGGTGGCTCAGTCAGTTAAGCATGCAGCTCTTGGGTTTTGGCTCAGGTCATGATCTCACAGTTCGTGAGTTTGAGTCCCACATCAGGCCCTCTGCACCGGCAGCATGGAGCCTGCTTGGGATTCTCTTTCTCCCTGTCTCTCTCTGTCCCTCCCCTGCACGCTCACACGTGCTCTCTCTCTCTCTCTCTCTCCCCCTCTCTCTTTCTCTCTCTCGAAAGAAAGAAAGAAAGAAAGAAAGGAAAAAGAAGGGAGTAATTCTTACCTAGTAAATCTGGGCTTTTTTTTAACATAAAATATGAAATTACATGTGAACAGGAACAAAGATAATGCCCAAGTCTATTTAAACATTATATAACCCAACAGGATAATATCCACCTGATATACGCTGAGCCATACAGTTAAAGCTTTAATGTTAAATAACTATGACAAAGATCCTCTCCTTTCTCCTCCCTATCCTAGCACCCTCTCTTTGTAACAGAGAAAGGTAGTCTTTAAAACAGTTTCCAATAGAGAACAATTTTGAAATTCAACATTGTTTCATAGGAGACAGCACTATGTAGAATAAACAGAATGTGGCATTCATTGTTCTTTCAAAAATCCAACTTGCTCACCCCCCTCTTCCATCCTCACGCGGCGAGCGTTTTCACCCAGGTTCTTAAAAACATGCCTGCTTCAGGTGGCTGGTCACTTTATCAAATAAAAGGTGGCAGACTTTGCCAATTTCCTTTCCCTACTCTGAATTAATAAGCCTGGCTCACAGAGCAGTAAAATTTTATTTCCACCAAGCAAATACAGATTGCTTTCTCCTTGGCTGCTGCTTAAAAGTCTCATTCTCGGGGCGCCTGGGTGGCGCAGTCGGTTAAGCGTCCGACTTCAGCCAGGTCACGATCTCGCGGTCCGTGAGTTCGAGCCCCGCGTCGGACTCTGGGCTGATGGCTCGGAGCCTGGAGCCTGTTTCCGATTCTGTGTCTCCCTCTCTCTCTGCCCCTCCCCCGTTCATGCTCTGTCTCTCTCTGTCCCAAAAATAAAATTAAATAAAAAAATAAATAAAAGTCTCATTCTCACTTGTGTCCAGAGCACGCACCTATATTCCTGCAGCACTAATGCTGACCAGTGGCCCAACGGAGAAGAAATGTTGCAAGCCAGACAAACCAGAGGACCACCAGTTCATTCTCAAGGACACGAAGGTATCTTCTCTACCCCTTGGATCCCCAGGGGACCTAAACGCTTGGCTCCGCGTGTGGCTTCACCTCCAACGTGTTAAGTGTTTAAAAAAACCCAAAATCCAACCGAGTAAATTTGAAAATCTAATTGGTTTTATTAAGTGATTCTTGAACCAGGCAGCATCCCATCTAGCAAGTAGAGAGAGAAAATTGCACAAAATGGAAGGTTTTTATAAGCGGGCGGGTGGTGGGGCAAGGAAGTATCAGCAAAAGAAAAGAAGGATTGTTTTCAAGCCAGGACGACTTCTTTTTGCGGAGAAGGGCAGGGCAGGGGTTTTTTATCATGCAAATTACGTGCTGGTCTGGAATTTTCAGGTTGACTGTTAAAAGACCACATTCCTGGGGTGCCTAGCTGACTCGGTTGGTGGGTAGAGCTGACAACTGTGGATCTCAGGGTTGTGAGTTTGAGCTCTATATCGGGTGTAGAGATTACTTAAAAAAACAAAAAAACAAAACCACCCCTGGAAGAGGTTGAAACAGAGTCTTGGTTTGCTCTCATGGCGGGCAAGTGACTCCACTTTGGGCCTGTGGTGTTATGGGTTCACTGATGCAAGCCTGTATTCGTTTCCTGGGGCCACTGTAACAATTACCATAAACTTAGTGGCTTCAAACAACAGAGATTTAAACTCTCAGAGTCTGGAGGCCAGAAGTCCAAAATCAAGGTGTCCAACAAAGGGCCATACTCCTACTAACTTCTGGCGGTTCCCAGTGTTACCTAGCATTCCTTGGCTTGTGGCCACATCATTCCAATCTTTCCATCCATAGTTACACCTTCAACTCTGTGTGTCGTGTCTTCTCCTCTTCTGTCGGTCTCTCCTCTCTCTGTGTCTTGCTCTTCTAAGGACATCTGTCATTGGAATTTAGCACCCACCCAGATAAGCCAGGGTGATTTCCATATCTTGAGATCCTTATCTTGATGACATCTGCAAAGACCTTTCGACCAAGCGAGGTCATACTCACAAGTTCCAGGGTTTAGGACCTGGACACATCTTTGGGGGGACCACCATTCAACTGACTACAACACCTTATCTTCCTGGACTCAGAAGTCTTTCCTTTCCCTGACTTGACGAGTTTTCAAACCTGTCTCCACAGTACTGTATTCATTAACACTGCCCATTGTATTCAGGAATGATCCTACAGCACAGAGGGCTGCATTTTGCTTAAGCATCCCAGTCAAGTGATTTGTCTCCAGTTTCTTCTCTTAGCCTGGCACCAACCCAGTTGGTGACTCAACCCAGTCTTCCAGTTCCTATGGCTAGAAATCCTCTCTCCCCTTCCTATACAGAGAAGGGTAGCTTAGTCCGGTCACTCCAAATTGATGCCTACATATCCATCACCCTCCTCAAACACAGGATCCTCCACTTACCAGAATCTACTTTCTGCTGGCAAAGGAAAAGGGGTTCGAGAAGTTTTGTCCTTTTTAGGATTTTTTTAATTTTTTTTTTTTAACGTTTATTTATTTTTGAGACAGAGAGAGACAGAGCGTGAACAGGGGAGGGGCAGAGAGAGAGGGAGACAGAGAATCCGAAACAGGCGCCAGGCTCTGAGCTGTCAGCACGGAGCCCGACGCGGGGCTCGAACTCACGGACCGCGAGATCATGACCTGAGCCGAAGTCGGACGCTTAACCGACCGAGCCACCCAGGCGCCCCTTTAGGATTTTTTAAAGTTTGGCTTACTGAGGTGAAATTCACATAACATGAAATGAACCATCTTGGAGTATACAATTCGGTGTCATTTTGTACATTCACAACATTGCGTAGCCAGTCACCTGTACCTAGTTCCGAAACATTTTCATTACCCCCCAAAAGGAAACCTGTACCCATTAAACAGTCATTCACATTCTCTCCTGCCCAAGCCTTAAGCAACCACTAATCTACTTTCTGTTTCTAGAGAGCTGCCTATTCTAGACACTACATGTAAATGGAATCATCCACTATGTGTCCCTTTGTGTCCGTTTTTTTTTTTTCACTTAGCATAGTGTTTCCAGGGCTCATTCATATTGTAGCAGGTATCAGTCCTTCATTCCTTGTTAAGGCAAAATAAAATTCCCTTACATGGATTATACCACATGTTCTTTTTTGTTTTTTTAATTTTTTTTTTAGATGTTTATTTTTGACAGAGAGAGAGAGAGAGAGAGAGACAGAGCATGAGTGGGGGAGGGGCAGAGAGAGAGGGAGACACAGAATCCGAAGCAGGCTCCAGTCCCTGAGCTGTCAGCATAGACCCCGACGCGAGGCTTGAACTCACAGACCCAGACCCAGAGACCATGACCTGAGCCGAAGTCAGATGTTCAACCGACTGAGCCACCCAGGTGCCCCAGACCACATGTTCTTTATTCGTTCATCTGTTGGTGGCTAGGTTTATTTCTTAGCACTTCTCCTTACAAAGTTTAATTCATTTGTTTCAGAAATATTTACTGAGCGATAACTATGTGCTAGGCACAGGTCAAGAAGCAGGGGATATAGCACTTGACAAAACAGAACAAAGATCTCTGCCCTCGTGAAACTTACATTCTGGTGAGGGAGACATTATAAATAAAACAAACAACTAAAATATTTAGTATGCAAAATAGAAGTGCTGAACAGGGGAAAAGGGTTGAAGAGTGACTGGAACAGGCCACCAGAGGCAATTTCTTGGGGTGACTAGTCATTTCATTTCTTGATTTAGGTACTACATGGTCATGCTCAGTTTGTGAAAATTAAGTGAACTTGGACTTAAGATTTATGCACTTGGAGCGCCTGGCTGGCTCAGTGGGTAGCATGCAACTCTTGATCTCAGGGTTGTGAGTTTGAGCCCCACATTGGGCATAGAGTTTTTCTTTAAAAAAAAAAAGATTTGGGGTGCCTGAGTGGCTCAGTCGGTTAAGCCCCTGACTTCGGTTCAGGTCATGATCTCACAGTTCGTGAGTTCTAGCCTCATGTTGGGCTCTCTGCTGTAAGCATGGAGCTTGGAGTCTGCTTCAGATTCTCTCTCTCTCTGCCCCTCCCCAGCTCATGCTCTCTGTCTCTCTCTGTCAAAAATAAATAAACATTAAAAAAAAAAAAGTGGGGCGCCTGGGTGGCTCAGTTGGTTAAGTGTCCAACTTCGGCTCAGGTCATGATCACGGGGTCCGTGGGTTACAGCCCCGCATCGGGCTCTGTGCTGACAGCTCAGAGCCTGGGGCCTGCTTCAGATTCTGTGTCTCCCTCTCTCTGCTCCTCCCCTGCTTGTACTCTGTCTCTGTCTCTCTGTTGAAAATAAATAAACATTTTAAAAAATTAAAAAAAAAAAAAAAAGATTTGGGGCACCTGGGTGGCTTAGTCGGTTGAGCGTCCAACTTCAGCTCAGGTCATGATCTCGCACTTTGTGAGTTCAAGCCCCACATCAGATTCACTGCTGTCAGCACTGAGCCTGATTCAGATACTCTCTCTTTTTCTCTCTCTCTCTCTGTCCCTCCCCCACTTGCACTCGCTCTGTCTCTCAAAAATAAACATTTAAAAGATTTGTGTGGTTTTCTGTATGTATGTTACACTTCAATAAAAGTGTTGGGGTTTTTTTTCTGTTTTTTTTTTTTTTTTAAGCCAATGTGTTTCCATTTCTTTTAAAAGGAAGCTTATTGCACCTATCTCTGGTGCTGACTCTAACAAAGTGAATTTGTCAAACCAGATGGTTTTGCTACTTAGGGGAGCCAGCTGAATCTCTGAAGCTGTTCTTGGGTGGGTTTCGGATGTCACCAGATCACGGTGCTGGTTTCAGCATTCTGCCATTCACTCATGTCCTTTGGGCTTCTGGATCATTCCAGCTCTCCATCAAACCATAACTGGACAGCTAGGGTTTACAATGACCTTGTCGGCAATTTTCAGCCCATTACCTTCTTTAAAAGTGCATTTCTACCATTATCTTGAGCCCCGTTTGGCTCTTTTTTTAATGGTGACCTTAACAGGAACAAAATTTTTATTTTTAGGGAAAGAATAGGTGTGGAATCACAGGACTAGAGGAGGACAGAATCAGGCTATAATGAAAGGTAATTATGTTCTCAGAGGGAAAGGGTCACCCTTGGTTATCAATTAAAGAAAGTGGTTGAAAGTTCTGTACGGTACAACTCAACCTAAATCAAGAAGCAGTCCCGGGGCGCCTGGGTGGCGCAGTCGGTTAAGCATCTGACTTCAGCCAGGTCACGATCTCGTGGTCCGTGAGTTCGAGCCCCGCGTCAGGCTCTGGGCTGATGGCTCGGAGCCTGGAGCCTGTTTCCGATTCTGTGTCTCCCTCTCTCTCTGCCCCTCCCCCGTTCATGCTCTGTCTCTCTCTGTCCCAAAAATAAATAAAAAACGTTGAAAAAAAAAAAAAACGTTGAAAAAAAGAAGCAGTCCCTAGTAGGCAGTTAAATTGAAATGATTTGAGGCAAAGATGGGTGAATAATAAAAATTGGCCTTAAGTAGGGTCCGTACCTCCTACGCGTGTACAACAATTTAGCATTTATTCAGCCAGAGTTCTGTGGCTACAGAGACAAGGTCGCTTGATTTGCCCACAGTGTGATGAAGGACACTTCCTTAATTATGTGAGTTGTTGTTATGCCTCCACCATAACGAAGATGAGTTTGCGATGTAAGCGTAACCGTGACATATACTGACTGAGAGGATGCTGGACAACGAGGTGGGAACATGTCCTTGAGAATGATATTTGAGAGAAGAAAAGAAGGGGAGGACATTGAGTCTTCGGTAAGTGAGAACCAGAGGAGACATTTATTTTTACAAATAGGAAGGAAGTTGGCCAAGATGACCAAGAAGGTGGGATTTAACTAAGAGAGGAGACTGCAGAAACACTGATCTCACTGCAAAGGTAGAGAGAAAGGTTTGTTGCAAGATATCTGAGTGTATGAGTCAGAGAACTGCTAGCTCCAGGGACAGGGCTGCCCCCAAATTTAATTCTGGCCTAGAGTCAGCGCCAAAAGGGGTGAGATGTCTCTACCCACCAGCTCTAAGAACTAGTCATACAGCCTGAGGGAAAAAGAGGTCAGAAATGAAAATGTCTGACATGCATATTAAATTGCATTAAACTGTATTCAGCGACTAGGCAAAGCTCCAGTAATTCACAGACCAAGAAGATATGGGTTACAGATCAAACTTCCTCACCTTTTCATAAGACAGTGTCAGTGGTGAAAACAGAGCAGGTGGAGTCCCGAATGAGACTGTGGGGCTGCAGCCTGTCGAGGAGATAGACCTTTATTTATTATTATTTTTTTAGAGAGTTCGTTTTCTGTGGGGTTTTTTTTTAAGTTTACTTATTTATTTTCGAAGAGAGAGGGCACAAGTGAGGGAGTGGCAGAGAGAGAGAAGCAGAGAGAAAGAATCCCAAGCAGGCTCCGCGCTGTCAGCGCAGAGCCCGACACGGAGCTCGAAGTCACAAACTGAGATCACAACCCGAGCCAAAGTCAGACACTTAACCAACTGAGCCACCCAAGCGCCCCTGAGAGATAGACCTTTAATTCCTCGGGTCATGTGGTAGAAAACACAAGAGGACACCTTAGGGACCCATTGCCTAAAACACAGATGCCTAAAGACATTCTTTTCTCGGGTTCTCAGTAACATCTGGGCACCATTTTCATATATTGTGTTTTGAAATGATAACCCAAATGCTTGAATAGGAAGAGAGGCATAAGGTAAATATCATAGGTCACCAGATGATGTTCCTATGTGATCCTTATAGTCATTTTTTCACCTGCTGGGGCTGTCAACTCATAAAACCCTTGTACTCATACAGTTCTTTATTGTGAACAAAGTACTCTAGTTTTATTTCATTGGATTATTTCCTCAAGTCCTTGTGAGGAGAGATGCCCTAAAGGCCCAAGCCTAGGAGAAGTAAGGTGTCCACCAAGAAGGAAGTCACTCTGGAAGCTCTCAGCTATGCCAGTTAAGGTCCATGCAGTACTCTGAGGCTGTTATCACTCCTGGATTCAAAGATCGAGGAGGCAGAGTAGTGACTGGAACCCAGAAGGGAAAGTGTCATACAGAGAAAAGGTTGCCTTGAGAAGAGCTGTGGCTTTTTCTCAAGGAACACAGCCACACCGAGGTGACCCTGCAGACAGAAAGCCAAGGAAATAAACCACTGGCTTCATTCTACCCCCTTCCTTTGATCTCTTGTGGGGGCTCCCCCATTGGCCAAACCCAAGCAGAAGAACAGAGAGCAGGGTAAAGAGGAATGCGGAGTGAGTCTGGAGGGGCGAAAAAGGCTCTGGCACTACTTGAGCGGCCAGGATTTTCTTCATGAATTGATCCCTTCTGTGATTTTCTTCATTAATTGAACCCTTCTTATATGCCACATCACCTATCATTTAAACCCCTCACAAGCATGGGAAATAAGCGGTATTTTTCCCTATTTTAAGTTTATTTATTTATTTTGAGAGAGAGAGAGGGAGAGAGAGAGAGAATCCCAAGCAGACTCTGAACTGTTAGTGAGGAGCCTGATGTGGGGCTCAAACCCACGAGCCATGAGATCGTGACCTGAGCCGAAGTCAGACCCTTAACGGACTGAGCCACCCAGGCGCCCCTATTTTCCCCTATTTTAGAGGTGAAAGATGGTGATCGGGAGAGGTTAAGTGACTTTGCCAAGGTCACTCAGTGAATAGGTAAGAGGGCCAGGATGTGAATCAAGTTTGCTGACACCAGGGCCTGCTCTCTTAGCCACCACCTTATTCTGCCTCCACAACACCACAAAGCCGTCGTATGATTAATGCAGTTGTTAGAATAAAATGAGATGGGGGGAGCCTGGTGGCTCAGTCGGCTAAGCATCCGACTCTTGATTCTGGCCTAGGTCATGATCTCGTGGTTCATGAGCTCGAGCCCCAGGTTGGGCTCTGTGCTGACAGTGCAGAGCCTGCTTGGGATTCTCTCTCTCCTCTCTCTCTCTCTCTCTCTCTCTGTGCCTCTCCCCTCTCTCTCTCAAAATAAATAAACTTTGAAGGAAAAAGAAATTTTGATAAAAATAAAAAATAAATAAATAAAGTGAGATTGTACAGGGGATGCTCTTGCCATCCCTTTGAAACCCTTGAAACCAAAACAGAAAGGCAGATTGTCTTCAGGGACCTACAGAAAAAGGGGCATTGAGGAAACTGGCCAGTTGCTTTGGTAGGGAATAACTTCAAGAGAGGAAAAGGAAACTGATCTGAGAACAAGGAAAGAACCAGGTACCAGAGGCTTACCTGCCCAGAGCAGCAGAGGAGAGGCAGAGAAATTCCCCAGGAGCAGCCCGTGATGTCACCAGAGGGGAGGAGGCTGAAGCACATAGGCCAGCAAAGGTGTGGACCCTGGGCAAGCTGCCACAGGCCACGGGGCCAACACTTTTGATTCCATCAAAATAGAACCGAACCAGTCAGAGACATAACTATAGGTAGTCCCCAACTTACGATGGCTCAACTTCAGAGTTTTTGACTTTACGATGGTGCGAAAGTCATACCCAGTCAGTAGAAACTGTACTTAGAATTTTGAATTTTGCTCTTCTCCTAGGCTAGCAAGATGTAGTAGGTTACTCTCTCCTGATGCATGGCTGACTGAGCAAACACAAGGGCGAGCAACCAACACACTTTCTGTTCCATACCCATGCAACCATTTGGTCTTTCGTCTTTGGTACAGTATTCAATGAATTACATGTGGTAGTAGCACTTTCTTATAAAAGAGCCTTTGTGTGGGAGGGTTTTGCCCAGCTGTAGGCTAATGGAAGTAGGCTAGGCTGACCCATGATGTAGGGTAGGTTAGGTATATTAAATGCATTTCTGACTTAAGGTATTTTCAGCTTACGCTGGGTTTCTCAGGATGTAACTCCATTAAGTTGAAGAAAGATCTGCATATCTCAAAGACACCCTGCAGGTATTTTAGCAAAGCCAGGGCGAAATCAGGGCTTCAGCCCAACTCAACAGAGCTGCTCGATCCTGGCCGTGGTTAGAGCCAGTTGGGGGCAAGAGAGACATTCAGCATAATAACTGGCTTTCCACACGGATCAGTCCTCTCCTTACACTCATAAAAATTTTACCTTGACCTACTGAACGATGGAAGAGAAAATCCGGCTCATGGATTTTACGTGATCTTCCCACAACTCAAACAGCCAAAGAGTGCCAGGCTCATGTTTATTTATGTAGTTCTGGAAAATGTGTTTTACATGTGTCTGCTTATTTAAATAGCAATCAACCTATGAGCAAATACAGGTTCTCTTTCACATAGAGGAACTCGAACCTCAGAGTTTAGGTTATTTCCCACCGTCACACTGGTTACTGGGGAAACTGAGTTTCCCAGTGAGGGCAACTCTGACACCAGCATCTGTGCTGTCTATTTAAAGTGACCCCAATATATGCTGTATTTCTGAAATTCAGAGGTGAAATTCAACAGAGGGTAGTCCACTTGAGGAAGAAACAAAGTGGACACCAAAGGGACATAGAGAAGGGCAGGGGCTATGCAAATTGAAAACACACTGAGCATGAGCCATAAAATATAGCAACGTGGCTTTGAAAAGGTCTGCCACGACAATAATTCTTTGATTTTATTACACAGTTTGGACGTCATTTTTAAAACTGTTAATTAAAGGGGCCCCTGACAGTTGATGGAACATGCAACTCTTGATCTTGGGGTTGTGGGTTCAAGCCCCACGTTGGGTATAGAGATTACTTAAAAAACAATAAAATCCTGGGGCACCTGGGAGGCTCAGTCAGTTAAACGTCTGACTTGGACTCAGATCATGATCTCACGTTAGTGAGTTCGAGCCCCGCATCAGGCTCTCTGCTCTCAGCACAGAGCCTGCTTTGGATCTTCTGTCTCCCTCTCTCTCTGTCCCTCCCCTGCTCTCTCTCAAAAATAAATAAACATTAAAGAAAAACATTATTTAAATAAATAAATAAATAAAATCTATAAAATAAATCAATCAATAAAAATAAAACTATTTATTATGAAATTTTCCAAATAAACATAGAAGTAAAGAACACAAGAAGCCCCCATGTGCCTCTCACCCAGCTCTGAGAGCCTTTCACATTTGTCAGTATTTCTTTAAAAAAAATTTTTAAGCTTATTTACTTCTTTTGAGAGAGAGCAAGCGAGCAGGGGAGGGGCGGGGGGGGGGGGGGCTGGTGAGAGAGAATCCCAAGCAGGCTCCATGCTCAGTGTGGAGCCCAAAGCAGAGCTTGATCCCACGACCGTGAGATCATGACCTGAGCCGAAACCAAGAGTCATATGCTTAACCTACTGAGCCACTCAGGCACCCCTCTCAGTATTTCTTTAAAAAAGTATATATATATATTTTAGTGTTTATTCACTTTTGGGAGAGAGAGAGACATGGAGCATGACTGGGGGAGGGGCACAGAGAGGGAGACACAGAATCCGAAGCAGGCTCCAGGCTCTGAGCTGTCAGCACAGAGCCCCACACAGGGCTCGAACTCCCAAACCGCGAGCTCATGACCTGAGCTGAAGTCAGAGGCCCAACCAATTGAGCCACCCGGGCGCCCCAACATTTGTCGGTATTTCTATCACCCGGGAGAACTCAATGAAGACAATGGACGCCCACCCCCTACCCCTGCCAAGACAATGCTCAGACACACAACTGGGGGTACCTTTCCAGGGCGTTTGTGGGCTCCCTGAGATGCATTCATGGATCTCCTGGGACACACGGATTCTAGGTTAAAGAGCTCTGGGCTGCCAGGATGCAGTAACATCGAATATATGGAGACCCCACACCCATCCAATCCATCAGCAAGTTCTGTTGACCCTCCAGATAGGTCTCCAGAAGGTCCAGTGCTATCATTCTCTGCTGCCACCATCTCCTGCCTGGACCCTGTAATAAGAGCCTCCTACCTGGTCTCTTGGGCCCCAATCTTGCCCATCCTACAATCCGTTCTCCACGCAGCAGCCAAAAACAGGAACCAAACTGTGTCGTTTACTACTCGAAGCACTTCGAAGACTTCCACTCGCCCTCTGAATGAAATCTAAAGCCCTTACCCTGGTGTGCAGGACACTGAGAGCTTTTATACCCTTGTGTTCCCATCTCACGTTCCTTCCTCATGGGCACTCACTCCTCTCCAGTTACCTTAGCCCTTGTAGAAGAGCAAAAATTAGTTTCTGTCTACCCTGCTAGGTTCTTGGCCGAGACCCTCACGTAATAAAAGACAGACCAGCAGGTGAAAAACAAACAAAAGTTGAACAATATGTGTGCATATACAGATATGTGAGGAACCCAGGAAAACGGAGTAACTCCCCCAAATGTCTCAAGTGTCCACCTTGAATAATGTCTCCAGCTAAAACCAAAAGTGAATGTTGAGGGTAGGAATCAGTTATGGAAGGTTATCAGTCAATCATAGGTATGGTTGCCATGCCACTTTAAGTCACTGCCTTCTCCACAGATCAGAGTTTCTAGAGATTTAGTCATCCTCCTCTTCTTGGCACAGACAGGGAGACACCCTTACCAATGGAGATTTCCCTTTAAACATAAATGCCTCTTACAAAAGGGTAACTTCTCAGTTTTCAAAGCTTTTCCTATGTCTGCTGTTTCTTAAAAAATAACCAACTCATGGGGCGCCTGGGTGGCGCAGTCGGTTAAGCGTCCGACTTCAGCCAGGTCACGATCTCCCGGTCCGTGAGTTCGAGCCCCGCGTCAGGCTCTGGGCTGATGGCTCGGAGCCTGGAGCCTGTTTCCGATTCTGTGTCTCCCTCTCTCTCTGCCCCTCCCCCGTTCATGCTCTGTCTCTCTCTGTCCCAAAAATAAATAAAAAAAATGTTGAAAAAAAAAAAAAAATTTAAAAAAATAAAAAAAAAAAAATAACCAACTCAAGATAGTACTTATGCCACAGGGGAATATTTGGGGATGGCAAATTGTACTCCCCCTCACCTTCCAACAATTAGAACACATCAAGCTCTTCCCTGCCTCAGGTCCTTTGCACTTACTGTTCCCGAGGCTTGTAAGTCAAATTCTATCCCCCATTTTCAACACAGCTAGCTCCCTTGTATCTCAACTTAACTGTCACTTCTTCCCTTACCACCCTAGCCACTGGTACCCTCCACCCCTCTCCTCTCACACACCCTGATTTCTCCATCACAGTCTTCTATTAGTTTTCTTCACAGCACTTACCATAGCTGGAATTATAGTCATGGATTCAGTTGGTCATTGGACATCTCCCAAGTAGGATATAAGCTCAGGACAGGAGTTCCCTGATATCTTAACCTTCAGACCATCCAGCAGTGCCCGTCATAGGGTGGGCACTCAGTAACTATTTGGGATTTTTATTAAACTTGCCTTCTGTCAAGATTAGACCTGACCAAAACCTTAGGACAGTGTCAAGTCTAGTTTTCTGGATGAAGGAAAATGGTGAAGAACCTGAAGATGTAGGAGGAGCAAAGGTAGTTTTCTTCCCCAGCTTGGGCTGCCATAACAAAATGCCATAGACTGAATGGCTTAAACAACAAAAATTTGAGGCGCCTGGCTGGTTCAGTTGGTAGAGCATGCGACTCTTGATCTCAGGGTCCTGAGTTCAAGCCCCATGTTGGGCATGAAGCCTACTTAAGAAAGAAAGAAACAGACAAACAACAAAAATGCATTTTCTCCCAGTTCTGGAGGCTGGGATTCTGAAATCAGGATCGTCAGATTCTAGTGAGGACTCTCTCCCTGGTTAGCAGACGACTGCCTTCTCAACATCTCCTCACACAGCAGAAAGGGAGAAAGTGAGCAAGCTCCCTATGTCTCCTCTTATAAGGGCATCAATCCCATCATGAGGGCCCCACCCCCCTCACCCCATCTAATCTAAATACCTCTTAATGGCCCCCATCTCCAAATATCATCACATTAGGGGGTACAGCTTTATTTTGCCCCTGTATTTCATACAAACCAGTAGTGGAGTCTACAAGCTTTCTCAGAGTTAGGTTTGATTTTGTGGTAAGAATACTTCATATGTGGGGCACCTGGGTGGCTCAGTCCGTTAAGTGTCTGACTCTTGATTTCAACACAGGTCATGATCTCACGGTCGTGGGATCAGCCCTGCATCAGGCTCCACGTTGAGTATGGAGCCTGCTTGGGATTCTCTCTCCCCCCTCTCTTTCTGCCCCTCCCCTGCTCGTCCCCCCCCCCCACCTCTCTTTCTCTGTCTCTCTCTCTCAAAATAAATAAATAAACTTTTTTAAAAAAAAGGAAAATAATGATCTGTCTAAAAAAAAATATTTCATATGTGGGGCACCTGGGTGGCTCAGTCGGTTAAGCGTCTGACTTCAGCTCAGGTCGTGATGTCACAGTTTGTGGGTTTGAGCCCCCACATCGGGCTCTGTGCTGACAGCTCAGAGCCTGGAGCCTGCTTCAGATTCTGTGTCTCCCTCTCTCTCTGTTCATCTCCTGCTCCTGCTCTGTCTCCCAAAATAAATTAAAATGTTTAAAAATTTTTTAATAAATAAATATTTCATATGTGATATTGTACATCTCTATCAGGAGATACATATCTCCTTTTTTTGTGATGTAATGACCTTTGATAATCAATGCCCAGGTCCACTACTTTATTAACTATTTGGAAAACAGTGATAATCTAATTCAAAAGTTCTCAAACTTTCTAGAGCCAGAATTCTTAATAGTAATTGAGTACTCCAAAAAGGTTTTGTTTACATAGGTTCTATCTATTGATATTCACCATATGCAATATGAAAACTGAGGAATTTTAGAATACATATTAGTTCATTTCAAAGTAACAATAGCAAGCAGAGCATAAGTAACATATTTTATGAAAAATATATCTTCCAAGACAAAAACAATTAGTGAGAAAAGTGGCACTATACATTTGCATAAATCTCTTTTATGTCTGGCTTAATAAAAGACAGCTGGATTCCCATATTTTCTTCTATATTCAATCTGTTGTAATATGTTACTATGGTTGAAGTATGTGAAGACTATCCAGAATCATACAGATATGTAGTTAGAAAAGGGTAAAGCATTTTAATAACCTCTACAAATAATTGTAGATATTTTTTTAGGAAAGAAGTGGCAGTTTCTTAAAAGTCGATTCTCTGATGTGTGATCTGAAATCACCCCAGAGTACTTTTTACACTCTGTTTCATTAAAATCTATCTTGTACTTTGAATGGATCTTTTACCCATCCATGATTTTGTAACATCATCCATTAGTCATTTCAAAAATATTGGTTCATGGAGTTATGCAAATATTGCAAATGTTGACACATCTCATTACACAATATCTTAAAAAATCCCATTTGTTAATATCACCACCAATCTCATCTGAAAAATCTTTTTTAAAATATATTGCTTTAAGTAATTTCTACACCCAACATGGGGCTCAAACTCAGGACCCCGAGATCAAGAGTCACACACTCCACTGACTGAGCCAGCCAGGCGCCCCAGAAAATCCTTAAATATTGAGAAGGCATTAAACTCACAGTGGTGGGGGCGTCTGGGTGGCTCAGTCGGTTAAGCGTCGGACTTGACTTCGGCTCAGGTCATGATCTCACGGTCCGTGAGTTCAAGCCCCGAGTCGGGCTCTGGGCTGATGGCTCGGAGCCTGGAGCCTGCTTCCGATTCTGTGTCTCCCTCTCTCTCAGCCCCTCCCCCGTTCATGCTCTGCCTCTCTCTGTCTCAAAAATAAATAAACGTTAAAAAAAAAAATTTTTTTTTAAAAATTAAAAAAAAAAAAAACTCACAGTGGTGGATACAAGTTTTCCAGAATTCCAGTTTTTACCTGAAAGCTTAAATTTTATCACTGACAATAAATACCGCTAAGTTGTTTTTCTTGAAGTGGCAAGGCTCATGTCTTAATTTTCAAGAAAATATATGCCAAATACTCCTGGCTGAATAACTAGTTTGCCTGTCAATGGTTCTTTTTCTTTTTCTAGTCCATTGTTATTTTGTGTTCTTTTTTCCAGCTTTATTGAAATATACTCGGCATAGAACATTGTATATGTTTGTATTGATTTGACACACTTACATATTGTAATATGATTACCACCACAGCTTTAGCTAACACTTCCACAATGTCACATAATTCCATTTTTTGTGGTAAGAACATTGAAATTCTACTCTTAGCAACATTCAAGTATATAATATAATATTCTTATTTATATTCACAATGCTGTATACTAGATCCCCAAAACATATTCATTTTCTTTTTTTTTTTTTTTTGAGTTTATTTCTTTATTTCGAGAGAGAGAAAGAGAGAGGGCATACGTGTGCACATGCAAGAGGAGGAGAGGCAGAGAGAGGAAGAGAGAGAATCCCAAGCAGGCTCTTGGCTGTCAGTGGGGAGCCCGACTCGGGGCTCAAACTCACAAACTGTGAGATCATGACCTGACTCAAAATCAAGAGTCAGACGCTTAATTGACTCAGCTACCCAGGTGCCCCTTATTTTTTTTAAAGTAAGCTCTACACCCGACATGGGACTTGAACTCACAACCCTGAGATCAAGAGTTGATCTTGAGCCAGCCAGACACCCCCCAGTAGTTTTATGGTTGTTTTTTTTTTTTTTTTAACATGCATTTTTCTCTAAGTTTTTTTTTTAAGTTGAGAGAGAGCGAGCACGTGTGTGCGAGTAGTGGAGAGGCTGGGAGAAAGGGAGAGAGAGAAAATCCCAAGCAGGCTCCATGCTGTCAGTGCAGAGTCTGACACGGGGCTCGAGCCCACGAACGTGAGATTATGATCTGAGCCGAAATCAAGAGTCAGAAGCTTAACCGACTGAGCCACCCAGGCGCCCCTCTGTCATTTTATCTTTAATGACAGTGATTCTTTTAGGTAAAAATAGTATTCCACGATAAAAGTGGCTACTAAAGCTCTCCACTAAAATAATTGCCCAATTGCTTTTCAAGACAGTTCTCATACTTAAAGTGTTATACAGAAGTGTTTAATGCGTATTTCCCATTCTGTCATACAGAATTTTATAAAGACATGTACTCAAAGGTTGCAATTTAAGAAAATTAATAATTTTATTGCTTCAACAAGACACTCAAGTGAAACTGGCAATTTTCTTTACTGTGAGTGTGGCAGTGAAGACTACAGTAACTGTTAGTATAGTCAGTACCACTGCCTTACCTCATGCTAAGTTTTAGCCACCGTTGCTCTTCCACCATCCATGAAATGTCAATCTAGTGAAAAGGTAAATAGCATTGCAGTATTATTATAAAATTAGTCTTGACTTCATGGACCCCTGAAAGAATCCAGAGGACCACACGTTGAGAGCCACTATTCTAATCCTATCATTCCCTCTTCGTTTTAAAATTAGAATACTTCCAGGGTGCCTGGGTGGCTCAGTCTGTTGAGCACCTAACTCTTGATTTCGGCTCAGGTCCTGATCCCAGGGCCGTGTTATCAAGACCTGTGTCAGCCTCAGCGCTGACTGTGAGCCTACTTAAGATTCTCTCTCTCTCTCTCTCTCTCTCTCTCTCCCTCCCTCTCCCCTTCTACCTCCTCCCATGCTCTTTCTCTAAAATAAAATAAAAATCTAAATAAATAAATAAATAAATAAAATTAGAATACTTCCATAGAGAAAATCTTTCCCTCATTCACTATTTGGTTACCCTGAGGTCAGTTTGTACAAGAAAAGGTAAGTTAATTTTTTATTTTTTGCCTTTATTTACTAACTTTAAAAAAAAAATGGTTCTCTAGCATCCTGCAAAGGTAATCAGTAAGATTTTTTTTTGTTAGTTTATTTCATTATGAACTTATGCATTTACTACATTTAATGTGTTTCTATCCATTATAGTTGTTATCTTTATTGATACTTAACTTGTCCCTTCATTTGCTAATGGTAGCCTCTTTACATTGGTTACTGAGTCCTTTTGATGTGACCCAAATAATCTTTGACAATTCCCTTGCCTTCTTGTATGACAGGATATTACATGGCCGTACTGTACCTTTCCTGATTCAGACCTAGAATCAACCATTTTTCTAAGGGGCCCTGTTCTCTTTCAGTAGAAAATGGTATTCAAAGACCACAATCCAGGGGCACCGAGGTGGCTCAGTCAGTTGAACATCCAGCTTCAACTCAGGTCATGATCCCACAGTTCCTGGGTTCAAGTTCTGCGCCAGGCTTTGCACTGATAGCTCAGAACCTGCTTCAGATTCTCTGTCTCAGATTCTCAGTCTCCCTCTCTCTCTGCCCCTCCCCCCCTCGCATGCACTCTCTCTCTCTCTCTCTCTCAAAAATAAACATTAAAAAAAAAAAAAAGCCACAATCTGGGTGCTACAAATGCTGTGCCAGTTATCAACACGTTGCCTCTCAGATCCAAATTCACCTTTTTAGACTGCTCTGTGAAAATTAATCTGGGCCCTTTAAATCTTTTTTCCTTTCCCAGTAGGCACTGAATCTTTATCAGTAGAGGGTGCTGGAGAGACATTGCAGGAAGAGAGGGCTTTTCTTCCTGGTTCCAGTGTGATCTCTTAGCAAGTTCCTGCAGCATGGGCAGCTGGCTTATCCAGAGCCCAGCTCCTACAGTGTGCAGTTGCCAGCAGGGCACAGTAACGAGTGGTCCAAGCACCCCAGTGGGTGGACTTCTGTTCCAGAGGGCAGATTTCCAGCAAGTTACAGAGGCTATTTTCCAGAAATTTCCAGAGGATAGATTCATAGCACCAATGGGGCGGGCACCACAACTTCTGTACCATTCAGTGAGCCATGACTGTGACATCTCCAAAACAACATGGATCCCAGGTCTAGGGGTGGTAGGGGGATTCTTGACTGGATGCTTCATCCCAGCCTTATGGGTAGTGATTGCACTTTATGTCTGCTATTTCTATTTTTAAAGTTATCTTTATGTCTTACTAGCCAATTTCTTCTTACTCTAATCTCCTTTTATAATTCATCGTTCTTGATATTAAACCTTCCCTGTTCAAGTTACTGTGTGACTACTCTCTATGGACCCATACTCATACAATTGCTCAGTGTTACTGAGTTGGTCATTTCTGCTATGTGTTTCCACTGACAATATCTAGGAAACACATATTATTTTAAAGAGAAAATACAACCTAAATTCATACTGGTAGTTGCTATTAACAGGATTAAGAACTTGATTTTATATTTTATCTCTTCTATGCTGAAAATCTTGGTTCCTAAAGACATTAGCACAATCAATTATAAGCTTATCTGACTAAATATGTGTATTTAATTTAAATATATAACTAGTATACATTACCAAAAATATAATTAATATTTTTAAATTAAATATGTTTAAGAAATAATCAGAAAAACAAAAATAATATATTACTCTCAGTTTAGGATTTTATTTTTTTTAAATATTTTATTTTATATTTCCTTTTTATCCTTTAGGTATATGCCATAGCAACAGTCAAATTACTGTTTTTTGTTGTTTTTTTTTTTTAGTGTTCATTTATTTGAGAGAGAGAGAAAGAGATCATGAGGAGGGGAGGGAGCAGAGACAGAGGGAGACAACAGGATCCAAAGTAGGCTCCAGGCTCTGAGCTGTCAGCACAGAGCCCAGGGCTCGAACTCATGAACCCTGAGATCATGACCTGAGCCAAAGTCGGACACTTAACTGACAGAGCCACCCACACACCTCAAATTACTGTCTTTTAAAGTTCACATGAAATAATTTGTTTCCATGTAATTAAACTATTAACTCAATACAAAGATCCATTTGTTTCATTTTGCTTTTGATTTTTAGATAATGCTTTTTAAATTTTGGGGGGCACCTGGGTGGCTCAGTCGGTTGAGCATCGGACTTCAGCTCAGGTCACGATCTCACGGTTTGTGAGTTCGAGCCCCGCATCTGGCTTTGTGCTGACAGCTCAGAGCCTGGAGCCTGCTTCGGATTCTGTGTCTCCTTCTCTCTCTGCCCCTCTCCCACTTGTACTCTGTCTCTTTCTGTCTCTCAATAATAAATAAATGTAAAAAATTAAAAATTTTTTAATTTTTTGATTAATTTTGCTTTACAATTATGTAAAATACTGACATCATTCTAAATTAAATCTATAATTCAAAGTATCTTCAGAAAAATCTAAGTTCTGTCCCTGTACTCTATTCCCTTTCTCCTTTCATAGGTAATGTATTTATTTTACAGTCAATCCTTATACTGTCCTTTCAAAATATAAATACATACATATTTAAATCCTTCCCCATTTCTTAGATAAACTGGAATAAACTATGTTCTTTTCTTTTTCCACCACCTTGATTTTTTTTTTTTTAACTGAACATTATATCCTAAAGAATACTTCGGAGCAGTGTATAGAGATACTCTTTGTTCCCCTTTATACTTAAATAGTGTCTCATTGTGTCAAGAGATCATGAAATGGTATCTAATTGTATCGCTAGATCAGAATTATTCAACCAGGCCCCCAACAGACATTGGTGTGGCTTCCAGTCTTTTCTTGCTATAATTATTTCTGCAATAAATATTTGTTCTTTCATCTTTTTATTTTCTACCCTTGGGATAGATTCCTAAAAGTGAGAATACCAACAGAAAAAGTTGTCATAACTTTTGGATTTTTGCTAACCTGGTAGGAGAGAAAGGTGTCTCAATGTAGTTGTAATTTGCACTGCTGGGGTGCCTGGTGGCTCAGTTGGTTGCGTCCGACTCCAGCTCAGATCATGATCTCACAGTCCATGAGTTCCAGCCCCGTGTCGGGCTCTGTGCTGACAGCTCAGAGCCTAGAGCCTGCTTCCGATTCTGTGTCTCTCTCTCTCTCTGCCCCTTCCCCACTCACACTCTGTCTCTGTCTCTCTCTCTCAAAAATAAATAATAAAAACAGTTAAAAAATTTTTAATTTGCCTTTCTATTATGAGCAAGGCCAAGCTTTTTCCATATGGTGAAGAGTCATTTGCATTTATTTCTCTTAAATTGATTGTCTGCATCTTTAGCCTGTTTTCCAGAATTTCTTAGTCTTTTTCTTCTCTATTTTTTAAATGTTTATTTATTTATTTTGAAAGACATAGAGAGAGCAAGCACGTGGGGGAGAGGGGCAGAGAAAGAGGGAGAGAGAGAATCCCAAGCAGGCTCCACACTCAGTGTGGAGCCCGATGTGGGGCTCCATCTCATGACTGGGAGATCACAACCTAAGCCAATACCAAGAGTTGGATGTTCAACCGAGTCACCTAGGTTCCCTCTTCTCTATTTTTAAAAGCTTATCAAAAAAAAAAAAAAAAAAAGCTTATCAAAAAATTTAAAAACAAATGGGGCGCCTGGGTGGCTCAGTCTGTTGAGAGTCTGACTTCAGCTCAGGTCATGATCTCATGGCTCATGAATTCGAGGCCCACGTTGGGCTCTGTGTTGACAGCTCAGAGCCTGGAGCCGGCTTTGGATTCTGTTTTCTCCTGGTTTCTCTGCCCCTCCACTGCTGGTGCTCTGTCTCTCTCAAAATAAATAAACATTAAAAATTGTTTTAATAAATAAATTTTCAAAAAAGCTTATCATATATTAGGGATAGTCATTCTTTATATGTGATACAAGTTGCAAATATTTTTTCCCATTTTGTCATTTATCTTTTTCTTCCATTAAAGATGTTTTTGGTTGTTTGGTTTTGGATCCAAGTCATTTTAAGGTAGCCACATTTACCTATTATTTCCTTGTGGCTTTGGTATTTTGAGTCATAGTCATAGAAGTTTCTCTTTCTCTCAGCCTTGCTCCCTAAGCGCAGTCCTCAGATCAGCAATGTTGGCATTACCTATATTCTGTTAGAAATGCAGGCTCTGCTTTTTAACAAGGTCACATTAATTAGTTAATTTGCATATTAAAACTTGAGAAGCACAGTTTTAAGGAATTTCACCTACATTTTCTTCTAGAACTGGTGAGGTGGGTGAATGGTTCTTAACTGGAAGTCATTGGTGAGTTCTCATCCACAGCTATGAGGAAAAACAAGGGAAAAAATGAGGCCAACGCCAGCAAAGGGTGCAAATTGAAGGCTGTGTGGAGCACCAACTTTATTAAATACAAATATGGGAATCGTCTATTAAAATGGTCTTTAAAAGTATGTCTTTTGCAGTGCTAAGATTATTTGATTGATCTGTCGAGCCATCATTTTATACACATCTATGGACGATATACTAGTGAAAACTGGGCTTTGGTTCTTTTCCAAATGAATAGCACTATCTCCTGCTGTTAAGCTTTTCATGATTCTCGTAACCATGGACTTTACAGAGGAAAAAATAAACCTCTTTAAGTCTTGCTGCACTACACAAGCAAATTCTCTTCCTCTGTCACAGACTTCAAAGATGGTCGCATGAACTCTGCTCAATAATTTGGTGGGTAAAAGATTCCACACAAAGATTCTTGTCAGACCTATGCATTAGTATCTTGTAGCTGTTTGTTGGTAATTTTCATTTCTGCCAGAATGTTATTTAATCTCCTTTGCTAATAGGTTATGTAGAACTTAATAAGAACGAACATACTGGAGAATTAGATCTTGACTCAGCTGTTTGTAACAGCTTTTTGCATTTTTCATTGTCTTGGAATGCAAAAAGGTTTTGCAGGAATGATTAAAGCAGGAATCAGCCACCATAATATGGTGCTGTCATTCATTTTTAATACATGGGCTTGGATTCAAGAGGCACTGAGAATTCCAAACACTATTAGAGGAAAAAAAATAACTGCTTTGAAATACAGAACTGGGCCTGTCGACATGAGGAACATGCCGGTATAAATTTGACAAATGATTTCTTGCTCTAGTTCTCGTTTGACTTTCCTAGTGTTTCTGAAGCCAAGTTCTTGAAATTTAGTACAGCACTTTATTTTTTTTTTCCGACTCTCTCCGTTTAGTATATCGTTTTCGACCTAGATTTTAGATTCAAGAAAAGGTAGGTTTAAAAATTCTGTGTGGGAAAACACTTCATAAACTATAAAGCAGCAGCCTTATTCTGGTCATCGTAGTGGGATTATGATTCACCTTTTAGCTTATAAAAAGCAGAGAATGTAATATTCCAAATTATAAAGATTTCTTAGTTAATGAGCTTCCCTAAATAAAGTAGCAGCTTTCTCCAACCTCATGAAAGACATGAGGCATCTGGCTTTGCCTTACCTGGTGACCTATGCTTGTAGCAACTGTTTCCATGAACTGTTTTTCCGTAGTCATAGCATCGGCCTTTCCACACAGCAAAAATACATAGTTAAAATATTTAGTCGCTAGTTGTTCTCATAAATTGCTAGTGGGAGCCTAAATCGGTATAACCTCAGAGGTTAATTTTGCAAAATTTATCAGAATTACTAATATGTAGAGAATAAAAAGGCCAGAAATAAACCCATGCCTAAATGGTCGATTAATCAAAGGAGACAAAAACACACAATAAATGGAGGGAAAACAAGCTTGTCAACAAATGGTGCTGGGAAAAACTAGACAGTTACATGCAAAAGAATGAAACTGGACCACTTTTCTACACCATACACAAAAATAACCAAAAATGGATTAAAGGCCTAAATGTGAGATCCAAAACCATAAAACTCATAGAATAAAACATAGGCAGTAACACCTTAGACATCAGCCATAGCAGCATTTTTCTACAGACTGCATTTCTTTTAATGTATTAAAAAATAAATCTGTATACTCAATATGGAACTCAAACTCACAATCCGAGATCAAGAGTCACATGCTTTACTGTCTAAGCCAGCCAGGTGCCCACAACATTTTTCTAGATGTGTCTTCTCAGGCAAGGGAAACAAAAGCAAAAATACACTACTGGAACTACACCAAAATAAAAGCTTTTACACTGCAAAGGAAACCAATAACAAAACAAAAACACAACCTACTGAATGGGAGACGATATTTGCAAGTGATATATCTGATAAGTGGTTAATATCCAAAATATATAAAGAACTTACATAACCCAACCCAACACCAAAAAACCCAAACAATCCAATTAAAAAGTGGGAAGAGGGGTGCCTGGGTGGCTCAGTCGGTTGAGCATCCGACTTCGGCTCAGGTCGTGATCTCACGGTTTGTGAGTTAGAGCCCCGTGTTGGGCTCTGTGCTGACAACTCAGAGCCTGGAGCCTGCTTTGGATTCTGTGTCTCCCTCTCTCTCTGCCCCTCCCCCACCCCTCTCAGTCTCTCTCAAAAATAAATAAACATTAAAAAAAAAATTGGAAGAGGACCTGAATGGACATTTTCCCAAAGAACACATACAGATGGACTATAGACACAATAAAAGGTGTTCAGTATCACTAATCGTCAAGGAAATGCAGATCAAAACCACAATGAGGGGGCACCCAGGTGGCTCAGTGGGTTAAGTGTCTGACTTCGGCTCAGGTCATGGTCTCATGGTTCGTGAGTTCGAGCCCTGCGTTGGGTCTATGCTGACCGGTTGGAGCCTGGATCTTGCTTCAGATTCTGTGTCTCCCTCTCTCTCTGCCCCTCCCTCTCTCTCTTTCTCTCTCTGTCTCTCTCTCTCTTTCAAAAGTGAATAAACATTAAACTTTTTTTAAAAAATGAGATATCTATCACCTTACACCCGGCTAGAATCAAAAAGCCAAGGAGTAACAAGTATTGACAAGAATTTGGAGAAAAAGGAACTCTTGTGCACCCATTGGTGGGAATGCAAATTGGTGCAGCTGCTGTGAAAAACAGTATGGAGGATGGAGGTTCCTCAAAAAATTAAAAATAGAGAAGTGCCTGGGTGGCTCAGTCAGTTAGGCATCCCAGTCTTGGTTCTGGCTCGGGTCATGATCTCATGAACTGTGAGATCTCTCTCCCTCTCTCTCCGCCCCTCCTCTGACCACACTGTCTCTCAAAATAAATAAACTTAAAAAAAATAAAAATAGAAATACCATATAATTCAGTCATTCCATTACTGTTTACTTACCTAAAGAAAATGCAAACACTAATTTGAAAAGATATATAAACCCCTATGTTTATTGCAGCATTATTTTTTTTTTAATGTTTACTTATTTTTGAAGGAGAGACAGAGAGTAGGCAGAGAAGGGGCAGAGAGAGACACACACCCGGAATCCGAAGTAGACTCCAGGCTCTGAGCTTCAGCAAAGAGCCTGTTGCAGGGCTCAAACTCATGAACCATGAGACCATGAACTGAAGTCAGACACTTAACCGACTGGGCCACCCAGGCACCCCTATTGCAACATTATTTACAATAGCCAAAATATGGAAGCAATCTAAGTGTCTGTCAATAGATGAATGGATAAAAGAGGATGTGGCATATATATATATATATACACACACACACACACACACACACACACAATGGAATATTATTCACTCATAAAAAGAATGAGATCTTGCCATTGGCAACAACATGGATGGACCTAGAGGGTTTAATGCTAAGTGAGATAATTCAGTAAAAGAAGGACAAATACCATATGATTTCACTCTTATGTGGAATTTAAGAAACAAAACAAGGAAACAAACTAAGAAAAAAAGATACAAACAAACAAAAACACTCTTTTTTGAAAATGTTTATTTCTTTTGAGAGAAAGAGAGAGAGAGTGGGGAGGGGGGTGGAGAGAGAGAAGGAGATGGAGAATCCCAAGCAAGCCCCATGCTGTCAGTGCAGAGCCCCATGTGGAGCTCAAACTCATGAATCGTGAGATCATGACCTGAGCTGAAATCAAGACTCAGGTGCTTAACTGACTGAGCCACCCAGGTGCCCCCCAAAACAGACTCTTAAACACAGAGAACAAAATGGTGGTTGGTTGCCAGATGAGAGGTGAGTGGGGAGATGGGTGAGATAGATAAAGAAAAAAAATTACAAATACATAAATCATTTGACCCATCAATTCCACTTCTAGAAATTTTTACTACAGAAATACTTACACATGTGTGAACTAATATACATGTAAGGCTATTTTGAACACGAAAGATTAAAAACAACTTAAATATCCATCAATGGGAGACTAGTTACATAAAATATGGTACATCCATGGAATATCATGCAACGATGAAAACAAAATGAAGAAGCCCTCCATGTGGTTATATGGAAATATATCCAAGGTATATTGTTAATGGGGAAAAAAACAAGGAGTCGAACAATATAGTATGCTAGCATTTAGGTAAAAGGGGGACATTATATATACATACACAAACACAAAAGAGAAAATATATATACATAAAGAAAAATATATACACAAAAAGCGAACAGAGGTGCCCGGGTGGCTCAGTTGGTTAAGCATCTGATTCTTGATTTTGGCTCAGGTCATGATCTCACAGTCATGAGATCGAGCCCTGCATTGGGCTCTGCTCTGAGCATGGAGCCTGCTTAAGATTCTCTCTCTCTCCCTCTGCCCCTCTCCCCTGCTTGCTCAGTCTCTCTCAAAAAAAAAAAAAAAAAAAAAGTACATCTCTTATTGGAGGGTCTTCTGTGCCTCTGAAATTTAGTGTGCTTGTAGTTTTATTTAAATATCTATAATCTCGGGGCGCCTGGGTGGCGCAGTCGGTTAAGCGTCCGACTTCAGCCAGGTCACGATCTCGCGGTCCGTGAGTTCGAGCCCCGCGTCGGGCTCTGGGCCGATGGCCCGGAGCCTGGAGCCTGTTTCCGATTCTGTGTCTCCCTCTCTCTCTGCCCCTCCCCCGTTCATGCTCTGTCTCTCTCTGTCCCAAAAAAAAAAAAAAAAAAAAAAAAAAAATGTTGGAAAAAAAAATAAATATCTATAATCTCTCAGTTACTCATTGGTAACATACACATTTAATGGAGGCTTAAAATTTCAACTTTTAAAGACAGTGCCAAGAAATAGATTAACTATAATCACTTACCACCAAAAGAGATTAGCAGAAGCCATGGAAGGCATTACAGTGGCTTAGAGCAGTGGTTCTAAACTTTAGTGAGCATCAGGAGGGAGGGTTCATTAACGCACAGTGTTGAGCCCCACCTCCAGGGATTCTGATTCAGTATGTCTGGAGCGGGGCCAAGAATTTGCACTTTAAGGAAGTTCCCAGGTGGTGTCTATACTACTGGTCTAGGTATACTGGTTAAGATGAGAAAACCAGGGTATAGAAGGATTATGTGACTTGCCTAAGATCATATAAGTAATGGAGCTAGAATTTTGAACCCAGGTATTTTTACTTCAGAACCATCAGTACACCATTTTATTCTTTTTGGTAAAAACAAACAAACAAAAATGACAATATAAACACACTTAAAGTCTAAAGAAAAACATGGTCATTTTATAACAATTATTATGATTTAGCATTATTAAATGTATTGATTTTTTGGTAACATCTATTTATTCAGCAGCCTGACGTTCTCCACTAAATGCTAATAGCTGTTAACCATTAAACATGTTTCCTCAAGTGTTTTAATTAGTTTCACCTCAGAAGAAAAATATTTAGTGAGCATCTGATATGGTAATCAGGAATCGTAATTGTCAAAACTGTAATTAATAAACAACAGACTTCAGAAAAGCCTTTACTCTACTCAGAACAATCACCAATAATTTAAAATTTTTCTAGTTGGATTTTTAATGCAAAAAAAAAAATAGCCTAATGCAAAGCTGTAATTTCACTGGCAAGGATTCTGTTGAAAATATGTTCCTTAGTACCCTTTCTGCACTTTTCACAGTGGAATCTTTATGCATTTGAAAAATTTGGAGTGAGAAAGGCAAACAAGTCAGCAGTTGTCCTTACCCTTGAAATCATGTGTCTAGCCGGGTACTTACTGTATCAATTACATGATTAAAAATAGTAAACTATGATTCCTTCCCCTACAAAAGTGCCAAAGTTATGGTGCTCTCACAAGCAGAGCAAAAATCATTCAAAAATCACTAAATTTTGCTAACATGTGGCCAAATGAATCATCTATGCAAATAACATGAAAAAATATGTAATTATCTCATGTTTTAAGACAATCCTTTATTGATTTATTACATGTAATTCCAACTGACTTACTCATACATGCAGCTAGGAGATGGCCAATTAGTAATCCATCTCTGCCATAGCATTTTATCTTTACCTTACCATCAAAGGTTTCAGAATCCTTTAGACTGAAAACCAGCAAGCTTAGAAAGCATCGGGAAATGCTCTGGGCACAGCAGTGAACTATGGAGAGGCTCTCTATGCACATACTGGCTTTGTTTCATTCCAACAATGGAAGCAGCAGTAACATGTAACAAGTGTGCTTTTTGGTGACATGGAGATTCTGAACTACTCAAAGTAATTTTCCCAGTAAAGTGATCTATTGTAATACCAATTACATGTTTGTGTTCATATTTTCATCGTACTGTATAATTTGGCATAGTAATGGTTAGAACACAAGACCTAAATGAAAGTGCAAAACTAACAGAATGATTTATTACTGGAGAGGTCATTAGAATAGAGATTAGATCATTTAGAACATTCATGGAATTTCACCCTCATTGTCATTCAGGGCACCAAAATAAAATTTGCAAAACAAAATTTGTGGATCAGCATGAAACAGTAGGCATAATTCTAGGAGTTCTAGAAATCTGCAATAAGGTCTCACAGACCTAGAGTGAAACTCTACGTGGCTGGATAAAGAACTTCCCCACAAAGAACTACCAGAAAGTTGTATTCAGTTGATTCCCAGGGTTAACACAGGACGAGGTATCTTCATGTTCTTATCAACCTGAGAGACCTTGATCCCAGAAATGTCACACCTTAGGAGTGTAGTTAATTCAGCCCTGCAGGGAAAGCTACTCTAGACCTACCCTAAAAAATTCTTGAAAAAAGAAGTCTTGAAGGGATCAAGATGACCTAAAAAATAACATAACTGCCTGAAGAACAAAGTCCAACAGTATTTAAAGTAATGTGGCAAATTCTAAGACGCAACTATGTAAACTTCTTAATACCTGACATCCAATCAGAAATTACCTAGCAGACAAAGAAACAGAAAATATAACCAATAAATAAAAAATAGTCAATAGAAACAGACACAGGAATTACGAAGTGCTAGGGATAACAGACAAAGATGATGAAGCAGCTATTATAAATATTCTCTTAAAAACAAGAAGCTTAGTGAAAGAAAATAGGAACAAATGAAAATAGAAGGGGAAGATATGGGGAAAAAAAAAAGAGCCAAGTGGAAATTCTAGATATGAAAAACACAGCACTTGAATTTATAATTTCACTGGATGGATTTAACAGAAAATTAAACACCACAGAAGAAAAGACCAGAGATCTTGAAGATATAGCAACAGAAACTATCCAAAATGAAGCACAAAGAGAAAAATGGCTAAGAGAAGAATACACAGAGCTTCAATAATCTATAGGAAAATATCAAATGTTTTAACATATGAACAAATTTGAATCCCAGGAGAGGAGAAAGAAGGAAACCCCAAAATATTTGAAGAAATAATGGCCAAAATTTTTCCAAAAATGATTTTTTAAATCTGATAAGCCTCAGTAAGTGAATGGATAAATAAACTGGGTACATCCTGACAATGGACTATTTATTCGGTGGTAAAAGAAGTTAGTTATCAAGCCATGAAAAGACAGGAAGGAATCTTAAATGCATAGCAATAAGTGAAATCTGAGAATGCTATATACTGCATGATTCCAACCATATGACATTCTGGAAAAGGCACAAGTGTGGAGACAGTAAAAAGGTCAGTGGTTGCTGGGTAGGAGCAAGTGGTAGGAGTGGGGATGAAAAGAGCATGGAGGGTTTTTATGGCCGTGAAAATATTTTGTATGATATAATGATGGATATATGTCATTATACATGCATCCAAACCCACTGAATGTGCCAAGAGAGAACTCTAATGTAAACTATAAACTTTGGGTGATTATGTGGTGCCTGGGTGGCTCAGTCAGTTAAGCATCCGACTTCGGCTGAGGTCATGATCTTGTGGTTTGTGGAATTAAGCCCCGCGAAAGGCTCTGGGCTGACAGCTCAGAGCCTGGAGCCTGCTTCAAATTCTGTGCCTCCCTCTCTCTCTCTGCCCCTCCCCTGCTCGCACTCTGTCTCTCTTTCTCTCTCAAAAATAAACATTCAAAAAAATTTAAACTTTGGGTGATTACGATATGTTAATGTGGGTTAATCCTTGACTTTAAAAAAATGTACCATTCTCATAAGTGATGTTGATAATGGGAGAAACTGTGTATATATGGGAAATCTCTGTACCTTTGATTTTATTGAAGAGCTAAAACTGCTCTAAAAAACTAAAGTCTTTTTAAAAATCCTATAAACTCACAGTTCCAAATAGCACAATGAACCCCAAGCAAGATAAACACAAAGAAAACCACATCAAGACACATCAAAATCAAATTGTTAGAAAAGCATGATAAATGGGTACCTGGCTAGATCAGTCAGAAGAATGTGTGATTCTTGATCTTGGGGTCATGAGTTCAAGCCCCATGTGGGCTATAGAGATTACTTAAATAAATGAAACTTTAAAAAAAGACAGATAAAGAGAAAATCTTGGCAGTTGTCCAAAAGCAGACTGTCTATTTCGTGAAATGCTAAATAAAGTTTGTTTGTGTCACCTAAAAAGAGAGAGAGACAAAAAATGTTAACAGCAGCCAGAGAAGAAAGCCACATTATGTACAGATGTACAAGGTAAAAAATCAGTATAGTGTTTTCTTCAGAGACTATGAAAGACATAAATGCAGGTCTTTACAGAGCTAGAAGGAATTTTTAAAAAATTTTTAAAAATATTTATTTTTTTTAATTTTTTTTTGACATTTATTTATTTTTGAGACAGAGAGAGACACAGCATGAAGGGGGGAGGGGCAGAGAGAGAAGGAGACACAGAATCGGAAGCAGGCTCCAGGCTCCGAGCCATCAGCCCAGAGCCTGACGCGGGGCTCGAACTCACGGACCGTGAGATCGCGACCTGAGCTGAAGTCGGACGCTTAACCGACTGCGCCACCCAGGCGCCCCAATGTTTATTTATTTTTGAGACAGAGAGAGACAGAGCACGAGTGGCGGAGGAACAGAGAGAAAGAGGGAGACACAGAATCTGAAGCAGGCTCCAGGCTCCAAGCTGTCAGCACAGAGCCCGATGCGGGGCCCCAACTCACAGACCATGAGATCAGTCCTGAGCTGAAGTCAGAGCTTGATCAACTGAGCCACCCAGGCGCCCCTAGAAGGAATTTTTAAAAAGCCAACTTAGAATTCTCTACCCAGAAAACACTCTTCGAAAGTGAAGGTGAAACAAATTTTTTTTCAGGTAAATAATAACAGAGAATTTGGCACAAAGTACACCTGCACTACAAGAAACGTTAAAAAAAAAAAAAGTTCTTCCAGGGGCACCTAGGTGGCTCAGTCAGTTAAATGTCTGACTCTTGATTTCTGCTCAGGTCATGATCTCACGGTTTGTGAGTTCAAGTCCCCCTTCTGGCTCAGCACTGATAGCGTGGAGCCTGCTTCTGAGTCTCTGCCTCTTTCTCTCTCTCTGTTAAAAAATAAACTTAAAAGAAGAAGAAAAAGAAGAAGAGGCAGAAGTTATTCCAGCAGAGGGATAGGATACAAAAAAGAAACTTAGATCTACACAAAGGAATGAAGAGTGCTAAAATGGCATATATGCAGTTAAGCATCAAAATCACTTTCTGGGGTGCCCAGGTGGCTCCGTCGTTTAAATGTCAGACTCTTGGTTTTGGCTCAGGTCATGATCTCCTGGTTTCGCGGGTTCGAGCCCTGCATCAGGCTCTGTGCTGATGGTATGGAGCCTGCTTGGGATTCTGTCTCCCTCTCTCTCTGCCCTTCCTCTGCCTGTGCTCTCTCTCTCAAAAATAACTAAATAAACATTTACAAATTTTTAAGTCATTTTTCCAATTGTCTATTTTATAATTGTTTAAAGCAAAAATAATGATGTAAAGTAGGGTTTATAACATGTAGAAATTAACACATAGGTCAGGAGGGAGAAAGGGAAGCACATTGTTGAATGGTTCTTACACTATATGTGAAATGGTACAATATTAACTGAAAATAAGTTGTGAGGAGATGACAAATTTCATAAAACCTAGAGCAACTACCTCAAAACAAAGAGGTACAGGGAACAAATCAATAGTGGAAATGAAATGGAATACAAAAGTAATCAATCTAAAAGAAGACAGGAAAAGAGGGGGAAAGGAACAAAACACAAATGGGCAGATAAAGAGCAAATGTTAGATTTAAAGCTAATCATACTAATACATTAAATGTAAATCATCTAAATCTTCCAGTTAAAAGGCAGAAATTAACATCAAACTAAAAACCTTTTGCATAGTGAAGAAAACCATCAACAAAACAAAAAGGGAGGGCATGCCTGGGTGGCTCAGTTGTTTAAGCATCCAACTTAGGCTCAGGACAGGATCTCATGGTTCATGAATTCAAGCCCCATGTCAGGCTCTATGCAGACAGCTCAGAGCCTGGAGCCTGCTACCGATTCTATGTCTCCCTCTCTCTCTGCCCTTCCCCCACTCACACTCTGTGTGTGTCTCTCTCTCAAATAAACATTAAAAAATTTTAAAACAAACTAACGAACAAACAAAAAAAGGGAACCTACTGAATGGGAGAAGATATTTGCATCATACATTCAATAAGGAGTTAATATCCAAATTATATAAAGAACTTACACAACTTAATATCAAAAAACACAACTAACTTGATTTTAAAAATGGGCACAGGACTTAAATAGACATTTTCCCAAAAAAGACATACAGATTGGCAACAGGCCCACAAAAAGATACTCAACATCACTAATCATCAGGGAAATGTAAACCAGAATCACAATGAAATACCTCCTCACACCTGTCAGATTGGCTATTATAAAAAAGACAAAAACCAACAAATGTTGGCAGGGATGTGGGAAAAGGAGAACCCTCATATACTGTTGCTGAGAATGTAAACCAGTGCAACCATTATGGAAAACAGTACAGAGGTTCCTTAAAAAATTAAAAATAGGGGGCGCCTGGGTGGCTCAGTCAGTTGAGCCGCCGACTTCGGCTCAGGTCACGATCTCGCGGTCCGTGAGTTCGAGCCTCGCGTCGGGCTCTGTGCTGACAGCTCAGAGCCTGGAGCCTGTTTCGGATTCTGTGTCTCCCTCTCTCTGACCCTCCCCCATTCATGCTCTGTCTCTCTCTGTCTCAAAAATAAATAAACGTTAAAAAAAAAATTAAAAAAATAAAAATAAAAATAGAGCTACCATATGACCCGGGATTTCACTTCTGGGCATTAATCTGAAGAAAACCAAAACACCAATCTGAAGAATATATGCACCCCATGCTCACTGCAGCATTTTTTACAATAGCCAAGATCTAGAAGCAACCTAAGTATCCATGAATAGATTAATGAATAAAGAAGTGGTACACACACACACATACACACACACACACACACACACACACACACACTGGAATACTATTCATCCATAAAAACGAATGAGATCTTGCCGTTTGTAACAACATGGATGGACCTAGAGGGAATTATACTAAGTGACATAAGTCAGACAGAGGGAGACAAATATATGATTTCACTTACATGTAGAATCTAAAAAACAAGACAAAACAAAACAAAACAAAAACAGATGCATAGATACAGGAAACAAACTGTTGGTTACCAGAGTGGGGAGGGGTTGGGGGGCAGGCAAAATAAGTGAAGGGTGTTAAGAAGTACAATCTTCCAGTTATAAAATAAATAAGTCATGGGGATGTAATGTACAATATAGAGAATATTGTCAATAATATTGTAATAACTTGTATGATGACAGATGGTAACTAGACTTATTGTGGGGATCATTTTATAATGTATACAAATATTTTAAGTTTATTTATTTACTTTTAGAGAGAGTGAGTGAGGGAGGGGCAGAGAGGGAGAGAGAGAGAATCCCAAGCAGGCTCTGCACAGTCAGCACAGAGACTGATGCAGGACTTGAACTCATGAACAATGATATCATGACCTGAGCCAAAATCAAGAGTCAGATGCTCACTGACTGAGCCACCCAGGATCCCCTTGTAATGTATAAAAACATTAAATCACAATGATGTACATCTGAAACTAATAGGATATTGTATGTCAATTATACTTTAATTTTAAAATGGCAGAAATTATCAGACAGGGTTTAAAAATACTAAAAAGCAAGACCCAAGTATATGCTATCTACAAAAACTAACAGAAGTGAAATAAATAGATAAAGCCAAAATTATAATTGGAGATTTCAACATAATTCCCATAGTAATTGCAAGAAAAGCAGACCAAAAATCAATATGAGTAAAGAACACCACACGATTGTTCAACTTGACCTAGTTGCCATTTAAAAATACTCCACACAACTACAGAATACACATGTTGTTTTTTCAAGTGCACATGGAACATTCAGCAAAATAGACCATAAGCTGGGTCGTAAAACAAGTCTTAATAAGTTTAAGAGGATTATATCATACAGAGCATGCTCCTTAACCACAATGGAATTAAATTACAAACCAATTAGAGAAAGATATCTGAAAAATGCCCAAATATTTGGAAATTGAACAGTACACTTCTGAATAACACATGAGTCAAAGAAGAAATCACAAGGAAATGTTATAACTTTAAATACATTAGAAAAGAAGAGATGTCTACAGACAATGAGCTAAGCTTCGACATTAAGAAGCTAAAAAAAAAGAACATATGAGATCCAAAGTAATTACAAGGAAGGGAAAAGTAAAGATAGGAACAGAAATCAATAAAGTAGAAAATGGACAGATAATAAAGAAAATCAATGAAACTAAAAACTGGTTCTTGGAAAATATCAATAAAATTGATACACCTCTAGCTAGATTGATCAAGAAGAAGAGAGAGAAGATACAAATCACCAGTATCAACAGGAATAGATCATGTAGATCATACAGGATATATATATTATATATAATATGTAAGATAATATATATAATATATAAAATAACTTAATACCAACAAGTTTAAGAACTAGATGAAACGGACAAATTTCTTGAAAGACAAAAATTACCAAAATGGACTCAACAAGAAATAAAAAAGAAGAAAAGCCCTATATCAATTATAAAACTTGAGTTCACAAATAATGACCATTCCAGAAAGAAAACTGTGTGCCCAGATGGCTTCACTGAATTCTACCAAACACATAAAGAAGATATAACTCTAATCCTACTAAAATCTTTCAAAACATTGAAAAGAACCCTTCCCAACTCATTTTATGAGGAGAGCATTATCCTGATGATACTCAAACCTGGTAAAGACATTACAAGAAAATAAAACTACAAAGTGGTGTTCTTCATAAATGTAAACACACAAGTCCTTAATAAAATATTAACAACTCAAATCCAGCAATATATAAAAAGGATGATACACATGACCACATGACCAAATGATATTCATCTAAGTTATATAGATTAGTTCAGCTTTTGAAAACCAATCAGTAAAATTGGCCATATTAACAGACTAAAAAAAAAAACATATTATCACCTCAATACAACAAAACAAGACCACAGTTGACAATATTCAACACTCATTCATGATAAAATCTCTGAGAAAGTTGGGAATAAAAGAGAACTTCCTTAACCTGATAAAGAATGTTTGTGTTAAAATACAGCTAACATTATATTTAATATTAAATTATAGGTGTTTTCCCAGTAAGACCAGTAACAGGACCAAAATGCCCATCTCACAATACTGTACTACAAGTGCTAGCTAGTGTAATAAGTCAGGGAAAAGAAATAAATGGCATAAAGTTTGGGAAATAAAAGGTAAAATTGTACTTATTTATAGATAACATGAACATATACATAAAACATCCTAAAGAATCTACAAAAAAGCTACTAGAACTAATAGGTGAGTTTAGCAAGTTTGCGAGATACAAGGAAAAAAATACAATAATTTATTATATGTCTATATACAAGTAATGAACAATGGGAAATGGAAATGTTTAAAATGCCATTTACAATAGCATTCAAATACATGAGATAGGAATAGGTTTAACAAAATATGTTCAAGACGTATACACTAAATATTTCAAAATATTACATAGAGAAATTAAAGAAGACCTAAATAAATGGCAAGAGATACAATATTCATGGAGTAAAAGGTTCAATATTGTTAAAGTATCGGGTCTCCCCAAATTTCTCTATAGATTCAACACATTCCAAATGAAATTTCCAAATGAAAATTCCACAGTGTTTCTCTCTCTCTCTCTTTTTTTTTAAGAGACTGACAAACTGTTTCTGAATTTTACATGGAAATGCAAAGGAACTAGAATAGCCTAAATAATTTTGAAAAAGAACAATGTTGGAGGATTTACATTACCTGATTTCAATACTTAGTAAACAATAGATATTCATATGGGAAAAAAATGAAGCTTTACTTTAGTTTACACCATACATATAAAAATATTAGCTCAAAATGGATCATAGACCTACATCTAAAACTGAAAAATAAAACTTCATAAGAAAACGTGAGAAAATTTTTGTCATCTTGGACTACGAAGAGATTTCTTAGGACACAAAAAATGTGAACTATACAAGAAAAAAATAATAAATTGCACCTGATCAAAATTAAAACTATAGCCCATTGAACATCAGTAGTAAGAAAGTGGAAAAAAACAAGATTGAGCACAAATATTCTCAATACATATGACAAAAGATTTGTATACAAAATGTATAACAAACTCTCAAAACAATAAGATAAACGATTCCCTAAAATACAGGCCAAAAATTTAAAAAGATACTTTAAAATGTTTTTATGTTTATTTATTTACTTTTAATTTTTTTTTGGTGTTTTTATTTATTTTTGACACAGAGAGAGAGACACACACACAGACAGACAGACTGAACACGGGTGGCGGAAGGGCAGAGAGAGAGGGAGACAGAATCTGAAGCAGGCTTCAGGGCTCTGAGCTGTCAGCACAGAGCCCGATGTGGGGCTAGAACTCATGAACCACGAGATCATGACCTGAGCTGAAGTCTGATGCTTTACCGACTGAGCCACCCAGGCGCCTCTATGTTTACTTATTTTTGAGAGAGACAGAGACAAAGTGCAAGTGGGGGAGGGCAGAGAGAGAGGGAGACAGAATCTGAAGCAGGCTCCAGGCTCTGAGCTGTCAGCACAGAGCCTGACGCAAGGCTTCAACGCATGAACCATGAGATCATGACCTGAACCAAAGTTGGACGCTTAACCAACTGAGCCACCCAGGCACCCTTTAGCAATTCCACTCTTAAATATTTACCCCAAAGAAGTGAAAACATACAAAAACTTGTGCACAAATGTTCATAGCAACTTTGTTTGTAGTAGCCAAAAACTAGAATGACATGAAAGTCTGTCAGTAGAAAAATGGATATACAGATTATGGCATATCCATATGAAATTATACTTTTCAGCAATAAGAAAGAACAAGCTACATATACAACATAGAGGAATCTCAGAAACATTATCATTAGTAAAAGCCACACATACTGGAGTATTTCATTCCTATGAAATTCTGGAGCGAGCAAAACTAATCTACAGTGAGAGAGAGCAGATCAATGGTTGCCTGGGGTTGGGAATGAAGGTAGGCATTGGCTGAAAAGATCAACAAGGAGACTTTTTTTGAAGGGATAGAAATGTTTTCTATCGGAGGTTGGTAAGCTACGCCCCCATGGGCCAAATCTGGCTCACTGTATATTTTCGTATGATCAGCTAAGAATGTCTTTTGCATTTTTCTTTAATCATTGAAAAAAGCTCAAAAGAAACACGTGAACATTACACGGAATTTGAATTTCAGCGTCCACCAACAAATTCTACAATAGTTACAAGAGGGACCGTATGGCCTTCAAACCTAAAGTATTTACTATCTTGACCCTTTGCAGAAGAAATGTGCTGAGCCCTGGACTAAGCCATAAAATGCCATGCAGTTCCACCTTGCTCACTAGATTACCTTCGTTTTGAGCCCTGAGCTGCCATGGAAGAAGTCCAACCACCGTGGAACTACTATCCTGGGGTAGCCCACACCATAAGGAGAAAGGCACTGTGGTAGATAATCCAAGCTGACCCCAGACTTTGAAATATCCCATTCCAGGCACCAGACATATAAATGAAAAGCCTCCAGGTGATTCTTTTCCCCAGCTGTTCCGAGTTATCCCCAGACATTTCAGTCCCCCAGCGAAAACCCCAGATATCATATAGGAGAAACAAGCCAACCTCGCTGTATCCTGCGTGACTCCCTGCTCCAACTGTAATAGAATACCAGGGTTTTTTTTTTATGCCACTACATTTGGAGTGGTTTGTTATACAGCAATGCGTAACCAAAATAGATAACACCTACATTAATCAGAAAAGGATGGATAATTATGAATCTACTTTTAACAAGCACACACACACACACACACACACACACACACAGAGGCACACATACACACTCATTCACTCAAGAAACAACCAGTAAATCTTTTTAAAGATTTTTCCCATTTAGGTTATTACCTCTTAGAGAATACACTTTCCACAAAATTCCAGCACAAAACACCAAGAAACATTCAAAGCTCTAGAGGGCTGCCACTGTGAGTCATCATGACGCAGTCTGGGTAGAACTGCCAAGGACTGCCTTTTTATTTTTATGAAAAAGGATATGTTTATTTCAGAAATGCAGGATGGGTATGCAGTTTGAAAATAAATGCTAGTCACCATGTTAATATTAACAAGGGGCAGAATTATGAGTATTTCAAGATGCATTAAAAGCATTTAATATAACATCCGTTCATGATAAAAATTCTTAGAAAGCTCAAAATAGAAATGGGCTTCCTTAAAGTGACACCAAGAAAACCCTACAGCGAGTGTCACACACAATGATAAAATATTTAAGGTTGTAAAATTGGAAGAAGACAAGGATGTCCACGCTCATCATTTAACCCCCGTTGTAACATAGCCAGTACAATAATAAGGCAAGAGGGGCACCCGGCTGGCTCAGTCAGTAGAGCATGTGACTCTTGATCTAGGGGTTGTAGGTTCAAGCCCCGCGTTGGGTGTAGAGATTACTTAAAAAAGAAATTTAAAAAAAAATAAGGCAAGAAAGAATAAATAAGAATGCATCACGTCTAGCAAAAGAGAAATCAAATTGTCACTACTTGTTAGCAGCATGATTGTGTCTGTGGAAGGCTGTATATGAGGAAGGTCAGCAAGGTGCAGCATAAAATGTCAAAACAAAATCAGTTGCATTCATAAAAGTCATCAAAAAATAATTAGGAAAAAAATTAGAAAATGAAACTTTAAGAGAAGTCATTTATATTAGCATCAAAAAAAACACTAAATATGTAAAATAAATCTAGCATAGTTATGCCAGGACTCTGCAAAGAAAGCTATAAAATACTATTAATATTATTGATAGAAATGCAAGGAAACCTAGACTGGAAGAATTAGTTAATTGCAAATATATCAGTTTTCCACCAATCACCTAAAGGTAAGCATTTATATGGTATTGTATCTACAAGAGCAGATTGTCTAGTTTATCCTTTCTTCCTTATGTGAATTGTAATATTTCAAGTTACTGGTGCCCTCATTGAGAATATTAAGATGCTTTCATGTTGAAATTATTAAAATGATATTTGGAATCATGAATGACACAAATATCTCCCACACACATTTTTTCTTCTTTAAGAAAAAGTTTAAAAATTATAAACTATAAGGGAAAGCCTTCAGAAGCATTCTTCTGGGAAACTCAAGGTTGGGGGGCCATAAACAGAGGGTCAGTAGGTCCTAGAGGGTGACCTACTACAAGACTTGGAGGCTCACTACCTCCAAAGAACCATACAGAATTCCTGCCCCCAGTAAATGAAAAGGAACTTGAACTACTCTGGAACATAGTATCATTTTCCTCCTACTTGTTCAAAAGCTAAAGATGCCTGTTAAAATAGATCTTTATATCTAGTATGGAGAGTTTGCCAAGGTTGATTTGGAACCCAAATACTGCCTAAGCACTTAGGGCAGAGCTCCAAATGGAGTTGGCTTCTCCGCCCTTGCCAAAATTGCATCAGGCCCTTTTCAAACTACCTTAATTCCATTTTCCCAGCAGTATAGGTCACACACAAAGCAGTGCTTTTGGCTTTCGCAATCAGAACAAAGGTACCATCCTGCCCTAGAAGGGAGTCCCTATGGGGCGGAAGGTTAGCTGAGCCCAAGCCTTGGCAAGGAACTCCTTCCGGTGTCATGGCAGCTCAGCCTGCTGGCCTGGAAATAGCCTTCCTTGAGTACCAATATAAACAGTCATCAACCCACCATAACTCCTGAGGGAAAGCTCCAAGGAAGAGCTTTGCAGATTCCTCTCCCTGCCCTCACCTCCAATGCACCCCAAAGCAGCAGGATGAACTACGCTTCCTTGGGCAGAAGGGTCTATGTTAGCTCAGGAATAACCCTGGCATACAGTGGAGATGCCTCCACTCTCACTCCCTCATGGCACCCCCATCAACCTTTCATTTGCCACCAGAATAACCTTTTTGTTGCCTTCCTGTGGATTGCTTGAACATTTTTTTAGAATCCCATTTTGAGGAGCACCTGGCTGGCTCGGTCAGTAGATCACGTAACTCTTGATCTGGGGTTGAGTTCAAACCCCAGGTTGTATATAGAGATTACTAAAAAAGAAAAGGAAAGAAAAGAAAAGAAAAGAAAAGAAAAGAAAAGAAAAGAAAAGAAAAGAAAAGAAAAGAAAAGAAAAAAAAAGAATCCTATTTTGATTTATCTATAAGTGTTGTTGTTGTTGTTGTTTTAAGAGAGAGAGCTTGAGCGGGGGTGAGGGGCAGAGGGAGAGAGAGAGAGAGAGAGAGAGAGAGAGAGAGAGAGAGAGAGAGAATCTCAAGCAGGTCCACACTTAGTGCAGAGCCTGACGGGGCAGGATCTGGGATCATGACCTGAGCCAAAATCAATATTTGGCCGCTCAACAGACTGAGCCACCCAGGCGCCCCTCTACAGCATTATAGTGTTCTTTGAATGTATCTCTTTGTAGATCTTTTTGGTGGTTGCTCTAAGAATTACATTATATATATATATAACTCATCAGTCTACTGTTGTCAGCGTTTTACCAGTTCCAGTGAAGTGTAGAAAGCTTACTTCCTTTCCAACTCTTTACCGTCCCCCCATACATAATATAATTGTCTTAAATGTTTCCTTTACATGGAGCACTACATGAGTCAGTGTTATAATTTTGTTTCAGCCATCAAACACAATTTAGAAAACTCAAGAAGAAAATGGAAGTCTATGGTCTTTACCCATATATTTGCTGTCATTCTTTTTCTTCCTCTCTGATGGGCCAAGATTTCTTCTTTTATAGTTTTCTATTTAGAGAACTTCCTTTAGCAATTCATAAGGGTAGATCTGCTGGCAACAAATTCTCTTAGTTGTTTTGTCATCAGAAAATGTCTTGGTTTCCCCATTCATTCCTGAAGGATATTTTTGCAGGCTATACAATTCCGTGTTGAAAGCTCTTTGCTTTCAGCACTTGAATAATGTGCCTTTTTTTTTTTTTTCTGGCCTCCACAGTTTCTGTTGAGAAAAAATCTGCTATTATTCTAATTGTTTTTCTCCCCATAGGTAATGTCATTTGTCTCTGGCTTTTCGCAAGATTTTTCCTTTGTTTTAATATTCAGAAGTTTGACTATGATAGGCCTTGGCATGGATTTCTTTAAATTTATCCTGTTTGGGGTTTGCTCAGCCTCTTGAATCTGTATGTTTATATCTTTTGCCAAACTTTGGAAATTTTTAGCCGTTATTTCACTTCCACCTTTTTCCTCCTCTCCTTCTGGGACTCCTATGATCTGAATATTAGTTTTTTTGTTATAGTCTCACATGTCCCAAGCTCTATTCATTTTGTTCTTCAGTCTATTTTCTGTCTGCTGTTCACATTGGGGATTTTCTATTCTAGCCTCAAATTCTCTGATTCTTTCTTCTGTCTTCCATATTCTGCTCTTGAGTAAATGCATTGAGTTTTATTTTACGTACTGCAATTTCTAGCTCTAAAAGTTCCATTTGGTTCTTGCTTATATTTTGAATTTCTTTGCTGAGATTTTTTTTTCATTTCTTTCAAGCATGTTTGTAATTATTCACTGAAGCATTTTTTTAAGTTTATTTATTTTGACAGAGAGAGCAGGGTAGGGGCAGAGAGAGAGAGGGAGAGAGAATCCCAAGCAGGCTGCATGCTGTCAGTGCAGAGCCCGACATGGAGCTCGAACTCAGGAGCCATGAGATCACGACCTGAGCCGAAATGGAGAGTCAGAGGCTTAACCCACTGAGCCACCCAGGTGCCCCTCACTGAAGCATTTTTATGACAGCTGCTTTAAGTCCTTGTCAGATAATTCTAACAATTCTGTCGCCTTTGTTAATTGTCTTCTCTCATTCAAACTGAGATCTCCCTGGTTCTTGGTATGACGACTCCTTTTTGATCGAAACCAGGACATTTGGGGCATGTTGTTATAAGATTCCAAATGTTATTTAAATCTTGTGATTTAGCAGACAACCAGTAAGTGAGAACCCTGCCTCACTACTGCCAGATGGGGGTGAAAGTCCATTTTCTCCACTCAGCTTTTGTTGACATTCGTGTGTGTGTGTGGGGGGGTGTTCCATGTTACCACTGGGCAGTGGTGGGAGATCAGGCTCCCTACTAGGCCTCCACTGGAACTACGTTGGCTGCGGGGGCTAAAGGTGCTTTATTGCTGCCTTCACTGTGGAGTGGGGAGTAAGACAGTGGCTCCATAACCACTGAGCGGTGGTGAAATCCTGATCCTCCACCCATGTCCCTACTGATATCACCCCCGAGAGGAGGAGGAGGGGCACCTTGCTACTGCCTGGTGTGAGTGGAAGCCCAGGCTCCCATGTTGTTTCTACTGACACCAATTGGTGGGGAGCTTGTTACTATGTAGCAGGAATGTTAAGTCCCACCTTCCCACTAAGCCTTCTGATACCACCTGGATGGGGAAGGTGTGATTTGGGGCACCTCCTTATAGTCTGGCAAGGCTGGAAGTCTAGGTTTCCCACTTGGCCTTTGCTGGCAGAGCGGGGCCACATTTCCCCCCCTGTGATGTTTGGCCAGAGTAAAGCAATTATTGATTAAAAGCTTTCTGTCTTGGGGTGCCTGGGTGGCTCAGTCCATAAAGCGTCCTACTCTTGATGTCTGCTCAGGTCACGATCTCACAATTTGTGAGTTCGAGCCCTGTGTCAGGCTCCACGCCAACAACACAGAGCCTGCTTGGGACTCTCTCTCCCTCTCTCTCTGCCCCTCCCCTGCTCTCTGTCTTTCTCTCTCTGTCAATAAGTAAATAAACATTAAAAAAAAGTTTTCTGTCTTGCTAGGCTGTCCTTTTCCTGGCCTTTTGGCTAGAAAGAGCAGGCTTTTCTTGGAGTTTTTTTTTTTCCTTGTTCTTATTGTTGTTGTTGTCTGTGCCTGTTGATGTTTCTGAGTTGCTCACTTTTCCAGCACTCAGTTGGAGAGTTGCTTGGTCCTGAGGTCCCTAATTGGTCTGATGTCTTCTCTCCACCTTTCAGTCTTCTTATGCTTATTTTACATATGAAATCAAGGAATAAGTACATTTACTGCATCCTCCTGAAAGCATCCCAAAGGTTGCTTTTTGATATTTAGCCACAGCCAGGAAACTATTGCTCCATTGCTCTATATTTGGGTTTGGTGGGCTTTTTCTACCGTAAGAAAATCCACATATGGATGTGGAACGGTCTTTTTTTTTTTAAGTTTATTCACTTAGTTTGAGAGAGAGAGCACAAGTGAAGAAGAGAGAGGGAGAGAGAGAATCTCAAGCAGGCTCTGCACTCAGTGCAGAGCCCAATGTGGGGCTCAAACCCACAACCATCCAGATCATGACATGAGCCAAAGTCAGACACTTAACCAGCTGAGCCACCCAGGTGCCCCAAATGGAGAACAATCTTAAGTAATCCCCTGCCAAAATTTTTCTGTCTCCCTGTTGTCAAGATTATGTAAGACAACACAGATCCACTGTTTTGGGGTAGAGAAAAGTAAAGAACTCAAGTCTGGGCATGTCTTTGCATGTTTTTGTTTTTTGTTTTTTGTTTTTTATCTTTTTCAAATAAGCTATTTATTTATTTATTTATTTATTTATATTTTGTCTTGAGAGAGAGAGAGCACATGAGCAGGACAGAGGGGCAGAGGGAGAGAGAGAATCTTAAGCATACTCCATGCTCAGCTCAGAGCCCAATGCAAGGCTAGATCTCACCACCATGAGATCATGACCTGAGCTGAAATCAGGAGTCGGGTGCTTAACCCACTGAGCCACCCAGGCACCCCTCTTTGAATGTTTTTATTGAAGTATAATTGATAACACAAAAATCTGCACCTATTAATGTATAATTTGAAAACTATATATATAATGTATAGTTTTATATTAATTATATATAGTATATATCCATGAAATCATCACCACAATCAATATAGTGAAAATACCTATCACTCTCAAATTTTTCTGGTGCCCCTTTGTAATTTCTCTGCCCCTTCCCATACCACCCCAGCCCCAGGCAACTGCTAATCTGCTTTCAGTCATTATAGGCTATTTTGCATTTTTTCGAATTTTATATAAATGCAATTGTACAGTACATACTCATTGTCTGGCTTCTTTCACACAGCATGATTAGTTTGCAATTCATCCATGTTGTTGCATGTATCAATAATTCATCCCCTTTATTTTGAGTAGAATTCCAAAGTATGTATACACCACGATTTGTTTATCTGTTCACATGTTGATGGTATCTGGGTCGTTTCCAATTTTTGGCTATTCCAAATAAAGTTGTTTTGAACATTCATGTGTAAGTCTTTGTATGGATATCCACTTTCTTTTCTCTTGGGTAAATACCTAGGAGTGGAGTAGCTGGATCATAAGGTAAGTGTATATTTAACTTTTAAGAAATTGTCAAATATTCTACAAAGTGCTTGTACCATTTCTACCAGCAGGGAGTGAGAGTTCCAGTCTTCTGCATCCTCGCCAATACTTGGTATAGTCAGTCTTTTTTAATTTTTCCAATTCTAATAGGTATATAGCGGTATCTCATGGTTTTAATTTGCATTTTCCTAATGATATTAATGGTTTGAGCATTTTTTCAAGTGCTTTTTTGCCATCCACATATCTTCTTCGGTGAAGTGTCTGTTCAAATCATTTTCCCAAATGTTATTGGGTTGTTTGTTTTCTTATTATTTAGTTTTGAGAGCTCTTTATATATCTTAATACAAATCCCTTATAAAATATATGCTTCATAAGTAAAAATAGAATTATCACATAATCCAATTCTGCTTCTGAGTGTAGACTCAAAAAAATTGAATGAAGGAACTTAGGGGTGCCTGGGTGGCCCAGTTGGTTAAGCGTCTAACTCTTGATTTCGGTTCAGGTCATGATCCAGGGTCGTGGGATTGAGCCCCATGCTCAGCATGGAGTCTGCTTGAGATTCTCTGTCTCCCTCTGCCCCTCTCCCCTGCTCATGTGCTCTCTCTCTCAATCTATAATAAAAAAAAAAGAAAGAAAGAACTCAAAGAAATATCTGTACACCTATGTTCATAGTATTATTTACGATCACCAAAAGGTGGAAGCAACCCAAGTTTCCTTCAATGGATATGTTATAGGTAAAATGTGGTCTACCCATATGATGGAATATTATTCAGCCTTAAAAAGGAAGGGAATTCTAACATGTGCTACAACTTGGATGAATCTTGAGGATATTATGCTGAGTGAAATAAACTAGTCACAAAAAGACAAATGCTGTATGGTTCCACTTACATGAAGTACTTAGCGTGGTTAAATTCATAGAGACAGAAAGAATGGTGATTGCCAGGGGCTAGGGAGAGGGGAGAATGAATTGTTTAATGGGTACAGTCTCTCTCTCTTTTTTTTTTTCAATATTTATTTATTCTTGAGACAGAGAGGATGGGGATGGAGCAGAGAAAGGGGGACAGAGGATCTGAAGCAGTGTGGAGCCCCATGCAGGGCTCGAACTCACGAACTGTGAGATCATGACCTGAGCTGAAGTTGGACACTCAACTGACTGAGCCACCTAGGCTCCCCTTTTTAAAATTTTTTTAACGTTTATTTATTTATTTTAAGAAAGAAAGAGAGACCACACGCGCGAGCAAGGGAGGAGCAGAGAGAGAAGGAGAGAGAGAGAATCCCAAGCAGGCTCAGCACTGTCAGCACAAAGCCCGATATGGAGCTCAGACACACAAACCGTGAGACCATGACCTGAGCCAAAATCAAAGGTCAGACGCTTAACCAGCTGAGCTACCCAGGCACCCCTAATGAATACAGTTTCAGTTTTGCAAGATGAACAATTCCAGTGGTTGGTTATGAAACTAAATGAATGCAATTAATTCTATTTAAACTGTATACTTGGGGTGCGTGGCTTGCTCAGTCCATGAAGTGTGAAACTCTTGATCTTGAGGTTATGGGTTTGAGCTACACATTGTGTGTACCGATTACTTAAAAAATAAAGTCTAAAAGAAATAAAAATAAATGTACACTTATAAATGGTTAAGATGTAAAAAAAATTTTAATTAAAACTAAAAAAATGATTAGGATGGTACATTTTATGTTATATGAACTTTGCCACAATTTAAAAAAGTTAAATGTGTATTTTTAAAAATTTTATTTTTAAAGTAATCTCTATACCCAGTGTGGAGCTTGAATTCACAACCCTGAGATTAAGAGTTGCATGCTCCACCAACCAAACCAGACAGGTACCCTTAAATGTGTAAGTTTTATAAATATTTGTTCTAAGTGTATGGCTTGTTTTTTCATTCTCTTATGGCTTTAAAAGGGCAAAAGATTTTTTATTTTGGTGAAGTTCAATTTATCACTTGGGGAAGGATTATACTTTTGGTATTATATCTAAGACATCTTTGCCTAACCCCAGGTCATTTTCCTGCCTCTTTGCATGCCTAGTAATCTTTGGATGCCAGATGTTGTGAATTTTACCTTGTTGGTTGGTGGATGTTTTTGTGTTCCTATAAATATCCCTAAGATTTGTGCTGGAATGCAGTTTAGCTACTTAAAATAGTTTTATCCTTTTGGGTCTTGCTCTCATGATTTGTTAGGTGGGTCTGGAGTAATGATCAGTTTGGTGCTAATGATTCCCCATTACTGACACAAGACCTTTCTGAGTACTTGAGTTTCTTATACGCAGCATACAATTGCCTTTTAATTTAGGTGTTTAAGCCATTTATATGTAATGTAATTTTTTTCAACTTTTTTTTTCAGTTTAAAATTTGTTTTTTTATGGTAATTTTTTTTTTAATTTACATCCAAATTAGTTAGCATATAGTGCAACAATGATTTTAGGAGTAGATTCCTTAGTGCCCCTTACCCATTTAGCCCATTCCCCCTCCCACAACCCTTCCAATAACCCTCAGTTTGTTCTCCATATTTATGAGTCTCTTGTGTTTTGTCCCCCTCCCTGTTTTTATATTATTTTTGTTTCCCTTCCCTTATGTTCATCTGTTTTGTCTCTTAAAGTCCTCTTATGAGTGAAGTCATATGATTTTTGTCTTTCTCTGACTGACTAATTTCACTTAGCATAATACCCTCCAGGTCCATCCACGTAGTTTCAAATGGCAAGATTTCATTCTTTTGGATTGCCGAGTAAAACTTCATTGTGTATATATACCACTTCTTCTTTATCCATTCATCCATCAATGGACATTTGGGCTCTTTCCATACTTTGGCTTCTGTTGATAGTGCTGCTATAAACATGGGGGTGCATGTGTCCCTTCAAAACAGCACACCTGTATCCCGTGGATAAATGCCTAGTAATGCAATGCTGGGTCATAGAGTAGTTCTATTTTTAGTTTTTTGAGGAACCTCCATACTCTTTTCCAGAGTGGCTGCACCAGCTTGCATTCCCATGTAATGTAATTTTTATATGGCTAGGTTTGAGTCCATCATCTTGCTATTTGTTTCTATCTGACTCATCTGTTTTTTGTTCCCTTTTCCCCATTTTTCTCCTTTTTTGTTGTTGTTCATAATTGAATATTTTGTATAATTCCTTTTTACCACCTTTGTTGGTTAATAGCAAAAGAGAAAGTCAAAGATTCAAAGCACCAGAAGGATTGATTTTGTTGTTGCTGCCTTAAAAGTAGAGGAAGCCATGTGTCAAAGAATGTGAGTGACCTCTAGGAACTGAGAGGTACCCAGAAAGGGCAACTAGCAAGGAAATGTAGACCTCAGCTCAACAACCACAAAGAACTGAAGTCTGTCAGCAACAAGAATTAACTTGGAAGTGGATTTTCCCCCAGAACTGCCACACAACTTGATTTCAGTTTGTGATACATTGAGCAGAAAACCTAGCCATCCTGTGCCTGACTTCTAACTTATAGGACTAGGAGCTAATAAATGGGTGTTGTTTTAAGCTGCCAAATTTGTGGTAACTTATTAAGCAGCAATAGAAAATAACTATACGTTATTTTTAAATGTTTATGATTGTCTTGGGGTTTATAATATACCTATTTAACTTACCAGTTTACTTTTAAGTGATATTATACCACTTCAATTATAGTGTAAGAATCTTACAACAGTATACTTCCATTTTTCTCCTCTTGGTCTTTATGTTATTGTTGCGATGTTCTTAACTTCTATATAGGTTATAAACCTCATAATACATTGTGATTATTTTTGCTTAATCAGTCAATTATCTTGTAAAGAGATTTACATAATTAAAAAATCGTATATATTTACCCATGTAGTTAACTTTTTCTTTGTGTAGATCCAGATTTCCATCTGGTATCACTTTTCTTCTGCTTGAAGGATCTCTATTAACATTTCTTGTGCTGCACGTGTGCTGGTGATGAAGTCTTTCAAATTTCATGTGTTTGGAAATGACTTCATATTCCTTTACTTTGAGAAAGATATGTTCCCAGGTATAGAATTCTAGTTTTTTGTATGTTACTTGTGTTTGTTGAGTTTCTAGGACCTGTGGATTTATGATTTTCATGAAGCTGAGAATGTTTTATCCGTTATTTCTTCAAATTTGTTTTTGTTCTTCCCTGTCAGGGACTCTAATTACCATGTACTAGACCACTTTAAGTGGTCAAAGATGTCACTAATGCACTTTTAATTTTAAAAAATTTCTTGTTCTCTATGCATTTAATTTTGGATAGTTTCTACTACTATGTCTTGAAATGAATTATTTTCCTCCTCCAAAGTCACAAAGGGCACCTACCAAAAAATCCTACAGCTAACATGATACTTAATGGCGAAATAGTGAACATTTTCTCCTTAAAAGCAGGAACAAGGTAAAATGCCATTGTCACCACTGCTATTCAACATCATACTGAAAGCCTGACCCAGTGCAGCAAGCCAAGAAAGAGAAAATGCATACAGATCTGTATTTGCGATGACACAAGTATTTATTTAGAAAACCTTAAGGAATATACAAAACTACAACCTAATCTTTCAAAGTCACAGAATACAAAGTTAATTTTTAAATCTCAATTATATATATTTTTATTAAAAATTTTAATGTTTATTTTTGAGACACAGAGAGACTGAGCACGAGCTGGGGAGGGGCAGAGAGAGAGGGAGACAGAATCTGAAGCAGGCTCCAGGCTCTGAGCTGTCAGCACAGAGCCTGATGCAGGGCTCTAACTCATGAACTGCAAGATCATAACCTGAGCCGAAGTTGGATGTTTAACCAACTAAGCCACCCAGGCACCCCATCAATTATATTTTTATATGTTAGTAGCAAACAATTACAAAATAAAATTTTAAATGAATTTAAATAATAGCATGAAAAACGTAAAATACTTAAAAATAAATTTAACATGTGTAAGACCTCTACACTAGAAAACAGTTTTTCCTTTCCTTTTCTTTTCAATTTTTTTAAAGTAAGCACTATACCCAGCATGGGGCTTGAACTCATAACTCCAAGGCTAAGAGTTGTATGCACTACTGACTGAGCCAGCCAGATGCCCCAAAAACATTTTTTGAGAGAAATTACAGAAAAACTAAATAGATGGGAAAATAGACCATGTCCATGAGTTAGAAGACTGGTATTGTTAATCTGTCAATTCTACCTACACTGATTTATAGATTCAATGCAATCTTTTTTTCAAAAAAATTTTTAACATTTATTTATTATTTTTGAGAGAGAGAGAGTGCAAGTGGTGGAGGGGCAGAGGGGCCGAGAGAGAGGGAGACACAGAATCTGAAGCAGGCTCCAGGCTCTGAGCTGTCAGTACACAGCCCAACTTGGGGCTCAAACTCATGAACCGTGAGATCATGACCTGAGCCAAAGTCCGACACTCAAGTGACTGAGCTACCCACATGCCCCCCTGCCAAGGCAATCTTTATCCATATATCAGCAGTTATTTTTGTAGACATTGAAAATCTAGTTCTAAAGGTATGATAATATAAAGGACCTGGACGACCCAAAGCATTTGAAAAAGAGCAAAGTTTGAGAACTTGCACTACCTGGCTTCGAGGCTAATTTTAAAGCTACACTAATCAAGAGAGTATGACATGTAAATTGACAGGATAGAGAGCTAGAAATAGACCCACACTTACATGGGCATTTGATTTTTTTTTTTAATTTTTTTTAATGTTTTTTATTTATTTTTGAGACAGAGAGAGACAGAGCATGAATGGGGGAGGGGCAGAGAGAGAGGGAGACACAGAATTGGAAGCAGGCTCCAGGCTCTGAGCCATCAGCCCAGAGCCCGACGCGGGGCTCGAACTCACGGACCGCGAGATCGTGACCTGAGCCGAAGTCGGACGCTTAACCGACTGAGCCACCCAGGCGCCCCTGGGCATTTGATTTTTTACAAAAGCACCAAAGCAATCCAATAAAGAAAGAAAAGTTTATGCAATAAATGATGTGTAGTAACTATCTATCCATGTGTAAAAATACAAATGTTAACCTCTACCTCACACCATACACAAAAATTAATCTGAGATGGATCATACACCTAAATGTAAGTGGTAAACTATATATTTTTAAATGAAACTTTAAAAGAATATCTTCATGATTTGAGATAGGTAAAGTTGGCTTAGCATGTCACAGGAAGCAGTATCATGAAAGAAAACATTGATCGATTAGATTTCATCAAAATTTAAAACTCCAGGGGCGCCTGGGTGGCTCAGTCGGTTAAGCGTCTGACTTCAGCTCAGGTCACGATCTCGCGGTTTGTGGGTTCGAGCCCCGCATCGGGCTCTGCGCTGACAGCTCGGAGCCTGCAGCCTGCTTTGGATTCTGTGTCTCCCTCTCTCTCTGCCCCTCCCCTGCTCATGCTCTGTCTCTCTCTGTCTCAAAAATAAATAAAAACATTAAAAAAAATTTTTTTTTTTAAATTTAAAACTCTGCTCATCAAGACACTGCTGAAAATACTGAAAGACAATCTACAGACTAGGAAAAAATATTCAGAAGACATTTATTTGACAGAGAACTGCTCCGTTAGAAATATAAAGAACTCTATAACTCAGTAGTAAAAAACAAAAAGAACCCAACTTAAAACAGGCAACAGCTATGAAAAGACATTTCTCAGAAGAAAATAGCCAATTATCACATGAAAAAGTGATCAAGATCATTAGTCATGAGAGAAATACAAATTAAAACCACAATGAAATACTGATGTGGGGTCACCCATTGAACAGTCAGGAAAGAATTCTTGAGACATTTTCCACGCAAAAAAAGGTGCTTTTTTAATAGTACGGGCAGGGACAGAGCTGCACAGGTTTGTGAGAAATGGCTGATTATATACTTTTCAGTGTGGGTTAGGGGGTAACATAAGTCTCTGAGGAATTTGTGCATGTTAAAAAGCAAGGTCTCCAGGACCTTGGAGGGCTAGCTATTGTTAAGATAAGGTTGCTTTTAGTGTCTAATAAAACATCAACATTAAGGCAGCCATAAGTTCCTTGAGGAACGTCACACTCTGCACGGCTCAGGGATCTATCCAGGGGCTGCAAGTTGTAAGGAGATCTAGCTTGAGCTACATTGTTTTAGCTACATTTCTCTTGCGTTCTCCTCCCCGATACCACTATACGTCTATCAGAATGGCGAGATTTAGGGGCGCCTGGCTGGCTCAGTCCGTGGAGCATGTGCATCTTGATCTCGCGGTTAGTTATGAGTTCGAGCCCCACATTGAGTGGAGGGCTTACTTAAAAAATAGATAGAAACGAATTTTTAAAAAGAATGACCAAATTTAAATGACCGACAACCCCGCCTTGTTGGTGAGAATGTAAACTTGTAGAACAACTTTAGAAAAAGATGTGGCGGTTTCCTATAAAACTAAACATTGACTACCCTGTAACCCAGCCATTCCATTCCTAGATAGTTACCCCAAAGAAATGAAAACATATGTGTACACAGACTTCTACGTGAATCTTTGTAACAGCTTTATTTTATAATAGTCAAGATGAGCAAATATCAATAGGAAAATGAGCCCAGGTGTCCATCAATAGGGTCATGATCCCAGGGTCATAGGATTGAGCCCCATGTCAGGCTCCGCTCAGCACGTGGAGCCTGCTTAATATTCTCTCTCTCTCTCTCTCTCTCTCTGCCCCCTCCCCTGCTCGCATGTGCTCTCTCTCTCTAAAATTAAAAAAATAAAAACTTATTAGAAAAAAAAAAGATTCTCCCTCTCTCTCTCCCCCCCAGTGCATACACATGCCTGTGCTCTCTCTCTTTCTCAAAAGAAAATAAAAAGGAAGGAATGAGCTATTGATACATGCAACAGCATAAAGAATCTCAAAAACATAATGCTGAGTGAGAGAAGCCTTACACAAAAGAGTAAATACTGTATGATTTCATTTGCATGATATTGTAGAATGAACAAAACCAATCTACAATGGAAAAAGTAAGAGTAGTGGGTAGTGACAGGGAAAGAATATGAGGAAACTTTGACGCATGATGGAAGTGTTATACGTCTTTTTTTTAACATATATCTTTTTAATTTTTTAAGCTTATTTATTTATTTTGAGAAAGACAGAGAGAGCACACAAGCAGGGGAGGGGCAGAGAGAGGGGGGGCACAGACGATTTAAAGCAGGCTCTGTGCTAACAGCAGAAAGCCTGATGTGGGGCTCAAACCCCTGAGCCAAGAGATCATGACCTGAGCTGAAGTCAGACACTTCACTGACTCAGCCACCCGGGCGCCCCTTAACATATTTTTTTAAGTAAGCTTTGCACCCAACATGAGGTTCAAAGTTACTACCCCGAGATCAAGAGTCACATACTCCACCACGTGAGCCAGCCAGGTGCCCCTGGACGTGTTGTATATCTTGGTAAGGATTTGGATCACATGTCATTGTCAAAAGTCAGTGAATATACTTTTGAAATTTGTGTCCTGAGGTGGCTGGCTGGCACAGTCAGTGGAGCATGTGAATCTTAATCTCGAGGTTGTGAATTCAAGCCCCATGATGGGTGTAGAGATTACTTAAAAAATATATGTTATGTATCTAATTATAGATAGATTTTATATCAAGTAAAAACTGTAAACAAATGTTCAATTCCAGTTAATTCTTTGCTTGCTAAAGTATTTTGGGGGTGTGCACCAATGTCTAGAGTTTAGTTCAAGGTGCATTAAAAATTAACGGATGGACAGAGGCATGGGTTAATAGATTTGTGATAAAAACAAGTCTAGTAAAATGTTGATAGTAAAATCTAGGTGGGGTATACCAGTGTTCACTATCAAATTCAATTTTGCTGTATGTTTGAAAAAAATTTAAGTTTATTTATTTTGAGAGAGAGAGAGAGAGAGCATGAACAGTGAAGGGGCAGAGAGAGAGAGAGAGGGAGAGAGAGAATCCTAAGCAGGCTCCACACTGGCAGCCCAGAGCCTAATGCAGGGCTCGAACTCAGGAACTGAGATTATGACCTGAGCCCAGATCAAGAGTCAGACACTTAACGGACTGAGCCACCCCGGGGCCCTGTTTGAAAATTTTCATAATAAGATGTTGAGAAAAATTAAAAGAACATAGAAAAAGATTTAGTAAAAAGTAAAAGTTCCCCTTTTTCTACCCCAAACTTTGCACCTTTCCGGAAGTAACCACTATTCACAGTTTGGTAGATAGCTTTCCAAATCCTTTTCTTTGAGTTGCATATGTATGTATATTGAAATATATAAATATATAGTTATCTTTTTAAAACATGAAGGGGATTATACAATTAACATATTGAGTAATTTACTTTATTCACTTGATATTTTGTCTTGGAGATCATTCTATGTCAGCAAGTGTACATTAGCTTCTTTTTTTTTTTTTAACTGCCACCTACTACCCTGTAGAATGCGCCATAGTTTATTCATTCCCCAGCAGAAATTTAGGTTGCTTAAACTTTTTTGCGATTAAAAATTACTCACCGGGGGCACCTGACTGGCTCAGTCAGTAGAGCATGCAACTCTTAATCTCAGGGTTGTAAATTCGAGCCCCACGTTGGGTGTAGATTACTTTAAAAAAAAATCTAGGGTGCCTGAGTGGCTCAGGCAGTTAAGCATCTGACTCTTGACTTCAGCTCAGCCATGATCTCGAGGTTCATGAGTTTCAGCCTGCATCGGGCTCTGAATTGACAGCTTGGAGCCTGCTTGGGAGTCGTCTCTCTCTCTCTCTCTCTCTCCCTCTCTCTCTGCCCCTCCCCTACTCATATGCATATGCTCTCTCTCTGTCTCTTTCTGTCAAAAATAAATAAACATAAAAAAAATAATATTAAAAAAGTAGGTCTTAAAACAACTTAAATCTTAAAATCTTAAAAAAAAATAAAGTCTTGAAAAAAAATTACTGTCCACAAAAGCTGGGCCCAATTACCTATAAAAGGCTGTTTTTTAGTATTACATATCGATGTTTGTATCGATATATAGTATTATATATCTTGCCATCATTTCAATTTTGTCTATCCAACGGCTAAAAAATGTTTTGCATTTTCCTGAGAGTTGGTGAGGTTGCAAGTCTCTTTAATATTTCGTTGGCCATGTATGATTTTTCTTTTGTGAATTGTTTTTCTTATTCTTTGCCCTCTTTTCTATTGGATTTGACTTTTTCTAATCGATTCTTTGTGTATTCTGGATACAGTCCTCAGCTATCATGTTGAAAATATAAAAATATTGCCTCCTCGTTTGTGGCTTATGGTTTCACTTTTTCATGTATGTCTTTTGATTATCATTAGGTTTTAGTTTAAGTGTGTTCAAATGTGTAAGTCTTACTGTCTGGGTTGTACTTTTGACGTCTTATTTAAGAAATTTTCCACTATCACAAGATCATAAAGATAATTTTCCTATATTACCTCCTAAAAATTTTTCCAGATATTTTTTTCTCTGCAGATATATAATTTGTGTAATAAGAAAACAGGACAACATCATGTGTAGTACTTTATAACTTGTTTTGTCATTTAGCAATATATTTTCTTCTTTTTTAAGTTTATTTATTTTGAGAGACAGAGAGAGGAAACTTGAGCAGGGGAGGAGCAGAGAGAGAAAGAGAGAGAGGGAGAGAGAGAATCCCACACGGGGCCTGACTCAGGGCTCAAACTCACCCACCGTGAGATCGTGACCTGAGGCGAAAGCAAGAGTCAGACTCTTAACGGACTGAGCCACCCAGGCGCCCGGCAATATATTTTCAACATATTTTCATGTGAATAAATGTATCAGTAGTGTTGTGGGTGGGGTTTCCCAGGAAACAGACTCAGATAGAGATTTGGGTACAGGAAGTTTATTGGGTGAGGCTTTCAGGATCAACATGTATGGGGGAGAGGAATGAAGTAGGATTAGAGAGGACAGCAAGTTAGGCCACAGTGCAGCTGCAACAGGGGCTCCAAGTTCATAGTTTATAGGGCCTTGTAAGTCCTAAAATGAAGAGACTTGGCCTTTATTAGGTGTTGTTAGGTGTGGCTGCCTCCTGAGAAGCGGGTATGACACTGAGTAAGGCAGCTGTCTTCAAGGGAACACAATTCCTGGAGATAGCTAGCAGATGAAGGCTGTCAGCCTCTAATACTCCCAATAGCTGGAAGTCCTGAAGGGGTATCTGAGCAGCACATCACAGAATCCACCATAGTTAGGGACAGTTTTGACTCTGAATGGCAGAAAACCCGGCCATTCGGCTTAATAAATAGGAGTCTGTCTCACTTAACAGAATGTCTGCAGTAGATAATTGCGGGCATCAACAGTCTCTGTCCTTTTTATCTGGAAAGCAAAACAACAACAACAACAACAACAAAACAACAACAACAAAACACAAACCGTTCTCAGAAGTCCCCAGAAGACCTTCCCTTAAAATTAATTGGCCAGAATTGGATTACAAGCCCATCCCTAGGCACAGGGGAAGCTGGGAAAGTGGGAACAGGACTGTCAAACGATTTTGTGCCTGGAGCAGTGAACATTGCCCCCCGCCCCGCGCCCTAAACAATCCCTGGGTCCCGTTAGCATAGAGGAATAGGGAAAAGGATATTAGGTGTGCACTTAACAAAGCCTGACACAAATAGACGTCTACAACATTATTTTGAATAATTGCATATGGATATAGCTTACTGAAACAGTATCCATATTGCTAGACATTTGGTTGTTTCCATCTTTTTGCTATTATTCACTGTGCTGCAATAAACATCCTTGTAATTTTTCTCTGCCCATATCCTCAGTTATCTCTTCAGAATGAAATGCTACATATGCAATTGCTAGGAGGAGGGAATGTACCTTTTAAAGAATCTTGATGCAGATTACCAAGGTGTACCTTAGAAAGGCCTCTAAGCCCTTCAAAAGGCCTTTTGTACCTTTGCAAATTTATGTCTTCCTTGAGCAGTGAATGAAGAGGCCTGTCCTTACTGAACACTGGATAGTCACATTCTCATTAATTTTTATCAGTTTTATATTTTCAAAAAGTACCTAGGTTTAGTTTGCATTTTCTATTGATTTTTACTGTCCATATTTGCTAATTTCTGCATTGTGGTTTTTTGGAAAGTATTGAGATGTAATCAGTGTTTTGCTATTGTGCTGCGGGGGTTAATTCCAGCAGGCCTGAGTTGTTTTGCCGGTCAAGGCATGAAACATACTGATTAACAATGTTTCCATTTAACGCTGCCCAGAAGAATTTCAGTACATTTCAACCCAGTTTGTTAGACTTGTTTATTGATAACAGTGTGATAATTTGCAGGTGGTCTTGGTGTTACCGACTCCCACCCCCACTTCACCCCCTGGAGGGCTCTGCTGCTGAGTCTGGTTACATTTCAGGAAAATGGCTACGTGTTACGAATACCTAAATATATATTCATAATTAGTATTCACAGCAGCAGCAGCAGCAGAACTACGCAAGAATACTTTGTAACATGAATATTTTTATGACCTATAAATTGTACTCTGTATAAATGCCAAAAATATTTTTAAAATATCACTCAGAAAGGTAAAAGGAGAAAAAAATCATTTTGCTAATTAATCCAATGAAGAATGATGACATGAATTTAGAAACATATGCCATCGGTATCTTAATGAGAAACATGGCAGTGCTGTTTTAAAAACATTTACTGAATATGTAGTTAATGAATAATAGATCTCTTACTCCAGTAGATATTTTCTTCCTGAAAAAGGGTTAACATCTATGTTTATAGCAAAAATTAAACCATAGTGCCACAAATCCAGCAAAATGACTTGAATATTTTACAATCTCTGAATGTATGAATATATTCTACTAAAAATTGCTGGAATAATTTTTATTGCATTTTATATTACTTGTGTGATCATTATTGCCCTTTATAATTTTTGCACACATTTATAGGCTTGCATGTAAGTACTAAATATTTACTAGCTCAGAAAAATATCCTAGAAGTCCACATGCACTTCAGGTTAAAGATATAGAAAAATAAATTTAAATAGTAAAAAATGAACTTTGATATAATATAGTTTCTAGATTAGTCAGCATTATCTTTGAAATACAGAGTAATAAAGTAAACTAGCTTAGTACTAAAATATCACATGAAAATACACGGCCACTACAAGAATATACTTAAGTATATCTGTCAATCAAATTAGTAAAGATTAAAAAGAATTAGGCTACGCAAGTCAGATAAGAAGTGCAGAGAAAATGAACACACTATATACATTGTAGGTAGAGATGTAATGCAGTGTAGCTCTTTTGTGAACCAATTTTGCAGTACATAAACAGAGCATAAAAATTATTCATACCTTTGACTTAATAAATATGTGGGAGTTTAGTAGTCTAAGGTAATAATCCTATATGCAGAGAAATCTGTATACACAAAGATATTTGTTGCAGCATAATTTATAATCATGAAAATCATAAGCAACTTAGACATCCAAAAACTGGAGAAGAATTAATAAACAATGGAGCCATTAAAATGTTATTTAAACTATAGTATATCTATATAATGAAGTTTAATGAAGCTGTAAAATGGAGTGAGGAAAATCTCTGTGTTTTGCTTTAAGGTGATCTTTAGAATATGGCCTTAAATGAAAAAAACAAGGTGCAGGAAAGTTGTGGTACAGAATATATTTTGGGAATGTAAATACAGGTATGTATTTTCTGGTATTTTCCCTCTTTTAAAAATACTTATTTATTTTTGAGAGAGCACAAGAAGGGGAGGGGCAGAGAGAGAGAGAGAGAGAGAGAGAGAGAGAGGAAGACAGAGAAATGAAGCAGGCTCCAGGCTGCAAACTCAACTCCGAGCTGAACACAGGGCTTGAACTCACAAACCGTGAAATCATGACCTGAGCTCAAGTCAGACGCCCGACTGACTGAGCCACCCAGGTGCCCCTTTTCTGATATTTTTCAGTAGAAAACAACAGAGAGATAAAGCAAGGAATAATAAAAGTGGTTCCCTAAAGGGGACTCATGAAGTGTGGAAAGCACAAAGATGGAAGCTAGACCTCTCAGAATATATCTTGTTTTATATTTTTGTTGTGAGTAAAAAATGGCCTCCAAGGATTCCTCCCTCCTGGTATTTACATCCTTGTGAAGTTCCCTTGACATTGTAGCAGGGTTGTTCTGTGTGACCAGTAGAATTTGGCAGAAGTGATAGTATGTAACTTCCAAGATTAAACTCTAAAAGACAATAAGGCCTCTGTTTTATTCTTTCTTTTGGATCACTTGTTCTGGGGGAAGCCAGTTGCCCTGTTGAGCAGTCCCACATGGTGAGGATCTGAGGCCTGCCAACAGTCACGTGGGTGAACCATTTTGGAAGCAGATGTCCAGTTAAACCTTGGGCTGACTGCGGCCCTAGCTGACATCTTGACTGTATTTAATGAGAGACCCTGAACTAGAACCACCCAGCTAAGCCGTTCCAGATTTCTGACCCTCAGAAACTGTGAGATAATAAATCTATGTTATTTTAAGTTAGGTTTAATTTGTTATGCGGCAATAGATCACTAGTACATGTTGGAACCATAAAATTATCTAAAATAATTTAAAAACTGAATATAATCCTTAAAAATGGAAGACAAACTGAAACAAACGAACCTAAGTGTCTATCAAGTTGGTGGCAAAACTACACAGACAATAATTATTTCGAGTGACTTGCAAACACAGTATTTTTACAGTATATCCCTAGTGAGCTAGATCCACAGGACAGTAAGAACTGCAAATAAATCTTAAACGGCATTCAGTGGTGGTCCGTCAGCAATAACATTGACAGTGTTACCCTGACGCTACTCTATCCATATAGTAGAATCAAGCCGATGTGTCATTATGGTAGTATCATTAAGAACCACGGTTTTATATGTGAGAGAAAAGAGATACAAACGCAGAATCAAAGACATTAAGTAAAAACCCTTTCATCTTTAATTTGGATGGGAAATGGCAGTGTGAATTCATAGTTCATTTTTCTTTTTCTAACAAATAGGTCTTTCCTAGCTCTGTGCACTGAAAGGACCTAAAGGAAGTGACAACATGATAGCAATAAATACCCAGCATCCAGATTACGGTGACTAAATATAATTTAAAACAAACATGCAGAGCTCCTTAGGGAAATAGCTAATTTCAATTCTGAGACTGTAATGTAAAAGATGAACCTGGAATATTCTGTCTTACTGGAAATTAAGGACTACAAGGGTTGTATTAAAGGACTAGGGAACCAACTTTTTTAGGGGTTCTCACTGGCCCAAGATAGAACACTTTAAGCATTGAAAAGCAGAATGACTGCAAAGTAGTATATATATTTATGTACCAAATATTTTAGAACTCCATGAGTTCATAGGGATACTAAAAGATAGAACCTCATTGGTCATTTTTTGGAGGCTGCTAGGACACCAACTTTGTCATAGAGTTGACAAAGGAAAAAAAAATTAAACATCCTGCCAGGCTGTATTCCAGAGCATTCAGAATTGATGACAAAGTTCTTCATTAAAAAGAATTCAAACTCTGAAAGGATAACAGAACTGGAAAATCACCATTTATGATGGAATGGACTGGGTTACAGAAATGCTTATAATATATTGATCTGAGTGGTGGTTACATGGATGCATAATCTGTAAATATGCCTCCAGCTGTTTACTTAGTTTTTATGCATTGTATTATAGGTAAAGTATACCCCAATTTAACAATTTTACCTCTATTTTATTTCTTTAAATTTTTTAAACATTTATTTATTTGAGAGAGAGAGAATTTGAGCAAGCAGAGGAGGGGCAGAGAGAGAGGGAGAGAGAGAATCTGGAGCAGGCTCCCCACTGTCAGTGCAAAGCCTGATGTGGGGCTCAAACCCGCGAACCATGGGATCATGACCTGAGCTGAAGTCAAGTGCTCAACCGACTGAGCCACCCAGGTGCCTCTATACTTCAGTTTGAACAAATGACCATAGTGGGGGCACCTGGTTGGCTCAGTGGGTTAAGTGTCCGACTCTTGATTTTGGCTCAAGTCATGATCTCATGGTGGGGAGTTGACAGTGAGGAGCCTGCTTGAGATTCTATCTCTCTCCTCTCCTCTGCCCCTCTCCTTGTTCATGCTCTCTCTCTTTCTCTCTCACTCTCTCTCAAAATAAATAAACTAAAAGAAAAAAAAAAAATGACCGTAGTGCCTTCCAATGAGGGGTAATAGGAAGTATACAGTAAGCTGTGAAATATCCTTGCCAAAAAATTGACCTTGAATCTAACCAGGTCTCCAGATGTAACTACCAGCTTACAGGAAATATAAGGGACAGAAGAACATGTTGAATGATACCAACAGGATTCGCAGGATTCGACCAGACAATTTAGAATATGGGACGTTTCTACAGGACAAATGACATGATTTCTTTGGTGAATTGAAATGATATATAGAAAACAGGGAAGGGGGGCGCCTGGGTGGCGCAGTCGGTAAAGCGTCCGACTTCAGCCAGGTCACGATCTTGCGGTCTGTGAGTTCGAGCCCCGCGTCGGGCTCTGGGCTGATGGCTCGGAGCCTGGAGCCTGTTTCCGATTCTGTGTCTCCCTCTCTCTCTGCCCCTCCCCCGTTCATGCTCTGTCTCTCTCTGTCCCAAAAATAAATAAAAAACGTTGAAAAAAAAATTAAAAAAAAAAAAAAAAAGAAAACAGGGAAGGGGGAAGAAAGGATTATAGATTAAGAGAGACTTAAGACATACATTAACAAAAACGATACCTGGACATTGTTTGGGTCTTGACTCAAACCAACTGTAAAAAGCCATTTTTTAAAAGTTAGTTTATTTATTTTGAGACAGAACCAGCGGGGAAGAGAGAGACAGAGTGAGATAGAGGACCTGAAGTGGGCTCGAACTCACAAACCATGAGATCATAACCTGAACTGAAGTTGGATGCTTAACCTACTGAGCCACCCAGACACCCCAAGTAAAAAGGCATTTTTGAGACAATCAGGAAAACTTGAACACATAGTTGTTGAGACAGTCAGGAAAACTTGAACACATTTCTTGTATTAAGAAATTAGTGTTGATTTTATTAGGTGTGATAATGGCCCTGTATTCCTAAAGTCTGTATCCTATTAGACACTGAAGTATTTATGGGTGAAATTATGTCGTTTGCTCTATAACACTCCAGGGGAAAACTATGGAGGGAAACAAATGAAGCAAGAAAGCCAAAGTAGTAATAACCTTTGAGGGTGAGTGATAGATGAACTGGGGCTCAGTAAACTATTCTCTACCTTTGTGCATGCCATTAAGTTACGAAGCTTCAAACTCACCCTCCTATACTCTGCCTTTTGATTCTGGGGATGGGATTCTACCACCTACATTTCTGCTTTGCCAGCGGCTTCCTGCTAGACTCTGCCTATAGGCGGCGATAGAAGGAGACTACAAGGCTGGAGGGGTCGAAGCCGCTTAAATTGCTTCCTGTTCTGTGTTCCCTCCTGTTAGTTTCTTGTTTCTGTCAAAATCCCCCAAGGAACATTTCTTCCAACCCCTCCCCACCTGCAGCGCCTTCCTTTGTCTACTGCTGAATCCAATTTGCGGTTTTCCAGCAGTGCCAGAACCAGTCTCACCACCCTCCCCATCAGAGACACCAGCCTCAGGTGAGCAGCACCCCATCCTCAGAGGGGAGCCCTTCCTCCAAGCTTCTGGGTTGTAATAATTCCGTTCTCTCTCCTTTCTACCCCATCCCTGGGGGTGGTGGGTGGAGGGTAGCAGCTTCTTGCTATTACTTTCTTTATGAGACCTTAGAGTTCTCTTTTCACCCCTTGGGGTACCCACTTAACAACTTTATGCCTAGTTAACAGTTTTTTTGGTTTTGTTTTGTTTTGTTTTTCAATAGCAAATCCTGTCTGTCCACATAACTAATGTGGCTTCTTCCTCCTGACTGGTCTCTGATGAGAGGTACGGATAGCAACTCCCATCAGTCATTGGTTGAAGGCTGTTTACAGGGAGCTTATTCCCCAGCATTTCTGGTGGGCCGCAGGCGTAGCAAAGCCACCCCCAAATCCTGAGCAGGTTCGGGTGGCCAGAGAAAGCCCTTAGGCAAAGTAACGCAGGTGCTACCAACTGGAAGTTGGGCCAGCGTGAGCTAAAGTGATAAAAGAGAAGGTGAGGGCCGCAGACAGTTTTGCTACAAAGCCAAATGCCCTTTATAAAACATTCATCTCTAATTACAGAAGCATTAATTGTTCTTGAAGGATGGTTATTAAGAAAAGGCTAAAGTCCTCTCCATCACCAGCCCCCATTCTGATTCCCTTCTCTTCCCTCCTACCGGAGGCAGCCACTGTTACCGATTACCATGTACATGTACTCTTCTAGGTATATATGTTTATTAAAGCGTATACGGCATTGTTTGTAGATTTTTCAATTTTTATTTCATAGTGTACATATCTTTTTGCAATTTGCTTTATTTACCAATTTGTCTTGGAAGTCACCTGCTGCATCTGTTCTTTAGTGTGCATATACCGTTGTTTATTCCGCTGTTGCCCTATGTTCACTTTCTTTTAAGTTCGTTTATTTTGAGAGAGCGCGAGCAAGAGCGAGCACGAGTGGGGGAGGGGCAGGGAGCTAGGGAGACGAGAGGATCCCAAGCAGGCTCCCATCTGTCCGTGCAGAGCTGGTCCTGGGGCTGGATCCTGGGAACTGTGAGATCGTGACCTGAACCGAGATCAAGAGTCAGAAGCTCAACGGACTGAGCCACCCAGGTGCCCCGCCCTATGTTCACTCTTAATCAAATTCTATGATGAATGTTAATGCCCCTGCATCTTTGTACCTGTTTAGGAGTGTTTCTCTAAAGTAGATAGAGTAGTGGAAATGCTAGGTCAGAGAGAATGCATATGTACAACTTGCATCAGGTGTTAAAAATACGTCCTCCGAAACGTAGTTCCAATTTACAAGCTGCGATACTGTGATTTATAATAAGGAATATGTATTTGGCCTCCCTTTCATTTCTGGCATAGAGCTCCTAAAACCCTTGGAATTTCCTAAGCGAGGAGAGCTACAAAGGTGTCTTTTGTTATGTTAACGAGTGACTTTTGGGCTGCACCTAAAGGCTGGGGGCTGGTTGCCAGGGGAACTAAGTCTGAATAGAGGGTTGGGACTTCCAGTCCCACCCTCTGACCTCTGGGGAGGGGAGAGGGGTTGGAGGTTGAATCAATCACCAATGGCCAATGATTAAATCAATCATGACTATGTAATGAAGCCTCCATAAAAACTGAGAGGACGGGGCCCACAGATCTTCCAGGTGGTCCAACACGTGGAGTTTCCGGGAGAGTGGCGCGCCTCGAGAGGGCACGGAAGCTCCTCATCCTTCCCCTGCACCTCGCCCTATGCATCTTTTCCATCTAGCTGTTTCTGAGTTATATCCTTTTATAATAAACAGGTGATCTAGTAAGATGTTCTCTGAGTTGTGTGAGCCACTCAAGCCAATGAATTGAACCCAAGGAGAGGGTCATTGGAATCTCCACTGTATAGCTTGGTCAGTGCGAAGCACAGGTAACAGCCTGGGCTTGTGGTTAACATCTGAAGTTGAAGTAGGGTGGTGGGGGAGGGGACAGTCTTGTAGGACTGAATTCTTAACCTGTGGCATCTGATGCTCTCTCCCGGTAAGTAGTATCGAATTGAGTTGAGTTCTTGGGACTCACTGCTGATGTCAGGAATTGCTTGGTTTTGTGTGGGGAGCCCTCCCCCACCCCCGAACCCCTTTGGGTTTGGGTCCGGGAACCCAAAAGAGTTGGTGGTCAGTGAGTTGGGATTTGCTCAACGGTCCTGGCTCACAGAAACATGTGGGTTGGGAAGAGAAGGTATGAAGGGAGGTAGGGTGGGGATGAGGAGCCTTTGATTCCTAGGTGTGCATGTGGTCATCCAAGGTATGGAACGGCAGCTAGGCTGCGTTGTTACTAAAGATGGACCCAACTCCCGGGCAGTTGGAATAAGGAAATGCATACGAATAAGAAAAAGGCAAAATATTCCATCCCTTCGTCATTGTTCTCTGTAATAGCTAAGCTAAAAGGGAAAGTCGGTTGGACTTTGATGCTAGTCCAAAGTCCGATTTCAGTGAGTCTGAGCTTTGGCCGTTAGCCTCAAAACCGCCCCCCAAAGGTAATAATCACCATGGGGGAAGGGCAAAACCAAGAACCTATTGAACCTACGGGGATTAGTGTGAAAGAGTTGTTTTCGTCTTGTAGATCGGTATCCTCAGCTTCCTGAGGAAGCCTCGCCGAGCTGGATTGGGGAGAGAAACTGATTGGGGGTGGTGTCTTCGGTCTGAACGCTGCTGGGGGGAAGGGCATGGTTGGGTTGGTGCGGGACCCACGGCTCGCTGTGCCACAGCCACAGGCGGCTGTACGTGATCCAGACACTCCCGAGGGAACAGCCAGCCTGGCGGACTGGGCAAAAGCCACCCGAAGGCTTTCTAATCCTTAGAAAGAGCTCTGTCCTTAACCCCGATAAATGCCTAGTGGAAAGCCCCGGATGAAGCAGCTGCGCGGCTTCCTGGCGTGTGGGACTGGCTTTATGACGACCCAGATGTTAACCCGCCGAATATGCCCGTTACCCAGGTCACGGTAAATGCCAGGGTTGAGGGGGCCCCTTTCACCTGGGCGCCCCACGTAACCTCATTGTTACAAAACCAAAAAAACAGCTCAGGAAGCCTCCTCGAGTTTGCAGTCTCCGCTTCTCCTCGGGGTCTTACAGATGCTAATAGAAACCTTAGGTTAATTAACAAGCCAATGGGGAAAGTCACGGGACGCTCGCTTCCGAACCAGGTGGAAGTTTTTTGTTATTAAGAAATCTGGTGAGTAAAGTGACTATTATTGATAGGTGCGAAACGAAAAGGAAACAGGAAGGGGATTCGTTCCGGTGGGTGGAAATTTTTACATGATTATTAAGAAATGGGTAAACTGGGTTTTTTGTTTAATATATATAAGTTGCAGAATTAAAAAAAAGTATAGAAGGAAACAGACATTGATGGGGTTATGACAAAGGTTTTAATAAAGCACTACATGAGGTTGGTCAGGTCAGATGGATCCCTGTTAGTCTCCCAGCATTAAAGGGCCCCAAACCTGTTTCATTTACCCCTATTTGGAGAAATTTTACAAGCTGGAAGGCAAAAAATCACAATGAAATACCTGACCAGCAAGTGCTTGGGCCAATAGTTAGGCAGATTAATCAAGATAAGATGGACCCCCCTCACTGGGGATCCAAAGCCTTTAGGATGAGAGTGGGTAAAATGGCCAAAGAAGAGATTTCCAGGACTCTTTGTCATGGGAGCCCCATGAACTATGGTAACAAAGCCCACTGGTGAAGCCCTAACTCTTGCTTCAATAAGGTTGAGAGATTGTAAACACCTAGGGTTGATAGGATTATGAAAGTTGGAATGTGTAAGCTGGTATTCTCTAAAGAAATTGTATTACCTTTACCTGAATGTTTTATAGGAATGAATATTAAGTGTGGTTGAGGAACACTTCCCTTACCCTATTGTAAAACCATAACCTGTTGATGAAGTCCTAACAGAAGCTACAGCTAGGAACAGGAGAGTTGATGGAATTACCGTAAAAGTTTGTAGGAGAATTTGTATGTTTGAATAGACTTTATGTGAAGTGGTTTTCTTTTCTCTTGATTGTTAAAAGGCAGAATATTGGGGGATCGCTAAGGGATAGATGTTACATATCTGACTGGGGCACACTACCCCTACCTAGTATTGTAACACAGAAGGCACGTATGCCTGCCCTTCAAGCAAAAGTAATTAGACATGCTAAATGGGAACCAGTGAGACGCCCGTGCACACATGGTGTAGGGTAGAAGCAGGAATGCTGGTAGAGACCAATTCTCTGCAATAGCCCTTTTTAGGGTATAGACTGGGGTTTATGGCAAGAGCCTGCGAGCGCCTCCCAGTGACCACTATTGGGACTCTGGAGACGATAATTTTGAGGGGCATTTACTATCTTGCTATTGGATATTATTATTTTAGTTTTTAGTTTTATTTATTTTAAGAGAAAGAGACCAAGCAGGGGAGGAGCAGAGAGAGAAGGAGAGAATCCCAAGCAGGCGCTGTGCTACCTGGCTCCAACTGATGAACCGTGAGATCATGACCTGAGCCAAAATCGAGTTGGACACTTACCCGGCTAAGCCACCCAGGTGCCCCGCTATTGGATATTATTGATTGAAGCCAGTCCTGTGACTGAAAGACATACGTGATCTTGAAACCTGAAATACCCACAATGTCTAGGATGGTGTTAGAGAAACACCTTTATGGGGATGGCAATGCCTGGAGAATGCAAGGGGGAGCTTGCTCATAGGCAGGGAGCCCCATTCCCCCTGGGACTGATTCTGGAGCGTTGTGAGTTGCTTACTGGATTCTGTCCTCACTTGGTCAATGCCCTATAAACAGCTCTTGACTAAGAGCTGCTTGGTGTGTAGACAGAAATTCCATGGGGAAAGGACCACAGCTTGCTTGGAAGGCCTCCATTCTGCCTGGAAAAAGTAAAAACCAATCAGCTCACTGGTCTGAATTGCATGCTATTTTGCTAGCAGTGATGGAAGAATTGGACAGTGATAAAAAAGCCTGTATGTTTGACTTTTTACTGACAAATGGTCAGTGGCTGGTGGTCTGGGCTTGTGGTCAGCAGGAGGGTAACAGACACGTGGCTTATTAAAGGGATGTCCATGCATGGCATAGCCCTATGGAAATTTGAGAGGTGCATTACAGTGGGACATATCAATGCCCATCAGAATCCCCTTCCAGGTTTGGAAGGGGATTGGAACAAACAAGCAGATACCCCCTGGGTTCCCTTCAGGTATCCACCTGGGTCCCCGAGATGAGTGGACACGGGGGGGTCTGCAGCAATGCAGAGATGGGCTGGTTCCAGACCTATTCCTCTTTGCCTCTTCTGAGACACAAAATATCAATAAGACCTGTTCCATTAGCAGAGGAGACAGAGCCTGCAGATGGCTGTGTGGCAGGTTCCCTGGTGGGAAGGCCCTGAACATAGCTGGCGAGAGAGACTCATGCTGGCAGTCCTGGGGCTACAAGTGGGTCCTGATAGGAATAGTCACTGACCCTAGACTGGGCTTTGCCTACCCAGCCCAAGGGGCAGATGCTCGGAGTGCTGTGAAAGAGCCAGATCCGAAGATACTGTGCTACTTTGGACGGCCCATTGTCATTTCTTCAGACCAAAGAATATACCTTATAGCTGATGACGTCCAACAGTGGGCAGGGGTATCCTCCTGAGAGTACTAGTTTCACAGAGAATGGAGTGGGGAATTAAACAGTGGTTGTCTAGGGTGGGTGGCTGGATGGCTCAGTCGGTTGAGCATCCGACTCTTGATTTCGGCTCAGGTCACGAACAGGGCTGTGTGGTCAAGCCCCACATTGGGCTCCAAGCTGAGCATGAAGCCTACTTGAGATTCTCTCTTCCTGTGCCCCGATCCCCAACTTGCGCTCTCCTTTCTCTCTCTTAAAAACAAAACAAAAAACAGTGGTTGTCTAAAAGTGGAGGGGCAGGGGGGACCAGGTGGGAGAGAAACCCGTTTAGGAGGCTGGCTTACGAGGCCTTCACGGGTGTGTGCTCACTCGACACCAGCACGAGGAGGGCTGCAGGAATGTCCCCACTGGATAGATTCTTCTGTTTCTCTGCTGGATCTGGAGAAGAGGAGGGGTGGAAGGTGCTAGTATTCTTTGCTTTTCTACATCACCTCAACCTTCTCTCCCCCCCCCCCCCCCCCCCCACTTGATGCAGTGGTCACAGGACCCAGGACCACAAGGGCTGGATTTCTAAGCAAGAAACCGTAACTGTGTTTTTAACCTTTATGTCAGGATTCCTAAGGGCCTGATGGGGCAGGATGGCCGGCGTCCCTTCGGGCGAAATTGGGGCTGACAGTGAATGCAGCTATATTGCCTGGTGGCAAAGATAGCCCACTAGTTCTGCACGTGTGTAACCTTACCTTATCTGACTAGAGCTGGACTGAGGGGAAGTGACTTGCTAGACTAGTTTTGTTGTGTACAGTCTACACCAGCACAGTGAACGAACCCAATGTCCCTTCTAAAGGTGGAAATGTTTGGGTATAAATGGAGGGATGGAAAAATAGTAGCTGAGGGTAAGGGAATGAATACATGGGTTATGTAATGGGGGGTGGGGGGAGAGCCCAATATTACGTTAACATCTCCAAAGAGGCTCAGGGCAGGAGATAATCTTATTTCTTAGCTTGAGTGTACCAGATGCCTGAGAGGGTGAAGACCACTCTTGATTTGGGAACCTGACAGGATCGAATGGAAGCCTGCAAACCTGAGTGGCCTCTGCCTGGGAGACCTTTTCAAAATAGGATATGATGCTGGACAGGTAGTTTATTAATGACTGGATGAGATTGTAGTGATGTGCCAGTATCTTTTGACTTTTATGATTGCTTTGCTGTTAGGGATCCGTGTTCGAAAACCAGGGGGGACCGTGATATTGTGGTTTATAATAAGTATATGTGGTCTTGGTCCCGTTTCTGGCACAGAACTCCTAAACCTTTTGTTTTGTTTTGTTTTGTTTTTTTTAAATTTTTTTTTTCAACATTTTTAATTTATTTTTGGGACAGAGAGAGACAGAGCATGAACGGGGGAGGGGCAGAGAAAGAGGGAGACACAGAATCGGAAACAGGCTCCAGGCTCCGAGCCATCGGCCCAGAGCCTGACGCGGGGCTCGAACTCACGGACCGCGAGATCGTGACCTGGCTGAAGTCGGACGCTCAACTGACTGCGCCACCCAGGCGCCCCGAGAACTCCTAAACCTTTTGGAATCTCCTCTTTGTAGTGAGCCCTAAATGTGTCTTTTGTTATGTTAATGGTGACTTGGACTGCACCTATGGATGGGGGCTGGTTGCCAGGGGGACCGACCTTGTGATTGGAGGGGTGGGAATTTCAGTCCCACCTCTGATGGTTGGGGGCTGGTGTTGAATCAATCACCTTTGGCCATTGATTTAAACTAAAAGTCTGAGGTTCAGAGAGCTTCCGGGTTGGTGAGCACCCAGAGATGTGGGGAGAGTGGCGGGCCTGGAGAGGGCATGGAAGCTCCCCGCTCTGTTCCCCTCTTCCATCTGACTGCTCCTGAATTATATCCTTTTATAATAAGCCAATGATCTAGTAAGTGAAATGTTTCTCTGGGTCCTGTGAGCCATTCTAGCAAATGAATTGAACCCAAGGAGTAGCTTGTTGGGACCTAGCCAGTCAGAAGTACAGGTTACAACGTAGACTTGCAACTGGTGTTTGAGTTGAGTTACCAAGAACTCCTGTCTGGAGACAGTTGGTCAGAAGGACAGGTAACAACCTGAGCTTGCAACCGGCCTCTAAACTGAGGTGTGTGTGGGTGGGTGGGAGGGGGGCAGTCTTGTAGGACTGAATCCTTAACCTGTGGGATCTGATACTCCTTCCAGGTAGGTAGAGTCAGCATTGAGTTGAATTCTCAGACACCCTGTTGGCTTCTGAGAATTGTTCATCAGTGTGGGGAAACCTGCCCCCCACCCCACACATTGGAAATTGTGTTTCAGAATACCCTAAAGACAAGAGTACTAGGAGGGTGCCAGTGTTCTTACTACAGGACTCACTATAGCTGCCCTTATCCTACATTTCCCATCTGGCACTGCTCTGGGCAGCTTTACCAGAAGATAACACGGGCGAGAGAGGTGTTCACCCTAACCACTCCACAAACCAGTAGGCGCCTTCTGCACCCTCCTCAGGGTGCCCTCGGGCTACCAAGGCGGTAGTGTAATTGAGCTACCAATACTCCCAAGGGAGGCTTCAGAGCGGCCCCCATGTCTGTGGTATCCAGCTGAGAGTAGTAGTGTGTCATGGGGTCTGTTGGATTGGACTTGTTCCTGAGTGCGTGTGACAATCCCTAGCAAGTCCTGGAAATGATCAGGTACGTCTTCTGGGGCTTTGAGGTCCTTGCACGACCAGGCGGCCAGGCAGTTGGGTTAGGCCTGGGTTTTGTTTTATGCAACCAACGGTGGACCTGGTTGCTGTGGAGTGGCAACTGCAGGAAGAAAAAGCGAGTTTCTTTCAGTTCCTCCTTAGTGTAGCCTGGGCTGGGGATCCATGATGGACCTTGCGAATATATGAAATGCCTAAAAATGAAACACTGTGTAAATATCTGAAAAGAAAGGTTTGTCAGGGACAGGAAGGAACCAGCGAAGGCCAAAGATCTGTGGTGGGAATGTGCTTGTCATGTTCAGGGAATGGTCAGGAGGCTGGTCGGTACAGAGAGTGAGGGGGGCAAGAGGGAACTGACCCTAGAGAGTTAATGATGGGGACTATGTCTGCTTTCCCAGATTGCTTCCCGCCCAAGCATTGTTTTAAACCTCACAGCTTTTTCAGACCGGGTCTTGGTTCCTTTGGTGATTCAGTTCCCTTAATACCTTAGTAGTCCTCTGATCTGTTCGCTTTGGATGTTGCCAGAGTTCTTTCCTGGACATAGTTGTAAAGTCTGCTTTGCGTATTTGCCTCCTCGTTCCTGTGCTGCTCCCTTTTGAAATGAACGGTGGCTGCCTTGGTGCCATCGCAAACAGCAGGCCCAGATGAGAAGGACCCCACCACTTTCAATCTACTTTTTTATTTTTATTTTTTTAACGTTTATTTATTTTTGAGAGAGAGAGCATGCGCGCAAGTAGGGGAGGGGCAGAGAGAAAGGGGGCAGAGGATCCCAAGCAGGCTCCGGGGACAGTGAGCGGAGCAATAGAGTTATTTGACAGAAAGTACTAAGCTCTCAAGAGTGAGAGGGGTCCCAAGTGGGTAGCCGCCGACGATTTCTGTCCCTGACTTTTTTTATTGGGATCTTATGAGAAAGTTTGTGAGAGACTACGCATGGCACCTAGCCTGGGCAGGTCTGGAATACCAGTATCCCTCCCCTCCCCCGCTTTTTCAGCCTCCTACTTGTAGCTGCAATGTGTCTTCCTGAAGTTCTCTTATCTCTCCCTGCCTAATGTGAACCCTCAAGATCAAGACCTGAGCCAAAGTCAGACGCTTACCCAGTGGAGCCACCCAGGCGCACCGAGTCCCCCTATTTAACTAAGGAGTCTTATAAGTCTTTGTGTCAAGAGGTGACACAGTCCCTGAGCAACGGCAGGGTGGCTGACCCGATTATAGCTGTTAGGCTGGTACGAGGTAATGCGGCCAAATAGTTTTTAGATAGTATATTACTTACAGAGACAACATAAGATCAGATCAGCACGGTGTCATCTCCCCTCGTCCCTAGCCCCACAGGGTAACACTGAACATGAAGAACCAAATGACGGACCACCAGAGTGGTAAGCCACTCTGCTGTGGAGCCAAGCTGTTTTATAGAAGGCCACAGAAGCTGCCAGCTGGATCCTAGCAGGGAGGTGGGGAAGCTAGAAAGCATTGCTCTCCCCCAGACCAGGGAGATGGATAAGAAACAGCCTTGTGGCAGTCTCCCACAAGATAGGGACGAAAAACAACACTGTATGTAGCAGCTGCCTGTTCTTATCTCCCCTTGTTCCAGGAGGAATCACAGAGGATTCTGCCCATGGGTTGAGTCAGACTGCAGACACCTTGTTTATGTGGCCTACATGGAGATGTGCAGAGTCATCACTCTGTCACGATGGAGCTGTTCCCTTACACTTTCGTTACACAAAGCCTTTTTCAGTATTCTTATTTGGGAGACAGGCGCAGTCTGCTTTTCTAATCTCGCATCCCCAAATTTCTTATTTCTGCACCTTAACCAGCCAAGCTTTTGCCTGAGCTTTTGTCTTTCTTGTAACGCCTTGCTTAAATACAGCAAGTAACTGTCAACACATGCTAACATCACTTTCCATCGTCCTTTTCCTAAAGCTGTAGGCTCAGAAGGCACTTGGCCTGACTTCCTTTTATTATAGGTAACATCTGCTATTTAACAAGACTCTCCATCTTTCTTTTTTTTTTTTTAGCTTTTTTTTTTTTTGGATTCTCCATCTTTCTAGCCTCCAATATCATTTTTCTCGTTGTTCACTGGTTCAAACAACAAAAACTTCTTTATTGCTTATCCTATCATACCTGGTGGGTGAACAGGTCATTGGGACAGCCCTCCATGCTTTCATTCTGACAAGAGGCTTTGTTATCTTCAACACATGGCTACCAAGGTCAACCTTAGGATTAAGGTTCAGAGCCATCTCTGTTACAGCAAGCTTCAAGTGGAGAAAAGCACACAGGAGTATGCTTGGTAGGTTCACGTAGGCTGAAACTGGTACATGGAATCTATTCTCCCATTCCATGTGGCCACACCTAACTGCAAGGGAAGCTGGGAAGTGTCTGTCCAGGAAGAAGAGGAGACCATGGATTAGGTGAGTGGCTAAGAGTCTCTGCCACAGCGTGTTGTGGGATAGTGTTTTGGTAGTGCAGGTGGTGAGCAGTGGCTGAATTCTGGATTTCTGTAGAAGGTAGGGACCCCAGAATTTGTTGACGTCAAGGGTTTTGGCCTGAAAAATTAGAAGAATAGAGTTGCTGTATGCCAAGATGGTAAAGGCTATCGAGAACTCAGTTTTAGGCATGCAGGTTTCCACTTCAAAGGAGTGATTGCGACTGGATATATAATGTGGGGCCCCTCAGTACATGCATGGTATTTAAAGCTATTAAACAACATAACTGCAAAGCTATATATAGTAATACTGAATTTCATTCATTCTACAAAGTACATTTTTTTTTTTTTTTTTTTTTACATCTAAAGATCTTTGAAATTGGAATGCATCTTACAACACTAAATACAGCCTTCAATTATGATTGACAGTGTTTTCTTTGTTAGTAGCATTTTAAATAGTGATGTGTCAGGGCACCTGGGTGGCTCAGTCAGTTGAGTGTCTGACTTTGGGTCAGGTCATGATCTCTTGGCTCGTGTATTTGAGCCCCGCATCGGGCTCTGTGCTGACAGCTCAGAGCCTGGAGCCTGCTTCAGATTCTGTGTTTCCTTCTCTCTCTGCCCCTCTCCTGCTCATGCTCTGTCTCTCTCTCTCAAAAATAACGTTAAAAAAAATTTTTTTTTGAATAATGATGTGTCTTCTAATTGATGGCACCCCAGATTCAATGAAACTAATAATAGTAAAGATGATGATATCAAGCACTTAATAGTGTGCATCAGACACTGTTTTAAGCTGCTTCCCTGATTATCTTTACATGTTGTTATAGGAACGTTAAGAACTCAGATACTGGGGCATGACTGCATGGGTCTGAATTCTGGCTCTGACATTACAAACCGTATGCCCTTGGCCAAATGCTTAATCTGTTTCTGCCCCCTGGGGTGTCGTGTGTAAGAGATCAATCACTGGGTTCTACTTCTGAAGCCAAGACTACACTGTATGTTAACTAATTTGAGAATAAAAAAATCTGTGCCCTAGTTTCCTCATCTCTAAAATGGATGATAATAGTACCTAATTTATAGGTTTGTTATGAGGATTAAAGGAATTAGTACATGTGAAGTTCTTAGAACAGTGCTTACCACATGGTAACTGCTAAATTATTAACATTAACAAAATTAACATTGTTACAACTGTGGAAATTGTATGTATGTAAAAATTCATCAAGCGTGAAATCTTGCCATTTGCAACGACATGGATGGAGGTAGAGAGTATTAATGCTAAGCGAAATCAGAGAAAGATAACAATATGATTTCACTCATATGTGGAATTTAAGAAACAAAACAAACAAGCAAAGAGAAAAAAATAGAGAGCAAACCAAGAAACAGACTCTTAACTATAAAGAACAAACTGTTTACCAGAGGGGAGGTGGGTGAAATACATGGTGAGGATCAAGGAGTGCACTTGTGATCAGCACCTTGTGTTGTATGGACATGTTACATCACTATATCGTATACCTGAAACTAACACTGTATGTTACCTAACTGGAATTTAAGTAAGTTTTTATTAACGAAAAAACAAAAGAACAGGGGCACCTAGGCGGCTTACTCGGTTGAGCATCCAACCCTTGATTTGGGCTCAGGTCATGATCCCAGGGTTGTGTGATGGAGCCCCTGGTCGGGCTCCACACTGACATACTGAGTGTAGAGCCTGCTGGATATTCATTCCCCCCCCCTCCCTCCCCTGTCTGTCCCTCTCCCCCATTTGTGCTCTCTCTCAAATGATAAAAACGATTAAAAACACTTAAAAAAAGTTTCAAGCAAAACAAATCATCAAGCTGTACTGTTTCATGGATTTTACCCACATTATGGTGTGTATTTGACACCTCCGTAAAAAACCAAAACAGAAAAGTTTAGAGAAAAAGAGATCATCTGTCTTATAAATGAGAAAAAAAAGTTATGTGTACAACGATATTCATAGAGATATTTTTGTCTGAAATTAATATAGTTACTCCAGCTTTCTTTCAATTAGTGTCAGCATAGTACATCTTTTTCTGTCCCTTTACTTTTAATTTATCTGTGTCTTTATATTTAAAGTGGGTTTCCTATAGGCAACAAGTAGTTTGGTCTGGTGTTTTTTGTTTTTGTGCGCTTTGACAATTTCTTTCATTTGATACATTTAAACCATTGATGCTTACTGATACAGTTGGGTTAATATTTGTCATATTTGTTCCTGTTTTCCATTCACTGTCCTCATTTTTTGTGTTTTGTTTTTTGTCTTCTATTCTTTTTCTGCATTTTCTTTTCTTTTAAATGAGGTATAATTGACCTATAACATTGTATTAGACTCAAGTGTGCAACATGAATCACTATTTGCATATATTGTGACATGATCACCACAGTTAATCCAGCTAACATACATCACCATACAAACTGAATTTTTAAAAAAAATTTTAAGATTTACTTTAACTCTCTTCAAATATCCAATACAATATTATTATTATTATTATTATTATTATTATTATTATTATTTTAGACAGAGCATGAGAGGGGGAGAAGGGCAGAGGGAGAGAAAGAGAATCTTAAGCAGGTTTCACGCTCAGAGTGGAGCCCACAAAGGGCTTGATTCCAAAATGTTGACATCATGACCTGAGCCAAAATCAAGAGTCTGACACTCAACCGACTGAGCCAGCCAGGTGCCCCTCTAATATAGTATTATTAACTGTAATCTCCATGCTGTAAACTATGTCCCTGTGCCTTATTTATTTTTTAACTGGAAGTTTATACCTTTTGACCCCCTTCATCCATTTTTCCCAGGCCCCCACCCCCCTACCTCTGACAATCACCAATCTATTCTCTGTATCTATGGGTTGTTTTTTTGTTTTTTTTTTTGTTTTTTTTTTTTTAAGATTCCACATGTAAATGAGATCATATGGTCTTTCTCTTTTTCTGTCTGACTTATTTCACTTAGGCCCTCAAGGTCTATCCATGATGTCACAAAATGGCAAGATTTCATTCTTTTTATGGCTGAATAATATTCCATCGTGTATGTGTGTGTGCATGTGCGTATCACATTTTTTTTATTCTTCCATTAATGGACACTTGGGTTGTTTCCATATCTTGGCCTTTGTAAATAATGCAGTGAACATGGGGGTGCTGTATTCTCCAGTTACAACAGGACATTTTATTTTCAGTTTAATTTTAATTTTATTTTTTTAAATTTACATCCAAATTAGTTAGCATATAGTGCAACAGTGATTTCAGGAGTAGATTCCTTAATGCTCCTTACCCATTTAGCCCATCCCTCCTCCCACAACCCCTCCAGTAACCCTCAGTTTGTTCTCCATATTTATGAGTCTCTTGTGTTTTGTCCCCCTCCCTGTTTTTATATTATTTTTGCTTCCCTTCCCTTATGTTCATCTGTTTTGTCTCCTAAAGTGCTCATATGAGTGAAGTCATATGATATTTGTCTTTCTCTAATTTCACTTAAGCATAATACCCTCTAGTTCCATCCATGTAGTCACAAATGCAAGATTTCATTCTTTTCGATTGCCGAGCAATTCTCTCTATATATATGCCACATCTTCTTTATCCATTCATCCGTCAATGGATATTTGGGCTCTTTCCATACTTGTTGTTGATAGTGCTGCTATAAACATTGGGGTACATGTGCCCCCTTCGAAACAGCATCCCTGTATCCCTTGGATAAATACCTAGTAGGGCAATTGCTGGGTCATAGGGTAGTTCTATTTTTAATTTTTTGAGGAACCTCTATACTGTTTTCCAGAGTGGCTTCACCAGTTTGCATTCCCACCAGCAGTGCAAAAGAGTTCCTCGTTCTCCGCATCCTCGCCAACATCTGTTGTTCCCTGAGTTGTTAATGTTAGCCATTCTGACAGGTGTGAGGTGGTATCTCATGGGGTTTTGATTTGTACTTCCCTGCTGATGAGTGATGTTGAACATTTTTTCATGCGTCTGTTGGCCATCTGGATGTCGTCTTTGGAGAAGTGCCTATTCATGTCTTTTGCCCATTTCTTCACTGGATTATTTGTTTTCTGGGTGTTGAGTTTGATAAGTTCTTTATAGATTTTGGATACTAACCCTTTATCTGATAGGTCGTTTGCAAATATCTTCTCCCATTCTGTCAGTTACCTTTTAGTTTTGCTGATGGTTTCCTTTGCTGTGCAGAAGCTTTTTATTTTGATGAGGTCCCAATAGTTCATTTTTGCTTTTGTTTCCCTTACCTCCAGAGACGTGTTGAGTAAGAAGTTGCTGTGGCCAAGATCAAAGAGGTTTTTGTCTGCTTTCTCCTCTAGGATTTTGATGGCTTCCTGTCTTAACATTTAGGTCTTTCATCCATTTTGAGTTTATTTTTGTGTCTGGTTTAAGAAAGTGGTCCAGGTTCATTCTGCATGTCGCTGTCCAGTTTTCCCAGCACCGCTTGCTGAAGAGACTGTCTTTATTCCATTGGATATTCTTTCCTGCTTTGTCAAAGATTAGTTGGCCATATGTTTGTGGGTCCACTTCTGGGTTCTCTATTCTGTTCCATTGATCTGAGTGTCTGTTTTTGTGCCATTAACAGGACATTTTGTATGATTCTGTTTTCTTTCCTCTCAGCATACCAATTATACTCCTTTTTTAAATGATGGCCCTAGAGGGTGCAATATACATTTGAAACTAGTCCATATCCACTTTCAAGTAACACTGTATCACTTCATGATAGTTGCAAGTACCTTAGAATATTCCCAATTCCTCCCTTATATTCCTTATAACATTGCTGTTGTTTATATCACTTATCTGTAAGCTTATTAAATGTTGTGATTGCTATTATTATTGCTAACATTGTCACTACTATTATTTTGAACAAACTTATCTGTTAGATCCATTAAGCATAAAAATATGTTTTATTTTACCTTCATTTATTTCTTATCTAATGTTCTTCCTTTCTTTGTGTTGGTCCAAGTTTCCCACCTATATATTCTTTTTTTCTGATGCACTTTTAACAGGTCTGCTCTCAACAAGTCCCCTCAATTTTTGTTTGTCTGAGAGTGTATTTATTTCCCCTGCACTTTAGAAGGATAATTGGCTGGATATAGAATTCTGCGTTGGTGGTTTTTTCTTTCAACACTTTAAATATTTCACTCCACTCTTGTCTCTTCTCGTTTGCTTGGTTTCTGAAGAAAACTCCAAAGTAATTATTATTATTATTTTTTTGCTCCTCTGTTAAGTAGGGTGTTTTTCCCTGTGGCTTTTAAGATTTTATCTTTGTCTTTGATTTTCTATAATTTGAGGAGGGTATGTCTAGGTACACATTCAATTGGCATTTATCATGGTTGGTATTCTGAGCTTCCTGGATCTGTGGTTTGGTGCCATTAACATTAGAAGGTTCTCAGCCTGGGACGACTGGATGGCTCGGTTGGTTAGTGTCAGACTTCGGGTCAGGTCATGATCTCACAGTTCATGGTTCTAGCCCTGCATCGGGCTCTGTGCTGACAGCTCAGAGCCTGGAGCCTGCTTCAGATTCTGTGTCTCCCTCTCTCTCTGCTCCGACCCTGCTCACGCTCTCTGTCTCAAAAATAAATAAATATTTAAGAAAAAAAAGAAAAAGAAAATTCTCAGCCATTATTACTTTAAATATTCCTTCTGTTCCTTTCTTTCTCTTTTTTTTTTCCTTCTGTTATTCCCATTATGTGTATGTAACACCTTTTGCAATTGCCTCACAGTTCTTGGATATTCCATTCTTTTTATTTAATTTTTTCTCTTTGCATTTCAGTTTTGGAAGTTTATGTTAACATATTCAGGTTCATGCATTCTTTGGCCATGTCTGATCTATCAATGAGCCCATCAAAGGCATTCTTTTTTTTTGTTAATTTTTTAAAATGTTTATTTGTTTTTGAGAGAGAGAGAAAGGATGAGCGGCGGCGGCGGGGGTGGGGGGGGGGGTGGTAGAGACAGAGGGAGACACAGAATCCGAAGCAGCTTTCAGGCTCTGAGCTGTCAGCATAGCTGACACGGGGCACGGGGCTGGAACTCACAAACTGCAAGATCATCACCTGAGCTGAAGTTGGATGCTTAACTTACTAAGCCACCCAGGCACCCCTTCTTTTTTTTTTTTTTAATGTTTATTTATTTTGAGAGAGAGAAAGTGGGGGAGGGGCAGAGAGAGCAGGAGAGAGAGAATCCCAAGCAGGCTCCGCACTGTTGGCTCTGTTGCAGGGCTCTGTCCCAGGACGGCGAGATCATGACCTGAGCCAAAATCAAGAGTTGGACCCTTGACAGACTGAGCCACCCAGGCACCCCTCAGAACCATTCTTCGTTGCTGTTACAGTGTCTCTGTTTCTAGCATTTCCTTTTGATTCTTTCTTAAGAGTTTCCAACTCTATGCTTACATTACTTATCTGTTCTTACATGTTGTCTACTTTTCCCACTAGAGCTCTTAGCATGGTAATCCTAGACTTACAAAATTCCTGGTTTCATAATTCTCACATCTCATCCAAATCTGAGTTTGGTTCTGATGCTTGCTCTGTCTCCTCATACTGTGGCTTTTGTGTATGTGTGTGTGTGTGTCTTTGGTATGCCTTGTAATTTTTGGTTGAATGTTGGAGATCATATACTGGGGAAAAGGAACTGTGGTAAATGGACCTTTAGTGGTGTGGTAATAGTGGGGGGCATTCTATAGCCCTATGATTAGGTCTCAGTCTTCAGTGAGCCTGGGCCCCTGAGCTGTGCCCTTTATGAGTGCTTCTCATTTCTTTCCTTTGCCTCCAATTGAGGTGAAACACAAAGGCTAGAGGAGGCTGGGGCTGGAGTTAGAGAGACCCCCTCACCCCCTTAGGCTTACTTTCCCTTTCCCCCTACTGACAGGCAGGAGGCATATTTCTCTTGAAAATATGGTGGAGCTCCTAGAGTCGAATTATGGAATTCCTCCCCCATAATCGGACTGGACCTTCCCCCAACTCTAACTCCCTCTCTCTCTCTTTCACACACACACACACACACACACACACACACACACACACTCCTGGTGTCTTGAACTCTAGCTTGTCCACACTGAGCCTCCAGTGATTCATCATTATAGTTTAAATTTTTTTAGCCTGGTACTAGTTTCCAGCTTTAGGCTTCGGTTCTAAGGCTTCTGCTGTAGTAAACTGGTAATTATCTGTATTTGCCTGTCTCTCGATTTTGGGAGTCCACAGCTCTGTGACCTTAAATTTCTGATGGATCTAAGAAGAGCTGTTGATTTTCATCTGTCCAGCCTTTCTGGTAAGGATGCCGGTAATGACTTCCAAGCTTCTTACATGTTGGACCAGAAACTGGAAGTCAGCATTTTCTTATAACAGCAAATGATTAAAAACATGCCAAATGTGTATCATACATCAGTAAAGGACTGGTTATTTAAATTCTCATGCACACACCCAATGGATACTATGTAATCAAAAAGGTCAGTTCTGCATGTCCTGATATGGAAATATTTGCAAGATATTTTAAGTGACAAAATGCAAGGTACAGAAAATAAATAGCATGAATGAATGTTCTTCGCTGAATGTTCTTTGAAGGGAATAAATGTTTGTTTTAAAAAAGGATAGGGACGCCTGGGTGGCTCAGTCGGTTAAGCGTCCAACTTCGGCTCAGGTCACGATCTCGCGGTTCGTGAGTTCGAGCCCCGCGTCGGGCTCTGGGCTGACGGCTCAGAGCCTGGAGCCTGCTTCGGATTCTCCCTCTCTCTCTGCCCCTCCCCTGTTCATGCTCTGTCTCTCTCTGTCTCAAAAATAAATAAAAACGTTAAAAAAAAATTAAAAAAAATGAATAAAAAAGGATAGATACCCATATCTACTATCTTAAAAATAAGTAAAGGAAATGTAATTTCAGAAGATTAGCAGAAAATACACCAAAATTATAGCAATCACATTTTAGCATTATAGAGGTTGTTTTTATTTGTTTTTCAATTTTCCAAACTTTCTTAATTTGGTTACATTATTTCTATAGTTTTTTAGAGGAGTATTCATATGAAAAAATCTGGAAGATAATACACAAAGTGATAGTGGTTATTAGTTTTGGTGATGGAAGTAAGGAAAATTTCTCCCATTTGCCAGACATTTTGTAATTTTATATTACATATACAGTAATGTTTATTTGTGACACACATGCAACTTTTATTTTGTTTAAATATCTGGTGTCCAGGTTAGGCTTGGACCAGGTTGCTTATACCACTTGTTACACTAGCATTCGTAGCACACATTTAAAAGCTATTATAGGAGCTCCTGGGTGCCTCGGTGGGTTAAGCGTCCGACTCCGGTTCAGGTCATGATCTCGTAGTTCGTGAGTTTGAGCCCCGGCATCAGGCTCTTTGCTGACAGCTCAGACCCTGGAGCCAGCTTTGGATTCTGTGTCTCCCTCTCTCTCCCTCTCCTGCTTGCTCTCTCCCCCCCTCCCCCAAAATAAACATTAAGAAAAAAGCTATTATAAATCAGTATTTTGATATACAGTCCCTTATTTGTTGAAGGACTTGGTAAAGCAGAAAAGAGTGGCTGATTTGCAGACAATGTAGTTTTTCTCCAGTCTTTGAGCAAATTGAGTGAGCGATACAGCCACAAATAGCACCTTCTGCAAATGGCTACTTGAGTTTGCAAACCCAAGAGCAGAGCACTGATGTCCTCTCTATTACCTAGATCAACCCAAAAAGAAGTCCTGAAATGGGCCCAAAAATAAAAAGAAGGGAAAGAATTGATGCTATTTGACAAATCGTCATTTGCATACTTTCTAAAAAAAAATAAATTTTATCTAAAAGAAAGAGGCAAAACATGTACGGAAGAGCCAAGAAAGAATAGCTGTTTCTAGCAGTCAAAAATGCAATGCTTAGACGACAAATGTAAACGAAAGCAAAAAACCAGAAACCTCACCAAATTTGGTTGAAAGAAAGCCTCTTTGTATTTGTGAAAAATTTGAATTGCAGAGTGTATTTAGAGAAATAGCACTTTATTGCATCTTCTATGTAGAACGTGATTATATGTATTAGAATATGTACAATTGACAGTTGAACAATAGAGGTTTGAACTGTGCAGATCCACTTATACGTGGGTTATTTTTGATAAATACAGTAGAGTACCGTAAATGTATTTTCTCTTTTTTTGATTTGTTTAAAGTAACATTTTCTTTTCTCTAGCTTATGTGACTGTTAGAATCCAATATAAGGGGCGCCTGGGTGGCTCAGTCGGTTAAGCGGCCGACTTCAGCTCAGGTCACGATCTCGCGGTCCGTGAGTTCAAGCCCCGCGTCGGGCTCTCGGCTGATGGCTCAGAGCCTGGAGCCTGCTTCCGATTCTGTGTCTCCCTCTCTCTCTGCCCCTCCCCCCTTCATGCTCTGTCTCTCTCTGTCTCAAAAATAAATAAAAAACGTTAAAAAAATTAAAAAAAAAAAGAATCCAATATAAGATGCACACACATATTATGTGTTAATTGTTTATGTTATCAGTAAGGCTTCTGGTCAACAGTAGGCTAATGGTAGTTAAGTCTTTGGGGAGTCAAGTTTTATGTGGATTTTTGACTGCTTGTGGGGGGGGGGGTCGGTGCCCCTAAACCTATGTTGTTCAAAGGCCAGCTGTATGTTATATATTCCTAGCAGATGAATTCTTCCCTGACTTCCTGAAAGAAGTAAATCCCAAACTTTAGTAGCTGCAGTAGTGAAACCGAGCCCTCAAGTCATTCTTAGGCTTTTCTCAGATGCCTTAGAGAAGCTGTGTTAATTGCTAAGAATGATTTAGGAGTTTAGTTGTTTGTTGTTGTTGTTGTTTTGAGGGAGAGACAGAGAGAGGGACTCTAACTCATGAAACTGTGAGATCATGACCCAAGCAGAAACCGAGTTGGATGCTCAACCAACTGAGCCACCCAGGTTCCCCCAGGAGTTTAGTGTTTTTTTTTCTCTAAGTTTGCTTATGTATTTTGAGAGAGACAGAGACAGTGTGGGGAGGGGAGGGGTGGGGAAAGAGACAGAGAGAGAGAGAGAGAGAAAGAGAGAAAGAGAATCCCAGCCAGGCTCCACACTGTAAGCGCAGAGCCAAACTCAGGGCTCAAATCCATGAAACTGAGATGATGACCTAAGCTGAAACTGAGAGTCAGATGCTTAACCGACTTAGCCACCCAGGTGCCCCCCAGGAGTTTAGTATTTTAACAGATTTTTCTAAAATTTCAAAAGAACTGTACTGAGAGACAAGATTGTAAATGATTCTTACAATTTTGTTTATGCTATTGATTTGATTAATGCCTTTTAAAAAAATCTAATGAATGATAGGGCAAGCATAGAATTCTAGACTGTTTCTGTCTGAATACCATGTTCTAATTTAGTAAGTTCCAAATTAATTATGTTGAAGTATATGAAGTAGTAGCAAATGAGGATATTTATGAGCTTGCGGTATTGTGATTTATAAGAAATACATATTTGGTCATTCAGATGACCAAAATATATTTCTCATATCTTTGGTCTTTCTCCAAGGTTCCTGGCTCCTAGCTCCCAAAATCCTTGGAATTTCCTGAGCAGTAAGAGCAGTGGGAACATCTTTTGTCCTAATATTTGGCCTTTTGTCCTCAGTTCCTGAAACTTTATGGCTTCAGAGCCATAAAGGTGAAATGGGTGTCTCGTTATTCATAACAAGCGCCTCTCCACCACAACTGGGTTCATGTTGATGAGGTGACTTCTGGAAAGCACCTAAAGATGGGGGCTCCAATCTTCAGGGAACAGAGAGGGACTGGAGATTGAATAGATCACCGATGGTCAATAAGTTAATCAACCTTGTCTGTGTAATAAAGCCTCCATAAAAACCCGAAAGTGAGAGGGTTCAGAGAGCTTCCAGGCTGGTGAATGAATGGAGATACGGGAGGATGGCACGCTTGGATAGGGCATGGACTCTCCATGCCTCTTACCAACCTGTCCTGTCCCTATGCATCTATTCTATCTGGCTGTTCTTGAGTTACGTCCTTTTATATAGTAAGTCAGTAATCTAGTAAGTAAAATGTTTCTCCAAGTTCTGTGAATTGCTCTTGCCAATTAATGGAACCTAACGAGGGTGTCACGGGAACCTTTGATTTATAGGCCATGTGGACGGAAGCGTAGGTGACATCCTGGATTTGCATTTGACATCTGAAGTGGGGTGAGGTGGGCAGTCTTGTAGTGTTGAAATTAGTGATCAGAACCTTGCAGCTTAATATAGTGTTTACTTTATAATGACATAAGCAATTTTATTTCCAAATTAGAGTGGACTTTGAGGGAACTCTATCAAAAGGAAGAGTTGGTTGAAAATTTGCCTTTTTTTTTTTTTTTTTTTTTTTTTAACAAAATTTCCAGGCTGGCCACGAGGAAATAGAGAGGGTGTGCTAAGGCAGAAAGCAAAATGGAGCTGAAGTTTCACCAGGCTGCAACCATGTAGAGAGAATGTAGTAAGAATTTGGGTTGGTGTTTGAATGACCAAATGGGTGGTCTGGGTGACTGCAGTGCAATTTTGATTGTAAAAATGGTTGAGAAAACCAGGTTGACTTTGCAGGTTCACTTTTTTTTTTTAAGTTTATTCGGGGCGGGGAGGGTGGGGGGAGAGTGCATGCTGACAAGCAGGGGAGGGGCAGAGAGAGGGAATCACTGGCATCATGGAGCCGGATGTAAGGCTGAAACTCATGAACCATGAAATCATGACCTGAGCTGTAACCAGGAGTCGGTCGCTTAACCGACTGAGCCACCCAGGTGCCCCACTTTTATTTTTTTTTAATGTTTATTTATTTCGGGGCGCCTAGGTGGCTCAGTCGGGCGTCCGACTTCGACTCCCTTATCTATAGAATTTTGGAATTTGTAGCCCTGAAAGTATTAAATAGTATCAAGCACTTACCTAGGAAGTTCTGTTCTTTTTTTTTTTTTTTTTTTCTTTTTAATTGAAGTGTTGTTGACACATGTTATATTAGTTTCAGGTGTATAACATGGTGTTACACAACTCTACATTTTGCTATGCTCATCACAAATGTAGATACAATCTATCAGTGTACAACACTGTTACTGTACCTTGACTATATTCCCTGTGCTGTACCTTTCATCCCTGTAATTTTTTCATTCCATAACTGGAAGCCAGTTCCTTTCACTCCCCTGCCCCCCTTTTTGCCTACCCTCAGCCCCCTCTCCTGTGGCAATCACCAGTTTGTTCTCCACATTTATGGGTCTGTTTCTGCTTTGTTTTGGATTTTAGATTCCACGTATAAGTGAAATCCTATGATATTTGTCTTTGTCTGACTTATTTCACGTTGTGTCTGTTCCTGAAGATAAGTGTCCTAGTAAACAATGAGTATACTTATTAAGCATTTCTGGTTGGACAAATAAGAGTGCAATGGGAAATTTTATGAGGAAATGTAATATAATAAGGCTTTGCCCTACCAAGACAGAACCAGGAAGTAAAAAATTACAGTTTTAAAGGTAAAGGGCAGGTGTTAGAAAAGAGAAACAAGGGGCGCCTGGGTAACTCAGTTGGTCGAACCCTGCTTCTGGGTTTCGGTTCAGGTTATGATCTTCAGGTCATGATCCCAGGGTTGTGGGATTGAGCCCCGGGTCGGGCTCTGCGTTGAGCATGGAGCCTGCTTGGGATCTTCTCTCTCTCTCTCTCTCTCTCTCTCTCTGTCTCTCTCTGTCTCTCTCTCCCCTTCTCCCGCCCCCCCCCCCGGCCCCATCCCCTGCTCATGCTCTCTCTCTAAAATAAAATTTTAAAAAAATATTAAAAACAAAACGAAGGAAATAAGAAAGAATGCCTGGACTATATGGACATTAAGGAGCTTGCACTTTGGCATTGAACCTATTCTTTTAACTTGGAATTGTTCATTGCCTATCCCATTAACTGAGTGGATGTCAGAGGTGTCAAAAGTGGGCAGTCCTGCATGCCACACACCTCCTGGGAGCCAAGGTGCACATGGTAGCTTCACAGAGCATAGGAAAGAGTGACTTGCTGGTGAGTTGATAGACTTGATAGACTAAGTCCCCCTAGAACAGCTGGTGGGAGTGTAATTTATAGGCTAAACCACATGAAATTGAATTTTTTCCCACTTTTGAAAGATTGTGGTAAAAATATATATATAACATAAAATAAATCATTTTAACCATTTAAAAAAATTTTGTTAATGTTTATTTTTGAAAGAGAGCACAGGAGGGGCAGAGAGAGGGAGACAGAAAGCCTGAAGCAGGCTCCACACTGACAGCAAAGAGCCTGATGTGGGGCTCGAACTCACGAACTACAAGATCATGACCTCAGCCAATGTCTTAAGCGACTGAGCCATCCAGGCACCCCCATTTTAACCGTTTTTAAGTGTACCTTTTATTGGCTTTGAGTAGATTCACAACATTGTACAGCCATCAACAGCTTTCACTTCCAGACTTTTTCATCATCCCAAACAGAAACACACCTTACCCATTAAACAGTTCCCCTTCCCTCCTCCTCCAGCCCCTGGTAACCTCTGTTCTGCTTGCAGTCTATGAATTTTTCTGTTATAGGTGCCTTATTAAGTGGAATCCTACAATATGTGAACTTTTGTGTCTGGCTGCTTTCACTTAGCATGTTTTCAAGGTCCATTCATGTTGTAGCATGTATTGGAATTTCATTCCTTTTAAAGTCTGAATAGTATTTCATTGTATATACCACAGCTTATTTTTTTCACTCATCTATTGGTGGACGTTTGGATTGTTTCTCCATTTTTGCTATTGTGAACAGTGCAGCCATGAACAAGGATGAAAATGTGTCTGAGTCCCTGCTTTCAGTTCTTGTGGGTATATGCTTAGGAGTGGAATTGCTGGTTCATATGGTGATTTTATGTTTAGGTTTTGGGGAACAGCCAAACACTGTTCTCTACAGCAGCTGCCCCATTTTTCATTCCCACCAGCAGTGCACAAGTGTTCCGATTTCTTCACATCCTTGCCAACACTTTTTATTTTCCACTTTTTTTTTTTTTTTTTATTAAAGCCATCCCAGTGGGTTTGAAGTGGTATCTCATTGTGGTTTTGATTTGCATTTCCCTCTAGACTAGTGATGTTGAACATCTTTTCATGGCTTATTGCAAAGACGTCTGCTGGGATTTTGATAGGGATTGGGTTGGCTCTGAAGATCAACTTGGGGGTATTGCTATCTTAACAAAATTAAGTGTTCTAACCCTTGAACGTGGGCTGTTTTTCCATTTATTTTGGTCATCTTTAATTTCTTTTAATGATTCGTAGTTTTCATTGTACAAGTCTTGCACTTTGTTAAATTCATTCATTAGTATTTTACTCTTTTTGATGTAATGATGTAATGGAATTTTTTCTTAATTTTATTTTTTATTATTTAAAAATATTTTAATGTTTATTTTTGAGAGAGAGAGACCCACTGTGAGTTGGGGAGGGGCAGAGAGAGAGGGAGACACAGTATCCGAAGCAGGCTCCAGGTTCTGAGCTGTCAGCACAGATCCCCACGCGGGGCTTGAACCCACGAACTGTGAGATCACGACCTGAGCTGAAAACAGACGCTTAACTGACTGAGCCACCCAGGAGCCCCTTAATTTCGTTTTTAGATTATTGCTAGTATATAAAAATACAATTGGCTTTTTATTGATCTTATATCCTGCAACTTTGCTAAACTCATTTATTAGCTCTAACAGTTTTTTCTAGTGGATTTCCCAGGAGTTTCTGTATATAAGATCATGTCATCTGCAAATAGAGGATAGAGATGGTTTAATTGCTCCTTTCTTACCTAGGTGTCTTCTAGTTCTTTTTCTTGCTGTGGTTTCAAACCACAAGTACAATGTTGAATAGAATTGGTGAAAGTGGATATTTTTTTAAAGGTGCAGTTTTGATAGGGTTAAAAGCACTTTCCAATCCTGACTGGTGATCCTGGGCAAATTGGTTATCCTTTCTGTTTCTTTATCTAAAGTTAGTGATAGCAGTATATGTTTGGACTACCTCAGAGAGTTATAAGGATTAAGTAAAATCGTGTATGTAGCAAACCTACAGTGTAAAATGTGCTATGAATTATTAGGGCTATGAATTATTTTTTGGACACCTCATTAGATAATTTTTGTGGTGAAAACATAGTCTAGTAGTGTATAGAGAAAGGATTTTAAAATTTAAGAGCCTAGTAGTGTGCTGTCATCCCAAATTAGTTTGATTCCATTTTAACAACTCTATTACAAATTGACATAATTATAGCATAACTAAATCTGTTTCATACAAAATATAATAATCTTGTTTTGGTACAATTTTGCATTTAGTGCCCAGAAGCATTTTTAAGTCAAAAGGAAATCTGTGGTAGATTAGGAACCACATTTCTTTTCTCTTCATTTGGGCATCCAAGGTGGACTGTATAGAATTGTTGCAAGCATCCCATTTATTTGAGATTAGCCTGATAACCTTCACTTTGGAATATAAACATGTAGAAAGTCGTCCATGACATACATAGTGGGTCATGGGTTCTTAAACCCCTTCCGGGTTTTAACTCAATTGTGGTGATGATTGGGCAAAAGAGAATAATCTTGCTACATTTAGTACTGCTTAGTCGCTATGCCTTCCGTGGCACTTAATCATTTTTTCTTTGCTGTTCTAAGGGCTCTTAGGCTAAAGGGTGGTCGGTCATAGGCTGTGAGGGAGCCCAAGTGCTTTCAGCTACTGATGCTGCAGGATCATGTGAACGAGTTTCTCAGAGCACCTGTTTCATAGAGTGGGGAGAAGGCCCTCCTCCTCTTATTCTCCCCACCCCCCCACCCCGCAGGAGATAGCCACACCTTCCCACTATCGGGGCGGAGCAGGTGGCCAGGCCTTGGAGACCTTGCACCGCTGCCACCCCCAAGGAACCCGCCCAGTGGGTCTGGCTGGCTCGCGAGCCAAGTGACGCGGGTCAGCTGCGCCCCCTGGGACCCCCACGCATCGCGGGTGCGACCGCCCAGCGCGTGGTCTCAAGATCTAGTCTTTCCGCTACCCCTCCCCCCACAATCCCGGAAAAAGGGGGAGGCTGGTGACGTCATCATCCGGGCACTCGCCGGCGGGGCCACGGTTCACAATGGAACAAAAACAAGCGGCCCGAGTCAAACTCAGAGGGACGCAGATGCGGCTTGCGCGATTAACCCTGTCCTGACCACACACTCTGCCAGTCCTGGTCTCCCAGCTCCTTCTCCGGCGTGGTGCGCCAGATCCTTCCGGGCTTCCCTTCCCCCGGTTTTTCCCCGTCCTCGTGTCACCTCTGCCCTCACAACGGTCTCGACTTGAGGGGTTTGGAACACAGTTCCTGGTCATAGTGGGACCCTAGAGGGGCCGGCCGGAAGCAACGGTTGTGCGTGAACTGTCTTTACCGCATTGTGTTCCCCTCCCCCACTTTAGCTCTCCCGGTTCCAAGCGTCTCTCGCCTGGCCCGGCTTCCCCCGTGGCACGCGCAACTCTCCCTGGCTCAACGGCCGGGAGTGGAGGAGAAGGGAGCAGAAGGAGCAGCTGAGCAAGGGGGTGGGGGGGGGTGGGGGGGGGTGGGGGGGTGGGGTAGGTATGAGATGGAGGAGGAGGGCCAAGGGGCGGGTCCTGTGAGGGGCGGGACTTGACGGGGGGCGGGGAACCTCACGGTTTTGGGCGGTGCTGGGGCTAGTGGGAGTCTGCGCCGCCGCGCTGCTGCCTCCACCGCCACCAGTGCTGCTGCCGCCGCCGCCACAACCGCCGCCACTGGCCGAGCGGTTTTTTTCTTTTTTTCTTTTTTTTTCTTTTTTTTCTTTTTTTTTTTTTTTTTTTTTTTTGGTTTGCCGGATCCGCCATATTGGCGAGGACGGGCGTCCGCGGCTGCGGAAGCTAGTCTCCGCCGCCGCCGGAGCCGCAACCTTACAGCACCCGGCCCGTCCGGGCCTCTGCCGTGCGGAGCCCCTCCCCGCGTTGCTCAGCTCACAGGCCTCGCGGGAGCCCGCCGCTGCCGCCTCTCTCCCGGGAGGCGGCCGCCTTAGCCCCCGGTGCTCCGGTCGGCGCCGGGAGCGAAGAGCAAGCCGCAGCAAAGCGACCAGGCCCGGAGCGGGGACAGAGGCGGCGACCAGGGAAAGGTGAAGCCGCCACTGCAGGAGGAGGAGCAGCAGGAGGTGACGCAGGAGAAACGCACCGTCCGGAGCCCCGTCTGAGCCGAGCGAGAGCCCCGGCCCGAGGGAAGAAGGGGGAAGAGGGCCGCCAACGCCGCTGGTGGAGGAGGAGGAGGAGGAGGCGGCGGCCGAGGCCACCGCTACCGCTGCTGCAGGGCGGGCGCGGCGAGCAGCGAATTCCGGCGCCCCCTGTGCAGCTCCCTGGTGTTAACGGACACTTTGTCGCCCGTCACCGTCGGGCCTGGGATGCACCCGGGGTCGGCCTTGTCCTAGGACTGAGTGAATCTCGCAGTTGCCTGCTGCCTCCGCCTGCCCTGGTTCTGAAGACAAGACGCCTGTGTCGTGCGGTTAGTAGCCTGCCGCGCTGGGACAACGCGCTTTTCCGGGGCCAACAGCTGGATCCGAGTGAGGGGAGGAGGGCTAGGGGGGTGTGCGAGCCCACGGTACCACCTCTTCCCCACCCCCCCCACCCGCGGCTGGCCGCCGTCGGGTTCGGGGGGCTTACCCGCTCCCCCTCCTCCGCCCGGGGCTGGGCGACGGCGCGTTGCGCGGGTGGGGGCGCAGGGCCCGGCTCCGTGCGGAGCCGGTGTCCCGGGAGCGTGTCTGTGTGTTTTGGACTGTGAGGGAAAATGGCTGACGGCTTCGTCCCTCCCCCTCCTCCCCCTTCCAGTCCTGTCTGGGGCCGAGTGGGAGGATGGAGTCTCAGGGCCCGGCGTGCGTCCCCCGCATCGGCGCCCGGGGGGCTGGGTCGGCGGTGGGGGGCTAGTCGCCCCCCCCGTCCCCGGGCTTGCAGCTTGGTCGGTTCGCGGCCGCTCTCCTCCCCAGTCTCGTTCCACTTGACACCAAACGCCATTACTGAGGTGGAGTGATTTGGAGCGGCAGAGCTAGGCCTCGGCTACGCCTGGCTATGAGGCCCGACGACTTGTCCGCCGCCCCCCCACCCTCCCGCGATAACCGGCAGCTTCTCCTAGGCCCTGTGGCCTGGGAGCCTGAGCCGGGTTATCGGCCTCCTACACCTCCTTCCCCCCCTTCATTCGCTGAGGGCCGAAGCCGCGAAACATGTTTTGGATGCAAAAATCGCTTCCAAGCCAGCTTGGACCCATCACTTTTCTATTTTTAACCGTTTCTGCAAAAATACTAGCATGTGCGAGCTTGTTAATAATGAAACCTTCAGATTCTCGTGGTGTGAGGCTTTGGGTTTGATACATTGTTTATTTTTCATTCATTGTGAAATACTAAGAGGTACGGAGCAGGTGTATACACTGTTTTGTAATCTTTGTAGGGACTTCTGTGGCGACTGGAACTACGGGAATTTTTTTAGGATTTCCAATAGAACCTTCTTAAACTGAGAGTATTTTTTGAAAGTTCCCTAGTTACAACGTTAATTGGATTTTCCAGCGGGCAGTTTACAGGTGTGAGTAATTTATTCGGACTGTCTTTGAATTTAACTGAGCGGGTTGTAGCTGTAAATATTCGTGCCTTATTTTGGGCGGAGGGAAGTATTTCTAACAGTCTTTCACCGGGAATCCCCTGAGCCTCCAAAGTCCACATAACGATTGTATACCTTCATTTCTGACGAAGAATCTGGGGTGTATTTATTGATTAGGAAACTTTTCAGCAGGTACTTAACCCCGTCTTGCTGCTCATGATCTACTCTTAGCGATTTATATGGTAAGGACTCGTTAACCACGACTAGCTTGGCTTTCTTAATCCCTACACTTGAATTTAAAAATAGAGACCGCAAACTCTGCTTTAGATCTCTCTGGTCTACTGATTCAGTGGGCTGCCATTTTGGTTTCAGCAAATGCCTTCCAAGTTCTTAAAGATTAAGCGTTATTGTTTAGAGTGTCTGCATAGAGTGAAAATCAGAAGTATTTGGAATTGGTGCACCAAAGGTGAACTCAAAATGTTTATTACGTTTTGTTTTCTCTATTTTGAAAATAAGGTATTTGGAGTATACGAATTTTTCCCCCTACCGTTTTTCCTATATATGTTTTTTTGCAAGGACATTTAACTTGTATTTTTTAACGTGTTATCTTAATGTGCTCACGCCATTTCTTCCTTTTGTTTGCTGACCTTGGTAGTTTCTGAGACGGAAAATTTCTGGAGGTATTTAATAACAGCAAGAACAGTACATGTGAGAATCGAAATTCTTCAGAAAGTTACTTTACGGGCAGATTTTACTTTTCACCAAATTATTGTAATCTCTTTTTGGTGTTCCATGGTTCTCTTGTTAAATCAATGGAATGCTGAAGTAGGATTTACTTTGGATCTTTTTTTCTTCCAGGATCTTGAAATAAATTTTCTGGCCTCAAGAAGATGAGGGATTTCGTGGCTGTCTCTTCAAAGATAATTTTTTTTTTTTTGACGTGGTATTAATAACGTTCTTTACAGTTTTTGAAAATGTTCGTCGTGAATCTGCTAGTCAAGTTCTTGATTAGACACATACGTTCAGCTTATTTATTTGATAAATTCACCTTTAGTGAAGTTTTTATATTTTAGTTTTAGAATTTTAATATTGAAACTAATCTTTGTTTAAATTAGGTTAAAGAAAATCGTTTGAAATATATGGAGGGAGGTGTTAAAGGATCAGTCCTCTTGTAAGTCTTCTGGGCAGTTAGGGGAGGGATCTTATTCTGTGGTTCTTGAGCTAGTTGGGTTGTTTTTTGTTTTCTTTTTTGAATTCTGAAATAATGTGATAGTTTCATGATAGTCTGCATTATATTTCGCTTCTTGCTAGTATGTTTTCTGAATCTTGGAGTTTTTTTTCTAAAAATTGGAAAAAAGGATTTTCGCTTTTTCTTTTGTTATTGTAGCTGTGCTGTCCTATTTGTTACTAAGTTCTTGTCTTATAGGGTCTAACATTAGTGTTTGGGAAAGGGTTGATACGTTGCCCTCTGCCCTGACTGCACGTTGGAATCGCTTAGGGAAAAAAAATACTGATGCCTGAGTTTCACTCCCTAAGACCGATTAGGTCTGATACGGGTCCTGGGCAAAGGCTTACTTTAAAACCACTGTGGGTGATTTTCATGAGGTCAGGGTTGAACATCACCGTTAATGCTGTTAATATGTTCTCATTGAACTTTCAAGCAGATAAATAAAATGAATTATTTTGTCAAATGCTTTCAGTTATCAGCATAATTGTAATTTTTTGAGCATTAATAACCGGCCAGGACTATGTTAAACATTTGCCATTTATTACCTTATGTAGGTAGTGTTGTTTGTATCATATAGATGAGGGACTGAGCTCTGTAAACCAGTGACGCTTCAACTACTGTGCCACATTAGTGAAATGACCCTGATCACTGTTAAAACAACAAAAAAATCAAACTTTGGTTTGTTTCCTGAACCAGGTAGCTTTAGATTAAAATTTTAATAAAAATATGGCAATTAGCTGCAATTTGGGAAATAACTTGGTTAGCCAGGGAGGTGCTAAAAGCTCCGCAGCAAGTAGGTTCTTCCTCTTCCGTGTGTCTCCCAACATATTCTGGTTGATAGTTTAGTTGGTGGGTGTGTTTATGACTAAAATAATGTTACGTACTGTAACGTTCCTAAAAGGTGCAAAATCCAGGCATTTGTCTCCCAGTAATTTATTTAAATCATCTCATAAATGAACACTTAGTATCATGTGAACTTCTATTATCTCAATTAGAAAATTCTCAGTTTTATTTAGCTTAGTTTAAAATCAGTGTAATTTTTACAAAAAGTTTTCAAAAGTAAGGGTTTCATCTTGCATTTTTGTAGTATTGGTCAATAATGTTATGGAATAAATGAAGTACCAATAAACACCTTCATTTGGTGTTTATTTCTTGTAATTCTCTTGGTCCATTGTGTTAAATTCTATATTGAGGCTGCGAGAAGAGCCCGCTAATGTGGAATCTATGAGCTTTCTTATTGTGTGTGGCACGAGATCTGTGAAAGACCTTTCTGTTAATGATCATGTAGTCCTCTATTTTCTATGCTACAAAGTGTCACAAGGAAAAAAGACTTTGTGGAACTTCTGATATTCATATTGGAGTTTGAATTCATTCAGTTGTTACTGTAGAATATAATGACCACTGTTAATGTACTTCTAAGGAATAAGGTGTGAAAAAGTATACTGTTAGATATCTTCCCTAAATTTATTCTTCAAGTGTGCCTGTTTTAGTCTTGTGGGCTCCAGTACACACACACACACACACACACACACACACACACACACACACACACACTGTATGTGTATTTGGCAGCAGATGGGTTTTTGATTCTATTTCCAGTCACTAACAATGATTTTCTACCTCAGCTGTGTATCAGAATTACATGTAGAGCTTTTTCAAAATGTATTTTCCTAGATCTTACACTTTGGAAATTGTATTTGAGTAAGTTTGGGGTGGAAACTAGGCATTAAAAAAAACTCAAAAGAGAATTCTAATAGGCAGTTAAGGGCTTCTTTGCACTTCATTTCAGGGAAAAGGGAGATTTGAGACTGAGTTCTGTGACCTATCACTAAGCAGTAATGTTCTTGCTCAAGCTTGATTTTGCCAGTCACACTGCCAAAAATTCCAGGCACAAAGTAGCAAAAAGTTCAGACACTAGATTAATAGTTTGGAGAGACCAGGGTTCCAGAGTTTTATATATATACATGTACATACACACGGAAGACAATTCGTAACGTCTTACTGAACATCTTCTTGGAGTTACGGTCCCAGATCTAGTACTAACATTATTAATATCTGTTCTAAGGTGTTAGTTTGCTTATTATCCATTCGACAAATATTTATTGGGCATCTACTATGTGCTAGGCACTTTTCTAGAGATTGCGATTTTCTAGTAGCTTATGTTGTATGAAGTGAGGGGCATGGGACTAGCTGATCTGTGAAGTTCTTGCAAGCTCTAATTTTGTCATTTTTTGTGCCTCCTACATGGAGACTGAATTTTGTTACAAGAAATATACCTAGTTATGGTATAAGCCAACGGAATTTTATTTTACGTTTCAGTTTCTTTTAGTTAAATAGAATTTCATTCTGAACTCTGGTCTTCTCCGGTGAGCACGAATGTCAAATACAGTAGAAATGGATTAGAATTGTTGCATATTGGGTTTAGGAGTAGCTGTACTTGACCAACGCTTTTACTTTTTGGCCAGGAATTACATACTCTGGTGTCAGCCATTCCTCTTGCCATTCCTTTTCTGTATTGATGCTCTGTCAGTTACCTCTACACCGTTGGTGTGCTTTTCTTTTTGTTTTACTTATTCAGATGCTTTGCTTGATTTTTGTCCTCCAAATTCTTTTAGGTTAGTGGCTTTCATTTGATATCAGACTCCAGACCCTAAGTCACTGATATATCTCTAGCACCTAGAAAGTGCCTGGCACATAGATGTATAATTATTTGTTGTATGAACAGTCAGTTAACCATATTATATTCTGGTATGATTTCTTTCTTTTTTTCTTTCTTTCTTTTTTTTTTTAAATTCTCTTTATTGCTTGGAGTCCCTTACTTTGACCTGATAATTGTTTCATGATGAGCAGTCCTGGAAGGAGTCTTAGATCTACTCAGACTCCTTGTTTTTCAAATGAAGAACATGGCTCAAAAAGCTGCTGAAGTAACTTGACTAAGATAGTGTGTGTAGACTGCCTCCTGCATGAAGCTATTTCCGTATCTAACAAGACACAGTAATTATTCTTGGGTTTCCATTACCTTTGTAGTCACTGTCCTAAAATCCACACTTAAATTCTCTCTGGTAGTGGATAATAAATAAGGTCAGTAATTCTGTCCTTTACCTTTTTGTATTACGGAGCATGTAGAATAATCTTGTTTATGATAATTGCCCAAATGGCAAAATCTGGAGGAATATATTTGACTCCCATTATCTGAAACTACATACAAAATTGATGGGTCGTCATGTTATGGCTCCTTTCCGTTTATCCTTCTGTAAGTGATCAATTATAAAAGTTTTGAACACTTAAGACCCAAATTGGGCAACCATTATCAGAGGAATTGTTTTCCTTGGGATGATTTTGAGCTGGTAGTCTTGGATCCCATCCTTGGTTATAGAGCCTATGAAGTGGGAAGAGAAGAAAATTTAGGAAGAAAAAAAAGGAGTGGTAGAAGACTCCCTTTCCTACCCTATTCATACCCATTTCCTCCGTACTGACTTTGGTGTTTATTCAGAGTTTAGGTTGTTGGTTACATTTCTCATCCGGTCTTTTCTCTCAGCTGGTTACTTCTAAGAATTTCTAAGTATGTCTACTCAATTAACTTGGAAACCAGAAAGCATGAGAATTATTACATGATTAGACCCCTTTGTATCCTAATAGAGTGTTTCATCTCTGATCAAGGTAGTGTAGAAAGATTTGGTTGGTCTCCTTGATAACACCTCCCAAATTTAAGTGTGAGATCAGCAAACTTTTCTGTAAAAAGCCGTATCAGAAATATTTAGGTTTTGCATGCTAAGAGACAAAATTGAGGATATTAGGTCAATTCTCTGTTGATGAAATTCAAAATCTGATAATTGGTGCAATCATTTGTAATTCAGACCTAATAAGAATAGAATGGGGAGGGGCTAATAAGTACAGTATTTTGCCTAATTGGGGATTAAAAAGTTAGTGTTCCCTGTCATCAAATTGATGGTACATGTTTCTGTGTAAAATCCATTCTCAGCACTGGATTTGGTCTGTGAACGTAGTTTCCCAGCCCTGGTTTAGAGCAAGATTCTAAAGTCCAGCCCCCAGAGTTTGATTTATAAGTATGGAATGGGGTTCAAGAGTATACATTTCTAACAAGTTCCCAAGTATGGAAACACCCTTGGAAAATTACTGGTTTGGAGATACTTCTAGCATATCTTAGCTTTTTTTCAGGCTTATCATTGTGTCTAATTTTTCTTGAATCTTTTTTGTGCTTTGTTTTAAATTCTGCAATTGATATGTTAAATGTCTTAAATCCTGCAATTAATATGTTAAATGTCTGTTATGTGGTAGGTGTTGTATCAGATGACAGGGATACAAGGTGAGCAAGGCAATTGTTTCTGTCATATATACCAGTTTGAATGAGTTTAAAAATCAATTTCTACAAACCATTAAGAGCTAGGGTCTATACCACTTTTTCTTTTTTTTTTTTTTTTTTTTAATGTTTGTTTATTTTTGAGACCGAGAGAGACAGCATGAGCAGGGAAGGGGCAGAGAGAGAGGGAGACACAGAATGTGAAGCAGGCTCCAGGCTCTGAGTTGTCGGCACAGAGCCCGACGCGGGGCTCGAACTCACTAACTGTGAGATCATGACCTGAGCTGAAGTCGGACGCTTAACCGACTGAGCCACCCAGGTGCCCCAAAGGTCTATACCACTTTGAAAGCAGGGCAGTGATGTTTGTTCGTTAAAGGAAAGCTAAATTGGAAGAGGAGGCATTACAAAATACTTCATTAATTTGATGTCTTAGGGGATATTGTTTTGTATAAGTGAATTTTTCATATCACCAAAGCTTCCTTTTAAATATTTTAAACCAGTTTGTTATTTGATGGAAAACTTTCTAAAGATGTTACTTTATAATTTTTCACCTGATTATGAAATTAATGTATTCTGTTAAAAAGTTCGGGGAGCATGAGGGAATAAAAAGCAAAACACAAACCCCACCTCTGATAATTCCATCATTTAGAAGCAACAGTGTTGCTTAGATGTGTGTTAAATCAAACGTTCTCATTGGTCACATAATTTACTAAGTCACGTATCCTTGTGTCTTGTGCCCTCTGCCTCTACTTACTCCTGCCTCAGGACTTTGAGTGTGTGCCATTTGTTCATCCCGGCTAGGAGACAGTTTCATGTCCCTACTCCCTCCCCGGCTCCTTTTTTAGATACTGCTTTTGTAAACACTGCTCCAAACTTTCATCATGAAATTGATTTTAATATAACTTTCCAACTTAATTTCCTACCATGTTTTTCTTTATCTCCCCCCTCCACCCTTCATTTACTTGACTCTCCTAATGCTCTATACACTCCTTATTCTTTCACACTTCTATTATTTAATCCTTCAGTATCCTTTTTAGGGGTTTCCTGTCCTTTGCATCAGCTCGAGGTCCCAAACTTAATATCCTTGATGGGGAACTGATTAGGGATATAAATCTTTAACATTACGGGGTTAGATTGTGCTCATTGGTTATGTTGGTTGACTTCATTCAGTGGTGACACAGGAAATTTTGGCAAATGTGTAGTAAAGCTTGTATGTGAAAGGTGAGGTATAATTAAGGATTTTATAATACTTTCCTGCACTCAGAGTTGGAAAAACTTCTAGGAACATGTGAATCTGTTATTTAGCTTTGTAATATTTGACTTCTGTCATATTTTCAGGAATGCATTCTGTATGAAAAGGAAGGGTACCATGTAGGCTCTTGTGAAAATGACTGCAGAAAAACTCATTTACTCCAACTTAGTATGTATATATCTATTTACTGTGTCCTTTGTAGATCTGTATTAATTATCCAATGTTCTTGAGGGATTTTGACTTGGAGCTTGTTGAGCTGCGGTGAAAGGGATTGTGAGTCCGGGCTGAGGGTTGGAGGAGGAACCTAATGGTACTTCCTGCAGGTGCATTCCTTGTCTGATTGTGGATGTCATCATCTGAGCCACATAAATGTCAGCTGTCTTAAATTGCTCCTACTCAAGGATTACCTTAGTTATTCCCAGTGCATCATGGGAAAAAGAATCATGTCAGTGAAAGGAGAAATCATGGAAAGGTTCTCTGGGTTCTATTCATCTACAGAGCCACAAGAATCACGTTCAGGTACCTCCTTATCTCTTCCCACTTTTTCTCCAAATACCGCTCAGAATTGGGGTGCCTGGCTGGCTCAGATGGTGGAAACATGAGACTCTTGATCTCTGGGTCGTGAGTTCAAGCCCTATGTTGACTGTAGAGCTTACTTAAAATAGAAAAATGCTGCTTAAAATTTACCTTGCCAGTTCTACCCAAAAGAGGTCATTTTGACATAGTTCCAGTCTGCTTTTCCAAGTTGATTTGTTGTTCTCCCACCTAATCAAACAATCCATACGTGATGTGGGTGCTCCAGCCTTTTCTATTTCCATTGCTTTACTTCTTAGAGCCTGACCTTTATGGCTAGCCTCCAATGTCTAACTCACATGCCGTATACATGAAGTATTTTTTTTTTTAGTCGGAAAGTGGTCTTTACTTTCTCTGAATTCTGGTAGCATTTTTCCAATGCTTTTCTTTTGGCTTTAGCTTAGTCTAGTACTTTTTGTGATTCTTCAGATACAGGCCCTGGAAGGTGGCTCTGAGAAGTTCCTGGGGCTTTGTCTTTTGTAGGTGTTCAGAACCTCCCTCAGCCTGATTGAGAGTAGTATAGTGGGTAGTAAAGAGCCCTAATCTCAGTCAAAAGGCTTACGTTGCAGTTGTAATTACTCTATCAACTAGTGAGCAAGTTACTTAACCTCCAACATGAAATTGTAAGGTGAAGGCTTTGGATTGGGTGATTGCGATCTTACAACATTTGAATTGAATTCGTTTACTTAATACCATTCTGGCACAAGGGATACAAAGATGATTATTACCTTCTAAGTTCTATTGTCAAGTAGATCAGACAATTAATTACGTGTGATAAGTGCTGCGTTACATATGGAAATCGTTGTAGTTTGAGATTGAGTGAGGTTTGCTCAATCAAGTGTAGTTTTGTTAGTCCTGTGAATTAGAACAGGGACTTCTGGGCAGAGGGAGCAACTTGAGATCAGGATTTTTAACCTTAACACGATTGACAGTTTGAGCCAGATGATTCTTGGTTGTGTGAGGTAGCATCCTATTCCTCCCTGCCTCTACCTACAAGATTCCAGTAGTACCTGTTCCACCACCCCCCTGGTTGCCAACTCTGTCCTGGGGACAAAATTGGAGGACCACTACTTGAAACCTAGGCATGGAAGTGAAAGTATAGTGTTTTAGAGAAAAGTTAGTAGTAGAATGTAGGAGTGTTGGAGATAATTGGGAGAGAAGGGATTGTGGGAGGTGAGGCTAGATCACGAGGGCCAACCTTGAGTGCCACATTAGGGCACTTACGTTTTTAGAGTAATGAGGTGGACCCTGAAATTAAGTGAGAGATGATTAGATTTGGGGTTTTGAAAGATAATACTGATGGCATCAGGCAGCCATGTCGGAGGAGAGTTGGGGAGCCAGGAGGAGTTGAGACAGTATTTTTAACACTGTGGATGATAAGAGAATGGTTTAGAGAATGGAGTAAAGGAAGTGTGCCACCTGGGACTCCCTCGTAAGAGGGAGTTGCTGCTAATTTGACTTTGGCTCTGTCACTGAAGAGAAGGCTGAGCTGGAAAGCAAAGCACCTTTATTGTCTCATTTCTTCAGCTCTTCCTCCGTCTCCAGTTTCATCTCTCCACTTGAGAGCTTCTGTCTGTTCTATCAAAAGGTCAGAGAGGAATCTGGGTTATAGGATGACTGTATTTTTATTTTCCCAGTGTGGCTGTATTACTTAAACAGTGGATTGTCAAAGTACATGCCTTTCTTACCATCTCCCTCCCCTAAAATGTAAGGGACTAGAATCTGGCATCCAGAGAGTGTTAACTGTTGGCTTTCCATAGTTTGTATAGGTGTTATTTTACAGCTTTTAAATTACATTGATATACAGAAGTAGATTAATAATCTTACTGTTTAAACAATCCTATTCATTCCATTGGCTCCTAGTTGGGAGGTATTTTGTTTCAAAACAGCACTCATATTTGAAGTGAAAAAGGTGTAGTCAGTGGAAGAGGACTGTTTTAGTTTCACTTACCGTGCTTTCTTTGTGTTAACACTTAATTCTTGGGACCTCACTACTATTATCTGTAAAACCATGGTGTTGGACAAGAGATGACTTTAGCTACCTTTTTTTTTTTTTTTTTTTTTTTTTTTTTTTGCGTTAATAAATTTTATCTTTATCTCTAGAGATGTGGAAGAAACTGGATTCCAGAGAAGAAAAATTTTTAAGTACAGGAGCATAGGAAAGGTAAAAAAGGGTTAATAGATTTAGGAGTTGTTGAATTTGTATTGACAAGTAAAGGGAAGGGTAATAAAATAATTTGAGTGTTTCCTCTAACTTGTTTTTCTTTTGTGTGTCTTTGTGTCTGGGTTTTTCTGGAGGGCTTTATTTTATTTAGATTCATATGGGCTAATTGTGCTTGGCCAACAGCTTGTAGTATGAATTTAGGGACCACAGAGTTGGTAGCCAGGATATAATTTTTTTGCTGGCAGAGCAGCTTGAAGTTTGGTTAAGTTTTCATCTGAAGTCTAGCTTAAGCTTTAAGGACAAACTGCTGTTAAAAACTGATGTAGCTAGCTAGGGAAAATAATATTCAGGGGAAGTTGTTTTTTCTGAATCGAGGATGAAAGTATGCAGATAAATATAGTAGCTGTGATTTGTCTGGCGCAGATGGTTTCAGAGAAAATGTACCTTATTTTTCGTCACTACAAGAGAAGTAGCAAAAGAAGCTTATTTTCATTGTATATCATTTAGGCCAGCCATTCTCAAACTTAATGGTCTCAGGACCCCTTTATGATTGCAGAGGATGTCAAAGAGCTTTTGTTTACATGGGCTTATATCCATTGAAGTTTATTATGTTGGAAATTAAAATGGAAAAAAAATTTAAATTCGTGTACACATTTAGAAATAAAACTCCTTGCATCTTAATGTAAAGAATACTTTTATGAAAAATAGCTTTTCCAAGAAAACAAAAATTACTAGTGAGCAGTATGGTATTCTACATTTTTGCAGATATTTCATTTGGCTTAGTAGAAGAAAGCTGGCTTCTCTGTCTGCTTCTGCCTTCAATCTCTTGTGCTAGAATACGTCATTGTAGCCTTTGGAAGCACTGCACTGTATACTGGAGAGAGAATGACCGTGATGATAGCATATAGTGTCATCTTATTGTGAAAACAGTTTTGACCTCTTGGGTCTCCTGAAAGGGTCTCAGTGGACCACATTTGAGAACCAGTGTCTTAGACAACCAAAGGAGGTTTGACACGATCTTTTGAGTGGCTTGCCTACTATAAATTTTTATTTTTTTTAATTGAGATATAACTTAGATACAGTCAAGTCCACAGATCTTGTGTATAGCAATGTACACATCTGTATAACTACTATTCAGATCAGTGTATCCTTTCCAGCATTCCAGAAGGAATGCACCTTCCTGCTCTCTTGCACCTTCCTGCTCCCCTGCACCTTCCTGCTCCCCCAAAAGAAACCCCAGTACTCCTTCTATCTTTCAGTGAATTATGCATGTTTTTTGTGCTTCACATAATTGGAATAACACAATATAAACTCTTGTGTCTGGCTTCTTTTGACATAAGAATTTCTTCTTTTTGTTACTGGGTAGTTACTGTATGAAATACACCATGATTGATGTATTCATCGTACTGTTTGTGGACATTTGGACTGTCTGTGGTGTTTCCAGTAACTATAAAGAATGTGCCATGATCATTTTAGTACGCGTCTTTTGATACATACCCAGAAATGGAATTGCTGGGTTATAGGATATGTATCTGTTTAGTTTTAATAGATACTGCCAAACAGATTTCCCAAGTAGTTGGTTGCACCAGTTTAGAATCCCACCGATGTAGTTCATACTGCTCTTCCTTAACAACACTTAGTATTGTCAGTCCTTTTAATTTTAGCCAGTTTAGTGGAGACTTAGGAATATCTAATTGTAGCCTAAATATTCATTTGCGTGTGTCTAATGATGGTTAGAACCTTTTCATATGCTTACTGGTATTTTGGCTATTTAATTCTTGCTGCCTGTAAGATTTGAAGTTTGGCTAGTAGACAGCTTGAAGTCTCTAGTGGCTCACAATCACTAGCTGAAAAAAAATATCAGTTGAGTGAATTGTTGAAAATATGAGATATTTTTTTAATGAATTTATTAGTCATAAGGAAGTTAAACATTACTGTTAAAACTATGTTTGGCTTTAGAGTATGTCTGGAAAGATCTTCGCTCTTGAAAGATTCAATACTTCAGACTAAAATATGGCCTTTAGAAATAAACCAAGAAGGTAAGAAATAAGGGTTGGTAAAGATGTGGAGAAAAGGGAACCTTTGTGCACTGTTGGTGGAAAAGTAAATTGATGCAGCCACTATGGAAAACCGTATGGAGGTTCCTCAAAAAAATTAAAAAATAGAACTACCATCTGATCCAATAACTCCACTACTGGGAATCTGAAGAAAGTGAAAACGCTAACTTGAATAGATTTATGTACTTGCATGTTTGTTGCAGCAGCACTGTTTACAGTAGCCAAAATACAGAAAGAATCTAAGTATCCATCAGTGCAGTGGATAAAGAAATTGTGTACATATATTCCATTGTGTGTGTATATACAATGGGTTGTTATTTCAGCCATAGGAAAGAATGAAATCTTGCCATTTGTGACAGTGTGAATGGACCTTGAGGGCATTATAAGTGAAATCAGCCAAAGACAAACACCATATGATCTCTTATATGTGGAATCAAAAAACAAAAACCAAGCTCAGATACAGAGAATAGATTGGTGGCTGCCAGAGGTGGGTGGGCGTGGGGGAAGACATGGATGAAGGGAGTCAAAAGTAAAAAGGGGGTGATGCCTGGGTGGCTCAGTCTTTTGAGCATCCATCTTTGGCTCAGGTCATGAACTCACATTTGACTTGCTACTTATGGTTACTCTTTAAGATGCAGCTCATATGTTCTGAGAAGATTTTGTAGATATCCTCTGCCTTTGGAGAACTAACTTCTCTCTTTTCCAAGCTTTTAAAAAAAGTTTTTATTTAAATTCCAGTTAACATGTGGTGTAATACTAGTTTCAGGTGTACAATATAGTGAATCAACACTTCCATATAACACCTGGTGCTCATCACAGGTGTACTCCTTAATCCCCATCACCTATTTAACCCATCCTCCATCCAAACTTTTTCTAAGGAAAGATCAAACATACAAAAATGTGAATAAACTCCCATTAACTAGCTTTATTTTGGGGGCTGTTCTTTTTTTATATACCTTCTATATTTAGAAGCAAATCCTGGGGCCCCTGGGTAGCTCAGTCAATGGTCTGACTCCTGCTCAGGTCATGATCTTGTGGTTTGTGAATTCGAGCCACACGTTAGGCTCTGTGCTGACAGCTCAGAACCTGGAGCCTCCTTCGGATTCTGTGTCTCCCTCTCTCTGCTCCTCCCTGCTCATGCTCTAGATCTCTCTCAAAAAAATAAAATCATATATATAGAAGCAAATCCCAGACGGAATTTCATCTTCAATATTTCTGTATATTCCAGTTGGTGCAAAGGACAAATGATGTCCTAGCACACCATGTCTACACAGTGATGTAGTAATTCAAGTAGGAGGGCTGAGTCTCCCACGTGGCATGTGATGGTGGTAGGATAGCTGTGCAAAACTCAAGAACAGTGCATGCCTTCCCAGTCAGTAATGTGCTGCCATCTGTCACATTCTATTATTATTAATTTTGTTTGTATTTAGTTTGTAGGAGAGCAATTAGCATAAGGAGTATGATTCTTAATTTCATAATTGCATATGTTTTAACAGTGTTAAAATAGAAAGGAATTTAGTTTTTTTTTTTTCAACTTTTTTTATTTATTTATTTATTTTTGGGACAGAGAGAGACAGAGCATGAACGGGGGAGGGGCAGAGAGAGAGGGAGACACAGAATCGGAAACAGGCTCCAGGCTCCGAGCCATCAGCCCAGAGCCTGACGCGGGGCTCGAACTCACGGACCGCGAGATCGTGACCTGGCTGAAGTCGGACGCTTAACCAACTGCGCCACCCAGGCGCCCCAGGAATTTAGTTTTTAAAAGTTTTGTTAGGGTAGAACCAAAACTGGCAAACTTGAGCCAGCCATGGTGCTTGGAGTCCAGTGACTGGAACTGGGACTCTAATTCCATATTTACTAAATGAAAAATGTATTTCTATTTCTACCTAGAAGGTGGTGGTTTTGTTCATTCTTTTACTTGACAGATAATTAGTAAATTGTGTAGCACCACAGAATTTTGATGTCTTATTACTGGTTTCCTTATTCTCCCTACTATCACGTTTTCTTTTTTTTTTATTTATTTTTGGGACAGAGAGAGACAGAGCATGAACAGGGGAGGGGCAGAGAGAGAGAGGGAGACACAGAATCGGAAACAGGCTCCAGGCTCCGAGCCATCAGCCCAGAGCCTGACGCGGGACTCGAACTCACGGACCGCGAGATCGTGACCTGGCTGAAGTCGGACGCTTAACCGACTGCGCCACCCAGGCGCCCCCCTATCACGTTTTCTTAGAGGCAGCACAAATTCTGATAGGAATACTGTGCTATGTGTTGTATTATAAATGGTAAGATAATCTTTGATTTGAAACTTTTTGAAAAGTAGGACAAAATTTTGATGGTTAGGATTCTGCATTAAAGCAATACAATAAAAAAATCAGCTATATTAGTATAAAACTGTTGAGGCTATTAATTTATTTTAAAAAGCAACTTGAGCACTTGTGATACATACATAAGGAGCATCGATCGAATCCTGGTAATTTATAGTTGGGAGAATACTTTTTCTCTGAACTGCTCTAGTGATCATATTTATAGGGAGCCTGGGAAGGTTAAAAAATGAGTTGTCAAAAGTACATAATCATCTAATTAGCATCTCTAGGGAAAAGTAACCAGCACTTGTTAGAACACCTACTGTTTATTGGGTGCCTTCTATGTGCAAGGCAGTTAACATACATTTTTCCATTTGAGCTTCCCAACAATCTCTGAAGGTATTAGCAACTTGAGAGGGAAAGAAAAAATGATGCTTTGAGATTAAACAGTACTTGTTCTGGGGCGCCTGGGTGGCTTGGTCGGTTAAGCGTCCGACTTCGGCTCAGGTCATGATCTCGCGGTCTGTGAGTTCGAGCCCCGCGTCGGGCTCTGTGCTGACAGCTCAGAGCCTGGAGCCTGTTTCAGATTCTGTGTTTCCCTCTCTCTCTGCCCCTCCCCTGTTCATGCTCTGTCTCTCTCTGTCTCAAAGATAAATAAACGTTAAAAAAAAAAAAATTAAAAAAAAAAAAAAACAACAGTACCTGTTCTAAACATATTTGTTACATTGTAGTTGCTGACAAACCTCATGCTCTGCAAAATCACACCCCAAGATGTAACCAGATTTATGGGGAAAATAGGATTAAGAGCAAAGGGATCACTGAAAAGCTTATGTAACTTTGTCATTAGAGCACTAACAGAAACAATAAGAATTCTAATTAAACAAATAGCACAGTTGAAAACATCTTGAATTCCTGACAAGCTATAGTAAATATGATTTTTTAAAAACAGGTAACCTAATGGAACCCTTCCGGATAGGGAAGGGTTGAGGTTACAGAGTTAGGGAGCACATGGGGGAAATAAAATGCACAAAGGATCAGAGAGAACAGAAGTGTGTCTAAGACAGAGCGTGTAGCCAGACTGAGCCAAAAAGAATGTGAGGTGATCGCTGTCCCAGTTCAGACCTTTTTTTTTTTTTTAAATGTTTGCTTATTTTTGAGAGAGAGACAGAGCTTGAGAGGGGACAGGGCAGAGAGAGCGGGACACACAGAATCCGAAGCCGGCTCCAGGTTCCGAGCTGTCAGCACAGAGCCTGACGCAGGGCCCAAACCCACAAACCGTGAGATCGTGACCTCAGCCGAAGTCAGAAGCTTAACTGACTGAGCCACCTAGGTGCCCCTATCCAGTTCACACCTTTGTGCCCCACCCTCATGCTGCTGCTATTTGGTGCAAGACATTATGCATCGAGGGAAAAATTCCTTCCAAATTAACATGACTTGCAAGTGTGTTTGCTGACATTTGCCGGTGAGCTAAATGCCATTACAAAACGGCATCCTTTGTAGCAAAACAGACTTCATGTGGACCAAGTCTTTTGCACTTCAAAATCCACACTCCTGTTCCACCTTCAGTACTAAATTGCAAATAGTTGTCTTTAACATGTCTCCCCTCCAGTGGAATGTTGTTAGAAAAGGGAGCGAATACTTAACTGGAGACCTTCTGGCATTTAAAGATAATCATTACCTTACATTTAATCGTCACAACCATAGCCTAGTATTCTCAAGTGGGGAAACTGAGTCCCAAAGAGGTTTGGGAACTTTGTCCAAGATCGTACAGTGGGTATTAGAGTAGAAATTTAAATCCATGTGTTTCTGGCTACAAATTTGCTTTTGTATACCACGCTGCTTCTGGCAAAACAATTTTATCAGGCCATTAATGAGTAGTTGTCTAGCACACCTAATAGGGTTGATGAAGTCATTCTATTCCTTCCCACTGGTCTCTTAATAGCACTGCAATAGGCCAAAAAAAAAAAAAGTGATGGAGCACGGCAAGGGAATGGGCAGAGGCAATGGTTCCAAGGTGTCTGGATTTGAAATCTAGGTTTGCTACCTTTTTCCCCCAATAGCTATTTTAAACTACCTCTTGGGATTGTTATGAATATTAAATAAGCTAATCAAAATCCTTTAAATGATACCTGGCTCATGGTAAGTGCTTAATAAATGTTAATCTACTTGTCACCCATGCCCCATTGCTTCTCACTTTTTGGTTCTTTTTCTGCTCTTAATCCATGCTGTTCTATTTCTCCCCTTCCTCCCTATCTCTTCATATCATTAATTTGAAATAGATTAAATGTAGATAGTACTTAACTGAATATTGATGTTTTTAACACTTCCTAACCTTTCATTGATATTTTGGGTGTATATACTTGGATGCCTATTGTTTATGCAGGGCTGGACAATTTTAAAAAGTAGTGGTGTATGGGGTGCCTGATAATGGCTCAGTTGGTTGGGCATCTGACTTCAGCCCAGGTCACTGTCTCCCGGTTTGTGAGTTCAAGCCCTGTGTCAGGCTGTCTGCTGTTAGCGCAGAGCTCGTTTTGGATCCTGTCTCCCTCTCTCTGCCCTTCCCCTGCTCACACTCTCCCCGCTCTCAAAAATAAACATTAAAAAAAAAGTGGTGTTTGAGGATTTGTAATGTTTTAGTTTCCAAGGTACAAGCTGTGGAACTCAGTACATAGGTGTGCTATTTTAGTTTCATCTTTTTGTGTGCCTAAATTTCTGCATTTATTAAATATACGTGTGTAAATTTAACGTATAAATATACACATTAAGAAAAGCCAGAAGAACGGCTGCCTGGGTGGTTTAGTCAGTTAAGTGTCTTGACTCAGGTCATGATCTCATGGTTTGGAGAGATTGAGCCCTGCATCTGGCTCTGAGCTGACAGCATGGAGCCTGCTTGGGATTCATTCTCTCTCTCTCTCTCTCTCTCTCTCTCTCTCTCTCTCTCTCTCTCTCTCTCAAATAAATATTAAAAAAGAGAAGAAATAGTCCTCTCAAACATTAAAAAAAAAAAAAAAGAACTAGTCTTACAGTATATTTCAGTGACAAGATCATGCCTTTATTTTGTCTTTAAGGAGAATTCAGAATTTTTATTATTTGTAGATAGCAGGTTTAAAAAGAATCAATTGAGGAACTAGCAAATGGCTTGAATATGATCACTGTGCCAAAATTATTTAATTTCTACATATTTGTGAATTTCCCAAATTTCCTTTCATTGAATTCTAGTTTTATTTCTCCATGTTCAAAGAACATATTTTCTGTCCTTTAAATTTGAGACTTGATTTACAGCCTAGCATATGGTCCATTTTGGAGAATGTTCATGTGCACTCAAGAAGAATATGTATTTTGCTGTTGTTGGTAGAGTGTTCTATTACATGTGTGATCTAGTTGGTGTAGTGTTAAAGTCTCCTTCCTTAATCTTTTCTTAGTTGTTCTATGCATTATTGAAAGTGGTGAGTTGGAAGTCTATTTCCCTGTCCTTTTCTTTTTTTGCTTCATATGTTTTGGGGCTACTGGTAGGTTGCATGTATATATATATTTATAATTGTTAAATCTTGGTGAATGGACCTTTTTATTATAAAGTGTTCCTTTTTATCTTTAGGAATTTATTTTTGTCTTAAAGTCTATATATTTTTTTGTGGTAGATCTATAGACACTTCACATTTCTTATGGTTGCTATTTTGCATGATGCATATTTTCCCATCCTTTTACCTTTTTTTTTTTTTTTTTTTTTAAAGCTCTGCACCCAACATGGGGCTCAAACTCAAGACCCCAAAATCAAGAGTTGCATGCTCTATCCACTGAGCCAGCCAGGTGCCACCCCCATCCTTTTACTGTTAACAGATTTGTATCCTTGGATCTAAAATTCTCCTATTGACAGCATGTCCTTGGATCTTCCTTTTTTAAATCCAGTCTATCTCTGCATTTGAATTTTATGAGCCATTCACATTTAAGGTCATTAATCTGACTAGATTTACATCTGCCATTTTACTTTGTTTTCTGTATCTCATGTGTTTTTTTTTGTTTATCTTTTACTGATTTCTTTTGCCTTAAGCAGATGTTGTCTACTGTGGTATTTTAATTCCTTTTAATGATTTTTTTCACCATATTTTTTGTTTACATTTACTCTTAATAGATGTATTGATATTTTCATATCCTACAATTCATCCATTTAAAGTGTACAGTTCAATGGTTTTTGGTGTATCATTTAAAAAAATTTTTTTAAATGTTTTATTTATTCTTGAGAGAGAGAGAGAGAGCATAAGCAAGGGGAAGGGCAGGACGAGGGAGGGACACAGAATCCGAAGCAGGCTCCAGGCTCTAGGCTCTGAGCTGTAGTAGCACAGCTGTAGCAGGGCTGGAACCCACAAGTCTTGAGATCATGACCTGAGCGGAAACCAAGAGTCGGACGCCCAACTGATTGAGCCACCCAGGCACCCTTAAACTTCACTATTCTATGTGCCATAAATAAGTGGAATCGTACATTGTTTACCCTTTTGTGACTGGCTTGTTTCACTTAGTGTAACATCACATGTTCCAAGCATGTGTCGATTCCTTTTTAAAGCTGAATGATCTTCCATTGTTTGTATATACCACATTTTATCATTTATCGATGGACACTTGGTTTACTTCCATCTTTTGGCTACTGTGAATAGTACTTGCGATGAACATGGGTTTGCAAATACTTGTTTGAACTTCTGTTTTCAGCTCTTTTTGGGTGTAGAATTGCTGGATAATGTTAGCAAGTCTGTATTTAGTCTTTTGAGCAATGGCCACACCACTTTCCACAGTGGCTACACCATTTTACACTGCCACCAGCAATGTACAAGGATTCTAATCTCTCCACATCCTAACACTGGTTATTTTCTTTTTTACTATAATCTTTCCAGTTGATGGGAGGAATCTATCTCACTAAGGCTTTGATTTCCAGTTTCCTGGTGACTAATGATGTGTTGAGCATCTTTTTGTGTATTTACTAGCCGTTTGTACATCTTTGGAGAAATGCCTATTCAGATGCTTTCTCCGTTTTTAAATTGGTTGTCTTTTTTTATTACTGAGTTGTAGGAGTCTTTTTGTGTATTCTAGATACAAGTCCCTTATTAGGTTCATGATTTGTAGTGTTGTCTATTTTTCCTCCCATTCTCTGGGGGTGTCTGTCTTTTCACTGTTTTAATATATACAATTTTTATTTTAAGTAGGCTATATGCCCAACGTGGGGCTCAAACTCATGACCCTGAGATCAAGAGTCACATGCTTCACTGACTGAGCCAGCCAGGTGCCCCTTCACTGTCTTAATATTACAAATGCCTTTTGAAGCAAACATTTTTAATTTTGGTGAAGTCCATTTTGTCTGTTTTGTTGCTCCTGCTTTTGGTGTCATACCTGTAAGAATCCATTGCTGAAATGCTAGGTCATGAAGATTTACCCTTAATTTTTCCCTAAGAATTTTCTAGTTTTTGATCTTATGTTTAGGTCTTTGATTCATTTCGTGTTAAATCATTCGGTTATTGAGAAACATTTTTATATGAAATCCAATTATGCATTATGTACACTTCGTTTAGTGCTTTTTAAACCAGTTAAAAAAGGAGAAGAAAGGCCTTTATACTGTTTTTCATGATTTTCCAGTGCCCCTTCACTGGGGATTGGGTCTGTTAAGCACCGTAGGCTGTCATGCTAGAAGTTGACCTCAGGCTTCAATTTTGAAACAGTTCTGGTTGACAGGCTTTTTTTCTTTCGGTGCTGTCAATGTGTCATCCCACTGCTTTCTGGCCTCCATATTGTCTGATGAGAAATCAGCTGACAGTGTTATTGAGGAACCTATATATGCAATGATTGCTTCTTCCTGCTTCCTCATTTCTCTTTGTATTTGGCTTTTGACATTTTGATTATGATGTTTTACAGTCTGGTCTCTGAATTTATCCTGCTTGGAGTTTGCTGAGCTTCTTGGATGTGTAGATGAATGTGTTTCATGAATGTGGGGGAGTTTGGGCCATAATTTCCTCAAATACCTTTTCTCTTTCTGGACTCCATAACATATATGTTAGTGTGCTTAATTCCACATTTCTCTGAAACTCATTTTTTCTCTCTGTTTTTCAGAATGCTTAATCTGTTCATCTTCTAGTTTGCCGATTTTTTTTTTCTGACAGCTCATATCTTTTGTTGAGCCATTTCAGTTAATTTTTTCATTTTAGTTACTGTACATTTTCTTTTAAAAATTTCTTAAGTAGGGTCCGTGCCCAGCATGGGGCCCAAACTCATTACCCCAAGGTCAGGTGTCTCCTCCACCTACTGAGCCAGCCAGGTGCCCCAGTTACTATACTTTTGGACTCCAGAAATTTTCATTTGGTTCTTTTAAAAAATTTTCTAGCTCTTACATCTTTTTTTTATAGTCTCTGTTTAAACGTGGTCATATTTTCCTTTACTTCTTTTAAGCATGGTTTCCTTTAGTTCTTTGAACATACTTGTAATAGCTGTGTTGAAGTCTTAGCTAAGTAAGCCTGACATCTGGACCCTCTCAAAGCCAGTTTCTTTTGGCTGCTTCCCCTACCCCACCCTGGTGTATGGGCCACAGTTCCCCTTCTTCGCACCTGTCCAGTAAACTTTTTTTTTGGGGGGGGGGGGTGGATGGCTCTTTTATCTAATGTAGCAACTTTGGATACTGATTCCTCACTACCCATACCTGGGGACTTGTTGTTACTTGCTTGTCTGTCTCACTACAGGCCAAACTGCTGTAATGAAATCCATTTTCCTTGCAATGTGTAGCCTGTGATTTCATACTCTTCAGAGGGTACAGGCTTAGTCATATCTGTGTTAAGCTGTCTCCCTCTGTTGGTGTCACATGCAAATGTTAGTCTCCACTGATTGTTGGCTGATTGCTTTATTGTTTCAGCTGATGGCCTGGGATTTAATTGCCCCACAGTCTGAGCCAATTCAGTTTTTTTCTTTCTAGAAGGTAATGTTTGAGTTCGGTCTTTGAGGTTTGCTCTGACTTCAGGGAGGCTCTTAGCTGTCTCTTTCCCTGATTCTTTCTGGTAAACTGCTAGCTGGTTTAAAGTTTATAGCTTGTTGCTCTCATGAGATGAACCAGCGTTTTAATTGCTTACTGCCTTGCTCTCCATTGTTTTTAGTGCACTCTCAGGTTTGAACTTCCCTGTACTTTGTTCCAAATAAAGTTGGTTCACTTTGAGAGAAATTTGAAGCTTTTTGATGGCCTGCCTTTCCACCCTGGGCGAAACCTTTACATCATTTCTTCAGAACTGGTGGTGAAACAATGGCTCATTTCTGTCAGATTGACACCCTTGCTTCATGAGTAGGGTGCTGGGTGAGAGCAGCAGCCTCTGGTGTTGTCACCTTGTCTCTCCTGGTGTGGAACCTCAGTCCTATGAGTGAGATGGAGTGAAGGCCATTAGGAGCACATTATTCTTGGCCTGAAGAACCTGGGACCAAACTTCTCCACAAGTAGAGCTTGGATAGAAGAAAGGAGCCCCGGACATCCCAGCTGCTTGTGCCTGCAATAGAGCCCCTGCAAGTCACAGTTGGGAATGAGGAGAAATGCTAGCTGTTTTTCCTCTCTTGGGCAGATACCTTGATTGGGAGGTTGGAGGAGAGAGCCCCGTATTCTTGGCTGCACCCACCTGGAATGGAGCTTCTGTCCTGCTGAGCTGGCCCAAAGTGCCACAGACTCTGTTCTTAGTGAGATATACATTTTCTTTAATAAGTATTTCTTCATTTACTGTATACCCTTAGGACAATTCTGGGGACCTCAAAAAATTTTTTTTATGTAATCTTCACTGGTTATTGGTTTCACTGGGGAGAATATCCACAGAGGTTCTGATGCCAGCATTCCAGAAGTCATTTTTAATTTAAAATTACTCCTTGCCTGCAGCCACTTAAAAACTCCCACTTGAGAATGCCTTGGAAAGGATGCTGGAATTTATTGAAGCTTTAATGTACATATAAAAGCTTCCAGTACCCTAATTGTGTACATACGACTTGACAGACACTTAGCACGGAGGTTTGAATAAGAGTGTTTAGCCAATTACCAAGCATTTCTAGATGAATACGTTTTTGCTGCAACGAACAAAACTTAGAATGCAGGATATGGTTCTGTTGTGATGCCGTAATAGGAAGTTACCCATAGGAGGCAGCAGTGAGTGTACATAGTGATTTTATTAAGATTTTGCATTTATTTTGTTACTGAAGTACAGTTTATCCAATGTTACATTTGTATATGGTGATTTGGTGACAAAAATTAAGGGCTGTGGGTGTTTAATAGTGGTGGTAATAGAATATGAGCATTTGAATTCAACAAAGATTAGACATCTTCATTTGTGTTAGCCTGAGTTATTGATTGAATGTGAAGCTGTCTAGAGTTAGCGTCACATTTGGGGGCCGGGGAACCTGTGCTTAATAATAGCTGCCTTGACTGGTTTTGTGTCTAATTTATCATAATTGTGAGAAGAATGAGGGGTCCTATGTTAATGATAATGGCAGTGCTGGTGGAACTAGGAAAAGAATGTCCTTTACTCTTGAGCAAAGACTACATTATAAAATTGCTTAGGGATATTTAGGTACATAGCTGTGGACTCGGCTATATTGGCAATATCTTGCTGCATTTTAAACTCCTGAAACCTCATCTCCCACTGAACAATAGTTTCTTATAGCATAGTTTTTGTATGCTGTATTTTTTAGGGATACAGTGTTAGTGTTTTAGAAGAAAATTCTGTGGCCATAGCTATTAGCAATGTTGTAAAAGAATCAACATGGGGAAATTTCAAATGAAGCAAAACAGTTTTATAAAATGTGTTTCTGCATCAAAAACATTTTGATAGAGTTTATCTTGGAGTTGGGGATATGGTGAAATTAATGGTAGCCTTTTCCTTATTTTCCAGCATTATCGATGTATGGCATGGTGGTTAAAACTGTAGAACCCTGGAGCTTGTAGCTGTAGTACGTGGGGTAGAATCCCGGCTGTACCACTTTGACTGCCTATGTATTCACTCTGCCCTAGTTTCTTTACTCCTGAAAGGGGGCCAGTAATAGGCTTGTTCTGAGGATTAAATAATTATATATATATATATATATATATATATATATATATATATATATATATATATATATAACTTAGAATAGTGCCTGACACAAAGTAAACACTCAAATGTTGTTATTACCACTATTAATAAGAAAAAAAATTAAAAAAATTTTTGAATGTTTATTTTTGAGAGAGAAAGAGTGGATGAGCGCATGAGTTGGAGACGTTGGCAGAGGATCCAAAGGGGGCTCCATGCTGACAGCAGAGAGCCTTATGCGGGGCTTGAACTCATGAATTGTGTGTGAAATCAGGACCAAAGCTAAAGTCGGATGCCCAACTGACTAAGCCACATAGGTGCCCCTATAAGAAAAAAATTCTTAAATGTTTATTTTTGAGAGAGAGAGTGCATGGGGGGTAGGAGAAGAGAGAGAGAACCTCCACAAGGTTCCGCACTGTCAGCGCAGAGCCCCACGTCGGGCTTGAACTCATGAACTGTGAGACCATGACCTGAGCCGAAATCAAGAGTCAGACACTTAACAGAATGAGCCACCCAGGCACCCCAGTGAGAAAATTTTTATTTAAAATCTGAGGTATGTCGACCTGGCTATAGTAGTATTGAAATTGGGGAATGAGAGAGGAAAAATAAGGGCTGGTTGAGAATGACCTCGAATAGTACTTACAGAAAAGGTAGAGAGGAGGATGACACTAAAGGTTTTAGAGACTGAAAATGTTGGCTTAATTTAGTTAATATGCTAAACAGATTGGTAGTGTGGAGATCAGCCAGGATGCTGTTAAAATTGGAGTCTCTTAATTTTGGACACATTATAAAAGAGGAATTGTTGGAGTTGGGAAGGGAGACGGTTTGTTTGACTTTGTTACTAACCCCCCCTCCACCCCATTTTTTCTTTTGAGCACCTACCTGTTGTATGTCAGTGAATCCTTGGGATACAACGATGACTACAGTTCATATAACTTTTACCCTTATGGAACTTTTCTTTTTGTAGAGGGTTTGATCATCACATAGATGCTTTAAGGAAAGTGTAGCTGGCTCTCAGAGCCTCAGATAGGAGTACTTGATGAGTTCTTAGGTGAATTAAGCGCTGGTGAAGGTGAATTCGTATGGGCAAAACTAAGCAGACTGCTTGTTCAGAGGCTTCAGAGTCCTTGTGAGGGGAGTACGTTTGAAGGAACAAGAAGGCAGATTGAATGGGATTAGAACAGGCGGCTGGGGAACAGTTGCAAGGTGAGGCTGAAGTTGGGTATTTGAAGACCTTGTAGACTGTTAGAGAAGCATTTCGGTCTTCGTCCTGGTCTTTTAAGATTTTTAAGCAGGGCCTTATGGTATTCTACGGTTTGCATTTTAGTAAGAGTCATGGTGATTGTTTCTAATGCCAAAAAGGTAAAACATAATTGGAGGGATGGGTACAAGCTTGATAGTAACCATGATTTTAAGAGAAAGATCACAATCCCTTATCATTGTTCCCTCCGCATCCCTTTTTATTTTCCATCTTAATTCTCCCCCTTTGAATTCAGAGAGAACATCTTGGGAGCTATGGAGAACCTTCATGGTTGAATGGAAGATCCAGTGGCTTTAGAGTCTAACACATGTTGGCATCTGCCATCTTAGACAGGCTCAAGTCACTTTTAATCTTTTAGCTTTTGTTTGTTAAACTGGATTAGTAGCCATATGGGATAGGTGTCATGGTGATTACATGAGTGTATAACAATAATTTATTTGTATAACAATAAAGCACCCACTATTGTGCCTGATACATAAGTGCTCATAACTTTCCTAGAATAATGTATAAATTAAGATGGAACTGTAAGGGAGCCTGTGATACTGTAATTTATAATACATATTGAGTCGTCTCTCCGGTTTCTGGCACAGAGCTTCAAAAACCTTAGGAGTTTCCTAACTGGTGAGAGCCAAAAAAGGGCATCTTACGTTACGTTAATGAAGTGACTTTTGGAAAGCCCCTAAGGATTGGGGGCTGATTGCCAGGGGAAGGGACCATGTGACTAGAGTGTTGGAACTTTCAGCCCCTTCTGCCTCCTTGGGCTGTGCGGAGAGACTAGAGATTGAGTTCAGCCTTCAACAGTCAATGATTTAATCGTCATGGCTGTGTAATGAAACCTCCATAAAACTCCAAAAAGACGGGGTTCAGAGAGGTGCTGGATTGGTAAACACATCTGGAAACCTGAGGGGAATGGTGGGCCCAGAAAGAACACAGAAGTTCCTTGCCCTTTCCCCATGCTTCGTCTTACGTATCTCTTCTATCTGTTTCCGAGTTATATACCTTTAATAATAAACTGTAATCTAGCAAGTAAAATGTTTCTCTGAGTTCTGTGAGCTGCTCTAGCAAATTAATCGAACCCAAGGCTTAGGGGTCATTGGAATCTCCAGTCTATAGCCCGTTAGAAAGATAGATGACAACTTGGACTTGTGACTGGCAACTGAAGTGGGGGACGGGGAGTAATCTTGTAGGACTGATGGAGCCCTTAACCTGTGGGATCTGATGCTATCTCCAGGCAGATGGTGTCAGAATTTTAGCTGAATTGTAGGACACCCACCTGGTGTCTGAGAATTGCTTGGTGTGAGGGAATAAACACATTGTAACTGGGTACATAATTGCAGAGTCACAGAGAAACTTTGAATGGAAAGGAACCAAAAGTCCACGAAAGAATTCCTTGGGTAGTATAAATACTGAAACCTTTTTTGCCTTTACCCGCTAGAGTGGTTATGGATCATAGTATCTGAATATAATTGATTATGAGGTGTGTCACAAGAAATAATAAGTAGATAATTAGTTAAAGCAAATATAATAGCAGTGTTTGCAAATGAGGTTACCTAAAAATTAGAGTCAGGATTATTACCAGTAATTATTTTTACTCACATTTCAATGTTTTCTTAGGGATTAAAACAAGTCCTGGAAGTCCAGCTATTGGTGTAGATAATTAACTGTGTTATTACTATTTGTTAAAACTGTGCTTTTATTTTGTGTTCTTTTTGGATTTTGGCATTCTCTGTGTGTGTCAATGGAAGTGTATAAAACCTGCAATAGCTATTTATGTCCTTTCTCATGTAGTGGAAAAACTTCTATGTAGGATAGAATACATTTTCTTCCAGCTAACAACGCATACATAAAAAGTTTGCATTTAATATTGAATCTGTCATAGCGATAGAAATTCCAGTTTAAAATTCAAAAAGTTCTAAATACTATTGGCCTAAATATGAGTATCTTTATACTCAAAAATGGTGGTTTGTGGTTTTTTTAATGTTTATTTTTGAGAGAGCGCAAGAGGAGGAGGGGCAGACTAGGGGGACAGAGGATCCAAAGCAGGCTCTTCCCTGACAGCAGCAAGCTTGATGTGGGACTTGAACTCACAAACCACGAGATTATGACCTGAGCCGAAGTCGGACACTCAACTGACTGAGATACCCATCTGCCCCCAAAATGGTTATTTTGAAATAAAGCTTAGTACTAAAAAGATGTTTTGCACTGGATTATAATGAAGATAGAATAATTTTTACATTAACATTTTAAATATGTATAATTTAAGTTCTGCCTTTCCTCTATATGCTAGTGTATTAACTGCAAAATAATAGTTTGTCTAAGACCATTGTAATTAAAGTTTTCATTTTGTAGTGATCAGTAGAAGTAATGAGGTCTAATGCCTGGTGAAGGCTAAGTACAGCTTGTTTCACAATTATGTCTCTCGCCTCTGGTGAGTCAAGTATTTTAAGAAGGGAAAAACGAGTTATGGATGTCAGTTAAACATAGAAAGGCATTAGAAAAGAAAAATAATTGAGTAATTTTCCCCTTTGGTTTTGGTACATAATAGATAAAATTCACAAGCTAAGATAATTTTCAAGGACGAGTTTAAGGATCTATCACATTGGTTTTTCTTTTCTTTCTTTCTTTTTTTTAATGTTTATTTTTGAGAGCGAGCAAGGGAGACAGGTTCTGAAGCAGGCTCTGCACTGACAGCAGAGAGCCCGATGCGGTACTCCCAACTCACCAACTGTGAGATCATGACGTGAGCCAAAATCGAGAGTCAGGCACTTAAACAACTGAGCTACCCAGGCCCCTCTATCATGTTGTTTTCTAAGAGACTCAACTCCTTCTGATGTCCAGTAAAGGAAATAATTTGTTTGACTATTGGGCTTGTTTTTGCTTGTTTATAAGGCTCTATCCTCAATCTGTAATGCTAATTCCAGAGAGAGAGATTTGCCTGCTGTGCTCTGCCATATTCCCTTATGCTTAAAACAATATGTGGCCCGTTGTAAACACTTAACACCTATTTCTTGAATAAGTAAGCTTTGAGTTTTTGTTTAATTAAACAACTTTTATTTTTTGGACAAAAAGTTTTAGAAAGAGAAGGAACTCTGTAAGTATACTAGGATCATATACATATGTGGAATTGTAGAGAGTTTCAACGTGCTGTATAAGAGAGAGATTTTGAAATAGAGGAAACGTTTCAGCAGAGGTGGAATAATGACGACTAGGTAGAGAATGACCATTCTTTATCTTGAGGGTTTCTCTGGTATTAAGGCCCTCCCACTTGAAAGCTGTTGTAGAAATTCAGTTCTGCAAACTTTAAAATGAGTGTGAATGGTTGCCGCTTATGAAGTACTAGCTTATTAAAAGGAAAATGACTCCAACCTTTTTCCAGGTAAAGGTGTTGCTTCTCCCATCTTGGAAGATATTGAGATGCTGAGTTTGGATATGAAAAAATGCTGTCTTCTAAAGACAATCTAATGCTATCATTTTGGTTACATGTTGCATTGCAGAAAATCCAAGATAATTTCTGGTAAAAGCTGAGTGAAAGGAAGGGAGAACAACGACCCTTACAGTACTTTTGTTTTTCTGAAATAAAACTTGACACTTTATGTAAAGCTTGAAACTTTATACAGTACAGTTGCACCTTGGATTTGTTGAATTTGAGCGTTCTTTTTTTTTTTTTTTTTTTAAGTGTTTATTTTTGAAAGAGGCAGAGCGTAAGCAGTGGAGGGGCAGAGAGAGGGAGACACAGAATCTGAAGCAGGTTCCAGGCTCTGAGCTGTCACCACAGAGCCTGACCCAGGAACCGCAAGATCATGACCTGAGCCGAAGTTGGTTGCTAAACTGACTGAGCCTCCCAGGCACCCCTGATTTGAATAATTTTTGAGTTGCTCAGTGGATGACATTGCTGCTTTGACTTTGTAGAAAGCTTGTCCTAGCCTTGCTAGGTATGCCTAAATATCTCCTGGAAAACAAGTTCTGGTAGAGCCTTGGGACTGTGTCTTGAAATCAAGTAAAACAGTGTGATTCCCATCTGTTCCTCCACTTAAATGGGATTTGTTTTTAAGAAAGGTAGCAGTGTTGGGACTCCTGGGTAGTTCAGTCAGTTGAGAGTTTGACTCTTGATCTCAGCTCAGGTCTTGATCTCTGGGATGTGAGTTCAAGCTCCCACATTGGGATCTGTGCTGGGCATGGAGCCTACTTTGAATGAAGGAATGAAATGAATGAATGAGAAAGAAAGAAAAAGGGAGGAAGAAAGGTAAGCAGTGTTACACTTAGTTGTAACATATCTTTGATAATTTTTTCCCATTCAAAGCTTTTCAAATTATCTGAAAACATTATTTTCTAATTATTACCTCAGATATTCAAGAACCCTGCCTGCACAGTACATTATAGAAAGGGAAAAGAAAATTACATATTTTGAGAATTGTGTGTTTTGGTATTTGCAAAAACACCTTTATTAAGATTATCCTTGGGGCACCTGGGTGGCTCAGTCGGTTAAGCGGCCGACTTCAGCTCAGGTCATGATCTCGCGGTCCGTGAGTTCGAGCCCCGCGTCGGGCTCTGTGCTGACAGCTAAGAGCCTGGAGCCTGCTTCAGATTCTGTGTCTCCTTCTCTCTGACCCTCCCCCGTTCATGCTCTGTCTCTCTCTGTCTCAAAAATAAATAAACGTTAAAAAATTAAAAAAAAAAAATTATCCTTGTGGCATTTTTATGGGTGGCATTATCTCATTTTTCAAGACTTGCAAAAATAGAGTGGATGTTACTGGCCTTTAAGATAGGCAGCTTGTAGGGGCTCCTGGGTGGCTCAGTCAGTTAAGTGACTATTTCAGCTCAGGTCATGATCTCACAGTTGTGAGTTTGAGCCCTGTGTTGGGCTCTGTGCTGACAGCTCAGAGCCTGGAGCATGCTTCAGATTCTGTGTCTCCTCTCTCTCTTCCCCTCCCCCACTCGTGCTCAGTCTCTCTCTCTCTCTCTCAAAAATAAACATCAAAAAAAAAAAAAGCAGCTTGTAAGTGGCAGAGGTGGGATTTTGTGTTTTTTAATGTTTGTTTATTTTTGAGAGAGAGAGAGAGAGACAGACAGCACAAGTTGGGGAGGTACAGAGAGAGGGAGACACAGAATCCGAAGCAGGCTCCAGGCTCCAAGCTGTCAGCACAGAGCCCGACGCGGGGCTCCAACCCAGGAACTGTGAGATCATGACCTGACCCGAAGTCAGACATTCAACTGACTGAGCCACCCAGATGCCCCGGGATTTTGTTTTAATCCAGAAAATATTTTTCTTTGCTCCATACCTGTTTCTTGCTCTTCCATTTGTTGATCCTAGCATACTGAGGAAAAGGTATCATCAAATTCTTAATGTGGTGGTAGAGAGATGGCTGTTAAAAATGCCAGAATAGAGCAGAGTATGCTATGCTGAGCTCTGTCATACCTGCTCAGCAGTACTGGGAATCTTGAAATGTGGAGGACTTGACAGAGGTAGAAGACAGAAGGGTGAGAAGAACTAATAAGAGAGGGATGGCAGGCAGCTTGAAGCTTTGTCAATGGGTTATTCTGCCAGAAGCAGAAGATGGCTTAGTTCTGTGGGCAGAGTAAAAGGTGCATTGTGTGGAAAGGTTACACTTCTCCCTTTTCCATTTACTTTAAAGTTATTTTGTTTAAAGAGTTCTTGGGGCGCCTGGGTGGCTGAGTCTGTAGAGCATCTGACTTAAGCTCAGGTCATGATCTCCTGGTTTGTGAGTTCAAGCCCAGCGTTGCGTTCTGTGCTGACAGCTCAGAGCCTGGAGCCTACTTCCGATTCTGTGTCTCCCTCTCTCTGCCCCCGCGTGTGCTCGCGCTTGCTCTCTCTCTCTCAAAAATAAAGCACTAAAAAAAAAAAAAAAGTTCTTTAGTAATCCACACAATACTTTGTCTAGAATAATTTATGCCCTGACTTTTTGCCAGATAGTTTTGTCTATAGATGGAGGGTTATTGGGATACATAATAGATAGAAGGATAGTGAGTGTAAACAAAACAACATGAGGATATAATTTTAAGATATTTTAATTCACATGATCTCCATCTGTTAAAAGGACTGCAAAAGCAAGACAGCAGTTAGTGTTTTATATATATAATTTTATTGTGGGAAAATATATATAACCTAAAATTTGCCTTTAAGCATATTTTCATTGTGCAACCCATCATTCATTTCAAGAACTTTTTTTTATCTTCCAGGCTGAAACTGTTAACTCCCCAGTCATCTCTCCCCACCGCCATCTCCCTTTAATCCCCTGATAACCACCTTTCTACTTTCTGTATCAGTGGAATCATAGAGTATTTGTTTCTTTGTGACTTATTTCACTGAGCAGAATGTCTGCAAGTTTCATCCATGTTGTATCATGTGTTGGAATATCTCATTGTATGTACACACCACATTTTGTTTATTTTTTTGTCCTTGGATTGCTTCCTGGAAAGACTTTTTAAAGAGAGAGAGTATTGGGACACTTGGGTGGCTTAGTCGGTTAAACATCTGACTCTTGGTTTCTGGTCTAGGTCATGATCTCATGGTTTGCTAGATTAAGCCCCACATTGGGTTCTGTGCTGACAGCATAGAGCCTGCTTGGGATTCTCTCTCCCTCTCTGTTTGCCTCTCCCTTGCTCATGCTGTTTCTCTCTCAAAATAAATATTTTTTCAAAAAATAGAGATAGTATTGGTTTAATGGACAAGGTAATAGAATTCTAGACTTGTTAACTTAATATTTGTGCTTTGGTCAAGTCACTTCTTAGACGATTAGTTTTCTGTTTATGGAAGAATACCACAAATTCTGTGTAAATGGTAAAGATTTGCCTTAAACCCACTTTAATTTTGGTGTGTCTCAGGATTCATTATCTCTCCTTGATTTACCTGACACTTGGGGTATATAGTCTACTTCTTAACACCCCACAAGATTGTGGCCCCTTTACTCTCAGAGTGAGGTAGTAGTCGTGTGGAGGTTGTGTTTATGGGTGGGTGGGAAGCTCATAGGTAATACTGTTAACTAATGAGTCTATTCCCTTTACCCTTTAGTGAATAACAGACTTTATATTCAAGACCCCAAAGTTTTGGTTCAGTTCCAGACTTGGAGAGTCAACTGTCTAGTGGATGTTTTCAACTCTGTTTCAGTATTCACAACCATACTCCTCACTGACGTCACTACTACCTGCCACCGTCCCCTTTAAAAAGAAATAGAAAGGAAACCTGGAGTCCAGGATTGTGTGAGCCTAAGAAGCTCAGGGGCTCAAAAAGGGAGGGTGGAAGAGGCCAACATGGTGAACAGCAAGAAGCAATTAATTGATTTGTCAGTAGAGCATTGATGATCTGTGAATTAGAACGTCTCTCCCCACCAAATAACACACATTCACGAAGCTTTGTGTGTAGTTTTAGGAGAGTTGCTCTTCAAATCTATCCATAGACCTCAGTTAAAACCCGGTGGCTTAAAAGCAACTTTGGTAGCTTAGACTCAGCCAGATGACGGAAAATGGAAGAAGTGAAAGGAGACGAGACATTCTTAAGATTTTTGGGAAAAGGGAAGGGCAGAAACTGGTCATTTTTCAGTAAGGAAGATACAAGCATAATATTTATAGACTAAGATCTAGGAAAAGAGTGAGGAGATGGTGATGGGAACATCATCCTTCGGGGGAGAGTATACAAGCGGATTATGAACCCAGGTTGGGAAATAAAAGGAAGAGATTGGAATAAATTTGAGGTGGAAAAGAATCAAGTGAATTGATTAGCTGATAATTTTGAGTGGTAAGAGAAGACCGTTACTCAAGTAATCTGCTAGCCGACTCAAAATGGCTAAGGAAAATTATAGGCTAGTTTCTCCAGATTTTTCAAATTGTTTACTTAACATGAAGTTTTTTGTAACGTAGGGTGTTTGAAAATGGGAAACAAAAGTGAAAGAGAGCCTGCTCGATCATTTATCTTTTATATTTTTGCTTTACATATTAAACATTTTTCTGTGTTTAGTCTCACCAGTGGCTAGATCTTACTGGTCTTAAACTTCTTGGTTGTTATTATACCAATTTGACAAGTGAAACAGAATCTTGTTAGAAACCCATCTCTGGGTTAAATGATTATATTTAAATTGGAGGTTAATAAATAGGTAAACATGGACTGTTCTGGACTAATGAAAAGTATGGTCACTTAATAACCAAATACCTAGAACTCCTCAGCTAAGGTTCTCAATCTGATGGCACAGTTCTCAGTCTCCAGGGGAGAATTGTTGTAATGTATTGATGCCTAGTCTTCACTCTCAAATGTAGTAATTCATTCATTTTGGAGAGGAGTGTGCACATTAGTGTTTTTCAGAGCCTGTCAGATGACTTTAGTATGCAGCTAAGGATGAGAGCCATTGGTCTTAATGAATATAGAATTGAGGGTTTGGTGGCATTCCCCTATATTCCTTTGCTGGTCAGGTAACAAAGAATTCCATTGTTAAACAGTTGTCCATAATCCTGTCCTGTCTTTGGGAATGCCTGTGACCTAAACATTGCCAAAAGTGGAGAGTCAGGGTCACTTGACAAATTGGGTTCTTTTGGAGTAGTAGTATATAGCTCAAGCTTTTTCCAAAGAAAATTTCCCCCAAAGTTTTTAAAGTTTCTGTTAAAACCTTTCATAAGCTTGTTCAAAAACTACTTACAATGCTCTGGTACTGGTGATAAGCTTTAGTTAGGCAATCTTTCCTGAAATGGTTTTAAAAATTAATATTTTGTTACCTGGTTTGTCTTGAGTATACATATTTTTTGCAAAGTATTTATGGCATTGGCAAGTCGAAGACAGTTTTTGCCATTCCATGATTGAATCAAAATGGCAACTAAATAAATACCTTTATAATAATGTCTTTGGAATCCCAGGAGAAAACTGAAATCTATCATAAGGCTGTGCTTTGATACAAGCTGATCTACAGTTATCAGTTTAAGTTGAATATGGTATCAGTGTGACTTTAGCTTTTCACTTTACCCTCCCATTGTATAGCCATCTTCTCTTGACTAGATTCACTGGTAACATTAAGCTGGAACAGGTCCTTGGGGTCCCTGGGTGGCTCAGTCGGTTGAGCGTCCCACTTTGGCTCAGGTCATGATCTCGCGGTTTGTGGGTTCAAGTCCCACATCGGGCTCTTTGCTGACAGCTCAGAGCCTGGACCCTACTTTGGATTCTGTGTCACTCTGTCTCTCTGCTCCTCCCCCACTCACACTCTGTCTGTCGCACTCATAAATAAACATTGGGGCGCCTGGGTGGCTCAGTCGGTTAAGCGGCCAACTTCAGCTCAGGTCATGATCTCGCGGCCCGTGAGTTCGAGCCCCGCGTCGGGCTCTGTGCTGACCGCTCAGAGCCTGGAGCCTGTTTCCGATTCTGTGTCCCCCTCTCTCTCTCTGACCCTCCCCCGTTCATGCGTTGTCTCTGTCTCAAAAATAAATAAATGTTAAAAAAAAAAAAATTAAAAAAAATAAATAAAATAAACATTAAGAAAAAAAAAGATGGAACAGTTCCTTAATTCATGGTTTTTAAATCTAAAACAAATGTACTTTTTTTTCTTCTTGTAGGTTATGCAATGGTCTCTGCAAGATGGTTTATTCTTGAATTGGAGCTTTTTAAGACTGACAAATGCTGGTACTTCATCTTCTATAAGTGGACTATAATTTCTTTTCTCAAGACAACTACATAAGCAGACAAAATTGCAAAGATCTGCCCTGTGTCGAGTATGACAGCCACGACTCGTGGCTCTCCAGTAGGAGGGAATGACAGCCAGGGCCAGGCTCCTGATGGACAGTCTCAGCCCCCCCTCCAACAGAATCAGGTAGGACATTTAAGATACTAGTTAAAGTTACATTGGTTTGTCTACCATGAGATAGTAAATAATGAAGCATGTTCTGAATGGTTTGTGAAGTAACCATAAAACAGTTATTTTAAGAAAAGTAAATAGTAATAAGAAAGCTCAGGTGCTGTAGATGGTGATGCTTGAGCATATGGTGCCTCTTTTGCTGGTGTCTTACTTACACGGTCAGTTATCAGATGAAGTATTTAAGCCCTGTGTCATTTCCATAGCAAAGCCTGAAGTCATTCAGTGTATCCTCTGTTACAGAGCATGGACTCCAGTCATGTTGTGTTCAAATTTGCGCTTTTCAGCATACTGGTCTATGACTGGGTAACATATGTAACCTCTGAGCCTCCGGTTTTCATCTGTAAGATGGGGATAACAGTAATAACTATTTCATAGGATTGTTACAAGGATTGAGTGAAATAATGTTTGCAAATAGTTTAAAATAGATTTTGGTATCAAGATTTTATGCTGGCCTTAAAACTCATAGGGTAATATTTTTTTCTTTTTTTCTATTCTGTGGATGAATTTGTGTGAGATTCTGTTACTTCTTTCATATCTTTTTAATGTCTTAGACTCGTGGTAACATCTCGTCTTTCATTTCTGACACTGCTAATTTGCATTCTTTCCTGATACTCTTTCCTAGGGATTTATTAGTTTCTTTAAACTTGGCCCAGAACCAGCTTTTCGCTTTGATTCTCTCTCCCTTCCCTATGTGTGCTTTTACCCTCATGTCTTTGTTCCTTTCATTTCCTTTGAATTTGAATTGCTAATACTCTCATTTCTTGAAGTGGAAGTTTAGTAATTAATTTTCAGCTACTTTTTCTAATATATACAGTTTTAAGTTGGGAAATACCCAGGTAAGATATACATACTAAAATTTGTGACGCACAGCTCTAACGGCACTTACAGGTGAATTTATAACTGAATTGCGTGCACGTGAACCATAGACCTGCTGCTTACAGTTGGTACATGTTTACATAGAATTCTGTATGGATGAGTTTTTAGGCAAAAATACTGTTACTGTGGGATACTTAAATTTGGCACTTGGGGATAAGTTCTTATTGTCCATTTATTATTAGATTAGATAGTCTATTACAAGTATGGTAGAAAAGAGACACACATGCACTCTCTCTCCCTTTGCCCCTCCTCTCTTCCTCTCCCTCTGCCATTTTAGAGAAGCAAGCAAGTCAGGTTTTAATTTTATTTTTCCAAATAAGTGTGTCAACGTCATTCCTTTTCCTCTCCAGTTCCCACTTTTAGGCCATAAAATACTGAAGTACGTGGTCATAGATATTGGACAGAGTTGTTAAGTCTTCTTGTGTCATAAATTTGTTATCCGCTATTTAGGTTTCTTTAAACATAGTCAGAGGTTGTGTTGGATGCCCAAGATGCTATTTTTAAACCAGGAACTAGTAGAGATTCAGTAGGTTTGCTCTTTTTTGTTTGTTTTGAATTTTACTTATTTTTGATATCCAAATATAATTACCATACAATGTTATATTAGTTTCATCTGTGTGATTCAACAGTACTGTACATTACTCCGTGCTCATCACGAGAAATGTGGTTTCATATTTGTCTAGTAATTCCTGTTGTGACAGGGCTCACATAATGGGAAATGTAAGTAGAGGAGCGGTATACATCATGGTTAACACAAACCTGGATTCAAATCCTGACCATAGAGTTGGAGCTGTGTGACCTTGGGCTAATTACTTACTGTCTGAGTTTGTTTTTTCATCCATTAAATAGCTGTCTAATACTTTCTTAGGCTCTTGAGGATTAGGTGAAATTACAGCACAGTAGCACAGAGACTTCCTGAAGCATCGTAAACTTACTATGACTTTATCTTTAAAGTTTTACTCTTTTACTCTAATCTGTGTTGGTGTTTGAATTATTAAATGTACGTATGGTATAGAAACCTAAATCTGGAATATCTGATTTTTAAGACTTCGTCGCCTGATTCTTCCAATGAAAATTCCCCGGCAACTCCCCCAGATGAACAAGGTCAAGGTGATGCTCCACCACAGCTTGAAGATGAGGAACCTGCATTTCCACATACTGACCTGGCAAAGTTGGATGACATGATCAATAGGTGAGTTAATTTGTTTTGTTTTCTTAATGTGTGTAATACACAGGAGAGCCAATGGTTTCTTAGCACAGTGATTAGTAGTAAATAAGAAAAGAGGAAGAGTGGACAGAAATACCACAGTTAGCCATGCCGCCTCCTTAATAGCCTTAACATCTTGGTGATTACCAAGTACTTTGTAACCCATGGTTCGTAAAGCATTTGAAAAACGAAAGGGAGTAACAGTGTCAGTAAAGTTTTTAGAATTAATGATGATGACCCAAGCTGGTGTGTTTCTGAAGTAGAACCATATGTATGATTTCCCTCTTTGAATGTTTATGAAGTTTTTTTTCGTTTTGGTATGTTGTTTGTCCTGATTGCTGGGTGATTTTCATGATTTTTGCATGGTCCTGAGGTAAGCCAGGTCACAAGAACATGAGTTCCTCAGAGCCTGCCCCTTGGGAACCCTTTACTAGCCTGAGGCATTTAACCATCTCTGCTATTTGTTTCTCTTGATCTTCACTTCAGGGGCAAGTTTAGAGTATAATTTTTTGTACTTGTAGTGGAAGACTCCAAGAGAATGTAAGTTTAAAGCTTGTGTGCAGAGGAAGAAAAAGATTTGAAGAAGATAAGGGAATGGGGTACCTAGGTGGCTCAGTAGGTTAAGCATCTGACTTCAGCTGAGGTCTTGATCTCACGGTTTATGAGTTCAAGTGCCTCGTTGGGCTCTGTGCTGACAGCTCAGAGCCTGGATCCTGCTTTGGATTCTGTGTCGCCCTCTGTTCCTCCCCCCCCCCCCCCCCCAAATAAACATGAAAAAAAAAAAAAAAAAAGATGAGGGAAGAGTGTGTTGGGGGGAACCACATATGGCTGTGGTCTTCACCAGGCTGTGGGGTCAACAAGTGAGTACTAGGGAGGTGTGACACATCCCTTTAACTCCTAAAAAGGAAAGTAAGGAAAATACACAAGACTTATAAGCATTTGCATTACTAAATTTTCTTTATTCTTTGACTTTCTAAAAATCCGTTAATACTTAATATATGTAATAGCAGGGGAAATAGAACCCCCCCCTTTTTTCCCCCCCACATCTTGATTACATAAGTAATAGAAGTATGCATTGTTATACGTGGAAATACAGTGTTGATAAAGTTCTCTATAATTTCCTTCTTCTGTATACACGTCTCAAGAAAAAATTACTAACAATAGGGGTGCCTGAGGGGTGCTTCAGTCGGTTGAGCATCCACTTTGGCCCAGGTCATAATTTTACAGTTTGTGGGTTTGAGCTCCGCGTCAGGCAGGCTTTGCGCTGACAGCACGGAGCCTGCTTCAGATTCTCTGTCTTCCTCTCCCTCTCTGCTTCTTCTCCACTCTCACTCTTTGTCTTTCTCTCAAAAATAAATAAGCATTTTAAAAAATCGTAATTACTAACAATAAGGAGTAGACTCTTCAGATTATCTTTGTGTTTACTATGATTTGTATTGATTTTTCTACAAATGTGAGATTTCTTACCAGATCATTTTGTCTTGCTTTTCTCACTTCATTTATCTTGAAAAATTTTCTATTAATATATTTTTTAACTCATTGTATTTAATAAGTATATTTGAAAGAACACATTAGCTGTGATTCTGGTAGTATACAATATATACACAATATATACATTGAAATTGTATAAAGTTATTTGTTTTGTCCCTGGTTATTCTTTCTCTATAGCAGAGACCTAGCAAAAGGTTTTATTGTTGCGTTTTGATCTTTGTCTGGTGATTGTTATTAAAGGGTACTTGTTATGCAGGCTTGAAGACAAAAGTTTGCATATATTAGTCATGGAGCACTCCCCCCCCCCCCCCCCCCCCCCAAATCAAGGGTTTTTGGAGCAGTGAGAAGGATGAGGAAGAAGGGGTAGGAAAAGGATGGACTCGCAGATGGTTGGGCTGCCACTGGGACCACAGAAAGCACCACCTGGGTGTATGCTGCATCCTTGTTGGAGGGAGGAGGGTACCTATGGAGACAGAGAGGCCTGGAGACCCACATCCTACTTAACCTTCAGGATAAATTGATGAATTATGTGAATTGAGGCAGAAAACCCTCATTTTCCACCTAAATTTTTCTTCTTTGTGATTTGTGAAGAAATTGAAGACAACTAAGAGGTTCATCATAATTCTGAAAGAGCTCTTTCTTATGAACTCAAACAATAAGTATCCATTTAATTGATACTTGGTTGTTATGGTAGTTTTATATTCTTTGTTACTAAAATAATTTTCTTTTGGGGCACATGGGTGGCTCAGGTCGTGACTGAACAGTTCGGTTTGTGAGTTCGACCCCTGTGTTGGACTCTGTGCTGACAGCTCAGAGCCTAGACCCTGCTTCAGATTCTGTATCTGGCCCTCCCCTGCTCTCGCGGTCTCTCTCTCTCTCTCTCAAAAAATTAAAAAAATAGTTTCCTCTCCCCCCCCCTTGCTATCTTTTGTTTGGCAGTTCTTTAAAAAATTGTAGGGACAACAGATGGAGCTTAGTTTCACAAAGCAGATACTCTGCCAGCCTTGTTTTAAAATTGTAATGTTTTTTAGAGTTAATATTGAATTTTTTCGTGGTGAGGTGAATAATTATAATTAGTAACTCATTTATAGTGCCTCTTTTAGAGTGCAGCCAATAAACATCTTTTTATATTATTAAAATCCTTAGGCCTCGATGGGTGGTTCCAGTTTTGCCGAAAGGGGAATTAGAAGTGCTTTTAGAAGCTGCTATTGATCTTAGTAAAAAAGGTAAGTTTAGACGTTCTTATGCTTTTCATAATGTATGTTACTAGGTTCACTTTCACTTTATCCCCAAACACTTGTTTTCCTCTCTTATGAACATTTAACTGGGTATTCCTAGACTAGAACATCTAAGTTTTCTTGCTGTGGCTTATGATACATACCTAGAACAAGGGTTCAGGTCCTTTGGTCAGCCTTCAGGGGTGTTCATTAACTAGCTGAAGTTACACATAAAATTGGTGTATATTCATTTTTAAACAAAACTGTTCAGCTTACATGTTTATTATTTTTCTTAATACACTAAAAAGATTTGATTTTTCTCTAAAAAAGGCTTGAAACTTTCTGGTCTGGTGTTTTTACCTTGTCGTCTAGAAGTGAAACCTCAGTGCCTGAATTGATCGTTTTTCTAGTGGCTTTGGTCTGCTCTAGGTGTAGTTGAATTCTCTTAGCAAAGGACTATAACATTCTTTTAATTTTAAGGCATTGGATATTCAAATAAATGACATTTTAGTTTTTGAAATAGAGTAGCCCTGGATGTGTTCTAACTATCCATAAGCATTTATCACAATTGAAGTTGATCATTATAAAAATTAATATGCTTGTTTGTCTCCATGGCAAGGGTAATATTTTTTTTGTCTTAAAATAGTTTCCTTCCTTCATTTAAAGAATGTCTCTCCACATCTTTTTAATCTTGAAAAATAATCTAATTATGAAGAAACATTTCCATACTATATTTTCTACTACCCAAATTTCTTCTGTTCATTTACACATTTATTGAGGAAATTTTTGAAGACATTTGTAATAGGCATGTTCTAGGTCCTGACTGTACAGTGACAGGTAAGAACACATAATGGTATCTCATTTAATATTCCTTGAGATTCACTGGACATAGAACCCTCTCCCCCCACCCCCCATGGGACCATGGTTTATTTTAGGCAAGGTTCAGATTTTTAAATACAGTACTGAGTTTAAATGTTCTCTTTTCTGCAGTCAAAATCAGAGAACATTTTATATACAGATTGAATCACTTTTCATTGTGTTATCAAGAGTTAAAGATTTTCTCTGTGTTTGGCAGGGCGGAGCATTCAGCTCTGTTGCCTTTCTGAAATCAGATGAAATTAAGCAAAAATACAAAGAAGCATAAATGCTGGGACAGTGAAAGAGAGGGAGACAAAAACAATTCATCTTATTTAATCAAACACTTATGTAGAATAGTATGAAGATACTGATGTCTAACGGATCGTTTACAACCAAAATAAGATTTTAAAAATAGTTGTGAAACCTCATTTTTTAAGTTTTAAATTTTATTTTCAGGGAGTAAAATGCTCTGAAGCATTTAGGTTCCTTCTCAGTGGCACTGATAATCTTTGTGTGGTTAAGGTCTAGTGTCATAATTTGAAATGTTTTCAATTCACCTATTACTTGATTTCATGTACTTCTATACAGTTAAATAATTTTGAAATTCATTAATTACTTTGGTTTCTGAATCTGTTACCTTCTTGACACATAGGAACTTTGATAATACTTCTGGTGTATTTGTCTTTTTGACCTCTTACGATAATGTTTTTTCCAAAGCTAGTCTGAATTTCTTACCTATCAGTGAGTAGTTTATTTATTACTTTTTATCATGTAATCGGGCATTGTGAGACAATCAGAAAAATACTTTGTTTACATTTATTTTTCTTCCCTTAGGCCTTGATGTTAAAAGTGAAGCATGTCAACGATTTTTCAGAGATGGGCTAACAATATCATTCACTAAAATCCTTACAGATGAGGCAGTGAGTGGCTGGAAGTTTGAAATTCATGTGAGTCTTGCATGTGACTTTAAAAAATCAGATTTCCACAGTCATGCCTATGTTGAGTGTTTTCTCCTATGTATGTGAAATACATATTTGGTTATATATTTGATTCATTAATTGAATTAAATTCAAGTGTCTAAAACTGAGAAACTTTAAAAATACTTCTTATAAGTTATAATTTCTATAGAAGAAAGCATGATCATTTTAGGGGTGTGAGATTTAGAGACCTTTGGTTTAATAATCTGTCTTCTGGGTTCTCAAGTGCCTTATGACCACGTTCATCAGTTTTGAGATGTACCATGTACTCATTGTATGTACCACTAAGGAAGAAAAACAACTAAGATTAGGGAGTCTAGTATCTGGGACATAAAGGTCAAAGCAGAGAAATAAAGTTACCACACAGAAAGGGATGCAAAAAAACCTGTATGTCTCAACCGTGGCATCTTAGAGGAGTTAAAAATCACCTGAAAATTTAAACCACAGGCCAGTATTCAGAGTTTTGTAGTCTAAATTCAGATTACGGCTGTGAAACAAAAAAAAATCCTCAAATAGATAAAGTGGTCTCTGGTTCATGGTATGCCCAAGTGACCAGAAGAAGCAGGTGCAAGTTTTCTCTATACCGTCAGTCTAAGAAACTAGTATGCATTGATTATAAGATATAATCAAATTCCAGAGATTTTAAGAAAAAGTTAAAAAAAGTGCATCTTCGATTGATGAAATGCCATTCATGATTACTTCAAGTTTCTGTTCCATATTCATACTGTGGAAATGTCATAAGCTGTGAAGCAGATATTTTTGTGCTCTGTGAACTATTTTTCGAATGTAACCATAGCACAAAAATCGCAAAATCTTCTAATCCAACATGTAACTTTGTAAGTAAAGAAATGGAAACTTAGGAAGTGCTATTAGACTTTTGCCTTGAGGCTTAGATAGCAAATCTACTCCATCTTGGATACTTACTGTATTGCGTAGATGTTAGAATTGCTGCCTCTAGTGTATAAATTGCAAAGACAAAAAAAAAAGGTAACTTGCATCTTGTCTATGGACATCATAGACATAGGGCATTGCCTACTTCATTTTGTAAGCCATTACAAATGGCTTTTTTCAAGTAGGTACTATATAAAGGATAGTAAATGTTAATTCTTTTTTTAAATATATCTGTTTGATCCCAATATTAAACAGTTTAAGTGATCACGATAGAAAAATGGAGAGATGGTAATTAAAATATAATTAAGATGGGAGGATGTTTCTATTTGGAGTTGCAATGATCTGATCTTCTAAATCACCTTTTCCCCTTATATAACAGAGGTGTATTATCAACAATACGCATCGCCTGGTGGAGCTATGTGTGGCCAAGTTATCCCAAGACTGGTTTCCACTTCTAGAACTTCTCTCCATGGCCTTAAATCCTCATTGCAAATTCCATATCTACAATGGTACACGTCCGTGTGAATCCGTTTCTTCAAGTGTTCAGTTGCCTGAAGATGAACTCTTCGCTCGTTCTCCAGACCCTCGATCACCAAAAGTGTGTTGGTTTATTTTCATAATTAATAGTTTTGCTCTGTCTCATAGCTGTCAAAGATCTGAACCACCTGTTAATGTGAAGAAGCGTAATTTCATGTTACTATTAAAGGGATTCCGCATTATTTTGTAGTTTGGATTCTAACCAACCACCCTGCAGCTTTATTGAATTATGAGTGACAAAATTGTTTGGGATTATGGTTTTGTTTGTTTTAGCCCTCTCCACATAGTTAGTCCCCATTGACTTCTGCCAGCCTTTTGGGGAATAGTCATAAATTGGGTTAATGTGAAACAGGCCTTAATTGTCCTCATAAATAAGAGTAGAATAGATGAGATGACTTCTTTGACCAAGGCCATGATCACTGTAGACATTCTAATGTTTTGACTTCAAGACCAAGTATATCCTATGTCTAGTAATGTGTCACAAAAGTAAAATGAAAGAAATTATAAATGAAAGCAAAATAGTAAAACTTAGAACATGTCATACATATACATCATCGTAAAATTTCTCAAATGTAAATTTTCTATATTTGCATAGAGTATGCAAAATAAAAAAACTACATCCCTAACTGTACATCTTTTAATAAATACTATATAACAATACATAGTTTTTAAATATTAGAATTTAGGGAAACTTTAATATTGTGGGCCTTACAAAAAGGAAAACCCAGCATGGAAAATTTGAATTTATACATAAAATTCTTGGTTTATTCATTTAAAAGTGGAAATCCTCAAAATGTGTTAAACTTAGAGCTGGGATTTTTTTTATATTTCCCAAGATTCATATTGTTTCCACTTCGTGCCTTTTTTTTGTTTTGGTGAATCAAATTAATGACCAAACAATGACAGTCTCCAAAATATATCTGTATTTCTTTCTTTAATTTTTGCTCTGTAGGTCAATGATCATCTTTACAGACTCCCAGGAAACAACTTGATTTAAGATGGCTTCTGGTTGAAGATCTTTTTATGTCTTTCTTTGAAACCTAGCCCTGTTTGAGTATTGCTAATAACAGAATGTTCCTAATTGCTTAAACATACAGTATAGCTGAAAACCTAGGATTAGCTTTAGACTGATTATTTTACTGTGTGCATGCATATGCTATTATATGTGTGTGTGTGTATATATATATTTATATATAATACAGAATGAGTATGTACTTTCCTAGAATTGCTGAATGCCAAAAGGGACTGGTGGATTAAAATGCTCAGATTTTTAATTGTATTGGAATTAGCTTTTTAAGACCTAATAACAAGGCAGGAAAATACTATAATGAAAACTTACATAGAGAAATGGTGGTTAATTTTGTAGAGAATTTAATTGATGTAGACTTAAAATCCTATCAAAACTACCTTTAGGTACCATATTGTCTCTTTAGAGCAATTACCTTATATTTCTGTTTTCCCTTTGTCCTGGACATGGTTTTTATGTTTTTGTTTTTTAAGTAGCTATAGAAATTATTTTTGCTTAAGACTCAGTAATTACCTTTAAGTTTTACATATCAGGCATGCTTTTAACTCCACAAACCATTGGCTATCCCAGCTGCATTGTACTTTTGAGTATTGCTATCCCCTAGTGAAGAGGTTGAAAGACAATCCATACTGTTACATCCTGGTTATCTCTAAGGTGAGAATTGGGGCATTCACATGAGCCAGCAAAAGCATCAACCAGCATGTTCTAGTTAGGAGCAACAGATACAATACCAGGGGTTTGTATTTAATAGTTCATTCTCAGGCTTTAAGATTATTGTATTTATAGGGAATTTTTAATTATTCATAACTACAATAAAAAATGAATTCAAATATTGTCTTATGTCATCAGATACCTTTTTTCTTATTTAAAAATTTTTTTTTATCCTCTTAAGTTTAAAATTTTTCAGGTAATAAGGTATTCTCATATAATGAGGTCTCTGAAATAGAAACATGGCTTCTCGTTCCTGTTCAGCGATAATTGGTACGAACACACAACTGTGACCTAGTGATTTCACTTGTACTGCCATTCATGCTTCTTTCTCACAGAGAGGATTACTATGAATAATATGTACTATTTTGTTTTATTTCACAGATGATATTACATAATTTGAGTTTCCTGTTTCTAGTATTTTTCAATCAAGAAATTATTTCAGATGGTCCTTTTCTTCCCTGAAAGCAGGACGTTAACCTTTTTCATTAACTGTATTGCAGGGTTGGCTGGTGGATCTTCTCAACAAATTCGGCACTTTAAATGGGTTCCAGATTTTGCATGATCGTTTTATTAATGGATCAGCATTAAATGTTCAAATAATTGCAGCCCTTATTAAGTAAGTTACATTTTTAAATGAATCTTCAGTGTATTATAGGAATTCCTATTTAATTGCTTGATAAAACTTTTCTTTTTGCAAGTATGGTTTCCTCTTCACCTGATAACTTGGATTTTTTAATCCAAGTATAAATTAATAAGTATAAATTAAGTATAAAGTATAAATATAAATCTGAGTATAAGTATAAATAAATCTGAGTTCAGTCCTAGTTAATTGTAAGAAAGTATTAAGCGTGTGTGTTTGTTTTTGTTCTTTCAGACCATTTGGGCAATGCTATGAGTTTCTCACTCTTCATACAGTGAAAAAGTACTTTCTTCCAGTAATAGAAATGGTCCCACATTTTTTAGAAAACTTAACTGATGAAGAACTGAAAAAAGAAGCAAAAAATGAAGCCAAAAATGACGCTCTTTCCATGATTATTAAATCTTTGAAGAATTTAGCTTCAAGAGTCCCAGGACAAGAAGAAACTGTAAAAAATTTAGAAATATTTAGGTTAAAAATGATACTTAGGTAAGATGTTTACCTCTTGAAATAAACGATTATGTGGATGTTTAGAATCTTATTTAACACTGAAATTCTTTTCTAGATTACTGCAAATTTCTTCTTTCAACGGAAAGATGAATGCACTGAATGAAGTTAATAAGGTGATATCTAGTGTATCCTACTATACTCATCGACATGGTAACCCTGAGGAGGAAGAATGGCTCACGGCTGAACGAATGGCAGTAAGTCCTTTGATTCTTCTTCCATGGATAAGAATCTGCCCCAAACAAAAATTAGAATAGCTTTACTTAACGTTAGCAATAACATTTTAAAGAAACCTTAGAACTGGCAGGTGTTCAGATTGATTTAGGACTCTTAATCCTCAGAACTTTTTGTAATAAACAATTTATTTGGTAGTGATCTAGGTAGCTTAGCACATCTTTGATAAACTTATTGCTGAATGTAGGTATTCTGAATTAATTAGCTTGTCTGGGGGGGGGTTGGTTGAAATGGAACAGATAATGGTGATGTTGGGATTAGAGCGGGTAGTATCTGGTACCTGATGCATGAAGTGGCCTGTTGTTCATTTGACCAATTCCACTTACAGATTTTAATATTGGAAATATAATCACTGGAATAAGATATACACGAATTGATGTTTTATCGTGCTAAGTAAGAATTTAAGCACTTCTATTTATATTGTTTTAGCATTGAAAGTTTAAGAGACTATTTACCATAGATACTTCAGTATTTTGTAGTTTTAAAACATGTAAGTATGCCATTTAGGAAACATTGGTTGAATAACTTCAGTGCATACTGTCTGGTGCAGTAAATCTGTAAAAGAACTGTCCTTACCCTCATGGTGGCCTCAGTTTAATAGGGGAGACAATAAATAGAATGTGATAAAAGATGTGGAGGATTCGTAAACATTGGCTCTGTGTTTGGGGGCAGGTGTTAGACATCTGATTTTGTGTATGTGATTTGTCTGTCTGCCTTGTTGGCAGGTTGAACACCATGCTTCTCAGAGTGTAGTCTGAGGTCTGGTTCTGGTTCTTGAACTGTTGCCAGTCCTGGATGAGTACAGAAAATGGCATCAAGTGTTCAGAAACTGTTGTAGCAATTTGAAGTTGCTGCATATTTATTTTCACAGACATACCTGCAACAGATTAGAAATAAAAATGGACCTTTACCACCTAGAACTCTTTCTGTAGCACATTTTGGGGCTAAATACTTCTTATTCTCACTAGGTTGAATACTGTGAAATTTCACAGTATGAGCTAGTACCTATTTGTATACTGAGGGAGTTTTCTTCTATTCGTATAGGTATTAAATAAATGCCAGTCAGCAACATAGCATAGTGTTATAGAAACACAGACTTGGGAAGCATGCAACCTTGATTTAGATTCCAGTTCTAACACTTCTGAGCCTGTTTACTCTTCTGTAATAGGGTAATATATCCCTCATTAGGATGGTTCAGAAGATTAAAGAGCTAATGGATAAGCAATAATAGCATAATTGGTTAATAAATAAGAGCAAGAAATAAAAGGGCATATTTTCACCCAAACAAAACTGATGTAAGGAGTCCAAAGATCCTAAAATGGGTCCCTTCTCATTACCTAAACCTTGGTGTTTGCTGCACTAAAATAATACTTCTCTGCATAAATGCTGAAGTAGAATCTCTTTAATGATTTCACTCTTTTCTGATTGGTGGAAACATTTCTGTGCAAAATTCAGTTTCATGGAATTACTGTTTTTCATAGTTTTGAGTTAAAACACATAAACCTATTGCACTAGTGTATTTATTTTGTATTTTTTAGTCCCTACTACTGTTTAAAAGTATGAACAATATTTCGTACATTTTAAAAGCTTCTGTGTTTCAATTTCTTTCAAACAAGTTTTTGAATTATATTTAGGAATGGATACAGCAGAACAATATCTTATCTATAGTATTGCGAGACAGTCTGCATCAACCACAGTATGTAGAAAAGCTAGAGAAGATTCTTCGTTTTGTCATCAAAGAAAAAGCTCTGACTTTACAAGACCTTGATAATATCTGGGCAGCACAGGTAAGGAATTTCAGATGGTGGCTATTCGGATTCTAAAAAGAGCTACTAAAAACTAATAGTAGTCGTTCTAAAATGAGATATGAAGGCTTACTTTGTTTGATTTGTAGTGCGTTTAAATGTTCATCATTTATAGAAAGCCTGTCAAGAATCTAACTAGTCAACGATATTTTAAATATATTCATCATTTACTGTATGTTTGGCAAAGGTTGGCAGTTTGTACGTGGTTTTGTTTAGTATTTACTACAAATTTTTGAAGTATTTTTTCCCCCTTTCTTTTCTTTTTTTTAATACATATTTTTGAGAGAGACGGAGAGAACATTAGCGGGGAGGGACAGAGAGAGAGGGAGACAGGAATCCCAAGCAGGCTCCACACTGTCAGCACGGAGTCCAGTGTGCGGTCTGAACTCATGAACCGTGAGATCATGACCTGAGCCAAAATCAAGAGTCAAATGCTTAACCAAGACTGAGCCACCCAGGCACCCCATTATTTCTTTTATTTATATGATATTACATCACATATTGTAGGTGGTTTTAAATAAGAGTCAAACAGTAAATTAATATAAGGGATGTCTCTTGCAAGAATATAAGATATCTGTAATTGCTTTTTCATAAACTTTTAATGCAAAGAAAACTTCAATAGGAGAGTTAAATCACTATTTATAAAGACCTATAATAATCTAAAGGATTTATAGCTTTTCTGAAGGATAAGTCACTTTTTTGGTTTCAGAGCCAGAAACTAGGTGATTTGATTATCTTAAGTGATCTTGGATCACTTAAGAAGTATTGTTGAGTTTTACATTACAAAGCTTTGTTTTTTGAGTCTGTAGAAACCAAAAAAGCTTTGTTTTCCTTTGAATGCTTAAGTTTCCAGTTTTGAAACAAGATCATTGGTGTACCTTGTTCTACTTGCAATGTTAAAATTGGCACGTTAAATTCAATAAACTTTAATGAAGGCTCACATGAATTCCCAAAGTATACATTAGCCGTGTTATATCAAGGAATTAAGTCCGGTTTTAGAGGGCAATTCTAAAACATTTAAAATGTTACGAGTTTTCTCATGGTACACACTTAGGTGAAGATGATGGGAATAGTTTGTCAATAATAGCTGTCCGTATATACAACTTCTCTGCTGTCCAGATTCTAATATGCTGCTTGCTCTTTGGTTTTTTAATAGGCGGGGAAGCATGAAGCCATTGTGAAGAATGTACATGATCTACTGGCAAAGTTGGCATGGGATTTTTCTCCTGAACAACTTGATCATCTTTTTGATTGCTTTAAGGTAATAGCATAGTAAAGTAGTGCCGCTTCATTTTTGTTAAAATTAATTCATTAGATCTTTGAGTTGCTCTTAGCCAGTAAATACGAAGTAGGAATTATTAAACACTTTCAGGTGTGAAGGAATTGGTAATTATTTTTTCCCCAATAAGAACTTAATGTTCATTTTTATATTAATAGCCCTCATAAATAATTAAAAAAAAAATTTTTTTTTTTCATGTGTCTTTTTGAAAGACAGCATGAGCAGGGGAGGGGCAGATGGAGGGAGACACAGAATCCTGACCTGTCAGCACAGAGCCCGACACTGGGCTCAAACTTGTGAATCACGACATCATGACCTGAGCTGATGTCAGATGCTTAACCGACTGAGCCACCCAGGCGTCCCATAAATAAGGAATCTTTTAAACTCAGGTTGTCAATTTGGATTCCTCTCCTCTAGCAGTTTGAATTTCTATTAAAATGTTTAAGTGCACTGTAGGACTTCAGGGAAGGATGATTAGTTGTAATAAAAAACAAAGCGTCAATAACACGGATTACCAATACCGTGGTATTCTGTGGTGAAATGCATAGACAAGTGCAAATACAACTCATAAGGTATTCCAATTGCCCCTGTAGTGCTATCTGCATTGGTACCATCATGTATCTTTTAAGGCCATACTGGGTAGTGGTCTCTCTACAGTAGGCAGGTGTTGGGTTTGTAAAAACCACATGATTGGTGAATTTGTGGATTTAAGAACATGTGACCTTATGGCCATGTTAATAAGGGGTGTTGTAGTAACAACTGGCATTAGATGACCAAAGTATCATAGGGGCGCCTGGGTGGCTCAGTCGGTTAAGCATCTGACTTCGACTCAGGTCATGATCTCATGGTTTGTGAGTGTGAGTCCCACTTTCTTTCTCCCTCTCCTCCTCTCCCCCCTCCCTCTCCCTTGTGGGATTCTCTCTTTCTCCCTCCCTTCCTGCTCCTCGCTCACTTGTGCCCTCTGTATCTAATTAATTAATATAAAATAAAATAAATTCTGATTGCTGGTGGTACGTAAGTTGTTACAATCACCAGATTGATATTTCTCAAAGTGTAAGATTCTCATGACTCATCAGTTTGACATCTGGATAGGTCTTCTAGAGAAAGGCATATGTGCACCAGGGTACACGTTTAACATTTGTAGCAGAATTATCTGTAATAGCAAGCAGAATTATTTGTAATGGATAAATTGTGGAATGTTCATATCCTGAAAGATCTCACAACAATGAGAAAAAGCAAATTTGAGCAATTCAACCATATGGATAGGTCTAATAAAGTTGAAGAAAGGAATAAAATCACACAAGTCCTACATCTTGTTTGCAATTTCATTAACATAAACTTCAGAAATAGACCCAGCAAGCCTTTGGAGTGCTGCTTGCCATGTGTTATTTTTGACCTGAGTAATAGTTACATAGATTTTTACATTATGTATTGTAGTAATGCTATATACTTATACTACCTTTCTTGATGTGTCACAATAGAAGAAAAAAATGTGAATTACTGGTTTCTACCTCACAGCCGACTAAATCTGAATTGCTAGGTATGGGGCCTGAGAGCCTGTATTTTTTTTTTTTTTTTTTAATTTTTTTTTCAACGTTTTTTATTTATTTTTGGGACAGAGAGAGACAGAGCATGAATGGGGGAGGGGCAGAGAGAGAGGGAGACACAGAATCGGAAACAGGCTCCAGGCTCCGAGCCATCAGCCCAGAGCCTGACGCGGGGCTCGAACTCACGGACCGCGAGATCGTGACCTGGCTGAAGTCGGATGCTTAACCGACTACGCCACCCAGGCGCCCCTGAGAGCCTGTATTTTAAGCAGCATTCTCAGTTGTATCTTAGGCAACATTAAAGTTGTAAATCATTGCCTTATGGAAATTCAGTTTGATATCTTTCAAAGGCAGCTGAGGAAATAATAGAGTCCATTATCATGGGACTAATTAACTAAAGTTAATTGCCATTCATTTTTAATCTTGAGATGACTTCTGAAATACCACAGTGCATGACCAAGGATGGCCATGATGGAAGAAGGAAAGAGGTCAATTGTTACTACAGCCCCTGGACCCTCCTCTTTTGAGGATGGTCTAAATACAATAATAGGCTAAACTTAAACATGGTTCCATTTGATCTTTTTCCCCGTTGGCTTAGCAGGTATTTACTAAGCACTTACTGTTTGATAACAAGCACTGTTTTCTGAGCTCTTGTAACTTTCTGCAAAAGATGATTCAAAGGAAACATGAAGTCCAGGTCAGTTTGCAGTTCTTCCTGGACTGGAACCAAATGATTTCAGACTTGTTAATTAGCCTGAAAGTACCTATGTATTTGTGTATTTGCCCAGTCTAGTTTTTAAATGTTTTAGTTTGAGGTTTTTTTAGTTTATTTATTTATTTTGAGAGAGAGTGACCGACCATGAACTAGGGAGTGACAGAGAGAGGTGGGGAGAGAATCCCAAGCAGGCTCTATGCTGTCAGCACAGAGCCAATGCAGGGCTCGATTTCTCAAACCTTGAGATCATGACCTGAGCTGAAATCAAGGGTCAGATGGTCAACTGACTGAGCGATCCAGGCGCCCCTCAATCTTTATTTTTGAAGTTTGTTTGAACCAGAATTCTTACTTTGTATTTGGTTGTGCACATCTTCTAAGTCTCTTTGAATCTACACTTTCCCCCTTTATCTTTTTCTTTCCTTGCAGTCTATTTCTTGGAAGAAACTGGATTGATTGTTGTGTTTATATCAATAGCATAAAATAGAGGCTTGGGGTTTTTTCGTTTTTTTTCCTTTTGCTAGAATACATACATCCTAGGTGGTCATGTGCTCTTTATTCAGGAGGCATGTAATGCCTAGTTATCTTTCTTTATAAGATGTTCTTAATTATAATATCTAATGTTTCCGTTTTTTCCTGTATCCTTAGCAGTTTCCAGGTGTCTAGGAGGAATTAGAAGTATGCATTCAAGTTGTCTTCGAAGACATCCTTATTTATCTCATTGTAAATGTGTAATAATCCCGTTGAAAGGATCTGCTATAATTTACATAGCTATCCTTCTGTTGTTTGCCTTTAGGTTGATTCCACTTTATTTTCCTATAAAGACTCATTGGCAACTTTATGCATAGAGCTTTTCTCATTCTTTAGCTGCATCCCTGGCCTTTACCCGTTAGATGCCACCATCATACACATCCCACCCAATCCCTATTGTATAAACTGGGCATTTGTAAAAATACCATTTTCAGAGGTTCCCTCCCCCTCCCCCCCATCGTATAGATTTAAAATTAGCATTGTATCTTCTAAATGGAAATGGTGCTGTATCATTTCTGCATAAGTTAGAAATTGTTTTCATTGGTTAATAACAGACTTTGCTACAGCTGTTTGTTTTCATATGTATAATGCACAGTGCTCTCTTACCAGCTTTTCAAATTTATTATGAAAATCTTTGTATGTCAGGTTATGTTTGCCATCTTTTAATATAATTTTAAAGTCACAAATAACAGACTGAATCTACGGCAGTGGTTTTCAACAGGCCAGTTCTGCCCCTCACCCCACCCTTCAGAGATACTCAGCAGTATATGGAGATAATTCTGGTTCTCACAGCTGAGAGGAAGAGTGTCTACTATCTTCTGGGTAGAGGCCCAAGTATGCTGCTATACATTCTGTGCATGGAGCAGCCCCCACAACAATGATTTCTCCAGCCTCAAATGTCAATTCCAAGGTTGAAAAACCCTGGTCTTAGGTATTTAACTGTAAATAGAGCCTTTTTTTGTCCTCATGTTTAAGTCTGCCCTATCTTCTTTCTCATATATCACTAGAATAATTCTGTGCTCAGCTGTGTTTTCTGATGAACATAGTTAATCCCATGACCTGTCATTTAATCAGTGATGGGCAAATGTGTTGTTTTCATGCCATATAAAATTTTTTTCTAGGCCAGTTGGACAAATGCAAGTAAAAAGCAACGTGAAAAGCTACTTGAGCTGATACGACGCCTTGCAGAAGATGATAAAGATGGTGTGATGGCACATAAGGTGTTGAACCTTCTGTGGAATCTGGCCCATAGTGATGATGTACCTGTAGACATCATGGACCTGGCTCTCAGTGCCCACATCAAAATATTAGATTATAGTTGCTCACAGGTAAGGTGTGCTTCCTTAGCACACTTTTTCTGACCCTTCTTCCTTATCAGGATGGCTTAGGAACAGAATAGTTCCTGATTTTCTTGACATTGTTATTTTTGAAATTATCTTCAAGAATTAACTCATTTTCTTCATCTAAGTCCACCTTCCTCTTCTCAGGTCTCTAGGTCAGAATTTTGTTTCTCGTCTGAAAAGCATTTAATCTCCTTGGGAGAAAGACAGTATAAAAAACAGATTATATAGTGGTAGAATTGTCAAATGCATGGTGCTGAAGTGTAAGTTTCAAATAGATCGTAAAATACTAAAGGTGATGAGGGACTTGAGAGGTAAGAGAATTTGGGTTTTCTTTGCTCATGGGGAAATTAAGAACAATTAATAGAGTTTCCTCAATAGTAAAACACTTCGAGCCTTGCCTGTGAGAAAATCACACAACAGCTTCCCTGCATTCTGACTTGTGGCATGTAAACTGTTAACTTGCAGTAAAATGGAAATTGCTGAATAATTTTCAATTTGTGAAAACTATTTGCTACACCAGTGAACTGAAATTTAGATGAGAGCTAAGAAATTAAGTTCAAGTAGGTATATGTGATTCAGATGCTATTCAGGTTTTTACTATACTTGCTTGTGACAGTTCATTAAATATTTATTCAGTATCTTCAATACTGATAACTTTCTTCTTTTTTTTTTTTTTTTTTTTTTTTTTTTTAACGTTTATTTATTTTTGAGACAGAGACAGAGCATGAACAGGGGCGGGGCAGAGAGAGAGGGAGACACAGAAGGGGAAGCAGGCTCCAGGCTCTGAGCCATCAGCCCAGAGCCCGACGCGGGGCTCGAACTCACGGACTGTGAGATCGTGACCTGAGCTGAAGTCGGACGCTTAACCGACTGAGCCACCAGGCGCCCCAATACTGATAACTTTCGATATAAATTCTTTCAATTAAACAGAGACTCAGTGTGCTCAAATAAGTAATCAAACTTAAAATTGTTAGGTACAGAAACCTGCATTTCTGATTACTATTGATTTAGGGGAAGGAATAAAGTAAATAAGGTATGGGAAGTAAAATATCATTTTAAGTAATTAGTTGAGTTTATAATACTTTTGTAACTGTTCTCCCTTTATCTTTTTGTATATGTGTTATGTCCTTAGTTTGATTTTTGGTGAAAAATTTTTTAACTTAGTTGCCATACCATTTTTTGGGTAAAATACAAATTTTCAGTGTCCTTCCTTCATTGTTGCTAAAACAAATCTATATAGAATAACAGGGTTATGTGTTATTGCTGAATTTTGTTTTATGGTAGAATCCTTTAAAGCATTTCACTTTTTGTAGTTTTGGTAGTAAACGTGAAATAAAAATGGACTTAATGCTGCTTTTGTTTATTAAACGCTTTACTGCAATTATTACGTGTTTCTGAGGATAATCTTAAACCCTGTTTCATAATTGAAGCTGGAGTTTTTCTGAGTATGACCTACCTAAAACATTGAAATTGTTTGTTTAAGGACCGTGACACACAGAAGATCCAGTGGATAGATCGCTTTATAGAAGAACTTCGTACGAATGACAAATGGGTAATTCCTGCACTGAAACAAATTAGAGAAATTTGTAGTTTGTTTGGTGAAGCGCCTCAAAACTTGAGGTAAGGCTTTTAACAGAAAATTTCAGTATTTTTATTTTCATATTTTATTGAAAAGAAATTACATTGTCACTTGGTAAAAGCAAACTTTTCAAAAGAAAATTAGAGTGGGGAGGGGTGATAGGAGGCTGAGAGAAGTTTCAATTTGGAACCAAAAATTCATTTATCATATCCACATCCTTGACTTTATTGAGAACGTAAGCCACAATTAAATGATACGCATCAGAATCTGCAGTATCCTGTATTACTCATGAAAGATGACAAGATCTGGTTTAAAGTATTTTTTTTATTGATTTTAGCGAAATTTCGATTTAAATAGTGGTCTTTATATTATCTTACATGCTGAGTTCTTACTGGAATCATATTTTCTAGTATTTTCTGTTGATAAAAGCTAGAACACATGATGTGAAAAGTTAAAAATAATATGCAGAGAATGAAAGCCAGGTGCAGTACAAAGAATATTTACAGTGAGGTCAGGATTCCTGGGTATGGCCCTTATGTCTAACCAATCATACTATCTTGTAAAGATTTACTAATCAAAAGAAATGTGTTTTTCTTATGTGTAAAGTTAGATGATTGCCAAGCTCCTTTTTAGCTCTAGATTATTATGATTATGCCTAGGACAGAAAAGGCCGCATATGTTTTGGTTTTAATGTTTGAACTTTGTCTCATTTTTTTTCTGGAGGCTTAAAAAGTTATGAAATTTAAAAAGCTATAAGGATAAGCCTTGGAGAAAATCCAGATTTATGTCTTAGTAACTAACATTTTTTTCAGGGAGATATTTTGATTTGGGAGCCACTGTATGTAATGCCTTTTTGCCTTTCTCAAATGAATTAAATTTGTTGCAGAATATTTTACATACTCTCCCAGGGTACAGTGGCTTCATTTCCACTAGAATAGTAATGGCTCTAAGAGTTTATTGGTTTCAGTGAAGGTGGCAGAACAGGTTGGAAAGGAACTAGATGTCTTGTTTGTTGATGATAACCTGTGGGCAAACATGGCTACAAACCAAGTGACCCAGAATGTACCTTGAATGGCTAATAAATCGGATTTTTCTGAACGCATTTTCTTTGTTCAAATTTTTCACTCCAACCATAGCATAATCTTGTGGTGCTAATCTTGCAAGGGTCATGTTCCCGTTTTACAATTTTGGAAATAATCCTGTAAACTGACACAAGTGCTTTGTTACTGCTATAGGACAGGAGTGGAAATTGGTCATTGAAGTAGACTCCCATGGTGTGAGACGGGAGAATATTAACATAGTGTCCACGTAAATGAGAATAACAGAATAAATGTCTTTTTGAAACAATATTTTATTTTAAATTGCTTGATCTTGTTATTGAAGTAAATGGCCAAGAGTGTAATTCTGTAATGATGGAGAAACCATTTTAAGGTTTTAAATTAGTAGCTAAGAATTTAGATTGTATAAGCTCTTTTGATTACAACAGAGTTTAATTGCCTAATTATATTGTTAAGTTCTTCTCGTTTCAGTCAAACTCAGCGAAGTCCCCATGTATTTTATCGCCATGACTTAATCAATCAACTTCAGCACAATCATGCCCTAGTTACTTTGGTAGCAGAAAACCTTGCAACTTATATGGAAAGCATGAGACTGTATGCTAGAGGTATGTGTTATAAGCTAACATGAAATACGGGAAATAACAGCAACTTCTCGGCATTTGTTCTATCAATTACCTTAAAAGATGACAACACCTGTATTTTAAATGATGCAAGATAATTGGTTTTATTAGCTGTATTCTTTATGAGCTTATGTTCCCCTTTTACTCTCAACTTCTATTCACCCTAAATTCCAACCCAGCATTGCAAAGCTCTCCTTATTAAATTGATTTACTTTTCTTCTTTGGGACTTCTGCCTGCCTGTACTGTAACTGGTTGCTACTTTCTTTGGAATGAACTTATCTCATTCTCAACCTTTGTTTCCTTACTACCACTATCTTTATTTTTTTTTCCCCCAACAAAATTTGTTTTGTCTATGTCTATTGTACATATTATAGTTCTTTATAATCCTAAGTCCACATTTCACAAGTGTTTCAGACTCTGTGAATTAGAAAATGCACAAGAATAACCAAGTGAAGCTACATGAATCTTCATGTTTATGTTGGTTTTCAAAGTGTGAATTTGTTTAAACGTGTCAGGGTAGAGTTTCCTGAGGTTTCAACAGCCAGTTTTTAAGTTCCTGCCATATGTAAAACTCGGTTTCAATACTCTTTTCCTCTCTGGCAGCCGTGTCTATCTGTGCTAGAGTACAGATTGGTTTTTAGTACGTATCAAACTTTGTTCCCATAGCCGTAGATAGAAAATTTTATGCTACTACCAGTGCTAGAGATTGAATTGAACATAATGGTTACTGAACATGCTACTCATTTAACGTGTTACGCTAGATAAGAGTCTGCAGAAGCCAATAGTATATATTAAAAATGATTTTTAAAAGTTTATTTTTCGGAGAGAGAGAGTTGGGGAGAGACTGAGAATCTCAGGATCAGCACTGTCAGTGCAGAGCACAACCCAGGGCTTGATCCCGTGAACCACGAGATCATGACCTGAGCCAAAATTACGAGTTGGATGCTTAACTGACTGAGCTACTTAGACACCCCAGAAATGATATTTCGGATACTCCTCATTTGAAGAGTAGATTGGCTTCTTGGCATTCTTGAATAAAATCCTAAGATGCTTATAAATCATAGGATTTCTTTAACATTTACAGGGTATATATTCCCATATAAAATTCAGATAAGCATGATAGAAAAATTAAGCAGCTCTTCAGGTATGCCACCTGATTGTGTTGGCTGTTTATTCTTTCATGTACCCCACCCTCCGGGCCAGCTGAGTCCTCCTAGGCAGTAGATTGTAGAGCTAGATAAGCAGTCGAAGCATCAGGAGGCTGTTAGGCCCCGGGCAATGATCTTTTATCGTTTTAGGCCCGAGTTCCTTCTAAGCATGAGAGAATAATTGGTGCAGTATAGACATGTGACCATGTGATTTATGTTCTGTACCAAATGCAACCAAAATCTGAGAGAAGCACCAGAGGTTTGCATGTAATACACCCAGTCACCGGGAGCCTCTGGGCTCAGTTTAGCATAATGTAGATTCTTTGTTACGATCTCCTCTCTTCTTGCTGGTACAAAGTCCTCACATATGCCATTGCAGGCCTTCCCCCAAAATGGAGCCATATAAATCATCCGCGCTGCAGTGCTAATTTTGCTTACTTCATTTGTATGTGATGTTTTAATTTATTTCATTGCCAGAAGTTGAGTACAGTGCTGTCGGGACACTCAGGAGATGATGTTGCATGTGCAGTTCAGCCTCACTTGGGTTTCCAGCTTCGTTTTAGTCCAGTGCCGTATAAGTCATTGCCTCTTCTCAGTTTCATTGTCCAAAGAATGTTTTTCAGTCTTTAGCTTTCCCTCCTTAAATTGCCTGTAGTTCCATAAAATGAGAGGTATGACTCTTCATAGTCAGATTGTCTACTTGTGAAAAATGACCTACGCTAGCTAGGCGTATGACCTTGGGCAAGTTATTTATGTGGGAATAATGCCTAGTACATATTAAGCACTTGAGTTTTTGTTGCTGTTGATGTTCCCTTAAATTCATTGACACACCTTATGTTTTTTTCCTAATTTTGATAACTTTTCCTCATTACGGTACTCCTCTGATTAAGACCTTAATCCTTAAATATGGCGTGGGGGGGGTGGGGGGAAGTATATTTTACAACTAGTAAGATTCTCCTACACAATAAGCTTTTTGCAGCATTAAGTCACTTCTGTGATAACGTCAACCACCAATTTCTGAATTTGAAATTCTAAAGTAAATTACAGCCTTTGTCTCTGTATAATAGAAATATAAGATCTCATTAGGTATGAGACCTGTTATCTAGTGGGATACATCAAGGTTTCAGAATGTCGTCCTGCTCATGTTTCATGTCCACTTGTGTCTTTTGCTTTGGAATAAAATGTTTTCACAGTACTTAGGTCAGCTGATTCTACCTCCTGTTTTATTATTATTTAGATAAAGTTAATGAGTTTATTAAAATTCCCTCCAGTATTTACTCCTGTATTTTTTTTTTTTTAATTATTTTTGAGAGAGAGTGTGAGGCAGGGAGGGCCAGAGACAGAGGGAGACACAGAATCTGAAACAGTCTCCAGGCTCTAGGCTGTCAGCACAGAGCCTGATGCAGGACTCCATCCACGAACTGTGAGATTATCACCTGAGCTGAAGTCGGCTGCCCAACCGACTGAGCCACCCAGGCACCCCTCGTATGTTCTTACTACTAGTAGTGCCTTCGGATAATGGTGCTTACCAAGTCATCCTTTAAAAGTTTTTTAATGCATACAACAAAGTAAAAAACCAGTTTTAATTTTCACTCAAGTTTTGCCTTATGATAGGATTGTCATTGTACTGACTTGAACGCTTATTGATAGTTTTATTTACCGTTTTTCCCTGGCTTCTAGATAGAAGAGTCTGCCATGGGGCTCGAACTCATGAACTGTAAGATCATGACCTGAGCCAAAATCGAGTCAGATGCTTAACAACTAAGCCACTCACGCACCCCTGCATTCTATTTTCTATAGACTACCACTTCCCCATGACTTCTTCCCAACCTCTTACATCTAGTACTGGCAATTTTTAGGAAAGTTTTTCCACATAAACAATTTCTTCATGAGTGTCATTCACCAACAGTGCTGTGGGTTAAGGTCAAATCCTAGGCTAGACTTTCTCAGCTCTGGCTCATTCCTTCACAACAGTCATGAAATATGGCTAAGTCTGTGTGGGTTCTTTGTGACTTAAAAAAAATTAATTTAGTATCCGTTTTATGAATGGCTTATAGTTCTCTAGAGTAATGGTTATTTCCAAAGTCTGTGTAAGGAAAGTAAATATGATCCTCCAACATCTTACTTCAGAAATTGAGAAAGGGCTTAAAGAATCTTCTTGACATGTCAAAAAAAAAAAAAAATAGGAGTTGGCTCTTACTGGTGAAAATTAGGCCAAAATAAATAAAAGTAACTAAACCAATTAAATGAAGTACAGACTCTTCAGTCTATGCTGAAAGAAACGGAAGTATCAACTAATATATGTGGAACATGTGATGATCATAAAAAACCAAGGGATGAGGGATTTAATTTTTTGAATAGTGGGAGTAAGATGTTCAGTGGATCTTCTCAACAAAAGAACCATTTCACTGAAGAAAATTTTAAAGTTTTTTTTTAAATTTTAATGTTTGTTTATATTTGAGAGAGAGAAAGAGAGCATGAGCAGAGGAGGGGCAGAGAGTGAAGGAGACCCAGAATCTGAAACAGGTTCCAGGCTCTGTCTGAGCTGTCAGCACAGAGCCCGACGTAGGGCTTGAACCTACGAACCGTGAGATCATGCCCCGAGCCGAAGTCGGATGCTTAACTGACTGAACCACCCAGGCATCCCATGATTTGTGAGAGACGGGCTGTGAGGATGAAGAACTCAGCAGTTAGGCTTCAAGGGATTCACCTTATTTGGACAAGAGCATTATTAAAATTTTGGTGAAGAACAATTAGGGTGCTTGCAGCTCCGTGTACTCATATTGGTAAATGAAACAGCAGAGCCACCAAGAGTTTAACAGATTTTAGATCAAGAGACAAGATGAGCCCTCCTGGGAGTAGTCAGCCCTAGGGGGTCACGTGCATTAGGTTGCACCCACTCAGAAGCAATCAGAGCAAGACTGGGACAAGTTGAAAACATTCTTAAGTCCACACACCATTCCATTAGCAAAGGTTTTGAGCTCCACTGGCTGAAGTACTTAAATTGAATTTCTGATCAAACCCTGGGTGAATAATAAGCTACCCTTACCTGGGGACAACTCTTAGGAAGCCAGGCTTAAAAGTAAAATTTTATCCCTTTTGAAAGTAAAAGGAATAAAACGTATTCCTTGTAGTCAAGAAGACTATGCATCATGCCTAAGACTGCACCCTCCTGAGTGAGTTCCGGGAAGAAAACATCGCAGCTTTGTCTTTGAATGTAGAGCATAAACAAACTCCTTGAACTGGGATGTTAGCCTCCAAGCCACTCACATCCACTGGTAAAGGGTAATAATCTAGCCAAAGCAGGACTTAATTACAGCATTTCACCAATAAGGGGCTTATGTTGTAAGTAGCAGGAACAGCTTACATGTAGCAAGGCTGAAAGGTAAAAGGAGGAAAAATACTGTGGGTGAGATAGACCTCAGAGAGTTCAGACTATTCACTAAACAACCAAGCAAGCAACACCAACCTGGGAGTTGGTGGGCGGTGTCAAAATTAGGTTGCTATAATATATTTAAATACCCAAATTTCAACCAAAAAAAAAAATTAAAGGTGTCACCCATATATATACAGACCACAGAAACTGCCTCTAAATGGGCCCAGATGGTAGACTTTGCAGACAAAGACTTGAAAGCAGTTACTACAAATATGCCCAAGGAGCTGTATGAACTTGTGTCTAATGAATTAAAGGAAAGTATCGTGACAGTTGAGAATAATGTCAACGAGATAGAATTTTTTCTTTAAAAGAGTAGGAATCAAATGGAAATTCTGGAGTTGAAAACTACAATACCCAAAATGAAAAATTTGGAACAGGGGCTGAACAGAGCTTGCGGAAGACTCCATCTGAACTTAAGATTGATGAATAGAGATTATGAAATCTGAAAAACAGTGAAGAAGGAATGAAAATCCTATAGAAATACTGGACATCATCAAGAGTACCGACATGCATGCAGTGGGAGTACCGGAAGGAGATGCAGGAGGCAGAAGGGAGCAGGAGAAAACATCATCGCCAAAGACTTCCTAGATGGATTTAGAAACCTTAACCCATATATCCAAGAAGCTTAAAGAATTCCAAGTAAGGTAACGTTAGACCCAGATGCAGGCATTTCATAGGTGTAAGAATATTTGAAAGTTGTAAGAGAAAAACGAACTCTTCACAAGGAAACACAAGTAAAATTAACACTTTGTTTTGTAGAACATTGGAGAGTAGAAAGTATTAGGATAAATGTACATGAAGTGCTAGGGGCAGTGGAGGGACCTGGCAACTAACCTACAGCAAAACTATCTTTCAAAAATGAAGACAAAATAAAGGCATTCCCAGATAAATGGTGAGAGAATTTATTGCTAGCAGACATGCCTTGCAAGAAATACTAAAGAAAGTAATTAGACTGACAGTAGGTGACACCAGTCATTCAAAGCCTAAGGGGGGAAAATATAGTTATGCCTTGTTTTACTGCTTTTTGAAGATAACTGCATATTTTACAAATTGAAGGTTTATGACAACTCTGCATCGAGCAAGTCTATCTCAGTGCCATTTTTCCAGTAACATTTATTCACTTCATGTCTCTGTCACTCTCAGGATTTTAAACTCTTTTACTGTATTTGTTAAGGTGATCTGTGATTGGTGGTTATGACTTGAATACTCTAATTACCATTTTTTAGCAATAAAGTATTTTTAAGGTATTTACGTTGTGTTTTAAGACATAATGCTATTTCATGCTTAAGAGACTATAGTATAAAGTATACCTAACTTTCATATGCATTGGAAAGCCAAAGACTTCATCTTACTCACTTTATTGCAATACTTGATTTGTTTTGGGGGTCTGGAACCAAACTTGGAGTATCTCTCATGTGCCTGTAGAAGTTTTGAACACTATAAACCCATAATCCATACCTAACAGGCATATAAGGAATACTCCATCCAACAAGAGCAGAATGTACTTTCTTCTCAAGTACAAATAGAATATTTTGTAGGACACACCATATTCTAGGCCATACAGAGTAGGATTTTTGTCCACAGTTGAATTAAATTGTAAATTAAGGAAATTTGGGGATTTCACAAGTTCGTGTCCATTATATGCTCCTGACTAACCAGTGGGTCAAAGAAGAAATGACACCTGTGAGATGAGAATATACTGAGATGAAGGAAAACACAAAATGCAGTAACTTTGGGAGAGTTGCTAAGTCAGTGCTCAGAGGGAAATTTATACCTCTGAGTGTTCATAGTAAAGAAGAAAGTTACCAAATCAGTAACCTTCAGAAACTAGGAAAGAGCAAACTAAACCCATAGAACAAAGGAAGGAAATAATGAAGATTAGAGTTGAAATCAAGTAAGGTAAGGGAGAGAAAACTTAGAGATCAATGGAACTGAAAGTTGGTTTTTTGAAAAGGTCAGCAAAATTGACAAACCTGTAGCTAGGCTAAGAAAATAAGACTCAATTATGAAAATCAAAAGTAAGAGGCCATCTCTACTGATCTTACAAAAAGAGTACCAAATTGCTGACATTGGAGAAGCAGTTAAAATTTTGAATAAACTTAAGTGAAAAAGTTGAATGAGTAACAAAGAAACCACAAAGAAATTCTGGGACCAGGTGGTTTCATTGGTGAATTTTATTGAACATTTGAAGGATTACCACTCCTCCTTCACAAATTCTTTCAGAAAATAAAAGTACACTTCCCAAAGCCTTCTGTGAAGCCATTATTACCCTGATACCAAAACAATACAAAGACATCAGAAGAAAACTACAGACCAGTATCCCTTATGAGTAAAGATTAAAAATCCTTTTTAAAAAAAAGGTGGGGGAGGGGGCAAATCAAATTCAGTGACATATAACAAGGACTATGTATCATGACTAAATAGAACATATGTCTGGAACACAATGTTGATTTCACACCCAAAAGTCCATTGCGATACACCAATAGAATAAAGGACCAAAACTGTTATCTTCTCAGTAGATGAAGAAAAAGTATTTGACAAAATCCAGGACCTTTTCATTTTAAAATCATTGAACAAACTAAGAATAGAAGGTGACTTTATCAACCTGATGAAGGGCATCTCAAAACTCTCCTAGCTAACTTCATACTTAATGGTGAAAGATCTGCTGCTTTCCCCCAGGATCAGGAATGAGATCAAGATGTGTATGCTAATCACTTCCATTTAACATTCTGTGGAGGTGCTAGCCTGAGCAACTAGGCAAGAAAAATGAGCATCCACATTTGGAAAGAGGCATAGCTATCTGTAATTACAGAAATCAACACTTGTATATAGAAATCTTTAAGAAACCACTAAAATCTATTAAAGCTAATAAATAAGTTAAACTAGATTGCAGGAATTAAGATCAGTGTACAAATGTCAGTTATATTTCTGTATGCTCAGTAATGACCAACCTGAAAATAAAATTAAAATAATTTTATTTACAATAGCTTTATAAAGTATGAAATACTTACAATTGAACAAAAATACAAAAGTTGTACATTTTAGTTATTTTTTAAGATTTTTAAAAAAGTAATCTCTACACCCAACGTAGGGCTTGAACTCATAACCTTGAGATAAAGAGTCACATGCTCCATTGACTGAGCCAACCAGGCACCCCCAAAATTTGTACATTTTAAACTATGGAACAGAATTGTGGAAAGCAGTTAAAGATCTAAATAAATGGACAGACAGCCCGTGTTCATTGAATGGAAGACTTAATATTGTTACAGTCATTGTACTCTGCAAATTAATCTACAGATTCAAAATAAGCCCTATAAAAATCCCAACTTACTCTTGTAGAGAAATCGATCAGCTGATCCTAAAAATCGTGGAAATGCAAGGGACCATTGAACCATATAGGAGCCAACATAATCTTTAATGCTGAAAACCAAAGTTGGCTGACCTATATATATAATAATTCCTGATTTCAAAACTTAATACAAAATAAACATAACACAGTGTAGTACTAACATGAGAATAGATGTATGCATCAGTGGAATAGATAGTCTAGAAATAGTTAAATTTATGTTAACTGATTTTTGTGAGTGGGAAGAATATTCAGTGGGAAAAGAAGTAATTTTTTGATAAATGTTGCTGGAAAGTTTGTATATGCACATCTAGGAGAATAAAGTTTGATCCCCTACCTCACACCATACACAAAACTTAAAATAGATCATAAACCTAAAAGTATAAAAGTCTTAGGAAGAAAACAAATTTTTGTGGCCTAAGGAGGAGAAAAGGTGGTGTATTGGAGCACATCAAAGCTTAAAACTTAACTGCTTCAAATGATTCAATAAAGTAAAATGACAGTCCAAGAATTGGAAAAGAAAATCTAAGTCCTATGTCTAATAAAGGACTTCTATCCAAAATATAGAAGAACTCAACAATTAAAACACAACCCAATTAGGAAATGGTCAGAGGATCTGTATAGACATTTCCTCCAATGGCCAAAAGCACAAAAAAGATGCTCAGTATCGTTAGTTACTAAGGAAATGTGAATCAAAACTACATTGAGAACCTACTTCACACTTAGGATGACAAAAATAAAGATGACAAATGTTTACACAGCTCAGACTATACTAAAAATCATTAAATTGTGAATTTCATGGTATTTGAGTTATGTCTCGATGCTTTCTCAAAACTGAGCTGCTTTTATGAGTTATTAAATAGTCTCTAGGCAATTTGCATTCTGTAATGACAAGAACCAATTTATGTTAGCCATAGCCACTTGGATTTAATTTTGTCTGATTTAATATCTCCTGCTCTCGTCAGTTGGATGCGACAAGAGTCACAAATGCATCATCGTCTTTGGCTGCTAACTAGAGCTGAATGTTTACAAGGAAGACCACCAAACATGCTGTTTATGTTCTGGCAGCCCAGAATCTCCTCTGTAGTAACATGTCGAGTCTCTCCCTTTCTATTTAGCAATGAGGGATCGTCTTATTTCTCGACTATTTATTCTTGATTATTGACATTCGTTGAATATTTTCAAAGTTCTAACCTGTGTTGAGGTTCTCCAGGATTTTTTTTGTGTGTATTTTTTTAAAGGAGGCTTTATGCCTAACATGGAGCTCAGACTCACAACCCCAAGATCAAGAGTTGCATGCTCTACCAACTGAGCCAGCCAGCTGTCCAGGGTCTAGTTCTTGATAAAGTGCTGGCACCTAAAAAGGGATGGGGGTATTAAAACTAGTGGGCAAAAGTTTAAGAAGCAGGATACTTACATAGTCTGAAGGCATCTCCCCACTACTTAATAAGAAGAGAAAAATAGTAAGTTTACACTGCAAAATCCTCATGGAAACACTTTGACCAAATGATCAAAGTTAACTTCGGTATTGTATCAGTGTTAATTGCAATGTCGTTATTTAAACAAATGTCTTCGTTATTTGGAAATATTTAAGTATTGGGGGAGTGGGGGCAGGTACAGAGCTATGTCTTCAACTGACTCTCAAATGGTTTAGAAAAATTACACTTACGTTCTATGTGGCAACTAATGAAATAGATGCAGCGAAATGTAAACAACTGGTCATTGTGGGTGAAGTTGATAAGGGAATTCACACATTATTTTTGAAACTTGTGTTAGATGTGAAATTACTAAAATTTAAAATTTCCCCTAAAAAGGAACATGGCAGGCAAACAAAGCTGTGCATAAACTCCTTGTTTAGACAATAACAAAAAAGGCAACTGAAGTCCATTGATGATTCAGATATTTCAAGACTAATTCTCTGAAAAAGAAAAGTTCTACATAGTTGATTAGAATTTGATCCTCTATCCAGTTTCTTGAGAAACTGTTTTAAGTCTGCATCTTGAGGAAATGGACTTTGATGGAAGTAGAGAAAACATGTTTAGGACTTTAGGTAGATGGCAATACATGTGGAAGTAGAAAGCAGTTCTAATATATTGTGCTTTTCTTACAAAAACATTAAAGGCAGGTTTTATTTATTTGTTTAAAGTTTATTTTTTGAGAGCCCGCACACACAGCGGGGCAAGGGCAGAGGGAGAGAGAGAATCCCAAGCAGGCTCTGCACTGTCAGCACAGAGCCCGATGCGAGGCTCAAACTCACAAACCATGAGATTGTGACCTGCGCCGAAATAGAGTGGGATGCATAACCGACTGAACCACGCACGCGCCCCGAAAAGCAGATGTTTTTAAACACTCTGTGTTCCGTATATGTTCCATCTTTACATCAGTCCCAAGATTTTCTTCACAGAAGAAACCACTAGTTTTGAAGAGTTTTTTACTATTTCTGGAAGGTCTCAAACAATTAGAATTCTTTAGCAGTAGCACACACGTACCATAAAGTCCATGATCTGGCGTGCAAATATCAGTAATTAATGTTAAAGGGAAGCCACACAATTTCTTGTTCCTCCATACTTTGTACAACTTGCTGGAAGAAATGTCAATGATTTCCTCATGTTTGATAGCAGTTGTCAGCATTTGCTTCGTGTCTCTTTAGCCCCAAGCCACAGATGACCTTGACCATTTCCATGTCACACCACTTTTTCCAACGAAGTCAAAACAGAAAACAACTGTCCATAGTGTTTTCAGTACAGTGGGTTCTTTTTAAGATTTTTTGCTGTGGCCTTTCATTCCAAATAGACTTTTCCACCCACTGTATGTTTGAAATCAATGTAAAACCAGAGTTTACTACTAGCTTTCTTTTTTTTTAAAGAAGGAATTTATAGATTAAGCTAGGCTTAGTGACCAACACTTACCCGTGGTCATGAATGAAGGATAAGTTCTTTTGAATTTCTATGAGACTGTTCTAGACTTTTATAACGTGCTACTGGTAATAACTATGATAACTGTACAGAATGGCACCTTACGTTTTTAGGTAAACATGAGTAATATTTTAACTAATTTTTCTCCATGAAGGTAGTTGTTAGTAGAACAGGAAGGAAGTTGAAAGTTTTGTCTTGGTAGCTTATTTTCACAGATCGCTCGGGTCAGTCTTAGGCTGTAATCAAAAATTGCTTGTGTATACTGATAAGGCAAAAGGGCTGTGATGAAAAATTATTTTTGATAGCATATATAAAAGATCATTTTCTTTTGGTTATGTAAAAGAAAAGCTTATTTTTGTAGGGAAGGTAGGAGATGGGTAGAAACCATCAATAATTAATTAGTAAACTTCAGGTTGCCTTTTAATAAAGAATTAATGACTTTGTAACTGACTTAAATTTCCGTTGATTAAATTTGGTGATGTGGGTATCCATGTGTATAATGCCTGATTTTTCTTAATTTGCAGATCACGAAGACTATGACCCACAAACTGTGAGGCTGGGAAGTAGATATAGTCATGTTCAAGAAGTCCAAGAACGGCTTAACTTCCTTAGGTTTGTTTTAAATTATCAGTGTTGCTCTCTTTAAGACCCAGATAAGGAATGCTTAGTTAATGTGCTGTATGGTTAGGTCTTTGTTAGGTGATCTTTTTCCCTGCCATCTCGTATTTTCCCACGTGGAAATGATTACCTGAAAGTCCCAAGGACATTTCCCTATGTGCTTATTATTAAATACTTTAAAATTATTGGCTGATTTTTAACTCTTTGCAATATTTGCAATATTTGAACACATTTTAAGCTTTTGTATATACTTGTCCTTCATGTTTCTTTATGCTAGAAATAGGTTTATTTTTAGAGAATAAATTTCCATACTTTGACACAACCAGCTAGAGAATTGTATTGACCTTAATGGTATCCTAGTCAGTAGGGAAATGGAGTCAAAAGGCTGCTGGCCCAGCACCTCGAAAGAGTGGTTTGCATCCAGTGGTGTCTTGTTCATCCTAGCAGTGGCTGACAAAGGCCATCTGAATGAATAACATTATTCTGATGGGGATGAAGAAAAGAGGTTTATTCCCTTGAGCCAAAGCTAAATGTAGTCCATGGCTGAATTTGAATTTGCTCAGGGATAATTAGCCTTTAATGATCATACACTTAACAGATTTGAAATTGTTAAAAAGTTTTGTTGATGAGGGGTTTCTTGTGAATTCAGAAACCGCAGGCTGCAGAAGTGCTTATTCAGTTTCTAAGTGTGCTAAGAGAGATGCCCAGATTGTCAGTGCTTTGGGAAATCTGTTGCGTTTATTATTTTGATACATTAGGGAATTTTCTCCTAAGCTCAGTTAATTAGGGACTTGTTTATTGAACTGTGTGCTTATTTACTGGAAAACATTTACATAAATAGTTACATAATGATTGTAACTTGAGGAAAAACTGTAGCCACCAAATTTCAAGAAATTCAGCATTGGTTTAAAGTGAAATGTTTTTTCTGTGTGTGTTTTGATTTTCAACCACCTGGATAGAAGGACCTGCCTCCCCAGATTGAGAATCACTTCCATAGTGAGTCATCGTTATTGATGGGTTTGTGTTGTATCCCATAGGTTTCCTAGAACAGAAAAATGGTTATGAGTCCTACTGTATTCAAGTTTGGAATCAGAGGACCTATTCTGCTCCTTGCTTTGTTAGTACCTGACTTCATGACTTGTAGCAAAACACACTCAAGGGAAGAGAACCTCACGTTACTTACAATATACTTGGCCTGTGTTAAACAGTTTACACTTAATCCTCAGAGCAATGCGGAAGGCAGGTATTATCCCCATTTGATTCATAAAAAAATGGAGATTGACATGGCTTAATAGCTGCTTTGATATCTGGAAGCCCATACATAATGGCATTGCACTGCTCGACTGGATCTGTCTGACTTCAGGGTCGGTGCTCTTTATATTAGACCAGTGATTTTTGGAAATCTGTCTTGGAGCCTTAGGGCTTCTAAGGAGCTTCCTCCAAGATTTCTGAACAAGCGGTGGAGATTTGATCCCCATTTCTTCTTTCTTTCCTCCTCTTCCCAACAACTAGGGCAGCCCTGCTTTTATATATCAGACTTGAGAATAGAATTCTTGCTTTAAGAAAGTTTTCTGCTTGTTGTACTTTAAAAAAAACAAACAAAAAACTTTGAAAACAAATTCATGTTACCACACAGGACATTGCAGATCATATCTGTAAGTTAGAAGTAGCAGGGTTAGGTAAGACAAGGTGCTAGATACCTTCTTTAAGCTCACCAGTGCTTTTAAAATATCAAAGACCCTAGAGTTGAGATCCCAAAATGCTTTGAGATAATGAGAGAACCTATTCCCACGAAATACATGCACCTTACTTTATAACTGGGCAGGGAATCATCATTATGTGAGCTAAAAATTATGTGCTACTCAGAATAAAGCGTCTCGTTTCCTTTACTTCATCGATAGGGCAGTCAGGGTGGGTGGAGGAATGCTGAAAGAAATCTAAAGCTATGATAGAAGAGACTGCCACTGTCCCAAAATTCACCTTCATTGTCTTAATAACCAGTAGTCACAATACTAAAAAGACCCTAGAGAGCATCACTGAATAATTGATAAGCATTCTGTTAGATACTGACATAAAAAGTTTAAATCATACGTAGGTTATTCTGTTTAATGTGGCGAGGTACTGAGTGATGCATCTTAGACCATCAGGAAGCATTAAAACTTAAGTAGTTTTGACCTAGAATTCGTTAATGAAATGGTTATCTGTGAAAGTCACTTGGGAACTACCTCATTTTCCAATAATGGCATATTAGCAGAATGGTAAAAGTCAAACAACCCGTTAAATATAGTTGTTTTTTTTTTAATTTTTAACGTTTTATTTATTTTTGAGACAGAGAGAGACAGAGCATGAACAGGGGAGGGTGAGAGAGAGAGAGGGAGACACAGAATCTGAAACAGGCTCCAGGCTCTGAGCTGTCAGCACAGAGCCCGATGCGGGGCTCAAACTCACGGACTGAGAGATCATGACCTGAGCCGAAGTCGGACGCTTAACCGACTGAGCCACCCAGGCGCCCCCCCCATTAAATATAGTTTTGAAATGGCTGGATTCAAAGACCAAACTGTTTAAGTTCAGGAAACAAATACTTAATTCAGTTTAAGTTCAATCACCTCACAGAGTTCCTGGCACATTTTAGGTGCCCAGTATGTGCTTGTTAAATGAATGAATGAATACCTAAGGGTTTTTTACTACAAGATGAAAGTTGAGGAATAAGTAAGATTAAGATGTCAATAAGAATTGACATCTTTTTATCTGTAATTAAGGCGTAATTACGATAGATGGATTATTTCTACATATACTGCTAGATTGCCTTTCAGGATAAAAATTATGTAGATCTAATTGCTAATTTTCTATGTTTTTCCAAGATTTTTATTGAAGGATGGCCAACTGTGGCTATGTGCTCCTCAGGCAAAACAAATATGGAAGTGCTTAGCAGAGAATGCAGTTTACCTTTGTGATCGTGAAGCCTGTTTTAAGTGGTATTCCAAGTTGATGGGAGATGAACCAGACTTGGATCCTGATATTAATAAAGACTTCTTTGAAAGTAACGTGCTTCAGCTTGATCCTTCCCTATTAACTGAAAACGGAATGAAATGTTTTGAGCGATTCTTCAAAGCTGTGAATTGTCGAGAAGGAAAACTAGTAGCAAAAAGGAGGGCATATATGATGGATGATTTGGAGTTAATAGGATTAGACTACCTTTGGAGGGTAAGTGAAAAGTAGGAACTTTGTCAACATTCTTTCTGATGAAATATTTCAAATAGAGAAGGAGTCACAAGTTTGCATGTAAATTACGTATATATGCTGATCTGATGCTTGTCTAGAAGGTAGTGGTAGTTCACTTTTGTCTTATTGTATCATTTGTCATTAGGTTTTTTCTTCTCTCTCTCCCTTCCCCTCCCCTGTTTTGTCACTGATAATCCTTTTTGTCTTGGCTTAGAGTCTGATCATTCCAGGTGTATTTAGAAATATACTTACCATATAGATTTTTCATTCCCCTGCCCCCCATAGAAGTCATTGTTCTTCCTTTTGTTTCATTCAGTGTAGATCCTGTTTCTTCTCCTTCATTGTTTTGTTTTGTTTTTTAACGTTTATTTGTTTTTGAGACAGAGCATGAACGGGGGAGGGGCAGAGAGAGAGGGAGACACAGAATTGGAAGCAGGCTCCACGCTCTGAGCCATCAGCCCAGAGCCTGTTGCGGGGTTCGAATTCCCGGACCGTGAGATCGTGACCTGAGCCAAAGTAGGACGCTTAACCGACTGAGCCACCCAGGCGCCCCTCCTTCATTGTTAATTTTACATTATTATACATGCAATGCTAAAATAGAGGACAGAAGAGAAGACTATTTAGAATGGGTTACAAATATATACTTTATTGGCACAGTTTTAACTTGTGATGTTTTTAAACACCCGAGGGAATGAAATATTACTGTCTTATTTTTCCACCGTTGTATTTTTTTTTTATTAAAACATTTTTAAATGTTTATTTTTGAGACTGAGACAGAGCCTGAATTGGGGGGGGGGGGGGGGGGGCGGACAGAGAGTAAGTGAGAGACAGAATCTGAAGCAGGCTCCAGGCTCTGAGCTGTCAGCACAGAGCTGGACGCAGGGCTTGAACCCACGAACCATAAGATCATGACTTGAGCCAGAGTCGGACACTCAACCAACTGAGCCACCCAGGCGCTCCTCCACCGTTTTAGTATTAAAATATATATGTGCTTGAGATAAAATGGATGCAACATCATATTAGTTTCAGGTGCACAGCATAATGATCTGATATTTGTATATATTGTGAAATGATCACCACAATAAATCTAGTTAACAATCATCACCACAAGTCATTACAGATTTTTTTCTTGTGATGAAAACATTGAAAATTTAGTCTCCTAGCAACGTTCAAGTATGCAGTACAGTATTAACTGTAGCCACTGTGTTGTACATTACATCCTCAGTATTTATTTTATAAATGGAAGTTTGTACCTTTTGACCACTTTCACCCATTTTGTCTATTCCCCGCCTCTGGCAACCGCCAGTGTGTTCTGAGTTGTTTATTTGTTTTTAGATACCACATACACATGAGATCATGCAGTATTTGTCTTTCTCTGAACTTTTTTCACTTAGCACAATGTCCTCAATGTCTCTCCATGTTGTGCCAATATAGTATTAGTATGTTATTTTTACTTTTAAAAATCTGACTTGTTCATAGCAGTTTATATTGGGTTTTGGATATATTTTTCTGCAAACTGTAGACTCTTTACTGTGTCATTTGATTTTTCAGACTTTAAGTGGGTTTCAATATTTTTAAACAGCCAGAACCTTTTTTAAAGGTAAAAATTTATAGGGGCGCCTGGGTGGCTCAGTTAGTTGAGCATCCTTCTTCAGCTCAGGTCATGATCTCATGGCTCGTGAGTTTGAGCCCTACATCGGGCTCTGTGCTGACAGCTCAGAGCCTGGAGCCTGCTACAGATTCTGTGTCTCCCTCCTTTTCTCTCTCTGCCCTTCTCCCGCTCACACTCTTTATCTCTCTCAAAAATAATGAACGTTAAAAAAAATTTAAATAAAAATATATACAGTACTCCAAAATGTAAAACTGGTTGGACAAGGGAGAGCCAGTTTTTTTGTTTCTGTTTTTTGTTTTTCTCTGCTCATTCTCCCTGAGAATTCTCCCTCATTCACACTTTGTTTCTTTTTAACTAATTTTCACACTCTTTTCTTTTTAACTAATTTTTAACATATCTTTTATTTCCTTTTAACTAATTTGAATTCCTCCTTCAGTCTCACAACTTGGTTACCAAGTTGATTTGCAGGGTTCACTAATACTACTCAAAGCATATTTTATTCTTAGTAAAATGTGTCTTCCATTCTTAAATTGCTTTAGTCAAAGACTTGAGTTTTGCATTTTATTACTCTTTTCAGTCTCTTAATTTTACTTGACTTACTTGATTATCAAAGTAAATATACCCTTAAATTATGGAATACTGTATTGAAAATAATGGTTTTTCATGGGTATGAAATATCCATATTTCAATGGATATGGTTTGAATTGAAATGTCCACCTAAAATATGTCATGAAAGTTGTTTACACTTGAATCTTTTTGAACCTAGGTGGTGATTCAAAGTAATGATGATATTGCCAGCAGAGCTATAGATCTACTTAAAGAGATATATACAAACCTTGGTCCAAGGCTGCAGGTCAATCAGGTGAGGATTTACATTCACTAAAACGTCCACAAATTAGAGTTCTAGTTAACGAACTCTTTTGCTTATAAGAATTTTTTGAATTCTGAATTAACTAAGTTATTTGTTTCAACTCTGATTATACCTACAATATTTGTCTGTATTATCATTCCACAAAATGCTGTTTAGACAACATGAATCTTGATTACTTCAAGTGATTATTTTGTGTATATTTATGGCATGAGATATCAACTGAATTTCTTTTGATTTTACTACCTACTTTGAAGCTCATTCTTTATCTAATTTATACTTGTTAACTTACGTAACTCTGGCTTCCTTTGACAAAATGTGGTGTGTTTTATTATCAGTGTAGACATTGGTTAAATATGGCAATTAAAGTATCTTGGACTGTCTTTATTTGGCCCATTATTTGTAGGTGGTGATCCATGAAGACTTCATTCAGTCTTGCTTTGATCGTTTGAAAGCATCTTATGACACGTTGTGTGTTTTGGATGGTGACAAAGACAGTATTAATTGTGCAAGGCAAGAAGCTGTTCGAATGGTTCGAGTGTTAACTGTGTTAAGGGAATATATAAATGAATGTGACAGTGATTATCACGAGGAAAGAACAATTCTACCTATGTCAAGGTTTGTGAATAACTGATCTACTAATTAATTACTTGGTATTTTTCCTAGAATCTATTTTTTGTTGTTGTTGGTAGGGCATTAAGTCTAGTTTTCTCCATCTATTTATTTATTGCCGTTCACTTTATTGCCTGTTAGGTAAGTCTTGTCAAGGATATTTTGCAGTTGGAAGTATTTCGATGCTCTTCATTTATACGGTTAAAAATAATTGCATAGTCAGATTGGAGAATTAACTGGAAATAACTCTTAAAAGCTGCTTTTGACAGATAGCTGATATGTCAAGAAATACTTCCAAATGATGTACTGGTATTTCTGTTAAAGTCTCACCGTTGAGTAATTCAAATAGTATTTATAATTTAGAGATGTTTATAGAATGAATGCCATCAGTATTTATTTTAAAAGAGTTCTCTTTGTTGACCATGAAACTATATTAAGTTGCCTCTTGAATGTGAATTTTAGTTTTTCTGTCTTATCTATAAGAAGATATTATCAACAAATATTCGGCGTCTAAATTTTGATATTAATAATTTTTCACGAAATATTTACATCTTTGCATTTTTGTTAATATTCTCAAGCTAAAGTATCTTTCACATTTAAAAATAGTCTTAGTGAGTTGCATTTTCATGGCATTACATAGAATATTGTTAACTCAGGTCTCTGATTTAATTTCTTAAAACTAGACCTCATTTTCTGCAACCATAGGTACAAGAATAACAATGAGATAGGATTGTTGTATTTTTAAAGATTGCTTAAAATATTTATAATTAGAGGGCAGTAGGGGCACCTGGATGGCTCAGTCGGTTGAGTGTTCAACTCTTGATTATAAATTTTTATTTTCAAGATCCTAAAAATACGTATCCTTTAACTCACTTTTTCTTGTTTAATAAGAAGATAGGAAATCCTGCTGATGAGGGTGATTTTTTTTTTCTTTTCTTCCCCCCAGAGCTTTCCGTGGTAAACACCTCTCTTTTATAGTTCGATTTCCAAACCAGGGCAGACAAGTTGATGACTTGGATGTATGGTCTCATACAAATGATACGATCGGTTCAGTACGACGATACATTCTCAATCGTATTAAAGCCAATGTTGCCCATACAAAAATTGAGCTCTTTGTGGGTGGTGAACTGATAGATCCTGCAGATGACAGAAAGTTAATTGGACAATTAAACTTAAAAGATAAATCAGTAAGTATCTACAGTTGCCAACCTTTTCAAGAAAGTCAAACCTGAGACTGTTTTTCATTTCACTAGTTAATATTTCATTCGACATGTTATGTGTGAGGCTCTATATTAGTTATTTGGATTACAACCCTACATAAGACTGGCATTATGGTACTTACAATATAGTAGAAGAACGGATTTCTAAAAACAAAACTATTTAAGTGGTTATTAGGCAACACCTATAAATTGAATTTCTAGAAGTATAGCCCGTAGGGGTTTTTTTGTTGGTACGTTACTGACTTCTGTTTTGCATATTTTTCCTGGTTTTTGATAATAACTTAGTGTATTATTTTCAGCTAATTACAGCCAAACTTACACAAATAAGTTCCAATATGCCTTCAAGCCCTGATAGCTCTTCTGATTCCTCAACTGGATCTCCTGGAAACCATGGGAATCATTACAGTGATGGTCCCAATCCAGAAGTGGAAAGCTGTTTGCCTGGGGTGGTGAGTAGATGGTTTTGAGTTACTGTATGCAAGGCATTATGCGAGGTTCTTTGAGAATAAAGAAATAAGGTTTGACCTTGTATCAACCACCTGCTCCCTGCCCCCCATGCAGTGGAAAATTCACGTATAACTTCAAAACTCCCCCAAAACTTAACTATTCATAGCCTAGTGCTGACTGGAGGCCTTACCAGCAACATGAACAGTTGATGAACATGTTATTTCATATGTTACAGGTATTGTTTATTGTGTTTTCACTGTTTTATACTGAATGTATTATATACTGTATTTTTACAATAAGCTACAGAAAAGAAAATGTTAAAATCATAAAGAGAAAACATTTACTGTACTTCTGGGAAAAAAATCTGTGTAAGTGAACCTGTGCAGTTTAAACCCATGTTGTTCAAGGGCTCTAGCTATATACAGAATAGTTCTTTTTTGTTGAGAAGCTTAGTTTAATGAAGCAAAATATCAAAGAACTGTATAGTTAACCATCAGCTTCAGAATAGATCTCCCCCCCCACCCCACTCATGGTTGCGCTCTCAAAATTAAGTAAACCTTAAAAAAAAAAAATTTCCCTTTAGATACAATAATATGTTTACATAAAATTATCTATTATACAGCGTAATTATAACTGTTGAATGTATAAACTTAGAAAACTACCACTGTATTTTGTATTTGTACCACAGAAATGAACCCTTTCTTCACAACTGTTTCTGTAGGAAAATGTCTATAATCTTTCTCAAGTCAGTTACATATCTCGTATGTTGTTAAAGAAACCCTGATTCCTCTCTTACTTCCCCTCCCCAAGAAAATTTTAATGGCTATGGTGATAACCAGCCACTCCAGTGTCAGAAGAATTGGCCCCCTACAACAATTGAATTAGGAATTTATTAGCAGGCATGACAGCCTTTTGTATGTATAGAGTCTAACTTGTAGGCATGAGAGAAATAATGTAACAAAATAGTAAAAGAGCTGTCACACAGAAATTACCGAAGATGGCTTGGGTAATATATTCAGTCTGCATTGTGAAGGATTTATACAGGTGGGAAGATGGGTAAGGCAGGCCTTTTTAGAGAGTAGAAATGAAATAAACAAAACTGGAAATTAATTTATTTGGGGGTTCTTTTATTGGGGGACGTATAATTTATAGGTCAATATTTTGTGTATTGTGTATTCTAGATTATGTCACTACATCCCAGATACATCTCTTTCCTTTGGCAAGTTGCAGACTTAGGTAGCAGCCTAAATATGCCGCCTCTTAGAGATGGAGCAAGAGTACTTATGAAACTTATGCCGCCAGGTAAGAATTTTTTTTTATATGTATAATGTTCGTGAAGTACATGCTGGACAATAATGTGGTATATTAATAAATTCTGTTTCTAGATGGAACATACTTTGTGGTATAGAATACCATGTCGGGAAATGGCAAAATACAGCCCACTGCCTGCTTTTGTACGGCCCAGGAGCCAAGGATGGTTTTTACATTTTTAAATAGGTGGGGGGAGAAAATTAAGAGAATACCATTTTATAGCTTATGTAAATTGTATGAAATTTACATTTTAGTGTCCTAAACAAACTTTTATCAGTGTACAGCCATGCCCATTCACTTATATACTATCTGTGGCTGCTTTTGTTTTAAAACCATAGAGCTCTGTAGTTGTGGCCAACATGCTATGGCCTGCAAAGCCTTAAATATTTACTGTCTGGCTCTTTACAGAAAAAACGTGCTGACCTCTGCACCGTACTATGGGCCATGTGTCCTCTGTGGCACTGCTCCGTTTTTATTCCTTAGAGACAACCACTTTAACGTGCAACTCTTTTCTTGTATATGGATATTGCTATTATGTCTATAAATCTCTTAAACTGTATGTATCAATTTTGGATACCTACTGAGTTTTTTACGGAGATGAAAACTTTATTCTCACATCCTCCCCATTTTTGCTTGAATTCTTATCTAAAATTGACACTAAAGGAGCACCTGGCTGGCTCATTTGAGAGAATATGCAACTCTTGATCTCAGGGTCACGTGGTTGAGTCCACCACTAACTGGGACATTAAAATGTAGATTTACATTTGGTGAAAAGTAGTTTGCCTGGATTACTGACAACTTTGTTCTGGATTTAATGATTTCCCCTTTTCGTTTTCTTAATTTTCTATACACCTATCACTAGTTCATCCCACATATCTTCTAGTAACTTCTCAAAATACGTTCCCATTATTATTTGCATTATATAATCTGTTAGGTTTCACTATTTTCTAGAGCTTTTCCTCTTCCTCCTCCTCCTCCTCCTCCTCCTCCTCCTCCTCCTCCTCCTCCTCCTCCTCCTCCTCCTCCTCATATCTGGTGGTTTCTTTCTATGGCAGGATCCCTATTCTCAGGTTCCTATATCTTGGGCCTTTCTTGATTTTTTTTCTTATTTTTTTTTTCTCCCCTCCCCCATGAATGTCTTCTTCACCCTGCTTGGGCTGTAATATCCTAGACTAGGCAGCCCTGTCACATAGAGTTTAAATAGCACGAGTAAAAATAATTAGTGTCTTCAGAGATAACTTGAACAGCCCACCAGATAGTTGAGTATGGCTGAAGACTGCCTCAAGAGTCTTCATAAAAGACATGGGAACAATAACAATTGATGACTTGATAGTGCTGAGATTATAATAAAGATGGAAGTGGAGTTCAGAGACAGATGAGCTACCATTAAAGTGGGCACAGAACAAAGTAAAGCCTGCCAAGAGTCATGAAAGGCTGGGAGTGTACCGGGGAAGGTGCTCACTTTTCATTTTCCTAAAAAGTTAAAAGGGCTTCGTCCTGCACAGCTGCCAGGCCAAGGGGTTTTTGGTTAGTTGGGTTTGGGTTTGGTTGTTCTTAAAAGTTACACTTCTCCTGCTATACTGGCTCCCATTGTCTGGGAGAAATCACGTATGAGCAAGCTCACCTTTCACATCATACTGACACCCTTTTGTTTGCCATTTGAATGTGAGCTAATTGGGGTTTTAGAAAGAAGTGTTACAACTTAACAGACTGTACTTATTACCCTGAAAGCTATTACTGGTAGATACATTATTGTATTCTGTTCCCTGCTTGTCTCTTCTTTTTGTAGAGTCCCTTTTTCCTATTAAAAACTTTTTCTGGGGCCTCTTGGTGGCTCAGTTGGTTAAGCATCCAACTTCAGCTCAGGTCACTATCTCACAGTTAGTGAGTTCAAGCCCCGCATTAGATTCTCTGCTGTCCACGCACAGCCCACTTCAGATCCTCTGTCCCCCTCTATCTTTGCCCCTCCCTCCCCTCAAAAATAAACATTAAAGGGGTACCTGGTTGGCTCAGTTGGTTAAGCTTCTGAATTTGGCTCAGGTCGTGGTCTCAGCATTCATGAGTTCAAGCCCCGCGTCGGGCTCTGTGCTGACAGCTCAGAGCCTGGAGCCTGCTTCCGATTCTGTGCCTCCTCCTCTCTCTGCCTCTGCCCCTCCCCCACTCATACTCTTGTTTCTCTCTCAGAACATTGAAAAAAAAATTCTTAATAAATAAAATAAGTATTTAAAAAACCGGTTATTCTTATTGAAATAACTTCAAACTTACAAAGAATAGTACAATCTTCCCTTCCCCAGATTCAATAGTTGTTAACATTTTGCTATAGTTGTTACATCTCTCTCTCTCATCTGCATCAGAGATTGATGATCTCCTTTGGAGAACAAGTTGTAGATACCGTATCTTTTTATCCCTGAATACGTATTGCTTTCTTTTTTTTTTTTTTTTTTAAATACTTATTAATTTTTGAGATAGAGAGAGACAGAGCATGAACAGGGGAGGGCCAGAGAGAGAGGGAGACACAGAATTGGAAACAGGCTCCAGGCTCTGAGCTGTCAGCAGAGAGCCCGACGTGGGGCTCGAACTCACGGACCGTGAGATCATGACCTGAGCCGAAGTCGGACGCTTAACCGACTGAGCCACCCAGGCGCCCCGTATTGCTTTCTAAGAACAAGGACATTCTCTTAATACTACCACAGTATCAGAAAATATATAGCATTGATAATTTATTATAATTTACAGACCTTACACACATTTTCCCAATAATGAACCTTACAACAGTGTTTTCTGGTTGAGGGTCCAATTTAGGTTCTTATATTGCATCATTCGTTGGTATCTTTAATCTGGAGCAGTTTCTCAGTCTTTGTCTTTTATGACTTAGACGGTTTTGAAAAGCATGGATCAGTGGTGTTGAATGTGTTTGTTTGGGGTTTTGTCTGTTTCCTGATGGTTATATACAGGTTGTACATTTTGTCAGTACCACTTATGTGATGCTCTGTCTTTCTAAGAGCATTCTATCAGGAGGCACATGTCCATTTGTCCTTTATTGGTGACATTATCCAAGATCACTTAATTGATACCTGTCAGGTTTCTCCAATGTAAAGTTATTTTTCCTGTTTTTGGAGAGATGTTTTGAGACCCTGTAACTTTTTCCTCATCAGACTTTTACTTGTTTTACCATTCTTTGTGATGATTGCCTGAATGGGTTCTTCCTGTGATGGTTACAACATGGTGATTTCGTTTTACTTGATCTTTCTTTCTTCGTTTATTGGTTGGCAAAGTAGAACCCCATTTGTTGTGTTTTATATGTATATATAACCCTGTTGGGTTATAGCTATTATAATCATAACTGATTTTGATGTTCAGTTGTCCCAGATGTGGTCATTGGATGGACCTAATGCCTTGTTATATAGCCTCATCATTATTTGAGTATGTTATTACTTTCTGGTAAAAGATGTTTGCAGCTCATCTAGTACTTTATCCTAGCCCTGTAGTCAGCCATTTCTCCTTTCAGTGATGATAGAGGATATTTAGGAACAAAATCTGAGAACTAAATTGGGTTTAATACTGGGGTATCTTGTTTCTAGGCCTTTTCATTAAATTGAGGAAGTTAATGCACATCTCTATCAGTTTCTGTGTCTGTCTCTATTAGGAAAAAACACGGGTTCATACTGGTCCTACTCCAGCTTCTTGGTCTCTCGCCATTTCATATTTGTATCTGTCTCTACATTTCTGAGCTGTTTTCTTCCCATTTTCATCAATTTGTTGTTGGGATGGGGCATGGCTTATGTATGCAGACTTCAGCAACTTTGGTTTGGTCTTTGATTCATCTCTACTTTCCCAACTACCTATTGTTTTCATATTCTTAGCTTTTCTAGGATTCAGTGGGCGCATTAACTTACTAAGTACCCTCTTCCCCTCACAAGTGCTTCCTGGTTCATCGAAGCCAGATTATCTGTCTTCCATCTCCTCTATACCTTCAATGATTTGATTTGTTCGTATCTTTCTAATGTTTCTTCATCTCCTATTTGTATGTCCTTTTGATATTGTATATTTTGTAATCATTCTCTTTGTGGTGTGGTTTGTGGATTCATTGCTGATAAAAACAGTTCAATAATTGTACCAGGTAATTGTTAAAACTGCTTTGTGTTACCATTATCTCCTTTTTCTAAAGCAAACATCATGTTGACATTTCCTGTCTTGTTTTCTGATTCCTATGGGACATAATCAGTTCAAGTATTTAGGTTCTTAACTAAAGCTTCTCTCAACCATTTAATTTAATCCTTAACCCTTACCTGTTGTATTATTTAGGATTTGTATTGTCTTATTTACTAGTGTTTGAGTAACAGTTACTGTTGCTTTATGTATGCAGAGTCATCCTTCACAGCGTACTTGAAAACACCCTAGAATCTCTGATCTCATGATTTGCGCATAATGCCACCACAGAGTGAGCTCTTGCCAGTAGCTCAAGCAAGAGTGCTTTTTTCATATTTCAAAGTATAGTACCTAAATTTGAAAAGGCCAGTAGACCTTTCCATATTCATATTACAGTAGACAAATCAGGCTTTGGACACAGATGGACTTGAGTTCAAGTTCTGATTCAAGTTGCTATTCCATGCCTTCAACATGTTTTCTTTGTCTTTCAAAACTTCCTTATTTATGTAACTGGGCTAATAACTATTTCATGGGATTACAAGGATTACATGAGTGGCATATGGAAAACCTATTGCCTAATGACTGATACTTAATGAGTATTCAACAAAATGTTAAACTCACTGTGACTATGGTTGCTACATGCACATAAACACCTGCTTGTGCACGTGCTCTCCTTCCTTTAAGAAAGGACGCAGATAATCATTTAGTGTTTGTACACACTTGCTGCATATATTTTAAAGGGGGAGAACACCAAGATGGAATTAATAGCTTTTTTCCAAGCCATCAACTTTACCTCTCTTCGTTCATTCTGAATCTGCCTGAAGTCAGGTGCCTCCGGTATGGGTTGCTGTTAAACTTAGAATGTTCTCCAGTCTTCTCTGTGTAGGTAATTTAATCTCTTGTAATTTAGACTGTACTCAGGAGTTCCTGTGTCCTTTCCCTACATGCACCAGGAAAACAGATTCTTCCTTCATACTGGGTGGTCAAAATGTACACAGCTTTACGAAGCACAATGAGTTGCTTTTCCTATTCAGTGCTTCCTTTTTCCCACTAGTTTGGTCTAATTAATATCTTAAAATATGTTGGAATCCATTGTAAGCACTTCATATTTATTAGCTCATTGAAACCTCACAACATCCCTATGAAGCTATTAACTATTTTTAATCTATATTTTAAAGATGGGGAAACCGAGACCCAGCTATTAAGTTACTTGACTAGGGACACGTAGCTTAAACGACAGTTCTAGGTTTCACATGCAGGCGGTTGGCATTTATACTGTTATAACTCTGTGTTACTGTGCGTTTTCTATACATTTTAATAATCCACTGCAACATATAATTGATTAGGTTTAGGTATCTTTTTGAAAGACAAGGGAATAAACTAAAATCTTAACTATATCTGGATGACAGGATTGTGGATGGTTTAAATTTTTCTCCGTTTTCCATGTTGTGTGAAATGAGCTTTGCATATCATTGGGCATCTGAGATCATTTAGATTGAAGAATGCTATAGTTGGAATAGCCACTAATGATCATTTGGTTTACATAGCACAGGTGAATAACATAATGCAACATTAAATGATTTGCTTAGTATTCACTGCTTTTTCTTAGTTTGTATTTCCTCCTACTCCCTTTTGCCTTCATCCTTCACTCAATATTTTTAAACCAAGCAAGACATTCTCATACAGCATATGAATTTGTTTTTTAGAAAGCAACTTGATGATATATGCAGAGGTCTTGGGCGTTGGTGATTCTGCTTGCAGGATTTATTCCTGATGAAATAAATAATTGCAAGATTTAGCTGCTAGGATCTTGAGTGTTTAAAAATATATATATTGGAAACAACCTAAATGCCTAATAATATGCAACTGGTAAAATGACACAATGTCATTTTACTCACCAGTTAAAATAATACAGGGGAAGGGGCACCTGGGTGGCTCAGTCAGTTAAGCTTCCAACTCCTGATCTCGGCTCAGGTCATGATCTCACAGTTTGTGGGTTCGAGCCCTGCATCGGGCTCTGCACTAACAATGCAGAGCCTTCTTGGGATTTCCCCTCCCCTCCCCCTCCCCCTCCCCCTCCCCTCCCTCTCCCCTCCTCCCTCTCCCCCTCCCCTCCTCCCTCTCCCCTCCTCCCTCTCCCCCTCCCCTCCTCCCTCTCCCTCTCCCTCCCTCCCTCTCTCCCTCTCTCTCCCTCTCTCCCCCTCTCCCTCTCTCCCCCTCCCTCTCTCCCCCTCTCCCTCCCCCTCTCTCCCTCCCCCTCTCTCCCCCCCTCTCTCCCCCCCTCTCTCCCTCTCTCCCTTCCCTGCTCACACTTGCTTGCTCACTCTCTGTCACCAAATAACTAAATAATAATTTTTTAAAATAAATCTTTAAAAATAATACAGGGGATGACTATTTAATGACCTGAGAAACTATTCACAGATGTTTGATGATAAGTTAATATTTTAGGTACATTATATGTCAGTATCTCTTCAGAAAAGGGAAGACCATCAATTGTAAAACAAACTGAAGATTTTTTTTGGTAAGGTATTTATTTCTAGGCTATGGAAATTATAGTAATATATCTTTATTCTTCAAAAAAGCTTTTAATTTTTTTAAAGCAATCTTACTTACCAAGTGGTGTTTTAATCATAGCGCATTTAATTACTTGGGAGATAATTTGATCAACAGAGTACTTCTTAGCAAACCGTAAGAGACTCTTAATGATAGAGAACAAACTGAGTGTTGATGGAGGGAGGTGGGTGAGGGGTGGGTTCAATGGGTGATGGGCATTAAGATGGACACTTGTTGGGATGAGCACTGGATGTTGTATGTAAGTGATAAATCACTAAATTCTGCTCTTGAAACCAATATTACACTGTATGTTAACTAGAATTTATATAAAAATTTGCAAACAGTAAAGTACGTTCTAAAGTTGATGGACTATTCTTAAGTGTGAATGTTTGGTAGCCAATGCCAAATTGTATCATGGTATTTTTTTTTTAACTGTCTTTTCACTATGATTTAAAAGAAACTTGTATTTTAATACCATGAAGGGAAAAAAAAAACAAAAAACTGTGCTTGCTTTGAGGTTAACATTAATCATTACAGGTTTCTCCTGCTACTCCAAAGTAGAGTGTTCCTATGAAAACTTTTATAAGCCAAAACTGGTATAAAGCAAAGAGGCATTTACCATTTATGTGGAAAAATGTTTGAGTGTTCCCAGTTAACCTCTTAGGCTTTTCTGATACCTAAGGGCACATCTTGTTTTAACAGATGCACAAATTAAGAAAGAGCATAGATGCTCACTCACAGAGGCAGCTCGAAGCTCTGGCGGCTTGATGCTGAGATGCTGAATGTAGTTCCCAGGGAAGGAGCTTGGCGTGGCCACTCTCGCTGCTCAGGGCTGTATGCTGCCTCTTTAACAGTTCTCTGCAGAATAAACACTGAGTGCTATTTTTGCTTTTTGCCTCTTTTCATAAAGGTGAAGTTGTGTTAGGTGGAGGGTCCCTATGTTCCTTTTTTTTTTTTTTCTTCCCATCTTTCCTGTTAAAGTTCAGTTTCTAAGGTAACCACTAAGCCCCTTTCAGGAAAATAAACCAGTTAGCGCCTAGTGTCATAAAGGTTAATAATAGAGAAGTTGGAAGGAAGGGCTTCTCATTTTTAATCTTGTTCTTTTCAATAAGAATTACTTCCTTTTGAAGTGTACTGTATTTTTTAGGTTTCCACTGGCTGAAGAGGCATGTTGATTTGAGATCTTTTAGTGGAGACTGCCTCATGTTTGGGTTGACTGATTAGAGAGTCCTGGTTCATTGTAATGTTTATTATTATTATTTTTTAATCCAGATCTGGCTATTTCTTGAGAAGTATGAGCCTGTAATTCAATGAATTGATTGTTATGCCATATTAAAGTAGTCTTCAAAATATCAAAAGTGAAGTACTATGAATGCATGAATTATGTTTTTAGACCATATCTCCTGTTTTCTTACAGATAGCACAACAATAGAAAAATTAAGAGCTATTTGTTTAGACCATGCCAAACTTGGAGAAAGCAGCCTTAGTCCATCTCTTGACTCGCTTTTCTTTGGTCCTTCAGCCTCACAAGTGCTATACCTAACAGAGGTTAGTTTTTTCCCTTTTGAATTTACTTCATGTTCTTTGAACTTGGCCTTTTACATGGTATTGTGAAGAACATGGATACAATTTATAATGAAAAATTTTTCAAATGGTCAAGAATTTCTTCACAATGATAATAGGGAAAATAGAAATTACCTTTTTAAACCCTTTTAATATAGTTCTTTTCTTTTTCCAGGTAGTCTATGCCTTGTTAATGCCTGCTGGTGCACCTCTGGCTGATGATTCCTCTGATTTTCAGTTTCACTTCTTAAAAAGTGGTGGCCTACCCCTTGTCCTGAGCATGCTAACCAGAAATAACTTCCTACCAAATGCAGATATGGAAACTCGAAGGGGTGCTTACCTCAATGCTCTTAAAATAGCCAAACTGTTGCTAACTGCCATTGGCTATGGCCACGTTCGAGCTGTGGCAGAAGCTTGTCAGCCAGGTGTAGAAGGCGTGAATCCCATGACATCGGTAATAGACTTTTTAAAAATGTCTTATTTATAGTAATAGTAATTTTTAAAGTTTGAGTTCAGAGGTGATTCAGAATGTTTCAAGTTCCTTTCCAGTGGTACCCTATTTTAAAGCTTTTCGTCTATTAAATGATATTTGTATTGAAAGTGAAAGTGCTTTTTACTGACTATCCTCTAATTTTAAGAGTACAATTCCTCCCTGTTCCTTTAAACTTTGTTTGACTTTCAGCTATTTTAAACCTGATAAAAACTGCATATGAATCTCTTATTAATTTGTAGCTAGCAGATATATGAAGATACAGTTGGTAATAAGAAAGTTGTAATTGACTTAGCCTGTGGCCAGCCTCTCTTCCCATCTTGATAGGCTTTACCTTCAGATCTGAACTTATTCTTAATCTGTCTTTGCCTTGGTGGTATCCTTGCTCCACTTCATTCTGACTAAAATTTGAGGTCTTCTGTATTCATCATAAGTGGCCAAAGAAGATAAAACCTTCAGGAATGTAGATTGTTTCTTTTGTAAATGGCTTAGGTCTTAATCAGGGAATTGGAATATTGATTAGATCTGTAATATGATAAATCTGTGATACCGAATAATATATATCGTGAAAATAGCATTTATAATTGTTTTAGGTGTGATAATGATATTGTGGTTATGTTTTAAAGGAAGTGCCCCTCCCTTTTTGTTTTTAATAATTGCTGAGGAGCACCTGGGTGGCTCAGTCCATTGAGCTTCTGACTCTTGACTTTGGCTCATGAACCATGAGATCATGAAATCCAGCCTGGTGTTGGGCTCTGTGCTGAGCATGGAGTGTGCTTGGAATTCTCTCTCCCTCTCTCTCTCTGCCCCTCCCCTACTCATTCTCTCTCAAAATAAACATTTAAAAAAAGTAATTGCTGAGGGGCGCCTGGGTGGCTCAGTCGGTTAAGCGTCCGACTTCAGCTCAGGTCACGATCTCGCGGTCCGTGAGTTCGAGCCCCGCGTCGGGCTCTGGGCTGATGGCTCAGAGCCTGGAGCCTGCTTCCGATTCTGTGTCTCCTTCTCTCCGCCCCTCCCCCGTTCATGCTCTGTCTCTCTCTGTCTCAAAAATAAAACGTTAAAAAAAAATTAAAAAAAAAAAGTAATTGCTGATATATTACAGATGAAACTATATGATATCCAGGATTTGCTTCAAAATAATTCTGGTGTTGGAGGGATTGGAAAGTGAGAGGGAGTGGTTAGATAAAACACTCTTGGTCCTTCTTTCATAATTATCAAAGCTGGGCTGTGGGTATGTGAGAGTTTATAATACTGTTCTCTCCCCTCTTGTATATGTAAGAAGTTTTCCTTTAAAACAGTAAAGAAAAACAAATGGCCTAAGTTTATATTGTGTTTTAGGGTCCCATGTTGGTTGGGATAAAAAATAGTGCTTCTATATTAAGATAAACAGATTCAAACCATGGTCCTTGACACAGGTGCTTAATGAAGTACGCAGAAAGTGATTACACTTTCACTTTTCTCCCAAGATTTATTCAGAAAATATGCCACTGTAGATACAAAGGTTTGTAAATAATAGTCTCTAATCTCAAGGAACACACAGTTTATTAAGGAGCTAAAGGCAAACTTAGTAAAACAGACATGTCTTAAATACTAAGTATTTCCTACAACATAGAGAAAAGGAGTTAACTTGAAAGGCAGTCAGAATGGCCTGGCTAATAAGTACGAGTTTTTTTAATAGGTTTAAAAACTCGGTTATACTATTAAATAGAACAGTGGTACCTTTCATACATTGGTAATTTTATTCTGTTATGAAAATTCCTTAATATTTCTCATTTTCAAAGAAGACAAATGATGACCAGGGGAACTGGGAGCAGGGTCTCCCAGGAGCATGCACGTAGGAGACATGGAGTAATTTATTGAGCCTCTAGATAGGGTTGTGGAACCATCACTTCAGTTTATGTCTTACCTCTACAAGTTACGCTGAGCCCAGATGGAGAGACACAAGTTGAATTGAGCTAGAATGGGCGTTTGCAGAGGGACATGTAGCACTAAGTAGCACAAGAAAAAGTGGAAGCCCACATTGTCTGCAAGATGGACTTTTTGTGTAAGTCCCTGTGGTTCTCCAATGTGTATGTATATATGGAAGGGGGGTCATCTTGAGGGAGTGGTGATGGGTGGGAGCTCTGCACAACTTACTTCCAGGTAAAATGGTTATGTTTTTTCAGGTCAACCAAGTTACTCATGATCAAGCTGTGGTGCTACAAAGTGCCCTTCAGAGCATTCCTAATCCATCATCTGAATGCATGCTTAGAAATGTGTCAATTCGTCTTGCTCAGCAAATATCTGATGAGGTTAGTATTAAAGTTTTTAAGCTCTGAAATCCTGCAAGGTTTGTTTCTTCCCACTTTTGACCCTCTGTTTAATTAAGAAATAACCCTTATCACAATTTAGGGCTCAGTTTTCCTAGGCCCACTTTAGTCACTGTCTCACTCTAGAGTTCCCTTAATATGAATTTTATCTAATATCAATGTTAGTACTTTCCAGTTAGAATCCTCTTCATGTACAATAAACAGCATCCTTAAAGTATGTAATTCAATTTTGACAAATGCATGTATGTTTAAGTCCACCATCATTTCCATTACTCTGTATTCCCCTTTGCAGTCCTTCTTTCCTCTACTCCTTAACCCCAGGTAACCAGTCATCTTTTGTCAGTATAGAATAGTTTTCATTTTCTAGAATTTTGTGCAGTGTGTGTATTCTTTCATGTCTGGCTTCTTCCACTCCGCATAATGACATTGAGAATTGTCTGTGCTGTGTGGACCATTGATTAGTCCATTCCTCTTTACTGCTGTGAGTAGTATCCCATTGTGAGTATTCCACATTTGTACACTTGGCGAGGGACTTTTGGATAATTTCCCTGTTCTGGCTGTGAGTAAAGCTGCTGTGACCATTCTATACAGGTGTTTGTGTGGACTTGGTTTTCATTTTTCATGGGTTAAAAAAACGAGTATAATGATGTGGGTCATCTTTGTAGTCATTTTAAGATTCTTCTGAAAGTAGTATAGGGCCAGATAATTTCTCGTATTGCTGTTAAATGGGGGGGGGGGGGGGGAGGAAAGGACAAAAGAAGATTGGGAACCTAAAAATAATGGTACTGCTTTATAGCCATTCCTATCTCCTTTATAAGGAGAAGCATTTTTTCCTTGTTAATATCTTACTCTAATACTCTATCAAACAGTTTTTTATTATTTATTGTCTTGCAGGCTTCAAGATATATGCCTGATATTTGTGTAATTAGAGCTATTCAGAAAATTATCTGGGCATCAGGATGTGGGGCCCTACAGCTAGTATTTAGCCCAAATGAGGAAATCACTAAAATTTATGAGAAGGTAAGAATTACCTCAAAAATGTTTTCCTTTTAAATAAATGTTGTTTAATTGTGCACGAGGCCCAAATTATTACATCTGCTATCTTTAAAAATGCAATCATTTGCATCTTAATGGCTGAAAATTAGAGGGTAGCTATAGGTAAGATGAGAATACCGTAAAATTTTACTTTTGAAATAAAGTACTTCAGAATCCTGCCATGAGGCTGCTTTTTTAAAATAAGAAACCTTTTCTACTTCTCACTAAGGTGAGATACAATGATCTCGTGTTGAATGTGTTTTTTCCCATTCTCTCCATTCTTCTTTCATTTTTCTGTCCTAATGTCTCTGTCCTAAATATTCGTTTAGGTAACTGTCAGCTGTGGTATCCTGGTGCTTAAATATTTTTGATTCTCTTAAAGCCGTCAAAAGTAGAAAGTGTCAGCCAATTTAGGTATCATGTCTGACCTTCCCTTAGATTAAATTAAGCAAATTATTTACAGAAGCAAGTCTGTGTTTGACTCTTTGATTTCCTGTCCTATGTACCTTGCCTTTGATAACCACTATGCATATTTAGAAGAGGAAATTAAACTGTAGGAACTTCGCAGCTCGGTAGAGCTTCCTTGTTATGGCCAATGTAACCCTGTTTTTCCCAGGATATATGTTGGAGTCCTATAGCATCTGTCTGGTACAGTGCGTGGGCTAGTATTTGAATGTTTATTCTATTTTAGGCATGTAGTGTAATTACTACTTTTTGATAAAGTCAGATTAGAATTTAATAACTACCTACCGAAGCATATTTTAGATTGTAAAACCTTCCTGAATGATTGATTGGCCAAGACAGTTGCTTTCAAATAAAACGGCACTATACGTACACTACACTTTGGAACTAGTCCTACGTTCCTAACTCTGCAGTGCTAGAGTGGTTCTTGAGAAAGGAATGATTATTCAGAAGGTCCTGAGAAGCCTGAAGGACAAAAAAGCAAGTGTTATTCTCAGTGTCCTCCTTGGATGATGTAGAAAAATACTCCGTCCTTGGGATGTAGAAAAATACTGGAATTAGACTTCATTGTCTATTGTAGTCATTTCCATACTATTCTAAACTGGTCTCAAATTGCAGGTAAAGAGGCTGAGGCCAAATGGTTTAAGTGAGTCGGTAAGTTTTAAGCACTATCTTGAAGTTGTATGAGATTTTTCGTAAGTGCATCTCTAGGTAATTTGCCTCTGACCATAATTTTACAGACCAATGCAGGCAATGAGCCAGACTTGGAGGATGAACAGGTTTGCTGTGAAGCATTGGAAGTGATGACATTATGTTTTGCCTTGATTCCGACAGCCTTAGATGCTCTTAGTAAAGAAAAGGCTTGGCAGACATTCATTATTGACTTACTGTTGCACTGTCACAGCAAGTAAGTGTCTTTTTTAATTGTAAGAAACTTGATCTTTTGTTAAGCAGAAATGTATGCTGGCAGGATTTATCCCAGATATCAAATATTTATTGTCTCTACAGCATGGTAATGTTCAGGAAAATTTTGTTTAACTATGTTTTTGCCTGGACCTAAATTTGTTTGGTTTTAGTCTCGCAAAATGGCAACATTAAATCTCAGAGTACAATTAATTTTTCTCTAATTTCAGAATTTAGTCTTGCCTAAGTGAGGTACATATTTTAATCCTCTTTTAAAATCTGGTTTACAGGAATTTTTTTTTAATGTTTATTTTTGAGAGAGAGACAGAGCATGAGCAGGGGAGGGGCAGAGACAAAGGGAGACACAGAATCCGAAACAGGCTCAAGTCTCTGAGCTGTCAGCACAGAGCCGGACGTGGGGATCAAACTCCCCAACCAAGAGATCATGACCTGAGCCAAAGTCGAACACGCAACCGACTGAGTCACCCAGGTGCCCCTTGTTTATAGGATTTAAATTAAACAGGGGAGCCTGGGTGATTCAGGTGGTTAAGCGTCTGCTTCTTGATTTTGGCTCAGGTCATAATATCTTGGTTCATGGGCTCAAGCCCCCGCATTGGGCTCTGTACTGATAGTGCAAAGCCTGCTTGGGATTCTCTCTCTCTCTGCCCCTCCGCCACTCATGCTCTCCCCCTACATCTGTCTCTCAAAATAAATAAACTTTAAATCAATTAAATGGGACATTAACATTCTATTTTGGATACTTACATGCCAGGTTTGTTTAAGAGAAATTGTTGATTCAGTATGAAATTCACAAAGCAGGGTTATGGTAAGAACTTCTGCATTCTATACTGAGAATAAAGATGAACTTTATATAAAGCCCTCGTTTTCAGTTCAGGATCATTTAATCATTGACATAAACTTTGTTTCGGACTTCTTTTTGTGCAAGTCAGTTAGATTTGTAGAAAATACTGGTTTCCATCCTCTTGTGTCATTCTAATCCTGACTTTCATAAGGTGATTTTTTAAAGTCGAGCTCTAATTTGTGTCCCTGTTCTATGTAATTAATCTGTCTTGCATGCATTTTGTGAAAAGACCCAAAATGCTCACTTTTATTCTCTCAAATGCCATTCAGCAGTGACAGAAATCACTGATTAAATTAATGTAAAGTCAGAATAAACAGTTGCTGAAATAAAACCCAGTGATAAGACTTTTTAAAAAGTGCTCATTCCATAGGATGCTGTAACGTGAATTGAGAATGTCTACTATTTTAGAAGTTCCTTGGTAATTTCCTTGAAGACCTCTATTACAGCCTATTCCGAAAGTCCTTTGACAGGACCCCCCCCCCCCCCCAATAATACTGAGCTTGCTATCTGCTTGAGAAGACTTGATCATCATTGGACAGCGCTGTATGTTAAGAAAAATAGGTTGAGTGAATTTGGTTTTATTTAATAATGCATTGGGTGGAGGGAGGAGAGGAAAGATGATTGGCCAATTATAGTGAAGTCAAACCTAGAGGTAGCAAATTTTTCATTCTATGTTGAATTTTAAATCTGAAACTAAATTTGGAACTTATTTCACTTCCTTGGCTGCTAAGTATTAAGGAACTTGGTTTTGCAGGTTTTCTGCTCTCTATCCTTTATGAAAATTCCCCCTTATAGGAAATTAGAACCATTTCCCTCTTCCTCTCCCCCTCCTCAAAATTTCACACAGTGAAGTAAAGTTCTGTAGACAGCACTTCATCTCAGTTCTCCTCTGTCACTTTGTCTTCAACAACACAATAGGTCTTCTAGGGTCAAAATCTCTTTGAGCTTTAGGCATCTGATTTTCTGTAGTACTGGCTCTCATCTTGCCCTGAGTTTTCAATCATTTTATATATAGCTGAGTACTTACGGTAGGTTCAAAATCCCTTATTTCCAGTTTGTAAGAATTTGACAGCAAACCTGACTTGACCATAATTTTTTGGCATTACCTTTCTAAAATCTGAATCCCCAAACATATCTGGCTCCCAACAGTTTCAGTTATGGCATTGTGGACCTGCCTACATGAGGCTATTCTTCAGATCAAATTTATAGGTATACCAGTATACCTATATACAGTGCATTTCCCACATGTGTTTTCTCCCTTAATTCTGTAGCAACTCAGAAGTAGACTGCTGCTAAAGGGACTAAGGCTGAAGTTCTGTGACAGTGTCATACCTCTTGAGATCTAACTTTCTGCTACACAGTTGTATTCGGTGTAATCATAACCCATGAGCAAATTAATGTGAGCCCCTACTATGTGCTTGGCAATGAAAAGTCCAAAGTTAAATAAGATAGGCTCCTTGTACTCATGAAACTTTGAGACAGAAATTAGGTTCATAAAAGGCAAAGTACTCTGGGAATTAGAAGAGTAACAATTACTTTCTACCTAGAATGAGCAGAAGTAAAGGTTCTTTGCAGAACATAACGTGTGAGTCTTGGGTAAGACTTCTGCATACATACAAATTGAAGATGGGCATTGGCAGTGCTCCCCCTCAACCTCACTCCCCATTATGTTGTTTTTACTTCTGTATTGTTAGACTCCATATACTTTTCTACCTCCTCTATATTGCTTTCACCCTCATCTAAGCAGCCAGCACCCATTGCCTGCACAACCACAGTATCCTTAATCTTCCCACCCTAGTGCTGCACCACTAAAGTATTATTCTAATCTGGTGACCACACTTCAGACAGTATGATCTTTGCCAAGCATGATCATGTTTTCCTATTAAAGTCTTTCTATGCCTTTCCATTGCCTTTGAATAAAGTCTAAATATTTAAATTTGATTTATAACCACTCCACAGTTCGGCTCGTGCTTCTACTCATGTTTTAACTTAAAGTGCCACACTTTCCAGTACGTTTTCTGGAAAGTCTCCCAGACCTCTGTTCATATTAGATGAAGTCTGTTTCCACATCATAACACTGAACTTATTGTAATCACTCACAACTGGATTTAAATGCCTTTAGGTGGCTATGTTTTTTCTAGCCGCTTCTAGCACCTGTTGCTTTATACCCTGCCTATTTAACTCCTTTATGGTACCTCTGATTGATGAAGGCATTTGAGTTTGCCACCCCTGGCATAGTGCTTTCAGGGAAGAGCTGAGTAGTCTGGTTTGATGTGTGAAGGAAGAGTACAGGATAATATTGTAAAGGGGATTAGTGGGAGTTGGTTTACAGAAGGTCTTTGATGTTGAGATCTAAGTAGTGTTTAATTTTAATACGGTAGGCAGTCTTGTTGGTGAATAATTTCTCAAGTACCTATTGTGTATCAAGCACTATCGTAGCTACTAGGGACATATAGCACTAAACAAAATAAACCGTCAGCCTTGTTAGAGTATAAGTACTAATGAGGATGGGGAGTGGGAAGGACAGACATGGGAAAATATATAGTATGTTAGATAGTAATAAATGCTATGGAGAGAAATAAAGCAGGGAAGGTGATAAGGAGTAGTAGGGAGTCCATTGAGTCGTTTTATATAGGATAGAGAAGGCTGCCTAAGAAAGTGACATATTTAAACAAAGCTCTGAAAGAGTAAGGTGTAGTGATCCATGTAGGATAATGGGGCAAGTGCCTTTTAACCATAAGGAACAACAGATGTAAATGTACTGAGGCAGGAACATGCCTAATGTGCTAAAGAACAGCAAGGAGACCAGTATGGCTGGAGCAGTGAGTGAGGAGTAGGCAGTTGTAGGAGGTGAGGTCAGAAAATAAACAGGCAGCCTGTTAAGATTTTATAGATCATCGTAACGACATGGATTTTTTGTTTTGTTTTGTTTTTTTACTATAAGTGAGATGGGAATCCTGTTTTACGGTTTTGAGCAGAAGAATCATGTGCTCTGAGTGATTAACATTTTGAGTTTATTCTGGTTGCTTTGTTGAGAATAAGTTCTAGATTGTCAAGAAAAACGGATTTTTAATCCAAATAAAACATTGACAGTGCCTGGAGGGTGGTAGTATTAGAAATGGTGAGAAATGAATTTTTGAGTAATTTGTAAAGGTGTGAGCAACAGGATTTGTTGATAGGCAAATGTTTCTTTGGAAGCATTACAGAAATCTACATGTATGTGAGAGGTTTCATCAAGAAATGACAAATAATCTGTATAGGTCCCTACTTTATTTGGGCTGTATACCTAACTTTTTAAAAAAATAAACCAGGATAGTGCGAATGACCTATACTTTTGAAAATCTAATAGAAGTTTCTTTGGAAGCATTGCAGAAATCTGCATGTATGTGAGAGATTTCATCAGGAAATGACAAATACTCTGTATAGATCCCTACTTTATTTGGGCTGTATACTTATCTTTTTAAAAAAATTAGGATAGTGCAAATGACATATACCTTTGGAAATCTAATAAAAGTTAATGGACTTTCTCCCCAGAAAACTTAGGTACTCCTGACTTCAGTTTATTTGTATTCCACCAAACTCAACGCACAAATCTTCTGAAGTCCCTCTGGTTTATAAGATCATATACAAGTTTCTAGGAACATTCAGGAGGGAGGCTAGTACACAGAATATGTGCTGTCAAGTCCTTTACCTTGAGCTATAAATTTGGTTCTAAGTTGTCAGCTAGCGCAAAGAAACATGATAGTTACGAAATGTAGTTTGCAATGTCTGTTAAGATACACAAATACTTGGCAGATACTTGTTAAGCATCTTCCATATGTCAGACATTGTTCTGGGTGTCAGAAACTCTGGCATCTGTAAAGCAAAGCCCTCCACTTTCTAATGGAGACAAACCACTGTCTTCTAAGCAAACAACATTTATGCATGTGGTAACTGAACTGGTTCTCAACATCTGTATTATGTCGGACACTATTCTAGGTTCTGGAGGGACAATGGTAAACTAAATATATGATGTCTCTACCCTCTTGGACATTTACTCTAGTGAGATCTATATAGTATATAATTTTTTTTAATGTTTATTTTTGAGAGAGAGAAAAAGCATGAGTGGGGAAGGGGGCAGAGAGAGACAGAGACACAGGATCTGAAGCAGGCTCCAGGCTCTGAGCTGTCAGCACAGAGCCTGATACGGGGCTCAAACCCATGACCCGTGACATCATGACCTGAGCCGAAGTCGGATGCTTAAACAACTGAGCCACCCACATATGTATATATATAATAATATATATAGTGTGTGTGTGTGGGTGAGATTCACAATGATAAAATTCTCACTACTGGGACCATAGATAAGTTCTTCACATGGGTCATCATAGAATATTGTATAATAGAATGGTTCTCAATCTTTACCACACATTAACGTCACTTGAAGGATTTGTTAAAATAACAGATTGCTGGGTACCACCCCCAGTATTTCTGATTCAGCAGGTCTGGGATGTGACCTGATAATTTGCATTTTTAACAAGTTCCCAAATGATGCTGATGCTGCTGATCTGAGGACCATGTTTTGGGAACCACTAGTATAATATAAGGGACATTACAGCAATATCCTTACTGTAATTGCAACAGAATTCCTACAGAGTTCTTTGCTCCAAAGTGCAGTTGAGTAAAAATTCTGTGGATGGCCAAAAAGATGTGTAAGATTCCCTATGGAACATCTTGTATCTAGCGGACCATTTCCAGCCTTTTTCAAGAAACCGGTGTTAAAGAACATCCCTTCAACTCTTCTGTGACAATTTGAGGTTCTAGTTCTTGGCATACAGCCTACTAAGTTGTCTGTTCTATGTTGCCTTCTTATGGGGGTATTACCTTGTATCCTTGTATTTTTACTTTTAATTTACCCTTTATTCCACCCCACCCCCTCCCCCAAAGAAAAACCAGTGTTGGAATTTTGTTATTTTTCTTCATGCAAATAATATATTAAATGTGAAACATTTTTATTTCAGAACTGTTCGTCAGGTGGCTCAGGAGCAGTTCTTTTTAATGTGCACCAGATGTTGCATGGGACACAGGCCTCTACTTTTCTTCATTACTCTGCTCTTTACCGTTTTGGGGGTGAGACATTTTTTAATATGCTTATATCAATGTGATTAATTCTGTAAACAAAGCATTCAGGAATTTATGGTTATAGGTTAAAGTTAGAACAGTCTAGATTTATTAAATAAATGATAATTTCCCATACTAATTTAATATCTGCTCTGGTTAACTCTAGGTTTTTTAAAAGTAGATCCTGAGCTTGGACATGTAAATTCACATTATTCTCTTTTATTGTTTCAGAGCACAGCCAGAGAGAGAGCCAAACATTCAGGCGACTACTTCACCCTTTTAAGGCATCTTCTTAATTATGCTTACAATAGTAATATTAATATACCCAATGCCGAAGTTCTTCTCAATAATGAAATTGATTGGCTTAAAAGAATTAGGGTAAGTTGCTTCTAATACTGTGTTTATTATATCAGTAAGAGTGTTTTGTAAATAGTTTGTAGTTTTGAGCATTTTGGTTAAGTGGAAAATATCGAAGAGTAATAAAAAGAACCAAAGAATACCTTAGTAACTCATGAGTCACAGAATGAATGCATAACTAGTTTTATAAAATGCTTTGTTTTACCTGAAACTTGAAATACTTAATTTTAGCTTCTTGCATTTTAGAATCTTGAGCCTTTTTGCAGATTTTTATCTTCTAAAAAGTTTGAGTTGTTTTCATCAAAAATCAGTCTATAGACTAGCACTTAACTTTTGATTTTAATACTAGATACTCTTTACTCAGAATTGTGTGAGAAATTTATTTCTAAAGAGATTCATAGCTTTTGCTTGTAGCCTTCAGAAAGTTCTGAAAAGAACTTCCATCTTGCTTAGAAGGGGACGATTTGGCAAGAAAGGGAGTCTTAATTTTAGGGAATAGGTAATAGGGATTATTAAGGAGAGCACTTCTTGTGATAAGCATTGAGTAATGTGTGGAATCACTGTATTGTACACCTGAAACTAATAGAACAAACACTGTATGTTAACTACACTGGAACACACACACGTGTATATATATGTTGATTTATTTTTAAAATTATTTTAAAAGAATGGGAAGGTTTAGGGGTATTACCTCACATATGTCCAGTTTACTCTTGTCTGGCTCCTCCCTCCCTTTCATAAGTTAGGCATTTGGGATTTTCTCTTTGGCAGGATGATGTTAAACGAACAGGTGAAACCGGTGTTGAAGAGACGATCTTGGAAGGCCACCTTGGGGTAACAAAAGAATTACTGGCCTTTCAAACCCCTGAGAAAAAGTATCACATTGGTTGTGAAAAAGGAGGTGCTAATCTCATTAAAGTAAGTTTTGTTCTAAGCTAGATATCATAACCTAAATGTTTGTTACCAAGTGTGTTGGTTTATAGTATGTCTTTGGTGTATTGTCTTAATTTTTTCTCTCTTCTACTTTTTAAGAATTGTTAGACTGTGCAACTTGTTTATCATTTTTAATGAGTTTCTTTACATATGTGTAACTAAAGGAAACAAAAAGTATCAGTACATGTTATTTTTATTCAAAATGAGCTTTGGGGGTGCCTGGGTGGCTCTGTCATTTAAGCGTGTGACTCTTGATTTCAGTTCTCTGTCTCTCTCTCTCAAACTCAAATAAAAATAAATGAATAAATAAAATGAGTTTTGGTATACATATGATTAAAGGAATAAACTTACTTAAAATGTAAATTTTGTTAAGTGCTACAGTCAACCTGGGGCTTAAAAAATTTTTTTAGCCTGAGAAATTGGGTATAAGTTGTAGTAAATAGTGGTTTGACATGGAATCTTTTTATTAGAAAATCCAAGTAAGTTTTCTCAGATGTGATGATACCTTTAATTCTGACCATTAATTTTAGCACTGTTTCCCTTCCAAGAGAGATTTCTTTCTTTCCTTAAAAAGGCATATATAGATACACACACAACTTTGTGTGTCATACGTATAAACATTATATAAAGATAGCTATACATATATGTAAAAAATATAACAGACATCTACAACTGCTAAATGTGTAATCCTCTTTTCATCTCTTGCAGGAATTAATTGATGATTTCATCTTCCCTGCATCCAATGTTTACCTGCAGTATATGAGAAATGGAGAGCTGCCCGCTGAACAAGCAATTCCAGTCTGTAGCTCCCCAGCTACCATTAATGCTGGTTTTGAGTTACTTGTAGCATTAGCGGTTGGCTGCGTGAGGAATCTTAAACAGATAGTAGATTCCTTGACTGAAATGTATTACATTGGCACAGCAATAACTAGTAAGTATAGTAAAATACAGTGTTGTGCTGACAGGTAATTCTCTGATGTGTTCAAATTCTGTTTTCCTATTTTTCTTTTAGTAAACATCTTCAACTCCTGTTTTTCTTTCAGGAACTAGGAAATGGATGTGTAATTTAACACCATTACAAGCAGAGAGCCTTGATGTAGAAAAAATATCCGTTGTTTATTAAATGTCTTCCTGTAAGGGGTTTGAGTACTTAGCAAAATAAATTTTGTCTCAGTCAAATCTGGAGTAAAACCCAAACTACAGAGTGATAACTAGTCAAAATAAGTGCCAGAGTTCAAAGCTAAAACTCAAGTTTCAGGGGCACCTGGGTGGCTCAGTCAGTTGATCGTCTGACTTCAGCTCAGGTCATGATCTCCACAGTTCATAAGTTAAAGCCCCACATCAGACTTGTTGCTGTCAGCACAGAGCCCGCTTCAGATTCTCTGCCCCTCCCCTGCTTGCACTGGCTCAAAAAAAAAAAAAAAAAAAAAAAAAAACCCTCAAGTTGCATGACTTAGAAAACCTTTCAGGCCCTCCTCACTTAGAAGCTCTTTAATGTTTTCATATGAGCTTGAAGGAAATCTAGTTTTAAAGATTAGAAGATGAAAAGATAACCTTCTAATGCACCTTATGTTCTCAGCTAATGCCCACATGAAGCCCTTGAAATTAGTTGTGGGCTCCAGATCTTACGGATGTGGAACTGAGACCCCAAAGGGATTGGGGCAATATTCAATGACCAAAAAAGCAGAAATAAATCAAACATAATGGAGGCTGTTTTGATTTCAGAAAACCAGTGTTTATCTACAAAGCTTAAGGATATGTCATTGATCGTAGTAAATCTTTAAAAACATCAATTTATTTTTTGATATATTGTATTTCATAAGGACATTTTTAATAACATTTTAGGAGGTTCTAATTAAACTGCTTAAAAGGTTAGACCTGGGGCACCTGAGTGGCTCAGTCGGTTAAGGTCAAGATCTTGTGGTTTGTGGGTTCAAGCCCCACATCGGGCTCTGTGCTGACAGCTCAGAGCCTGGAGCCTGCTTTCAGATTCTGTGTCTCTCTCTCTCTCTATCAAAAATGAATAAACGTTTAAAAAAAGTTTAAGTTAAAAAAAAAAAAAAGGTTAGACCTTTAGCTATTCTAGCAAATCCATGTTCAGTGAGGTGCAGTTTTTGTTTTAAAGAAGGATCTTTGTTTTTAATAAATTCACACATTCATTTAATTTTCAGTAAGTTGAAATCCTCAAGGGGTACAGTATCATAGATTCTATGTCCAGTGGCTTTGTCCAGATTCCAAGTCCAGGAAGCTTGCTTTGGAATTTGGCATGAACCATACCATGGCTTCCATGAGCGTGGGTTACCTTTCCTCAGAGTACTCTGGTTTTGTTCAGTTTCCCCACCAGGAGTCACTATGTTGTTCTTTGCTTTGTACACATGAGCACATCTCTTGAACCCAGATAAAATTAATTTCATCTTGGTCGTGAACGCCTTCAATTTTAAGATGAGCTGTGTGCTCACTCTGTTTTTGGAGAACCCCACGTCTAACCAGCAAAAAGGTAGCCTTGGACCACAGCCTTCCAGATAGATTTGCTGTTTTAAAAAGTCCTATTCTGAGTACCCCTTCACAGGCTTGAAGATGGCAGAAACAGAAAGGCTACTTGTTTTTTAAGTAGTACGTTTGCATGGTAAAAATACGAAATACCAAAGAAGCTACATACTAAAAAGTATGTTTCCTGCCCATTTTAGTCCCCAGCTGCCCTTGAATAGCTTAACTGTTATTATCAGTTTGTGTCTGTCCTTCCAGCATCTCTGTATGGAAAATCCACATAAAAATCTTTTTTTTAGTTTTTTTTTTTTTTTTAATACAGATTGTCACGTGTACACGGTGTCTTCACTTTCTTTTCCTCTTAATATGTCTGCAATTGTTCCCTATCAACACATACATATTTGCCTAATTCCATTTATTGGCTATATATTGTGCAATTCAGTATACTGTGATGTATGTAATGAGTCCCATAAGCAGTGATAATATTTACATTGTTTCCAGGTTTATACTAGTTAGAGGGAGACGTACAGTGATTTACAGTTCTCACAGAACTTTCAAACACTGCTATTTTGTTACTTCCTCAAAATAACATTGTGGATACAGGCAAAGCAAGTGTTCCTCTTCTTACATTTATTAGTAAGAAAACAGAAGCTTACCTGAAGGGGAAAGAGTTGCTAAGCGTCAGAACCTGGATGTGAACCCAGTGGTGCTAAAATGCTTTAAACCTGAACAAGCTATAAAATATGTGGATGGATTTATGTTAACATGTCATGTCAGAATGAATTTGAAGACCCTTTTTTTTCTTTTTTTTAATTTTTTTTTCAACGTTTTTTATTTATTTTTGGGACAGAGAGAGACAGAGCATGAACAGGGGAGGGGCAGAGAGAGAGAGAGACACAGAATCGGAAACAGGCTCCAGGCTCCGAGCCGTCAGCCCGGAGCCCGACGCGGGGCTCGAACTCACGGACCGCGAGATCGTGACCTGGCTGAAGTCGGACGCTTAACCGACTGCGCCACCCAGGCGCCGCCCCTAAGACCCTTTTAAAAAACCTACAAAAGTTGAAAGTTCACAGTGACTAAATAATAAAGTGACCACATAGAAATCAGCATCGTACAATCTAATGAAATGGTTTCGGACACTTCTGTAGAAGCAACATCCAGTGAAACGCGGGTTCTGACATAGTAGGGTGTAGGAATCCCTACAGTGGTGGAAATGCACACTCTGTGTGCTGCTTCAGCTACCTGGAGCAGTAGTGGGGTTGTTGGTGATGTTAACTTATCAGCTTAATAGAGCTAACCGTGGACAAAAAGGCTATATTCCTGCTCTAAGAATCTTTTCTCCTTTCTCAGCTTGTGAAGCGCTTACAGAGTGGGAATATCTGCCACCTGTTGGACCCCGTCCACCTAAAGGATTTGTGGGGCTGAAAAATGCCGGTGCTACTTGTTACATGAATTCTGTGATTCAGCAACTCTACATGATTCCCTCCATCAGGAACGGTATTCTTGCAATTGAAGGCACAGGTAGTGATGTAGATGATGATATGTCTGGGGATGAGAAGCAGGACAATGAGGTAAATTTTATTTAGCATTTTCCTTTCTTGTTTGAAATTCTGATACCAGATACTGTCATTCTATCTTATGGAGTGTTGTACTTTCACTGGACTTGTTGACTGAGATTTTTTTTTTTTTTTCAACGTTTTTTATTTATTTTTGGGACAGAGAGAGACAGAGCATGAACGGGGGAGGAGCAGAGAGAGAGAGGGAGACACAGAATCGGAAACAGGCTCCAGGCTCCGAGCCATCAGCCCAGAGCCTGACGCGGGGCTCGAACTCACGGACCGCGAGATCGTGACCTGGCTGAAGTCGGACGCTTAACCGACTGCGCCACCCAGGCGCCCCAGTTGACTGAGATTTAAAAATAAAGCTGGAGTCTTCCCAGCATGGGCTGCTGTGTCTTGACATAGTCTAGTGCTCACTATCTACCAGACTTAAAACTGCAGTTAATGTTCATGATAATTTATTTTTTTAGAGCTGCTGTTCACATACTCCGTTTTTGTATGTGAAAAGTGTTTAGTATAATTTGGAGTGTGCATAATGATGAGGATTTTCATTTTTATAACAGTTTAAATTATATTTTCACTTTTCTACTTGATATTTTTAATTATAGTTCCATTAATTTATGCCAAGTTATATACTATGCCAGTTTCATTTTGTGTGCTTGCTTTTAGGTTACTTTTACATTTGCCCCAGATCATAGCTCTTCTTACTTAGGAAACACACTTCTCTGTACTTTAAATATTACGTGGTCTTGTGACAAAATTTATGCTGCTTTCCGAGTATCCAGTGCACAATAAAGCTACGCAGAAGTTAGGTTGTAGTGACGGATCAGGTTGGACATGACGGTGGCACGGCTCTGTAAACAAGAGAATATTGCAAAACTTAAGTTGTGGTCATGTTTATATATCCATTCTGTATTTCTTTGCTTTTATTTGATCTTTTCCTGTGTTCATGGCATTGGTGAGAACTGCAGAGAGAAACCAGAGTGGGGTTTTTTTTTTTTTTTTTTTTTAATTTATTTTTGATAGAGAGCACAAGTGGGGGAGGGGCAGAGAGAAGGGGAGACACAGAATCTGAAACGAGCTCCAGGCTCTGAGCTGTCAGCACAGCTGAGACACGGGGCTCGAACCCACGAACCGTGAGATCATGACCTGAGCCGAAGTCGGACGCTCAACTAACTGTGCTACCCAGGCACCCCGAGAAACCAGAGTGTTTTAATTGTAGTTAATGTCTTTAGTGGTTCTTCCCTCATTCCCTGTCTTCAGTCACCAGAACTATTTGCTCTGAGGTAGTTTAACACTTACAGGGCTTCTGAAACATAGACTTGTCCCAATTCCTTCCCAAATCCACCCAAACCACATCATCCAGCGGTTAGCATCTGCACATTTTTTACTTTTTATTTAAAAAAAACTTTTTTTAATGTTTATTTTTGAGAGAGAGAGAGCATGAGCAGGGGAGGGGTAGAGAGCAATGGAGATACAGAATCCGAAGCAAGCTCTACGCTCTGAGCTGTCAGTACAGAGCCCGACATGGGGCTCGAACTCACAGACAGTGAGATCATGGCCTGAACTGAAGTTGGAGCTTAACCGACTGAGCCACCCAGGCGCCCCCATTTTTTACTTTTTACAAAAGCTTTGTAGTGGGAATGCTTAACACCTCTACCAGATTAGGAACCACTGCTTCAAGTGGAAATTAAAATTCTAGTTCAGAATTTTACAGCCCATCACATCTCTGGGATGATGAGGGTAAGCACGGGGAGAGATAGCTGATTATATTCACAAAGAGTAAATAAGGCAGAAAATATAGGATAAGATTCCAATAAGGTGTCCTATCTTTGCTCTCGTGGGACCTTTGCTCTGTGTTGTCTCAGCTCTCTACTGCACTTGTGGGGTTTTGTGGTTGTTTGCCTGTTGCCTGTGTTCTTTCCTTCCCTAGACTGGGAGTTTCTCATGGGCAGGGACTGGATGTTATCTGTTTCTGTATCCAAGGTCTGTGATGCCACAAACTTCTTTCCATCTCCTCAAACATGGCTGTTCTGGGTACCTCATATAAGTGGAATCGTACCATAATTTGTCTTGTTGTTACTGGCTTATTTCACTTAACATAATGTTCTCAAAGTGTATCCATGTTCTAGCATGTGTCCAAATTTTCTCCCTTTTTAAGGCTGAATAATATTCCATTGTATGGATAGACCACGTTTTGTTTATTTGTCCATCAGTGGACACTTGGGTTGCTTCCACCTCTTGATCACTGTGAATGGTACTCCTGTGAACATGGGTGTATAAATATCTCATCGAGGCCTTTCAGTTCTGGGTATATACCCACACATGGAATTGCTAGACCATGTGGTAATTCTGCTTTTAATTTTTAAGGAACTGGTCCACGGTGGCTGCACCACTTTACGTTTCTGTCAACAGTGCACAGGTGTTCTAGTTTCTTCGCACCACAGGTTTTCATTTTCATGAGGTCTAGTATGTCTCATTTTTCTTTCGTTACTTGCGCTTTTGCTGTCCTATCCAGTAATCGTCACCAAATCCAGTGTCGTGACGTTTTTGCCCTAAGAGCTTCATAGTTTTAGCTCTTGCATTCAGGTCTTTGATCTGTTGAGTTAATTTTTGTATCTAGTGTTACGGAAGAGTCCAACTTTATTCTTCCGCATACGGGTATCTACTTTTTCTGGCATCGTTTTTTGAAGAGTGCTTCTCTTAATATGCATACTTTATTGACTGTTTATAGTTCTGAGTGAGTACCTCATAATCCTCACCACAGCTGCATATCCCCAGGAAGAAACGGAAGCTTACACAGGTTAAGTAGCTGACTTGCTCAAAGTTACCTGGCTTCTAAGTGGCAGCGCCTGCATTGGGGTCCAGTTCAGTCTAACTTACACCCAACACTCTACTCCTCTGTGTTGCCTTTATTATCGGCCTTTCCCATACATGGTCAGCATCATTCCTTCATGACAACTACTCTGTGAAATGGTGGGGATGAATACTAACTTAATTAAAATTTATAAATTGGAAGTTAAGTGCTTTGGATATAAGAAATTAGAAGTACAAATGATTAATCATTTGTTCACTAACTGTTGGGCATTTGTCTCAACATATTTTACCGTACTTTAAAGTTAGATTAGCTTATTAATGATATTTTTTTTTAATTCTAGAGCAATGTTGATCCCCGAGATGATGTGTTTGGATACCCTCAACAATTTGAAGACAAGCCAGCATTAAGTAAAACAGAAGACAGGAAAGAGTATAACATTGGTGTTCTAAGGCACCTTCAGGTCATCTTTGGTCATTTAGCTGCTTCTCGACTACAGTACTATGTGCCCAGAGGATTTTGGAAACAGTTCAGGTAAACTATAAGTGGACAGAAATGGGGATACTGCTTAAGCCTTTATGAACATCTCTGTACCCTAACATTAAACTTCAAAAATACATGTTGAAGGTATCTTTATGTTGAATGTTTAAGCAGTAGTACACTTGACCCTGAACAACATGGGTTTCAACTCCACTGGTCCACTTACACACAAATTCCCACCCCACCCACCCCCACGCCCCAATGAATACAGTACTTCCAATATATTTTCTTTTCCCTCTGGTTTCTCAATAGCATTTCCTTTTCCCTAGCTTACTTTATTGTGAGAATACACACAATACATAAAACATAACAAAATATGTGTTAATGGCCTATTTATGTTGTAGGTAAGACTTCCGGTCAGCAGTAGGCTATGAGTAGTTAAGTTTTGGGGAGTCAGAAGTTCTAGGCAGATTTTCAGCTGCATGGGGGTCGGCACCCCTAACCTTCACGTTCAAGTGTCAGCTATAATATTTAAAGCTTCTTAGGTTTTTTTTGTTTTTTTTCTTCTTGTCTTTAAAGTTGGAGGTAGAAAGTGTCCTACTTTACAGAGGCAGCATTCTTTTGTCTCTTAAGATGTTAGAAATTTTTTTTATTTTGAAAACTTCTAATGTACAGAAGTAGGGACAATAGTGTGAACCCCTATGTATTCATCATCCAACTTCGGCGGTTGTCAACTCAGGCCCAATCTTGTTTAATCTACATTCCCCATCTGCTTTTTTCCACATTGTTTGAAGCAAATCTCACACATTTTCACCTATAAATAGTGTAGTATTTATCTCTGGTGTTTTAAAAACATTACCATGATACTATTACCATGTTTTGTGAAAATCCTTAACATCCTTGTGTTTTTTTGAAATTGGGATCCAAATGAAGTCCATATACCTCAAATGTTGCTCTGACTCTTCTCTCTTCTAATCTTTTTTCACCCTTGAGATTTGTTGGAAAAAAACAGGTAGTTTTACCCTGTAAAGTTTCCCACCATCTGGATTTTATTGATGGGCTCTCTGTGGTATTTTTGTATTTTCTGTTTTCCTCGGTCTACTGTATTTTCTATAAATAAAGTAGCAAGATCTAGACACTTGATCAGATTGAGGTGGTATTTTTCTTTTTTTTTGAAACGACAGTCAAAGCTACTTTATAGGTGGTAATGTTTACCTCAGTGAGGAGAATTACATAATGTCTGTCTCCCATGATAACAGCCATTAATCGTCACTGCCTAAAGTATTTCATCAGGGTTACAACATGGCAGTATTCTAATTTTATCATTCTTTGATTTATTAGCTAGAATACGTCTATAAAAGGATACTTTCCTCACCAACAACGTGGCTGTCCTCATGTACACTTTTGTAAGAAAGGTGGAATACTTTTTTTAATTAATAAAATTCTCAATTGTATCTTGGTTTTGGTTTTTTTACTTATTTTAATTTCTTTTTTTAAATCATCGCCTACTATGTGTCCTGCACTGGCTAAAATACCACAGTACAACCACCTCACTCTTTGGTGTGTATGAAAGAGGCTGTAATACTACACAGCAGTGGGTTTTTTTTAACACTCCTCAGCATTTCTTTAAGGTCTCGCACACAGCTGAGAACAGGGGAAGCGAAGGGTCACCCGACACTCCTGTCCCCATCTTCCCGGCTTTTGTCAGAGCAGCTTCCCTTTTCCCTACAAGGACACTGTTGCAATTCCTTTTGAAACCACTACTTCGTAGTATGATGGCTTTCCTGTGACTCACCATACAAATTCCTCTGATTCCCCTAAGCCCCCTGCTTCGTCCGTAACTGGCTTGCATGCTCCACCCTCCTTCCCGGCTCTGCTTTTACTCTTTCTGTCCCGTCACCTGGCATACCACACACCCTCCTCTCTGCCTACCCCAGGTTTTTCGTTCCCCAGCCTGTCCCATCTCTGCCACAAGGCTTTTAGCTTTCTGTTCTTCCTCTTCCAGATTACTCTCACACTTTTCGTGCTTCTATTTTAAAATTTATCATTGTTATAAATCATTTTCTCTCTTATAATATGTTTGTGTGTGTGTGTATTTGTTTATTTTGAGAGATGGGGAGAGAGAATCCCAAACAGGCTGCACCCTGGCAATGCAGAGCCCGATGCAAATCTCCATGTCATGAATGGTGAGGTCATGACCCAAGTCAGGCGCTCAACCAACTGATCCACGCAGGCACCCTCTCTTCTAATACGTTTGCATTTTGATTTCTAAATTACTTCCTATACTAGTGGAACTTCCAGTTTATCTAGACTAGCACTTCTGGATTATTCTCTTTTTAAACATGTAATATACTCCTCATACATGGGGGTTAATCACATTCCCCACCCCATGCCCAATTTTTTATTTTGGAAATTTGAAACCAACAGAAAAAGCGACAAAGTAGTATAATGACCATCTTTATATTCTCTACCCAGATTTAGCAACTGGTAATATTTTGCCATGCTTGCTTGTGTGTATACAGTTAGCCCTTGAACAACGTGGAGGTTAGGAGCATTGGTTCCCCTCACAGTTGAAAATCTGCATATAACTTTTGATGCCCCATAACTGGAAGCCTTTACTGATAACATAAACAATTAACATTTTGTATGTTCTGTGTATTATATACTGTATTCTTATAATCAGGTACGCTGGAGAAAAGAAAATATTATTATGAAAATCATAAGAGAAAATACATTTACAGTACTATATTTATGGTGAAAAAAATCCATGTATAAGACCACGTTACTTCAAACCTTTATTGTTCCGGGTGTCAACTGTACTTGGGTTTTTGGTTCTTCTAAACCAGTTGATAGTAAGTTGTAAGCATGATCCTTTATCCCATCACACACATACATGTGCTTCATTGTATCTGCCAAGAATAAAGACACTTCCTGGGGTGCCTGGGTGGCTCAGCCAATTAAGCGTCCGACTTTGGCTCAGGTCACGATCTCACAGTTTGTGGGTTCAGGCCCCTCATCGGGTTCTTTGATGACAGCTCAGCCTGGAGCTTGCTTCAGATACCGTGTCTCCCTCTGTCTCTCTGTGCCCTTCCCCTGCTCACACTATGTCTCTCTCTCTCTCTCTCAAAAATAAACATTTTAAGAAATTAAAAAAAAAAATACTTTCCTACTTCTACATAATACCATTATCACACTCAATGAATTCAATTATTAAATTTAATACTGATTTAATAATGCCTAATATGGGGTACCTGACTGGCTCAGTCAGTAGAGCCTGCGACTCTTGATCTCTGGGTTGTGAATTTGAGTGCCACATTGGGTGTAGATCTTATGAAGACAAAAAAAGGAAAATAAATTATCTACCTTTAAATATTTTTAAAAAATAAAAATGATGCTTAATACTCATCATTATGTATTCTGATTTCCCCCAAAATATTCTTTGTAACTTTTTTTTTTTCAATGCCAGACTGGTATCCTGGAAGGAACCACAAGAGGTGATTACCTCTTTAGTTTTCTTTAAAATAATGTCCCCAACTTGTCATGATTTTATGGCACTGAAATTTTTGAAGAGTTTAGACCGGTTGTCTTGCAGAGTGTCTCTCACTTTGATTTGTGTGATTATTTCCTCATAATTAGGTTCAGGTTAAACGTTTTTTGGCAAGAAAACTACAGTAGGTGGTATTAAATGCTTCTTATGGCATTATATTGGGAGATACATGGTATCAGTTTATCTGATTATTGGTGATATTAACCACCAATTGATCAATTGTCTTAGATCTATTCATTATGAAAGTACCTTTTCCCTTTTGTAATTAATGGTTGACTACATGTTTGAAAGTTTGGGGACAATCAGTGATAATTTGAAATTAAGTACAATGGATTGGTGTCATTTCCAATGGTGAAATAAATTGATTTTTTTATTTTAAACTCAACTGTATCAAATGTGTTAAATATAATTGGAATAAGATGATTTACTATGTAGAAAAAATGTTACAAATACTGTATCAAAAGACAATTCCTCTACCACATTTAAAATACATTTGTCATAATTCTTGCTTAGAATGCTTTCAAACTTCTATTCTCTATGTCACTCTGTAAATAAAAATTAGATGTCATTAATATTTTCCAGCAGTGTATAGGTTTTTAGCAGTGTCTGGTCTCATTTTTGTGAAACACCCAGTCGAAGACTTGTTTTCTCAAGATTGGTTTGCATACTTTACTCATTACTCAGACCATGTCAAACCTTTCTCTTTTCACTTGGAAAAAGCAGTTTAATTAAGATTAAATAGGGGTGCCTGGGTGACTCAGTCAGTTGGGTGTCAAACTTTGGCTCAGGTCATGATCTCACAGTTTGTGAGTTCAGGGCCTGCATCAGGCTCTCTGCTGTCAGCTCAGAGCCTGCTTTGGATCCTCTGTCCACCCCCCCCCCCCCCGTCCCTCCCCCACTCATTCTCTCATGCTCTCTCTCAAAAATAAACATTTTTTTTTTAAATAAATTAATCTCTGCACTGTACCTATAACATGAAATTTAAGCAAAATGAAAGAAATAGTAATTTATAACCTCTACCTAAGAGTGAGATCCACCACATGCTGTCTTCAAGTAGAATCAGAATGCATGCACTCACCATGTTACCTGAAGCAGCCAGCTTTGTTGGATCCCGTCATACCTGTCAGCCACACTGGCAGTTTACAGTGACGCCTCTTGCACTGGAGTGCACTTTCACTCTGAGCCTCAGTTTCTCTCCCACTACACTCTATACGTAAAGAGCGTTTATTTTTTTTTCTACTTCTGTAGTTGGGGGGGGGGGAAATGTGTTTATGTATTGTCATTTGTGGTGTATCCCTTTTCTTCCCCTGAAAAAAGATTGCATATGTTGTTAGAGTATGACATGTTACATATTTTATTCCATTTATTTCTTAGGCTTTGGGGTGAACCTGTTAATCTGCGCGAACAGCATGACGCTTTAGAATTTTTTAATTCATTGGTGGATAGTTTAGATGAAGCTTTGAAAGCCTTAGGACATCCAGCTATGCTAAGTAAAGTCTTGGGAGGTTCCTTTGCTGATCAGAAGATTTGCCAGGGCTGCCCACATAGGTAAGTGCCGATTATCTATTTAAATTGTACTGTTGATTTACTAACAAAAATAAAACCTTGATTATGTACAAGAGTGGAGTATGCCACCAATTTATATGCCTCAGACTGGATGAATTACAGTGTGGGTACCTCACTATTGTGGGTTTCGATTTTGTGTGTGGTGGTGGTGGTGGCTTCATGGAGGTTTTTGGTTCTTTGTTTGCTTGTTTTGGGGATTTCGTTTTGGTTTGGGTTGGTCAAATAACTTTTGGTTCCTTTTGATTTATGTGTGGTCATTCCTGGGGAAATCAAATAACATTTTGCATGTAGCTACAGGTGTTACTTATAAATTTGCCCTTTATGTTAGAATTAAAGTAAGTAAGCTTAGGAAATGACAGGCATGGAGTACTATTTCCTCTGTAAGTGAAATACTAATTTTTAAAAAAAATTTTTAAATGTTTATTTTTGAGAGAAAGCGTGAGTGGGGGAGGGGCAGAGAGAGACGAGACACAGAATCCGAAGCAGGCTCCGGGCTCTGAGCTGTCAGCACAGAGCCCAACGCAGGACTGGAACTCAGCCCGTGAGATCATGACTGAGCTGAAGTTGGACACTTTAACCAACTGAGCCACTCAGACACCCCTAATTTTAAAAATAGCATTGATTATGGTGGGGTACCTGGGTGGATAAGTTGGTTAAGCGTCCAACTCTTGATTTTGGCTCAGATCATGATCTCATGGTTCATGACATCTAGCCCTACATCAGTCAGGCTCTGTGCTGACAGTGCAGAAACTGCTTGGGTTTCTGTCTCTGGCCCTCCCCTGCTTGTGCTCTGTCTCTCTCAAAATAAATAAACATTTAAAAATTAAAAAATAGGGGCGCCTGTGTGTCTCAGTCGGTTGAGCGTCCAACTTCAGCTCAGGTCATGATCTCACAGCTCATGAGTTCGAGCCCCGCGTCAGGCTCTGCTGACAGCTCAGAGCCTGCAGCCTGCTTCAGATTCTGTGCCTCCCTCTCTCTCTGCCCCAACCCACTCGCATTCTGTCTCTGTCTCTCTCAAAAATAAAATAAACATCAAAAAAAAAAAATTTAAAAAAATTAAAATTAAAAAATAAAACAGCATTGATTATGGTGTGGATATCCTTAAAGTATGTTTTCAGTAGAAAACAAAGCAAGAGTTGACTGAACAAATTGTGGTTTTGACTTAAACGGGAAATTAAGGGCTCTTACTGAAAATAGTTAAACGACTGTTATAGTTCACTCTTGTAGGTACACGTTTATCCCTGTCAACATGGAAGTTTTACTTTGGAACTTCTCTTGCATGTTATTGATTAATGTTGCTTTCATATCACTTTTCACCAAAATATCACAGTAAGACAGTGTTTTCTACAAGCCCAAACATTATTATATATAGTGTTGTGTGTGTATATGGCTGGTGGGAGTGCTTCATAATTTTGGTCAAAGGGAAATGATTGGTGGAGAGGTAATGAGAAGTTTCTGTGAGGTTAAACCGTTCACTCAGAACAAGACCCATGTATTGTTCATGTAGCCTGGACAACTTTTGGTCCTTTTGGAAGACCTTTTGCATTACGTGGGCAATAAAACTGTCATTTTAACCTTTTGTTTTTAAAATAGCCACCTTTTTGGTCATTTATTCTAATCAGTCCTTCTTGGTTTGTTTTAAACTTGGTTTTGTTATGTTTTCAAAGTTATTTGGAAATTATTGCTTTTCTTTGCTAAGTGAAAATGTCCAGAGAGCACGATCATAGGTAAGATCCCTAAAGTTCAGATATCTGCTCCACAACTAAGCTAGTTTTGTTATTAGCACATGCCAGAAGGTTATGTAAAGAATCCCAAGTCTGTCTGTTTTAGAGTATTATTTGTGTAGATCACAGGTTAACAAATTGTGCACCATAGGTCAAATCCAGCCTTGCATCTGTTTTTATAAAGGGTTATTGGAACATACCCATCTCTTTACCTGCTCTCCGGCTTCTTTCCCTGTAACAGCACAGTCACAGAGACCTCATGGCCCAAGAAAAGCTTGTAATCATTACTTTTTATAGAAAAATGTTGCTGGCTTCTCATCTTCAAGTGCCCTACTTTTTAAGTGAAGTCATAAGTTTTGACTCCTTTTTTCTCTTTTATGGGTTGTTCCTTCATTATAATAAGTAGCAGTACACCTAATATCTACTTCATATTCCATTTATGCCACTTAAAAATACCTTTGTCTACCTTTTTTCCCCTAACTAAACTGAAAAGCCCTAAATATAAGGGACTGGCTTCAACAGTGGCTATTCCAGAGTACTTTTATCAAAGGCACTTTGAATATATTTGTTGAATGAATTTGATGGTTGAGAGTGTATTCCCCACATCCCATGTTCTGAATTTATGGAATGTGTCACCTCAGAGATCTGAAAATCCCCTTAGTAGAAAATTTCCACAAGGTGAGATTCTGTCTCTGATAGTCGACCTTTCCCGATGTTTCCAGATGTTGATGAATTCATGCTTTGGTCTTGGCATGTATTTAACCACCTAAACAGGTGACGGTGGAAGCAGCCCAGTAGACTGTAAAGACTTTAAGCTGTGAAGCTGGACAGACCGGCTTCAAAACCGTTTTGCCTCGTCATCTTGACCAGATTAACCTTTCTGACCCCTGTTCCTTCATCTCTGAAATGGAGATGGTGCGGGTTTGTCATGAAGACCAAAAACCCGGTGCATAGATCGTGTATAAACGACTTAATGTGGTGCCCAACACTGGATAAGTGACCCAAAAACATGTCATTTATTGCTAATTTTCTGTGGCTTACGGGTTTCATGTTACGAGTATCACAAATTTAGTTTTCATTAAGTCTGTAACTAAAAATGTTTAGAAAACTAAGAAATCCTTTTTGATTATTTCTTAAACGATACCTTTAGATACGAGTGTGAAGAATCTTTTACGACTTTGAATGTAGACATCAGAAATCACCAAAATCTTCTTGATTCTTTGGAACAATATGTCAAAGGAGATTTATTAGAAGGTGCAAATGCATATCATTGTGAAAAATGCAATAAAAAGGTATGACTTATCCAGGTTTTTAAAGTAATTATGTTTACCTTTAATGGATTTGAAAGTTGATTGCTTTTGTCATCAGAGTTCACCCTCTTTTTATTCCCTACCCTGCTTTGTTAGAGTGGTAACAGAAGGTAGTTAAGATAACTGATATAAAGGTTTTTCAGGGATAGAAGATTGAGAGAAATTAGTGCCAGAAGGGCTAGGGAAATGGGTGAGAGTGAACATTTTAGAAATCATAATAGTTTCATACCACATTCTCTTCTTGGAGTTCCACATACTCTTTCCATCCATGTCCAGCCAAACTGCGATTGAACCCCTCAAAGCTATAGAGCTGGTGGGAAAACATTTCTCCTATCATATCTAGTTATTGTAAGGACCAAGAAGTTTACTGAAACCTTCATTAATTTGGTCACATCAGATTTTTAGGCCCACCTAATAAAGTTTGATCTCTGGGCACTTACAATGTGTATCTTTCTGGGCTCCCAAATTTTCTCACGTCCCAGTCACCTGTATTGTTTTGACATTTGCACACCACCTAAGGAGATATTACAGTCTAGAGGTGGAGACGAGAACTGTAAAACCATACTGCCTGTCACCCACGCTCTGAGGCTTGAGGCAAGTGACACCATCTCTGTGCTGCTCCTGATCCCCTCCCCACTCACCCCACTCTCCCCACTCTCCCACTACCATTCAGTCGTTCCTGTCTGGTGGGCTGTTAAGATTAAACGTGCTACTGCTCAGGCAGTACTGAGCATACTATCTGGCACTTAATGGCCCAGGAAATACTAGCTGCTATTACATTTCTTCAGTTGGCTCAAAACAAAGCACACCTTCATTAGAATAACAATAAGTGTCAAACAAGTAACGCTGATTAGATGGCAGTGACAATATAGAAGCCAGGCAGGCAGTGAGTAATGTCTGCCTCACTACTGTTTGCAATTTGTAACAAGTGGCATCAGCTATTTCCATATTAGTGTTAGCATTTTTTGAAATACCCAGTGTGACAGAATCACCTTGATTATATTCATTGGCATGTGTTTTCATTTATAACCTCAGATTTGTCTTAAAGAGGATTTAATGCTATAATTTTCTAGGTTTTTTTTTTTTTTTTGCAGTGGATTATAAAAGAACATCTAGTAACTTGCTCTGTTTATTTTAGGTTGATACCGTAAAGCGCTTGCTAATTAAAAAATTACCTCCTGTTCTTGCCATCCAACTGAAACGATTCGACTATGACTGGGAAAGAGAATGTGCAATCAAGTTCAATGATTACTTTGAATTTCCTCGCGAGCTGGACATGGAGCCTTACACAGTTGCAGGTGTCGCAAAGCTGGAAGGGGATAACGTAAACCCAGAGAGTCAGCTGATACAACAGAATGAGCAGTCTGAGAGTGAGACGGCAGGAAGCACGAAATACAGACTCGTGGGTGTGCTGGTGCACAGTGGTCAAGCAAGTGGGGGACATTATTATTCGTATATCATTCAAAGGAATGGTGGAGACGGCGAGAGAAATCGCTGGTATAAATTTGATGACGGTGATGTAACAGAGTGTAAAATGGACGATGACGAAGAAATGAAAAACCAGTGTTTTGGTGGAGAGTACATGGGAGAAGTGTTTGATCACATGATGAAGCGCATGTCATACAGGCGCCAGAAAAGGTGGTGGAATGCTTACATACTTTTTTACGAACGACTGGATACCATAGACCAGGGTGATGAGTTGATAAGATACATATCCGAGCTCGCTATCACCACAAGACCCCATCAGATTATTATGCCATCAGCCATTGAGAGAAGTGTGCGGAAGCAGAACGTGCAATTCATGCATAACCGAATGCAGTACAGTTTGGAATATTTTCAGTTCATGAAAAAACTCCTTACATGTAATGGTGTTTACTTAAATCCTCCACCAGGTGAGTATCAAGAATTTAGCTTCTTAGGGGTGCCCGAATGGCTCAGTCAGTTAGGCGTCCGACTTCGGCTCAGGTCATGATCTCACAGTTCAAGCCCTGCGTCGGGCTCTGCACTGACAGCTCAGAGGGTGGAGCCTGCTTCAGATTCTGTGTCTCCCTCTCGTCCTCTGCCCCTCCCCCTATTTTGCACATATGCACTCTCTCAAAAATAAGTATTTTTAAGAAGTAAGCTTTCATTTAAAAAAGAATTTACCTTCTTAGTGATGAAGCAGAACTCTTAATTTACTTGCAGGATTTCCTACAGGCGTCGACACATTTGCATTTTTACTTTGGGCTACTTTAAAGCCATATTTCAGATGACTTACCTTTGAGCAGCATGTATTTTCTTGCTATTTGGAAAGAGAGGAGCTTTTGTTTATTATACCAATTTGGTTTTGACTCCAGCATTAGTTTGAAATACCCTTTACTGGAGTAAGAATTTCATAAGTAGCCGGGTGGGGTGCGGTTAGCAAAATTAAGACTTCTGGAAATCAATGGAAATGCAGACTTGTTTGAAAATGGAGCTTAGACATAGAAATTGGCTTGTTTGTTTTTAACGTATCTGCATTTTTTTATAGGGCAAGATCACCTGTTGCCTGAAGCAGAAGAAATCACTATGATTAGTATTCAGCTTGCTGCTAGGTTCCTTTTTACCACAGGATTTCACACCAAGAAAATAGTCCGTGGCTCTGCCAGTGATTGGTATTACTTTGGGTTTTCATTCCTATTATACTTAGTTTGGTTCTTTAATATATGGCTTTATTTTTTTCAAATCATGATAATGTTGTTTCAGATCTAGAATGCAGAATACAAAAACTCTTGGTAGCAGTAGTGAGAGAAATCATACTAAAATAATTATGTGGCCTTTTTATTGTTCAGAAGCTGGCTTTTGCTTATGTTCTCTTGTGTCATATCTTTGACATCCCTGTACAAAATATTACAGGATGATACTTGAAAGTCTAAGCTATTTAATGAAGAAATTACTAGTTTTAGCTTCCCTAGATTAAATTCTGCCATAGATTAAAAACATAAATAAAATGAGTCTCCTAAATTACAAACTGTGAAAGTATAGAGGCCATTATAATACCTCGATTTAATGATTTTTATGTGTTCATCTAGTGGTAAGATGTCAAGGGAAGGTTGGGGGAGGGATTGTTTTTGTCATCGAACCTAGGAATGGTTTGGTAATGAATTTGTAGCTTTCATTTCTCTGTGTTGTCACTTTGTGAGAATAGACCAAGTTGTAGTAATCCTCTGTCATTTTCATATTGGTACTGGAAGCAACCATTGCTGGTTCTCTCCCTCCAGTAGTAAAAGAAGGTCTTTGATTTTTATTGGGTTCATAAAGACCCAAATCTGTACTATATATGAGACACGTCATTGAATTGGTATTCATAGATTTTTGTGTTTTGTCTTAGGTATGATGCATTGTGTATTCTCCTTCGTCACAGCAAGAATGTACGATTTTGGTTTGCTCACAATGTCCTTTTTAATGTTTCAAATCGCTTTTCTGAATATCTTCTGGAGTGCCCTAGTGCAGAAGTGAGGGGTGCATTTGCAAAACTTATAGTTTTTATTGCACATTTTTCCTTGCAAGATGGGCCGTGTCCTTCACCTTTCGCATCTCCTGGACCTTCTAGTCAGGTAATTGCCGGGTTTTCTTTCTAATGATTAAATGCTTACAAATCTCTTTCCTGGAAGTTGAAGTCACAAGTATATGTACATCTGTTTCATATGTTTGCCTAACAAATGTGTGTGCACACACACCATACCACTGATGTCTAGGAGTTCCATTAAAGGTACTTCGCAGCAATGAATAGCTATTATTGACTGTTCATTCAGTTACATACAGTGGCTTAATTATACATATTGTTATGTAGGTTATTTCTAAAGTTGTTTTTTTTTTTAACGGACTTGCATTTATTAAAAATTAAAACAGCATGGAAGGCTCTATAATGAAATCTACCTCAGATCTTCATTCCCTTTCCTAAGAAGCATCCCTTTTTAATCGTCTCTTGTGTGATTGTTCCTTCCAGAAATTTCTGCCTGGATTGAACTTACTGTGTGAACACACGTGTGTGAGTGCACGCGCACGTGGATCCCTTTTTTATGCAAATAGAAGTACATTGTACCTATATCTTGTCACTGAAAAATAGCCAATGTTTTATCCTTTACAGGCTTATGACAACTTAAGCCTGAGCGATCACCTACTAAGGGCAGTTCTAAATCTCTTGAGAAGGGAAGTTTCAGAGCATGGGCGTCATTTGCAGCAGTATTTCAATCTGTTTGTAATGTATGCCAATTTAGGTAAGAATTTAAGTTTTTATGATTGTTTTAATCTATTAACTGGCAGAGTCTTTTAAGCCACGTAATGAAACCTTCTTTACTGCACTTTTCACTTTGTACTTTATTTATGTGTATCTCTGCAATAGACACAGGTCAGGATCTATGTCTTAGTCATATTTTTAATGTCTGGATTTGAAAATACTGATTCCTAGGCCCCATCCCACACCAACTGAATCAGAATTCTCAGAGCTAGCACAAGGAATCCACCTTTTCAAAAAGTCCCCAGAGGGTTGTGAATATTCACCAGGTTTGGGGAAAGGACTTACTCTGTACGTAAGTTTTTGTTGAAGTAAACTAAATTAAAGTTAGAGATAATATAAATATTCTGTTACCCTATTATTTATGTTATTATCTCTGTTTAACAAGACTTTTCTTTTCAAAGCAAGCTTTCTAACATCACCTGATCAGTGATTCAATAATACTTACCTTAAAAAGTATGTTATCCTATCTTATATTTAGTCTCTGTTGTTTTTGATTGTATTCAAATTTTGGTGTTTCTCCCCAACTCGATTGCAAAACTTTGCGCACTAACCTCAGTAAATGTCAAATGAATAATGAGGAATATTCAGAAATCCTTCCATTGACATTTTGGTGTTTGTTAATTGGCTTCGTATGAGGTAAATTTCCTATGGTTGAGGTCAAGAGTCACATGCTCTTCTGGCTGAGCCAGCCAGGTGCCCCTAAAATTATAAAAATTTCTTACCGACCAAGTGTTAGTGCACTGATCCCCAAATGATTTATTGAGACATTCCATTTAGAATCTTAGCGATGATAACATTTGGCCAGATTGGGAACTGATTCAAAGACTTAGGTGATTTTTTAAATAACTTCTTTAAAAGTTTAAAAGGAAAAAAAATATATATATGTATATCCAAAATTAAGTTCCAGAAATACTTAAACATCCCTGTCATTCCATGTTTGTTTTGTATGTGAACCTACTGATCACCAGTTGATCTCTGGCTCTTTTAATATAAGCAACATTCTACTTTTTGTCTCTGTAATTGGTTTTTTCCTTTATCTCTCCATACTAGAGATGCTTGGTTATTTGTAGTTGAGAAGGGAGAGAGTATTTATGACACAAACAAGCAAGTGCAATCTGCATTTCAAACTATGAAATATCAAATTTAGGCATTCACAAAAATCCTATTTTGTTCAACTCTCTTTTTTAGGTATTGCCTGTTCACAAACCATACATCATTGGTCCATAATGTAATTAAAATTTCCCTGCTAAAAGCAAATACAGATCCGTAAACTTTAACATGAAATTCTTAAGACCACATATGCTTTCGGGTTCAGAATTATTTAGATTTAAGAAAGGTAAGGCGGTATATATATCACACATTATGTAACATCCCTACAGCAGGATCCAAGACAGCACCTTAAAAACATACACAATATTTCTGCAGTAAAACACGAATAGTGTTAATTCGTGGGGATAAATGAAGACTAGAAATAGCCTCTTGTCACTTCAGGCTAGCTTTTCCCAGCAAACACATTTTGGCACCCAACTTTATGAAATAATTTTGTTTATATTTATGATAAGAGCTTTTTGAATCTCAGGATTTCAGATAAGGGATTGTGCACCTGTATTCATTATACCTTTTGGAATGTGACAATTAAAAAAAAGTGTCTTGTCTAATGGGGTATAGAAGCAAATAGAAAGATAACTGACATAAAGTATGTTAATGGTTATAATAGGGAAAGTACAAAGTGCTGTGGTAGTATATCACAGGGATACCAGATCAGATTTGGGGAGTTTAGGGGACTTAATGGAGAAGTTGATGTGGGAATTAGTTGCTGAGTTTTCCATCCAGAGTGAACAGCAGATGCAGAGACTTAGCATAAACTCAGTTTGGATGAAGTGAAAGTTATTCAGTCTAGAATTGATCTAAGGTGGCGATGGCAGGAGCACTGGACAGGATTCTCTGATCAGGATATTGTGGCAAGCCTTGTGAGGGATTCTGGACTTCATCCTGAGGGCATTGATGAACCATGGTAAGAGTTTTTAAAGGACATACCTTGTAGAAAGATCATTCTGACCACAGTGTGGGATGGATTGTAGGGAAATGAGACTATAGATTGTTAAAATGATCTATAGCAGAAGATCGTTGTGGCCTGTACTGGGGAACAGACAGTGGAGTGGGGGGGATCCAAGTGGACAGATTCTGGTACTTTGCAAAGTCAGTAGAAATCAGCGATTGGATATTAAGGAGAGGGGAACACAGAAGAGATAGATGTTAAGAGTGATGCCAGCTGGGAATTTACCCAAGGGATATAGGAGTGCTGATGCATATAGGGGCACATGTACCCCAGTGTTTCTAGCAGCACTTTCAATAATAGCCAAATTATGGAAAGAGCCTAAATGTCCATCAATTGGCAAGTGTATAAAGAAGATGTGGTTTATATATACAATGGAATACTACTTGGCAATGAGGAAGAATGAAATCTGGGCATTTGCAGCAACGTGGATGGAACTGGGAGGGTATTGTGCTAAGTGAAATAAGAGAAAGACAGATACCATGTTTTCACTCATGTGGATCTTGACAAACTTAACAGAAGACCGTGGGGGAGGGGAAGGGGGAAAAAACAGTTACAGAGAGGGAGGGAGGCAACCCATAAAGAGACTTTTGGATAGTGAGAACGGACTGAGGGTTGATGGGGGCTGGGAGAGAAGGGAAGGTGGGTGTTGGGCATTGAGGAGAGCACTTGTTGGGATGAGCACTGGGTGTTATATGGAAACCAATTTGACAATAAGTTATATTTTGAAAATTTGCCCAGGATTCCAACTGAATAGATAGTGGGGGCCATGTATGGTGGGGGGGGGGGGGGACCGGAAAGACATGGATAAGGGGAGTGAACGTTCAGTTTGGGCAAATTGAGTTTGAGCCTATTGGATACCCAAATAGTGATGTTCATTATTCAGTAGAATATTTAAGATATTTGTCTGTAAGTCTTCTGGAATCCTCTGGGTGAAAATAGCTGGAACATGAAGCCATTAGAGTGGGTTTGATCATTCAGGATAAGCATACAGAGGGAGAAGATAGCCTCATGTGGGAACTTTGAGGCGCATTGATTTTTCAGAGATGGAGGAAGGAGGACTCACAGATGAGACCGAGGAGAGGAGGTTGAAAGAAAATGTGAGAGGAATCCAAGTAGGAGAGGAAGTAGTTACAGTTTAGAACTATTCCTTAGCTTTGCTCCAAGAAAGGGGGAAGAAGCCAAATTTAGGCATGGTTTTCAAGCAGCTTAGCTGTGGAAGAAATTGGAGAGGCAGTTTACGTAAGAATTCTTGTTTCTCACTTAGTTTTCATTATCCTCGATGGCACTGTAGGTTAGTCCCCCCAGACGCTCGGGCCATAGAAGGTGGTCGTTTTCTTTATGCCTGGTTTGACTGGAATGTCCTGGTCTTTATTTCACCATCTCAAAACTCAAATCCGATTAAGTGACATAGCTTTTCCGTTTGGTTAAATAATTCTCTGAGTGCTAAGAGTGGTCTTGTGATGATAAAAATTACAAAAAAATATTTTATGTAACCACTGTTATTACAAAGCCCTTACCATCTGAATTTTCTCTTTTGTAATTCTTCCCGCTTCTTCGTCTTTCACTGTAGGTGTGGCAGAGAAGACACAACTTCTAAAATTGAATGTACCTGCTACCTTTATGCTCGTATCTTTAGATGAAGGTCCAGGTCCTCCAATCAAGTATCAGTATGCTGAATTAGGCAAACTGTACTCGGTAGTGTCACAGCTGATCCGCTGTTGCAACGTCTCTTCAAGAATGCAGTCTTCAATCAATGGTAAAATCAAATGCCCCATTCTTTACATTGGGTTTTAAATACTGCTGGCCATATGTAGTGCCCAGTTAATTACTTCTAATTCTGAAGATGTTTATAAAAACAAGAGTCTGACTATCTGTGCTTTGGAATATTTTGTAATATTTTGGGTTCTGTACCTTTTTCACATGTTTAAAGGGGATCTTTTTTTGTCTACTTGCTACTGAGGTTGATACCTTATGAAGTAGTTTACGAATTAACTTTTTATATAGGAAAATGGCAGTGTTGGCATTTAAAGTTTGCATCTTATCATCTTGGTCTATCTGGTTATTGTAATGCCTGATACTCCTTTCTTCATTGTTTCATTGTACTTAGGAATATTGATTTAAAATGTTACTTTTTGAAAATACAAAATTCATAAGCTGTTTTCTGTGGTGAAACCTGTAGATTATTGTGGAGAAGCCTATTCATTTTTCATTGATGACAAATCTGTATTCTAGGTAATCCTCCTCTTCCCAATCCTTTTGGTGATCCTAATTTATCACAACCTATAATGCCAATTCAGCAGAATGTGGCGGATATTTTATTTGTGAGAACAAGTTATGTGAAGAAAATCATCGAGGACTGCAGTAACTCGGAGGAAACTGTCAAATTGCTTCGTTTTTGCTGCTGGGAGAATCCTCAGTTCTCATCTACTGTCCTCAGTGAACTTCTCTGGCAGGTTAGGAAAATAAACATTCATACGTCTCTATAATTTGTCATTTGTCATTCCTTTAAACAAGTTATTTCACCATGTCTTTCCTGATTTTAGGTTGCATATTCCTACACTTACGAACTCCGGCCCTATTTGGATCTGCTTTTGCAAATCTTACTGATTGAGGACTCCTGGCAGACTCACAGGTTTGATCCTCTTTTTTACTTGCCCAACTTTTAGACTAACTGAAATTGCCAATCAGCACTTTTTTTTTTAATACCTCCTGGAGATCTAATAAATGTGTCCTCTTAAAAGCTTAAGAGTGAATAAAAAGTTGCCCGTGTTGCATGCTTACCACTAGCTGTCAAATTTTTTTTTAATTAAGTAAAACTAGCATAAGCTTTTGGTAAATATCTTAATTTCATTAATGACATGCTAGGGTTCTTTTAAAATTAGTCACATGAGGTAAGGTAACATTTGGTTATCTAAAAATAGTCCTTAGGTAAGTTAAGCACAGTGAGTTCTCATTATTCATGGTAGTTACATTTTCTAAAGTTGCTGTGAACACTGAATGGGGGAGTGCTGAACCAGTGCTCCTGGGGGAAATAAGGGGTTGGCTTCCTGCAAGCCTCTGGTTGTGTTCGTGTCAACCAATCTATACGTAACCTTTTTTAAAGTGTGCTTTTTTTTTTTTTTTAAGTTTATTTCCTTATTTTGAGAGAAGAGAGCAGGGGAGGGGCAGAGAGAATCCCAAGCAGGCTCCACACTGCCAGCGCAGAGCCCGACATGGGGCTCAAACGCGCGAAACCGTGAGACCGTGACCTGAGCTGAAACCAAGAGTCGGTCACTCCACCGACTGAGCCACCGAGGTGCCCCCTTCTTTTTTTTTTTTTTTTTTTTTTTAACTGAGGTTATCCAGCATAACTGTCCCCTCAGGCTTTCTCCAGAATTCCTCCATTTGTTCTTTCTGTCCTAAAGTTTAATGTATTATCTTTAATCCCAAGAATTATACAGATGATGGTGAAGTATGGAATTAGTTGACAGAAACAGTTCAAAATCTATATAATGGACCGCCTCCCATCTGTCAATATAATAATTAAAACAGCAACTTGAAAACAAGTTCTATAACAAAACACTTAAAGAGAAGTTACAATTTTGAGTCTTAGTAGGGATTGCAAATGCCAGAATTCATGAATCCATATTTCCAGATTATCTCCAAAATTACCATCGTAGATTCAAGTCATATTACTGTTTGTAAAAATAGCCTTAAACCAAAAATCAGTTTTCAGGAGACAAAAATCAGTAGTTCCAAAACTATAACCGTGTATTTTGAGCACTATCCAGTACCCTTCTCAACAGGATTCTAGGATTTGACATTTTTCTTAAGAATTGTTTTTAAGGGGGGCACTCGGGTGGCACAGTTGGTTAGGCATTGGACTCTTGACTTTAGCTCACGTCATGATCTCAAGGTTCATGAATTCAAGCGCCGCATTGGGCTCTGCAATGACAGCATGGAGCCTGCTTGGGATTCTGTCTCTTTCTCTCTGCCCCTTACCCCACTGTGCTATATCTCTCTCTCAAAATAAATAAACTTATTATTTTTTTTTGAAAAAAGGTGTTTTTAATGGAATCTTTCACTCTTTTCATTTAAAAATGTTATAAGCATGTATAGCTTTAAAACATTTGGTTACATCTTAGTTCTCTTGAGTTATTGAAGCAAGCAGGAATGGGAAAGGCATGTGTGCTGGAATAAATATGGACAGTTGAGTTTTGTGTAATGAGATTAGTAAGGTATTGTTACTATGAATCACTGGCCCAAGCTTGAAAATAATTTTCTCATAGTGAGCTTTGAGTTCATTCGGTAAGCAGTGTATGAATATTTACAGAGTATCTGTCTACCATGTGCCTGGCACTAGCAGGCATTGGGGAATAAAGCAGGCAAAGATAATATTGATCAAAACAGTATTTGAAAGCAGTTAATACTAATGGCAAGAAGATGTGATGTGGTAGAAATAATGCCTTATACTTCATTATCACTTGAAAAAACTGAAGGCAAAAACAGTATACACTGAAGTGTTTCAGATTAAACAGCAAGAAGCCTGTACATGATTGATTAGTCTGAAATTATTAAACCTTGCAAAATTGCTGAAGTCATGATTTCCAAACAAAAGATTTCAGGAATGCATGTAATGCAGAAACAAAAACCAAACTTGCGGTTTTATTTGGAAACATTCTCCTAAGTAAAATTTATGGTTTATGTAAGGTTTTTTGTTTTTTTGTAATTCCTGACTATACAGGTAGTGTTTCTTTATGGAGGTTAAATTCACCATTTTAACTGGTTTAAAGTATACAATTCAGTGGGTTTTAGTACATTCACTGTGTTGTACAATCATTACCACTATCTAATTCCAAAACATTTTTATCATTCCAAAAGGAAACCCCATATGCAATTAAGCAGTCACTCCCTATTACCCCCCCATCCCCCAGTAACGACTAACCTGCTTTCTGTCTCTGGATTTGCCTGTGCGCTTCATATAAATGGAATCCTATAAAATGTCCTTTTGTGTCTGGTTTCTTTCACTTGGCATAATGTTTTCAAGGTCTTCTGTGTTAGAGCATCTGTCGGTACTTCATTCCTTTTTATGGCCAAATAACACTCCATTGTACGGATATACCACACTCTGTTTATTCATTCATCCATTGTTAGACTTTTGGTAGTTTCTACCTTTTGGCTGTTGTGAATACTACGGTGAACATTTGTATATGTGTTTTTTTTTTTTTTTTTAAACCTCTGTTTTCGGGGCGCCTGGGTGGCGCAGTCGGTTAAGCGTCCGACTTCAGCCAGGTCACGATCTCGCGGTCTGTGAGTTCGAGCCCCGCGTCAGGCTCTGGGCTGATGGCTCAGAGCCTGGAGCCTGTTTCCGCTTCTGTGTCTCCCTCTCTCTCTGCCCCTCCCCCGTTCATGCTCTGTCTCTCTCTCTGTCCCAAAAATAAATAAAAACGTTGAAAAAAAAAATTAAAAAAAAAAAAAAAACCTCTGTTTTCAATTCTCAGAGTAGAATTGCAGGAAGGTAAATTTTTTATTTTACTTTTTTTTTTTAGTTAAACTGCAAAGTATTTATAACATAGGATTTACCATTTTAACCATTTTTAAGTTAGAATTCATTGCCGTTCACTCTGTTCATAATGCTGTGTTACCATCACCACTATCCATCTCTAGAACTTTCTCATCCCAAACTGAAACTCTGTGCCCATTAAACCATAACTCCCCATTACTTCATGTCTTCACGACTCAAACATGTTGTAGCATGTGTCTTCATTTTATTCCTTTTTAAGGCTGAATAATAATCCACAGTGTCTATACACCCCATTTTGTTTACTGGTGGGTGAGGTTTTGAACACAAAAGAAACAGGGTGGTTTTTTGCCGCTATAATTTTTTTAAGTTGCTTATTGAGGTAGGGGGGAGAACAAGAAATCATTGACTGTATATTGTTCTTTTGGGACTTGGCACAAACTGAAATGAAATCACCCATCTTTGGCAAATCAGCTAAATTGTAGTAGTATTGGTGAAAATTACTTTGTCGTATAGCACCTCATGATTAGAATTCAAGGTCATTTTGTACTTCCAAATTATATCACTGTGTCACAGTCACTGATTTCTAACTTCCTAAAGAAATGCAGCTTTATAAAAGGGACTGACTTGAAGCAAACTCTTAGGTACAGCAGTTATAACATTAGTTGTTAACTTTAAGTTTGTATTACTCTTAGTGTCCTAAATTCACTTCCAGTAATGTATTTGAATTACATCGCAAAATCATTTTGGATTGGTAACAGGTTGGTAAGAGCACAGACTGCTAGGTGGCTGCCTGATCTTGGGCAAGCCGTTTAACCTGTCAGTACCCCTTTTCTCCTCTGTTCAGGGGTTTGACAATAATGACCTGCTGTCTAGCATTAGTACATTCAAGGAATGTTAGCTGCTGTTTGATCTTTCAGGTTTTTATATTTGGTTCTTTTTCAGAATTCATAATGCACTTAAAGGAATCCCAGATGACCGAGATGGGCTGTTTGACACAATCCAGCGCTCGAAGAATCACTATCAAAAAAGAGCATACCAGTGTATAAAATGTATGGTAGCTCTTTTTAGCAATTGTCCTGTTGCTTACCAGATTCTGCAGGTGAGGGTTTTTTCTTACAGTTTTGTAGAAATTGGAATCCAAGTTAGGGATTCCATTTTTAAAAAAAGGAATAGTGGGAATTTGGAGTTATTTTAACTTTGAGAAATATTCCAGAGCCTTTTACATACATGGTTTTATTTTCTTTTGAAGGGCAACGGAGATCTTAAGAGAAAGTGGACCTGGGCAGTGGAATGGCTTGGGGATGAACTTGAAAGACGACCATACACTGGCAATCCTCAATACACTTACAACAACTGGTCTCCTCCAGTGCAAAGCAATGAAACATCAAATGGTTATTTCTTGGAGAGATCACATAGTGCCAGGATGACACTTGCAAAAGCTTGTGAACTCTGTCCAGAGGAGGTAAAAAAAAAAAAAAAAGAGCCACAAGTGTATAGCAGATAGAAATGAAAGAAAGCAATTTTTTTCCTTTATAGGCCAGTGTAGTCTTCAGTTAATGAGGGAGCTGCCTTCTAGAGAAATTTCTGAAATTGCCTGAAATGTAGTCTGAGAGAATCCAAATCAGGTTTATTCATCTGCTTTACATGTGTTGCTCTTCAGTAAAAGGAAAGTTGTGAGTCCGTTTTGTAGGTTAAGTGTTTATTTCAACTAGAAAAAAACCAATTATGTAGGCAGATTCAAGTTTATTTTTATCTTTAAATATTTAAAATTAGGAGCCGGATGACCAAGATGCCCCTGATGAGCATGAGTCACCTCCACCTGAAGATGCCCCGTTGTACCCCCACTCACCTGGATCTCAGTATCAACAGGTAAATGGGGGGCCGGTTTTTGTTTTCATCCCTAGAACCTACTTTTATGCTTTATTTAAAGGATAACTAAATTTTTTGTTGTGACTGCAAAGGAGTAAAGACTAGACTACCTTTAGGGCATGATCAAAAGAATAATCGTTGGGACAGGGTCACAGTATGATGTGTTTCAGCTCCTCCCTGTTGTGTTTTCCTGGTCAAATAGGTGCCCTTCTTTGTACTCCTGTGTTACTAAAACTGTGTGACAATTGATGTCCACATAAAATGATACTTAGTAAAAGGGATCATGACATTTCCTGTTAGAGTCTACAAATGGATTCCAAAGACATTTAAGATTTGGCAATGAAGGAAATTGTTCTTAGTTACTTAGCCTAACCAAGACTTCAATGACAGTAACAACTGTTTAAAAAATACCAAGGATTTGACAGATTTCCATAAAATTTCCTATAAGATCAGTAGCTAAATAAATAACATTTAAATGATGAAATTTTCTAAACGAGAACTTTTCCTTCTAAAACCAGATGTGACTAATTCACATCTTTTGAGGCAGTGATGCTCAAACTTGAACAAGCATCAAAAATTTTTCCCCTGGGAGCACCTAGATTGCTCGCCAGTTAAGTGTCTGACTTCAGCCCAGGTCATGATCTTGTGATTCATGGGTTCAAGCCCCACATCGGGCTCTCTTCTGCCTCTGCTGTCAGGACAGAGCCTGCTTCAGATCCTTTGTCCCCTACTCTCTCTGCTCCTTCCCCACTTCCGTTCTCCCTCTCAAAATAAGTACGTTAAAAAAAAAAAAAAAAAAAAAAAAAAAATTTCCCCTCTTGGTCAGAGGTGGGGGGCCTGGGTGGCTCAGTAGGTTGAGCGTCTGACCCTTGATTTCGGCTCAGGTCATGATATCAAGGTCTTAAGGTCATTGAGCCCTATGTGGGGCCTGTGCTGTGGAGCTCTGCACTAGCAGCAGGGACCCTACTTGGGATTGTCTCTTCCTGTCTCTCTGCCCTTCCCCTACTAGCTCTGCTCTCTCTCTCAAAATAAATAAGCTTTTAAAAAATAAAATCTGTAAAAAAAAAAAAAAAAAAAAAAAAACAAAATCCCCTGCTGGGCTTGTTATAGCACAGGTTGCTAGGCCCCCACCCCAAGCTTCTGATTCCTTTAGCTCTGGGGTAAAACCAGAAAAATCTACATTTCTGACATGTCCCCAGGTGATTGATGCTTGGTGCTAGTCTGGAAACCACTTATACTTTCGGACTATATTTCAGGCTGGAAACAGAAGCATACGGAATAGTTAGAAAATGCATATTCATAATATTTATTTTTGTAATCCAAATTCTAGAAAGATCTAAAATCTTCTTGGCTGGTGGGAATGTACAGAAAAATGAGGGTTCATGGGTTTAAAACATTACAAAACCAAATTCACGAGGAAGAAAGTTACTTTTCTCAGCCCTGAGAAAGCTCCTGTATTACTCATGCTTGGTTAATCCAGATCTTTAGCCTTGTTTTGTTTTTAGTGACACCATTCTGTGTTCAAGGTCGCTGCTAATGCAGATGTCCTGTGACCAGATTCATCATTATCCTATAGAAGCTTCAAAGTGCTTGGAAGAGTCAGAATAGATATATTCTGGCTCAGAAATCTTTTTTTGTAAATGTTTTTTGACAATAAATAGGCTATAATCTCTTTGTCAGACTTTGGTCTGAGTAATTTGGGGCACTAAAAATCACTTCAGCTGAAACTTTACACAGACCTACACTGCTTTTATTTGGGGCTCGGGGGGTTTTTTTGTTAAAAAAAAATTTTTTTTTTTTTAAGTTTACTCGTTTTCGAGAGAGAGAGAGAGAGCACAAGCGAGGGAGGGGCAGAGGGTGAGGGAGACACAGAATCCGAAGCAGGCTCCAGGCTCCGAGCTGTCAGCACAGAGCCGGACTTGGAGCTCGTGCCAACAAACCGTGAGATCGTGACCTCAGCCAAAGTCGGCCAGTTAACTGACTGAGCCACCCAGGGGCCCTGGGTTTTTCTCTTCCAAACCATTTTTTTCCCCTCACCATCAGGCCCAGCATATTGACTTTTTGTAAGTCCCAGGAATAAAAGAAATGTTTTCAGCCCATGATTCTGAAAGTTTAATATGTGAAAAAGTCTTAACGTAGATCTCTTCTCCCCTCTCAGAATAACCATGTGCACGGACAGCCATATACAGGCCCAGCAGCACATCACATGAACAACCCTCAGAGAACTGGCCAGCGAGCACAAGAAAATTACGAAGGCAGTGAAGAAGTGTCCCCACCTCAGACGAAGGATCAGTGAAATGCACATACTTAACTGGTTCCATCAAGACTGTGCACCCAGGCCTTACAGTCCAACCTTTTTCTGTGTCTGGCTAATATTTAAAACTAGAAAAACTATTCCTAATCAACATGAAGTGGAGAGTTTATTCACTGTCTTATCTGCAGAAATTTGCTGTCCATATATAACCCGCCTGCAGTGGAAAGTGTATAGTGTTTTGTAATAAATGGCCTGATGCTAATGTGTAAATGGCAAAGGTGTATATAGTATATTAATGTTTGACTGTTAATTCTTAAGCAAGAAACTTTTCTTGAGGAGACTCACAGATCTACAAAAACTACAAAAGTTAATTTTCTTGTTCTACCCATTGCACTCTGCAACCAGTGTTGCCTGCCTCATGGCAGTTGGATCTGTTCCTTTACAAAAAAAAACAAAAAATACACCAACAACAACAAACCAGAGCCCGTCCATGTCAACCACACCAATAGTTTCATGTTAATTCTTTGCCACTGGAGGCAGTTTTACTATGAGCAATGAAAGGCTGGTAACCTTTAAATTATTTGGTTGATGTGGAAAATTGGTGATGTAACATTGTTTCTAGATCTTTTTCATTGCCTTTTTATTCTGACATTAGGTTAATCACTTTGAAGCTATAGTTAAGCTGTAACATTTAGCATGGCTTCACACCAGGTTAGTGTAGCCAGTGAGGAAAAAATTACCATAATGACCGCGGTTGTCCCAGTGTGACAGCTGTATCGCTCAGAGCTTTTCCTTCTCACACCTAGACTATAAATATAAAACAAGGGGAGACGTGATTAAACAGGCGGTTTTCAGTTACACATAGGTTGCTTATGTCTAATGTTTGACAGTTCAATCTCTGGGTGGGCTAAAGAAATCTATGAGTAATGGGAATTTTTAAAGATTTAAAACAAATATGCAAAAATTTGCTATGCCAGGATGCTTGGAGCATAATAGAAGACTGTATTTGGTGTGCTTGTTTCGTTTCTTTGGTAGAGCTTATTAGGTGAATCTTCTAAAACTTTCCTTCTGCTGGACCCCAGTGAAGCAGAAGTCACCAGAATCCCACAGTACTTGGAGCACCACTTGCCCCAAGACGTCTGGCTGAGTTTTCTGCTCAGTCACAGTTTTACTTGAAAGCAAGACTTGTCCTAGCTCCTTGTCCATGATTCCAAAACTTTCCATGTTCGAAGCAGGGTCTAATTAAAAAGGAAACTACTGGTTAGTTAATTGAGGTATCATAATTGCAGCATAAACATTTAATTAAAGATAAGAAACTCATCAGTTAATACTGTATTTAAAAGCGAATTGGTAACTTGAATGTGTGTACTTTTTGGAACCTGTCTAAAAACCAAATACCCCTTCAGATACAGTCCACCCTCTTCTATTTAAATATTTTGCTGTTTTATTTTATAGAAATTATTTTGCTGAATTCACAAATAGAATTTGATTTACGAAGAACTTTTTGTCCTGTGGTGTGTTTTTGTTTTTGGGTTTTTGGTTTTTTTTGTTTAATTTTTTTCTTTTTTTTTTTTTTTTTTGTCCATTTTTGTTTCGTTTTTTTTTTTTTGAAGGACTGCATATTAAAATTCTGTGCATATAGCATGCTTAGGCATGACACTGAATTCAGGAGTTCAGTCACGTTAAGTTTTTGTGCACAGAAAGATTCAACCTTTGGCCCTTTACTAAAGATTTAGAGAAAACAGGATGTTGACGCTGTAAAAGTTTCCTAATCAATCTTGTACTTTTTGTATGTTTTTTATATACATGTATATTTAATGAGCACAAGCTTGGTTGTATTTTTTACAATTCAGTTAATAGGAAAATGTTTTGTCAAAAAGGCTATAGTTGGAACTGAACAAAGCAGAAACAAAAATGAGAATTGCTTTATTTTGTGATTAAAAGGGGCAGGTATTTAAGATAAAGCTTTGGGTATCTTATTTGCAGCACTCCATAGTTCCATCAATGCCTCAAAGTTTTCTGTAAAATTAGGAAATTTTAACACCAGATAGATCCTGTTTTTCACCTTAAATATATTATATCTGGATTTGTTAAGTTTGAGCAAAAGTCCTATACACTGTTTGCAGTTCCCAAGTGGTAGCTTTAATGTAAAAGTTGCTCAATTCCAGGCTTCCATAACAGTGAACAAGCAGAATAGGTTAACCTTATTTGGACAAGTTGCTATCGTTAAATACACCCATCTCACCATATGAGAGGTGGGTTTTGCATTTCCCACTCTTTAACAAAGTATGTGATGTACTTAATTTAAAAACTTTACTGACTTCCTAGACACAAAAAACTTGACATTTGAAAAGGCTGTGAATTTTTCTTCTTGGAGGGAGGATCCCACCTTGGTTGCTTTGAAACCACAATCTCTCCTTGGTGCCAGGTGAGGGCTTGTGAATCCCTATTCCCCTCCATTCGAGGAAGAGCTGTCCGTGTTGTGACCAGGATCCAGGGAAAGTGAACAGGGAGATTTCTTTTTGTGCGAATTATTTTCTCTAACTTCTTAAGCATTAACATGTAAGCGGAAGTGTTAAGGCGCATGTTATTGTAAGAGCAACATATTGGTGACGTTGAGGTCTTTTTCTGAACATAAATGGCACATTTTAAACTTCAAGTCTTCAAAGTGCCTAAAGATTATTTACTTCTCCCTCAACTGATTTCTTGAGCCATATATATAATTCCTACTTTAAATGTTTGTTTCAGAATCACTACTCTTCCTTTCAAAGTACCCCCAGGATTCTAAATGGCATGATTACTTCATAGAAGACAGTCGAATCTGTTAACGTAAAGACTGAAGATATTTTTGGTCATCTGTGAATGAGGGCTTTGCTCTGTTGGATCTAAGTATTTCCGTGCACAACTTGGTAAAAACCATATTGCTGCTCTAAGCCCTCCACCAACCAAATTTTCATGCTCAGCATTGTAGAGGCAGAAATAACAATAATCATTTGAGGTTTTTGTCTTTCCTTGATTTTTTTCTCTGATAATTTCCTAATCTTGTGTCTTTTAGCTGTTATATATACAAATTTAGAATTAAAATGTTTTATATTTTTTTCATGATTAACTTTTATTAGTGAATGATAAGTATTTAATCCTAGTAGTGGTCAAAAAGTTGAGGAGCCTTTTTTATTGAAATTACGTTTGTAAATGAAAGCAAAGGTCTGTGAATATTCAGATGACTACTCCAACAAAATCGTTCTTGCACTTTTTTTCTTAGTATTTCTCCAGCTTCTGTTGCCCCATGAACTCTTATTTTGCTGAATTTTGTGGTTAATTTGCTGGATCTAGCCTGCCTTATTTAGAATTCTAACTGGGTAAGAAAATTGCCTTTTCCTTACAAGTGCCCAATTTTGGTCTCTAGTTGGAAGGTACTACATTTTGCAGAGAAAGGAAAACAACATCCTTCCCACCCCACCCCACTTTTGTGTTTCTGGGAAAAAACAAACAAACCCCATTCAGTACTGGTTTCATAGTAGTGCTCAACCTAAATTGGTCCCGAACCTACATGAGTGTTTAGTGTTTGAAAATAAGATTTTGGTTGTGATACATCACTACAAAAAGTGCTAAATGTATTAAGAACTTGATGCCGACTGTATTTATAACAATTATTTTACATTTGCAGAAATGTAGCGCTTTTCCTCCAAATACGTAGGTGTAAGAAAAAAAGGGGGAAAGGTGCACCATGTTTTAAACTTGCAAATGAGTGATTTTTTTTTTTTTTTGAAATCCAGATTCCCCAAAGGAAATTCACACACTTCTCAGCCTTTTACAAGCCAACACACTGACTGAAGATTGTCCACAGTTCCTAAGATTTAGCACATATACAAAAATAAAACTTTATAAATTAAATTTCGGTTTTTCCTTTTATTTATTACAGTAAGATCTCTAAATGGAGGTAAATTAGAAGTGTGATAGGTTAAAAGGAAGGGCTTAAATAGCTGAATTTGGCCCTTTTGGCCCTCATTTTGTATATCCACAGTATATTCACATCTAAGTTCAAAAATCGAGTTGTGATCTAATTACTGGCTTAAGAGTTCAGTCTAAAACCGAGACTTGGAAAAAACCCTCTGGTGTTTCAAAGTTCGTTTAAGTATCAGAAGTGCAGCAGGTCACATGTTTTGAGGGGAGTTCTAGAAGTGAAAACTCAAGTTATCCAGCAAATTTCATCTGCTCTTTTTAGTATCTGAAAAGTGATTCTTTGTTGCAATGTTCCAAGGAACTAGAGCTTCCATAGAAGCCTGTGGTGTGTCCTCCAAGTTGGAGTACTAAAAAGACTAGTGACAGGGACCTAGCCCAGATTTGTATATACTTCCGAAAAATAAAATCAGAAGACTACTGTTGTGCAACTTGGAACACTCCTCGGATTAAACCGTTAGCATTTTAAGTATTTTGAGCTACATAGAGCACAGCCACCAATGTTCCGAAGTGCTTCATTGTAACCTGACATTTTACAGGTAGGTTAATTGGCAGTTAAGTTTTTATGATCGCTCTGCCTCAAAAGTTCAAAGCTGGGGATTATGTAAGCGGTTTTACTAACTCGTTTGCTTTAGGGATACAAAGTCTCAGGAAATTCCTTCGGCCACACAAACTTTCATCTATAGAGCAAGTTTCACACCCATGTAAAAATCACTTATTTTAAAGGTATTTCATTTAAATGTACAAGACTCCACGGAGCACAGTGGGAGTGCTTTTAACTGTCCTCTGAAAACCAGAGGTCCTCTTGTGCTCCATCAACATTAGCAAGAACGTACCACACTTCAGCTGAAGACGCCATCTTCCAAGGTGCACCAGTAAGCTAAAGGGCCAACTTTCAGGCCTAGTAAAATGTGGGGAATCCCATTTCTTAGTAGTCCACAGCAAGTACTTTTTTTGTAGTATCTGGAAATAGAAGTTTTTCATTGTGTTGAGTTTCTGTTGTGTGGCTTATTTTTCCATTAACCTGGCAGAGCACAGAATCCCCGTTTTTGTGTGTCCTGAGTAACAAAGCTGGCCAATTGGCAAGTTTATGAAGAAAAAGTCTGATGGAACTGAACCTTCTGAGGGGTCCTCAGACTATTAATGGAGTGCCCTATATAAGCAGTTCTCTGGCCTCCGGTTCTCTCTTCAGGCACGCTATACTTAAGACGCAGTCAAGACTTTTTGGCTCCACTGGTGGTCTCCGGCCTTTCCAGAGGGGCTTCCTTCTGTGTCTGTCAAAGCACTCCCTGTGTTAGAACAGGCGGAGCAAGCAGGTCTCCCCGTCCTCCCGACTCTTCCTCCCCAAAGGTGAGGCGTGGTCAGAATCACCCACAAGAGAGTAAGGATCCTATTCGTTTTCTATTTCCTTTCAAGCGTATTGATGTTAAGATACTCAAAATGGATGTTTTGGATGCCGAAAGGGTTTCCAGCAGTCCTTTGGAGGGATTCGCTTGCACAAGGATTTAGAAACATGTTCGAGCGTTGGCTGTATGTAGCCCGCCTTTCTGTCAAGTTCTCGTGTAATTCCTTACCCGATAGGACCTTGGGTATACCCTTGCAATTTAGAAGTAAAGATAATTTGGGGTCTTAAATCTGATGTCTTAGAAGCCTTGCATCATGAAGGTTCGGAATCATCTTGCCTTTGGACCTAACTACTGCCTGCACCACGGCCATTGGCACAAGGAAGCATCTATTCGCAGGGTGCCAAGGCAATAAATAGGTCGACACTTAGGGCTCAGAGTGTACTGAGGAAAAGCCCTTCCTAATCCATTTTCCTAAGGTCTCTATATGTTCAGGATGTGTCCCTGACCTAGATTTTGTTTATTTAGAGAGCACACCCAAGCAGGGAAGGGGCAGACAGAAGGAGAGAGGATCCCAAGCAGGCTCTGCACCATCAGTGCAGAGCCGATGTGGGACTTGAACTCACAAACCGTGAGGTCATGACCTGAGCCGAGATAGAGTCAGGCACCCAGCCAACTTCGCCACCCAGGTGCCCCATAGTTCTTGATTAGTGTGTTCTGTTGGGTGTATTTGAAAACAAATCTAGGGGCACCTGGTGGCTCAGTCGGTTAAGCATCCGACTCTTGATTTTGGCTCAGGTCATGATCTCAGGTTCATGAGCTCGTGAGCTTGGGATTCTCCTCTCCCTCTCTCTCTCAAAATAAGTAAACCTTAATAAACAGGGGCGCCTGGGGGTTCAGTCAGTTGAGCATCCAGCTCTAGATTTCAGCTCAGGTCGTGATCTCACGGTTTGTAGGACCAAGGCCCACAACGGACTCTGCGCTGACCATGCACTGCCTGCTGGGAATCTCTCTCTCTCCCCCTCCCCATGTTGCTCGCTCTCTCTCAAAAAATTAAACAACAAAAGTTTTTTTGACTAAATAAAATCAGAAATCTAGATGACGACTGCTTAACTTAGGCGAGTACCTTCCCTTATTGAAAATATGAATTGGTAGTACCAGTTAGTTCTTTCAGCCATCTACTTTCAGAGTCTCTCCTTAAGCATTTAGTATAAATCTTTTTTTCAGCAAAACAGGCCTTATACAGATTCCCAAAAGGCTGTTCTAACATACCTTCCTTAAGAAGTCTTAGTCAAACACTAAGACCACGAATGTGCTAAAGATTTACAAGCTAAAGCTACCGAGTCGGTTTTAAATACCGAGCTCTTAGGTTGCATTAGCTTTCTCTTTTGCCCCAGGGTTGGGATTTCTAATTAAAAAGCAAAACCCAAAAATTCAGATTTGCAATAAAATAGGAACAGATTTGCCTAATGTAGCCACCGAAGCGTGGGTTAGCAATTGTCACCAATAACATAAGTGCTAAATTCGACGTTGAGTTATTGTTTAGCACATATTGATACAACATTAGACACTTGAAATAGGCTTCTTGGGGCACCTGGGTGGCTCAGTCGGTTCACTGTCCAACTTTGGCTCATGTCATGATCTCACAGCTCAGGAGTTCAAGCCCCGCGTCAGGCTCTGGGCTGATGGCTCAGAGCCTGGAGCCTGCTTCAGATTCTGTGTCTCCCTCTCTCTCTGCCCCTCCCCTGCTCACTCGCGCTCTCGCTCTCTCTCAAAAATATTTAAAAAAATTTTTTTTAATTGAAAACAAAGGAATAGGCTTCTCACACTAAGGTTAGCAGATACTCCATTTGTATAGGGAAAAGAATCCAACATACTGTTTTGGAAGGAGTGCAGGCTGGAGAAGAACGTAATGTTAAAAACATCTTACCTCCCGTGGTAAAACAAAAATGGCTATAGGATGTCTCCTCTCTTTTGGTTTTTGTCTCTAGAAGAGCGCAGTGCTGAGTAACCAAGAGTAACACATTTTCCAGTGCTTTTGAACAGTAATAATTTATCAATATTCAATTCACATTTAAGCTTTTAATTGCTGTTCCACTATGAAATATGATGGGCAAAATCAATTTGAGGCTGAGAAACAAGAACTGTAATAATTTATATCATGGGAAAGCTGGTTTAACTCTAGAAAGTTTATATCGAACTGCTTTTTTTTTTTTTTTTCCAAGTAAATAACGAACTGAAAATATAAGGCTAGGGCCAAAAAAGACATAAATAATGCCATACCTTAATCTTCAGCTAAATACTGAAGTACGGTGTTCGGTTGGTTTGAAAGCAGTTGTTAAAACTCGGCCTTCTAAATGTGACTAGTGAGTCTGGAAAGAAAAAAAACTCAAGGTTGGTTTTTTTGTGTCCTGAATTTGTTCACCACTGTATATATTAAATCTGAAATGCGGTGCAGCATTTTGTGTCTAGATTAAAAGAGGAAATACAGCTGCCTAAGATACTATATTATCCCATACTTTGGGGTGTCTGGGTGGCTCAGTCAGTTAAGCGTCCGACTACAGCTCAGGTCATGATCTCGCGGTCTGTGAGTTCGAGCCCCATGTTGGGCTCTGTGCTGACAGCTCAGAGCCTGGAGCTGCTTCAGTTTCCGTGTCTGCCTCTCTCTCTGCCCCTCCCCTGCTCACACTCTGTCTCTATCTCAAAAATAAATAAACATTAAATTTTTTTAAAACAATAAAAAAGTTTGTTTATTCACATGAAACCCCACCACGGTAATTCTGATTAAAGACACACCTCCTTATAAAGCTTTCTGAAATGGTCTGAATTTAAACTGCACACTGGTAGCCTCAGGGCAAGAATTATCCTCATTTGCATTTCACTCTGGTCTTTGTTAAAATGAGTTTTCGTGAGACATTAATTTTGCTGTAGCGATCACTCAGGAATAACGCTTAATGCTGAAAACAAGTCACGGGGTGCTGAAGAAGATTACCGTAAAGAAAGCAGGGGAGGGTGAAGATCGGAATTGAAGCCCAAGTTCTAAGTGGGAAGTGCACTTCTCACTCAAACGCATAGATTTTTTAATGTTTTTATTTATTTTTGAGAGAAAGAGAGTGTACATGCATTGGGGAGGTACAGAGACAGAGGCGGGACAGAGGATCCGAAGCAGGCTCCAGGCTCTGTGTTGACAGCAGAGAGCCTGACACAGGGCTCGAACTCATGAACTGCGAGATCATGACCCGAGCTGAAGTCAGACACTTAACCGACTGAGCCACCCCAACGCCCATTCGAACACACATTCTTTTTTTGATAATGCCTAAAACTGCACTCTGTTCCAGTTGCTCTCGAGTTGAGTATGGGGGATTGGGTCCCAACTTGGTCTCTGGAAAGCTCTGGCCTCTGGTTGCCAGGTGCCCAGGTATGCATCATGTGTAAAGTCATATGTTCAGTGTGGAGAAATGCTACTCTCAGGCACATCCTTGCTGGGGTTTTGCAGATGTACTGGTGTCTTTTCTTTAAAAAAAAAAAAAAAAAAAAAAAAAAAAAAAAAAAAGCCAGCTTTCTTTACAGTCAATGCAAATTTCATGTATAAAGAAAGGCAACCAATAAAATCTCTCAGCTTAGAATTAAAATCAAACACTTGATAAGTGTAGGATTACCTGTAGATAAAATCACGTTGAGCCTGGTTAGCTGGATAGGCTAATGCGACCCAAAGAGTGGTTTGTCTGTATTGTGAGCTTTTTCGTTGCTTTTTTCTTTCATATCTTATTCAGATTTTGAACATATATGCATTTAAGGAAGATAATTTTGTTCAACTCAGGCCACTTTGTATTTGGTAGAATGAATTTTCACTAAAAATGATTGAACTCTGCTGTTTCAACACTCCTGTAGATTCAACCTTGCCCTCTTTTTTTTTTTTTTTTTGGTAAGGCTTTTTTTTTTTTTTTTTTTTTTTAATTTTTGGGACAGACAGAGACAGAGCATGAACGGGGGAGGGGCAGAGAGAGAGGGAGACACAGAATCGGAAACAGGCTCCAGGCTCCGAGCCATCAGCCCAGAGCCTGACGCGGGGCTCGAACTCACAGACCGCGAGATCGTGACCTGGCTGAAGTCGGACGCTTAACCGACTGCGCCACCCAGGCGCCCCAAGGCTTTTTTTTTTTTTTAATGTTTATTTATTTTGAGAGGGAGAGAGAGAGCACGAGTGGGGGAGAGATAGAGAGAGAGGGAGAGAGAATACCAAGCAGGCTCTGCACTGTCAGCACAGAGCCTGAGGTGGGGCTCAAACCTAACAACTGTGAGATCATGACCTGAACCGAAATAAAAAATTGGACCCTTAACTGACTGAGCCACCCAGGTGCCCCTTGCCCTCCTTTTTTTAATGCTATAAAGTCAAGGAACTAGCAAAAGCTGCAGTGGCCCTTAGGAGAGGCCTGGAGCCAGGCAAAAAGAGCAGGGACAGTTGGCCCAAGTACCAGTAGACCATTAGGTCTCTGGCTCTGTGCTTAGAGTACACTTTTCCCTATGGATGAAGCTGTAAACAAGTCATAGACTAAGAGAATTTTACATCGAGAAAAGGGCAATCTCCTCAATCTTGGCTATTTGCTCAAGTGTAGGTGTGACATTATTGGACACGTGACAGGTGTCCCAGCAATCCCACCTAGAAAACTGATTTGAGGATTAACACAACAATCTGCACAAACTGAACCACAGAACTCAGCAGGTACACAGCACAGAGAGGTGAACTGGGGGAGAGAGAAGCCACGGAGGGCAGGGAGCTATTTTTGCTTGTGGAGAGAGGATGGAAATGGGGAGAGTATGGGAAAGGCATTCCCCCCCCCCCAAAAGCAGCTGGACAGAAAAAGGAAAAGTGGAAACAGCCATAAGGGCCTAAACAAAAAAGGGAGAAAGGAGAAAGGAGAGGGTTTAAATTCCATTAACACTCTATAAACAGGGGAGAGCAGAGTCTGAAGCTCTGCAGCTCGATACCTGGTAGTGCTCTTGTGGGAAGGGCGAATCCCTGGGATCAGAGTGAAGTCCGGAGGTCTTTAGACCACACAGGGAGAGGCGGTTCCCCTGCTGGGAGGACATTTGGTAGAGGCGGTGCAGCCTCCCCACAGGCAAAGGTCCCAGCAGACCCTGGAGAATGGCTACACTTGTTGGTGTTGGAACAAGGACATTAAGAGATGGTAAAGCCTGATGCCAGATGTGTGTTGTGATTTGCCATAAACCCTGAAACACTGCTACAACATGATTGCACAAACTTTTTCTGGGGCGGGCTGGCGCCTGGCTGCAATCTCTGGGAATTGGCAGTGGCATGGTCTCGCAAACGTTCCTGGGGGCGGGATGGCACCCGGCCATTGCTCAGCAAGACCCTCTCTCAGAGGGTCAGAATGGGTCAAAGCCACAGTCCCTCGGAAGTAAGGGATTGGGAAACAGTCCCATCTGAGATAAAACTCAGGAAGGAAGTGCCACCTGGCAGCCTGATGGCTTGGTCACGGACAGTTTATAAGCGGGGAGTGGACAGAAGCTGAAGACAAAGGAGGAGTGCTTGATTGCCAGTCCAGGAGAGCACAGAGTTCTGACACTAGAGACTAGGTAGCCGTGTGATGCCATTTTCACCCCTCCCACGCATGTGCATACACACCTACAAGAGCGACAACAATCCACCCCAGTAAACTAAGCACCACCGTCTAGTGGAGAACGGAGCCATTATACTAATCCCTGCCTGCCCAACTGGGCCAACCCCGCTCTTGAGGAACACCACAAGTCTCTCCTCCTGCTTAGTTTACAGACTATACAGTGCTTCATAGTTTGACTTCTAGGGGAAACGGGATGTAATTTCAATCGTATTTGATTCTGTTCACTGGTCCATCTGTTCAATTTTTTTTCTTTTACTTTTCCTATTCTTGAATACAGAAAGAAAATTTATTTTTATTTTCCATTTTCATTAAATATTTCCCTTTAATTTTTTCTACTATATTTTTTACTTTTTTGTAAATTTTTAAAATTCTATTATACTTCCATGATTTCATTTTATTCTATTTTATTGTATCCATTTTTTCAAATTTTCAAACATTTTCCTCTTTTTTCCCCTTTTCTTATCTTTCCCTTTTTTCTCTAATCTATCAAGTTTTTTTTTTCAACAACTAGACCAAAACACACCTAGGATCTAGCATCTTGTGTTTGATTTTTTGTATGTTGTTTTCAATTTTTTTTTTATTTTTTTAAAAGTTTATTTATGTTTGACACAGAGACAGAGCATGAATGGGGAAGGTCAGAGAGAGAGGGAGACACAGAATGTGAAGCAGGCTCCAGGCTCTGAGCTATCAGCACAGAGCCCGACACGGGGCTCGAACTCACGGACCGTGATATCATGACCTGAGCCGAAGTCGGATGCTTAACCGACTGAGTCACCCAGGTGCCCCTGTTTTTAACTTTTTAATTTTAGTTTGTTTTTACTTTAATTCCATTTCTTCCTTCAAAATGACAAAACGAAAGAATTCACCCCAAAAGAAAGAACAGGAAGAAATGACAGCCAGGGACTCAATCAACACAGATACAAGTAAGATGTCTGAACCAGAATTTAGAATCACAATAATAAGAATACTAGCTGGTGTTGAAAATAGATTAGAATCCCTTTCCGCAGAGATGAAGTAAAAACTAGTCAGGATGAAATAAAAAACGCTATTAACTGAGCTGCAATCTCAAATAGCTGACACAGCGGCAAGGATGGATGAAGCAGAGTAGTGAATCAGTGATATAGAGGACAAACTTATGGAGACTAATGAAGCAGAAAAAAAGAGGGGGACTAAGGCAAAAGAGCACAAAATAAGAGAACTCAGTGACTCATTAAAAAGGAATAACATCAGAATCATAGGGGTCCCAGAAGATGAAGAAAGAGAAATAGGGGTAGAAGGTTTATGTGAGCAAATCATAGAAGAAATTTTCCTAACCTTAGGAAAGACACAGACATCAAAATCCAGGAAGCACAGAGGACTCCCATTAGATTCAACAAAACCCAACCATCAACAAGGCATATCATAGTCAAATTCACAAACTACTTGGGCAAGGAAAGAATCGTGAAAGGAGCAAAGGAAAAAAAGTCCTTACCCTACAAGGGATGACAGATCAGGTTTGCAGCAGACCTATCCACAGAAACTTGACAGGCCAGAAAGGAGTGGCAGGATATATTCAATGTGCTGAATCAGAAAAATATGTAGCCAAGAATTCTTTATCCAGCAAGGTTGTCATTCAAAATAGAAGGAAAGATAAAAAGTTTCCCAGACAAACAAAAATTAAAGGAGTTCGTGACCACTAAATCAGCCCTGCAAAAAATTTTAAGGGGGACTCTTTGAGGGGAGAAGAGACAAAAGAACAAAAACCAAAACCAAAAAAACCCCACAAAAAGACCAAAAGCAACAAAGACTAGAAAGGACCAGAGAACACCACCAGAAATTCCAACTCTACAGGCAACATAATAGCAATAAATTCATGTATTTCAGTACTCACTCTAAACGTCAATGGACTAAATGCTCCAATCAAAAGATATAGGGTAACAGAATGGATAAGAAAACAAGATCCATCCATCAGGGTCCCTGAGTGGCTCAGTTGGTTAAGTGTCCAACTTTGGCTCAGGCCATGATCTCGCAGTTTGTGAGTTCAAGTCCCACATGGGGCTCTATGCTGACAGCTCAGAGCCTGGAGCCTGCTTTGGACTCTGTGTCTCCCCCTCTCTCTGCCCCTCCCATGTTCATGCTCTGTCTCTCTCTGTCTCTTGATAATAAACTTAAAAATAAATATTTTCTTAAAAAAAGAAAACAAGATCCATCCATATGCTGTTTACAAGAGACCCATTTTAGACCTAAAGACACCTTCAGGTTGAAAATAAGGGGATGAAGAACCATCTATCATGCTAATGGTCACCAAATGAAAGCCAGAGTAGCCATACTTCTATCAGACAATCTAGATTTTAAAATAAAGACTGTAACAAGAGATGAAGAATGGCATTATATCATAATTAAGGGGTCTATCCCTTAATTAACCAAGAAGATCTAACAATTGTAAACATTTATGCTCTAGATGTGGAAGCACCCAAATATATAATCAGTTAATCACAAACATAAAGAAACTCATTGAGGGGTGCCTGGGTGGCTCAGTCAGTAAAGTATCCAACTTCAGCTCAGGTCATGATCTCACAGTTGATGGGCTCAAGCCCCACGTCGGGTTCTGTGCTGACAGCTCAGAGCCTGGAGCCTGTTTCAGATTCTGTGTCTACCTCTCTCTCTCTGTCCCTCCTCTGCTGGCATGCTCTCTCTCAAAAACAAATAAAAATGTTAAAAAAAAAAAAAAGAAACTCATTGATAATACTACCATAATAGTAGGGGGCTACAACACCCCACTTACAACAATGGATAGATCATCTAAGCAGAAAATCAACAAGGAAATAATGGCTTTCAATGACACACTGGACCGGACGGACTTAACAGATTTATTCAGAACATTTCATCCTAAAGCAGCAGAATATACATTCTTCTCCAGGGCACATGGAACATTCTCCAGAATAGATCACATACTGGGACACAGATCAGCCCTCAACAAGTACAAAAAGATCGAGATCATACCGTGCATATTTTCAGACCACAACGCTATGAAACTCGAAATCAACCACAAGAAAAAATGTGGAAAGATAACAAATACTTGGAGACTAAAGAACATCCTACTAAAGAATGAATGGGCTACACAAGAAGTTAAAGAGGAAATTAAAAAGTACATGGAAGCCAATGAAAATCATAACACCACAGCCCAAAACCTCTGGGACACAGCAAAGGCGGTCACAAGAGGGAAGTATATAGGAATCCAGGCCTTCCTAAAGAAGGAAGAAAGGACTCAGACACACAACCTAACCTTACACCTTAAAGAACTAGAAAAATAACAGCAAATAAAGCCCAAAACCAGCATAAGGCAGGAAATAATAAAGATTAGAGCAGAAATCAATGCTATCAAAACAAAAAAAACAAAAAATCCCAGAACAGATCAATGGAACCAGAAGCTGGTTCTCTGAAAGAATTAACAAAATTGATAAACCCCTAGCCAGTTTGATCAAAAAGAAAAGGGAAAAGACCCAAATAAATAAAATCAAGAATGAAAGAGGAGAAATCACAACCAACACAGCAGAAATAAAAACAATAATAAGAGAATATTATGAGCAACTATATGCCAACAAAATGGGCAATCTGGAAGAAATGGGACAAATTACTAGAAACATATAAACTACCAAAACTGAAACAGGAAAAAATAGAAAATTTGAACAGACCCATAACCAGTAAAGAAATCTAATTAGTAATAAAAAAAAATCTCCCAGAAAAACAAGAGTCCAGGGTCGGATGGCTTTCCAGGGGCATTATACCAAACATTTAAATAAGAGTTACACCTATCCTTTGAAGCTGTTCCAAAAAAATAGAAACGTAAGGAAAACTTCCAAACTCATTCTATGAAGCCAGCATTAACTTGATTCCAAAACCAGACAAAGACCCCACTAAAAAGGAGAACTACAGACCAATTTCTCTGATGAACATGGATGTAAAAATCCTCAACCAGATCCAACCAGATCCAACAATACATTAAAAGAATTATTCACCACGACCAAGTGGGATTTACACCTGGGATGCAGGGCTGGTTCAATATCCGTAAAACAATCAATGTGATTCATCACATCAATAAAAGAAAGGACAAGAACCACATGATCCTCTTAATAGATGCAGAGAAAGCATTTGACAAAATACAGCATCCTTTCTTGATAAAAACCCTCAGGAAAGTAGGGACAGAAGGATCAAACCTCAAGATCATAAAAGCCATATATGAAAGACCCACCACTAATATCATTCACAATAGGGAAAAACTGACAGCTTTCCCCCAAAGGTCAGAAACACGACAGGGATGTTCACTCTGGCCATTGTTATTCAACATAGTATTGGAAGTCTTAGCCTCAGCAATCAGACAACACAAAGGAGTAAAAGTCATCAAAATTGGCCAGGAGGAAGTCAAACTTTCACTCTTCATAGATGACATGATACTCTAAGTGGAAAACCCAAAAGATTCCACCAAAAAACTGATAGAACTGATCCATGAATTCAGCAAAGTTGTAGGATATAAAATCAATGCACAGAAATCAGTTGCATTCCTATGCACCTATAATGAAGCAACAGAAAGAGAAATCAAGGAATCGATCCCATTTATAAAACCATAAAATACCTAGGAAGAAATCTAACCAAAGAGGTGAAAAACCTATACACTGAAAACTATAGAAAGCTTATGAAGGAAATTGAAGAAGACACAAAGAAATGGAAAAATATTTCATGCCCATGAATTGGAAGAATATTGTTAAAATGTTGATACTACCCAAAGCAATCTACATATTCAATGCAATCCCTATCAAAATAACACCAGCATTCTTCACAGAGCTAGAACAAACAATCCTAAAATTTGTATGGAACCAGAAAAGACCCCAAAGAGCCAAAGCAATATTGAAAAAAAAAAAAACCCAAAGCTGGAGGTATCACAATCCCAGACTTCAAGATGTATAACAGAACTATCATCATCAAGGCAGTATGGTACTGGCACAAAAACGGACACTCAGATCAATGGAACAGAATATAAGATGGACCCACAAACATATGGCCAACTAATCTTTGACAAAGCTGGAAAGAATATCCAATGGAATAAAGACAGTCACTTCATCAAATGGCACTGGGAAAACTGGATAGCGACATGCAGAAAAATGAACCTGGACCACTTTCTTACACCAGACACAAAAATAAACTCAAATGGATGAAAGACCTAAATGTAAGACAGTAAGCCATCAAAATCCTAGAGGAGAAAGCAGGCAAAAACCTCTTTGACCTCGGCTGCAACAACTTCTGACTCAACATGTCTCCGGAGGTGAAGGAAACAAAAGCAAAAATGAACTATTGGGACCTCATCAAAATAAAAAGCTTCTGCATAGCGAAGGAAACAACCAGCAAAACTAAAAGGCAACTGATGGAATGGGAGAGGATATTTGCAAACGATATATCAGATAAAGGGTTAGTATCCAAAATCTATAAAGAACTTATCAAACTCAACACCCAAAAAACAAATAATCCAGTGAAGAAATGGGCAAAAGACATGAATAGACACTTCTCCAAAGAAGACATCCAGATGGCCAACAGACGCATGAAAAAATGTTCAACATCACTCATCAGCAGGGAAATACAAATCAAAACCACAATGAGATACCACCCCACACCTGTCAGAATGGCTAACATGAACAACTCAGGCAACAGCAGATGTTGGTGAGGATGCGGAGAAAAAGGGTCTCTTTTCCACTGCTGGTGGGAATGCAAACTGGTGCAGTCACCCTGGAAAACAGTATGGAGGTTCCTCAAAAAATTAAAAATAACACTACCCTATGACCCAGAAGTTGCACTACTAGGCATTTATCCAAGGGATACAGGTATGCTGTTTCGAAGGGACACATGCACCCCATGTTTATAGCAGCACTATCAACAATAGCCAAAGTATGGAAAGAAGCCAAATGTCGATCGATGGATGAATGGATAAAGAAGATGTGGTATAAATATACAATGGAGTATTACTCGGCAATCCAAAAGAATGAAATCTTGCCATTTGCAAGTATGTGGATGGAACTAGAGGGTATTATGCTAAGCGAAATTAGTCAATCAGAGAAAGACAAATATCATATGACTTCACTCATATGAGAACTTGAAGAGACAAAACAGATGAACATAAGGGAAGAGAAGCAAAAATAATATAAAAACAGGGAAGGAGAAAAAAATAAGAGACTCTTAAATATGGAGAACAAACAGAGGGTTACTGGTGGGGTTGTGGGAGGGGGGGATGGGCTATATGGGTAAGGGGCATTAAGGAATCTACTCTTGAAATCATTGTTGCACTGTCGGCTAACTTTGTTGTAAATTAAAAATAAATTAATTAATTTAAAAAAAAGAGAATGAAGCAAGAGGCTTCAAGCATGCAGGCTGGGGCTCCAGTCCCAATGAGTGACTGTGTGTGCATGTAAGTGTGAGCACTCACGTGGTGGGCTTAAACTCGTTACCTTCAAAACACAGAAAAGATCATTTTGAGTGGACGTGGGTGAAGAAAATTAAAACTGAAATGAGGACAATCAGAAGGAAATCTTGTGTGCAATCTGTAACATCCAATCCTGCTGTGAAAAAGATGCCATCGGCAAGTTGTATTGCCCCACACAGGCTGGCAGGATTAAAGCTGCAGAGAAAGAAATTCTGAGAAGGAAATTCATTTATATTGAAATGCCATTCACAGATTGTGTGGTAATCTAAACTACTAAAATTTAAAGCCTTAGCTTTAAAACTGCATGAGGATGATAGCCGGTATGTTGTCAAGTGAGTTTTGACCTAGTTTTCACATCTAGAGATTTTGCAGAGATCTTTTCTGTCGTTCTTAATATAGTAATGATTTCTGCTGGACAGAGACGATTGAATCCCCACATGGACAGATAACACTGCTGGTTTTCTGGTTTTTAAGTGAGTTAAGGTGGTTTTGCGTGTTGTACAGGGTGAATTATAAATATATCCAGAATGACTTTTGCAAGGCAGTTCTGCTTCTAAGCTGCTCCAAGGGCTGGTGTGAGACTGGCTGAATGAAGAACAACATCTGGGGAGCTTGTTGAAAAACCCAGTTTCTGGGTCCCTCTCCTGGAAACTGAGCATGGAGGTGGTGTGTCCAGGAGTAACTTTTTGTTTTTTAAGTGCCACATGCGACCACAGTGGAGTTTGAAAACCATTTCCACAGTGCACTGTTGTGCTTTGAATGGAAACTGTGGCCGGGGCGATTGCCAAACTTTAAAACTATAGACAGGAATACAGACAAACAGTGGCGCCTGGGTGGCTCAGTTGGTTAAGGGTCTGACTTTTGATTTCATCTCAGGTCATGTGTTAGAGCCCTGAGTCAGGCTCTGCGCTGACGATGCAAAGCCCACTTGGGATTCTCTTTCTCCCTCTCTGCCTCTCCCCTGCTCATGTTCTTTCTCCCCCCAAATAAATAAACTTAAAAAAAAAAAGAATACAGACAAATATGACACCCACGTACCTACTACTCTGAACTGCCATATTTGCTTCAAGTATTACTTCCATCAAAAGAAATCTGGGGGGGGGGGGGGCACCTGAGTGGCTCAGTTGGTTAGGCATCTGATTTCGCTCAGGTCATGATCTCACGGTTCGTGAGTTTGAGCCCCATGTTGGGCTCTGTGCTGACAGCTCAGAGCCTGGAGCCTGCTTCACATTCTGTGTCTCCCTCTCTCTCTCTGCCCCACCCCTGCTCGTGCTCTGTCTTTCTCAAAAATAAACAAACATTTAAAAAAGGGAGAGAGAAATTGGTATTATGATAAAGTCCCTCTTTCCCCAGTGTTCAGCCCCATTCTCTTACCCTGCTTCACAGGCCACCACTGTCATGATTTGGTGTGTGCCCTTCAGGCACAGTCTGTAATGGTGCACAACCTTGCTGACAGGTGGCCAGTTCAAGAGGCCACGGCAAACCTAGGGTGGCAGTTTCACGGGAAGGATGGGCAGGGATGTTTCTCCAGAGAAGAGCCGGGAGGATCTTAACCAATTCCAAGGAAAAAGGAAAACATCCTGTACATTCAGGAACACTGAGGATGTACTGTGTGAGCAAAATGACCACAGCATCACATTTTCTAGCAAAGGCGCCAGGGTCCAAAGGAATGGATGGTGTTTCTCCAGAAGTGATAATGGGGTTCTGGGTTAGAAATGGCATTCTCCACAAAAATATTAGGAAGTGGTAGGGCACCTGGCTGGCTCAGTCAGAGGAGCGTGCAACTCTTGACCTCAGGATTGTGAGTTTGAGCCCCACGTGTAGAGATTAAAAAAAATAAACTTAAAAAAAAATAGGAAATGGTAGAGCATAAGAAGTTATTATGGTCACCAAACTACTTAATTTGTAATTGATCATTTCTAAATTGTGTTAATTAGGCATTAAAATGTAATTTACTTTAATAAACCCATTAAAAAAAAATAAAGAAATGCTGTTCTCCACAGACGTGGGGTATACCATGACTGCCTTCCATCATTTGTGCAAACAAGATTCCTAGTCACCTGCTGTTTCTCACCTGTGATTAGAGTCTCAGGAGTGAGAGGAGAATGGTTTCTGTCAAATTTTCCTTTCAGGAAAGGAAAAGTACTGAGCCCTAGCTTTGCAACTAGGGAGCTTTGATTCTGCCCAAGACAATTCCTCTTAGCTTTAAGTCTGCCATCCCCGCAGCCCACCATGCAATAATATTCCCCGGACAAATAATGACAAATGAAATAGCACTTTAAGCCATCTGTTCGAGTTGGTGCATTTTGCCTCTGGTGTTTATAAACCTGCTGCAGTAAAAAGCAAAAACAAAGCCCTGCGTTTAGCAAAAGGCATGGCTGGGTGAGCAGCCAGAAATAATTTCCATCTCAGAAAGAAACACGACTTAATTTATTTTTATCCAAGATGTTTCAGGAGGTGTGTTTTGCTTTAGAGCAACAAATGCAGTATGCTCTGGAATTGCCAGTCTGTCCTTTCCGAAACGCAAGGAGAATGTGGGGGTGTCACAATGTTGGGGTCATGCTTTTATGTCTAAATTTGGCTCTGTTGCTGAAATTAGAACTAAGAATCTTCTGGAACATCTGCCTAACCAGTTCACCAAGTGGTTCCTGGTGGTGCCTGGGAAATGATGTTCATGGATGATCATCGGAGGTTGGCTTTGTGTTTTGTCTGCGTTGGAAAATCCCAATGGGGACTTCTCATTATTGCTTGGCTCAGGAACCTCACAAGGTAGCATTACATTTATTTGGTGTTTTCTACAGAACCGGACGACGTGAAAAGGTTGGATTAGCTAGTTCTCAGTGAGCTGTAGGGCAGCTCTAACCCATGTAACCTTTCGAGGAAGGTCAAATGTCCCCCAGAACGGGGGAAGCAATTTGGGGTCAGAATGTTTACAAGACTTTCCTGGGTTTGGTTGCTCGGCAGGGAGACGGAAAAAACAAAAACTCGTTTCCTTTGTCTCAAACTATTGGTCAAATAAGTAAAACAAACAGGAGGCAGCATTTCAAATGCACGTGGTGGGGGGAGGGGTTCGGGAAGAGCGCTGACAGGGTGCCGCTGTGTCACCTGGCAATGTTCAATGACAAAATGTCTCACGTGCAGCACCGGGGACAAACGAGTACGGTTTTATGGGTTTGAAGAGATCACTGGCACTCACAGCAGCTTGGGCACTACTTTGTAATCAGTTCTACCCCCCACGGGACAACTGCTGCGTACCCAGAGGGGAGAACATGAAAGACGTTTTTGTCCAGAAACGTCTTCCTGGCTCTTTCGAAGAAAACAAAGGAGCGGCTGCGCTTTCAGTGTGTGCGGTGGTGCGTGTCGGACACAGTTCGACAGAAGGAAACGGACTTGCGATGATTGAAAGTTATTAATACATATTAATGAATAAACGCCAGTAACTGTTGGGTTTTTAAAAAATAGGTGATCCTTTTTCTTCTGCTTTCTTCATTTATTACCACAGCAGAAAATGTAATGAAACTGCATAAAACTGGTACTGCAGAAAGTAAGTGCAGAGCAGCGATGTCTGGAGCAGCAATGCTGCAGCTTCTAGAAAAGCCTCCCCACCACCACTCCCTTTCAGAATTTTTTATGTTTTAATTTACTTTATTTATTTATTTTTTTAAGAAGGCTCCACTCCCAATGTCGGGCTTAAACTCACCACTGGGAGAGCAAGAGTCACATGCTCTACAGACAGAGGCGGCCAGGCGCCCTCCTTTCAGGATTTTTTAAATCATTTTTTAACAATGAAGAGCCACTTGAAAATGATGGCCTGGCGGACGATTCTACGCTCTGGTAAAGACCACCCTTGCCTGAAACTGCAAGCATAAGGAAATGAATATTGAAGCGTGTCCTCAATCATGTGATTTCTCTCAGTTTTCTTTACCCTGTGTCTGCTCCTCCTCCGCCGGGTCACTAAGTCCCCGTATTTGACGTCTTGTTAACTCCCTTACACTCCACTGGTCCTGTTTGCAAGTCCCTCCGCATGGGGTTGAGCAGTGACTAAATTAGTTAACAATGCTCCCCCGGAATCGAACCAATTGAACCCTCACGGTTTGACTCCAGAGTGCAAACGCCCAGGGATCAATTGGACCACATTCTTTGTCACAGCTTTGGTCAGCTGGCACTGGCTTGATTTAGTGAATAGATGCTTCAACCACATCAAATTTGACTTATGGTCTTTATGTAAAATCTGCCTGATGACACAGAAGCACTTTTTGTAATTTTTTTAAATGTTTATTTTTGAGAGAGAGAGAAAGAGAGACTGGGAGGGGTGGGGGTGGGGATAGAAGATTGGAAGCCGGCTCCGCATTGACAGCAGAGAGCCCCGATGGGGGGCTCAAACTCACTGAACCATGAGCTCTCGATCCAAGCTGAAGTCCGATGCTCAACCGACTAACCCACCTAGGCACCCATGTAATTTTTTTTAAACCCTTCATGAACAGCGATTGGGGTAGGTTCGCTCTGGGCTTCCTTAAGGACCTTACAAAGCCCTTGCTACCCTCGGACAGCAGCTGTTTTGAGCACTGGCTGCTATCGCTACACCTTAGAAGCCACGTGAGTTCCAGCTAAAATGCACAGTGTACAATGTATCAAGGACAAGCAGAAGTCTTAATAAGTTGGTTTCCTGTACTGGATCCAAACAAGTCTGATTGATCAAATGGGGAGTAATGAAGCCTCCTCCTGAAAAATGGTTTTGTTTCCTTCTATTTTCCTATACCTTCAGCCTATTAACGAATTTTAGGGTAAAAAATTAGAAAGCTGCCCCTAAGTAACTAGTTTTCAACTATGCCAGATATTAACAGTTCAGAAACTGGAAAGCAGCACCAGTCTCTCATTAGCATAATTCTCCTTGATTGCCCACGCATTCTACCCTGGAAGAAAATACATCCCCTCCCCATGGGACTCAAAGTTATTTTCATTTGGAATAAAAATAAATGCAACCCACAAGCATCATTTTCCCCCTAAATTGATCTGTGAGGGGAGATAAACGTTGCTCACCGCTAAGAGATTTCTAGAAGCTACAAGAGATTCTGATTGAACAGTGTGATTTCTAATTAGCCAAAGACTCCAAGGCACCTGGCTGGCTCAGCGGAGCCATGCTCGAGATGTGAGTTCGAGCCCCTCATTGGGTGTGGAGATTACTTAAAAATAAAATCTTTAAAAAAAATGAAAAAAAAAATCTTTAAGAAGTTTCAGGATCTAATGTACAACATGGTGACTATCATTAATAATATGGAATTGTAGACTTGAAAGTTGTTGAGAATAGTTTTAAACATGCTCACAACACATGCACAAGAGCTATGTTTTACATATGTGAAGTGATGGATTTGTTAATTATCTTGGTCTTGGCAATCATTCTACAATATGTATGTATATCAAATCATCATGTTGTACACTTTAACTATATACAGTTATATCTGTCAATTATTACTCAATAAGATTTTAAAGTTTGGGGTGCCTGGGTGGCTCAGTCAGTTGAACGTCTGACTTCAGCTCAGGTCATGATCTCACAGTTCGGGAGTTCGAGCCCCACATCGGGCTTGCTGCTGTCTGTGCATACATAGCCTGCTTCAGATCTTCTGTCCCCTCTCTCTCTGTCCTTCTCTCACTTGCACTCTCTCAAAAATAAATAAAACATTAAAAAAATTTTAATAAGATTTTAAAGTTTGTTTTTAAGTAATCTCTACACTCAACATAGGGCTCAAACTCATGACCCCAAGATCAAGAGTCACATGCCTTCCCAACTGGGAGAGTCACATACTCTCCCAGCCAGGCACCCCAAAGATTCTTTTTTTTTTTCTTTTTAATTTTTAATTTTTTTTTTCAACGTTTTTTTTTTTTAATTTTTAATTTTTAAAGTAATAAAGTTTTTTAAAAGCAAACTAAGGGGCACCTGGGTGGCTCAGTCAGTTAAGTGTCTGACTTCTGTGCTGACAGCTCAGAGCCTGGAGCCTGCTTCGGATTCTGTGTCTCCCTCTCTCTCTGCCCCTCCCTCACTCATGCTCTGTCTCTCTCTTTCTCTCAAAAATAAATAAACATTAAAAAAAAATTAAAAAAGCAAACTGGGAAGAATAATTAAGAAGGAAACAAGGTAACTAGATAGGAATATCCCAGGGGCCCTAAGGGAGGGATCTACGGGGGAGGGTTTCTAAACACTGGGCTGGTCCCCAAACTTCATACTCTGAGGATTTGTCTAGTCAAAATGAGACAAATGTGGGATGCCTGGGTGGGCTCAATCAGTTAGGCATCCAACTCTTTTTTTTTTTGTTTAACGTTTATTTATTTTTGAGAGCGTGCACACAAGGGAGGGAGGGGCAGAAAGGGGAACAGAAGATCCAAAACAGGCTTCATGCTGACAGCAGAGAGCCCAATGTGGGGCTCCACTCAGGAACTGTGAGATCATGACTCAAGCTGAAATCAAGAATCAGATGTCTAATCGACTGAGCCACCTAGGTGCCCAAGCATCCAACTCTTGATTTTGGCTCAGGTCATGATCTCATGGCTCGTGGGATGAGCCCTGCATAGGGCTCCTCGCTGACAGTTTGGAGCCTGCTTGGGATTCTCTTTCCTTCCCTCTCTCTCTCTGCCCCTTCCCCACCCCAAATTTTTAAAATGAGGCAGATGAGGGAAATCAAGACAATACAGTAAGATTTTCATAACTGAATTTGTTCCATTTAGGACTGTCCTATGAGATTATAGGATCTTTGGATCTTTCAAAATTCAAATGTCCATCCTTATATGATGACGATACTAATGGGTTGTTGTTCTTTTTTTAATTCTCTAACTTGCTGAAACGCAAAGTTGGCAAACCAATGTTGGTCTCCTTAAAGAAGAAAAAGTGATTCAGACCTAAACACACATGCACATTGAAAGTGAAGGGATGGATGGGGTGCCCATGGTTTGTGAGTTTGAGCCCCACATCATGCTCTGGGTTGACAGTGCAGAGCCTGCTTGGGATTCTCTATCTTTGTCTGCCCCTCCCCTGCTCTCTCTTTCAAAATAAATAAATAAACATTAAAAAAATAATAAAGTAGGGGTACCCGCCTGGCTCAGTTGGTTAAGCATCTGACTTCAGCTCAGGTCACGATCTCGTGGTTCATGAGTTCGAGCCCCACAGTCAGCTGTCTGCTGCCAGCACACAGCCTGCTTCAGATCCTCTATCCCCTCTCTCTCTGCCCCTCTCCCCTCCCTTGCTCGTGTGTGTGTGTGTGTGTGTGTGTGTGCATGTGTGTGCACATGCACACATGCACACTCTCTCAAAAATAAACATTTTTTAAAAATTTAATAAAATAAAACAAAGACTGTAACGAGACAAAGGAGGACACTATATAAACATAAAGGGAACAATCTAACAAGAAAATATAAGGATTGTAAATATTTATGCACCCCACATGGCAATACCCAAATACATAAAGCAGCAATTAACAAACATTAAGGAAGAAATCAAGAGTTATACAATAATAGTAGGGAACTTTAACACCCCCTTACATAAATGAATAGATCCTCCAAATGGAAAATCAACAAGGAAAGAGTGGCTTTGAATGACACATTGGACCAGATGGATCTAACAGATATATTCAGAACATTCCATCCTAAAACAGCAAAATACACGTTCTTTTCAAGTGCACATGAAACATCCTCCAGAAAAGATCACGTTAAGGCACAAAGCAAGTCTCAACAAATTAAAAAAGACTTATATCATGCATCTTTTCTGATGACAAGGCTATGAAACCAGAAATAAACTACAAGAAAAAAACTTGGAAAGAATAGAAATACATGGAGGTTAAATATCATGCTACTAAACAATGAATGGATCAACCAAGAAATCAAAGGGGAAATAAAAAAATACATAAAGATGAATAAAAATGAATACACAATGGTCTAAAATCTTTGGGATGCAGCAAAAGGTGTTTGAAGACAGAAGGTTATAGCAAAACAGACCTACCTTTCCAAGAAGCAAGAAAAATGTCAAGGAAACAACCTAACCTTATAACAAAAGGAGTTAGGAAAAAAAAGAACAAACAAAAGCCAAAACAAGTAGGAAGGAAATAATAAACATTAGAGCAGAAATAAATGAAATAGAAACTAAAAAACCAAAAAGAACAGATCAATGAAACTAGGAGGTGGTTCTTTGTTTTTTGTTTTATTTATTTACTTTTTAAACATTTATTTATTTTTGAGAGAGCACAAGAAGGGGAGGAGCAGAGGGAGGAGACACAGAAGCCAAAGCAGGTTCCAGGCTCTGAGCTGTCAGCACAGAGCCTGATGAGGGACTCAAACCCATCAACCATGAGATCATGACCTGAGCCAAACTCAGACACTCAACCGACTGAGCCACCCAGGCGCCCCAGGAAATGGTTCTTTGAAAAAACCAACAAAGTTAATAAACCTTTAGCTACACTCATAAGAGAGAGAGAGAGAACTCAAAATAAAATCAGAAATGAACAGGAGAAATGGCAACCAACACCACAGAAATGCAAAGGATTGTAAGAAAATATTATGAAAAATTATATGACAACAAATTGGATAACCTAGAAGAAATGCCTAAATTCTGAGAAACACAACCTTCCAAAACTGAATCAGGAAGAAACAGAAAATATGAACAGACCAATTACCAGCAATGAAATTGAATTAGTGATCAACAATTTCCAACAAACAAAAGTCCAGGACCAGATGGCTTTACAGGGGAATTCTACCAAACTTTATTTATTTTTTTTTTTAATTTTTTTTAACCTTTATTTATTTTTGAGACAGAGAGAGAGCATGAACGGGGGAGGGGCAGAGAGAGAGGGAGACACAGAATCGGAAGCAGGTTCCGGGCTCTGAGCCATCAGCCCAGAGCCCGACGCGGGGCTCGAACTCACAGACCGCGAGATTTGTGACCTGAGCTGAAGTCGGCCGCGTAACTGACTGAGCCACCCAGGCGCCCCTCTACCAAACTTTTATTTTATTTTATTTTTTTTTAATTTTTTTTTCAACGTTTTTAATTTATTTTTGGGACAGAGAGAGACAGAGCATGAACGGGGGTGGGGCAGAGAGAGAGGGAGACACAGAATTGGAAACAGGCTCCAGGCTCCGAGCCATCAGCCCAGAGCCTGACGCGGGGCTCGAACTCACGGACCGCGAGATCGTGACCTGGCTGAAGTCGGACGCTTAACCGACTGCGCCACCCAGGCGCCCCTCTACCAAACTTTTAAAGAAGAGTTAATTGGGGCGCCTGGGTGGCTCAGTCGGTTAAGCGGCTGACTTCGGCTCAGGTCACGATCTCATGGTCCGTGAGTTCGAGCCCCGCGTCGGTCTCTGTGCTGACAGCTCAGAGCCTGGATCCTGTTTCGGATTCTGTGTCTCCCTCTCTCTGACCCTCCCCCATTCATGCTCTGTCTCTCTCTGTCTCAAAAATAAATAAACGTTAAAAAAAATTAAAAAAAAAATAAAGAAGAGTTAATACCTATTCTTCTCAAAGTATTCCAAAAATAGACAAGGAAAGAAAGCTTCCAAATTCATTCTATGAGACCAGCATTACCCTGATTCCAAAACCAGATAAAGACACTATAAAAAAAAAGAGAACAGGCCATTATCTCTAATGAACATAGATGCAAAATTTCTCAACAAAATATTAGCAAACCAAATAGAACAATACAATTAAAAAAATCACTCACCACAATCAAGTGGATTTATTCCAGGGATGCAAGAGTAGTTTAATGTTCACAAATCAATCAACATGATACATCACATCAATAAGAGAAAGGATAAAAGCCATATGATCATTTCAATAGATGCAGAAAAAGCATTTGACAAAGTACAATATCCATTCATGATAAAAACTCTCAACAAAGTGTAGAGGAAACATACCTCAACATAATAAAGGTCATAGATGAAAACCTAAAGCTAACATCATACTCAGTGGTGAAAAATGGAGAGCTTTCCCCCGAAAATCAGGAACAAGATAAGGATGTCCACTCTCACCCCTTTTATTCAACATAGTACTGGAAGTCCTGGCCACAGCAATTAAACAACAAAAAGAAATAAAAGGCATCCAAATTGGTAAGGAAAAAACAAAACTTTCAGTATTTGCAGATGACATGATATTATATATAGAAAACATTAAAGACTTCACCAAAAAAGTATCAAAACTGACAAATGAATTTAGTAAAGTCACAGGATACAAAATCAAGATACAGAAATCTGCTGCATTTCTTTTTTAATGTTTTTTTTTTTTTTGAGAGAGAGTGAGAGAGTGCACACACATGTACATGCACACAAGCGGGGGAGGGGCAGGGGGAGAGGAGGAGATGCAGAATCAGAAGCAGGCTCCAGGCCCTGAGCTGTCAGTGCAGAGCCCGACCCAGGGCTAGAACTCAAGAACTGTGAGATCGTGACCTGAGCCGAAACCAAGAGTTGGACGCTTAACCGACTGAGCCACCCAGGCACCCCTGTTGCATTTCTATATACTTGTAATGAAGTAGCAGAAAGAGAAATGAAGAAAACAATCCCATTTACAATTGCACCATAAAGAACAAAAATGCCTATAAATAAACTTAACCAAGGAGATGAAAGCCATGTACTCTGAGAACTATAAAAAACACTGGTGAAAGAAATTGAAGAAAACACAAATGGAAAGACATTCCATGCTCATGGGTTGGAAAAACCAATATTGTTAAAATGTCCAACCCAAAGTAACCTACATATTTAATACAATCCATATCAAAATACCAACTTCTTTTTCACAGTTCTTTTTCACAGAACTAGAACAAACAATCCTAAAATTTATGGAACCACAAAAGACCCTGAATAGCCAAAACGATCCTGACAAAGAAGAACAAAGCTTAAGATATCACAATCTCAGATTTCAAGATATATTACAAAGATGTAGTAATCAAAACAGTACAATACTGGCACAAAAACAGACACATAGATCAAAGGAACAGAATAGAGAGCCCAGAAATAAACCCATGATTATATGGTCAATTAATCTACAACAAAGGAGGCAAGAATATGCAATGGGAAAAAGACAGTCTTTTCAACAAATGGGGAGCATTGGACAGCTACATGCAGAAGAATGAAACTGAACCACTTTCTAATACTATATACAAAAATAAACTCAAAATCAACTTAATTGTGAGACCTGAAACTGTAAAAATCCTGGAAGGGAGCACAGACAGTTACTTCTTTAATATTGGCTGTAGCAACATTTGTCTAGGGATGTCTCCTCAAGCAAGGGAACCAAAAACAAAAATAAACTACTGGAACCACATCAAAAGAAAAAGCTTCTGCACATCAAAGAAACCAGTCAACAAAACAAAAAGGCAGCCTACTGAATGGGAGAAAATATTTGCAGATGACATATCTGATAAAGGGTTAGTATCCAAAATATATAAAGACCTTATACAACTTGAAGAACATTATTTACAGTAAACCACCATTTTAGTAAAAAAAAAAAAAAAAAAAATATATATATATATATATATATATGCCCCCACACACACATAGTTTCTTTTTTTTTTTTTTATTTTTTTTCAATGTTTATTTATTTTTGAGACAGAGAGAGACAGAGCATGAACGGGGGAGGGGCAGAGAGAGAGGGAGACACAGAATCTGAAACAGGCTCCAGGCTCTGAGCTGCCAGCACAGAGCCCGACGCGGGGCTCGAACTCACGGACCGCGAGATCGTGACCTGAGCCGAAGTCGGCCGCTTAACCGACTGAGCCACCCAGGCGCCCCCATAGTTTCTTATTCCTATGACATCTTCAGAATAATTTTTTAAAAACTGGTAACCTCTGAGGGGAAAAAAATGTATGTACATGAACTGACAACAGAAGCGACACACTTTTCAATATAAACCTTTCATACCTTTGCTTTTGTAACTTGTCTATATTATTAACTCAATAATAAAATATAAAAATAAATTACTGTCACTAAAATGACAGAACTATAAAAAACATATATACACCAAAAAAGAAAAAAAATCCAAATCATCCAATTTAAAAATGGGCAGAAGACATGAACAGACATTTCGCCAAAGAAAGGCATCCAGATGGCCAACAGACACATGAAAAGATACTCAATATCACTCATCATCAGGGAAATGCAAATCAAAAGCACAATGAGCTATCACCTCACACCTGTCAGACTGGCTAAAATCAAAAACACGAGAAACAACAGGTGTCAACAAGGACGTGGAAAGGAATGTGCACTGTTCGTGGGAATGCAAACTGGTGCAGCCACTGTGGAAAACAGTATCGAGGCTCCTCAAAACTTAAAAGAGAATTACCATGGGGTGCCTGGGTGGCTCAGTCGGTTGAGCGTCCAACTTCAGCTCAGGTCATGATTTCCTGGTTCATGGGTTCGAGTCCTGCATCGGGCTCTGTGCTGACAGCTCAGAGCCTGGAGCCTACTTCGGATTCTGTGTCTCCCTCTCACTCTGCCCCTCTCCCATTCGCACTCTGTCCCTCTCCCATTCGCACTCTGTCTTTCTCTGCCTCTCAAAAATAAAGAAAAGTAAAAAAAAAAATAATTACCACTAGATACAGTCACTCCACTACTGGGTATTTACCTAAAGAAAACAAAAACACTAATTAAAAAAGAGGGGCACCTGAGTGGCTCAGTCTGTTAAACATCTGACTCAGACTCTAGATCTCAGCTCAGGTCTTTTTTTTTTTTTTTTTTTTTTTTAGCAGTATGAGGGAGTAGGGGTGGGATGGGGGGACTGGTTGGGGGAGGAGAGGCTCAGGGAGAGCCCCACCTGCTGGAGTGTTCAATCCCATGACCCTGGGATCATGATCTGAGCCGAAATCAAGAGTCAGAGGGTCAACCGACTGAACCACCCAGGTGCCGCTCAGCTCGGGTTTTGATCTCAAAGTCATGAGTTCAAGCTCTGTGTTGGGCTTCATGCTGGGCATGGAACCTACTTTTTTAAGAAAAAGGATATATGCACCCTTATGTTTATTGCAGCATAATTTACAGTAGCCAAGATATAAAAACCTATATGTCCATCAATAGATATAAATGGATAGGGAAGATGTGGTATATACATACACGTGTACACACACACACTGGAATACTGCTCAGCCATAAAAAAGAATGAAATCTTGGGACACCTGGGTGGTTCAGTCGGTCGGCTGAGCATTGACTTCAGCTCAGGTCATGATCTCGATGTTCGTGAATTCGAGCCTGGCATTGGGCAAGCTGCTGTCAGCACTAAGCCCGCTTTAGATCCTTTGTCTCCCTCCCTCTGCCCCTCTCCTGCTCGTGCTCTCTCTCTCAAAAATAGATAAAAATTTAAAAAAAATAAAAGAATGAAACCTTGCCATTTGCAACATGGACAGAGAAAGCATAATGCTAAGTGAAAGAAGTCAGAGAGATACAAATACCATATGATTTCCCTCATGTAGAATTTATGAGACAAGGGGCACCTGGGTGGCTCAGTCGGTTGAGCGGCCGACTTCAGCTCAGGTCATGATCTTTCGGTCCATGAGTTCGAGCCCCGCGTCGGGCTCTGTGCTGACAGCTCAGAGCCTGGAGCCTGTTTCAGATTCTGTGTCTCCCTCTCTCTGACCCTCCCCCGTTCATGCTCTGTCTCTCTCTGTCTCAAAAATAAATAAACATTAAAAAAAAATAAAAAAAGAATTTATGAGACAAATGAACAAAGAAAGAACAACAACAACAAAACCAGACTCTTAAATACAGACAACTGGTAGCTACTAGCGGGGGGGGGGGGGGGGGGGGGGGGGGGGGGGAATGGGTGAAACAGGTGAAGGTGATTAAGAGCACACTCATTGTGATGAGCACTGAGTGATGTATAGAATTGAATCACTATATTGTATACCTGAAACTAATATAACACTATGTTAATTATACTGGAATTTAAAATAAAATAAAACAAAATTTTCTTATTTAAAAAAATTTTTTTAACTTTATTTTGAGAGAGCAGGGGAGAGGCAGAGAGAGAGGGAGAGAGAGAATCCCAGGCACTCTGCACTGTCAGCGCAGAGCCTGATGTGGGACTCAACCCATGAACTGCGAGATCATCACTTGAGCAGAGATCGAGAGTTGGATGCATAACCGACTGAGCCACCTGGGTGCCCTAAAACAAAAAATTTTTAACGTGGAACCAGAACTCTGAGGGCAGCTCAGCCATGGTAGGTCAGTTAGTAAATGCTGAATTCCAAGTGACGGGAGTTGGAATGGGGCTGCTTATGTTCACTTGAGCAGCCGATTTACAGTCCCACAAAGGGCAGGGTGGGACAGAGAGGACTGAGGCTGGTTTATCTTCTGTAACTAGAAGACTTAACAGGTCAAAGGACTCCAGGCCACTCAAACCCTACCTTGACATTGTTGTTTACTGATCCACAGGCCCAAGGAGGATTCCCTGCATGTGGATTTGGAGATGGATTCCCCCACCCAGAGATTTCTGGAACTAAAGGGGAGATTGGCTGTCTTTCCTAGAACTGGCAATCACAATGTGCCCATCTGCCTTGGCAAAGAAGGACCACGTTGGTCTGCTCATCCATGGCCTCCATGGCCCTCATTGTCCTGCCCTCCAGTCATTTGTACAAGTTGTCATCCAAGGGGGTATTTGAAGATGAAAATGTGCAGGACCATACTGCTGAAGTGTTACCTTTGTTCCCCCTTCCAGCATTTCCTATTATCCTTGGCTCAGCACAGCACAGCCAGACCAGTCTTGTTCTTTGCTTTAAGGATGTATTAGGAGAAAACAGAGAGAAAGGAGCTGCTTCGGGCATGTGAGTTGTAAAGGCCTGGCGCCTGAGAGAAAACAAAATAACTCCAGGTGGACCTTGTCTGAGTGCCTGATGGGCCCTGAGTTTCCCTGAGCTACGGTAAAGCGCAGGTGCTGGAACACCTGCTCACACCCCAGCATTAGCAGAGAGCACTGGACCCAGAGGAAGTCCCAGATGAGGGATAGACACACACACACACACACACCGCACACACACACAGCAAAGGCACGTGTGTCTCTATTCAAAATCACCAAAATATGGAAACAGCTCAAGTGTTCGAATGGATAAAAAGAATGCAGTACAATTATATCCACATGATGGAATATTATTCAGCCACAAAAAGGAATGAAATCCTGGCACAGGCTACCGCATGCATGAGCCTTGGAAACATTATGCTGAGTGAAAGAAGCCAAAGACCAACTATTCCATGATTCCATCTGTACGAAATATCCAGAATAGGCAAATCCACAGGGACAGAAAGATCAGTGGTTTCCTGGGCCAGGGGAGGGGTAGGGTCAGGGAGTGACTGCCAGTAGGTACTGGTTTCCTTCTGCCCTGGTAAGAATGTTCTGGTTGCACAACAGCATAACGGCACTGAATGCTACTGAACTATATACACTTTAAGATGATTAAAATAGTGACTTTTGCGTTATGCTTATTTTACCACATACACACACACACACACACACACACACACACACACAAACCCATGTGCCTTTCCTGCCTGTGGCTATAAGGAACCCTCTCACCTGCTCATCCCCTCCCCCCAACACACGGGTTCCACAGATAATCTCCTGTACCTTCTCTGTTGGCCAGCCCTTCCTGTCACCTACCCCCCACCCCCACGCCCCAGGTGCCATGCCCATAATGGGCCAGGCCCAGAGGCCTCCCACCGGAACCGGGGCTACGGGGTGTTCGGCTGTGAGGACTGACAGTCGTCATGTTCCTCAGAGTGATTTTCTCACCTAAATCCTTCACTTCTGCCTCCTCACCCCAACCCTCTACTCAGACACTTAAGGACAGCTCTGGAGTAAGGGAAGCTTTGGACAATCTCTTGGAGACCCCTGGGGGGGGGGGGGGGCTGGGTCCCAGGGGTCAAAGACAATGCCTTGTTGAAAACATTAGCTATTCCCATGGCTCCAAGGCCCAAGGCAGCCAGCCTCTAAGGGGGCCACGGCGGGGGGGGGGGGGGGGGGGGGCGGGAAGGTGGGGGGCAGCCCAACCTGCAAACAAGGGCTGTGTGAACCCCATCAGATCATGGGCCCGGCTCAGGGCAGTGTCACGGACACAGGCCCTCCAAAACCCTGAGCCTTCGTGTCCAGCTGGTGTGCCCACCCTGACTCGTGGTCGCGCCGGGTCACAAGCACCCCAGGATCACCTACTAAGCCCCCTCCCTAGTCCCAGACACCCCAAATCACGCTTTAGGAGCCTGAGGGGTGGCAAAGCCCCATGCTTGAGAGGACACCCACCTCACAGACCTCAGCGGACGGCACACCCCCGAGGGGTCCCGACCCTTTGCCCCTGGGGGCCTATGGGTGACGAAAACTCTTCTGTACACCTGAAAGGGCCCCCGGAACTTCAGTGGGGAAGCTGGCCCGCTTCTGAGGCTCCTGCCCCATCTGGCGGGGTCCGCGCGAGCCCCTGCCGGCTTTACCTTGGTTCTGCCGGCATCTACGGTCCACCTGGAGAACTACGGCGCAGGGCACCGGAAGTCCCCGGGAGCGACTCCAGCCGCGAGACGCTGCGGGCCGCTGGACGAGCGAGCGCACGCGGCCCGTGCCTGGGATGAGGATGTGGTGCCCTCTAGAGGCCGCGGGGCCGTACGGCCGGGGACCGGGTGGGCGCTAGAGGGCCTCTGCGCGCCCTAAAGGCTGGCAGGTGCGGGACCTAGGCGGACTGAGAGGCGAACGATTTGTTCAAGGTCATAGGGAGACACAGATCCGAGCCTTCTGGAGTTGGGCCTTTGGTATTCCGCTGCCTCTTGTTAAAGAAAACAAAAAACCCTCGCACACTCATGCCTGCCCGGAGCAATGAAGCTTAAGTGTCAGGGCACTTCATTTGCCCAGGGCCCCAGAAACGTATTCACATGGTCGTGTTTGTTTCTACGATTTGCAGAAGTGAACCATTTGAGCTGTAATTTAACAGATCTTAACAGATCGCTCTCTTCCCGCTCTCTCTGTCACACTTCCCCTCCGGTCCTGGAGAGGCCAAGGGCCTTTGGGGGCTGGCTAAGGGGAAGTTGAGTTGAGGATACATTTAATGTGCCTTTAATGAGAACTGTTTACATATGTAGTTATTACTGGCCATCCTGGGGTAGGAATGACTTCCGGGAATAATCCCACCGCCCACCTGGCATCATGACATCGAGCACTACAGCAGCTGGGGTGTGGGAGGAGGAGAAATGAGGTTTAAAATGTACAGAGCCGGAAGCTAGTCTGTGGGAAATTCTTCCAATCACCAAATACCTAAACTTGTGAGCAGATCAAAACAGAAATTTTTCCTCCTAAGAATATCATCAATAATGCAGTGAATATAATTGCAAACCCCCTATAAAATGAAATTATTTTTCAAGTATGCCCATATGTAACCAATAGAAACAATTCTGGCATGGAAAAGTAAACTGTAACAGTTTTTCTTTTTTTTCACATCATACCAAAAGGGAAAGCGATACATTTTGAATAGAGCTAACATATGGGTTCTTGGTTTAATAACCTACTCAATGAAAAGAAGTGAAGTATACGAACACAATGGGAAAAATATTTAACTTTCTTGCTGATTTGACCAAAACACTGACATTGACAAAGATAACAAATCTCAGACTTGTAAAAGACATTGAGGTCAAGTTGGCTGATGAGAATTGTCAATTCAGAGTATTTAAGATTGCTCCCTGAACGTGAACCCTTGATATGCTCTGAAAATGTACAACTTTTCATAAAAGAAACTCAATAGAGGTTCCCCCATATTTGACAGCAGTCCCTTAAATGAGTAACAAACTCTGAAGTGGAAAGTTTTCTAAACTATAAATAATGAAAACCAAATCTCCATCAACTATGCCAGAAGAAAACCAGAATGAATTATCCATCCTCTTGCTAGAAAATGATATTACAAAATTGTTGTCACACAAAACGGTGCTGAAAGAGTCTGCAGCCAAAAATCGTAGGGGAAAAAAGGCTTGTAGGGGTTTGTCGGGCAGTTAACAAAACTTTATGTCAGTTTTCTGAATTAGGTGAGATTTGAGGTATTTCTCAGCCTTTAAAATGCTATATGTTAGGCGCCTGGCTGTCTTGATCTCTGGGTCGTGAGTTTGAGCCCCGCATTAAGTGTAGAGATTAGTTTTTTAATGTTTATTTATTTATTTTTGAGAGAGAGGGCGAGAGAGAGTGAGCGAGCTTGAGCAGGGGAAGAGGGCAGAGGGAGAGAGAGAGAGAGAGAGAGAGAGAGAGAGAGAGAGAGAATCTCAAGCAGGTTCCATGCCACCATCTCGGAGCCCAACTCAGGGCTCAATTCCATCACCCTGGGATCATGACCTGAGCCGAAATCAAGAGCCAGACAATCAACCAACTAAACCACCCACACACCCCTTTATAGATTACTTAGAAAAAAAAAAAAAAAAGTATGCTTCGGTGCCTGGGTGGCTCAGTTGGTTAAGTGTCCAACTTCAGCTCAGGTCATGATCTCGTGGTTCATGAGTTTGAGCCCCACATCAGGCTCTGTGCCTGGAGCCTGCTTTGGATTGTGTCTCCCTCTCTCTCTGCCCCTCCCTTGCTTGTGCTGTTTTTCTCTCTCTCTCAAAAATAAATAAACATTTTTTTTTTAAAGTATGCTATGTATTGTGTTTTCTTTCTGAATCTGCATAACATTCTTCTCCTACCTAATTCTGTATCCATAATGTTCTGTTCTTTTTTCTCTTTAAGGGATCCCCCAAATCATAAAATAAAAAAACCCCACAAAACCTGGATCTACTCTCCCACACATGTGCACACGCACACCCATGTGCACACACACAGACACACTCATATACACGAAAACCAAGAAGAACCACAGGCTCATTGAGTAAAAAGAGGCACAAGACCCCTTCCCTAGACATTTGTGTGCTTTGGAGTAGCTCTTTTTATCGGTAAAAAGGTGCTGGTCATCAGACTTCTACTCCAGAAAATATATAGAATCATAAAATGACCATAGATTTGTTAAAAGCTAGATCCAGTGAGAATTATTTTCACTAAGTAAGCTCATTTTACTAACAAAGCTAATTTTCCTGGGGCACCTGGCTGGCTAAGTCGATGGAGTGTGTGACTCTTGATCTCGGCGTTGTGAGTTCGAGCCCCATGTTGGATGTAGAGATTACTTAAACATAAAATCTTTTTTTTTTTTTAAAGCTAATTTTCCTGTTGGTTTCCCTGATGCCTTCCAATCCTTTAATGTCACCCCCAAAGGAATTGCAGAGGACAGCTTTGGGCCATTATTTCACCATTCCCCTTAGACAGAAGGAGTGGTTTTTCTTCCTCGTTAGCCTGTTGGGTATTTTAAGATTGTCATCATCTGTTATGCAAAAGAGAAAAAAAGAAAAAAGAATCAAAGGAAAATCAAACTTATGTTTTGTCTTAATATTTCACGAGCCAAACTTCTTTCATTTTGTTCAATTGACATTTGTAGAAAGAGGTTCTTTTAAAGTCTGCTGCTCGGAGTTAAGCAGTCACAACCCGCAGAGAGGTACCTCGTCCATCTGAATGTGCAATAATATCCTCGTTGGTCGGGAGCTTCTAGTCCCATGGTGGTTTTTTCCTGTCAGGCTGTACTAGAAGAAGAAACATAAGAGGCATAAGGGTATGCCAGATGGTGAAAAATAGGTTTACGGCACCAAAATAGTGTTGTTTTTTTATTAAAAACTAGGCTAGTATTGAATGCCAGAAGGTGTGAAACCCAGCTCTGAGTAAGAATCTCCACATTTAGCATTGATCTTGGCCCGTGTGAACCTCCCACCAGGGGAAGCAGAGTGGGCCCACCAGCCTGCCTGGGGACATTGTTGCCAGGCTACCTGCACAGCATCCTGGAGGCCCAAGAGAGAGCAGGTGAGCTTGCTTCTTGGGAGGGTCAGCTTGGCTCCCCAACCCCCCTTCCTATGCTCATGCCCATTACCATCACACCGGAAGTTCTTTGCTAGATGCTCTCTGAGTCACCCACATCTCTTTCACATTGGATTCCAAAATCTAAGAACCCGTAAGGCTGGAACCTTGACCTCCGAGAAGTTTTAGGCTTCTGCAGCATCAGTAAAGGTAACAGCTGTCTCCAAAAGTGTTCCCAAAAGCCTTAGCGGGCCATGTCCCTCAAACACTCCAACTTAAGGGAAACCAACATCCCAGAGGATTAGGCTCCTCACTTGGAAAGTCCTTATTTACCTCCATCACCATAGTGTGAGTTGGTTAGTGTTCACTGCAAAACAGTCCACCACCAAGCTTAGTGCCTTACGACACCAACTCTAGATTTAGCTCTTGATTCTGTGGACTGGCAAGCTGGGCATAGTTCCACTGATGCACGTGGCTCACACCCGCATGTACAATATCCACTGCCAGGGTGGCTGGGGACAGTCTGGTCTGCGATGGCCTCAGCTGGTCAGATAGTCTTTCTCCCATACGGAGAGCAAGCAGAAACAGCAATGAAGCCCAAGGCTTCTTGAGATGCCTGGACCAGGCACGATGTTTGGTATTCGGATTAGTCAGAGCAAGTCCCAAGACCAGACCAGGTTCCACTCCGATGGGAAGAGCCACTCTGCATTGAAAAGGGAGGGTAATAATTGTGTCTCTCTGTTTTCTTTAAAAACTTTGGAGCCTGGAGCCTGTTTCCGATTCTGTGTCTCCCTCTCTCTCTGCCCCTCCCCCGTTCATGCTCTGTCTCTGTCTGTCCCAAAAATAAATAAAAAACGTTGAAAAAAAAAATTAAAAAAAAAAAAAAAACAACTTTGTATCATGGAGCACCTGGCTGGCTCAGTTGGTAGAGCATGCAACTCTTCTTTTTTTCTTAAGTTCATTTATTCATTTTGAGGAAGAGAAAGAGAGTGGGGGGGGGGGGGGAGGAGCAGAGAGAGAGGGAGAGAGAGAATCCCAAGCAGGCTCTGTGCTGTTAGCTCGGAGCCCAGCCAGGGGCTCGAACTCATGATCCATGAGATCGTGACTTGAGCTGAAATTAAGCGTCGATGCCTAACCGACTGAGCCACCCAGGGACCCTGAGCGTCAAACTCTTGATCGCGGGGTTGTGAGTTTGAGCCCCACACTGGGTATAGAGCTTATTTAAAACAAAAAAAAAATTTTTTTGTACTGTGGTAAAATATGCATAGCATCAAAATTACTCGTCTATCCATGACTACCGTCCATTTCCAGAACTTTTTAAAAATAGATTTTTAAAAAAAAAATGCTACCTTTTATTCATTTAGCACTTTTACAGTTAGTTCAGGACCATTTCTTTTCATTGCCTCAAAGAATCTTCTGTTTCTGCCTATTCATCCCTCCCTCTAACCCAACCCCTGACAACCACTGATCTTTTTACTGTCTTCATAGCTTTGCCTTTGCCAGAACATCATATGGTTGGAACCATACAGTAGGTAGCCCTTTCAGATTGGCTTCTTTCACTAGTGGCATGCATTCATGTTTCCTCATGTCTTTTTGTGGCTTGACAGCTCATTTCTTTTTAGTGCTGAATCATATTTTACTGTGTGGATGTACCACTGTTTATCCACTCACCTACTGAAAACATCTTGGTGGCTTCCAAGTTTTGGCAATTATGAATAAGCTGCTACAAACATCTGTGTTCAGGTTTCTGTGTAGACATAAGCTTTCAACTCCTTTGGGTAAATACCAAGGAACACTTTTGCTGAATTACATGGTAAGCCTATGTTTAGTGGGAGCTGTGCTGGGTTTTTTTTTTAACTTTTTTTTTTTTTTTTTTTTTTTTAAAGTAGGCTCCACGCCCACTATGGGCTTGAACTCACAACCCTGAGATTAAGAGTTGCATGCTCTACCGACTGACCAGCCGGGTGCCCCTAATGGTTTTTTTGTTTGTTTGTTTGTTTGTTTGTTTGTTTGTTTGTTTTTAAGTAATCTCTACACTTGGGGCGTCCAGTTGGCTGAGCATCAGGTTCTTGGTTTCGACTCAGGTCATGATCCCAGGGTGGTGGGATCCAGCCCTGCATTGGGCTCTGTGCTGAGAGTGGAGCCTGCTTGGGATTCTCTCTCTCTCCTTCTTCCCTCTTCCCCACTTGCACGCTGTCTGTCTCTCTCTCAAAAATACAATACAATAAAACGTAATAAAATAAAATAAAAATAAAATAAAATAAAATAAAATAAAATAAAATAAAATAAAATAAAAGTAATCTGTACACCCAATGTGGGGGGCTTGAACTCACAACCCCAAGATCAAGAATCACATACTCTACTGACTGAGCCAGCCAGGCACCTTGTTTTTAAGAAACTATCAAACTACTTTCCATACTGGCTGTACCATTTTGCATTCCCACCAGCAATGAATGAGAGTTCCTGTTCCTCCATTCTCAGCAGCATTAGGTGTTGTCAACTCCAGAATTTTTCATCATCCCAAACTGAAACTCTGTACAATGACTGCCCCTTCCCCCTTCCTCAGACCCTGGTACCCCTATTTTACTTTCTGTTTCTATGAGTTCAACTATTCTAGATACCTCATAGAAGTGAAATTGTGGCCATTGTTTTGTTTTTTAATTGTGGCCATTTTTAAAAAAAATTTTTTTTAATGTTTATTTATTTTTGAGACAGAGAGAGACAGCATGAACGCGGGAGGGTCAGGGAGAGAGGGAGACACAGAATCTGAAACAGGATCCAGGCTCTGAGCCATCAGCACAGAGCCTGACGAGGGGCTTGAACTCACGAACCGTGAGATCATGACCTGAGCCGAAGTCAGATGCTTAACCGACTGAGCCACCCAGGCGCCCCGAATTGTGGCCATTTTTGAAAACAATCTGTCACCTACTCTTAACAGGTAGATTTTATGGATCTCCAAATTCCTTTTTTTTTTTTTTTTACAATTATTTATTTATTTTGAGAGAGAGAGAGAGTGCATGCACACACAGGAGAGAGGCAGAGAGAGAATCTAAGCAGGCTCCATACCATCAATGCAGAGCCTGACATGGGGCTTGTATCCACGAACCGTGAGAGCATGACCCGAGCTGAAACCAAGAGTTTGTCACTCAGCCAACTAAGCCACCCAGGCACCCTCCAAATTCTTCATCATCTACTTCTGTCCCACATTCTGGGTACAGCCATCCTTCCCAGTCACGCGTACATAGAATCTCCAAGATGCCTGGTCTCCAAGGGTGTGGTAGTGGAAGATCTTATTCTGCCTGAAGTTCAGGATTCAACTTGGACTGGGGAGTGGTGGTCAGTGCCACAGGCAACTTAGCACAGACCTGCTCAGGCCTCCTCTCTCTGTCCCTTTTGTGTCAGTTCCCTCATACACCAGGGAGGAGACATGATGCTTCTGACATGTCCCGGCTGGCTGGGTGGTGGGGGGGATCAAGAGTCCCTCTAGCTACCAAGACCAACTGTGCTCTTTCCGCACCCCTGTGCCTTCTCCCTGAGCTCAGCTAGCAGGAAGCAATGTGGCTGCCACTCAGCACCCTGGGCACAAAGGTGTGGAGACCCTGGGGAGGGAACTAGTGATGTGACCCATCCTTTTCATTGACCTTCAAACCGCTTACAATAACAATGTGACCCCCCACCCCAGCCTAGGACAGGAGAGGTAGAAGAGAAAGGGATGTGGAAAAAGGAGAGAGAGGAAAAGCAGAATGAGAGGTATGTGGGAAAGAATGAACCTTGCTCAAAGAAAGGTGTGGCCTTTGTCTTCAACTCCTGGGAGGTGATGTCTATATCACCTATGGAATGTCTTGCCAGATAAGAGTGTCTTTGTTGGGAGCTTAGGTGGCTCAGTTGGTTAAGCATCTGACTCTTGATTTAGGCTCAGGTCATGATCTCATGGTTCATGAGTTCAAGCCCTACATTGGGCTCTGTGTTGACAGTGCAGAGCCTGCTTGGGATTCTCTCTCTCTCTCTCTCTGTCAAAATAAGTAAATAAAGTTTTAAAAAATAAGTGTCTTTGTTTACAAGGGGGCCTGGGACCACACCAGATAGTGTAACAATGTGGTTTATGGTGGGGGCTTTGTGTCACAAGGTTATCAGCTCAGCCTTCACAGAGCGGGCAACAAACCATGTCTACATGACTGAGCTCCAGTGGAAACAGGCCACCGAGGCTCAGGTGAGCTTCCCTGGTTGGCGATACTCTTACATACTGTCATACATAGTTGCTGGGAAGAGTTAACGCTGTCCATGGCGCCACCAGGAGATGACAACTGGAAGCTCTGTGTTTGGACCTGTCTGGACTCTGCCCCTTGTGTCTCTTCACTTAATTGATTTTAATCAGTACCCTCTCTCTGTAATAAACTGTAGTGGTGAGTATAACAACTTTCAGTGAGTTCTGTGAATCTCTCTAGCAAATAATCAAAACTGAGGGTGGTCTTAGGGACCCCTGAACTCTGCAGTCGGTGTGAGAAGTGAGAGTGGTCTTGTAGATTGTTGTCTAGTTTTACAAGGGGGTACACAGGTGTGCCTGGGTGGCTCAGTCGGTTAAACATCCAACTCTTGGTTTCAGCTAAGGTCATGATCTCAGGGTTTATGAGCTTAAGCCCTGCACTGGGCTCTGTGTTGACAGCGAGGACCCTCCTGCTCTCTGCCCCTCCCCTGCTCACACTCTTTATATCTCTCAAAATAAATAAATAAACTTAGGGGCCCCTGGATGGCTCAATTGGTTAAGCGTCCGAGTTCGGCTCAGGTCATGATCTCACAGTTTGTGAGTTTGAGCCCCACCTCGGGCTCTGTGCTGACAGCTCAGAGCCTGGAGCCTGCTTTGGATTCTGTGTCTCCCTCTCTCTCTTCCCTGCCCCGACTTGTGCTCTGTTTCTGTCTCTGTCTCTCTCTCTCTCTCTCAAAATAAAAAAAAACATAAAAAATTTCTTTTAAATAAATACACTTAAAATAACAACAACAACAAAGAACCAAGAAGGTACACAGATGGAGAATGCTATCATGTTAACAGTAAATCCAAGAATAATGGTCATAGTGCCCTCAGTCAGATGGGGGACAGGGATGCTTCTGGAAGCCACCTAAGGAGAATCACAAGTTCAGTTCAAACTTATATTGGTTGGTGATGATTGTGCTGGAAAAAATGGCATTCGTGAAATGTCATTTGAGTGCTGAGTTGAAGAAGTATGTGACTACATTGGAGGCTGAGGACCATTCCTTTCTATTCCACACAAGCAGAGGACCTGTTAAGTTCAACGTACAGGATATAACTAGTCATAAGAAATTGGGTAGATTGAGAGATGGCTGTTATATCCAAACAGAGTGTGCCATTATGATGTTTGATGTAACATTGAGTGTTACCTCCAAGGATGTGCCTAACTGGCATAGGGATTCGGTACAAGTATGTGAACACATTCCTGTCACCTTGTGTGGCAAGAAACTGAGTGTTAAGGACAGGAAATTTAAGGCAAAATCCATCACCTTCCATTGAAAGAAGCATTTTCAGGGGCGCCTGGGTGGTTCAGTTGGTTGAGCATCGGGTTTTGGCTGAGGTCATGATCTCACGGTTTGTGAATTCGAGCCCCACGTGGGGCTTTGTGCTGACAGCTCAGAGCCTGGAACCTGCTTCGGATTCTCTCTCTCCGCTCCTTTCCTGCTCATGTTCTGTTTCTCTCTCTCTCTCTCTCAAAAATAAGTAAACATTAAGAAAAAAAAGAAAGAAGTATGTTCAGTCTTAGGCATTTCCGCTAAAAGTAACTACAAACTTTGAAGAGGTCTTCCCTTTGACTTGTTGGAAAACTAATTGGAGACCCTAATTAGTCGCCATGCCTGCTCTTGCCCCACCAGAGGTTGTCACGGATGCAGTTTTGGGAGTGCAATATGAGGCTCGTGGAGTGGGGCCCCCACAGCATGCCCAGAAACACCATCTCCACGGGTATCAGGCACCTCTCTCCTTTTGTGGTTGGTACAGTTTCACGGTGTCCACACCAACCGCGGGCCAGCTGCTCTCTAATGCGTGTGCCTTCCGCAAATTAGACCATTTTAAGTACCTAATAGGAAAAGATACATTGGCTTTCAAAACCCATTTGCATTACAATAAGAACTTTCAACATTTCATCTGTCCACTAAAGGAAGAGCTGCCAGAGCCTTTAAATATAATTTCAACTGTTGCACAAGTTTAAGTGGATGATAAAAGACGGCAGTTGTTTACCTGTGCTAATGAAATTTCTCCTTGATGGTGACTATCAAGCATTCGAAGTGTTCATCGATGAATTACGTGTGGCCATTGCGAGCATTAAACCTCATATAAAAAGTTACGTGGAAGGAGCGACTGTGTGGCTCAGTTGGTTGAGCCGACGCTTGATTTCGGCTCAGGTCATGATCTCAGGTTCATGGGATCGAGCCCCACATGCGGCTCTGCGCTGACAGCACGGAGCCTGCTTGGGATTCTCTCTCTCCCTCTCTCTCTACCCCTCCCTTGCTCACTCGCTCTCTCACTCTCAAAATAAACACATAAACTTAAAAAAAAAAAGTTACATTGATGAAAACAAACTGTGGTAGATTGGTTAAAGGCCACCAATCCCTCCCATGCTGGTTTGCACTGTGCAATGTGTCCCCCCACGTCTTCTTCCCATCCAGGGGTGTGTCTTTTTCTCCACTTCCTTACCCGAGTCTGGGCTTGCCCTGTGACCTGCTTGGGCCAATAGAAAAGGATGGAAGTGACTTGGGGCTCCCATGGTTAAGTCAGGAAGCTTAGGGTTCTGCCTTGATTCTCTTGGAAGGTTCTGGTTGCTATATAGCAATCCATCTAGCCTACTAGAACACGAGAAGCCATGGAAGAGAGGAGACCTGAAGTGTCCTAGTCCACAGCCAGACATGCAAGTGAAACCATCTTGGACCTTCAAGCCCAGCTGAGCCTCCCTCTTGAATAATTCCAGTCAAAACCCACAGAAGAAGTGCCCAGCCAACCAGCACAATCATGACAAAGCATAGAGTATTGCTGTTTTAGGCCAGTACACTTTGGGATGCCTTGTTATCTGGCAAAGGCTAAAACACAAGGTCAATTTATCATTTAAAAAAAGTGAAAGGGGGGGCGCCTGGGTGGCGCAGTCGGTTAAGCGTCCGACTTCAGCCAGGTCACGATCTCGCGGTCCGTGAGTTCGAGCCCTGCGTCAGGCTCTGGGCTGATGGCTAGGAGCCTGGAGCCCGTTTCCAATTCTGTGTCTCCCTCTCTCTCTGCCCCTCCCCCGTTCATGCTCTGTCTCTCTCTGTCCCAAAAATAAATTAAAAAAAAAAAGTTGAAAAAAAAAAAGTGAAAGGGGGAGCCTGGGTAGCTCGTTGGTTAAGCATCGGTTCAGGTCATGATCTCATGGTCTGTGAGTTCAAGCCCCGCATGGGGCTCTATGCTGACAGCTCAGAGCCTGGGCCTGCTTCAGATTCTGTGTCTCCCTCTCTCTCTGCCCCTCCCCTGCTGGTGCTCTCTCTTTCAAAAATAAACATTAAAAAAAAAATTTTTTTTTTTTCAACTTTTTTTTTTTTTTTTTTTTTGAGACAGAGAGAGACAGAGCATGAACAGGGGAGGGGCAGAGAGAGAGGGAGACACAGAATCGGAAACGGGCTCCAGGCTCCGAGCCATCAGCCCAGAGCCTGACGCGGGGCTCGAACTCACAGACCGCGAGATCGTGACCTGGCTGAAGTCGGACGCTTAACCGACTGCGCCACCCAGGCGCCCCCCCCCAAAAAAATTTTTTTTAAATGAAAGGATGGGGCGACGGGGAGCCTCATTTGGTTAAGCATCCCACTCTCGATTTCAGCTCAGGTCATGATCTCACAGTTCATGGGATCGAGTCCCAAGTTGGGCTCTGCACTGACAGCATGGAGCCTGCTTGGGATTCTCTCTCTTTCTCTGCCCCTCCCCTACTTGAGCTGTCCCTCTCAAAATAAATAAACAAAACAAAAACCGGTAAGAACAGGAGGGGAGTGATGAAACAAAATTGGCCATATCTTGATCATTGTTGAAGCTGAAAATTATCTACTCTTCTATTTTTGTGGGAACTTTTCCATAGTATAAAGGAGAAAATAAAGAAAGGGTTGTAAAGATTTCATTTAGGAAATCGTATATACATAGTGGGTATTTCACCTTTTGTAATCGTTTATATTTCATTTTCTTTACATGATTGCATAATATACAGAATGAAATAATTTTTTTTTTTTTTTTTTTTTTACCCACCAAGCCCCATTTGCACTCTCCAAATACTCACCAGTTCACCCCTGAAAGTCACGGGGACATTATATAAATTTTCTGGGTGGCTCATGAGGTGAACAAGGATGAGGAGCCCGGTCTGACCCCACATCCATAAACCCTGCCAAAAGCAGCTGGCGCCCGCACCAGGGAGGGTTCCAACAGGGCAGGAGCCCTTCCCCCCTCCCCCACCCTCCGGCCGCGCTCTCAGGCGTGGGAGGAGACGATGAGGAAGTCCAGCCTCCTGGAAAGCCAGCTTAGCCCTCCTTCCCTCCCTGCTGCCCGCTCTGTGGCTCCGTAGTGGCTGTGCCCAGGCCCGCCTGCCCGATGGCGCGCGCCCCGGCCTCCGGGTGGGGGTGAGAGTGCTGGGAGGGGCCGGAAAAGGCGGGTCAGCCTGAGTTACGAACCGCTCCAAACCATCCGGGGAGGGGCCAGAAGCTTCTCTTTCAATGATCGGGCAAAGGCTGTTCTTAGATCTCCTCCTCCTTCCTTGCGAGGGGTCGGGTGGCCGGCGCACCGCGCTAGGTTCCCAGTCGCTCTGGGGCGCCCCGGCTTTGGGAAGCGGGGAACCTCTGCCCCTCCGAGTCACACTCTCTGGGAGCCCCGGCACCCCTAGGCTCCGATCCTCGACGGCTGTACACCCGCGCGCAGCCCCAACGTGAAGGGCTGAAGGGGGGCCGCGCCGAGGGCCTGGGCCGGGACCAGCGCAGTCCCCAGCTGGGCACCGGGCGGCCGGGAAGGTGGGGGGGCGCAGCCCGGGCTCAGCGGTGAACGCCCCCCGAGGCAGTCTGGAACCTGACTTTCCATCGCCTCATCGATCCCGCCCCGCTTCCTAACGACGTTTGGAATGACTGATGCGAGCTCTCGGGCCTCGAAGCCACCCTCCCAGGAAGCCCTCTTTCCTTGCAAGGGCGCCCAGACCCCGCGGAGCGAGCGGGGACGGAGGCGGGAGCATGGGGGGGGGGGGGGGAGGGGGCGGAGGAAGGAAGCCGGGGGGGGGGGGAGGAGGGAAGGAGGGAGAGAAATGAATTGCATTGGCCAGTCGCATCCGCAGCGGATGATGCAGACACCCTCCATGCGGTCCCCTCCCAGGGGGGCAAGCGCTCCGCTCCCCCACGCCAGGCTGCAGACAAATGAACACAAAGCACGCGGACTAGAACATAAACAAGGGTATTTTATGACTTCCTTTTTATTTATTTATTTATTTATTTAGCACACTAATTAATAAATAAACTCCTGCAACGCGGGGGGGGGGAGGGGGGGAGAAGCAAGCAAGCAGAATCCAAACATCCTCTCTGTTGCCATTTGGTTATGTAAAAAGGAGGAATTAAGGCAAGTTGGTGGTGAAGAATTCCTCCAATGCCACACTCCAAATCAGAGCCCCTGCAAGACCTGAAATCAAAAAGAAAGCGGGCACCAGCAGCAAGCACAGAAAGTGGGGCAGAGGTCTGCCAGCAGCTCACATATTGTTCCTGCTCCTAAGGGGACGATTGTCACATGTCACAGAATTAGGCCCAGCTGTAAGCCACCAGCCATACTACACACCACCTCCTAGTAACAACCCCTGCCTCCCCATTCACTTCTTTCTGAGCAGGGATGGGCTCCGAGGCAGCTTCCATTGTACCGGGTCCCCACCTCCACCCATCATGGCCAGAGGTGCTGGGGCAGGGAGTGGACACCTGCCCCAAGATACTGGGCCACAGGAGTCCCCTCACCCAGGAATTTAGGACTGGATGGAGAAAGAGAAAATAGTGTTTATGAAGAGCCAGACACCATTTGGTGTAAACAGGGGAGCCCTGGCAGGTTGTAGGTCTGGGGAGACAGAGGGAGCAGTCTGGGAGAAAAAAAGGCCAAGGGAAGGAGGAAGAGAGGGGGAGACAGAAAGAGAGAGACAGGGAGAGATGGAATAAAGAGCTGCTGGCACAGAGGGGCAGGATAATGCTCCCTGCTGCCTTCTAGACCTTTCTGAGGCCCTCGGCAGCATCCTCCTCCCCCCATATTTGGTAACAATAATCCCTGTCTTCTGGTTCACCAGGCGTCTGTGACCTGTAACCTGAAGTTCAATGAGCTGGAAATTTCTGTTGCTTGTACTCAACGGGTACAAATAATAAATTAGGCATTTAGCTATGCCTAAATAACATAGCTTCGAATCAAAGCTTCCTTTATCATTTTACTTTAAAATTTTTTGATTGATTTATTCTTTAAATGTTTATTTATTTTTGAGAGAGAGAGGGAGAGAGGGTGAGCACAGGTGGGGGAGGGGCAGAGAGAGAGAGGGGGACAGAGGATCCAAAGTGGGCTCCATGCTGACAGCAGAGAGCCTGACACAGGGCTGGAACCCACGAACCTAGAGATCATGACCTGAACTGAAGTCAGATGCTCAACCAACTGAGCCACCCAGGCGCCCCTAGATTTTATTTTTTAGAGCACTTTTAGGTTCACAGCAAAATTGGGACGAAGGTACAGAAAGTTCCTATACACCCTCTGCCCCCTCCAGATGCACAGCCTCCCCCGTTATCAACATCCCACACTAGAGTGCACATTTGTTAAACCGATGATTCCACATTGACATGTCAGTATCACCCAGAGTTTGTAGTTTACCTTAAGGTTTATTCTTGGTGTTGTACATTCTATGGGTTTAGACAAATGTGTAATTGTTACTGATCGATCTATCATAGACGCTAACTCAGGAAATGAACAAATTGAGCCCTGGCACTGCCCCAGCCACCTGCTCCATCCAGGGGAGGGGGGCACCAGGGAGGTTGGGGGCTGGACAAGTGGAAAGCATAGCTCCTGGTTAGGTTTGCCAATGCTGTTGCCAAACTCAGGTACAACTCATCATAAGAGAAGTCAATAACTCAAGAGATGAAGGTTTGGAAGAGAGAAAGGGAGAAATTTATTTTGGGTGCTGGCAACTGGGGTTGGTGGCAGGCTCAAATGACCTCTCAGCCTGCAAGATGGACACCTAGAGTTTTAAAGAGAGGTTTGGGGGTATGTGCAAGAGAGCCGACAGGGAGCGCATGATCACAGGTGGGGATCGGTATGTGTTCAGCCCATCATTATGGGCAGGGAAGGGAACATGTCGGGTGTGGCCTTCTAGGCATTCCGTTGGTATCAGAGCTTTTCTGGTCTGGTGGTTGCAATGTTCCGGTCATTGCAAAACATCTTCGTCAATGCCTCAAGAAAGTGAGATAAGAAATTAACACAATGGGTTTTAGTTAGAGCATGAGTTAAGCGGGCTTGTCTATTTCTGGTTTTAATTGTTGGGGTCTATAGTTGAGCAAGAGGGCTGCCGACATAATGACATGTATCCACCATTGTAAGCAGCATACAGACTACTTTCATTGCCCTGAAAATCCTCTGCACTCTGCCCTTTCTTCCCTCCCCCTAAGCTCTGGCAACCACTGATCCTTTTCCTGTCTCCATAGTTTGGTCTTTTCCAGAATGTCAGATAGTTGGAATCATGCAGTATGTAGCCTTTTTGGATTGGCTTCTTTCGCGTAGTAATTTACTTCTATGGTAGAAGTTTTCTGTTTACATTTTTCCAATCCTTCTCTCCTTTGGTGGACACATTATCTAATACCTTCTAATTGAGGGAAAAAAGCTTATTTTGGGCCTACCAATACATTGGAAGCAAAGGCTTTTTACTTTGGGAAAAGGGAAAAATGACACTTGCTGCACTGGAAACTAGAAGTCCCAGCATTTCTAATTTCAGCCACAATCCAACCTGCTGCGGAAGTAAGGACCACAGTCCAACCTGCCTAAAGCGTTCTCAGACTTCCGAGAGTCCGGAATGCCCCCCAGCCCGGCATCCATGGAACCATCCTAAGGGCTGCCTTTCCTCACTCTGGGCAGCATGGTCCCATCTGCAGTAAGTAGAGGCTGGTGATGCTCTGCATCGAGGCAAAACCATGGGGACCCCCTTTCCCTGGAGGTCAAGAGCATGGTGCTACTGGCAAACTCAATCCCCACTCTGAGTCTGTGGCATTCTCCCATCAGTTACAATAACGACAGCAATAGCAGTTGACATTTCCTGACTGCTAATTATATGCCAGGTCCCTTGCGAAACACTTTACATGTATTTATTTAATCCCCCCAACCTAATGAGGTAGGTAATAGTAGCATCCCCTATTTTATTTTGTTTTTGAAATGGATTTACTTTTTTAGTTATCTCTACACCCAACGTGGGGCTTGAACTCACGACCCCGAGATCAAAAGTTGCATGCTCTTCCAACTGAGCCAGCCAGGTGCCCATATCCCCCATTTTATAACTGAAGAGGCTGAGTCACAGAAGAATTGTCACATGCTCAAGGTCACACAGCTTAGAAGTGGCCTAACCAGGATTTGAGTCCAGATAGTCTAGTTCCAGGGTTCAGCTGTGAACCACCGTGTTGTGATGGGGAAGATATTAGTTATATCTATTGCTGTGTAACAAATGTCTTCAAAACTTAGTGGCTGAAAACAATGGACTATTACTATCACACACAGTTTCTGACGGTCAGGGATCTGGGGGCTCTGGCTCAGAGGGTCTTGTGGGGAAGGCTCTCCCAAGACTTGACTGAACCCAGAGGATCTGCTTCTAAGCACATTCATGTGACTGTTGGCTGGAGGCCTCAGTTCTTTGACACATCGGCCGCTCTGGACAAGGCTTCCCCCAGTGCAGGTAATGAGGGGGAGAAAGGGACAGATATTGAGAGATGAGCCACTCTACCTTTTATGACCTAGCTTTCCAATCACATACATCACTTCTGCCTTATTCTATTTATTAAGCCAACCCACAACTCAACAAGAGAGGATTACACAACGACATGAATACAAGGAAGCATAGATCACTGGAGACCATCTTGGAGGCTGGCTACTACGAGTATGAAGACAAGCTAAGCCGAAAAGGACCTTGCCCTCAGAAAATCCTAAAACCTGCTTCAGAGGTGATAGCAAAAAGCTACTGAGCCCCGTGCAAATGTTTGTCGCCACTCAACAAGCCCTTCCCCTGTGTTTGACACATTTCACCAAGCACTATGGAGAGAGGTGGACTCATCTAGAACATGAGCTCTGTGAGGACAGGCTCTGCATCTTAGATGACATATCGTTGTCAGTCTTCCATGAATGTTTTTAATTGGCTGACACTAAAGAAGTAAAAGATGCACTCACTGCTTTTAGAAAGTTAACTGAGTTTTAAAACAATCTTAATTACATTTTATTTGCATACCTTCTGTGGTAAGATATACGTAACCTAAAATTTCCACTTTAACACATTTTTCAAATGTCCCATTTAGTGGCATTTAAGTATATTCACATTGTTCTGAACCACTATCACCACCATCCAACTCCAGAACTTTCAAATCATCCTAAATTGAAAAAATCTGTGCCCATTAAACAATAACTCCCCAGGCACCTGGCTGGCTCAGTCAGAGGAACATGTGACTCTTTATCTCAGGGTTTTGAGTTCATGCCCCACGTTGGTGTACAGATTACCTGAAAATGAAATCTTTGGGTGGCTCGATTGGTTAAGCATCTGATGCTTGATTTCAGCTCAGGTCGTGATCTCACGGTTTGTGGGATCCAGCCCTGAGCCCTGTCTCAGGCTCTGTGCTGACAGCATGGAGCCTATTTGGGATTCTCTCTCCCTCCCTCTCACTCTGCCCCTTTCCTGCTTGTGTGCTCTCTCTCTCAGAATAAAACAACAAAATAAAAATAAAAAAATAAAATAAAATAAAAACTTTAGGGGGCCTAGATGGCTCAGTTGGTTAAGCGTCTGACTCTTGATTTCAGCTCAGGTCATGATCTCAGGGTTCAATGAGATCGAGCCCTGAATTGGGCTTCTCCCTGACAGTGCAGAGCCTACTTGGGATTCTCTCTCTCTCCCTCAATCTCTGCCCCTCCCCCACTCGTGCTCTCTCTAACTCTCTCAAAAATAAATAAACATTAAAAAAATTTCTTTAATTTATTTATTTTTGAGAGAGTTAGAGACCCAGTGTGAGCAGGGAAGCACAGAGAGAGAGGGAGACACAGAATCCAAAGCAGGCTCCAGGCTCTGAGCTGTCAGCACAGAGCCTGACGCAGGGTTTGATCTCACGATCTGTGAGATCATGACCTGAGCCAAAGTCGGACGCTCAACTGACTGAGCCACCCAGGCACCCCATAAATACATTTTTTAATAAATAAGCAAATAAATAAATAAAACAGAAAAATAAATAAATAAAAATAAACAATAACTCCCCATTTCCCTCTGCCCCACCCCGCCCCTGCCAATCTTCTTTCTATTTTCCATCTAGGAGTTTGTAAACTCCTGGTACCTGATACAACTGGAATCATACCATATTTGTCCTTTTGTGTCTGGCTTATTTTACTTAGACTAATGTCTTCAAGGTTCATTCATATTGTAAAATGTGTCAGAATTTCCTTCCTTTTTAAGGCTGACTGCTATTCCATTGGATGTGTAGATCACATTTTTTTTATCCATTCATCCATCACTGGACATTTGGGTTGTTTCCACCTTTGGGCTATTGTGAACAATGCTGCTATGACCGTGGGTGTGCAAATCTATTTGAGCCCCAGCTTTCAATTCTTTTGGGTATATCCCTAAAGTGGAATTATTGGATCATACGGTAATTCTATGTTTAATTTTTTTTCAATGTTTATTTTATTCTAGACAGAGAGAGACAGAGACAGAGAATGAGCGGGGGAGGGGCAGAGAGAGCGGGACAGAGGATCTGAAGTGGGCTCTGTGCTGACATCGGAGAGCCCCATGTGGGGCTCAAACTCACAAACTGCGAGATCATGACCTGAGCCGAAGTCAGATGCTTAACAGACTGGGCCACCCAGGCGCCCCATGCCTTTTTCTTGATGGTAAGTAGTACAGGGTGTTCCAACTCGTGTTTCATTTTGGAAGTCGCATCCCACTGGCTTCCTAAAAAATTTGTCCAAGTGATGGAAATTTCTGTATGGAAATAGTGAATCAGGTTTTGAAGTGGTGATCAGAAAGGCAAATGAAAGAAGAGAATGGCCATTTGAGGCAGAATAAGGGCAGAGACACCATGATACAAACAAGCAGATTACAAATGATTTACCAAGTTGATGTATGAAAAGAGAACAAGGAAGGTCATAGGTACGAGGCTGGAGAGATAGAAGGAAAGAAGGGGGCAAGGGGGGCAGAACAGGACTTGGTGAGCTTTCATGTATGTATTCTTTGTGACCCAGCAAGTCCCCTCATGTGTCAGGGGTCCCCAAGACTGTCAACAGCTAGAACCCAAGGCTTGACCTTTATTGCCTACCTGCTTGTACTCACTGACCTTTGTCTCACATTTTTTCTTAAGCTCTTCTTTCCAGCTTATGTTTAACTCAGGCAAATGGAAAGCAAAACCGCCCCTCAAACAATAGCGACTGCCTTGCCAAGACCTCCCGCTGGCCCAGACCACGCTGACCAGTTTGAGCATAACCCCTGGCTGGAGGCTGGCGCCTGAGCAGATGGACCATGGAGCTACCTCTAGAATGATTGACAATTACTTTTACCTCATTATAATATTAAAATGTCTGCTCAAGGAGGAGCAGAAGCCTCATTTACAAAACATACAATGTACGGATAGGCATATTTCCTTAAGGCGCATACAAGACCTTATGCCCGCCTCTCCATATGATGACAAGGATCCCCTTTTAAAATATTCATCCTAACCATAATAAAAAGAACCCATCTGCCCTTGCTCAGAGAGTCATGGCTTTGGAAGTTATTCCCTGTGATCTCTTTATTTGCCGCAAATAACATTTTCTTTGTGCAACAACTCCACCTGGTGTAGTTTCTATCTGCAACTCACCAAGGAGTGAACTCACATTAGCTTGGTTACCAGACCACCCCCAGATTTGATGATTCAGCTGGAGGGCTCTCAGGACTCAGGATATAGTTGCCCTCATGGCTAAGACTTATCACAGTGAAAGGACATAGAGCACAATCAGCATAGGGAAAAGGTGCATGAGGTCAAGTCCAAAGGGAGACCAGGCATAAGCTTCCAAGACTCCCTTTCCTGTGGGATCACACAGGATGTGCTTAACTCCTCCAGTGATGGGCCGTGATGACATATGGGACATGATGTCTTACTGGGGGAGTCTGTTAGAGACTGAGCACCCAGGGTTTTTACCAGGGGCTGCTCATGGAGGCACACTTTGCCTGGGCACATACCCAGATTCCAGCCTCCCAGAAAGAAAGCTGGAGTTCAGCACAAACCACACTGTTTGCATCAATAGTCTAGGCACAGTGAACCACTCTTATCAGGTAGGGAATGGTGAGAATCATCTACAAATCCCGATTCCCAGGCACCAGCCAAGGGCCAACCTGGACAGCAGGTGTTTCTACGGATAAGCACTCAAGCCTGCTGTGTTAACCCCGTTTTGCACAACATGTGTCCTGCAGAACTGCTCAGACAGGTCCATGAGGGATATTCACAAGGTGTTCATCACAGTGCTATTTGTGATGATGGGGATTCCCAGGAAATCTGGGCTTTGTCACAGGGACATGGTTCATGGTTCAGTATGGTGGAGGCATGCCCTGGAATATCATGCAGCAATTAGAAGCAAAGGATTATGTGTACATGTACTAACAGGAACAGATCTGAAAAACTTAATCTTTAGTGAAAAAGAAGGTAAGAAACTGGATAAGAAATAAGAAATATATAAGATATATATAAGAAATATATAAGATAAGAAATATATAATCCAATACTATTAATGTTAATTCAAAATATATACAGGTGCCATTTATATAAATTTCAAAAACAGGAAATGTAATCTATGCTGTTAGAAGTCCAGATACAGGGGCACTCAGGTGGCTCAGTCGGTTAAGTGTCCAACTCTTGATTTCGGCTCAGGTCATGATCTCACATTCATGAGGTAGAGCCCCACATCAGGCTCCTCACTGGGTGTGAACCTGCTTAAGATTCTCTCTCTCCCTCTCCTGATTTCATTCTCTTTCTCTAAAAACAAAACAAAACAAAAGTCCAGACACAAATTACCCTTGGAAAGGTAGTGACTGGAAAGGGGCATGAAATGTTTCTGGAGCACCGGTCATGTTTTTTCTCTTGAGCTGGGAGCCAGTCACAAAGGTGTGTCCATTTTGTGAAAATGTACCCAGCTGTGCACTTATGATTTGTGCATTTTTCCATGTGTATGTTACACGGCTATACAATTTACATGAAAACAAAAAATACATTCATGGAAAACGGCAATACCCATCTGTAAGCGCCCATATGAAGGAAAAATAAACATTAAAATGTCCATGGAGGGGGAGCAGGAACAGAGATAAGATGTAAAATACATGCACACGCCCATGAACGCATACACACAACAGGCTTATGGGGATCAATGCTGTTAATATGCCACGAACAGAGGAATATTATTAATTTACCCCTCTGCACCTGGGGTTTAAAGAAAGAAAAAAAGAACGATGCTGAGAAGCTCACCTTGTGATCTCACCTTTCAGAGGAACTCGATTTCTTTGCAGTATTTATGAGCCCATTTCTGTCTACCCAGTTTCCTAAGAGATTAGTGACCTCCACGCCCACACTGTCCCCAACCTGGAAGAGCTCCTGGGGTTACCTAGCAGTGCTGAGATCCCAGAGGGCCCACCAGCCTAGCTCCGGAACCCCAAAGGCTGCTCACGTCAACACCACTCTCGCTGAGTGATTTAGTAAAGAGGAAAGATACACTCTAATCAAATCCCCGGAAAGACTTAAGAGAGCTTTGCAAGTTTTCACAAGAGCTGCATCCGAATCCCCTGGAGGGCTCATTAAAGCACCGAGTGCTGGGCCCCGCCCCCAGAGTTTCTGATTCAATAGTCCAGGGGAAGGCCAGAGAATTTGTATCTCTAACAAGTTCCCGAGTGCTGCTGTTGCTGGTAGTGCTGGAACCTCACTTTAAGAACCACTGATAATCCAACAGAGGAGGAGGAAAAGTACAGCTACCAATCATTTCTGATTAGCAAGCCTTGCTCCCTCAGGGCTACCCCAGGCTGCAAAACAAACCTCAACCCCGACTGCCATCTAACCAGATGGCATGACCCAAGAAGAGCTAATTCCACAGACACCACAGGAAACTCAGGAAGAGAAGATCTGTGGGCTTGGAGACATCAACAGGCCACTTCTGCAACCAGCCCCATCCTCCATCCTGCACAAGGGGTTGTTGTCTCTGGTTTCAGATGAGAAGTTTGGGCCCTGGCCAAGTTCACTAGAGTGGTGGTCTCAGGGAAATGTGGGTGCACGTCCGAGAAGGTAACTACATGATGAGCCCACTCAAGGAAAGAACGTGTTACAGAAGGAAGTGGTTAGTAGGGTGTCTAGACCAGGACTTCCTAACCCCTTTGCACACTGAAAATGATAACATTTGCATTATTCATTTCAGAGTGCCTGTAAAAGGCTTGGCAAAAAAGAAAAATGATTACATTTCTTTTATAGTATATAATTATAGTAATAAAAAAGGGTTTGGGGGTGTGCCTACGTGGCTCAGTTGGTTAAGCGTCCAACTTCAGCTCAGGTGGTGATCTCCTGATGAGTGAGTTCGAGCCCCACGTCGGGCTCTGTGCTGATAGCTCAGAGACTGGAGCCTGCTTCAGATTTTGTGTCTCCCTCTCTCTCTGCCCCTTCCCTGCTTGCACTGTCTCTCTGTCTCTCTCTGTCTCTCTCAAAAATAAACATTATAATTTTTTTAAAGGATTTGGTGATGATATAAAATATAGAATTTGAATAAATTACAATAAAGTGTACAACCATCAGTTCTTGGGACAGACCTGCTGCTCATTCCCAGCACCTAGGGAACCATGGCACTTTGACTGGGAAGCTTTGCTCCAGAGCCCACTGGTCCACAGAGCAGGAACCTGGTAGTGTTCCACCTGCCAGAGGCAAAAGACAGTCTGACTGAGAGGTCCCTGCATGGTGGTGTATTGGTTAGCTATAGCTGTGTAACAAAACTCGGCAGCTTAAAACAACAAAGGACACTTATCACCTCAGTGTCTGTGGGTCTCCCATGAGATTGCAGTCAAGTCTGGGTTGCAGTCTTTGAGGACTTGACTGGGCTGGGGCGTCTACCCCCAAGATGGCTGACTCATATGACTGGCAAGTAAGCACTGGCAGAGAATGAATAGCCCGAGGCCAACATCCAGGGTCATCTTTGAGGCTCCTGCCATAGGTGGCCTCTGGGGTGAACTGCTAGGGCTCCGTACTCACACCCTGGCCTGCAAGAACAATTCCTCTGGGCAATTCTCCTTCCTAAACTCTGATTTTGTGCTTGCCTTATCAGTTAAGATTAGGGGTGGCTGTTAAACAAAACACAAGTGGTTTAAACAAGATAGAAGTTTATTTCTCTTTCATTTAAAAGAAGACCAGAGATAAGTGAACCAAGGCTGACAGGGTGGCTCCACAGGCATCCGGGATGGGATTCTCTCTGTCTTTCTACTCCTTCAACCTTGGGGCATGGCTTCCATCCCTCAGATGACAAAGCAGCTGGAAGTCCATCATCATACCCACATTCTAGGCAAGAAGTAGGGGAAGGGCAAAGGACCAAAGACCTTTCCTAAGAAACCTCACCCTCCAACTTCCACTCACATCTCAGTGGTCATCCCTGGACACAAGGGAGTCTGGGAATGTCATTTCCTATCTGGCATATTGCTGCCCCCAATAATATCAGGGTATTGTTGGTAAGGGGGAAGAGGAGAAAGGGGATTGGGTAGACATGTCTGTAGTGGAGTTCAGGGGTATAAGAGCATCTGGCTCCGGGGGTCCCAAACAGACCAGGTTTGGCCACTTGCTGCTGACAAAACCCAAAGGCAGAGAAATGAGTGGAGGTGAAACAAGAAAGGAATTTATTTCAGGGAGGCCAACACCAGGCAGATGGCGGACTAGCATCTCAAATACTGTCTCTGAAGTGTCAAAAATACTTCCAGGTTTATACAAGGAAAATGTGGGGGTGGGGGTGCCTGGCTGGCTCAGTCAGAAGATCTTGAAACTCTTGATCTTGGGGGTCATGAGTTTGAGCCCCATGTTGTGCGTAGAGATTAGTAAAAAAATAAATAAATAAAATAAATAAATAGGGGCACCTGGGTGGCTCAGTCAGTTAAGTGTCTGACTTGAAATCGGCTTGGGTCATGATCTCACGGTTGGTGAGATCAGGCCCCATGTTGGACTCTGCACTGGCAGTGCAGAGCCTGCTTGGGATTCTCTCTCCATCTCTCTGCCCTCCTCCCCCTATTCTCAAAACAAATTAAAAAAAAAAAAGGAAACTTCCCCAAAATAATTTGGCTTCCCAATTTCCTTTATCCAGAGTGGGGGGGGGGGCTGTTAATGGGAAACACGGGTATTTCTGGACCATGTAAACTTAGGTAAAGTGTAAAGAAACATGTACTTCTTAAAGTCAATATACTGGAATTCAGCCTACATATCAGCTTGGGAGGCTTTGGCTATTCCAAGACAGTGCTTGGGTTGATGGTAGGGGGTCTAGGAATCATTTTCTGGCTGGCGGTCCCAGAGCTTGGAGTCCAGCCCTACAGGTGCACTACCTAGTCAGCTCTCTTGGGTGTGGCCACTTTCCCCAAGGCACTGCCATGGAGCAGAGCACCCCCACTGCTTGCAGGCTGGACAACCTCTACTCCCCCCACCTCTGTGCTTGGGATTCTCTGCCCCCTCCCACCTGCTCTCCCGGTGCTGCCCCTCCCTCCCTGCTCCTCCCTTGTCACCCAGCACAGGACCTCTTCAATCAGCCCAGGCTTTCCCTAAACACCTGATCCAGGACTTGCCCCAGTCAAAAGCTGCTCAGCTTTTGCCCCCCCTGCCAAGGCCCTGAGGCAAGGGAATACACAGTCCTGGATGGGCCTGCCCTAAGAGGAAAATGCCAGGAGAGCTATAAAGTAATCGCCCAATACATTATCCTGCCTCAAGAGGTAGGTAGGAACCAACCTGGAAATACTACGGAGCTTAAAGTTTATTCTGTAGGCTTTGGAAACTACTGGAATTTTTTTTTAGTTTATTTATTTTGAGAGAGAGTGAGAGAGAGCACGTGCAAGAGCAAGGGGAGGGGCAGAGAGAGAATCCCAAGCAAGCTCCGCACTGTCAGCGCAGAGCCTGACGTGGGGCTCCATCTCACAAACCGTGAGGTCATGACCTGAGCCACGGAAATCAAGAGTCGGATGATTAACTGAGTGAGCCACCCAGGCACCCCCCCGTGCTCTTAATCATTACACTCTGCCATAGCATGTGACAGTCCTAGAGATGTCATTCATGATGTCTGCCAATCCTCAGTACCAAGTGAAACTGTCCCACCCATAGCTCCTGGGAAGTGTTTTTTAGTGGAACACCTGACTCCACCCTACACCCATGGCAGTAGCTGACTGGACCAAGGTGAGCACTGGACCTGAGACAAGTAAATCCACAGGTTGAATGGCATCCTCATATTCTCTTACGAGAAGATGTTTCCTCACACTTAGTGACTGAAACTAGGGCATGCTGGGGGATTCATCAGTTAATCATGGGAACAGAAGCTAAAAGGTCATGATGTGGGTAGGCCATGAGTAAGCAGAGATTATGAGGAAACAGAAAGGATGAATGAAATGAGTAAGCAGAGGATGTGGTCATCAGGGAAAGAAGACAGCAGATTGCCCAGGAGTGAGGGAGATCCCATGAGAAGGCAGCCTGGAGGGGTCTCAGGCTTTTGGTGCCTGGGCTCCTTTCTGCCTCTTTGTGGCCCAACGAGGCCCCAAGGCCTGTCTATCTGCCCCACATGGGACCTGCAGTTCACTTCATTGAGGAGTAACTGTTTCCTATAACCCCAAAAGTCCCAGTTGTTGTCAGCAGAGACAGGGACAATAAGAAGGGGAGGGGCTAAGGAAGAAGATGCCCATAGGGGGCTCAGAAAAGTTCTGGCATATTCCTGGAAATCTAGAAGTCCACCTGCATGCATAGAGCTGGGCACATGCTCAGGAAAGACCTGAGGAGGTCCTAATCTCTCAGCTCCGGCTGACCTTGAGATTCTGTGCAAGTAGAAAGTGAAGGCCAAGGCAGAATTGTCAACTCCCCTGTTGGGTGTTGAAAGTGTGTCCTAACACACCCACAGAAGCCTCTGGCAACAACTGGGAGACTCACTGCTTCAGACACTTACTTACTTCCTCCCGACGCTTGAGATCCCTGTCCATTCATTAGCTGACCACTAAGCCAACAAGCAGAGACTTCAGTGGTTACTCATGACAAAGAATATATGGTGCAGAATTAGTTCAGAAACCAACAATGGGAATAAACAGCAGCCACGATTCACCTCGGAGAGGGGGAAACTCTGATTTCCAGAACTGCCACATTACATTATTTAAAGTGTCCAATTTTTAACACATTCATGAGAATTAAAAGACCCCAAAGTGGTGATGGTTACACTTATCTGTGAATATACTAAAGAGCATTGAATTGTATACTTTAGATGGATGAATTATATGGTATGCAAATAATATCTTAGTAAAGCTGTTTAAGAAAAATAAAATGCTTCACTACCTCATACTTTATGCTACATTTTCTGATTTTTAAAAAAATGTTTATTTATTTATTTTGAGGCGGGGGGAGGGTGAGGGAAGGGACAGAGAGAAAGGGAGAGAGCAGGCCCGTGCTCAGTACACAGAGCCCAATGCGGGGCTCGATCTCACAACAGTGGTGTCAACAGTAGGACGCTTAACTGATGGAGCCACCCAGGTGCCCCTACATTTTCTGATTTTAAAGAATATGCTCACTTGGAAAAATATTAACCAAGAGTAAGCAGTTATTTAAAACTGAAATGTTGACGTTGACAGTCACTAAAATTCACGGAAATTTAGTAAGTGGTCAATGGTCAGCTTCATGAGATTATTTCCAAGGTCAAAACTAAATTCTCTCCTGGAACTTAAGATGTAGAAATATGACTGTGTAGCACGTGGAATTCTCAACAGACTCTTGGCATAAAAAGAAATTTGGTCTGAGGCAATGATGGCAAAATGGTAACATCTGACAAAGCTAGGTGCTGGGTACGTGGGAATTTGTTTTAATATTTTCTCTTACTATTTCATATGCTGAAAATACTTCATAACAATTGAAAAGAAAACAGAATGCTACTACACACCAATTAGAATGGCTAAAATGAAAAAGACTGGTAATACCAAATGCTAACAAGAATGAGGACAACTGGAGCTCTCGCACACTGCTGGTGCAAATGGCAAATGTTACAGCCGTTCTGGAAAAGGGCTTGGCACTTCCTTAGCAATTCAAACATAGAATTACTGCATGAGTCAGCTATTCTGCTCTTATTTACCCAAGAGAAAGGGGTAAATGAGAAATGAGTCCACACAGGTGCTCCTGGGTGGCTCAGTCGGTTAAGCGTCCGACTTGGGCTCAGGTCATGATCTCGCAGTCGTTGAGTTCGAGCCCCGCCTCAGGCTCTGTGCTGACAGCTCAGAGCCTGGAGCCTGCTTCGGATTCTGTGTCTCCCTCTCTCTCGGCCCCTCCCCTGCTCATGCTCTGTCTCTGTCTCAAAAATAAATTTAAAAAAAAATTAAAAAAAAAAGAAATGAGTCTACACAAAGACTTGTATACAAATGTTCATGGTAGCTTTATTCATAATAGCTTGATGAATGGATAAAGAAGATGTGAGATATATATATAAATATATTTATACATATAAGTATATTTAGATATATATAAATATATTTATACACACACACACACAATGGAATAGTACTCGGCAATGAAAAAGAATGAAATCTTGCCATTTGCAACAACATGCATGGAATTGGAGGGTATTACTCTAAGTGAAATAAGTCGATCAGAGAAAGACGGGTATCATATGATTTCACTCATATGTGGAATTTAAGAAACACAACAGATGAACATAGGGGAAGGGGGAAGAAAAAATAAGATAAAAACAGAGCATTGGGTGTCATACGTAAGAGATGAATCACTGGGTTCTACTCCTAACACCAAGACTACACTCTATGTTAACTAACTTGAAAAAACAAATTGGAAATAGCACAAATACTAATCAACAGGGGAGTTAATAAATAAATTGTAGTATATCCACACAATAGAATACTGCTCATCGATAAAAAGGAATGAACTGGGGGCGCCTGGGTGCCTCAGTCATTTAAGAGTCTGAATCTTGATTTTGGCTCCTGAGCCCCCAGTCAGGCTCCACTGGGTGTGGAGACTGCTTAAGATTCTCTCTCTCTTGGGGCGCCTGGGTGGCTCAGCTGGTTGAGCCTGGGACTTCAGCTCAGGTCATGATCTTGAGATTCGTGAGTTCAAGCCCCACATCCAGCATGCTGCTATCAGTGCCGACCCTGCTTCGGATTCTCAGATTCTCTGTCCCCCTCTCTCTGCCCCTCCCCTGCTTGCAGTCTCTGTCTCAAAAATAAAAATAAACATTAAACAAAAGGGAGTGCCTGGGTGACTCAGTTGGTTAAATGTCCAACCTTGGCTCAGGTCATGATTTCATTGTGCATGAGTTTGAGCCCCACACCGGGCTCTGTGCTGACAGCTCAGAGCCTCGAGCCTGCTTCAGATTCTGCGTCTCCCTCTTTTCCTCTCCCCTGCTCTCATTCTGTCTCTCTCTCTTTCTCAAAAATAAATAATAAACATTTAAAAGAAAAAAAGATTCTCTCCTCCTGCCCCTTCTCCCCCACTCTTGTACGCATGCGCACTCTCTTCCAAAATAAATAAATAATTTTTTTAAAAAGGAGTGAACTATTTTTTTAAGTTTATTTATTTTTGAGAGAGAGAGAGAGAGAGAGAGAGAGAGAGAGCATGAGTGGGGGAGGGGCAGAGAGAGGGAGACACAGAATCTGAAGCAGGCTCCAGGCTCTGAGCTGTCAGCACAGAGCCCCACGCGGGACTCTAACTCAAAGACCGGAGATCTTGACCTGAGCCAAAGTCGGATGCTTAACCCACTGAGCCACCCAGGCGCCCCAGGAGTGAACTATTGATACGCCCTACAACATAGATAAATCTCAAAATGCATGCCAAGCGTGTAGAGATTACTTTTAAAAATCTTTAAAAGAAAGAAAGAAAGACGGAAGAAAGAAAGAAAAAAAGGAAATGGTAAAAGGCCTCATAGATAGCTGAGGAGGAGGATGGGTTCAAGGGCACAAGTCCTGGGTCAGGCTTGGGAAGGGCACTGCCACCCAGCCAGCCTCTGAATCAGGAAGGACCAACAGGCCAAGGAAGACACATGAGCTGAGAGCTCACCAGGCATTGGTGGAGAAGGAGACCCCATTCTTTATGTTTCTGCCCAACTGCTGTGGGAGCCTGGGGCGTGGGGAGAAGGACACGGCTTTGAACCTGCTGTTGAGAAAAGCAGGAAGCCAGCCACCTGGTTCCAGTCCAAGGCTTGTCAGACATAAAGCTGGAGCTCATTAATCAGTAATGAAGCCAGTTGGTGTATTTATGGGTTTTACCCTAGCAACCTGGGGGCAAAGTGGAGGAACAAAAAATTTCAAATGCCAGTTCCCTCCTGGCCTCCTGGACCATGCTGGCTTCTCCCACGAGGCAGACAGGACTTGCAGAATCTGTAGATAGGCCTATCTCTGGTGTGTGGGGAGGCCGGTGTGCCGCCCCTGAGGCCTGGCCTGTGGCCTGTAGCCAGGTGCCCTTGTCTCAGGGCCTCTGCTCGCGTGTCTGTCAGCGCCATGCACTTGGCCACCTCAGACCCCTGGCTGGGGGTGTGCGTTTGCTCTGCTGACTGCCAGCCTCCAAGTCCTCTCTGTTCAGGGAGGAGAAGCATCAGAAGTACCTAGCAGTCAGCATCTCTGGAGCCCTACCCTTTTATCTCTCTTTTTTTTTTAAGTTTAATTATTTTGAAAGACACAGAGACAGTGGGAGTGGGGGAAGGACAGAGAGCGAGGGAGACAGAGAATCCCAAGCAGGCTCTGCACTGTCTGTGCCCAATGCGGGGCTCGAACCCACGAAACCAGGAGATCGTGACCCGAGTCCAAACCAAGAGTCCACGCTTAACATAGTGAGCCACCCAGGTGCCCCTGGAGCCCCAACCTTTAGTCTGTTCCCCGCCTCTGAGGCATCTCCGTGGATTTAACGGGCAGTAGACCTACTCTCTCCTCCAAAGAAGGAAAACCCTTCTCTTGGGTGACTTTCAGCCAGAGCACATGCACTTTTCATGGTAATCCATTACATTGAATTCTGCTCTGTTGGAGTTTTTTCATCTTTAATTATCTTGTGATGACAAAATTACATGCTGTTCGGAAGACAAACAATGTGGAAATGTATAATTCTCTGTGCTTCCACCTTCCAGAAGTAACCCCTGCTCACTCTGGTTTGTATTCCTCAGGATATGTGCGTATGTATTCTTATATATGAGAATGTATTAATTTTACTTTTATATTTTTTTACTGTGCTAAAACACACATAACATTAAATTTTTTTATAACATTGTATAACATACACGAATAAAAAAGTTTAATTTTATACAATTTAATATAAAAATTTTAATTTACCATTTAAACTATTTTTAAGCATATAGTTGTGGCATTAAGTACGTTCACATTGTTGTGGAACTATTACCACCAACTATCTCCAGAACTTTTTCATCATCCCAAACTGAAACTCTGTGCCCATTAAACACTAACTCCCAATTCTCCCCACCACCACCCCAGCCCCTGGCACTCAGAGTGTCTCTGTGACTTTGGCTACTCTAGGGACTTCATGTAAGTGGAATTATACAATATTTGTCCTTTTTTTTTAAGTTTCTATTTATTTAAGTACTTTCTTTGCCCAACACGGGGCTTGAACTCACAACCACAAGATCAAGAGTCACATGCTCCTCCATCTGAGCCAGCGAGGTGCCCCACATTTGTCCTTTTATGTCTGGTTTATTTCACTTGGCATAATGTTTTCAAATTTCATCCATATTGTAGCATGTGTCAGAATTTCATTCCTTTTTAAGGCTGAATGATATTCTATTGTATAGACAGACCACATTTTGTTTATCCATATTCATCCATCAGTGGACATTTGGGTTGTTTCCACAAGCATGTATTCATATATATAGGAATACATTCTTGGAGTACCTGGGTGGGTCAGTCAGTTAAACATCTGACTTTGGCTCAGGTCAAGATCTCGAGGTTTGTGACCTGGAGCCCCACATCTGCTGTCAGCACAGAGCCCACTTTGTTTTTTTTGTTTTTTTAATTTTTTTTTCAACGTTTTTTATTTATTTTTGGGACAAAGAGAGACAGAGCATGAACGGGGGAGGGGCAGAGAGAGAGGGAGACACAGAATCGGAAACAGGCTCCAGGCTCCGAGCCATCAGCCCAGAGCCTGATGCGGGACTCGAACTCACGGACCGCGAGATCGTGACCTGGCTGAAGTCGGACGCTTAACCGACTGCGCCACCCAGGCGCCCACAGAGCCCACTTTGGATCCTCTGTCCCCCTCTCACTGCCCCTCCCCCTCCCCCACTGTCAAAAATAAAGCATTTTAAAAAATAAAAATGAAAAAATGAAAAAATACATATATTCTTGGGGCATCTGGCTGGCTCAGTTGGTGGAGTATGCGGCTTTTAATCTCAGGGTAGTGAGTTCGAGCCCCATGTTGGGTGTAGAGATTACTTAAAAAATATATGTTTAAAAAAAGAAAAGAAAAGAATATCTTCTTATATGAAAGAATGTCAGTTAATCCTGTTGATTGTCTCTCAGCCCAATCCACTTTTTTACACAGAAGAGATCAGCAGGCATGTTTTCTCTCCTTCCATGTCCATAATCTCTGATCAGATGCCCGCCTAGGCCAAGCTCCTCTGATATTCTGCATCCTGTAGTGCTTTTTGCTTCTGTGCCTTTGTCCTACTGATCTTACCTTTCTTCTAGGAATTTCTATTGCCTGAAACTCCTTCTATGCTCTTCTGCTTAGCCAATCCCTTCTTGGCCTCCCCAACAGTCCAACTCTCCCTATGTTCAGTGCTCCCTACTGTTTGTATCCACAGCAGCACTTTACAGATCAGCACATAATTTACCTCTTTTTGTATTATTATTACTTCCCAACTAATTGTAGGCACACCTCGAAGATGTGGTTATTGTCTTTATATTCTCCCTGCTCTAAATTCGATAGTGGGCACACTGATTTATGGAAGGCTGACTCCACAGAATCCTGAGATCCTTAGACTCAAAGAGGCATCTATAAGCATGCAGTGACAAAACAAAGACATATTTTATGCAGATTTGTGTTTCTCATGGGGAAAAAAGCTAAACTAAATGTCCTTTGTAAGCTGTAAGAACTGTGGTTTTCTCTCCACATCTGGTTAACACTCCCCATCTCATCAATATATGGACAATATACATTTACTGTACACTTGGGGTTGGCATTTGGAATCATGACTATGAAGTCATTTTGCAGGCCTTGCGGCACAGGACTTGGATAGGAACCAGCAGGGTGGAGAGGAAAGCGTGCTGGAAGAGATTTGAAAATCATATGCGATCATTATGAACAACTTTGTGCCAATAAATTTGGAAAATTAAACGAAAGAGACAACCTTGTAGATGTAAAGTAACAAAATCAATTCGATAAGATATGGAATGTCAGAATAAATCAATAACCTTTTAAAAAGATGAAGCAGAAGGTAAAAAATCTCTCCCAGTGCCCACACTCTACCCTCTACAAAAGAAAGAAAAGGAGGAAGGAAGGAAGGAAGGAAGGAAGGAAGGAAGGAAGGAAAGGAACCAACTTCAGACACTTTCATGGATGTGTTTTACCCATCTTCAGAAAATGGGAAATCCTACCTTATGTGAACTGTTATGTAAAATACAAAAAAAAAGGGAAACTGTGCAACTCATTTTATGGGGCTATTAGAAGCTTGATATCCAAACCAGATAAGTACAATAAAGAGAAAATTGACTAAACTCATTTATGAGCACAAATTCAAGAATTTTGAATAAAATGTTATCAAGTTGAATCCAGCAGTGTATAAGACACTAAAACATCATGGCCAAGCAGAGTTATTGCAAGCATGCAAGGATGGTTCAACACCAGCAAATCTATTATGGAATTCAGTGTTGATAGAAGAAAAAAGATTTGTGTGGGCATCAGGAGACAGACTTAAGTTCTATCTCTGTTCTGCCATTAACCAGTATAACCTTTTGCCTCTCTCCAACCCACTTCCAAAGGGGCTCTCAGGAGGGGCTCTTCACTGAGAAAGGGAGCACAGCTTTGAGAAGTAGCCTGTTCCTCCCCCTGCTCCATTTTCTTCACCTGGAAAATGAAGAAAGAGTCTATCATTTTATAAGCCTTGTGAAAGGAACATGATAGAGTCGAATAAAATAAGAATGGAAAAATTGCCAAGTAGCTGGGCCCTGGCTGAGTAATTTTATCCAAGGTGCTGGTGGGCTCCTTAGAGGAGATCAGGCCCACATTGCCACCCTGTGGCATGTTGGGAAATACATAAAAGGTATAGGCACCACTATGGCCGACTGATTGCAGACAAGAAGAAACAAATTTGGGCTAAATACAGTAGTGGATGAAGGCACCTGGGTGGCTCAGTCAGTTGAGCTTCCGACTTCGGCTAAGGTCATGACCTTGCAGTTGGTGGGTTCAAGCCCCGTGTCGGGCTTGCTGATGTCAGCACAGAGCCCTTCTCGGATCTTCTGTCCCCGCCCCTGCGTCTCCCCTGCTTGCACTCTGTCTCTCTCTATCTCCAAAAAAATATATCTATACAAAACTTTAAAAATAAATAAACATTATAAATAAATACAGTGGTGGATGACGGAGGTACACACTACCACTTGAAGTAGTTTTCTTTCTTTCTTTTTTAACTGTTTTTTTTAAGTTTGTTTGTTCATTTATGTAGGTAATCTCTACACCCAGGTGCCTCTGAAGTAGGTTTCAAAACAAAACAAAACTGAAGCAGATCAAGCCAGATTTGCATTGTCAAAATACAGTAGTCACAGCTGTATGTGGCTATTTATATTTCAGTGAATTAAAATTTCATAAAATTAAAAACCCAACTCCTCAGTCACACTAGCCACATCTCAAGTGCTCGATAGTCACATGTAGCTAGTGGCTGCCATATTGGACAGTGCAGATATAGAACATTTCTGTCATTACAGGAAGTTCTACTAGACACCACTGGCCTAGCTCTAACTACCAATTTGCAGGGAATACAGAGGATAAAGGAACATGTCAAATCACACCATGAGGATGCACTCAGCAACATTCAGGCTATGGGAAATTCTTATGGGCAAATTATCCAATTGCTTCAACAACAACACATTATATGTAAAAAATGAAACGGAAGGTATATGTATAGACTAACAACTTAAGGAACATATCATCAGTAGGACTTATTTGCATCTTGATTCAAAAACTATTAATTTTGTATAAAACCAGTTGGGGAAATGTGAACACTGAGTAAATAATTGATGGTATGAACTAACTATTGTTGTCGGGGTGTTATGGGTTATGTTCTTTTATAACATAAAAGAACATATGTTCTTTACATTAAACATTAAAGAATATTATTTTCTTTTATAAAAGCCTTTAACTCTTTTTAAAAAACTTTTTTTAATGTTTATTTACTTTTGAGAGAGAGAGAAAGACAGAGTGTGAGCAGGGGCAGGAGGGGCAGAGGGAGAGGGAGAGACACAGAAGTCAAAGCGGGCTCCAAGCTCTGTGCTGTCAGCACAGAGCCCGATGTGGGGCTCGAACTCACGAACTGTGAGATCATGACCTGAGCTAAAGTCAGATACTTAACTGCCTGAGCCACCCAGGTGCCCCTGAAAGTCTTTAACTCTTAGGGGCACTTGGCTGGCTCAGTCATTGGAGCATGCGATTCTTGATCTCAGGGTCATGAGTTCAAGCTCCATGTTGGATGTAGATATTACTCAAAAAAATAAAATCTTAAAAAAAAAGTCTTTAACTCTTAGAAATACATTTTGAAAAATTAGTAGATGAAAGGATATGCTGTCTCTAAGACTTGTTTCAAAACATTCTAGGGATGGGGGAGTGGGTAAAAGGAATAGAGAGTATGAGATTGGCCATAAATTGATAGCTTTTGAATCTGGGTGATAAGTAAGTACTAAGGGTGCCCAGATATCTGGTCAAACATTATTCTGAGTGTGTCTGTGAATGGTTTTAGATGAGATTAACGCTTAAATTCGCTGACTCCCTAATGTGGGTGGGCCTTATCCAGTCAGTTGATGGCCTGAGTTGAACAAAAAGGCTGAGGAAGAGGGAACTCCTCATGCCTGACTGCCTTCGAATAGAGATATTGTTTTTTTCTCGTCTTCAAACTGGAACTAAAACATGGGCTCTCTGGGTCTCCAGCTTGCAGACTGCAGATCTTGGGACTTGTCAGCCTCCATAATTGCATGAGCCAATTCTTTGTAATACATCTCTTTCTATATCTATATCTATATCTATATCTATATCTATATCTATATCTATCTATCTATCTATCTATCTATATACACACACACATCCTATTGGTTCTGTTTCTCTGGAGAACCTTGAAGAATACACTGGATAAATACACCCCATTACTGGAGGGGCACCTGAGTGGGTCAGTCGGTTAAGCATCTGACTCTGGGTTTTGGTTCAGGTCATGGTCTTGCTGTTTGTGGGTTTGAGCCCCGCATCGGGCTCCTTGTCGATGGTGCAGAGCCTGCTTGGGATTCTCTCTCTCTCCTCTCTGCCTCTCTCTGTTTCTCTCAAAATAAATGAACGAACTTAAAAAAAAAATTACTGGATAAATACTCCACTGGGCCCCATGAATTTTCAGCACAGTTGTAGGCAATTTATAGCCTTATAGACACTTAGAGTCACCAGTACAGCCTCTCTTCCATAATTAGAATATCCAGTCCAAGATAATCTTCATACCTCCTCCTCTCCCCACCCTACCCCCCCCCAGACTGCTTCTGGTTGGAATCCTCTAGCAGTAAGTAGGTGTGGCTGGATTCCTGTCTATTTCTCTACCTTACACTTTCCCTCCCCTCCCCCAGCTCTAGCTTCTCAGAGGTAAGGTTGAATGGAGGGAGGAGTTGTGTCTGTCCTGACCTGTTGCTCTCTCTGAGCCAGGTGTCTAGAGCTGATTCACTCTCCCCTGGGAGTTTTCTTGGGCTCTTCAATGATTCTCCCTACTGTCATCCTCACCTGAGGTTGGGGAAATAGAGGCATGGGCATTGCTGCCCTCAGCCCCGGGCATTGGGCAGCACCCTCCAGCTTTTTTATGTGTTCACACACACACACACACACACACACACACACCCCACCCCAGAGGTCCTCTTGGACAGTCTCTAAGACAACCCCAAACAGGCTGTCTCCTTTGGGACCAAGAAAACACTCAGACAACCATTCTCCCAATATGCTCTGGAAGGGTAGGTGGATGCAGTGTGGTAGTGCTCCTTCTCCTGGCTGCCATGACAATGAGCTTGCTGGCATTTGCTATTTATTTATTTATTTATTTATTTATTTATAAAATGTTTCTTTCTTTCTTTATTTAGAGAATGAGTGGGGGAGGGACAAAGAGAGAGGGAGACAGAGGATCTGAAGCAGGCTCTGTGCTGAGAGCAGACAGCCCAATGTGGACTCACACTCATGAACTAGAAGATCATGACTTGAGCCAAAGTCAGACACTTAACTGATTGAGCCCTCCAGGTGCCCCATGCCTTTTATTTACTTATTTAGTTTATTTATTTATTTTGAGAGAGAAAGAGCACAAGTCAGGGAGGGGCAGAGAGAGGGAGAGAGAGAGAGACTCCCAAGCAGGCTCCATGCTGCCAGCACAGAGCCTAACACGGGGCTTGAACCCACGATCCCCGTGAGGTCATGACCTGAGCTGAAACCAAGAGTCAGATGCTTAACCGAGTGAGCCACCCAGGCACCTTCATCATTTGTTCTTTAGAAGTCTTGGATGTGGAGCTGACACCTCTCACTCTGGTCTTGGGCTTCTTCATGGCTGGGTGGGGAGTGGGGGCTGGGGGAACCGACCATGGCATTCTGACATGTGTGCAAACAGGCCAACCCTTGACCAATTCGGACTTGGAGCTCATGCATAAGCTCAGTCTTCTTCCATCCCCCCATTGATGATTCGGAGGCACCTTTTATGTGGTGCCTCAGAAAGTCCCCAAAGATATCAGGGCCCAGTTGTCTACAGCATGGATGAGCTCACATTGGCATTCCCTCCTTCCCTGTTACTCTTTCCTGGCCCCTGCTCCCATCCCCTGGGACCACTCCAGAAAATAAACTATACAAGGAAGCCCCTTCCTTACGCTCTGCTGTTTGTTTTTTTTTTTTAAGTTTATTTATGTTGAGAGAGAGAGAGAATGAGAGAGAACTGGGAGCAGGCTCCACACTGTCAGTGCAGAGCCTGATTCAGGCTCAAACTCACGAACCATGAGATCATGACCTGAGCCGAAACCAAGAGTCGGTGGCTTAACTGATTGAGCCACCCAGGTGCCCCTTAGGCTCTGCTTTTGAGGGTTGGTGAGGAGACAGGCTCATTAGGCTTTGGGTTAAAAGGCATCAACTCCCCACATACATATATCGTTCCCCAATTAACCTGTCATTTTTTGGGGGGTAGATGGGGTCTTAGACACAGCAACTACTACCCACCTCCTCCTCAAATCGCTTCAACTATTTTCCCCTTCACACTCTCAGACCTTTCCTGTCGCTGTCCCCCAGGGTAGCTGAACAGGTCCGACAACCATTTCCTTTGTAAATCTGGTGATACATGTCAATTTGGCACCTCACTCTGAAAATTCATACTTACTGTCGCTTGGTATCTCTGTAGGAGCTTCCATTTTCATATACCGTTACATACTAAGCATTCAACCGAGAGTTCCTTTTCTGGAAAACAATGACATCTAGGTTGTGTGTGTGTGTGTGTGTGTGTGTATAACAGGATTTCCAGTTCTCCTACCATCCTGGTCACATCCCCCACCAGCCCCAGGTCGTGTCCTGAGCTGGATTCCTAACGTCAGTCTGAAACTATGCCTGCTCTCTGCCCACTGCTAGTGACACATATGAGGCCGAAATACTCCACAGCTATAAATGCAGCCTAATATTGTATTCATTTTAGCAGCCACGTCATCTGGCTACTTCGGCAGGAGCTCCCAATCCCCATTTCCTAATGCCTTCTGGACACTTCCACTTGGATGCCTGTGGGCTCCTCAGATTAACAAGTCTGAGATGGCTGCTCATTTTGCCCTCCCACTGGCTGCCTTGTGTATTTGTGGTCTTGGTGGAGGGAGTCATCCAAGCATTGTCCTGGGCAAGCCCCCTCAGAGACTTTCCTAAGGCTTTTGACTCCTCCTTCCCTGCTCACCTGACCCTGCCTATCCCCAGACTCTCTGTGTTCTAAGGCCCAAACATCTCTTGGTCTCTGCTGCTTCCTCTGACCTCCCTCTGATCTCTACTTAGCTTTTCTTTTTCTTTTTTTAAAAATTTATTTATTGGGGCACCTGGGTGGCTAAGTCAGTTAAGCGGCTGACTCTTGATTTTGGCTCAGGTCATAATCTCATGGGTTGTGGGTTCGAGCCCCACATTGGCCTCCGAGCCGACGGTGTGGAACCTGCTTGGGATTCTCTCTCTCTCTCCCTCTCTCTCTGCCTCTCCCCTGCTTGCTCACACACGCACTCTGTCTTTAAATAAATAAATAAACAAGTAAATAAATAAATAAACTTTTAAAAAGTTTATTTATTTATTTTGAGAGAGAGAGAGAGAGAGAAAGCAGGGGAGGGGCAGAGAGAGAGGGAGAAAGAGATTCCCAAGCAGGCTCCCCGCTCAGCAGGAAGCCTGATACAGAGCTTGATCCCACAACCCTGAGATCATGACCTGAACCGAAATCAAGAGTCAGACGTTCAAGTGACTGAGCCACCCAGGCACGCTTACTTAGCTTTTTCGGAGTCAAGTCAGATCTCATCACTTTTCAGGGTTACAAATTCTTGCGGCCTTTTTGTTGACCATATGATCAGCAAGGTTTTGATTCATCAGTAAAAGATACAAGCCTCCACAAACTGGCCTTCACAGCCTTCCTCAGCCTCAGTCCATGCCCACACACGGGGCTCAGGCAGAAGGCCTTCTTCCCAGGTCAATACCTCAGGTACAGTGTGACTGTGGTTTGAAGCTCAGTGTCCCTCTTCATTTCTGCCACCAAGTCCCTGGATTCCAGTCTCTGACAGTAACTCGGTGACTGTGGTTTTCTAGTCCTTTCCAGGTATTACTTCCCGCTCTCTTCATTTCTCAGGATCACGCTCACTGCATCCAAATAACAGTCATCTGAGTACATATTCCCCAGTCCCCTGGGAGCATCGAGTGGCCATGGCTCATTAGGAGGCTACACAGTGGACTGCATGCTTCACTCTCAGTCCCTGGCTTTGAGGGCAGGATTCTGGAACACTGTGATCTTCTCCACACACACCTCTCTGTTGATGTCATCCTGAGAGACTAACCTTGGGGTGCTTTTTTTTTTTTTTTACGTTTATTTATCTTGAGAGAGAGAAGTAGAGCATGGGAGGGGCAGAGAGAGAGAGGGAGAGAGAGAATCCCAAGTAGGCTCCGCCTTGTCAGCGCAGAGCCCAATGCAGAGATCAAACCCACGAACCATGAGATCATGACCTGAGCTGAAGTCAAGAGTCAGACCCTTAATCGACTGAGCCAGCCAGGTGCCCCACCTTCCAGAATTTTAATGCCTTAGATGACTTCATAATATTCAATCACTCAGGCGCCTTATTTATTGTACATTGCTTTCTGGGTTTTGTAGCGGTCTCTTTGTTTTGTTGTTTTGCTATTGTAAATAATGTTGTAATAAATATCCTCTTACATCCATTTAAAAATATTTCTTGGTGCTGGGAGAACTGGACAGCAACATGCAGAAGGTTGAAACTAGACCACTTTCTCACACCATTCACAAAAATAAACTCAAAATGGATAAAGGACCTGAATGTGAGACAGGAAACCATCAAAACCTTAGAGGAGAAAGCAGGAAAAGACCTCTCTGACCTCAGTCGTAGCAATCTCTTACTCGACACATCCTCAAAGGCAAGGGAATTAAAAGCAAAAGTGAATTACTGGGACCTTATGAAGATAAAAAGCTTCTGCACAGCAAAGGAAACAACCAACAAAACTAAAAGGCAACCAACGGAATGGGAAAAGATATTTGCAAATGACATATCGGACAAAGGGCTAGTATCCAAAATCTATAAAGAGCTCACCAAACTCCACACCCGAAAAACAAATAACCCAGTGAAGAAATGGGCAGAAAACATGAATAGACACTTCTCTAAAGAAGACATCCGGATGGCCAACAGGCACATGAAAAGATGCTCAACGTCATTCTTTATCAGGGAAATACAAATCAAAACCACACTCAGATATCACCTCACGCCAGTCAGAGTGGCCAAAATGAACAAATCAGGACACTATAGATGCTGGAGAGGATGTGGAGAAACGGGAACCCTCTTGCACTGTTGGTGGGAATGCAAATTGGTGCAGCCGCTCTGGAAAGCAGTGTGGAGGTTCCTCAGAAAATTAAAAATAGGGGCGCCTGGGTGGCTCAGTTGGTTGAGCGGCCGACTTCGGCTCAGGTAACGATCTCGCAGTCCATGAGTTCGAGCCCCGCGTCAGGCTCTGTGCTGACAGCTCGGAGCCTGGAGCCTGTTTCGGATTCTGTGTCTCCCTCTCTCTGACCCTCCCCCGTTCATGCTCTGTCTCTCTCTGTCTCAAAAATAAATAAACGTTAAAAAAAAATTAAAAAAAAAAGAAAATTAAAAATAGACCTACCCTATGACCCAGCAATAGCACTGCTAGGAATTTACCCAAGGGATACAGGAGTACTGATGCATAGGGGCACTTGTACCCCAATGTTTATAGCAGCACTCTCAACAATAGCCAAATTATGGAAAGAGCCTAAATGTCCATCAACTGATGAATGGATAAAGAAATTGTGGTTTATATACACAATGGAGTACTACATGGCAATGAGAAAGAATGAAATATGGCCCTTTGTAGCAACGTGGATGGAACTGGAGAGTGTGATGCTAAGTGACATAAGCCATACAGAGAAAGACAGATACCATATGGTTTCACTCTTATGTGGATCCTGAGAAACTTAACAGAAACCCATGGGGGAGGGGAAGGAGAAAAAAAAAAAAAAGAGGTTAGAGTGGGAGAGAGCCAAAGCATAAGAGACTCTTAAAAACTGAGAACAAACTGAGGGTTGATGGGGGGTGGGAGGGAAGGGAGGGTGGGTGATGGGTATTGAGGAGGGCACCTTTTGGGATGAGCGCTGGGTGTTGTATGGAAACCAATTTGACAATAAATTTCATATATTAAAAAAATAAAAATAAATAAATAAATAAATAAATAAATAAATAAAATTATAATTAACAGTGGAACAATCATCTGATAATACATGTGAAATAAACACCTGCTATTAAATAGTGAAAAAAAAATATTTCTTTGTTTTCTGGGGTGCCTGGGTGGCTCAGTCAGTTAAGCGCCCGACTTCGGCTCAGGTCATGATCTCACGGTTCATGAGTTCAAGCCCCATGTTGGACTCTATGCTGCCAGCTCAGAGCCTGGAGCCTGATTCAGATTCTGTGTCTCCTTCTTTCTGCCTCTCCCCTGCTCATGCCTCTGTCTCTCTGTGTCTCTTTCTCCCTCTCAAAAGTAAATAAACAGTAAAATATTTTTTAAAAATAAAAATATTTCTTTGTTTTTTTGTCAATACAGTCCTAGAAGTGGAATTTTTTTTTAAGTTTCTTAAAACTTAAAAAAAAATTTTTAAATTTATTTTTGAGGGAGAGAGAGAGAAACAGAGTGTGAATGGGGTAGGGGTAGAGAGAGAGGAGACACAGAATCTGAAGCAGGCTCCAGGCTCTGAGCTGTTAGCACAGGGCCCGACTTGGGGCTTGAACTCATGAACCATGAGATCACGAGCTGAGCCGAAGTCGGATACCCGAATGACTAAGCCACCCAGGCAGCCCTTTTAAGTTTTTTTTTTTTTTTTAAGTTTTTAATTTATTTTTGAGAGAGAGAGAGAGAGTCAGAGCATGGGCGGGGAAGGAGCAGACAGAGGGAGACACAGAATCTGAGGCAGGCTCCATGCTGTTAGCACAGACCCCTTCACAGGGCTCGAACCCACCAATCATGAGATCATGACCTGAGCTCAAGTCACACGTTTAACCAACTGGGTCACCCAGGTGCCCCTCGAAGTGGAATTTTTTGTGTGTTAGTTCATTTGTTTGTTTCTTTAAGTAATCTCTACACCCAACATGGGGTCTGAACTCACAACCCTGAGATCAAGAGTCTCATGCTCCGCCGACTGAGCCAGCCTGGCACCCCTACAAGTGGGAATTTTTGAATTAGGTATCAACACTCTTATTTCAGGAGTTTGATATAGATAAATTATTCTCCATAAAGGTTGGTTGTGATTTTATTCTTCTATAGCATCTTCTTGTGATCAACACTCATTGGGTGTTATCTTTCGGGGAGACTGGGAGGGGGATATTTACAATTTGATAGATGGAATAATTGCATCTCAGGCTTTACCGAGTCTCATGTGGAGGCTGGTCTGTGCTCTACCTGTGGGTTGCACAGTTAACATTGCCTGAGAATTTTCTCCAGATTTTGGCAACCGTCTGACAGGCGCTATTCAACAGAAGATGGCTGCTCTTTGCCTATTTAGAAGACCTGACACACAGTGACGGCTTAATTTCCAGGCAGTGATGGGAGTCCATGCAATTGAATGGCAGCAGTATAAATATTTCGTGGCTCTTTCAAAAGATTCCCTCTCACGCCCCAGCTTAAGTCAAAATTTCAATGTCCTGTGACATTTAAGAATTGTAGCTCATTCCAAAGCCTTGCCCTCCCCCCACACGCAGCATGCCCCAATTTTCTGGATAATTTGAGGGGAAAAATGAGCATGTCTGAATAAAAAACATTCGTTTAACTGACTGAGCCACCCAGGCACCCCCAAAAACATTCATAACTAATAAAATCTGCATAAAGGCATTTCTGGTTTTACATAATGGACATGTGGGGGATTCTAGAAAGTTGTAACTGAAATCCTACTTCTAATTTCTCTGGGATTAACTCAAGGTGATTCTTTTTTTTTTTTAATTGTTTTTAATGTTTACTTTTGGGAGAGAGACAGAGTGTGAGTGCAGGTTGGGCAGAGAGAGAGGGAGACAGAATCTGAAACAGACTCCTGGCTCCAAGCTGTGAGCACAGAGCCCAACGTGGGGCTCAAACCCCCGAACTGTGAGATCATGACCTGAGCCCAAGTCAGATGCTTAACTGACTGAGCCACCCAGGCACCCCTAACCCAAGGTGATTTTCTTTGTAAAGGAAATAATAGCATCTCCATTTTTGCAAATCTTCATTTTAGTCTAGCTGGAGCACCGAAAGTCAGTCAGTTAGCTTACTGTGTGAAGACTAGCCTCATGTGTGAAGAACATTGTACTGGGAGCTGTGGGAGGGACCAGTTTGGGTCTTGGGTCTCAGTCCTGTCTCTCGGGGCTTTATTGAGGAGTGTCGCAGAGTCCCCGACAGGCTGGGTCTACTACTGTTCCTCTTTCCTGCTGGGGGCTCCATTACTGTCACAACTGTTCCCACTATATCCTCAGCCTTTGGATACCAGCAGCTGGAAGGGTACAGCTGAGGGAAAGCAGATACATGTAGAAAATGACCCCAGAGGTCACCAGCCCATACAGTAGCGTCCCCTAACTGGCCAGCAATGTTAACTGACAGTTTCTGTTGAAATTGAAAACTGTTCCTACAGGGAAATTCCTGCCCTTCTCTGGTTTACAGGAAGGCTAAAAGTTTTGACGGATGGAGATAGCATGGCATGGAAACAAGCAACTTGGTCCTGAACCAACACAGAACATTCCTTAAATCCCCCATCAACTTTGCTTTTCAGTATCTTAATGTAATGCAACCAAACCCAAGTTCATGATGTAATTCCGCGGAAGAAAAAAGCAAATGAGCAGGGATCCGATACAAATGGGACATGTCCACAAAATGCCATTTTGAAGTTTGCGGTTTGGCGATTGGAATGTTTTTTCCCAGGGAAAAACAGAGCAGTGCTTACAGTGGTTGTTAGAGTCCTAGGCTAGACCTCAAAATTCTATATAATTCATACTATGGCTGAAATAACCGTCTTTTGCAATTAAGCATTAGTAGGAAACAATGTGATTTTGCAATAATATTTTTAAGACACGATGAAAAACAATTTTGGAACAGAAAATAAAACAGGTTTTGTTCATCTGAAGCACTGGTGCTTTAAAAAACAAAAACAAAACAAAACAAAAAACAGACTTTCCGGGGCCCCTGAGTGGTTCAATTGGTTAAGCATCACTGTTGGTTTTGGCTCAGATCATGATCTCGAGGTTCATGAGATCAAGCCCATATCGGGCATCACAGAGCCTGCTTCAGATTCTCCCTTTCCCTCTCTCTGCCCCTCCCCGCTTGTGGGCTCTCTCTCTCTCTCTCTCTCAAAATAAATACATAAACTTAAAAAAAAAAAAACCCACAGACTTTACTAGAAAGTAGGGAGAAGCCATTCACTTTGGGGAAGATTTTAACAGGTACTTCTGGGAACTCTCAAAGGGTTTAGGACTTGAAGTCACAGGTTCTTTTTGCCTAATTTTACTTCACAATTGATGGCTTTCCTTTTTTATTGAATACAATCATAGCACTAAAGCCACTCAGATTGAACATCAGCCATGACGGGGTGGGCTCTGGGCTTGAATGTGAAATTAAAAGGGGGAGAGACTTTTTTTAAGTTTATCTATTTATTTTTGAGAGAGAGCGTGAGCGAGACACGGACAGAGAGAGAGAGGGAGAGAGAGAATCCCAGGCAGGCTCTGCACCATCCGTGCAGAGCTCAATGTGGGACTCGAACTCACAAACCACAAGGTCCTGATCTGAGCCGAAGTCAGGTGCTTAACCCAGGTGCCCCAAAAGGGGTAGAGATTTTACTGAAGTGACTGTGTATAAGATGGAGAGAGGCTCTTGGAGATAAAGGTACAAGGTAAAAGAGGACGTAATTGAGAAAAGGTTGTCTGAGGTGGAATTCCTTTGCCCGGTGAGGTGACAGATGGCAGTGAGAGTAAAGAATTGTGAGGGTAGAGAAGGCTGGGGTCCACCAGTGTCCTGGGCCAGCAGAATGGCTCTGTCAGCTTCTGAGAACTTGGGCGCTATATCTGGAGTTTTGGGTATAGATGGAAGGCACCATGTGTATCCGGCCATTCATTTATGATACCTGCTGTTTGAAACTAAAAGCAGGCGGGGCGCCTGGGTGGCTCAGTCGGTTGGGCATCCGACTTCGGCTCAGGTCATGATCTCGCGGTGCATGAGTTCGAGCCCCACGTCAGGCTCTGTGCTGACAGCTCAGAGCCTGTAGCCTGTTTCAGATTCGGTGTCTCCCTCTCTCTCTGACCCTCCCCCGTTCATGCTGTCTCTCCCTGTCTCAAAAATAAATAAACGTTAAAAAAAAAATTAAAAAAAAAAAAAAAGAAACTAAAAGCAGGGCTCCTGGGTGGCTCAGTCGGTTGAGCATCTGACTCTTGGTTTCGGCTCAGGTCATGATTGGATGGTTCATGAGTTCAAGCCCCACGTTGCATTCTGCACTAACACTGTGGAGCCTCCTTGGGATTCTCTCTCCCTCCCTCTCTGCCCCTCCCCACCAATAAAATAAATAAAAACTTAAAAAAAAAAAAAAACCTAAGAGCACACCAGACTCTTGGAGCCCATTGCCAAAGGTGGTCTCCCTGGTGCACTGGTATTCGTGCTCTTGGATCCTGGCTGCCCCTGGGACTTGCTTTTTGGTTAATAGAATGTGGTGGAATGACCCCGTGTGACTTCCAAAGCTAGGTCCTAGTAAGTCTTGTAGCTACCACCTGGGTCTCCTGGAACATGTGCTCTAGGGGAAGGAAGCCAGACGCGATGCTGACTTTGAGAAGCCCAAGTACTCAGAGGCTGCTTCGTTGTAAGGAAGCCCACAGTTGCTTCGCAGCCACGCCAACCCAGGTACAGACATGTGAGTGAAGAAGGTTCAGGTGAGTGTAGCCTTATCACCATCTGACTGCAACCAAACTCAGGACCTCAAGGAAGAATGGCACATCTGAATCTGTTATCCCCCAGCACGGTGAGAAATAATAAATACATGGTTGTTTTCAGTCACTAAGTTTTGGGGTGTCTTTTACATAGCAGTAGGTAACTGGGACCTGAATTAAGCCCAAAAACATGCTTGTCTATAAAGCACACCCACATTTCAGTTCCAAACTACCAATCTACTCCCATGAGGATGTGTTGACCCATTCTTCAACATGCTTAGCACAAGGGAACATCCAGGATCTCCCAGCATGTCAGCTATACTTCAATAATAATAATAATAATAATAATAATAATTTTACAGCATGCTCAGCTTTTAAACCTCAATTAATTTCTCCCTAGGTCTCACTCGTGGGCTGTTTGCTAGGTTAGACATCTAGTGATTACAATTAAGGAAAAGAAATGAACCTCTTGAATAAATAAAGGTAACAAACATTAGCTTTTTAAAAAAAATTTTTTTAATGTTTATTTATTTTTGAGACAGAGAGAGACACAGCATGAGCAGGGAAGGGGCAGAGAGAGAGGGAGACACAGAATGTGAAGCAGGCTCCAGGCTCTGAGCTGTCAGCACAGAGCCCGACGTGGTGCTCGAACTCACGAACTGTGAGATCATGACCTGAGCCGAAGTCGGACGCTTAACCGACTGAGCCACCCAGGCACCCCAACATTAGCTTTTTGTAGCATTCTGGTGGGGCAGCCTGGGTGGAAATCCAGAAGTATCTCAGGACCAATGGTCCACAGCTTACTGGAAAAGCAGCTTCCTGTGTCTACAATTTCACTGCTGTAAGTTGAAATCTCTTACACGTTTCTCTATGATCTCTGAGAACTGGGTCCTTTTGGAGACACAGAACAGTGCAGGCATTTTTTCAGAGACTGGCTTAAGGAATTGAGTAAAGAAAGACCATCTGGGCCCCCTGCCTGAGATTCACCACACTGTTGAAATGACTTTAATAGAGCAGTCACTTTCTGGGTTGTTGTTTATGATGAGGCTGGTAGACTCATCGTTGAACAATTATACAAATTAAGGCAATCAGGACACCACAGTCGTCGAGCTGGCTTTGAGATTCCAGTTTCTCCAATGCCTTCCTCTCAGAAGAACAAAGCCTGTGGTCATGTTAGAGGAGCAGATGGGACACAAAGAATTTGTCTGACAGACGAATGTCCTCAAGGTAGATAATCAACAGGAGTCGCTTTCCTCCCTCTACCTGGAATGCTGTCATGAAACAGACGGCACTGGGGGCGCTTGGGTGGCTCAGTCGGTTAAGCCTCCGACTTCTGCTCAGGTCATGATCTTGAGGTTCGTGAATTCGGGCCCCCCCACCTCGTTGGGCTCTGTGCTGACAGCTCAGAGCCTGGAGCCTGCTTCACATTCTGTGTCTCCCTCTCTCTCTGCCCCTCCCCCGCTCACACTCTGTCTCTCTCTGTCTCTCTCTCAAAAATAAACATTAAAAAAAAAAGAAAGAAAGAAACAGATGGCACTCAAAAATGTCTGCCTAATGAATGAATCTATGAGTTAGAAGTCCTGAAACTGAGTAGCCTGGAGTCAGGTAACCCACAGGGATACTATAAATAGCGACTGAAAACAGTTCCATTCATGTTGTAATTGAGTTACACCCTACCTAACTATACAGGGTATTCGTCCAGGCTGGAAACAGGCAAAAATACAGAGTGTCATCAAGGACATCTTCAGAAAAAAAACCAAAACACCCAAAACCCTATGTTTCCAGACTTTAGGGATACCGTGTATATTAACATCAAATATTTCTGATCTTTTTACCAGGTTCATCTAGGAGGATATAACAAACCTTTTTTGTTTTGGAAGGCTTTGATCAGAACCCTGTGTGGCATAAACCCTATTGGTAAGGGGCCTCACACAGAGGAGGGACTCAGAAGTGACAAAGGTGCTTGTGAACTGAGCTGTGACAGTTGGTTTCTCTTGGGCTCCTGAAGGGCATCAAGAGGACATAAGCGGGCAGCCAGAGAAGCCAGGAGACAACAGCAGTGGTTTACCTCACTCCAGTCCTTTCCTGGCCTTGCTGGGTTAGAGGACCAATGGCCCGTCCCTTGGAAGCAATAATGGTGACAGTGATGGTGGGGAAGGAAGAAGCAAACCACAAAGGGGCCTGATCCCACTTCCAGAGCCACCAACTCTCAGGTCTTTCTTGAGAAATACTTCCTCTAAGGGGACTTGCCTTTCTTTTCTCTCTGCTTCCCCATCCAACTGGTATTGGGTCCCCTCAAAGTGGAGGATGTAGGAGAAATGGATCTTACTGTGTATTGAAACCTTATCCCCTGTGTGATGACATTAGGAGGCAGGGCCTTTGGGAGGTGATTAGGTCATGAGGGTGGAGCCCCCATGATGGGATTAGTGCCCTTATAAGAGGCCAGGGGTGCCTGGGTGGCTCAGCTGGTTGAGCATCTGGCTCTTGGTTTCTACTCAGGTCATGGTTTTGGGGTTTCATGGGCTTGAGCCCCACATTGGACTCTGTGCTGGCAGCTCAGAGCCTGCTTAGGATTCTCTCTCTGCCTCTCTCTCTGCTCCTCCCCCACTCACACTGTCTCTATCTCTCTTAAAATAAATGAATACACTTAAAAACAAGAAAAAGAAAAGAGAGACCCCAGACAGCTCCCTAGCCCCTTCTTCCCTGTGAGGACACTGCAAGATGATCATCCAGAAACCAGGGAATCTGCCAGAGACTTGATCTTGCACTTCCAGCTTCCAGAACCGTGAGAAATAAATTCATGTTGTTCATAAGCCACCAGTCTGTGGTATTTTGTTAGAGTGGCCAGAATAGACTAAGACTGTTCTCCAGTTGTCCCTGTGATGAGGTCAAGATATGATACAAGGACACTGTGATGGTCAATTAACTACCAAGTAAGGAGCCCTGCCTGCTATTAAAGTTAGGTTCATTGAAAAGCATAATTGTCCAATAAACCTTTGGGGGAAAGGACAAAAGGAAAGCTCAGCATGTACATTGCTCACTAATTTACATCTCTGGACACTCTATTAGTTTTCCAGGATCCTCCGAAAATAACGTCAGTCAACATTTGTCCGAAGAATTTACCAAAGAGGAAGGCGATAATGATTCCAATAACCAGGAGGGAAGGAATTGGTATTGGGCCTTTAAAACAAATCTGTCAGGGGCACCTGGGTGGCTCAGTCGGCTAAATGTCTGACTCTTGGTTTCCACTCAGGTCATGGTCTCATGGTTCGTGAGTTCGAGCCCTGAGCTGGGCCCCGCACTGTCAGCACGGAGCCTGCTTAAGATTCTCTCTCTCCTTCTCTCTCTGCCCCTCCCCTGCTCATGTTCTCTCTTTCTCAAAATAAATAACTAAAAACTTAAAAAAAAGAAAGAAAGCTGCTCCTGCTGTTACCACCACAAAACAATAACAAAAGAATTGCAACTTTAAAGGCACATTTGAAGGCTGTACATATATTTTAATTGCCTCGAGTTCTCCCAAATCATGATGTAAGAAGCAGTATTTAAAAGAGAGGGCTCACATAAAGAAAAAACAAAGTTGCAAGTCAGAAATGCTGACTGATTTCTTTTTTTAAAAACTTCTAATTTTGAAATATTATAGATTCACAGGAGTTGCATAACTAAAGTACACAATGAAAGTGAGGGAATGTACAATCCACAGACATTATTCAGATTTCACCCAGTTTACATTCACTCATTTGTGTGTATGTGTATGTGTGGATGCATGTATGTATGTGTATATGTGTGTATGTGTGTGTGTAGCTCCATGCAATGCTATTACACATGTAACTTTGTGTAAACCACCATTGCTGAGACCCTAAGCTCTCCCGTCTCCACAATGCCCCTTCCAATTATTCCCTTATAGCCATACACACACCCTTTCCCTCCCCCTGGCAATAGTAAGCTGCTCTCCACCTCCAGAATTATGTTATTTTGTGAATGGCATACAAATGAAACCATGTAGTATTATCCTTTTGAGACTGGCTTAAAAAAAAAAGCATTTATTTATTTTTTAGTAATCTGTACACCCAGCGTGGGGCTCAAACTCACGACCCCAATATCAAGAGTTGTGTGCTCTACTGACTGAGCCAGCCAGGCACCCCTGGTGTCTCTTCTTATAAGGGCATCAATCCCATCATGAGGACCCCACCCTCATAACCTCATCTAAACCTAGTGACCTCCCAAACGCCTCATCTCCAAATGCCATCACATTGGGGTTTAGGGCTTCAACACATGAACTTTGTTGGGGGGGGGGTCACAAATGTTCAGTGCATAACAATTGTTCGTTCCTTTTTATTGTTTTTTTTTAGCTGTACTTTTTTTTTATTAAAAAAAATTTTTTTAAGTAATCTCTACACCCAACGTGGGGCTTGAACTCACAACCCTGAGATCAACAGTCACATGCTCTACTGACTGAGCCAGCCAGTATGCCCCTCATTTGTTTTTATTGTTGAGTCTTATTCTATGGTATGGATGTACCATAGCTTAGCTAGAACACTGAAGGACATTTTGGATAGCTTTCAGTCTTTGGCTATTACAAATAAAGCTGCTATGAACATTTGTGTAGAAGTTTACATGTGAAAATAAATTTTCATTTCTCTGGGATAAACGCCTGAGTGCAAGTGTTGGGTCATATGGTAAATTAATTTTTAGGTTTATTTTTTTTAAATTTATTTACGAGAGAGAGAGAGAGAGAGAGAGAGAACACACGCAAAGGGGAGAGGGGTAGAGAGAGAGGGAGAGAGAGAATCTTAAGCAGGCTCTATGCTCAGTGCCAAGCCCTATGCGGGCCCTAATCCCATGACTACGAGATCACGACCTGAGCCAATATCAAGAGTTAGTCATGGGGCACCTGGGTGGCTTAGTCGCTTAAGCGGCCAGCTTTGGATTCTGTGTCTCCCTCTCTCTCCTTACCTCCCTCCTCTGCTTGTGCTCTATCTCTCAAAAATAAGTAAACATTGGGGCGCCTGGGTGGTCAGTCGGTTGAGCATACGGCTTCGGCTCAGGTCATGATCTCCCAGTCTGTGAGTTCGAGCCCTGCGTCGGGCTCTGTGCTGACAGCTCAGAGCCTGGAGCCTGCTTCCGATTCTGTGTCCCCCCCTCTCTCTGCCCCTTCCCCACTCATGCTCTGTCTCTCTCTGTCTCAGAAATAAATAAACATTAAAAAAATTTTAAAAAATAAGTAAACATTAAAAAAATGATTTTCTTTAAAAAAAAAAGAGTTAGTCACCTAACTGACTAAACCATGCAGGCACCCCTCATTGTGTGTGTGTGTGTGTGTGTGTGTGTGTGTGTGTTTTTTTTTTTTTTTTTTTTTTTTTTATTTATTTTTGGGACAGAGAGAGACAGAGCATGAACGGGGGAGGGGCAGAGAGAGAGGGAGACACAGAATCGGAAACAGGCTCCAGGCTCCGAGCCATCAGCCCAGAGCCTGACGCGGGGCTCGAACTCACGGACCGCGAGATCGTGACCTGGCTGAAGTCGGACGCTTAACCGACTGCGCCACCCAGGCGCCCCTGTGTGTGTGTGTTTTTAAAACAATTTGTTTAAAAAAATTTTTTTTAAAGTTTTGAGAGAGACAGCATGAGCTTTAGTTAGGGAGAGGTAGAGAAGGAGAGAGAAAGAATCCCACGCTGATAACGTGGAGCCTGATGTGGGACTTGAACACATGAATCGTGAGATACTGACCTGAACTAAATCAAGAGTTGGACACTTAACTGACTGAGCCACCCAGGTGCCCCCCACCCCTGCATTGTGATTTTAATTTGTATCTCTCTAATGACTGATGATATTGACCATCTTTTCATGTATTTGTTGGCCATCCTCTTCAATGAACTATCTATTGATATCTTTTGCCCATTTTCTAATTGGATTGTTTTCATTGAGTTTTGAAAGGTCTTTATATGTTCTAGACACAAGTCCTTTGTTAGATGTGTGATTTGCAAATATTTTCTGTCAGTCTTTAACTTGCCTTTTCATCCTTTTAACAGGGTCTTTGGGAGTACAAAGTTTTAAATTTTGATGTGGTTTTAATTACTCATTTATTTTAAATGTTTAATTTTGAAAGACAGAGTGAGAGAGAGAGAGAGAGCGCACATGGGCATGCATAAGCAAAAGAGGGGGAGAGAGAGAGGGGGACAGAGGATCCAAAGCAGGCTCTGCGCTCACAGCAGAGAGCCCAATGTGGGGCTCGAATCCATGAACTGTGAGTTTGTGACCTGAGCTGAAGTTGGACGCTCAACCAACTGAGCCACCCAGGCGTCCTGATGTGGTTTTATTTTTTACTTATATTTTTTATTTTAGAGAGAAAGAGAGAGAGAGAGAGAGAGAGAGAGAGAGAGAGAGAGAGAGAATGCAAGTGGGGGGACGGGGCAGAGGGGGAGAGAGAGAGAGAGAGAGACAGAGAGAGACACACACAGAGAGAGAATCTCAAGCAGGCTCCATGCACAGTGCAAAGTCTGACTCGGAGCTTGATCCCTTAACCCTGGGACCATGATCTGAGATGAAATCAAGAGTCGGACATGCAACTGACTGAGCCACCCAGGCAGCCCTGGTGTGGTTTTATTTTAAAGTTAAACAAATAATAGTAGTGATCTCCTAGCCTGCCCTGTATTCCATGCCAAATAAGGGCAAATACATATTTTACCCATTCATCTGTCCATCCAATGTTTATTGAGCACCTACTATGTTCCAGGTTTAATACCAGGTACTAGTGATCTGAAAAGGAGTAAAATATGGTTGCCCCCAGGGGCTCACAGTTTTGTGGGGAGAGGGACATGGAGCACAGGCCTTCCATCAGAGTGTGGCAAGGGATGAAAAACAGGCCATGGAGCACAAGACAGGGCACCAGCAAGGCTGCTCCTTGCTTGTCTCCTTCACGCAGCTTCTGAGGAACTGTCAGTTATGGACCACTTGAAGTCCTAGCATTATTCTAGCTCTATACAGGTCATAGTGTATCGTGTAAAAACATTTCCATCCATTCTTTTCATCAAAATGACCGCTGGTTCATTTTCTAGAATATTCTTTCCATATCCCTAAATAACCAGTACCAAAACTGAGGACCCTGTGAGATTAACAGACAATTCACCCCTGAATGTGATCATTTTTCAAAAATAAAGTAACAACTGTTAGTTCAACAGGTGGTCTTCAGTGTGAAGTACACGCATCAAGGAAAGGTGTAGCTGGGCCTGTTGCATAACAGTCCTTGGTCCTAATATAGCAACGTTCATCTGAGAAGCTTAAAAGACTTGACTCACATGACAAGCTGCCTCATTTTGCACTGACTCTTCGAAGAAGACAAGATGAGATTTATTACACAGTGGCCTATGTTCCAAATAGAGTATGATGTTCTCTACCCAGGTAAGTAGAAAAATATGTCCTGTGACACATTCAGGAGGAACCTAGAGATACTTTGGTGAGAAGAAAAGAATGAACCCTTGGTTTAGGGCACAGTTCTGCTCCAAGAATTTTTAAAAGTGTAAGGCCTGATCTTGCTTATATAGGACTGATCAAATCATTACTATCACAAATAATTGAGGCTCAAAACCTGAGTGGTTTTGTGTTCATGCCTAATCAATGTCAGTTCTCACTGGGTGATGTCCCCCCCCCTTACATTCTCTTTCTATTTTTTTTTTTTTTTAGAATGAGAGACAGAGAGCGCGCGTGCATGCACTCAAGTGCACAAATTGGAGAGGGGTAGAGAGAGGGAGAGAGAGAATCCCAGGCAGACTCCGCACTGTCAGTGAGACACCCGACGTGGGGGTTGACATATGAACCCACACGATCATGGCCCGAGCTGAAGTCAGATGCCTAACTGACTAAGCCGCCCAGGCACCCTTCTCCTTCCTTCTTGTTTCTACTGCAGTTTGCTCCAGAGACACTTTGACATCCAGCTATCCAGTCTCAGTTTCTTTCTGCCCCAAATCATCCTGTACGTAACTGTGATAGATTAAATGTATCCCCCCACCACCAAATTCATATATTGAAGCCCATCTCCCAAGTGATGGTATTTGGAGGAGGTGACTAGGTCCTAAGGGTGGCACTCTCATGAGTAGGATTAGTGCCCTTATAAAAGAGGCCCAGATAACAGTCTTGCCCCTTCCACCATGTGAGGACAGAGCAAGAAGGTGTCATCTAGGAACCAGAAAGTGGGCTCTCACTAGACACCAAATCTGCCAGCATCTTGTTCTTGGCTTTCCAGCCTCCCAACACTGTGAGAAATAAATGCCTGTTGTTTATAAGGTATCCGGTATTCTAATATAGTAGTCCAAGCTAAGACAGCAACAAGGACAGACTTCCATCAAAATCGTGGAGAAGCATTTCCTCTTGTCACTCCCCTGCTAAGAAATCTTTATGGGGTGCCTGGGTGGCTCAGTAGGTTGAGCATCCGACCTCGGCTCAGGTCATAATCTCATGGTCCGTGAGTTCGAGCCCCGCATCGGGCTCTGTGCTGACAGCTCAGAGCCTGGAGCCTGTTTCAGATTCTGTGTCTCCCTCTCTCTGACCCTCCCCCATTCATGCTCTGTCTCTCTCTGTTTCAAAAATAAGTAAACATTAAAAAAAATTTTTTTTAATAAAAAAAAAAAAGAAATCTTTAGTTGCTGCTCAATGCTTACAAATAAAGCCCAAATGCTTTATTCTCCATAATCTGTCCCAATCGACCTTTTCAACCTACCTTTTAATCTCCTGCTATTTTTCTAAACACACATTTAAACACCATGGTCAACAGATGGGCAGCCCCATGACATCCAGGACTGGTGCCTTGCTCATCCACCACTGTATCTCTGCGTTGTGGGTTTTCCTGAGTGAATAAATGAACCAGCCTTTCCAGCCACCATTTCCCAAACTCACTGCTTCCAAAAGCTCCTTGGCCATTCCTACTCCCTAGGCCCCATATACCCACATACTAGGTGTCTTCTCCCTCATTCCCACCGCCAGAAACCACGTTTCCCTTCCTCTCTGATTATCTGAATCTTATCCGTGTCTCCAGGTTTGGCTCAAGTTCCAAATTTAAAGGCTTCCAGAACTTTCTAGCCCACCATATCTTCCTCCTTAGAAGAGCTACTGCACTTTTGGTACCACTCATGCATTTACTCCACATTTACTAAGATGGAACAGAACACGGGTCCTGCAGTAGAGGAGCTCACACTCTCATAGTCTAGATTTACTACATATTGCCTCATATTGGATTAATGATCCTTCTGTGTGTATGTCTTGTCTCCCAGTTCTGTGAGGGCAGAGGCCATTTTTTTTAAACTTTATTTATTTTTGAGAGAGAGAGAGAGACAGAATGAGCAGTGAAATGGCAGAGAAAGAGGAAGAGGGAGAATCCCAAACAGGCTCTGCGCTGTCAGCATGGAGCCTGATGTGGGGATCGATCTCACAAACCATGAAATCATGACCTGAGCCAAACACTTAACCAATGGAGCCACCTAGGTGCTCTGGCAGAGGCCATGTTTTAAACTGATTTGTCCCCCCCCCCCCCCATGCCTGGCCCTTAGCATGGTGTTGAATAAACATCTTTTTTTTTTCTTTTTCCAATAAACATCTTCTGAATGAAGAATGATTTGAATGACTAAACGAATGATTTGACTTGATATTTCCCCCCTCTGTGGTTTTCTTCCTCCACCCAGATAAAATAATGTCCTGTTACCCATTTGTGATACTTAGGGGATGGCTCTCATTACCCTTATTTTATCAATGAGGAGACTGAAACACAGAACGGTAAAGTAACTTGTTCCAGACTGCAAGTGAGTCATGGTTGCTTCATTCAAAATAGAGGCTGAACCGTTTTGGAACCAAAGACAGCTCTATTTCCATGGTGCCAGAATGTAGATCTCTCTTAGACACTGAGCGTCAGCTGTGCCCTATTACACACACATATAGACTTCCATCAAAATCATGGAGAGGAAGAGGTGTATGTTGGAAGTCATAGTTTGGTTTGTGCAGAATAATTAATATTATTCTATTCAAGATCAAGTTGTATGAAAGGTAATGTCTGATAGATTCCAACACATTCCAGAGAGGAAAGAGTGGGCGGCAGGTGGTGAGATGCAACATGTTTCTTTTCATAGAATAATTCTTGTGGAAGAAATGGCATTGCTGCCTTTTTCTATTTTCAGCACAAAGTAACACTTAACTAATCTAATTATTATTCAAGGGAAGGTGTGTAGCTGCAAACCTTCCTCTGCAAGTTTTGCAAAAGTAACATACAGTAGAGGATGGGAATGAGAAGGCGGCTGCAAAATTGAATTCACACAAAAGGTTTACAGTTTCAATTTGGAATATGGATAAAAGGATATTTACAATATATCTGTGGGGCACGAATACAGGAAAAGCAAATCCTCATGTACCCATCAACCTAGCTTAACAAACTAGAAGAGTACCAATGGTCCTGAAGCTTTCTAGCCACACTCAGTGGCTAGAAACAATAGGAATGAGCTGTCAGCAGTTAAAAAATCAGGACATTTCACATAAAAACCTGGATATCCAGCTTCTTTTTTTTTTTTTTGTAAGTTTATTTATTTATTTTGAGAGAGACAGAGACAGTGCAAGTAGGGGAGGGACAGAGAGAGAGAGGGAGAGAGAGCATCCCGAGCAAGTTCTGTGCCATTAGCACAGAGCCCGATTGCAGGGTTTGAACTCACAAAGCTGTAAAATCATGACCTGAGCTGAAACCAAGAGTCAGACGCTTAATTGCCTGAACCACCCAGGCACCCCCATTCAGCTTCTCCTGAAAAACCTGCATTCCTGTAGGGACATAATGGATCGGGTCACTCCTCCAGTTCAGCACTTCCTTCATCCACATGACCCATCTGGCCCCAAGGCATCTGAGTTCATAATCCCTGGTATGTGTGTTTGCTTTCCGGGTTGGCTTTCTCTCCTTTGACACAATTCAAGACCTCCCTTTCCCTAGTTCTTCTGCCTCTGCTCCAGGGCATTTCTTTTCTGGGTAGGGCAGGACCTTTAAGCTGCGCTAGACTCCTTGGAGATCCACAGATGAGAAGAGACTGTCTTAGCCTTTGCTGAATGCGAGCTGTGTACAATCGCATATTACGGAAGACAGACAACATTGGGAATGGGAAAAGGGTGTAAGAGCACAAAGCAGGCAGAAAGTATGTTGGTCAGGGTTCTCCAGAGAAATAGAACCACTAGATTTTAAGACATGGGCTCACATGACTGTGGGGCTGGCCAGTCTGAAATCTGCAGGGTAGATTTTGTGAGGAGGGAACACTGTGAACAAAGGATCAGAGGCAGGGTTAGTGCTGAGTATGTTCAAAGAATAATGAGCGGTGCAGTGGAGGAGCTTAAAGCACGAGATAGTGCTGGGGGTGGTGACAGGGGGCAAGGTGGACAGAGAGGGGTGGGGGAATGGTGGGGGACAGGAGAAAATGGGATCAGACCTTGAATGCAGTCAGCTGGGGGGAGGTGTCAGAGTGTTTTGAACAGGGAAGTGGCACAGTAGGACTGTTTTAAGAAAACCTTGGGCCGGGGCGCCAGGGTGGCTCTGTCAAGTGTCTGACTTGGGCTCAGGCCATCATCTCGCGAATTGTGAGTTTGAGCCCTGGGTCGGGCTCTCTGCTCTCAACACAGAGCCGGCTTCAGTTCCTCTGTCCTGCTCTCTCTTCCCCTCCCCCACTTGCGTGTGCTCTGTCTTTTTCTTCCCCTCCCCCACTTGCGTGTGCTCTTTTTCTTTCAAAAATAAATAAACATTTAAAAACTTAAAAAAAAAAAAAAAGAAGAAAATCTTGACCTGTATAAAGGGTTGGGCAGAGGGGAAAGAGTGAGGCAGGAAGGGCAGTGAGGAAGTTTCTGGGATAATCAAGAGCAGGCTTGAGCAAAGCTTGAACTATCAGGGAGAATTCTTATAAACGTGTATATTGTTCTTTTTTTTTTTTTTTAATTTTTTTTTTTCAACGTTTTTTTTTTTTTTTTTTTTTTTAATTTATTTTTGGGACAGAGAGAGACAGAGCATGAACGGGGGAGGGGCAGAGAGAGAGGGAGACACAGAATCGGAAACAGGCTCCAGTCTCCGAGCCATCGGCCCAGAGCCTGACGCGGGGCTCGAACTCACGGACCGCGAGATCGTGACCTGGCTGAAGTCGGACGCTTAACCGACTGCGCCACCCAGGCGCCCCACGTGTATATTGTTCTTAAACTGACACGCGCGCGCGCGAGAAATTGCTCACTACTGATGTAAAAGTAAATAAAAGCCTGAACTAGGCAATGAGACAAGGAGACCAGTTTGAGAGGCATAAGGTGGGAAGGAGGAAGGGTCTGTTTATGGACAGCAGGTACGCTCAGAAGAGAAATGGAGTCCAAAATATCACTGGGGTTTTAAGTCTGCGTGGGAGAAATGATGATTCTACTATCTGAGATAAACACCAGAGGCACAAGTTGTTTGGGAGGTAATGGGGAATCCTGTTTAGACCTTGCGGAGTTTGAAGTGTAGGAGGGGCCTTGGCTTCATGGGCGTGGCTTGATCCCCAGCGGTGTCCACCCATTCCCCCACCCCGCCTGTGAATGACAGCGTGTCCTTGGGCCCTCTGTCTGTATCCTGGGTTGGGGGCACGTACCTCCCTTCTAGGGCTGCTGTGAGGATTCGATGAGCTAACCACACATGTGAAGAATTTAGAACAATGCTTCCAAACAGGCACAGAAAAACAGACCGTTGAAAATGCAGCCCCATCTTCCCAGAAAAAGGAAAAGAGTTCCAAAGCACTTTCCCTGCTGGTCTCCACATTCCAGGAGGGCTCATCTGCCCTGTGTGGGTGGTGACACTCACAGACTGTAATTAAACTGAATTTCCATGACGAATCTTTCCTGCTTTTTGGTTCATAACCTTAGGATGGCCAACATGAAGGAAAACTTCGCAGAAAAGGGTCCGGGGTTCTGCCTAAGCACACAATTCTGCATTAATAGAGTACAGTGGGTTGGACAGTAGGATTCTGACTCCAATTACAATGTGTATTTTTTTTTTTTACACCATCAAAGAATCCCGTGACACAGCTGGGAGCCCTACATTCAGATCCTTTCTGACACTATCTACCTGGAAGACAGCGTCAGATCCCACAGTCCTACAAGATTGCCCCCTTACCCCAGTTCAGATGCCATAAATCCAGATTATCACCTGTGCTTCTGACTAATCAGCTATAGATTGGAGGTTCCAACAACCCCCACCTTCGGTTTGATTAATTTGCTAGAGCGACTCACAGAACTCAGAGAAATATGTCACTTAATAGGTCACTGGTTTATTATCAAAGGATAACTCGGAACAGCCAGATGGAAGAAACGCATAGGGCAAGGTAGGGGAGAAAGGGCAGAGAGCTCCATGCCCTTTCCAGGCCCTCCAATCCCCCCACATCTCCATATGCTCACAAACCGGGCTCTCCAAACCAGTCTTCTTGGGTGTTTATGCAGGCTTATGAAGTAGGCACGATTACATCACTGGCCATTGGGGATTGAATTTAACCTCCAGCTCCCCACCCCCTCTCACGTCAGTGGGGTGGGACTGAAACGTCCGACCCACCAACCAGCCCCCTTCCTTTGGCACTTTCCAGATGTCACCTCGTTAACATAACAAAAGCCCTTTATCGCTCACTCTCCTCACAGGAAATTCCAAGGGTTTTAGGAGCTCTGTGCCAGGAATGGGGGTCGAAGACCAAATATCTATTTTTTATTCTAAATCACAATATCGTTGACAGTCATAACCAGAGGTCTTTAAAGAAATAAAAATTCAAAAGTTGAAAAGGTCTAAAAACCTTTAAAAACGATTAAACCTAGTAGCAACCAAGGTCTGTAAGATAACGACAGCAATAATCGCCAAGTAGGAAGGTGTAGGGAAAAGAATTAATTCATGTTACGAAGCACAGAGTGTATAAGTCCAACACAGGACCGCTGTGAGATTATGGCCAAGTTCTGCATCACCCGCGCTCGAGAGAGAGAAACTGCTAAAAATGCCATCACCTAAGATGCAGCATGGAATCTTGAAGGCATGTGGCCCTTTTCGTTGTATTTCCCAGGGTCCCCCCCCTTCTCTCTCAAGGCAAGGCAGTCTCACTGCCCTTGTTCCCTCTGGTTCAGAGCCTCTACCCACGACTTCCCTATTTATCCCTTGTATCGCCTAGTCGCTTTACATGAATGAAGGCAGAGGTACACTGGATTTTTCTGTTTGAAAATATTTTTAGCAACGTTAGTGATAGAGAAGAATCCCTCCGATATAATTTTGTTTTTCATCTTAACATCTTTGTGGGAGGAAAGCGGATTCCAGGCCAGATTTGCTATCTGGGGATAAATAATTGTCTGAAACACGCCCAGTTTTGAATGTATCGGCTCTCACCCTTAGAGAATAAGGGTGTACAGCAATATCTCAAAGACTAAGACTCCTCTTTTCCCTTTAGAACTTTTATCAGCCTTCACAGTAACATTTTCCTAATCACAGTTGACCCCGACCAGTTGAAAATCCCTGTGTAACTCCGGACTCCCCCAAAACTTAACTACTGATAGCTTACTGTTGACCAGAAGCCTTTCTGATAGCATAAACAGTTGATTAACACATTTTATATGTTATATGTACGACATATTGTATTTTTACAATAAAGTAAGTTAGAGAAAAGAAAATGTTATTAAGAAAATCATAAGGAAGGGGCGTCTGGCTGGCTCAGTCGGTAGAGCATGCGACTCCTGATCTCGGGGTTGTGAGGTCAAGCCCCATGTTGGCCGTAGAGCTTACTTTAAAAAAAAATCACAAGGAAAAGAAAATACATTTACGGTATTGTAAAAAAAAAAAAAAAAAAAAAAGAATAAATAGACCGCGCAGTTCAATGGTTAACTGTACTGTAAACTACCTGGCTTTGGAAGCTGATCTGCTTTATTGGGAGCCCGAAACAAAAACTCAAAAAGGCTATTACACTTTAAAACATAAAAGGAGACTCAGTGGGCATTGCTTTTACCTCCACACCTGTAATTATCCTTCTGATTACAAGGGAGTTCCGCCCTCCTTGAACTTTATTCTACACTAAAGGGAGTATGGGTCAGTTAGACCCAGGAGACCTTTCCTCTGGACCTTGCAGGAAAATGACTGGTAATCCTGAGGTTCACTAAAGGCTCTGAGGTTTCTATCTCTTAGAATCCCTTTTCCTACTGCTTTTCTTCAAGCTGCATAATAGTCTGATTATTTTTCTGCAAGGTTTTAAATTACTTGGGCACATTATTTGGATCACGACAATGTGATTTCGGTTTATCTCAGTCTCACAGAATAGTGATGAAATTTACTTAAAACCATTTGCGGAAGCAAAATAATGGTTTTAGACCCCTTAACATGCCCTACCTTACAACTTGCCCAAGGCGGGCATTTGCACTATTTACTCATCATCACTATTGGGCTGTCCTGGAGTGTGACAAGTGCCCTCTCCTCCGTGGGCTCACACACAACCGCAGTACAACACGGTGAATGTAACAGTGGCTTGAGCAGTGGGTGCTTCGGGAGTCCTGTGCCAGAGCAACTCACTCTGCTGGGTGTGTGCTGGGAGGCGGGGAGCCGGTGGTTTGAGACAATCGGGAGGAAGACAAGTGTATATGTACATGTATCTATCACGTACTAATCTCTTACTCCTTGCAAAGCACTTTCAGGCACTAGCCCTTGAATTCCAACTACCTTTTGAGACAGAAACGATTTTTTTAGTTTATTTATTTATTTATTTATTTTAGTAATCATGGGCTCAAACCCATGACCCCAAGATCAAGAGTTGCACGCTGTTCCGGCTAAGCCGTCCAGGTGCTGCGAGACAGAAACTATTTTTCTTCTAACTTGATAGACAAGGAAACTGAGGTACTGAGATGTCAAGTAAGTGCCCCCAGTCACACAGCTTGTAAGCAGTAGAGCAGGAATCTGAACTGCTGGTTCCAGGATCCGCAGTTTCTAGGCTTTTGTCTGCTCACCTGCCTCAAAGGATTGGGGGGTGGGCGTGGTGCAAATCGTATATTTGCCTCAATTATGGGCCATCAACTTAACATTGTCTGGGAGTGTAAGGAAGTGAGAATGCAAAAAAAGTTTCCCTGGTTTCAGCTTTTCCTAACCCTTTTTAGGTCACTTCAAATGAAATTTGCAAATGACGGCTGGGTGGAGAAGATATGCAAATGACTGCTTAGTGGAAAAGTCCTTTGGAGGGCTATGAAAGTTGGCTCATTTAGCTACCTCAAGTGCGCACATCATTCTTTTTCAGAGTGAATGTGTTTGGAGACAAAGCTTTGTATGTTTCCCTGCTTCCTTTCCAATTTGATATTCCAGTGATAACATATCGATTAACAAAACACCCTGGTGGTTTGAACTGAGTATGCCTATGAGCAGGGGTTAATTGAAAATAGGAAACTGCTGTATATTTTAATTCTTTTTAAGTATTCCCATGGCAGTACCCTGTATGTTGGCTGTACTGAAAAGTAAAAGAAAGTCCAGGACCAGGGATATCAGTACATCCCATTGTTGCTAGATGCAGTTTGAACTGTCAGAACCATTACCTTTTGAATCCGTTTACCCTGGTCTATATGAAAAGGAAGCTGAAGCCAAACCAAACAGAAACACCTAATTCTCCGTGAGAATTCACGAATTTCAGGGCCAAAAGGGGACTTAAGGATCACTAAACTTAATGGTTCTCAAGGGGGCATTGTGGAAATCTGCATTTTTGGTTGTCACCATGACTAGCATGGCTACTGGCAGTTAGAGTCAGGGACCAGGCATGCTAGTTGTTCTACAATGCTGGTCAGTCCCCTACTGCAAAGAATCGAAAGTGAAAAACTAGTTCATCATGATTTAAAGCCTGGAACACTATTTTACATATAAACCAAAATATTTTTGCTCAGTTTTAGATACACCCCGAATTCTCTAGTATTGTAAATACCGTAACAATGGAGAAAAGATTGTATTGTTTTGTTTCAAACAGAGTTCATCATTTTGGAAAAGCAGGGCACCAACGGCAACGCTGCTCCTGGTACTTGAGTTGCGAAAACACTTTCAGTTTGCATTTGTGACTATGCTGGGCAGGTGTCTATCACGTTAGTGTCCTTGTGCGGGAGCATTGTTTACCATCGTTTTGTTTCTGTTCTACAGTGAGATAACGTTTTTTGAAATTGTGTTGTTAGGTTTAGGTTATATTAGATAGGATTTGTTATTTCGGCACGGTTAAGGGGGGGCGGTAACAAACAGTAGACATAAAAAGGAACTGAGTCTTTTACAGGGTTATGTAGTCCAGCTGACTCCTTATATAGATGAGGAAACGGAGACCCAAAGCAGTTAAGCAACTGGCCTCAGGACACAAGTGTTAATATTATCTCCCGATCTCGTCAGAATTTCAGTTTCAACTTTAAAAATTGGAAAGGGAGAGAAGTTATGTGGTAATGTATGTGACGAGCCCGAGCTATTTGAATTCTGGCAGAAGACCCTTTGAGGGATGGTGAAAAAACCGCGTATTATTTGTCAGTCCGAGGGTTAGAAGAGAGGGGAACAGCGTTTAAAAGAAGCACGTATACGCGGCTTCTCACTTAAAGCCAGGGATCTATTAGTCAAGACATTTTCTTCTATTTAAGGGCCTGTGGCACTCAAGCAAGACTAGGGGTGGCTTGCTTCGGAGGGGGCTAAAGAAGGGGTTCCTCCTACGGCAGAAACCCATTTCCTCCCATTCCTCATCCACCGCAGTGGCCTGAGGGTCATCCCCACCCCAAGCCGATAACGCCTTAGCATTTCCTCCCGCAGGCCTTGACTGAGCCCAGCCACAGACAGTGCCCACTCCCTAGGAAAGCCGTTTGCAAGCCTCAGGGTCCCCTAGCTTTGGGGGAAGCAGCGCACTGGAGGCCACTGGCCCTGAGCCGCTGAACGCCCCGCGGGAGGAAACTAAGGGGTTAATGTAGCCGTTGTTCCCACGGACGGCCGGGGACTCGGGGTCCCGGGAGGGTACGCTAGCGACGGCTCAAGTTCAGCGCTTGATTGTCTCATTGTTTCCTCACCGCGGGTGGGGGGGGGGGGTGGAGCGCGAGGAGCGCGCTCGCGTCAGGAGGGTGGATCAGGAGGGGCTATTGCGTTCCTAGGCGGCGCCCCTGCTGCCTAGGCAACCGCGCAGTTAAGTGTCCCGCCACCAGCACAGGTCCCCCAGATCCCGACCACAGCTCCGGTCACCATTCCGCCCTCCTTCCTCCTCCTCCTCCCCCTTTTCCGCTTCTTCCCTCCTCCTTTGCCCCTCTTTCCCCTTAGGTCCTCTCTCCCCCCTCCTCCCCCCGCACTCCGTGCACTCAATTCAGGCCAAGGTTTGCTCCACAAAATGGCCACCGAGAGCGACACCTGCGGCCACGTGACCCGCCGTCCTCCCGGCTTCGGGCTTTTTTTCGCCTAACTCCCGATTTCAAGGAGGCCGCCCATGGAAGAACGAGGGCTGACTACTTCGGAGAAATCTCCCGACATCTCCAAGTCCAAGGACTGAGAGAAATGAGCGAGTGCGCAGTTGAAAGGAACAGCAAAAACTAGGGGCATAAGGAGATAAAAGGGAAAGAAGCCTAGGTTAAATCTTAAGACCTCCTAGCAGGCGCAAAAGGGGACACGACGAGTTATCGCGAGATCTCAAGAACTCAAAGACTTAGTCTAGGGTATTAGCGGAGGACAGGAGAACTGAAGCTCAGGCGAACTAGGGCAGCATTTGGCGCTCTGAGCTCCAAGGTAGGACGAAGAGCCAGGGATGGGACTGCTGAGGAAATCACGCGAGGTTTGGACTAAACGAACGCGCAGTAGCTAGGCAGAAGTCACAGCAGCAGGAGGGGTTCGGGTGTGAGAGGGAGGGGCTACGTCTTACGTGCTGACGTAGGAGCCCTTCGAGTGGGTATATTAGATCGGTGGCCGCGCCGTGCGTTCCAGAGCCGCAGTTCTCCCGTGAGAGGGCCATTGCGGTGAACCAAACACACTCGCTTAGCAGCGGAAGACTCCGAGTTCTCGGTACTCTTCAGGGATGAGTCATGTGGCGGTGGAAAATGCGCTCGGGCTGGACCAGCAGGTGAGGTGCAAGGAGCCTACCGGGGTGGTTGCTGGACCTAACTTGGCTTATGGCGCAGCGCTAACTGGCACGCTTAGTTCCCATCTCCTGCATACTTCGGGCTGGCCAGTGTCAGTGATTTGGGGCTATGGAGGAACGGGGAGGTGGTAGGAATGCTGGTTATGGCTATCGCTCGGGCCGGGGCCCCGGCTTGGCCCGCGGTATTGTCCCCGGGCCGAGCACAATGGCGGCTTTTGTGTGTGCGTGCGCAGGCGGGCGGAGGGGGAGGGGGTGCGCGCGCTCTCGCGGAGACGCGCACGCGCGAACCTAGACTGGTTTGTGACCCATGGGTGGTGGGGGGGAGGTGAGTGGCGCGGCAGTGCGCGAATGGGGACCCTTTTGGCCTCGAGGGCTTTCGATTCTCTTTGCGCTCGCAGCCTGGATTCCTGTCCCAGAGACCCTGCGGCGTTCGTGTGTGTGTGTGCGTGCGCGTGTGTCCGCGCGCGGCAGCAGCGGTGTGTGTGCGCCCGTGTGAGCAGGAGGGACGCAGCCCTGGAATGTGGAAGGGGGCAGCGCGGGGGGTGGCCTTCTCTGGGGGTAATGGCGGCGGCCTTCTTTGTGTGGGGCTGGGTGGCTGGGTGGCGCTGCGGCCCACTAGCGGGAGAGAGCGGGTCCCGGGCCGGCGTGGGCCTGGAAAGAAGGATGGAATGGACATCTTGTTCCTCCCGGGCTTCCTTCCGCAGGCCTTTTTGCTCGAGCCCGGTTTCCGCAGGGGCCATCGCACGCTGGGTGCCGCGGCCGCTGAGGCCGCGTTTCCGGAGTGGAAAGTTTTGTGACGCAGAAGATTCGGGGAGGAGTGGGGGGAAGGGGGGGGGGAGTGGGTCTCTGCGTGCGCGGTAGCGCTGGGCTCTAGATAGAGATTGGACGCGGCGGGGAGACATCCGGGAGGTTAGAGACCTGGAGTGGCCCCTTTTCCTTACTTGCTCCACATAGTGAGTGGCGCTTTAGCCGAGGGCCGCGCGTTGTTTTGGGTGGTACCACGGGTTGTATGACTGTTCCCGTGTTAGTGACGTTTGATCCAGGAATCGGCCGCAGGAAAAATACCCGGAATGTAGTTTGGGGGAAATAAACAGTTTTGTTGTTGACTTGTTGCTGCCTGTGGAGTGAGATTGTGAAATAGGTTAGAGCTCTGGGTCTGTCATCTTAACCGGAATCCTCTCTTCTAAGGGTTTGGGGGTAGATTAACGGAGGATGGGCTTCGGTGGCAGAAAGTCTGGATCCTTCTGCAGTAGAGGCACCATGCTACAGATAAGCTTTTCGGTGGGATGTTTGGAGACCTTTAAGTAAACTTTTGCTTACCCCAAACTCCAGAACAATCCTGAAACGAAGTTTAGTGACACAAATTGATGGATTTTTAACGTAGTCGTGTGTAATATATTTTTGCAGATTTAACGATCTGTTTCTTGTTCCTTGTCAATAAATGGAGCGTTTTTTTCTTCCATTAATGAATTGTATTAAATCCTTCAAATTGCTGATACGTCATATGTTGAATGAAGCACATAGAAAATCTGTTGTCAACAGCACAGGCTATCCCCATTTTTAACATTTTGTATATAGGTGGTGCCAATTTAAAAAGATTATAGGCAGGAATGAGTCTTATTTAAATTTGTGATATAATTCAAAAAGTATGTAGACTCGTTAGAATTAAGCAGCAAGCAAATTGAAAACAAAATTGCAACAATGTAATCCTAACAGTTTACAGTATCCTGCTTTATGGTTCATGTTGCCAAGTGTAAAATTAATAACAAAACTTACACTGTAACAAGTGCAAAAAGAGTTGTTCCTCTTGTGCTTTAAAGTATCAGTCTCTTGAATAACAGAAAGCATGGCCGTGTTTTTGCTAATGCAAATTATGGAAGCGAGGTGCCTAAAAGTCTTGTACTTACTTTCTTTTTTTTATTAAGATTTAGCATCTCCTTCCAATTTTCAGTGACTCCATTGATGGTGCTTACAATTTGACAGTATCAATTTTGAGCTTTTAACAGAAGATTTATACTACTTTTGCAAACAGGTGGCATCAGTACTGTGTGATGTCTTTTGTGGCTTTCTTAAAAGTTTTTTGACAGGTGTAGTTTTTTTCCCCGGATATTGCTTGCAAGTACTTCCTGGTCACTACAGAATGTGATGAACATAGCAGGGCTTTTTGTGGAATGTTGAGGCTTTGAGCTTCTAGTGTAAGGGGGTGAGTAGAAATCGAGATTAAAGACAGTGAAATGTGTCCTACTGTTTAAAAGCATTCAATGCCAGTTATGCCATTTACGTCCAAAGTCTTCTGAGCTTAATCTCAATCTTAAAAATGGGAGAATAAATAGGTGGTACCTACTTCACAGAGGTTTGTTTTTGTTTTTTTTTTTAAGTTTGTTTATTTTGAGAGAGAGTATGGGAGGGGCAGAGAGGGGGAGAAAGAATCCCAAGCCAACTCGGCACTGTCACAGTGCACAGTCCGATGCAGGGCTTGAACCTTGAGATCATGACCATCCAGGTGCCCCCACAGAGTTGTTCATCAGAGTGCTACCCTAATTAAAAATACTTGTGCAATACTTAGGGATAAAAAACTAAGAAATGGTCAATTAAAATTTTGTTCTGTTTTTCAGGTGTGCTCTATAGGTTCAAAGTAATTCCAAGTAGAAAGTTGGTGGTATTAGGAACATTTATCAAATATGATGGGAGTAAAAATAAATCGTTTTCCTATTTGACATTTTAAAATAATTTTAATTTCTTGGAGCTTTTACTTTAGAAAATGTTACAGGGAAAATTCACTTTGAATTGAATCACTTAAATTTTGACCCAGTTTCTACTGGATAACACCAGCATGTTAGTGTGCTGCTTTCCATAGTATAAGCAGTTTGTGCTATTTTCTGTTTGCTTAGAATTTTACAGTTTTCAAAACGCATTCTTCGTTAAAACTCTTATTAAGAGTTTCACATCAGCTCCATGAAGCAGGCAGGGCAACTAGTGCTAGTCAATGCTACAGAGAAGGACTAGTTTTCTCTTCATAATATTTCAGCACACGGGCAGCTAACCATTTAACTCTCTTCTCCTAGTTTGCTGGCCTAGACCTGAACTCTTCAGATAATCAGAGTGGAGGAAGTACAGCAAGCAGTAAGTAAATCATTTTATGGATTACTTGAATATTAGAGCTTTAATAACTTAATGTTCCATTGGACTTATTTTAAAGCTTAAGAGTTTCCCTTCCAGTTTTTACTGTGTAGAGTTACTACGTAGTCAGTGTTAAGTAAAATTATGTAGTGTACTTAGTGATCACTCTTAAAGCATTGTGGCCTTTGGGTAATAATAAAAGGGACTCATTTTCTGAATAAAAATAATCATTAAAAAGAACTTGATACAACACAAATTACCTTTGGAAGAATTTGATTATGTCCATTATGAATCTTGACCCCGCTTAGAGGTAGTGGGCATGGGTTTATCCCTATTAGAGTGAATCTACCAGAATTAAATTCAATAAAAGAAATATTCTTTTTTTTTTTTAAGTTTATTTTGAGAGAGAAAAGCACAAGTGGGGGAGGGGCAGAGAGAGAGCTAGAATCAATCCCTAGCAGGCTCCTCACTGTCAGCACAGAGCCGGATGTGGGGCTCAACTCCCGAGCTGGAGTTGGACGCTTAACTGACTGAGCCCCAATAAAGGGAACGTTCTTGTTCATCAGCTATAGCTAACCCTTTCCTGTGAGGAACATGAGACTTACTGATAGAACAAAGCTATACCGGATCTTGAAGTGGTGGTTAGGATTTTAAATGCTGAATTGTATCATTGTCTGGGAAAGAAGTTAGATATAAAAGTTTTATTTCATTTTATTTTTTCAGAGAGTTGTTTTGTTTTGTTTGAAACTTGTTAGAGATTAGTATTAAGGTGTAGGGATTTATTATTTGGCAGTAGACCTGCTTTGGGTCCCTTCAGGATCGATCTCTTCCTATTAACTCCCACCAAAAAAAGAGGGAGGGGGCAAATGGGTACAGGCTGTAGGGTCTGAAAGCGTTTTTTCATTGTGTTACGTGGTAAAGGATGTGACCTCATTTTTAGGGAAGAAAGGCCTCTGGGCACAAAGTTGCTTGGTATTTTTTAGATTTGACTTTATTTGTCATGCTAAAGATCTCTTACGAGTTGATCATCCTGATAGAGATCTTTAATATTTAGTTCAACCCAAAAGTGGAAGAGACAGTTAAATTGCAGATTTATTAGTAATAAAGCAGGTTGACTTTCTTTTACTTGGTGGATATACATTATTTGCTTTTGCTTCTCATCCATTATCTAGGCTGTATTTCTTGCCTGCAGACTTCTGTAAGCAACAGCAGTTGACTGTAGACTCTGGCAAGCCCCAAATTAAAACTCTCAATTCCTTGAAATCATTTCCCCATTGCAACTTACCAGGTTAGAAACAAAAAAGCCTCTTAGTGGCTAATTGCAGGATTTATTACATAGCAGTTTTAGGTTGTTACAGTTATACTTTCGTTGTAACTATTGCTGACAGTTCTCAAATAGTAGCAGGCCTTTAAAAAAAATTGTGTTGTATTAACCACTAGTAGCAAGTTATATTTGTGGATTTCAATGATTAGGTTCCAAGTCAAATTTTTATTTACCAAACTTTTTTCCTCCTCCCCTCCCCTTTTAAAGTTCTTAAAAGGCAATAACCCATTTAAAATAAAAGTAGACTCATCCCCCTCCCCCATTTCCAAGTAAGTCAGACTGGTAGGCTAGATACTAAATTTTTTTTCTAGGACCTTTTTTTACATTTTTTAAAAAAGCTTTATTTCTTTATTTAGAGAAAGTGTGGGGAGGGGAGGGGCAGAGAGAGAGAGACCATCCCAAACAGGCTCTGCACCATGAGTGCAGAGCCCGACACAAGGCTTGAACCCATGAACCATGAGGTCATGACCTCAGCGGAAACCAAGAGTTGGATACATAACCAACTGAGCCACTCAGGTGCCCCCAGGACCGTTTTTTTAATAGTGCAAATTTTGGTAAAAAGCTTTAAGTTTTGGCATTTAATTTTATATTCTTTCTTTTAGAAGGACGCTATATTCCTCCTCACTTAAGGAACAGAGAAGCTACTAAAGGTAAGTCTTGTGAGCAACTTGGTAGACCTAATTCTTGTTGTTTAGAAGTCAGAGCCTAGGGAAAAATGAGGCACTTTGGGAAGTCTGTGAACATTGTGCTCTCCTGTGCCTCTGTCAGAATTGGTTCAAATTATTAGGACTTACTCTGAAAAAACTCCTCTAAAGTCACACAGTGGAAAATTCTCTATTTCCTATGTCAGATTCCTCTGGCCAAGGGCATGGTTTTGTACAGTTTACTAGTGTTGTACTTTGTAATCTGTGTTTGTAATCATTGATATCATGATTTCAATTTGAAAAAGGTGAGTGGGTGTCCTACTGTGTAAACCAAACTGCACAGTAATAACCCAGTTATTTCTGTTTTGCAGAGCTGTCAAAAGAAAGATGTGTTATTGCAGATTAGGTAACAGATTATAGCATTGGGCATGCTCCCAGTAAGTTGGGAGTGAGTCTCTGGTTTCATCTCCTTGCCCTTAAGTGCTTCATTTGAAAAGTTTTGTCTAAAATGTATCACAACGCCTGGTCTTTTCTGGTTGTGTTTGTAATGTCATAACTAGTGGATACCTCATTATGGGACAATTGTTTGGGTGCTGTATATTCTGTGAAATAGGTGATCTGAGATTTGGAGGAAAAGTGAAGGTTTGGAAAACTATTTAAAGGTCAAGAAGAAGAAAGATAAAGAAGGCAGAATTGGAAGGGTGCAGAAGTCCACAGGAGCATGTGATTTGCTATCATTCCTCCATGTGCATATGCAGTCTATATATATTAGCTTCACTGTCCCTGGCAATACATGTATATAAAATCTGTATTATAATTTCGTAACTATCATATCATTTTTCTTAGTTACCTGCAGAGTTTGTCTTTATTGTCATGGGTTCTCATTCTAGTGTTCTAGCTGAAACTGGCCCCCATGTATATTTAGTGCTTTTCCCTCTTCATTGCAGTGACAGATCAAAGGGAAGGGGCAGTATCACAGACCTTTCAGAACTGAAAGGGCTGTTAGAAATCTAATTCGACTCTATTGCTTGCTGAGGTGTTGATCACCTGGCTGGCGGCTAATGGTAGAGGCTTAAGGCTGAAGGAAAGTAACTTAACTTTTAAACGTTTAATCTGTTTAATTTATTCGTCTTTAAACCCTCTACCTCTTGGGCTAATTTACACCTTTCTCATTCCCTCTTACTGAATGTTTATAGTTTGTACCCTAGGAATCTGTCCACACTAACAGTGTAGGGATGAAGATTTTCCTCGTATTCCTGATTCTTGTCTGTATTTCATGCGAATGGAGCATTGTACTACTTTTTACTATTGAAATTGGAAAATAATGTATTAAATCAGGTAATCTGACACCTTTAGGAATGTCTTAAATATCACCTCTGAGAAACACTGAAACAATAACTGTTTCCCAGTAAACTTGTTCATGCCTATAAAACGAATGGATTTAATTGTGGTGGTCATATAACTATACCATAATCATTGTTTATAGGCAAAGCTATTGACCTTTTTAGAGGTGGTATTCATTTAGAACATTTTTAGACTGTTAAGTTGCTTGGTTTAGTGCACAGTATTTTCCAGTGGAGAAAATCTAAAAAATTCTGTGTGCCATTGTAAACCAGCTCTAAATCTTGGTTCTCTTCTAGTACCATGATAGGAATATTTCCATTGTCCTTTTAGTTCACAGAGATAAGATAAAATTAGTGGAGGGCTTCAAATTCAGAAACCTAGGTATTGTAAATTTCTATTTAATACAATAAAATGGGTTTGCTTTTTTTTATTGAAGGATTCTACGATAAAGACAGTTCAGGGTGGAGTTCTAGTAAAGATAAGGATGCATACAGCAGTTTTGGATCTCGTAGTGATTCACGAGGGAAGTCTAGTTTCTTTAGTGATCGTGGAAGTGGATCAAGGGGAAGGTATGTGATTTTTATTGATCTTTTCACCTTGTGTATATGAAATTTAGGAATTGGTCTTTATTTTGGTAAATGCTTGTTCTTGTACTCTTACTATGAAGCATGATGCTTTTTTTCCCCCTTAACAGACCCCCTATTTGGATGTGTTAATAAGCATTATATCTGTGTAATCGTGTTTTCTTAGCTGTAAGAGGTCTTAGAACTAAGTTGAATTTGTTCCATAGAAATTAGAGGAGAATAAGAACATGCCCCTGGACATAATGAAATCAGTTATTTTTGTAATTAATCTAGCTTTATTTATATTTAAAGCAGTAAGTTTATTTAGTGAATGGCCTAATTTGGTTGAGATTTTTGTGGGTATTCTTTATGACAATTTTAAACACCTTATATCTTTGATTACACAAGTGGTGAACTGACCTCATGCGCCTAATAGCTGTGGTTAGTCCTGTGTGTCCTGATTTTTCGCAAACAGGCCTAAAACTAAAAACATCTTAATTCAGGTAAGGATTATTTTCTACCTTTTATCCACAGTCTGTCACACAGGTGAATTGATTGTCCTTTTAAATGACATCCTAGTTGTAACTGGGACAATTGATATTTGGTGTGCTATTTTTCCTACCACTAAAATGTATTTGGATGAGAACTTTAAATGAAAGTACAAGTTATGTGCTGATACCAAATATTTAAGACTTGGTTCTTAATTTCAGCGTGTATGAGGCCTGTGTAGGCTGTATAATTTTATAGAAATCAAGGATACTTCCTTTAGAAAGTAAAGCTATGTAAATGGTACATTTGATGTGATTAATTAGAGGACCTTATTTGTCAAATAAAAGTGAGCCGTGATGAGTCATTCAGCTTCTCTCCAAGTACGGTTCTAGAGTAGTGACAGTAATCTGATAATGGTTAAATGATTCTGATTAGTTTCTTATGCTGTTCAGGTTTGATGATCGTGGACGGAGTGACTATGACGGCATTGGCAGCCGTGGTGACAGAAGTGGCTTTGGCAAATTTGAACGTGGTGGAAATAGTCGCTGGTGTGACAAATCAGATGAAGATGATTGGTCAAAACCACTCCCACCAAGTGAACGCTTGGAACAGTAAGTTTTTGAAACGTATGTTAATTGTGATAAAGCCTCATTAGCTAATATAACAAACTTAACCAATCTTGATTTCAGGGAACTCTTTTCTGGAGGAAACACTGGGATTAACTTTGAGAAATATGATGACATTCCAGTTGAGGCAACAGGCAACAACTGTCCTCCACACATTGAAAGTGTAAGTATTTTTGCTTGACTTTTTAAGAAGTGTAAATCTTCTCACAGCACATCAAAATAAGGTGGGCTTTCAAAAAGCAAATATAGATCATACCTACTTGAATAATCCTTGAGTTACATTAAAAACCTGCCTGATTGATTTGTGGAATGTTAAGTGTCACCATTACTAATAATTAGAAATAGAAAATGCGTCAAATGTAGGAGGACCCCAGACTTCTTCAGTGTAGATTAAGCCTGGAGGACTGGTTTTCTTCAAAATATAATGTAGTTTTATTTAAAGCAGCTATAAAGTACAAATCAGGTGTTAGGGTTTTTCCTCCCTGTTATTGTATTAGTGTAAAACAAAAATGGCTCCAGGATAGCATTTCTAGCAATTTAACCCCATTGAATTTCTTGACAGTTCAGTGATGTTGAGATGGGAGAAATTATTATGGGAAACATTGAGCTTACTCGTTATACTCGCCCAACTCCAGTACAAAAGCATGCTATTCCTATTATCAAAGAGAAAAGAGACTTGATGGCTTGTGCCCAAACAGGTAAGTCTACTTAATAAAAGTAAAAAGTTATAAAGAATAACTTAATTGGGATTACCCTTGTACAACTAGTACCAAAAAAACCACATGGGATATCTAAGTTTCATGGGGAAGTTTGAGTCCTAGACATAGCCTAACTGGTATATTTTGATACAGGTATGGAGTAGTTGGCTGGTATTTCTTGTCTTACAGACCTTTGGATTTTGTTATCTTTAGTGTTCCCATTAGGGCATCTTGGGGAGGCCTATAGAAAGCCCTCAGCCTGTTAACTGTTGCAACAGGGTTAGATTATTGTCATTGCAATGGTGGGAAATTAGCACTATAACATTTTTTTTTTAAGTTTATTAATTTAGAGAGGGAGAGGACACGAACAGGGGAGGGTTGGAGAGAGAGGGAGAGAATCCTAAGCAGGCTCCTCACTGTCAGTGCAGAGCTCGATGTGGGGCTCGAACTCCCAAATCGTGAGATCAGTAAGAATTGTAAGATCAGAATAGTCTGTGATCCATAGGAATGTGGCCAAGGGAAAGAAAGGTACCTTCATGGTAAAGAAGCACTTCCCACTTTTTGGGAATGGGGATGGTTTATAGCCTCTAAATTGAGCACAAGTTTTGCTGTGTCTGTAAGTTTGACCAATTTGAAGGAGGGTGGCAACTGCCCCCCCCCCCCCATTAAAAATAAATATAATTATCTGATATCTTTGCTTCCTTATGGAAGAGTGAAAATTTCATCCTTTGTACACCAGAATATATACAGTATGTCTGTATATATGTGTTACAAATTGAAATTGACATCATTTTTGAGGGAAAATTTCTGTTCTTTTTACAAACGCAAATAAGTGAACACTACATTGTTATTGATCAGAGTTTGGTATACTTTCTCTGTAAGGAAGCAAAATAAACATTTTTGGTTTTTATGGGCCACGTAGTCTCTGTTGCCAATCTACTCGTTTCTGCTGTCATAGTGTGAAAGCACCTGTAGATCCCGTGTAAGTTATTGGGCGTGGTTGTATTCCAATAAAGCTTTATTTACAAAGATACATAGGACCTTAGTTTGCTGACTTCTGTTACAGATGGGTCAAAGAAGTCATTTCTTGGTATTTTTAACTTAGCTGTTTTTAGAAAATTTATTGGGGTATAAAGTAAAACCACTAATTAGTAATAGGGCAGTTAAAAAACCGTCCTCTACCAATATTTATTCAAAAATAATAAGCAGTCCTTCTCTGAATATGCTTTCTCTTAAACAGGGTCTGGAAAAACTGCAGCATTTCTTTTGCCCATCTTGAGTCAGATTTATTCAGATGGTCCAGGCGAAGCTTTGAGGGCCATGAAGGTAAATATTTGTTATGTGGGACATTTATACTTTTAAGTAAGTTTTATGGCCAACTTGGGGCTTAACCTCACTACCCTGAAATCAAGAGCTGTACACTGTAGTGACTGAACCTGCCAGGCTCCCCGAAATGTACCATTATTGTAGAACTTTGTAGATAGCTGTTGAGAACTTTCTAAATGGCACATCTACTTATTCCAAATTATTTAATGAAAAACAGTTTTCAAGTGTAATCTGTAAACTACAGAAGGGAATTATGTCGTAATGGACCTTTAAAAGAGGATGTTAAGAGTTGAACTTTTAAATTATTTTTTAGGAAAATGGAAGGTATGGGCGTCGCAAACAGTACCCAATCTCCTTGGTATTAGCACCAACCAGAGAATTGGCAGTACAGATCTATGAGGAAGCTAGAAAAGTAAGTACACATTTCAGGGATTTTTAGCTTTCTCGTTGATTCTATTGAACTGTTTTAGGACTATGAAAAAGTGTTGGCCTTGAAATTGTAAAAATTTCTTTGCTTGTAGTTTTCATACCGATCTAGAGTTCGACCTTGCGTGGTTTATGGTGGTGCTGATATTGGTCAGCAGATTCGAGACTTAGAGCGTGGATGCCACTTGTTAGTAGCTACTCCAGGACGTCTAGTAGATATGATGGAAAGAGGAAAGATTGGATTGGACTTCTGCAAGTATGTTAATTTTTAAATGCATAAAATGTAATATCTTTTAAATTACTGGCCATTCATTTTGTAGTACTTACCAGCATTGTTTAAATTTTAAGATCCAGAAGTGATTCATTTTAGCCCTCTTTTATGAGATGCTGATTGTAGTTTTAATGTTGATAAATTGGTGACCTTTTAGTAGAGGCTGAGAATGATTGGACTGGGACGGAGTCAGAAGTAGTAAGAGCTAGTTTTGCTGTGTGCTTGTGAATGATTTGTTTTGTGGCACAAGTCCTGTGCTTTGTCTCGTGTACGTGTGTTAAATCTGCAGTGTGAGGAATTTAACCATCAGTGAATATATGATTGTATATAGAAAACAGCTGTACTAAAACTATCTTTTCTTCTCAAATTCTAAACTGAATATTTTTATGACAGATACTTGGTGTTAGATGAAGCTGATCGGATGTTGGATATGGGGTTTGAACCTCAGATACGTAGAATAGTTGAACAAGATACCATGCCTCCAAAGGGAGTTCGTCACACTATGATGTTTAGTGCTACTTTCCCTAAGGAAATACAGGTACTGTGTGATGCTGCAAGTTTTATTTACTGAGGAATTTGTTGGTCTCAGTAGATGATGATAATTTTTTCTTTTCAGATGCTTGCTCGTGATTTCTTGGATGAGTATATCTTTTTGGCTGTAGGAAGAGTTGGCTCTACCTCTGAGAACATCACACAGAAAGTTGTTTGGGTGGAAGAGTCTGACAAACGGTCCTTTTTGCTTGATCTTCTGAATGCAACAGGTAAAATTACGAATAATTTTAGTGTCACTCTGGCTCAGGTAATGGGAATCCATTTGGATCACCTTTATTGGTTTTCCTCCCCATTTAAAACATCCCATTAAAAGTATATTTATTTGTCTCTGTTTAGATGTTGACTAAATGTTAAGAGAACTAAGTCCCTATTAAAGACAAATATCTGGTAATTTTTCACAATTAGGCAAGGATTCGCTGACATTAGTGTTTGTGGAGACCAAAAAGGGTGCAGATTCTCTGGAGGATTTCTTGTACCATGAAGGGTATGCTTGTACCAGCATCCACGGAGACCGATCTCAGAGAGACCGAGAAGAGGCTCTTCACCAGTTCCGCTCAGGAAAAAGCCCAATTCTAGTGGCTACAGCCGTATGTATAATACAAGTGTATTTTCAAGTTGCCGCTGTTCAACTTTGGCTTCAAGTGTGCCATGTGTAACAAAAGTTATTTTCTAGGTAGCAGCAAGAGGACTGGACATTTCAAATGTGAAACATGTTATCAATTTTGACTTGCCAAGTGATATTGAGGAGTACGTACATCGCATTGGCCGTACAGGACGTGTAGGAAACCTTGGTAAGTGTTCAGATTGATGGTCTGGTGGTTTTTTCAGTGGGATGTAGCAAAGAACTTTTCAGGATCTTAATTTGAGAACTCTGTTACTAAGGAATGCTGTTAAAATCTATCTTAGCAATAGAAGTGACTTGTGGTCTTTTCAGTGTTCTACTTACTATTCTATGTAGGAAAGTAAGAATACTGTGCTCTTATGGAAGACTTTAATTTATGTACTTTTTGGGACTGGTTTAGGCCTCGCCACCTCATTCTTTAATGAGAGGAACATAAATATTACCAAGGATTTGTTGGATCTTCTTGTTGAAGCTAAACAAGAAGTGCCGTCTTGGTTAGAAAACATGGCTTACGAACACCACTACAAGGGTAGCAGTCGTGGACGGTCTAAGAGGTGAGGCATACGGGTGGCATGTAAAGAATGGGGTGGGTGCTGTGTCCAAAGTTAACTTTTCAAGTACTTAGTGGAACAGGCTTTATTTTCTTCGGTTGCCTGGATCATTTGGGGAAGGGGTGTTAGAAGGGGTTGTCACAAAGTTAACGCCAGCTGTTTATGGGCTACAGTCTTTAAGATCGCATTAGGGAAAACAGGGCTGGATGGGGAATCATTTGAATCGAAAAATCAGAAATTGACCATCGGGAGGTTTTAACAAGAACTGGCTTGTCTGGTGGGATCTCCTCTTCCTTCGAACCACCAGCACATTCTGTCGTTGCAGTAGTAGATTCAGCGGAGGCTTCGGTGCCCGAGACTATCGACAAAGCAGCGGGGCCAGCAGTTCCAGCTTCAGCAGCAGCCGCGCCAGCAGCAGCCGCAGCGGAGGAGGCGGCCACGGCAGCAGCAGAGGGTTTGGTGGAGGTGATGTTCATTTTTCACCTCCTGTCTTTGGGGAGGGCTTCTTCTTGTAGTCCTCTTTTTTCAAAGCATAGTTAAAAACACTGGAGAAGTTTGGCCCCATAGATTGCTTTTCATAATTTGATGTCAAAGTACTTAAGGAGGGGAATTCATAATTTGATGTCAAAGTACTTAAGGAGGGGAATGGTTGTATTTAACAGTGGATGACTTAATTAATTTCTCTCTTTTTCACATCTCTCATTAGGTGGCTACGGAGGCTTTTATAACAGTGATGGATACGGAGGAAATTATAACTCCCAGGGGGTTGACTGGTGGGGTAACTGAACCTGCTTTACAGCAGGTCACCCTGCCAAACAAGCTAATATGGAAACCACATGTAACTTAGCCAGACTATACCTTGTGTAGCTTCAAGAACTCGCAGTACATTACCAGCTGTGATTCTCCACTGAAATTTTTTTTTTAAGGGAGCTCAAGGTCACATGAAAAGATGAAAGGAACAATCAGCAGCCCTGTTCAGAAGGTGGTTCGAAGACTTCATTGCTGTAGTTTGGATTAACTCCCCTCCCGCCAACCCCCATCCCAAACTGCATTTATAATTTTGTGACTGAGGATCATTTGTTTGTTAATGTACTGTGCCTTTAACTTTAGACAACTTTTTATTTTGATGTCCTGTTGGCTCAGTAATGCTCAAGATATCAATTGTTTTGACAAAATAAATTTACTGAACTTGGGCTAAAATCAAACCTTGGCACACAGGTGTGATACAACTTAACAGGAATCATCGATTCATCCATAAATATTATAAGGAAAAAACTTATGCGGTAGCCTGCATTAGGGCTTTCTGATACTTGCAGATTGGGGGAAAATAAACAACAAACGTCTTGAAGCATATTAACGGAATTAGTTTCTAATGTGGCAAACTGTATTAAGTTAAAGTTCTGATTTGCTCACTCTATCCTGGATAGGTATTTAGAACCTGATAGTCTTTAAACAAGCCATTCCAGTCATGATGAGGTGATGTATGAATACATGCATACATTCAAAGCACTGTTTTCAAAGTTAATGCAAGTAAATACAGCAATTCCTCTTTCAATGTTTAGGCAGATCATTAATTATGAGCTAGCCAAATGTGGGCATATTACAGGGAAAGTTTAAAGGTCTGATAACTTGAAATAGGTTTTTAGGAGAATTCATCTACTTAGACTTTTTAAATGCCTGCCATAAATGAAATTGAAATGGTAGAATGGCTGACCACAGCAATGACCAGCCCTCATTGGGGCCCTGGGTGATTTTTGGTCTAATAACGCATGCTAGTGTTGATGTTTTTTGGTCAAGAGGGTATGAACAGGAAGAATTAATGCAGCAGGCTTTATTTTAAATGCCGATTCACATTACTCTGTTCAAGCTGCGTTGAGATGTTAAACTGGCTTACTATAGACTTTGTAAAAATGGCTCCAGAAGAGTAACAAACTGAAATCTTTGAGATCACACAGGTTGGAAATATGTACATAACTGCACAAGGTGTCAATTCTGCTATACAGTGCAGTTGTAGTCAGTTTTAGTTGCATAGGTTTCCATTGTATTTATAGTCTGTTTATGCTAAATCTGGCCAAAGATGAGCATTGTCCACCACTAAAATGCCTCTGCCACTCTGAATTCTGTGCTAATTTTGTGGCCAGAATGCGGTGATCAAAACGCTCAATCTTTTTACAGTGGCATAGGAAGACGGCAAAAATTTCCTAAAGTGCAATAGATTTTCAAGTGTATTGTGCCTTGTTCTAAAACTTTTATTAAGTAGGTGCACTTGACAGTATTGAGGTCATTTGTTATGGTGCTATTTCAATTAGTCTAGGTTTAGGCCCTTGTACATTTTGCCCATAACTTTTTACAAAGTACTTCTTTTATTGCACATTCAGAGAATTTTATATATATGTCTTGTGTGCGTGTCCTTAAACTTCCAATCTTATTTTGTCTCTTGGAGATTGTTGAACGCAGCTTGTCTAGGAAGGGGATGGGACTAGATTCTAAAATTTATTTGGGACCACGGGAATAATAGTTGGGAAGAAAACTATTTGCACACGACAGATTTCTAGATACTTTTTGCTGCTAGTTTTATGTAATATTTATTGAACATTTTGACAAATATTTATTTTTGTAAGCCTAAAAGTGATTCTTTGAAAGTTTAAAGAAACTTGACCAAAAGACAGTACAAAAACACTGGCACTTGAATGTTGAATGTCACCGTATGCGTGAAATTATATATTTCGGGGTAGTGTGAGCTTTTAATGTTAAGTCATATTAAACTCTTAAGTCAAATTAAGCAGACCCGGCATTGGCAGTGTAGCCATAACTTTCTGATGTTAGTAAAAACAAAATTGGCGACTTGAAATTAAATCATGCCAAGGTTTTGATACACTTGTCTTAAGATATTAATGAAACACTTCAAAACACTGATAAGAAGTGTCCAGATTCTCAGATGTTTGTTGCGTGAGTTTTGTTTAGTTGTGTGTATTTTTTTTTTTTTTTCAGTGAATGTCTGGCACATTGCTATCCTCAAACATGTGGTTATCTTTGTTGTATTGGCATATTCAGTGACTTGTACATTCAGCGATAGCATTTGAGCAAGTTTTATCAGCAAGCAATGTTTTCAGTTAATAAGGTTTCAAAAATCACATAAGAATGGATTTAAACTTGCTGAATGTAAAGATTGAACCTCAAGTCACTGTAGCTTTAGTAATTGCTTATTGTATTAGTTTAGATGCTAGCACTGCATGTGCTGTGCATATTCTGATTTTATTAAAATAAAAAGTTGAACTGCACAGTCTCCTTTGTTGTTGTCAATTGTGGTTTATTATTATAGGTGAAAATAAAGTTGTGCTCTTGCCTGAAGAATTGTAAGGTGTAATTTTTTTGGTTTTGCTGTCGAGTGCTAATTTTGAGATGCCTCTTGGGAGACAGAATGACTGATGCCATAAGGATTTGTAATAAAAGGTGAAGGTGAAAAAAAAGATTGCTCTAATGGAAATCTAGGCCGTCCTTACGTGGACGTATTGCATTGTATTGCAAATCAGTTTGTACTTAAACTCAATATGGGTGGGAATCTTTCGTTCTTGGAAGCACTTGATTTGAAGGACATTTAGACGGTGGAAGAATGTTGGGTAAAAGTCAAATGGACTAGTAATCTAAGTGATGGTGAATGCTAAGGGATCCAAAATATTTGGTGGTGGTGGTGGGGGGTGGGGTGCCTGGCTGGCTCAGTTGGTAGAGCATGCGACTCAGGCTCAGGGTTGGGAGTTCAGGCCTCACGTAGGTACGGGAGTGGAGCCTACTTTTTAAAAGTATTTGGGGTTATGATGATAGAGATGTCTGGCATAGCTACCCCCTTACCCCCTTCAGTTTCTTTGCTGGCATCCATTACTGCTGCGGGCAGCTGCTACCAATAACAGACGGTATGTGAACCAGAACTGGATAGGCACTTTGTAAGCAATTAGGTTGAACCATATGAAAGGACTCCTGTTTTGGGGGTCAAACATGGTCAAATGTTGGTAGGTGGCTATGATTAAACCTAAGGAAAGTACTTGATACAGCTTTTTTGAGTTCTTTACGGTATGATGAGCAATTTTTTTCTTTTTTCTTTTTGGTATTGTAAAGAAATACTTGATTCTGGATCGGTATCATTGTTCAGAGTTAGTCATCTCAAAGTAGCAAGACTAAATTTATAGGGCAGAATTTTGAAGCCTAATATGCCATATTAGTTTTGGAGAATGGAAAGAGGGAAGGGAAGTAGGAGTTTAGACAAAAGTGTGGAAAGAGGGGCACCTGGGTGGCTGTCGGTTGACTGTCTTAGGCTCAGATCATGATCTCTCATTTCATGAGTTCAAGCCCCACATCAGGCTTGCTGCTCTAAGTGCGGGGCCCGCTTCAGATCCTCTTTTTCTGCCGCTCCCCCACTTGCACTCTCAAAAGTGTGGAAAGAGGTTATGTTAGGACAGCTAGATGGAAAAGTTAATGGAGTGAAATTGGATTCTAAGGATGGTTCAAAGTCACTGATAAAAGAGGGGTGCGGGCACCTGTGTGGCTCAGTTAAGCGTCCAGCTTCGGCTCAGGTTGTGATCTCATGGTTTGTGAGTTCCAGCCCTGCGTCGGGCTCTGTGCTGACAGCTCAGAGCCTGGGGCCTGCTTCAGATTCTGTGTCTCCCTATCTGCCTTCTCCCACTCGCACTCTGTCTCTTTCAAAAATAAACACACAAAAAAAAGTGAACACAAGCTATCTGGGGGAACTAATTCTTAATTGAGATTATTTCTAGTCTAGCAGTATTAAGATTATAGTAGTCAGGTTTATTTGCATACTATGTTAATTTTTGTAGTTTTTTTTTTAAATTTTTGTAGTTTAAGCGATTTGTTTAAATATATACTTAAATGCTATTGTCACTGTCTGCCTCCCCCACTCATTAATGTTTGGTTTCGGTAATGGTTTGCTCTAACCATCTCTTGGCTGAATTTCAACACCACATAATTTTTTTCAAAAATGACTTCTAGGAACCATGTTTGAAAATTGTTCAGTGTCTGCTTGAACCTATATAATTGTTTTTTTTCTATGACGGGTGGCTTGTTTCCCTTGCCCCTATGCTCCTAAGTGACCTAGTTAGACCGATCACAGACTTACTCTTTGAAGTAACTAAGATATCTGGGTGTTGACACTGGTCTTACCTGCCTTCCCACTGAAAAGCAGAAATTCCATTCACTGCATTTTAGGAATATCTCAGGCTTTTTTCTCTTCTCACTGAACACGATTCCGGATATGTTGAAACCTGCTTTGCTTCGTATCTTGCCCTCATTTCAGTTGATCTATTTTTCAGCATGTTTAGTCTGTTTCTAATGTGGTTTCCTGTATAGTGACTGTTCTCCATTTCTTTCCTCATTTTCGTTGTTGATTCCCACCTCCCCCTTGGGAAAAACTTGACCGAGTTTTCTTCAGGATAATTTTGAAATAGGATTATTTTGACACAGGACACTATGTTTAATTATAGTGTGGAAGAGTAGATCATGACCTGGAAACATGTTTATTATGGGAGAAAACACCATAAAACAGATAAGCACATTAAGAGGAGGAGATGTCTCAAAACAGGTGTTAAACATAGAATTACCACATGACTCAGCAATTTCACTCCTAGGAGAATTCTACCCAGGAAAAACGAAAACAAGCCGACAACTTACTATTTGCATGCGAATGTTCATAGCATTCACAATAACCCAAGAGTGGAAACCACCCAAATGCCAATCAGCTGGTGGAGGGACAAACAAAATGTGTATACATGGAATGGAATGCTGTTTGGCAATAAAAAGAAGGAAGTACTGACGCTATCTCTATCCTCTGGGGACATGACCATATCCCTAATTTCCTTTCCCCTCTTCAAAGGATCATTAGGTGGGCCTGTTAGTGCTGTGATACATGTCTGTATTCTGACTTAAGGTTTTCTGTGGATGTGTGTCCAGTTTCAGTCCTGATTTTATTGTGTTAGCAGGTATAAGTCATGGTTTATAATTTGAGGGTTCCTGTTTTCCTTGTTGCACCAAAGATGACATTTTGCCTTTTTTTTTTTTTAATAGGCTCCATTCCCAACATGAGACTTGAACTCATGACCCTGAGATCAAGAATTGTGTGCTCTACTGACTGGGCTGGCCAGGCACCCCGACATTTAACTTTTTTTTTTAATGTTTATTTATTCTTGAGACAGACAGAGCATGAACAGGGGAGGGGCAGAGAGAGAGGGAGACACAGAATTTGAAACAGGCTCCAGGCCCTGAGCTGCCAGCACAGAGCCCGATGTGGGGCTCGAGCCCACGAACCATGAGATCATGACCTGAGCCAAAGTCGGACCCAGGCGCTCCCTTTTTCACTCTTAATTCTACTCCATACTCACTTAAATTTTCAACAGACCATCTCATTTACCTGACATCAGTGGATTAGTTGAATGCAGAATGGTCTCTGAACCTCCATTCCGGACCCAGTCACCTGATAGGATCTAGTGGGTTATCTGGTAGACATTTGGAGTGCCAAGGTTGATTTAGGGCTCATTGAAAAACCGGTTGGGGTCTGCTGAGTGTTGGGGAATGTAGCTATGAATTCAAACGTACTCCTTGCCCTCTTGGAACCTAGTTTTTCTTTTGTGGCTCCCCAACTTGATGTTGCAACAGAAGAATCTGGGAAATGATTCTATGGCGACTCTCCTAATAGAATCCATCCCTGGGGTTCACTCAGCAATCTGTTTTGCATTTGCTTTTGTTCCTAATTTCCCCAGGCAATTTTGATGCAGCAAGCTTAGGTACGGACTCTGCTGTTCTCTACTTTCTATTATCTGTTCCAAAACTTCCAGTTACCATGATGGTGTTTCAGGTACTTCATAGCAGAAGCATCTCTATATTCCAAATTAAAATAGTTACTGCAATCAAGCTAATGATGGTCTATTAAGTTGGTCCTTTGGTGTGGTACTAGTCTACCTTTGCAGCTTTTAACTTATTTCCCATACCTTATACTGTAGCTGAATATGATGCTATTGTGCAGACACATCCTGCAGTCTGCCTTTGCCTTGGTTTTTGTGCACCCTGTTCCTTCTAACTAGAATTGGGGCTGAAAGTTTAATTTTATAGATAGTACTCAGAATACTGAGCTGCCATTTACAATTATTAACAATGTAGAGAAAATAATTGCTCTAATGGGTTGAGGAAGGAGTAGGTTTCAACTGGCATGGGCAGAATGAGCTCAACTATTTGGAAAATATGTAGAAAACTAGAAGGAAATCTGCAAAAATAGTGACAGTTCTTGTTTCTGGTTGAAATGAAATGATTTTCTGCTGCTTCATAATTTCCTGTACTGAGCAAATTTTGTACAATTATATTTTCTAACAAAACATAAGTTTTTAATTGTTTTAGTCTGAGATGATTATAAATTCACAGGAAGTTGTGAAATAGTACAGAGAGATCATGTGTACCTTTCACGCAGTTTCCCCTGTTAGTAACATCTGGCATAACTAGTACATCAAAACCAGGAAATTGACATTGGTACAATCCACAGACCTCATCCAGACTTCACCAGTTTTGTGTGTGCCGTGTGTGTGTGTGTGTGTGTGTGTGTGTGTGTTTCTATGCAGTTTTACTACATGTTGATTTCTATAGCAACTTCCAAAGAACTGTTCTATCACCACAGTCTCCCTCGTGTTACCTCTTTATAGTCACACCTGCCCCCCACCCCTTCCTGCTTCTCCACCCTGTCACTAACCCCTGGCAACCGCTCATCTGTTTTCCATTTCTAAAATGTCATTTCAAAATTGTTAACATAAATGGAACTGTGCAGTATGTGACCTTTTGAGATTGGCTTGTTGTCACTCAGCAGAATGTCCTTGAGAGCTGTCCAAGTTGTTGCAAATAGTTTGTTTCTTTACTGCTGAGTGGTATGGATGTTCCATAGTTTTGTTTATTCAGTCGTTGAAGGATAGTTGGCTTATTTCCAGTTTTTGACCATTACAAATCAAGGTTGCTATGAACATTCATGTACAGATTTTTGTGTGGACATAAGTTTTCATTTTTCTGGCATAAATGCAATTGTTGGATCACATGGTAAGTATATGTTTACTTTAAGAACCTGCTAACCCATTTTCCTGAGTGGCTATACCATTTTACATTCCCACCAGCGATGCACGAGAGGTCCAGTTTCTGTGCATCCTCACCAGCGTTTGGTATTGTCATATTTTTATTTTGGCTGTTCTAATTGGTGCACGGTGGCATCTCATTGTGGTCTTAATCTGCATTTCCCTATGGGCTAGTGATGTTGAACTTCTTTTCATGTACTTATATGCCATCCTTATATTCTCTTTGGTAAAATAAATGTTTGTGTCTGTGACCCCTTGTAAAATAATTGATTATTTTTTACTGCTGAGGTTTCTTTTAAGTTATTGAAGTAAAGTTGACATACAATGTTACATTAGTTTCGGGGATTTGACAATTCTGGACATTCACAGTGCTCACCACAGTAAGTGTAGTTACCCTTTGTCACCATACAAAGTTATTACAACATTACAACAGTATTCCCTAATGCTGTTACTTTTCATCCCTATGATTTATTTATTTTATAACTCTAAGTTTGTACCTCTTAATCCCCTTCACCTATTTCCTTCATTCCCCCCAACTCCCTCCCCTCTGGCAACCAGTAGATCTCTGTATTTAGGAGTCTGTTTCTGTTCGTTTGTTTGCTTTGTACTGCTGAGTTTTGAGAGTTTTCTATATATTCTAGGTACAAGTCCTTTATCAGATGTATGATTTGCAAATATCTTTTCCTGGTCTGTAGCTTGTCTATTTATCTTCTTTTTATTATTATTTTATTTTAATTCCAATGTAATTAACATGCAGCATTATTTTAATGTCAGGTGTACAATATAACGATTCAACACTTGCAGTGCTCATCAAGGTAAGTGTACTCTTGGGATGTCTGGCTGGCTCAGTCAGAAAAACATGTGACTCTTGATCTCAGGGTCATGAGTTCGAGCCCCATGTTGGGTGCAGAAATTACTTTAAAAAAAAAAAAGGTAAGTGTACTCTTAATCCCCATCACCTATTTCACCCATCCCTCTTCCCACCTCCTCCCTGTTAATCCTCATTTGGTTTGTCTTTCTTTTTTTCCCCTTTGTTTGTTTTGCTTCTTATATTCCACATAGGAGTGAAATCATATAGTATTTGTCTTTATTTGACTGGCTTATTTGACTTAGCATAATACACTCTGGTTCCATCCATGTTGTTGCAAATGGCAAGATTTCATTCTTTTTTATGGCTGAATAATATTCCTTTGTATATACCACTTCTTTATCCACTCATCTATTAATGGACACTCAGCTTATTTTTGTTCTTAACTGGGTCTTTTGCAGAGCAAACATTTAAATTTTTTAAAAGTTTTTATTTATTTTGATAGAGAGCATAAGGGGGGAGGAGCAGAGAGAAGGAGAGAGAATCCCAAGCAGGCTCTGTCCTGAGCCCAACGAGGGGCTTCAACTCATGAACCGTGAAATCATGACCTGAGCTGAGATCAAGAGTCAGATTCTTGGGGCACCTAGGTGGCTCAGTCAGTTGGGCATCTGACTTTGGCTCAGGTCATGATCTCACGGTTCGAGAGTTCGAACCCTGCATCGGGCTCTGTGCTGATAGCTCAGAGCCTGGAGCCTGCTTCAGATTCTGTGTCTCCTTTTCTCTCTGCCCCTCCCCCATTTGCACTCTATTGCTGTCTCTCTCAAAAATAAACATTAAAAAAAACATAAAAAAAACATTAAAAAAAAAGAGTCAGACTCAACTTACTGAGTCACCCAGGCACACCCATTTTTAATTTTTTAAAAACATTTTAAATTTTGGGGTGCCTGAGTGGCTCAGTTGGTTAAGCGTCCAACTTTGGTTCAGGTCATGACTCACAGCTTTTGAGTTTGAGCACCGTGTCAGGCTTTCTGCTGTCAGCACAGAGCCTGCTTTATATCCTCTGTCCCCCACTCTCTCTGCTCCTCCCTCACTTGCACTCTGTCTCTCTCTCAAAACAAAACAAAAAATTCATTAATTAAAAAAAAATTTTAAGTTTGATGCAATCCAATCACCAATGTTTCCTTTTGTGGATTGTGATTTTGGTGTCATGTCTAAGGATACTTCGCTTAGCCTTGGTCCTAAAGATTTTCTATTTTTCCTAATAATTTTATAATTTTACATTGAAATCTATGATCCACTTTGCATCCGTTTTTAAGGTGTGAGGTTTAGGTTAAGGTTCCCTTTTTAATCGATGGATGTCCAGTTGCTCTAGCACCATTTGTTGAAAAGACTCTCCTTCCCTTGTTGAAATGCCTTTGCAACTTTGTCAAAACTCAGTTGACCATCCTTGTGTGGGTCTCTTTTGGGTTCTCTTCTATTTCATTGATCTATGTGTCTATCCCTCCACCAATACCATACTGATTCCATTACTTCTAGCTATATAGTAAGTCTTAAAATTTGGTAGAGTGATTCCTCCCACTTTATTCTTTTTCAAATTTGTTTTAGTTATTCTAGTTCCTTTGTCATTTCACATAAATTTTAGAATAAGCTTTTTTTAAAAATTATTTGATGTTTTATTTATATTTCAGAGAGAAACAGTGCATGAGGAAAGGAGGGGTAGAGAGACAGAGACAGAATCTGAAGCAGTCTCCAGGCTCTAATTTGTCAGCACAGAGCCCAATGTGGGACCTGAACTCACGAACTGTGAGGTCATGACCTGAGCCAAAGTCAGACGCTTAATTGAGCCACCCAGGTGCCCTCTTTTCTTTCCTTTTTTTTTTTCTTTTTCTTTTTCTTTTTCTTTTTTTTTTTTTGAGTAATCTCTATGCCCAACGTGGGGCTTGAACTCACAACCCCGAGATCAAGAGTCACATGCTCTACCAACTGAGCCAGCCAAGCGCCCCTAGAATAAGATTTTCTTTACAAAAAATCTGGCTGGGGTTTTGATGGTAATTGTGCTGAACCTCTAGATCAATTTGGGAGAGAATTGACGTCTTTACTATTTTGAGTCTAAAACATATGTATATATTTATAAATCTTTAAGTTTATTTTTATTTTGAGAGAGACAGAGAGAATGTGAATGGGGGAGGGGCAGAGAACAAGAGAGAATTCCAAGCAGACTCCATGCTGTCAGCACAGAGCCCGATGTAGGGCTCGAACTCACAAACTGTGAGATCATGACCTGAGCTGAAATTGAATCGGACACTTAGCCAACAGAGCCACCCAGGCACCCCGAGTCTAAAACATATTTTTAAGTTGTGAACTCAGAATATCCAGCCAACAGGAAAAATCATCTGCCACTTCCTACACGGAGCACTCCTATTTATTCATCCTAGGATTAAGCTCCTTGTGTGGAGCATGTCCATGGAGCAGGTGCCTCCGTGAAGGAAGGCATTTTGTGAAGGAAGTTCATGTAGGAATATATGAAGGAGCCCATCTGCTACTCATGATAGCCTAGGTATTTCAGAGCAACCCTTCTGCTGAAGACAACCCTAAAAATGCATGTAAATTTAATGCAGGCATTCCCCTTCTGATCCAGTAAGCACCTTCTGGAAAGTTTCCTGTTAGGAACGGAGACAGAGGCTTCCCAAAAGTCAAGTCAGTAACGATGCAGAAAATACAATATTCAGTTAATCTCGAAGAAACCTTACACCTTTTTAGTTTCATCTTCTTAAAACTCATCATTTTGAGAGTACTTGGGAGTCTTACTTGAATATTAATTCTCGGCATGCGTTGAACTTAATTACCATAATGTCCCAGAATTTTAATAACAAAATTTTAATGTCAGTTTTCATCAGGGGAACGATGTCCTTGGATTGTACTGTGGTGACTTCCTGTAGAACTTCTTTAATTGGCATACACTCGGGCAAAGCCTTCTTTTTCACAGGAGGCACAGAAGCTACCGTGTGCAATTTGTAAGTCTGTTTATTCTGTGGATTTCTTTTTCTTTTTTTTAATGTTTTTTCATTTTTGAGAGAGAGCGTGTGTGCGCGAGTGGGGGAAGGGCAGAGAGAGAGTATCTGAACCAGGCTCTGCACTGTCAGCATGGAGCTGGACGTGGGGCTCGACCCCATGAACTTCAAGACATAACCTGAGCGGAAATTAAGAGTCAGAGGCTTAACTGACTGGGCCGCCCAGGCATCCCTGTTCGGTGGATTTCTAAGAGATCTGCAATGCTAACAGTATTTCTTGTAATAGGACCTGGGGAATAAATTTATTTTGGGTATCAGTGTCATAAATAGGCTTTGTTTCTAAGAAACATGTTTTTCTCTTGTGAGCAACAAAAATTATACAAGTTTTCACTTCGGCCTACTCCTAGAAATGAAGTCTGTGGCATTTATTAACCATACCCCGGTTGAATCTTAGCCTACTCATTTGTCTCTTCCAACTTTTTTCATTTTCTTCCACGGGCATCTGAAACTTGCCTCCAAATTTTGGAGGGAAATAAGGTATAAATATATAAAGTGAAATTTAATGCTATTTTTTGTCTGTTTCAGTTTCTTATCATAGGAAGGAATATCTTGATATGGGAATTGAGACTTAACAATGATAATAAAAAATAAAGTATGTGTCGATTCAATTTTGGCAGGGTAGCAATCTAGGTAATCCTATTTATTTCCTGCTTTGGAGTCGGGTGGGGTACAGCTCTTGGATTTCATCTAATTCTCTAGGGAAGTTGGGTTTATATTCCTATCTGTGGCTTTCCAAAAACTAGCTTATCAAGACTGGATGACCCCTATGATTGTGTTCTCTACTGGGAGAGAGCTGACAGCTAATGAGTTTTGTTGTGTGGACACAGCTATATAGGCTTATATGTTTTAGTGATCAAGCAGTCAAAGCAAAGGTGTTTTTTAAAGACATTTAGTAACAGAAGGTAAGGATGTATTTGGTAACAGCTCTGTTGAAAACCCTAAGCAAAGAGAGGAACTGGTGTCACCCATGGTCAAATTAGTATTTTGTCTTTCTTTTTTAAAAAATTTTTAACATTTGGGATGCCTGGGTGGCTCAGTCAGTTGAGCCTCCGACTTTGGCTCAGGTCATGATCTCACGGTCCGTGAGTTTGAGCCCCGCATCGGGCTCCGTGCTGACGGCTCAGAGCCTGGAGCCTGCTTCGGATTCTGTGTCTCCCTCTCTCTCTGCCCCTCCCCCAGTCATGCTCTGTCTCTCTCTGTCTCAGAAATAAACATTAAAAAAAATTAAAAAAATTTGTTTTAATGTTTATTTATTTTTGACAGAGGGTGAGAGAGAGAGAGAGAGAGAGAGAGAGAACATGAATGGGGGAGGGGAAGAGAACAAGGTAAAGAGAGAGAGTCCCAAGCAGGCTTCTCACTGTCAGCACAGAGCCCAACACAGGGCTTGAACTCATGAGCCCTGGAATCACGACCTGAGCCAAAATTGGATGCTTAACCAATTGAGCCACCCAGGCACCCTGGTACTTTGTCTTCTCTTAGATGTTTTCCATTCTCTCCCAGTAGAGGAAGTATGGAGTGTTCCTGTTTAGGGCCTGACCTCCTAGCTATGCCTTTCTCAACCACTTAGGGCTGTGGTGGCCTCTCACCTATGAATGCATTATCTGTATTTCCCTTTCTCCTGGATCATTCCCTTCACATCATCCACCTCAAAGCCTCATCTTTTTTTTCCTTTTTTTAAAAACATTTATTTATTTATTTTTGAGAGACAGAAACAGAGCACAAGATGGGGAGGGGCAGAGAGAGGGGGAGGCACAGAATCCGAAGCAGGCTCCAGGCTCTGAGCTGTCAGCACAGAGCTGGACGTGGGGCTTGAACCCACGAGATCATGACCTGAGCTGAAGTCAGACACTTAACCGACTGAGCCACCCAGACGCCAGTTAGACCGATCACAGGCTTACTCTTTGAAGTAACTAAGATATCTGAAGGACTGACTACATATTAAAGATACTAAAACATATTACAAAGCCTCAATTATTAAAACTCTCAAAAATAATAAAATAAACATGTCTCTCTCTAGCTTGTGACTCCGTTTTCCTCTAGCCGTCCCCCTGCAAAACCTCATTGTTGGCCACATTGGAGACTGTTAGCTATCCTCTCAATGTGCCCAGCTACATGACACTACCCAGCCTCCCTTGCAGTTAGAGGTGGTCATGTGACCCAGATTTTGCCAAAAATGGCATGAGTGAATGATGTGTGCCCCTTTTGCACTGACACATGAAAACAGCTGGCTCAGTCAGTAGAGCATGTGACTTTTTTTTAAAGTTTATTTATTTTGAGAGAGAAAGAGAGCACAAGCAGGGGAGGGGCAGAGAGAGAGAGGGAGACAGAGAATCCCAAGAAGGCTCCATGCTGTCAGTGCAGAGCCTGACATGGGGCTTGAGCCCACAAACTGTGAGATCATGGCCTGAGCCGAAACCAAGAGATGGACCCTTAACCCACTGAGCCATCAAGCTGCCCCTAGCATGTGACTCTTGTTCTCAGGGTTGTGAGTTCGAGCCCCACATTGGACACAGAGCTTACTTAGAAAAAAATAGATAGCACACCATATTGTTCCATACCTCTTTTCTACTAAACAATATATAATGGGAAATTTTGCATGTCAATACACAGAATCCATTCTTTTTTACAGTTGTGTAACCAGAATATTCTATTGTGTGGCTATACCATAATTATGCAACTATCCTATTGATGAACATACAGGTTGTTTTCCATCATTTGCTATTTCCAACAATACTGCATTGAATGATGAATTTTGTACACAGAAGTATATTCATTAAGAAAAAAAAAGTATATCCATTGAAATTTGGGTACATATGGTCAAGTTTCCTACAGGAGTTGTATCAATTTGCACTGCCACCAGCAGCATACAAGAATGCTTCTTTTTCCATAGTTTTGTGTATGAGCGCATTGGCAAACTTATATTTTGGCTAATGTAATTGATACTGTTTTTTTAGCTGGATAGTTTTAATTTATAGTTCTCTTCTGAGTGAGCTCAAACACCCTCCCATATGTTAAAGGGCTATTTGTATTTCTTTTTCTGTTAACTATTCACAATGATTTTGGCCGTTTTTTCTTTTGTGTTATTGGTCTATTTCTTTTTTTTTTTTAATGTTTATTTTTTAGAGAGAGAGAGAGAGACAGAGCACAAGCAGGGGGAGGGGCACAAAGAGAGAGAGAGAGAGAGACAGAGCACAAGCAGGGGGAGGGGCACAAAGAGAGAGAGAGAATTCCCAAGCAGGCTCTGTGCTGTCAGAGCAGAGCCTGACTCGGGGCTCAGTGTCACGAAACGTGATACAATGTCCTGAGCTGAAATCAAGAGTCAGTCACTCAACCGACTGAGTCACCCAGATGCCCCCCCCCATTTGTTTTTAATTAAGTAATCTCTACGCCCAACCTGGGGTTCAAACTCACGACCCCGAGATCAACAGTCACATGCTTTACTGACTGAGCCAGCCAGGTGGTCCTGAGAGTTGTTTTTGTTTTTTTATTTTTTATTTTATTTTTTATTTTTGGGACAGAGAGAGACAGAGCATGAACGGGGGAGGGGCAGAGAGAGAGGGAGACACAGAATCGGAAACAGGCTCCAGGCTCCGGGCCATCAGCCCAGAGCCCGACGCGGGGCTCGAACTCACGGACCGCGAGATCGTGACCTGGCTGAAGTCGGACGCTTAACCGACTGCGCCACCCAGGCGCCCCGTTTTTGTTTTTTTAAATGTGTACTTTATTTCATCTTTTCTTTTAGGGCTTCCGAATATTAAGCCATATTTCTTTTTTACTCCAACATGTCATAAAAGAATTCTCCTGTGTTTTCTTCTTATAATTATATTTCTACCTTTACGGTTTTATTTTCACATTTTTTTTTTATTAATTTGAAGTTTATCTTGATATATGATAATGGTGTGTGGATCCAACATTTTTTTTCTATATGACCCAACACCATCTATTGAAACATCTATCTTTTCTACACTGCATTTGTTAGCATAAGCCTGAAGTGTTGTAATGAGGAGGCTCTGAAATACAACAGCTTAAGATAGAAATGACTTCTCTTACCTACCATTTCAGAATTCATATTCTCAGGTCAGTGGGTGACTTTTGCTCTCAGTCATTCAGGATTGAGGTTCCTTCCAGTTTACTTCTCAACTTCAGGGAAGTAGTTCTCAAAATGTGGTCTCTAGACCAGCAGCATCAGCACCGCCTGGGAATTTGTTAGAAATAGAAATTCTTAAGTATCACCCCAGACCTGTTGTATCCAAAACTCTGCAGATGGAGTTCAGCCATTTGTGTGTGTGTGTGTGTGTTTAATGTTTTATTTATTTTTGAGAGAGAGACAGAGTACAAGCAGGGGAGGGGCAGAGAGAGAGGGAGACACAGAATCCGAGGCAGGCTCCAGGCTCTGAGCTGTCAGCACGGAGCCCAATGGGGGACCTGAGCTCAGGAACGGAGAGATCATGATCTGAGCTGAAGTCGGATGCTTAACTGACTGAGTCACCCAGGTGTCCCTAGCCATTTGTGTTTTAACAAGCTCTCTGGGGATTCTGATGTCTGCTAACATTTGGGAACCGGTGATTTAGGACATTGTCCTCATCTGTGTGGTTCAAATAAACCTGATTTGCAGACAGAAAAAAAAAAAAAGAGGTTGGAGGAGGCACTCCAGCTGTTTTCATGTGTCAGTACAGAAGGGGCACACATCACTCATGCCATTTTTGGCAAAATATGGGTCACATGACCACCTCTAACTGCAAAGGAGGCTGGGTAGTGTCATGTAGCTGGGCACATTGAGAGGATAGCTAAGAGTCTCCAATGCGGCCAACAGTGATCAGATGCAAAACTCCCATTATACAAATATGGTTACTTCTGGAATTTCTACTGTGTTAACACTGGCTTTTTTTTTTTTAATGTTTATTTTATTATTTTTGAGAGAGAGCATGCACACTCATGAGCGGGGAAAGGCAGAGAGAGGGAGACATAGGATCTGAAGCAGGCTCTGTGCCCATTGCAGAGAGCCTGATGCAGGGCTCAAACTCATGACCTGTGGGATTGCGACCTGAGCCAAAGTTGGACACTTAACCGAGCCACCCAGGTGCCCCAACACTGGCTTTTTTGAGTCATATGCTAGGACCACATAGTTTTAATAATTGAGGCTTTGTAATATGTTTTAGTATCTTTAATATGTAGTCAGTCCTCCAGTGCTCTTTTTTTTAAGAGTTTTGTTTTGCTCTTCTTGCTTTTTTTTTCTTTTTTTGAAGATCTTATGGAAAAAAAAAGATTTTATTTTTAAGTAATCTCTACATTCACCATGGGGCTCAAAGCCTCAAGCCTGAGATCAAGTTGCGTACTCCACTGACTGAGCCAGCCAGGCACCCTTTGCTTGCTTATTTTTTAGAAACAGCATTCACAGGGGCGGCTGGGTGGCTCAGTTGGTTATGCATCTGATTTTGGCTCAGGTCATGATCTCATGGTTCATGGGTTTGAGCTTCACATCCGGCTCTGCACTGACAATGTGGAGCCTGCTTGGGATTCTCTTTCTCCCTCTCTCTCTGCCCCCCCACCCCAATACATAAATAAACAAACAAAATCCCCCACCATTTATAGTCATTTTTTCTAGTTCTAGAAATTTTTCAGGTTGTTTTGGAATGGTGTTAACTTATAAACTAATTTAGGGATCATTGACATTTAAGATGACTCTGTTCAAGTTGTCTTTTTGTAACCCGTAGTGTTTTTAATGTTTTCTTTATATACATCTTGCACAGTTCATATGAAGTTTATTTCTGTGTATTTTGTATTATTTGTTGCTATTATAAGTGAGGTATCTTCTTCCATTATATTTTCTAGCTGGTAATTGTATATAGGAAAGCTGTTGGTTTCTGTAAATTTTACCTTTTGCTACCTTATTGAATTATATCATTTGTAGTAGTTTCTTGGTTGATTCTCTTGCTTTTCCAGGTATATGATTATGTCATGTACAAATAGTAATAGTTCTGCTTCCTCCTTTCCAGTTATTAGACCTGTAATTGGGGGAGGGCAACACTAGCTAGGTTATGTTTCTTTTATTTATTTATTTATTTATTTATTTATTTATTTAAATTGCAGAAATGGTACAATTTATTAAAGATATACTAGGTACTGAAATCATTCAAATAATATATAAAGTAATTCTAATTCTTCCTTAAAACTATCCTATCAGACCTCCGATTTGTTTCTCTTGTCCAATCACCTCAGTTGGTATCTCCATTATAATGCTAAAATAATAACTGTGAATTCTTCCGGTGTTTGCCGTTAAGCGTGATGATGGAATAATGTTAAGGGTATTAGTCCATTCGTATTTTGAATTTTTTGAAATGTTTTATTTATCTTTTGAGGCCGAGAGACCACAAGAGGAGGAAGGGCAGAGAGAGAGGGAGACAAAGAATCTGAATCAGGCTCCAGGTTCTGAGCTGTCAGCATAGAGCCCGCCGTGGGTCTCGAACCCACAAACTGTGAGATCATAACCTGAGCTGAAGTCTGATGCTCAACCCGCTGAGCCACCCAGGCGCCCCCGTATTTTGAATTTTGAGTTTTGATCAGCCTCTGCAGAAATGATTATATGTATTTCCCCCCTAGATTTATTAATATACATACGTATTTTCATAGATTTTATAGTATTCAAAGGATGGGATACTCTTCATCATCTGAACTAAAGAACTGAATAGTAGCGGATACCAATAGATACTTGTATCTTCCCCCTTTTCCCTGACCTCTCCAGGGCCGTTCCTCCATTTCCTTACGTGGCTTGATTTTTCACCTACTCATTCAGGCCAAAGGCTTAGAAGTCATTCCTTTTTTCTCTTTCTCTCGTACCTTCATCAGCACCTCTCATAAGTTCTACTTCCAAACCTGACCACTTCACCATCACCACTGCTAAAACCCCAGTCCAAGTTAACCTCCTTTCTTTCCCGAACGGCTATAACTGGCTTGTTCGCTGGTCTCCCGGCCTCCGTTATGGCTTAGAAGATTCTACCTGATTGGGTTCCTCCCATCATCCACTGCGTGTTCCTCTCATACCAACTTCCTTTCACGTTCATCCTTCCTTCTAGAACTTCCCTTCTTCTCATGGCTGACTCCTGCTCATCCAGGTCTCAGCCCAAATGTCGCCTCTTCAGAGGTCCTGACATTCTTAGCTAGCTACTCTAAAGTACCAAGGAAGGAAAAAGCTGTGTAACCTCTGACAGGGCCCTGAGCCAGTGCCTTGTCTACAAAATGCGGGGCAGGAGCTGCGGAGGCTGATGACTCTTCTTTTTTTTATATATAATTTATTTTGTAAGTTTATTTATTTTTTGAGCAACAGAGGGAGAGCACACGCAGGGAGGGGTCAAGAGAGAATTTCAAGCAGGCTCCACGATGTCATGCAGAGCCCAATTCTGAGCTCGAACCCATGAGCTGTGAGATCACGACCTGAGCTAAATCACGAGTAGGACGCTTAACCGACCAAGCCACCCGGGCGCTCCTGAAATCAGTTTCTTGGTTTAAAATTCTAACTGCCTATTTTACTGTTAAAAAAAAAAGATCTCCCTCTCTCTCTCTCACACACACACACACACACGTTCACACACACACACACATACACACTCCTCTCAGGAATGTGGAGAGCATCTGGCTGTGGTGACACTGTGTTATCTTAGTGCCACTATGATGGAGGTGAGCCCATTACACAGAAAGATCAAGAACCAGTGGCTCAACAATAAGTACCACCACTCTTGAGTTTAAGTTTTCTCTGTGAGCCTGACATTGCTCTCCCTAGTTCTTGCAAGCACCCTGATGTTAAGGAATTATGGTGGTTTTCTTTAAGTGTGATAATGGTAGTACAATTACTTCTTTTGAGGGGGATTCTTTGTGTGTGTGTGTGTGTGTGTGTGTGTGTTTATAGTTTATTTATTTTGAGAGAGGGAGAGAGGAAGTGTGCTCATGTGTGCATGAGTGTAAGCAGGGGAGGGGCAGGGAGAGAGGGAGAGAGAGAGAATCCCAAGCAGGCCGCCCCCCCCCAACTCTTAGCACAGAGCCCGATGTGGGGCTTGATCTTATGAGCTCTGACATCATGACCTGAGCTGAAATGAAGAGTTGGATGCTTAACCAACTGAGCCACCCAGTCGCCCCTTGAGGGGGATGCTTGCCTTTGAGAGACACATATTTACCAACAAAATGAAGTGATGTCTGGAATTTGCTTCAAAACAATCGAGGGGCAGAAGTGGGTCAGAGTATAGATGAAACAAGGTTGTCCATGAGTTGACATTTGTTGAAGCTGGATGGTGGGTAAGTCTTTTTAAAAAGATTTCCTCAGGATTGGGGCACCTGGCTGGCTCAGTCGGTCGAGATCTGACTCTTGTTTCATCTAGACTCAGGTTGTGATCTCATGGTTTGTGGGTTCAAGCCCTCCATTGGGCTCTACTGACGGTGTGGAGTCTGCTTGGGGATTTTCTCTCTCCCTCTCTCTCTGTCCTCCCCTGCTTGAGTGTGCATGCGCTCTCTCTCTCTCTCTCTCTCTCAAAAATAAACTTAAAAAAAAATTCCTTTAGGAGAAATTCCCAGGACTGGGGTTATGGGTCAAAGAATGGGATCATTTATGGGTTTTACATTGGATTATGGCATTGATTCCTCTCCACGCTGCTAGTGGTGGGTGATCGCCGTGTGTGTCCAAACTCCAGTGTATGGATCCTGAAGCACATTCCCCTTCTCCCAATGTAAACTATTTGAAAAACAGGCAAAGGACACGCTTGTTTCAGCCCGCTGTGGGGGCTAAAGGAGCACTGCAGAAGGCTGATAGTAGCAGAATGTGGACTTTGCGGCTCAAAACGATGCTTGGGACCAGCCCCGTGGTTGGGGTTCTCCACGCATCTATGCCTCTCCCTTGAATTGCTGCAACAGTTTCAGAGCTGGTCTGCCCGGTCTTATTCTCACCCCCAAATTCACTCACCACCCAGAGGTCAGCATAATCTTTCTAAAGGGCCAGTTGGGGGACGTATGGGTGGCTCAGTCAGTTGGGCATCCGACTATTGATTTCAGCTCAGGTCACGATCCCAGGGTCGTGGGATCAAGCCCTTTGTCGGGCTCCATGCTGAGTGAGGAGCCTGCTTGGGATTCTGTCTCTCCCTCTGCCCCTCCACCACTCGTGTGCACACTCTCTAAAATAATAAATAAATAAATAAACAAATAAGTGGCAAATCGATCGTGTTATTCTCCCGCTTAGACAAACTCTGCGGTGCTGGTTTTTGGTTTTTGGTTTTTTGTTTTTTTTTTAAATAATTTTTTTGCAGTGCTGGTTTATAAAACTACATAGGGGCACCTGGGTGGCTCAGTTGGTTAAGTGACTGACTTTGCTCAGGTCATGATCTCACAGTTCGTGGGTTCAAACCCCGTGTCAGGCTCTGTGCTGACAGCTTGGAGCCTGGAGCCTGCTTCCGATTCTGTGTCTCCCTCTCTCTCTGCCCCTCCCCCGCTCATGCTCTGTCTGTCTCCCTCAAAAATAAACATTTAACAAAAAATACAAAAAATACATACAAGTGTCTATCCTATGCTCGTATAATTTCATAAATAGTTATAACATAAATACCCATCTAACCATCTCCAGATCAAGAACAGAGCTTTGCCGGCCTCCCAGAGGCCCATCACATCTTCCTTTCTAATCTCAGCCCCTCTTCTTAGAGGTAACCACTATGCCTTCCTTGCTGTATAGCTTTATCACATAGACATGCCGTCTTAAATACTAGTTTTGCCTGTTTTGAGCTTTCTTTGCTGTATAATATTCCATTTCATGAAGAGCACGATGTAGTTAATCCATTCATTCTCTCACCGCTGGACATTTGGATCATTTTCTACTATTTTGCTATTGAGAACAATTGAAGAGCGAGCTTTGGGATTAGAGAATTTTTGGGAAAAAAATGCAAAAGTAGAGAAGGTGTGGTATAGCGAATCCCCATGGAGCTACATGCAGCTTCAATTATTGTCAACACTGCAATGCAAGTGTTTTTAACGCAACATCAGAATCTCTGGGGGTGCCTTTGCTAAACGAACGGGTTTCAGCTCAATCCCTGCAGATCCCACGCTGCATTTAGTTATGTCACTATTCCCTAAACTGTGGACCTAATCTCAGTGTCACCAGTGCTTTCACAAATGTCCTGTTTCTCTTTCAGGATCCAACCCAGGATTCCACATTGCATGTAGCTATTACGTCTCCTAGTGTCTTCCAGTCTCTGATAGCTCTTCAGTCTTTTCTTGACACTCGTGAAGTGTCTTAGTCATGTGCTTTGTGGAGTAACTTTTGACTTGAGTTTGTCTGATGTTTTCTCATGATTAGACTGAGGTTATGTGGGGCACCTGGCTGGCTCAGTTGGTGGAGCGTGCAACTCTTGATCTCAGGGTTGTGGGTTCGAGTCCCACATTGGGTGTAGAGACTACTTAAAAATAAGATCTTAGATGGGGCGCCTGGGTGGCACAGTCGGTTAAGCGTCCGACTTCAGCCAGGTCACGATCTCGTGGTCCATGAGTTCGAGCCCCGCGTCAGGCTCTGGGCTGATGGCTCGGAGCCTGGAGCTTGTTTCCGATTCTGTGTCTCCCTCTCTCTCTGCCCCTCCCCCGTTCATGCTCTGTCTCTCTCTGTCCCAAAAATAAATTAAAAACGTTGAAAAAAAATTAAAAAAAAAATAAGATCTTAGAAAAATTGAGGTTATGCATTTTGGGTAAGAACACCACAGAAATGATGTGCTCCTCTTGTCTCATCATGGGGTTACAGGATGCCAAGGTGTCTTAATACTGGCAATGTTAATCCTGATCATTGGTTAAGGTGGTTTCTGCTGCGTTTCTTCACTGTAAAATTACTGTCCCCCGTTATAATTTTTTTTTAAGATTTTATTTTTAAGTAAGCTCTACACCCAATGTGGGGCTTGAACTCACAACCCTGAGATCAAGTATCACACGTTCTACCAACTGAACCAACCAGATGCACCCCACCCCATTGTTATTAACAAGTATTTTGGAGGGGCGCCCGGGTGGCTCAGTCCGTTAAGCGTCTGACTTCGGCTCCGGTCATGATCTCACGATTCATGAGTTCAAGCCCCGTGTCGGGCTCTGTGCTGACCGCTCAGAGCCTGGAGCCTGCTTCGGATTCTGGGTCTTCCTTTCTCTCTGCCCCTCCCTTGCTCATGCTCTGCCTCTCTCTCTCTCTCTCAAAAATAAATAAAGATTAAAAAAATATTTTGGAGGGGCGCCTGGGTGGCGCAGTCGGTTAAGCGTCCGACTTCAGCCAGGTCACGATCTCGCGGTCCGTGAGTTCGAGCCCCGCGTCGGGCTCTGGGCTGATGGCTCAGAGCCTGGAGCCTGTTTCTGATTCTGTGTCTCCCTCTCTCTCTGCCCCTCCCCCGTTCATGCTCTGTCTCTCTCTGTCCCCAAAATAAATAAAAAACGTTGAAAAAAAAATTAAAAAAAAATATTTTGGAGAAGATACTTTGAGACTATGTGTCTATCCTGTTTTTCTTCAAATTTTGCTCACTGATTTTAGCATCTGTCAGTAGATCTTGCCTTGGACAATTATTACTGTGTTGTTTATATTTCGTTCCTTCTATATTTATTAATCGGAATTCTTCTGTAAGAAAGTGCTGTCCCTTCTCCCTTTTTAATTAATTTATTTAGTTATCAATATCAGTATGGACTTCTGGATATTCATTTTATTCTATGGGTTATAATGCAATACTGTCATTATTTATTTTGTTTGAGTTATTCCAGCTTTGGCTATTGGGAGTGCCCTGAGGTTGGCTGCTGTGTCCTTTCAACATGTTTTTATCCTTTTGTGAGCAATTCCTTACTTTCTTTATGTAGAATTTTGGGGGAGACTTTTTATTGAAGGTACTATTGACAAAGGTGTTGGCAGGATTGGGGGAATTCACAAGGGATGTTGAGGCACCCAGGAACTATCAACAGCAGGAAGCCATTAACACCCATAGGTCCAAAGGGGTAGGTGGAGGAAATTATGTCACTGGAGGCTAGCGAGCACTGGTGCCATGAAAAGGGGCCGCTTGACAGGAGCTGTGGCCATGGAAGGTTCCAGCCACTGCCAGAACCACCGTGGAGCAGCAAGCAAGAGAAATAGACTCAAACTTGTTTTTCTTCCCAACTCTCAGTCTGCTGCCTGTCTTTCTGATTGGCTGAACTCACCTGAAGGCCAAAGAGGCAAAGCGGTCTGGTTGAAGTCTGTTAAAGGTCACTTTCAGGGGCATAGAGAAACAAAGAATGGATGTGGGGGCAAATGGAGAATGACCTTCAAAAGCTAACACTTCCTCCAAGAATCCTTTCCTGACCCCAAGTCTGGCTAGGTGCCCACAGACTCCTCCCAGAGCAGTGTCATGCCATATGGCTCTTCTGTTGTGGGTCTCTCTCCTAGAGAGTCAGCCTCATGACAAGAGGGGCTACATCTCATTCACCCCATTACTCCTGCTCAGGGATGGCCCACCCACAGGAAGTGCTCAATGTGTCGTGAGAAGAGATGAGATCAAGGCAATGAAGGCCGGAGCTGGAATAGTCACAGGGACTGTCTATTCCCGAATCTGGCCACCCTTCGGCCCTTCGGGGGCTGAACACACCATACAGTCTTCACGCCCCTGTGCCTTTTATATGCTGTTCCCTCTCCTTGGAATACCAACCGTGACAAGTGGTAAGTGAAATTAGATGGGCAAAATGTTCATAATGGTTGAAGCTGGGCAATGAGAATAGAGGGGCTCATTATGCTGGTCTCTCTATAGCTTTTGTATGCTTGAGAGTTCCCATAAAATAGGTTTCAAAACACTATTTATGGAGCACACACTGCGTGCCAGACCCTTTGCTAGCAGACACTGGGGATGCAGTGGTGAAGCAGCTAGACAGATGATAGACATAGGAAGAAACAGCCTCTCCTCTCACTGGAAAGCTCCCCACTGCCCCTAGCCCTATGCATGTTAACCCCCCCAGGGTGATGGTATATGGAGAATGGGGTCTTTGAAGTGTAATTAGGTTTAGATGAGGTCATGCCAGTGTGGCCCTCATGATGGGATTAGTGTCCGTATAAGAGGAGACACCAGAGGGGCACTTGGTTGGCTCAGTTGATAGAGCATACGACTTTTGATCTCAGGGTCGTGAGTTCAAGCCCCACATTGGGCATACTTACATACAGCTTACTTAGAAAAAAAAAATACAGGGGTGCCCGGGTGGCTCAGTCGGTTAAGCGTCTGACTTTGGCTCAGGTCACGATCTCACGGTTCATGAGTTCCAGCCCCATGTTGGGCTCTGTGCTGACAGCTGAGAGCCTGGAGCCTGCTTCGGATTCTCTGCCTCTTTCTCTCTCCGCCCCTCCCCTGCTCACACTCTTTCTCTCTCTCTCTCAAAAATAAGTAAACATTAAAAAAATACAGGGACGCCCGTGTGGTTCAGTTGGTTGAGCATCCCACTTTTGATTTCGACTCAGGTCATGATCTCACTCTTTGTGAGTTTGAGCCCTGTGTCAGGTTTTGTGCCGACAGCGAGGATCCTGCTTGGGTTTCTCTCTCTCTCTTCCTGTCTCTCTGCCCATCCTCGGCTCCCACATGCTCTTTCTCTCAAAATAAATTAAAAATAAATAAATAAACAAATAAATTAATTAAAAAATACAAAATAAAAACTCGACTATGCACGAGAGTTTTAAAAAAAGAAAACAGAAGAGACACCAGAGATCTCCCTCTCTCTTGCCGTCATGTAAGGACACTGGGAGAAGGCTGCAAGCCAGGACAAGAGCCGTCACCAGAACCTGACCATGATGGCACCCTGATCTCCAATTTCCAGCCTCCAAGAACTGTGAGAACATTTCTGTTGTTAAAGCCAGCCCGTCTATGGTATTTTGTAATGGCAACCCTAGCTGACTGTTACTTCCTTTGGGGTAACAACTGCCCCTGCCACCTAAGTGCGAGGGGTATAGTTCATCACCGTTGGTTTCAGAGCTGCTGAAGGCGTGAGATCCATGGGAAAGGCTCCAGATTTAGGGGTCTGGGGGTGAAGATGTATGAGCTCCTTTAGAGCTTTTTATGTATCTACCAAAATTGAACAGATGCGTTCTCTGATCCAGCACTTCCGTTCCTGGGTATATGCCCAACCGAGATGCAAATATACATTTACCCAAAGGCATAAATGGTCACGGCAGCATTCTTTGTACTAACCCGAAGCTGGAAACTGCCCAAGTGCCTGCCACTGACAGGGAACAGAGAAATAGATGGTGTATTCAGACAGCGGAATAGTGTACAACAACGAGAATGAATGAACAAGCTATTGATACAACAGGGCTGAGCCTCATAATGTTGAGCGGGGGGAAAAAAATAAAAAAACCATGAGTCCATACTGTATGATTCCATTTATAAGAAGTTCAAAAACCGGCAAAATGAATCCATGGTATTAGAAGTCAGGATAGTGCTTGTGCTTCGCTAAAAGTTTTTAAATCCACAGTAACAAATGGTTTCTAGGGTATGACGATGGCAGAGGGATGGTTGAGAGACCTTCGGCAGCCTTCTCAGGAACCCCTGTCTTGAGTTTGCATCATTAGTCAATGAGTTGACTTCCTGGAAAATGAGGCTCTTGTCCCCCCCTTTCCACACAGCCAGGCAGGGGGCCTGGGGTGGCCAAGTGGGAAGCGCTGCTTAGCTCCGGTTATTTTCCAGAGTCATCTCCCAACCATCAACATTCTGGACAGAGCTCTGGAGTCTGAGGTGCACGGATGCTAGTGCCAGGCTAGAAACTGCCCCTGGGGAGGGAGGGGCTCCTAACCCGTCAAACTAGGTGGGCAGGATGCCTCGTGAGGAACAGCTACCTCTAATCCACCTGTGCTTCAAAGGAGCGGGGCCTGGAGCGGGGCCTGGAACGGGGCTGAAGACGAAGTTTCTGGAAGGTCAGTGTGGAAGCTCTTGAGTCCAATTCTCACTGTCCCTCAATCCCAGCCTGGGGCTGGGTGAAGTCTGAGGGCTGACCCTAAGCACGCTAGAGCCAACAGAAGGTGCACCATGATCTTTCCTGTGGATTTCTTTCTCCAGTTCAAAGCCCTTTCTCAAATAGGCTGTATCCCCAGGACACGGCCGTGGGGACACAGGCCAGACAGCTGTGTGGCTTCTGTTCTTCAAGGGTAGCCTAGTAGGCTCAACCGGGGGACGAGGACACCCTTGCTCATGGCTCCTCAGAGTTCTGGGAAGTTTCTCAGTCTTCTTATGAAAATACTCTTGACTCTTCCAGTCAGGAACAGAGCTCCCCCTGCCCCCACTGCTGGGACTGGAGCTCCACTGTCTGAAAGCAGAGGACTGCAAGCGGGCACGGGGCAGAGGCTTGCCTGGTTTTCCCTCAGGGCAGAGCCCCCTCTAGCCACATTCTCACTGGCTTTCTGGGAAGGAGGTGACCAAAGATTCTGCTGGGCTTCTTCATTTATGACTGAGATCTGGATGACGAGGTGACACGAGAAGCATACAAAGCTTTGATAAAATTTTGTGGCTGCTGAGGAATCCATTCATTTTTTTTTTCTTTCTAAAAAAATTTTTGTAATGTTTATATTTGAGAGAGAGAGACAGAGCTTGAGCAGGGGAAGGGCAGAGAGACAGAGACAGAATTCCAAGCAGGCTCCAGGCTCCGAGCTGTCAGCACAGAGCCCGACGCGGGGCTCGAACCCCCAAACTGTGAGATCATGACCTGAGCTAAAGTCGGACACTTAACTGACTGAGCCACTCAGGCGCCCTGTTCATTTTTCTATTAACGTGTGCACACACACACACACACACACCTTAATATTCCAAAGTCACAAATGAACTTACACTATCTGTCTATCCCCCAGCCAAGGAATACAATTCCAGGAAGCGGGAGAAGGGAGGCCTGCCGTAGGATGGGAACAGCTATTTATCCTCTGTGACTATTTCCACATAGACCCATTTCGGGGATTTGCTGTTCTTTATGTGCAGAAAGGAAACAACCCCCCAGTTCGGCCCAGGGACAAAGACAAGCCGGGTCTCTCTTCTGACCTACCGCACAGGGAGCCTGTGTGCGGCAAGGCAAGAAAACCAACAGCCTCATGTTACTCAAGGAACTAAGGTTTCACTCTGTTCAAAACACACACACACACACACACACACACACAAACACACACTAAACCCCATCTTCCTTCTCCTGGGGACCCAGCTTTTGAGTAACAGCTCTCAGCCTCTGCCCACACAAATAGCTTCATCTGGATTTGCAACAAGATTCTGGACGTTGGGCTTTGATGTGAATTCTAACCCTTTTATTTCTCCGCATGTCCTTTTGATGTCGTAAAAGTGTGTGTGTGGGGGGGTGGGGAGTACTAGAATCACTGCTGGACAGGAAGTTATGTAGGCAAAAAAAAAAAAAAAAAAAAAAAAGGATGAAGCTTTGCTGTGAGTACAGACGTAGCCACGCCTAAGTCTGAAAGGTCCTTCCAGAGAGAAAAGGAAATGGACAGCAGAAGTCACATGTCACATGCCACACAAGCCTCAGTGAGGTCTGGATGAAGTGGAAACTTCCTGTTTATTTTAGTCCATTAAAGCCACGGGGGCAGGGATTTAAACCATGGCGGTTGCACTCGGAAAGAATCAGAACAGCTGTATCAGTCCAGAAAACTGTGGCGTTGCCTCTCTGGCCACCGAAGCCCTCCTGTTCCCACCCGAGGACAAGACAGAGATAATACCATAACAATGCATAGGAGTTACCCAGAACTTGCACCAGATGCTTTCAATGAGCTAATTTTAACCTCCTGGCATCCTTCTGGGGGTGGGGATGAGAAGCAGACACAATCCTCAGTTTTTCAACACATCACAGCCATCCTGGGGAGGTTAAATGGCCCTATCACGGTCAAACAGCAGCTCAAAGGCTGAGTCAGGGCCTGGCTTGGTCTCAGCCCTCCCTCCACCTCAGATACTTCCTCCTAAATGTCTCTCTCTAAGCACTCAGTTTCTTGGGCCCAGAGTTTCAGCACGGGGGCTGCCATGATTGTTTCCTTGGCAATGCTCACACTGGCAGGCATGCCATTCCCCCCATCCCCACCCTGGGGCTCTCTGTGAAAGGTGATCCAACCCCGGGCCACCCGACACCTCAGAGGAATCCTGGGGAGTTCTCAGGATGGTAAACAAGGAGGGCTTCCAGAGCTTAGCACAGCGTGCTCAAACTCTGTCATACCTGTGCAACAATGGCAAAAATCCATGGGCCAAGGATGTGGAGAAACTGGCACCCTCACTCACCGCTGGTGGCACTGTTAAATGGTGCGGCTGTGGTAGAAAACAGCTTAGCAGAGTCTCAAAAGATTAAGCACAGAGGTACCCTAGAACCAGGAATTCCACTTCCGGGTACCTACCCAAGGGAAGTGAGAAAATACGGTCACACAAAAACTGGTACACAAGTGTTCGCAGAGGCATTTGTGTAATAGCCTCAGAGTGGAACCGACCCAAATGTCCACTAACTGATGAATGGATAAGCCAAATGTGGTCTATCTGGGGGTGCCTGGGTGGCTCAGTCAGTTAAATGTCTGACTTTTTTTTTTTAATGTTTATTTTTGAGAGAGAAAGACAGGGCATGAGTGGGGAAGGGGCAGAGAGAGAGAGAGGGAGGCACAGAATCTAAATGAGCTCCAGGCTCTGAGCTGTCAGCAGAGAGCCCGATGCAGGGCTCGAACTCGGAAACGGCGAGATCGTGACCTGAGCTGAAGTTGGTCGCTCAACCAACTGAACCACCCAGGTGCCCCTAAACGTCTGACTCTTGATGTCGGTTCAGGTCATGATCTCACAGTTCGTGGGTTCGAACCCCGTGTTGGGCTCTCCGCTGACAGTGTGGAGCCTGCTTGGGATTCTCTCTCCCTAGCTCTCTGCCTCTCCCCCACTCGTGCTGTCTCTGTCTCTCTCAAAATAAAGAAATAAACTTAAAAAATGTAGTCTATCTGTACAATGAAATATTATTCAGCAATTAAAAGGAAAGAAGGATTGGCACCTGCTACAACATGGATGAACCTTGAAAACATGATGCTGAGTGAAGAAGCCAGACACAAAGGACCACATATTGTTTTTTGTTTTTAATTTTGTCAATGTTTATTTATTTTGAGAGAGAAAGAGACAGAGTGTGAGCAGGGAAGGGCAGAGAGAGGGAGAGAGAGGGAGACACAGAATCCGAAGCAGGCTCCAGGCTCTGAGCACAGAGCCCGACGTGGGGCTCGAACCCAAGAACTGTGAGATCACGACCTGAGCTAAAGTCAGACGCTTAACCAACTGAGCCACCCAGGCGCCCCAAAGGACCACATATTGTATGATTCCATTTATATGCAATGTCCAGAATAAGCAAATCCACAGAGACAGAAAGTAAATTAGTGGTTGCCAGAGGCTGGAGGAAGCGGGGGGTTGGGGAGGGACTGCTAATGGGTTTGGAATTTCCTTTTGGGGTGATGAAAATGTTCTAAAATTAGATAGTGGGTTGCAAAACTCTGTGAATATTCTACAAACCACTGACTTGTATGCTGTAAAAGGGTGAATTTTATCCTACATAAATTGTACCTCAGTTAAGCTATTACCAAAAAAAAAAAAAAAAAAAATTGCCTGGGCCCACCCTCAGAGATTCCGGTTTAGCAAGTATGAGATGAAACCTGGGCACCTGCCATTTCAATTTCTTTTCTTTTCTTTCTTTTAAGTTTATTTATTTTGAGAGAGAAAAAGACAGCACAAGTGGGGGAGGAACAGAAAGAGAGAGAGAGAGAGAGAGAGAGAGAGAGAGAGAGAGAATCCCAAGCAGGCTCTGCAGATGCAGGGCTCGAACTCATGATTCGTGAGATCATGACTTGAGCAGAAATCAAGAGTTGGACGCTTAACTGACTGAGCCACCCAGGCGCCCCAGTACCTGCCTTTTCTTTTCTTTTCTTTTCTTCTTTTATATGTAATTTATTGTCAGATTGGTTTCCATACAACACCCAGTGCTCATCCCAACAGGTGCCCTCCTCAATGCCCATTAGCCACTTTCCCCTCCCTCCCACTCCCCCATCAACCCTCAGTTTATTCTCAGTATTTAAGAGTCTCTTATGGTTTGCCTCCTTCCCTGTCTGTAACTTTTTTTTCCCCTGCCCCTCCCCTTTGGTCTTCTGTTAAGTTTTTCAGGATCCACATAAGAGTGAAAACATATGGCATCTGTCTTTCTCTGTATGACTTATTTCACTTAGCATAATACTCTCCAGGTCCATCCACGTTGCTACTACAAAAGGCCATAGTTCATTCTTTCTCATTGCCAAGTAGTATTCCATTGTGTATACAGATCACAATTTCTTTATCTATTCTTCAGTTGATGGACATTTAGGCTCTTCCCATAATTTGGCTATTGTTGAAAGTGCTGCTATAAACATTGGGGTACAAGTGCCCCTATGCATCAGCATTCCTGTATCCCTTGGGTAAATTCCTAGCAGTGCTATTGCTGGGTCATAGGGTAGGTCTATTTTTAATTTTTTGAGGAACCTCCACACTGTTTTCCAGAGTGGCTGCAACAGTTTGCATTCCCACCAACAGTACAAGAGGGTTCCCATTTCTCCACATCCTCTCCAGCATCTATAGTCTCCTGATTTGTTCATTTTAGCCACTCTGACCGGCGTGAGGTCGTATCTGAGTGTGGTTTTGATTTGTATTTATTTCCCTGATGAGGAACGACGTTGAGCATCTTTTCATGTGCCTGTTGGCCATCTGGATGTCTTCTTTAGAGAAGTGTCTACTCATGCCTTCTGCCCATTTCTTCACTGGATTATTTGTTTTTTGGGTGTGGAGTTTGGTGAGTTCTTTATAGATTTTGGATATTAGCCCTTTGTCCGATATGTCATTTGCAACTCTCTTTTCCCATTCCGTCAGTTGCCTTTTAGTTTTGTTGATTGTTTCCTTTGCAGTGCAGAAGCTTTTTATCTTGATGAGGTCCCAATAGTTCATTTTGCCTTTAATCCCTTTGCCTTTGGAGATGTGTTGAGTAAGAAATTGCTGCGGCTGAGGTCAGAGAGGTTTTTTCCTGCTTTTTCCTTTAGGGTTTTGATGGTTTCCCATCTCACATTCAGATCCTTCATCCATTTTGAGTTTATTTTTGTGAGTGGTGTAAGAAAGTGGTCTAATTTCATTCTTCTGCATGATGCTGTCGAGTTCTCCCAGCACCATTTGTTAAAGAGACTGTCTTTTTTCCATTGGACATCCTTTCCTGTTTTGTCAAAGATTAGTTCTGCCTTTTTCTAAAGTACCCTAAATGTCAGGGAGGGAGTGGCTTGCAAAGAATTGTATGAAATCACTCATGTTCCCAAAGAGCAAGCTCACAGTCACACTGGGGCAACACAGGAGTCTCTTAGGGGACAATTCAGTGTCAAACTATGTGATCCTGGAGGGGAGGACATAAGAAGGTCAGGAGAGAGAGGATGGTTTGGGTCAAGGTGACCTGGGAGGGGTGGGCAAGATTTACAAAGGACAGAGGGCCAAATTCCAGGCAGGACTGGCAAAGGTCCAGAGGTGGTGGCAATGAGCTTGGCATGGTTTGGGGTCTGTTAGAACTGACCTGGAAGGTGAAATTGTGGGTTTGGGGAAGGACAGGCTTGGAGGAGTGGGCTGGGGTCCTCCCTGAGTGCCAGCCAGGAAGCACTGAGGTGGGAGATGTGGAGCCAAAGATGATTATAACGACGCAAAGAAAGCAGAGTTTTAGGAGGAATAATCTGGCATTTATGTAAAAATGCATTGAAGGCAAGGACTGGCAGTAAAAGGCCGATTGAAAAGCTGGGGCAGGGGGCGCCTGGGTGGTTTATTGATCTCCGCTCCTACTCTTGATCTCTGCTCAGGTCATGATGTCACAGTTTGTGGGTTCGAGGCCCATGTCAGGCTTTGCCCTGACAGTGCAGAGCCTGCTTGGGGTTCTCTCTCTTTGCCCCTCCCTTGGTCGCACACACTCTCTCTCTCAAAATAAATAAACTAAAATGAGAGAGAAAGAGAGGGAGAGGGAGAGAGAGAGATTCCTGGGGCAGGAATTGAGAAATAAAATAGTGAGGGTCTGTGCCAGGGGCTTGACAGTGTCTTAGAGAGGACTTTAAGTTTTTTTTTTTTTTTTAATTTTTTTTTTAATGTTTTATTTATTTTTGAGACAGAGAGAGACAGAGCATGAGCAAGGGAGGGGCAGAGAGAGAGGGAGACAAAGAATCCGAATTAGGCTCCGGGCTCCGAGCCTGTCGGCACAGAGCCCGACGTGGGGCTCGAACCCACGAACTGTGAGATCATGACCTGAGCCGAAGTCGGATGCTTAATCGACTGAGTCACCCAGGCGCCCCTTGGAGAGGACTTTAAAAAGGAAATTGGCATGAGATTGGCTAATGGAGAATGGGAGAAAGAGTAGAATCAGAGAGAAGCCTACATTGTGCACACAGAAGGAAGAAACATGGCTGCTTCCCGAGTCAGACCACGACCTGGTTTCAATCCTGGCTCTCCCACAATTGGCTCTGTGACATGGGGCAAGTCACATGACCTCTCTGTGCTTTACTCTTCTAAGGGTAAAATTCAAATAACAATAGTAATGACCCCATAGGTTGTCCTGATGAGTAACTGAGAAAATCCATATGAAACAGAGGGGACACTTTGAAGAATTCAAGTGGACTTTTCCCTCTTGAGTTTCTATTTTGGCCACCTTCTCCTTGGAAAGTCTGAGGAGCCATTTGCTTGGCAGAGGAAAAGGTTTTTCCAAATTTCTTGACTGAATTAAAAATTAATTCTGAGTAAAAACAGACAAGTAGGGCTACATTAAACTAAGAAGTTTCTGCACAACAAAGGAAACTGTCAGCAAAATGAAAAGGCACCCTACTGAGTGGGAGAAAATATTTGCAAATCATATATCTGAATAAGGGCTAGGATCCAAAATAAACAAAGAATTCATACACCTCAATAGCAAAAAAAATACCCAAACAATCCAACCAAGAATGGGCAGAGGATCTGAATAGACATTTTTCCAGGGGCGACTGGGTGGCTCAGTCAGTTAAGTGTCTGACTTTGGCTCAGGTCATGATGTCATGGTTTGTGGGTTCGAGCTCATTTCGGGCTCCAAACTGACAGTGTGGGGCCTGCTTGGAATTCTCTCTTTCCTTCTCTCTCTGCTCTTCCCCGACTCACACTTTCTCTTTCTCTCTCAAAAATAAATGAGCTTAAAAAAAAAAAAAAAGACATTTTTCCAAAGAAGGCATATAGATGGCCAACAGGTACATGAAAATGTGCTCAGTGTCACTCATCGTCAGGGAAATACAAATCAAAATCACAATGGGATATCCTCACTCCTGTTCTAATGACTATTATCAAAAAGACAAGAAACAAGTGTTGGCGAGGATGTGGAGAAAAAGGAACCCTTGTGCACTGTTGGGAATGTAAATTAGTGCAGCCACTGTGGAAAACAGCGTGGAGGTTTCTCAGAAAATTAAAAACAGAACTACCTTATAATCCAGCAATCCCCTGTCTGGGTATTTACCTGAAAAAAACAAAAACACCAATTTGAAAAGATACATGCACCTCTGTGTTTATTGCAGCATTATTTATAATAGCCAAGATGTGGAAGCAGCCCAAGTGTCCACCAACGGATAAAGGGACAAAGAAAATGTGGCATACATATATGTAGGGGGATATCACTGAGCCACAAAAAAGAATGAAATCTTGCCATGTGGGACAGCAACGTGGAAGGATTGAGGGCATTAGGCTAGCTGAGAGAAGTCAGAGAAAGACAAGTACCATACGATCTCACTTACATGTGGAATCTAAAAAAACAAAACACAAAAAAACCGAGCTCATAGATACAGAGAACAGAGTAATGTTTGCCAGAGGTGGGGGTTGGGAGGTGGGTGAAACGGTACAAACTTTCAGTTATAAAATAAATAAATCATGGGGATGTAATGTACAGCATGGTGACTATAGTTAATAATACGGTCTTCCATATTTTTTAAGATTTTTATTTTATTTTTTTAAAGTTTATTTATTTTGAGAGAGAGCGAGAAAGAGAGAGAGAGAGAGCGAGTGAACATGAGCAGGGAAGGGGCAGAGTGAGAGGGAGAGAGAGAGAATTCCAAGCAGGCTCCTTGCTGTTGGCGCAGAGCCCAATGTGGGGCTCGAACTCATGAACTGTGACATCACGACCTGAGCCAAAATCAAGAGTCAGACACTTAACTAACTGAGCCACCCGTGCACCCCAGATTTTATTTTATTTTTTAAATAATCTCTACACCTAATATGGGGCTCGAACTCACAACCTTGAGATCAAAAGTTACATGCTCCTCTGACTGAGCCAGCCAGGTGCCCTTGTATTGCATATTTGAAGGTTGCCAAGAGAGTGGATCTTAAAAGTTCTTATTGCAAGAAAACAAATTTGTAGCTATGTATAGGATGGATGTTACCTAGACTTATTGTGGTGATCATTTTACAACACATACAACTATCAAATCACCTGAAACTAATGTAATGTTGTATGTCAGTTATACCTCAATAATAAAAAAAAAATGATTCTGGTGAGTTCAGATCCCAGTAGTTCTTCCATGATGGAGAGATGTTACCCCTTCCATCAATATTGGTCAGGCTGTTGCTTTCGAGTAGGAAGATGTGACCTAGAGGAAGTGAAAGTCCAACATTTGTCCCATCTGGTCCACAGGAATTGTGGGAAGAAACATGGAAGCAGGGCCAAGAGAGGAGTGGCAGTGGGTCTCTAGGTTACTTTTCTGGGCTTATGGCCAGAGAAAGGGTGAGAAGTTGGAGAAGTTGAACGGGAAGCCAGAAGCAGGAAGCCTTTGGTCAGATTCACATTTGGGACCCTGAGAGGAGACTGTGTTCTGCATTGTCCCCTGCCATCAAACACACAGAGGGGCCACATGGGAATGTCTAGGCACTACAGCATGGTGAGATAGAGCCGGGAGGAGTGTAGCTGTCCGGGATTTCCCTCCTGTGCTGCATGGCTTGTAGAGAAATTTCTGTTCTGCCTGGATTTAGGCCAAGAACAGGGAGTCAGGCTATAGGTAGAAATGTAGGGATCAACATATACTGAACCTCTAGAAAGTTCTCCCCTGGGAAATACAGAAAGGGTGGTATAAAGGTGAACTACATTTTGAGCTCCCAAAAAATGATCCTTGAGGGGCACCTGGCTGGCTCAGTCCGTTGGGTGTCCAACCCTTGATTTTGGCTCAGGTCATGATCTCACAGTTCCTGAGTTCAAGCCCAGCATCTGTCTCTGTGCTGACAGCACGGAGCCTGCTTACGATTCTCTGTCTCCCTCTCTCTCTGCCCCTTCCCTGCTCTTGCTCTCTCAAAAATAAATAAAAAAACCTTAAAAAAAATGATTGTTGAATCCAAGCTTGGTGAACTCACTGACAAACAGGGTAAGGAGACCCATCCATTAGGGAAGACTAGGTCAGAAGCCTGAGAGCAGCCCCAGCCAAGGGGAGGACAAAAGACAGTCATGGAAGAGAGTGGAAGTGTAGCAGGAAAACTGGAAAAGTGCTGTGTCAAAGAATCTTGAGGAAGCCACAGCTTCAACGACAGATGCTCAGTTCTGTACGTGGTCGGTGCACATCTGCTGCTGTGCTGGGTGGTCAAGTTAGGCTAACCCATGTGGTAAGAGCTGTGTTCCTCATATGCCTCTGGGCATTGTGCTTGCCTTACATTTGACGATGGGCAAGCTGAATTCTCTAGGCCTTGAATGTACTCTTCTCTTTTAAAAAAAAATTGTTTTTTGATGTTTATTTATTTTTGACAGAGAGAGAACAGATGAGGAGGGGAGGGGCAGAGAGAGAGGGAGACACACAATACAAAGCAGGTTCCAGGCTTTGAGCTGTTAGAATAGAGCCAGACGCGGGGCTTCAACTCATGAGCCGTGAGATCATGACCTGAGCCGAAGTCGGATGCCCAACCGACTGAGCCACCCAGGCACCCTGAATGTGCTCTTTTCTGAGGAGACTGTACTCCTCTTGGATCCCAGGCCACCCAGGCCTTTACTGGTAGAGTCCCTTCTGAAGCCACACCTATTGTAGGGGGAGAGGTGAGTCAGGGCCTTCAACAGCGCAGGGGAGCACTTCCCGTCATCAGGGAGCCTGGGTCCTGGCTGCCGGCCAGAGGACAAGGGAGCAACTAATTTTCCTTCCACTTCCGTGGTTGCGACCTGGGCAGGGTGGCCAATTCCGAGTGCCAGAGTGGCGGAGGCCGTGGGAGCGCCCAAGGGCAGGTGGGCAGGTCACTTGCGTGGGCAGGCCTGCCGGGTCCAGATCCCTGAACTGGGCTGGGAGGGCGTGTCAGGCAATTAACTGAGGACGACAGTGGCTAGGCACACAGCCCTGATTTCCACACGACTTGCTGCTTCTTGTTCATCCTGTCTGGGGTCATTTTAGTTTTTTGCCTTGGTTGTTACTTTCAATAGCCCTTGGACTGAAGAAGGAAATGAAAAAGAAATAGCCCGTCTATTTGGACTCACAGAGAAGTTTGGGGATGGATTGTCAAGGCCCTGGTTGAGAAGGGAATAACGGGGACGTCACTTCCTGAGACCACGAGAAATTACAGAAATGACAAATAATGGCGTATTCATCCTTGTGACACAAGGTGGATATGGACAGTCTCATTTACCAAGTTGTTTTGAGACTTTTCATGACTTGTCTTGTTTTTTAAATTTATTTATTTTGAGAGAGAGAGGGAGAGAGAGACAGCGTGAGTGGGGGAAGGGCAGAGAGCTGGAGGGAGAGACAGAATCCCAAGCAGGCTCCGCACTGACAGTGCGGGGCTTGAACTCACAAACTGTGAGGTCATGACCTGAGCGGAAATCTAGAGTCGGACGCTTAACCAACTGAACCATCCAGGCGCTCCTCTGCCAATTTTTGTCTGTGAAAGTTGTTCCTTCAAATTATTAAAGTAGACAACATTCTGGCATTCAAAGCCACTGTAATTTTTTTGTGTGTTTATTTATTTTTGAGAGAGACAGAGAGTAGGGGAGGGGCAGAGAGAGGGAGACAGAGTATCCGAAGCGGGCTCTGCACTGACAGCAGAGAGCTCAATGCAGGGCTTGAACTCATGAACCATGACCTGAGCCAAAGTCGGTTGCTTAACCCACTGAGCCACCCAGGCACCCCAAAGCCGCTGTAATTTGATCCTAGCAGGACGAAAATCATTCTTCTCCCTCAGTGCTCATTGACATCAACTTCAAGCTTGTTCAGTCCCTCCTTCCCTCCTTCCGTCCTTCCTTCAATAGTTTTTGAGCACGAAATGTGTAACAATGTGCTGCTTGACGCTGGGGATGCAGAGATGAAAACTACAGTCTGTAGGGGCCAGGAAGGAGAAAATAACCAATTTACCATTCCGTGTGCCAGCATTAGGCTCGGTGCCGCAGGATGCTGGCAATGGCCTGTCCCGTCTCTCCTGAGCCCCGCTGCGGCTCTGGTAGGCAGGTGACCACTCTACCTGGAGGCCTGCCTCTCAGCTTCCCAGCCTTAGCACCTGGAGGCACAACCAGAAGTGTGTGTGTGTGTGTGTGTGTGTGTGGGGTAGCAAAAGGGCATGGAAGTTGATAGAGAAATGTCCCAGCCTCCTGGTCCTCCAGTGTGATGGTTTTGAGGTGTGTTCCCGGCCTCTCAGAGGATCCCTAGCAGGCCTCAGCCCCAACTGCCCAGGGTGCTAATGAACCCATAAACTCATCCTTTTGGGCTTCCCTCTGTGTCTCACTCTCCCTACTCAAAGAGAATAAAAGTACAGTTCTTTTTTTTTTTTTTTTTTTAATATTTTTTTTCAACGTTTTTAATTTTATTTTTGGGACAGAGAGAGACAGAGCATGAACGGGGGAGGGGCAGAGAGAGAGGGAGACACAGAATCGGAAACAGGCTCCAGGCTCCGAGCCATCAGCCCAGAGCCCGACGCGGGGCTCGAACTCACGGACCGCGAGATCGTGACCTGGCTGAAGTCGGACGCTTAACCGACTGCACCACCCAGGCGCCCTTAAAAGTACAGTTCTTTTTAAAAATTTTTTTAAAGTTTATTCATTTATTTTGAGAGAGAGAGAGAGATAGAGAGCAAGCAGGGGAGGAGCAGAGAGAGAAGGAGAGAGAATCCCAAGCAGGCTCTAGGCTCTGAGCTGTCACCAACCGTGAGATCCTGAACTGAGCCAAAACCGAGAGTTGGACGCTTAACCAACTGAGCCACCCAGGTGCCCCAAAAGTACAGTTCTTTAAAGGAAGGAAATCACTTGTGATTCCTGGGGTCACCTAAGCTATTTGCTTCCAAATCCTTGTCTCGGGGTTTGCTTTGGGGGGGGAGGGGAAACAAAGACAAGAGGGATGTGAATGCGGATGCTATGGGGGCCCAGAGGAGGGACCCCTAGGCCAGAAATCGTATGAGTTTCACCAAACAAAAAGCCTTGAACCGAGTCGGATGAGAAGCCCGAATTGGTCAGGCGAAGAAGACAGAGAAGGGCTCGCATTCCAGGCGGAGGGGCCAACAGGTGGAAAGGGTTGTAGGTATGAGAAACCGCGGAGAGTTGCAGATAGAACCACCAGCCTGCAGGGGGCGCGAGTGCGAGCTGTCGGGGTGGGCGGGACACAGATCTTCAGCGTAGCGGGCCTACGGTGGGCTTTCCTCATCTCGTATCTCTCGACCTCGGGCTCTGTTCTCCCCCAAATCCGTTCTCAATTTCAAAATTGGTGGGTCGTGAGCAAACCCTCTACCCAGCCTTCTAACCGTGCTGGCGCCCGCTGGAAAAAAAGCAGCCAATACTGAAACTCCAACTTTTTAGCGAATGTCGACAAATCTTCCAAGGGGACGCCTGGCTGCCTCAGTCAGTAGAGCTTTTGATCCTGGGGTTGCGAGTTGGAGCCCTTCCTTGGTTGTAGAGAGTACCTAAAAATAAAGCCTTTAACTAAAAAAAAAAAAAAAGAAATCTTCGATTAACATCGGAACAAAACCACATTGGCATCCTACCTTTATGAGGGAGGGAAGGTGGATAAAACAGCAGTAAACGCTAGCTTATTCTGGCGGGTAAGTATTTATAGGGCACCTGCTGGGAGCCAGATGGGTGCACACTCAGCACAAGGAACTGGCAGGGCATCCTTCTCACAGAGGACGTCTCTGTAGGCACTTGCAAGCGGACCTTTGTCTGAAAATGAGCCAAAGCGTTGATATCAAGGAGAAATATTTAGTTGAACAGAGGGCGAGGGGCAGTTAAGTCTTGCCTTAGTCTTTTCTAGTTTTCTCCCTCCCTTCTTTCCTTCTCCTTGCCTCCCTTATTTATTTTTTGTTAAATATTTATTTATTTGAGAGAGAGAAAAAGCACATATGAGCAGGGGAGGGGCAAAGAGAGAGAGAGAGACAGAGACAGAGACAGAGAGAGCAAGAATTCCAAGCAGGCTCCTTGCTTTCAGTGCAGATCCCAATGGGGTTCATCCCACAACCGAGACCATCACCTGGGCTGAATTAAGAGTCAGACGCTCAACCGACTGAACTACCGAGGCGCCCCTGCTTACTTCCTTTAAAGAAATGTAGTTTTATTCTCTTCAAGTACCCACAAGGGCAGAGCTAATCTTGTTCTTTTGTTTGTATTTCTTTTTCTGAACTAATACACACACCGTCTTTGTTCTGGAAAGAGAGAACAAGGTGACATGGAAACAGTTGTCCTTCTTCTGTCCACTAGTCAATGGATCACCTCCTGTAAAGGTAACCTTGTGTTTCTTGTGTATCTTCCAGAAATATCCTATGTATCTATGAACATGTATGGTTATGTTTTTCTCTTTTAATTTTTTTGGCTACAGACAAATAGTAGCATTCTATACACCATCTAAACCTTACATTTTCACCTAAAAATAATTCTTGGGGGTCAATGTCTGGGTGTCTCGCATGGCGTCATCTTGGGAGCCACTCCATTGTGTATTTGGCTAGCCTACCATTGATAGATACATAGGTTGCAGACAGTCTTTTGCTGTTACCAACAATGCTACAATGTATATCTTTGTTTATAGATCACCTGGCATGTGTGTGAGTGTATCTGTAGGATGAATTCTTAAACAAGGAGTTGCTGAGTCAAAGGGATGAGCAACTTTAATTTTCATAGATATTGTCAACTTGCCCTCCATAGATGTTATATGTATTTACATGACAACCAGCAACAGATGAATGCAGCTATTTCACCACACCCTTTTAACATAGCACATTAGCTTTCTATGGCTGCATGACAAATTGCCTCAAACTCAGTGGCTTAAAACAACACCCATTTATTAGCTCACAGTTCTGTAGGTGGCACAGCATGGCTGGGTTCTCGGCTCAGGGTATTATAAGGTTAAAACCAAAGTGTCAGCCGGACTGAATTCTTGTCTGGAGCCTCTAGGGAGAGGTCTACTTCCAAGCTTGTTTTTGGTGAAATTCAGTTCCTTATGGTTGTAGGACTGAGGTCTGCCTCTCTTGCAGGCTGGTCAGCTTTGGGCTGCACTCAGCTATAGAAGTTGCTGGCATTCTTTGCCACGTGGCTCCCTCCCTCTTCAAGTGAACAACAGTGAATCAAATCCTTCGTATGCTTTGGATCTCTGACCTCCAGGCCTAGATTTATTTATCTATTCATTCATTTTTTTAAGTGTATTTATTTATTTGGGAGAGACAGAGACTGCACGAATGGGGGACGGGCAGAGAGAGGGAGAGACAGAGAATCTCAAGCTCTGTGCTGCCAGCATAGAGCCCGACTTGGGGCTTGAACTCATGAAACCTTGAGATCATGACCTGAGCTGAAACCAGGCGCTTAACTGACTGAGCCACCCAGGTGTCCCTCATTTTTTTTTTTTTAAGTAAACTCTATGCCAAATATGGGGCTTGAACTCATGACCCTAAGATCAAGAGGTGCAGGCTCTACTGACTGAACCAACCAGGTGCCCCTAGACCTAGATTTAGAGGGTTTATATGATTAGCTCAGGCCCACCCAGATCATCTTAAGGTCACCTGATTTGGAAACGTAATTACATCGACAAAATCCAATTCACAGCAACACCTAGATTAGTGTGAGAGTGAATTACTGGGAGCTGTGTGTACACCAGGGGGTGGGAATTTGGGGGACCATATTAGACTTCTGCCTGCTACACATAGTGTTAGGAAACTTTTTGATCTTCACCAATATGAGAGATGACAATGGAATTTATTGGCTATTTCTCTTACTATGCTTTCAAATATTTTATTTTTTATTTTTTTTAATGTTTGTTCATTTTGAGAGAAGGAGTGTGCAAGAAGGGGAGGGGCAGAGAGAGAGAGAATCCCAAGCACGCTCCTTGCTGTCAGTGCAGAGTCCGATGTGGGGCTCGAACCTATAAAATGTGAGATCATGAGTTGAGCCGAAACCAAGAATCGGATGCTTAACTGATTGAGCCACCCAGGTGCCCCCATTTCCTATTTCTTTTCTTTTCTTTCTTTCTTTCTTTCTTTCTTTCTTTCTTTCTTTCTTTCTTTCTTTTTTTTTTTAGAATGCTATCTGCTAATATTTTTTGCCCTTTTTTCCACTGGATTCTTGGTCTTTTTCTTTTTTTCTTGGATGAACTCTTTATAGGTTAAGGATATTTCCTACCTTAATGACTTTGTTTGTCCTATTTATTTTACCTAGAACACCACCCTCCTTCTCCAGCCTCCAGAAACACCATTCATTCTTTACAGCCCAGAATTCAAACCCACATTACCCAGAGGGCTGTGCCTAACTATACTGATGGACGCTCAATTCCTTTTGACTGTTTTCTTATGCCATTCTGTGCTTTATGTTTGTTGGTTAATCTTGCTTCCCCAGCTGGGATGTTGGGCTTCTGTACTGCAGGGATCCACAGAGATTCAAGTATAAGACTGAGCATGTGGTATGCAAAAACTAGTCTCTGTAAACTGAAAAATTGATGCCTTAAACTGGAAGTTAAAAATTTCAAGCTTTGTCTCCACATAGCCTATGTTCATTATACATATATGTCACCACAAACCTCAAATATCTGTCTTTGTAACTTCCATCCATTTGTATAGTTGTTTTTTAAGTTTTTGTTTGTTTGTTTGTTTTTAGTAATTTCTATGCCCAATGTGGGGGCTCAAACTCACAACCCCAAGATCAAGAGTTGCATGCTCTTCCGACTGAGCCCGCCAGGTGCCCCCATTTTTATAATTATTAAATGGTATTAGAGCATGTTAATGAGTAATCTGTCATGGAATCACTCATTTTCTTTTGTTAGCTTGTTTCTCTTTGACATGGCTTAGTTTGTGAAATTTGTCTCCAAATCCATAATATTTTTTTAATCTGAGATTTGACATTAATTTTTTATCAGAGAATATGTGTTCATTTTTTAAAAAGAGTTCAGTGGAACTGAGAGTTTCATGATGAATCATGCCAATCACCCTGTCCCAGCCTTCCCTACCTCCTTGACTTCTTTTCCAAAGGAGATATTTTCAGCCCTTTCTCTTTCTCCTCATATATATCTTCATACTTCTAATTAATACACTTTTTAAAAGAAGATTTATTTCTTAAAGTTTATTGTGAGAGAGAGAGAGAGAGAGAAAGAGCAAGTGAGAGCATGGGGGAGAGGTAGAGAGAGAGAGAGAGAGAGGGAAAGAGAGAATCCCAGTCAGGCTCCACGCTGACCACAAAGAGCCCAACACAGAGCTCGATGCCATGAACTGTGACATCATGACCTGAGCTGAGATCAAGAGTCAGATGCTTAACCAACTGAGCCAGCCAGGTGCTCCAATAATTAATACACTTAAAACCACTGTGTTTAATTTTTTAAATTTAGACATCATTTGTGACTTCCTGTCATGCTGCTGAAGACTGGGCCTTTTCACATACTCTGATTCCATTTTCCCCTGCTTTTACTCCCCCAACAGGGCTATTTTTACAATTTCTGGTTAAAACAGTTCACCATTTATATTATTATGACCATGCAAATGCTTAGTGCTGAGCTAGATCATGCTCCACAGCCACACTTCCTTTCTTAACCGGCAGTTTTATAAATGTGGGTTTATCAGTAAGGATGATGTAAGCAACAGAAAATCCATCTCACCAACAGAGGCTTAAACCATAAGGCCCTTCCTTCCTCCCTTGTTCCCTCCCTCCCTCCCTTCCTTGCTTCCTTCCTTCCTTCTTCCCTTCCTCCACACCCAACATGGGGCTTGAACTCACCACCCTGAGATCAACAATTGCATGCTCTATTGACTAAGCCAGCCAATGCAACTCTCTTTCTTGCTTTCTTAATGAGTGTGAAGTAGGTGGGCCAAGGGTTGGTTCAGAGGCTTGGCAATGTCATCAGAACCTATTTCCTTCCCTCCTTCCACTTTGCCAGTCTATGTCCTGGTCTTCATAGTCAGTTTTGCTCTGAACAGTCACAAGATGGTTGACATAGCTCAAACAGTCAGATTTTCATACTACATCATTCAGGAAGAAAAAGAAACTTCTCTTTCCATGCCTCTTTTTAAAATTTTGATTGGGGTGATGAGGGGAGTGGTGGTAATTCTTTTCTCAAAGTTCCAAGTGGACTTACCTTTATGTCCCATGGGCCAGAACTAGGTCATGTGAGCTCCCGGCTGCTAGGGAAGCTGGGAAAACAAGTATCTGGACTTTTCACCCTCTGTAATGGAAGAGGAGTTTGGGAATGGTTAGCCAACCAATAGCATGTGCCTATTAGGGTGTTTTTTTCTGCAAGTGACACAAGACTTGATTTAAAATGGCTTAAACAATACTGGGGATTGTTATCTCATATAAGAAGTCCAGAGCTAGGGAATTCCAGGGTTGGTTAATTCAGTGACTCAGTGATATTGGCAAAGGTCCAAGCCTTTTCCATCTTTCTGCTATGTTATCCTTAAGGTTGGCTTTGGTCCTCTGGCTTCTTTCCTCATGGTCACAAGAGGGCTGCAGCAGCAAAGATCACAGAGCATCAGTTGGATTAAAGAGAAAACATTCTGGGGGCATCTGGCTGGCTCAGTTGCTAGAACATACGGCTCTTGATTTTGGGGTTTTAAGACTGAGGCCCACGTTGGGTGTAGTGATTACCTAGAAAAAATAAAATAAAATGACTTATTTATTTTTATTTATTTTTTACTTTTTATTATTTATTTTTAATTTTTTTAAGGGAATGGGGGACTCCTTTTGTTTATTTTTTAAATTTATTTTGAGAGAATGAGAGATAGCATGAACAGGGGAAGGGCAGAGAGAGAAGGAGAGAGAGAATCCCAAGCAGGCTCCACACTGTCAGCACAGACCCCAAGGTGGGGCTCGAACCCACAAACTGCGAGATCATGACCTGAATGGAAACCAAGAGTCAGATGCTCAACCAACTGGGCCACCCAGGCACTCCTTTCCTTTTTTATTTTTTGAGAGAGAGAGTGTGTGCAAGTGGAGGAGAGGGGCAGAGGGAAAGAGAAAGAATCTCAAGCTTGATCCTATGACCCTGGGTTCCATGGGGCTCAATCCCACGACCTTGGGATCACGACCTGAGCCAAAATCAAGTCAGAGACTCAACCGACTGAACCACCCAAGCACCCCATAAAATAAAATGATTCAAAAGAAAGAGAGAGAGGGGCGCCTGGGTGGCTCAGTTGGTTAAGCATCGCCTTCAGCTCAGGTCACGATCTCACACTCTGTGAGTTCGAGCCCCGCATCAGGCTCTGTGCGGACAGCTCAGAGCCTGGAGCCTGCTTTTGATTCTGTGTCTCCCTCTCTCTCTTCCCCTCCCCTGCTATGCTCTGTCTCTCTCTGTCTCAAAAATAAATTTAAAAAACATTAAAAAAATTTTTTAAAGAAAGAGAATATCCTGTCTTCCTATCCTTTTCTTTCTTTTTTATTCAAATATAGTTAACATACAGTGTTATGTTAGTTTCAGGTGTACAATATAGAAATTCAACAATTCCAAACATTACTCAGGGCTCATCACACTAAGTGTACTCTTAATCTCCTTCACCTATTTCACCCATTCCCTCCACCTCCCCTCTGGTAACCACAATTTGTTCTCTATAGTTGAGAGTCTGTTTTTTGGTTTGTCTCTTTTTTTCTTTGTTCATTTGTTTGTTTCTTAAATTCTGTATTATACCCTCTAGATCCATCCATGTTGTTGCAAATGGCAGGATTTCATTCTTTTTTATGGCTGAGTGGTATTCCATTATTGATAGATAGATAGATAGATACCATATCTTCCTAATCCACTCATATAGTGATGGATGCATGGTTTGCTTTAATATCTTGGCTATTGTAAATAATGCTGTAATAAACATAGGAGTGCATATATCCTTTTGAATTAGTGTTTTTGTTTTCTTTCGGTAAATACCCAGTAGTGGAATTACTGGATTGTACAGTAATTCTATTTTTAATAAAAAAAAACATTTATTTTTGAGAGAGAGTGGAGAGAGTGAACAGGGTAGGGGTAGGGAGAGAGGGGGAGAGAGAAGCCCAAGTAGGCTCTGTGCTGCCAGAGCAGAGTCCAATGTGCGGCTCGATCTTACGAACCATGAGATCATGACCTGAGCCAAAATCAAGAGTCGGATGCTTAACTGACTGAACCACTCAGGCGCCCTCTATTTTTAATTTTTTGAGGAAACTCCATACTGTTTTCCATGGTGGCTGTACCAGCTGCCGTTCCCACTAACAGTACATAAGGGTTCTTTTCTCTCTACATCTTGCCAACACCTGTTGTTTCTTGTGTTTTTGATTTTAGCCATTCTGACAGGTATGGAGTGATATCTCATTGTGGTATTGATTTGCATTTTCCTGATGATGAGTAATGTTGAGCATCTTTTCATGTGTCTGTTGACCATCTATATAGCCTTCTTTGGAAAAATGTCTATTCATGTCCTCTGCCCATTTTAAAATTGGATTCTTTGATATTTTGATGTTGAGTTGTGTAAGTTCTTTATATATTTAGGATATTAACCCTTTATCAGATATATCATTTACAAATATTTTCTCCTATTGAGTGGGTTGTCTTTTTGTTTTGTTGATGGTTTCCTTGACTGCGCAAAAGCTTTTTGTTTTGATGTAGTACTAATAGTTTAATTTTGCTTTTGTTTCCCTTCCAGAGGAGACATATCTAGAAAAATGTTTCTATGCCTAATGTCAAAGAGATTACTGCCTATGTGTTCTTGTAAGAGTTTTATGGTTTCAGGTCTCACATTTAGGTCTTTAGTCCACTTTGAGTTTATTTTGTGCATGGTGTAAGAAAGTGGTCCAGTTTCATTCTTTTGCATGTAGCTGTCTAGTTCCCCAACACCATTTTGTTGAAGAGACTGTCTTTTTCCCATTGTATATTTTTGCCTCCTTTACTGTAGATTAATTGACCATATAATCACAGGTTAATTTCTAGGCTCTCTATTCTGTTTCATTGATCTATGTATCTATTTTTTGTGCCATTAGCATACTTTGTTTCGATTACTACAGCTTTGCGATATATCTTGAAACCTGGGATTGTGATACCTCTAAATTTGTTCTTTTCAAGAGTTCTTTGGCTACTTTGGAGTCTTTTGTGGTTCCATACAAATTTTTAGGATTCCTTTTCCTAGTCCTGTGAAAAATGCTGTTGGTATTTTGATAAGGATTGCATTAAAGCTGTAGATTGCTTTGGGTAGTGTGGACATTTGAACAATATTGGTTCTCCCAATCCCTGAGCATGAAATATCCTTCCATTTGTTTGTGTCCTCTTCAGTTTATTTTATCTGTGTTTCATAGTTTTCAGAATACAGTTCTTTTGCCTCCTTGGTTAAGTTTATTCCCACGTATTTTATTTATTTATTTTGGTACAATTGTAAATGGAATTGTTTTCTGTATTGGTTTTTCTTTCTTTCTTTCTTTCTTTTTAAAGTTTATTTATTTTGAGAGAGAGAGAGCGTGAGCAGGGCAGAAGTAGAGAAGAAGAGAGAGAATCCCGAGCAGGTTCCGCACTGTCAGCGCAGAGCCTGATGTGGGGCTTGATCTCATGAACCATGAGATCATAACCTGAGCTGAAATCAGGAGTTGGACGCTTAATCAACTGAGCCACCCACATGGTCCTCTTCATTTCTCTTTCTGTTACTTCATTATGAGTGTATAGAAATGCAACAAATTTCTGTATATTGATTTTGTATCCATTCCTGTCCTTTTCTGAAAAGTAAGAACTCTCTTAGGAACTTCACAGCAGGGGCACTTGAGTGGCTCAATCAGTTAAGTGTCCTACTTTGGCTCAGGTCATGATCTCCTGGTTTGTGGGTTTGAGCCCCATGTCGGGCTCTGTGCTCTAACAGCACGGGGCCTGCTTCAGATCCTCTGTCTCCCTCTCTTTCTTCCTCTCCCCTACCTGCTCTCTCTCTCTCTCAAAAATACATAAACATTAAAAAAAAAAAAACTTCACAGCAGACTTCTTCTCAGGTCTCAATGACTAGTATTGTGTCACTTGTTTATTAGTAAGCCAGTCACTATCAAACTAATAAATAATTAACCACGACTGAATTTGACTAATCAGGATTCTCCCTCTGGGGGAGAAAGAGTTCCAACACTCTTATAGTAGATGAAACTTACATTTACTTAAATGAAATCAGAGTTCCATTAGCAAAGAAGAAGGAGGGATGGCTGCTGGGGAGATAGCAAATAATGTCTGCCACACCTTCATTTTTTCCCAGGAGATCGCCTTGAGTTTTTTATTCACTTATTTTTAAAATTTATGACTATTTGAGGCCCTACTAAATTCTAGACACTATTCTAGGTATTGGGTATTCTTCTTAAACAACAAAAACTTAGTCTTTTGCTTTATGGACTTTACAACAAGATCATATGGGTTGGGAACATTGATTGATGGATAGTTCCCTAAACTGCCATTGGCAGTGGTCTCCTGCAATTTTAGCTACATGTACTTGTTTGAAAAACTTAGCTTACTCAACAATTATTTGTTCTTCTTTAAAACTTGAAACATTGGGATCCCTGGGTGGCTCAGTTGATTAAGTGTCTGACTCTTGATCTCAGCTTGGGTCTTCATCTCAAGGTTGTGAGTTCAAGCCCCTTGCTGGGCTCCATGCTGGGCATGGAGACTACTTAAAAAAAATTGGGGAGGTGCCTGGGTTGCTTACTCGGTTAAGCATCCAACTCTTGATTTCAGCTCAAGTCATGATCTCACGGTTGGTGAGTCCGAGCCCCACATCCAGCTCCCTGCTGACAGTGCAGAGCCTGCTTGGGATTCTCTCTCTTTCCCTCTCTCTCTGCCCTTACCCCCAGTCTCAAAAATAAATAAATATAAATAAAATTTAAACAAAATTTTGAAACATTTTTTTTTGGCCTGCCTCTGAGTAACTCATTTGAATTTTTAAGAGAGGGTTTACATCTTCAATTGTCAATTGATTTTCAGATTCCTCAAACTGGATAATCAACAAAATAATCTTAATTCCCTAGAAGTTAAAGGATTAACATTCTCATTTTCTCATGATGATCACCTTTAGGGAGAGGGGCAGAGGGAGAGAGACAGAATCTTAAGCAGTCTCCATGCTCAGCATGGAGGCCAATGTGGGGCTTGATCCCATGACCCTGGGATCATGACCTGAGCCCAAATAAAGAGTCACTCAACTGACTAAGCCACTCAGGTACCCTGAAAATGTTCCTTTCGACTACTGTTTTCATTGGGAAATAATGGAAAGATGAGGCCACACTATGATATAGAAGGAGAACAATTTATCAAAGATTCCATGCTTTTTTCAGATTATCCCATTCAGGACTCTTATTTTTCCCTTTTGAAATTATAATAATCAAGATGCCTGGCTGGCTCAGTCATTACAGCATGTAACTCTTAATCTTGGGGTCATGAGTTTCAGCCCCACATTGGTGTAGAGATTACTTTAAAAAATAAAAAGAGGGGTGCCTGGGTGGCTCAGTTGGTTAAGCGTCCGTCTTTGGCTCAGGTTATGATCTCACAGTCTGTGGGTTCGAGCCCCACATCAGGCTTTGTGCTGGTGGCTCAGAGCCTGTTTCAGATTCCATGTCTCTCTCTCTCTGCCCCTTCCCTGCTCATGCTGTCTCTCTCTCAAAAATAAATAAAACATTAAAAAAATAAAGTAAAAAGCAAAACCCCCAAGATATTAGAATAATCAATAGATGCTCTCAAGATTTGCCTATACTATCATTAGCAATTGTCTCCAGCAGAAGCTACATTTCAGAAGCTTTTTCTTTCTTCTAAACTCTGCTCCAACTTTGTAAGTTTTGCTTCTCCAAAGTCAGTATTTATATTTTGAGTGAACATGCCAGTAGTCTTGGTGGCAGGTCTTTTATGGCTCATAACAATGAAAACATTGACTTAATTGGACAACTCCCACAGTAGAATGTAAAGTTCAAGAGCTTTCATGTTAACTATGGTGTTTTCATGAGATATTTTAGCAATGATATGGACAACTTTTTTGTTTGAATTTCGATAAATGTATCTATGAGATAAAATTTCACTCAATGCCATTGGTTACTTCTTACAAGGCTTTGGAACAAAACTTTCCCACAATTGTTCCACTTCTTGTTTGTGCTGATGAAAAATGTAGGTCTTAACTTTGTGAAAATTGATGTTTAATACGATCTGAAGTCATGGTCCTGTCAGGGAAGGGGGTGATCCATTTAAAAGAGAACTGTTTTTTGTCACTATCAAAGGACTCTTGCATTTTGCCAGAACATTTTTATGAAAATTTTCTTCGTAAATATAATAGAAGCTGTGGAACTGGTAGGGAAACTGATGGTTCTTTGGTGGTGTTCGAAAAGTCAGATTTCCCATCATAAAAAAACACTTATGCCACTTTTCTACTGAGTACAAATGGTACAAGGTCAGGTTTGTAAGACTACGTGTTCTTCTCATGCCTTTTGCACTCATTTTGACACTAAAATTAACAACCGTAGGGGCACCTGGGTGGCTCCATTGGTTAAGTGTCCCACTTTGGCTCAGTTCATGATCTCATGGTTCCTGAATTCGAGCCCCGAGTTGGGCTCTGTGCTCACAGCTCAGAGCCTGGAGCCTGCTTCGGATTCTGTGTGTGTGTCTCTCTCTGCCCGCACCCCCCCCCCCCCCCCGCTCATATTCTCTCTCTCTCTCTCAAAGAATAAACATTAAAAAATAAAAAAAAATTAAAAATTGTGTTTGAATGTTCCCTCAAACTCTTCAAACAGCCTGGAACTGTTGACAAAGTTAACCCAGCTGACTCAGGCACATCCCAGCATGGAAAATCATGGAACATTCCATGGGTGCCCATGCCTTCTGTTGGTGAGTTGCTCAACACTTCCCAGCCTCGCGCTGGATTTTGTCCCTCTGCATTCCAGCTCCTGGTGCTGGGTTTTCTCTCTCAGGCCCAGTCCTGCTTTTACCCTTTAGTCTCCTCAAATGATCTTGGCTACCTCAGCCTGGCGCTCATGGGGCTCACTGTGCTTGGCTCTGCCCCCAGCTTTCTCTGTTCCACCTGCATCCTGTAGGTGTCCTTCTCTGGCCTGGCCCCCAGGATGGGACCCCCAGCACTGGATTTCCTGACCACGTTTCACCAGGGCAGAGACATTCCCTGTGCTACAGGAACAAGGATGCGGTAGCTTCTCGGTTTCAGGGCCTGTTCTTGGGGGTGTGCACCATCAGCCCCCTACACACATGTGCCCCAGCTGAGATCAAGCTTGGGCATCTACTCCTGATAGCTGAGTATCCCTGGGGAACCCCCTGCTTGGCTTCCTGATGGACCCACCTGATCCTAGTGTCACAGCCTGACCTGACACACCTCAGTACCTGCACTCACAGACCTCCATTTGCCCTCTTTATCAAAGAGCCTTTCCACATGCACAGGCCACCCTCTACCTGATTTCCAATGGGGGTATAGTTTTACATAATTATAGCCTTCACTGGGCACTTCTTGCACACCAGGCACTGTGCTAAGTGTTTCGCATGGATTATCACCTTAAGCCTAGTTACAACCCTATGAGGTGGGTTCAGCCCATTTCACAGATGAGGAAACTGAAGCTTCCAGAGTTTCTGTCACTGGGCCACAGCCACCACAGCTTTCCAGTTCATGCCCCACAGCCAGACTGAATGACTCATGGCCCCATGCTAACTTCCCATTCAGATAACAAGTAACCTGTGAATGTACCTCTGTCTACCCGGAACATTCCATTTCTTGGTCACTAGAGCTTTCATCCTGATTGCCTCTGAGCCTCACCATAACGCCAGCTGCCTGTTAATATCTAACAAGACTTCTCCTTGCCCCAGTAGGACAGAGCCCCTGTCAGATTTAATGGGATACACTACAATGTGGGAAAGAGGCATATATGGCATGGGCTGACAGACGTTGGCTCCAAGGGAGGTAATCAGAGAAAACATCCTAAGACTCTCCCTCCTCCCCCACTGCTTCAGCTCTCCCTGTTGAGAAATGGAAGTCCACTTTTTCAGCCCTGTGGAATTACACTGTTGGTGACCCCTGTCCAAGCACCCAATGGCATCTTCTACCACTTTCTGACTTGGCTGGCTCATTGAGAGTCATTCCTTCCTGTATCTGTTTCCTATGGCTGCTGTAACAAATTTCCACAAACTCAGTGACTTAAAACACCACCAATTTATCATCTTACAGTTTGAAAAATTAAAGTCCGGACATCGAGGTGTTGGCTGTGCTCCTTCAGGAGACTAGAGGGCAGAATGCATTTCCTTGCTTTGTCCAGCTACAGGCTACCTGAGTTTTTTGGCTTATGGCCCCTCCTTCCATCTTCATAGCCTTCAATGTAGCATCTTCCAGTCCCGCCCTTTCTCTCTTTGACCTGTGCTTCCATCCCCACATTGCCTTCTCTTACTCTGACCCTCTTGCCTCCGTCTTAGAAGGACCTTGGCTGGGGCGCCTGGGTGGCGCAGTCGGTTAAGCGTCCGACTTCAGCCAGGTCACGATCTCACGGTCCGTGAGTTCGGGCCCCGCGTCAGGCTCTGGGCTGATGGCTCAGAGCCTGGAGCCTGTTTCCAATTCTGTGTCTCCCTCTCTCTCTGTCCCTCCCCCGTTCATGCTCTGTCTCTCTCTGTCCCAAAAAATAAAATAAACGTTGAAAAAAAAAAAATTAAAAAAAAAAAAAAGAAGGACCTTGGGATCACATTGGACCCAGCTGGATAATCCAGGCTGATCTCCCTATTGTGAGATCCTTAACTTGATCACATTGGCAAAGTCCCTTTTGCCATGAAAGGTCATATGTTTGTGGGTTCTGGGGATTACCGTACCTCCCACTACAACAGTCCAGCCACTAGAGACAGGGAGCCAGAGAACACAGGGGAGGGGGCACTGGGTTGTGGCAGAGACCCTGGCTAGCTCTAGTTAATATGTACTGTAGGAAAAGGAGGTAGACCAGAAGCACCTGAGAAAACTTGCCTTCCTTCTCAGGAAAAGGCAAAATTCTTTCCTCAGACAAATTTGAAGCAGCCTTGATTCTGCCTTGCCCTGCCCAGCTGCCTAGGTGGGAGAGGGCAGAAGGATGAGGGCTGCCCATAAACCAGGTCGTCTTACCATCCCCCATAAGATGGATGGCCAACAAGGAAAGCCACCATTTCCACACGCACGACCACTCCTGTCCTGTCCATCTCGTGCCCCTTGGGCTTGCCCCTGTTTCTACCTCTGCTTCTAACCTGGAGACTTGCCTGCTGACCTTACTTTCTCACCCTTGGCCCCAGTGGTTGTTGAGCCAGGCCTACCCTCTGGCTCTTCTTAACTTCAGTAGAAATCTGTGTACCATCTTTGGTCCCCTGGATATCAACCACTGTACCTCAAGGAGGTGGGCATTGCTCAGGGAAAAGAGTCTAGAAATATTTGCCACTGTTCTCTTATTCTCTCTGGCTCCTTGCCCTCAGGCATTCTGACCAGAAAGTGCTGCACACACAATCTTCCCTCAGCAGAATATGGGTCACTGTGAGCTCCACTTTGTGAATAATTGTGAGGTGGTGGTTTTTTTTCAACCCTGCAATCTCAAAAAATGTTTAATGATTTCATTCATTTAGATATAATTCATCAGGATCATAGAATTTAAGGGGAAATGATGATTTGTAATGACAAGCAGATAGACTATTTAAAATCAGGGCTAACCCAAAATAGCCAGAGCACATGATCAACATCTGGGAAACATCTGCATGGATGGTGCGGTCACAACAAATACCGGAGAATTGGAAATTTTAAGAAGTATACTGAGGGTTTCTGGGTCCTAAGAACACCAAAACAAAGTCCTCATGGATTATATAGCAAAATTATATTCACGGGGAGATTTTTTTAAAAGCACAACCCTTTTTACTATAAAATAAAACACAGGCACAGCGCACAATAAATGTGTGGCTTAATGAATTATTATAAGCTGAACCTCCTTGTAACCACCAACCAGGTCAAGAAGTAGAACTTTGCCGGGCACCCTAGAAGCCCCTTCATGTTTCCCATCCAAACCATAGCCCCTCCTCCCCCAGATGTAACCATGATCCTGACTTCTATGCTAATCACAAAAAACAATAGCTTTATCACCCAACTGTACATTCCTATGTACTATAGTTCCTATGTACTATAGTTTAGCTTGCCTTTTAAAAACTTTTTAAAAATGTTTGTTTATTTTTGAGAGAGAGATAGAGATAGAACAAGTGGGGGATGGGCAGAGAGAGAGAGAGAGGGAGACAGGATCTGAAGCAGGCTCTGTGCCGACAGCAGAAAGCCCGATGTGGGGTTTGAACTCACAAGCTGTGAGATCATGACCTGAGCTAAAGTTAGACGCTCAACCAACTGAGCTATCCAGATGCCCCGCCTTTTAAAAACTTTTATTTACATGTCTTCTAAGTCATTTTTAACCTATTTACCCCCTCTTCCATTTCTTTCTTTTCCTTACAATTTATCTGTTGAAGAGCCTGAGCCATTTTGTCCTGGAAGGATTCCTGTAGTCTGAATGTTGCCCATTTATGCTCTTGGCATTGGTGGCCATTTTCCTCTGCCCTCCATCTGAGGAGATTTGGGCTGTGAAAAGGAGGGATGGCAAACGTGACCACCTCACCAGCTCATCTATAGTCTTTCCCTAGAAATCTTGTGAATGAGGCTGATGCACATTTAGCTTTCCATGGCTGTGGGGCACCTGCTTCCTCAGCCTGGTCCATTGGGTTCCCATCAAGCCCAGCTTCCTTCATGGAACTGCCTCCCGGTGCCCCCCAACTCATCCCAGGGCCAAGGGATCTCGTCCATGGCAACAGTTTCCTGGCTTCAGTGAGGTTATGGAAGCAGGTAGCCCTCTCCACTAATGATGCTATAGAGCCTGCCTGGGTTGGAGCCTGTCTTCCATGCAAACAGCTTTGCAGCAGGCCAGGCAGCCTCTGTCCATGGTAATGCCTCTGGCAGATTGCTTCAAAAGTGGTCTGTGTCCCGCGAAGCACAGGTGATTATCCAGAAGCATTCTTTGCCACGTTCGTTTATTGCACTGTCCTGGATGGGCCCAGAACATAGGCTGGGCTGCTCCAGGCAGCAATGGGAGCTCCTAATCCAATATTGTCCTTTGACCTGGGCAAGAGGGCCCTGGCTTGGGCTCCATGCTTTGGAAGGTGCCATATTACCACAAGAACACACAGAAAACACGTGGTAGAGATTGCATGGGCACCTCCACCTTGGGATCCAGTGGTCAGTGCTGGCACAATCCTGAGCCCTGAACTATGCCCTTCTTGGGACAGCCACTCACATGACTTAACACTGTTCAGGCCCCAAGGAAATACTTCTGAACAACATTTGCACTGTGTTCTCAAAACAAAAGGTGACTGTGGATGCCATGAGGGTTTGTGGGTTGTGCCTCCTCTGATCTTGGAGATGGCTGCTTGGAGATGGCCCTTTGTTTTTGTTTTGTTTTTTGAATGTTTATTTATTTATTTTGAGAGAGAGAGAGAGTGTGTGCATGTGTGTGAGGGGGGGAGGGGCAGAGAGAGAGGGAGAGAGACAGAGAATCCCAAGCAGGCTCTGAGCTGCCCGCACAGAGCCTACCATGGGGCTCAAACTCACAAACTGTGAGATCATGACCTGAGTCAACATTAAGAGTCAGATGCTTAGCTGACTGAGCCACCCAGGAGCCCTGGAGATGGCCCTTTGGAGTAAAGGCAGAATGTGAGCAGCAGAGGCTGAGGAGAAAGAAAAGATAAATTATCTCTCTGCCCCTCCTCTGTGTGCGCCTCTGTCTCTGTCTCTCTTTCAGATATATATATATATATATATATATATATATATATATATATATATATAAATGTTCATGTCTTCTGCCCATTTTAAAGTTGGATTATTTTTGTGGGGTTTTTTTGGTGTTGAATTATATAAGTTCTTTATATATTTAGGATATTAATCCCTTATTGGATATATCAATTGCAAATATCTTCTTTCATTCGGTGGGTTGTCTTTTTGTTTGTTGATGGTTTCCTTCACTGTGTAAAAGCTTTTTTTTTCATATGGTCCCAATAGTTTAATTTTGTTTGTTTCCTTTGCCAAAGGAGACATAACTAGAAAAATGTTTCTATGGCTAATGTCAGAGAGATTACTGCCTATGTTTTCTTCTAAGAATTTTATGGTTTTAGGTCTCTCATTTAAGTCTCTAATCCACTTTGAGTTTATTTTGTTCATGGTGTAAGAAAGTGGTCCAGTTTCATTCTTTTGCATGTAGCTGTCTAGTTTTCCCAGCACCATTTGTTGTAGAGACTGTCTTTTCCCCATAGTATATTCTTGCCTCCTTTGTCATTAATTAATTGACCATATAATCATGGGTTTATTTCTGGGCTCTCTATTCCATTTCACTGATCTATGTGTCTGTTTTTGTCTTGATAGCATACTGTTTTGATTACTACAGGTAATCAAATATCAAATACAGGTAATACAGGTAATCAAATACAGGTAATATACTACAGGTATGTAGTATATCTTGAAGCCTGGGATTGTGATACCTTTAACTTTGTTCTTCTTTCAAGAATGTTTTTTTTTTTTATTTTTTATTTTATTTTATTTTTTTTTAATTTTTTTTTTTCAACGCTTTTTATTTATTTTTGGGACAGAGAGAGACAGAGCATGAACGGGGGAGGGGCAGAGAGAGAGGGAGACACAGAATCGGAAACAGGCTCCAGGCTCCGAGCCATCAGCCCAGAGCCTGACGCGGGGCTCGAACTCACGGACCGCGAGATCGTGACCTGGCTGAAGTCGGACGCTTAACCGACTGCGCCACCCAGGCGCCCCAAGAATGTTTTGGCTAGGGGCAGCTGTGTGGCTCAGTCGGTTGGGCGAATGACTTCGGCTCAGGTCATGATCTCACAGTTCATGAGTTCAAGCCCCGTGCCCAGTTCTGTGCTGACAGCTCAGAGCCTGGAGCCTGCTTCGGATTCTGTGTCTCCCTCTCTCTCTGCTCCTCCCCCCACTTGCATTCTGCCTCTCTCTCTTTCTCAAAAATAAATAAGCATTAAAAAAAAAAAAGAATGCTTTGGCTATTCTGGGGCCTTTTGTGGTTCCATACAAATTTTTATAATTATTTGTTCCAGTCCTGTGAAAAATGCTATTGGTATTTTGATAGGGATTGCACTAAATCTGTAGATTGCCTTGGGTAGTGTGGATATTTTAACAATATTGGTTCTCCCAATCCATGAGCATGGAATGTCTTTCCATTTGTTTGTGTCATCATCAATTTCTTTCATCAGTGTTTCATAGTTTTCAGAGTAGGGTCTTTCACCTCCTTGGTTAATTTAAGTTTACTCCTCCTTTTTGGTGCATTAGTTTTTTGGTTTTAAATTATTTATTATTTATTTTTTTTATTAAAAAAATTTTAATGTTTATTTATTTTTGAGAGAGAGAGAGATGGTGCGTGAGTGAGGGAGGGGCAGAGAGAGAGAGGGAGACACAGAATCCAAAGCAGGCTCCAGGTTCTGAGCTGTCAACAGAGAGCCTGATGCGGGGCTCGAACCCATAAACTGTGAGATCATGACCTGAGCCGACGTTGGACGCTCAACTGATTGAGCCACCCAGGCACCCCTAAAATTTTTATTTTTAAGTAACCTCTACACCCAATGCAGGGCTTGAAGTCACATCCCTGAGATCAAGAGTTGCATGCTCCACCATCCAAGTCAGCCAGATACCCCTCTTTTTGGTGCACTTGTAAATGGGATTGTTTTCATTTTTCTTCCTGCTACTTCATTATGAGTGTATCGAAATGCTACAGATATCTGTACATTGATTTTCCTGAATTAATTTATCAGTTCTAGTAGTTTCTTTGGTGGAGTCTTTAGGGTTTTCTATATATAGTATCATGTCATCTGCAAATAGCGGAAGTTTTACTTCTTCCTTACCAATTTGGATGCTTTTTATTTCTTTTCAGTACTACGTTGAATAAAAGTGGTGCGAGTGGACATCCTCATCTTGTTCCTGATCTTAGAGGAAGAGCTCTCAGTTTTTTACCACTGAGTAGGTTACCTGTCGGTTTTTCATATATGGCCTTTATTATGTTGAGGTATGTTCTTTGCAAACATACTTTGTTGAGAGTTTTTATCATGAATGCATGTTACACTTTGTCAAATGCTTTTTCTGCATCTACTGAAATGATCATATGGTTCTTATCCTTTCTTTTACTGACGTGATGTATCACATTGATTGACTTGTGAGTATTGAACCACTGAAATAGAATATTTTTAGATGGGTTTTTAAAATTTATTTTTAGGTTTATTTATTTACTTAGAGAAATCATGAGCGCAAGTGTGGAAGGAGCAAGAATCTCAAGCAAGCTCTACACCATCAGCACACAGCCCATTGTGGGGCTCAAACCATGATATCATGACCTGAGCTTAACTGACTATGCTACTTGGGTGCCCCTTTAGATGGGGTTTTATAACATATGAATCCCTTATATTTAAAAATACATTTAAGGGCTGCCTGGCTGGCTCAGACAGAAGAGTGTGCGACTCTTGATCTTGAGGTTGTGAGTTCAAGCCCCACGTTGGGTGTAGAGATTACTAAAAAAAAAAAAATAAATAAATAAACTTAAAAAAATACATTTAAGGGGCACCTGGGTGGGTAGTTGGTTGAACATCCAACTTTGGCTCAGGTGATGATCTCACGGTTCATGAGTTCAAGCCCCACATCAGGCTCTGTGCTGATAGTGCAGAGCCTGCTTTGGATTCTCTGTCTCCCTCTCTCTCTGCCCCTCCCATGCTAGCACTCTCTCAAAAATAAACATAAAAAATTTAAAAATATATATATATATTTAAAAAGCCTCATGGTGGGGCACCTGGGTGGCTTAGTCAGTTAAGCATATGACTCTTGATTTTGGCTCAGGTCATGATCTCAAGGTTTGTGAGTTTGAGCCCCGTGTAGGGCTCCATGCTGACAGTGGGGAGCCTGCTTGGGATTCTCTCTCCCTGTCTTTTAGCTCCTCCTCTGCTCTCACTCTCTCTCTCTCAAAGTAAAACAAACAAACAAACAAACAAAAAAACTTAAAAAAAAAAAAGCATCTGGGCACCTGGCTGGCTCAGTAGGTAGAGCATGTGACTCTTGATCTCCAGGTCATGAGTTGGAGCCCCACATGGGGAGTGGAGGCTATTTAAAATAAAATGAAATAAAATAAAATAAAATAAAATAAAATAAATAAAATAAAATAAAATATAAAATAAAATAAATAAAAGCCTCAATGAGAATGCATAATTGAAATCAGCCTCTTTCATGGAGTCACACAGGGTAGAAGACCAGCAGCCACCTCCCTAGGTGAGAAATCCTCTGCAGATTTTGTACTGGTGGATGATTTCAGCTTCTTGCTCAAAGAAATTGCAGAGAGGGTTCTATAATCCCCTTCAGCAGGGGGCGGGGCTAAGTGTGTGAGGAGGCACACCCTGATGAAGCTGGGAACTTGACAGCTGCTGAAAAGGGAAGGCAGGGTGGAGATACTTAGCTAGCCGGAAGAACAAAGTTCAGTCTAGGCCCCACACCCCTTCCCGGCCAGCTGCAGGCCCCTAGCCTCAGCATTTAAAACTTGAATATTTTGTAAATTGGCCCCACTTGAAGAGAGGTCACTTCTGTCGGAGGGTGGAAAATGGTATCTCCCAGTCAGGCTGGGGTTAGGGACCACAGATAGAGTAGCCCCCTCTGTCTCTACCTGGTGGTACAAAGGAAACAGGGAAGTCCTCAGTGAGAGGCTCCTTGCCACTTACCTGAGGCTTTGGTTGCCATTTGACCCAACCAGCACTGGCTGTTTCCTGGTTGACATTTAACTTTAGCTGTTTAGCACTGTTGTTTCCTCATGTTGGTAAAACTAGAGGAAAACTTGTTAACCTTACTCTTGCCAAAGTTCTAGATGATTCCTTGCTTTTTTTTTTTAATGTTTATTTATTTATTTTTGAGACAGAGAGAGAAGCAGAGAGAGAGGGAGACAGAGAATCCCAAGTAGGCTCTGCACTGTCAGCACAAAGCTCGTTGTGGGGCTTGAATCCATGAACCATGAGATCATGACCTGAGCTGAAACCGAGAGTCAGATGCTTAACCGACTGAGCCACCCAGGTGACCCAATGATTCCTTGCTTCTTGAATTTATTTTCATATGATCAGGTTCTTATAGCCAGTACCATCCTTAGATATTGGCAAGAGGGACCCCTACCCCAGCGCCCACGTTTCAGAGAGCCCCGCAGATCACAAAAACACATTGGTTAACGAACATATGGGCACCTCTTGGCTTAGAATCAGCTAGTCAGCATTCGCACTGCCCAGCCCACAATGTGCTGGGCAGTCCACTCCTGTTACAGACACTCCTGTTACAGACAGTGTCTAGGTCCCAGGAAACACTTCTCCACTGGTGTTGACCTATGTCTTTCAAACAACAGGTGACCATAGCCACATGCTGTAGAGATTTGTAAGTTGTGCTGCAGATGTCAGAGGGGGACAGTGTTTTGGAGTTCGAGGAGGAGGGTTTGAGGAACTGAGGTACCTGATAAGAGACAGTATCATCAAACTCACCAACTCTTTCCTCTCAGAACAATTCATGGTTTTGGAGGTTCTCATGAATTAAAGTGATTTTCACGGCACAGTAGCTGAGGAACGTTGGCAATATTGAACCATATTTAAAAACATCTAAAGAATATTTAAAGAACAAATAGCAACATAAAAACTTCATATTACTCTTTTTGTAAAAAAGGTTTATTTATTTTTGAGAGAGAGACAACACACATGCATGCAAGTGGGCAGACACAAGCAGGGCAGGGGCAGAGAGAGAGGGAGACAGAGGATCTGAAGCAGGCTACACGCTGACAGCAGAGAGCCTGATGTGGGGCCTGAACCCATGAACTGCGAGATCATGACCTGAGCCGAAGTCGGACGCTTAACTGACTGAGCCACCTTGTATTACTGAGCCCTTGTGTTACTTTTAATTTGCTATATATGCAGGGTTGGGCCTGATGTGTGAAATATGATACCGTTTTTTGTTATATTGTTTTACCGTTACAACATACATAATAAGAATTAAAATTTCAGGGGCGCCTGGGTGGCGCAGTCAGTTAAGCGTCCGACTTCAGCCAGGTCACGATCTCGCGGTCCGTGAGTTCGAGCCCCGCGTCGGGCTCTGGGCCGATGGCTCGGAGCCTGGAGCCTGTTTCCGATTCTGTGTCTCCCTCTCTCTCTGCCCCTCCCCCGTTCATGCTCTGTCTCTCTCTGTCCCAAAAATAAATAAAAAATGTTGAAAAAAAAAAATTTAAGAATTAAAATTTCAAAAACTTAAATTTAATACGTCATCTTTATTTAAATAACTTAGGAAAGAATTTGATATATGTTGATTATATTTCCCATGTAATTAAAAATGTTTTTGGGCGCCTGGGTGGCTGAGTTAGTTGAGCATCCAGTGCTTAATATCAGCTTGGGTCTTGGTCTTGGGGTCATGAGTTTGAGTCCCACATTGGGCTCCTCAATGGGGTGTGAAGCCTGCTTAAAAAAAAAAATAGTTAGGGGCACTTGGGTGGCTTAGTTGGTTAAGCATTGGACTCTTGATTTAGGCTCACGTCATGATCTCACGGTTGTGGGATGGAGCCCTGGGTCAGGCTCCACACTGAGCATGGAGTCTGCTTGGGATTGTCTCTCTCCCTCTGGCCTTCTCCCCAGCTCTCTCTGTCTCTTGCTCTAAAATAAATTTTTTTTGTAAATATTAAATAATAAAAAATTAAAAAAAATTTATTGGGGTAAAATACATAGAAGAAAATTTATCACCTTAACCATTTTTAAGCATATAATTCAGCAGTATTATGTACATTTATATTTTTGTGCAGTCATCACCACCACTCCTTTCCTGAACTCTTCATCTTGCAAAACGGAAAGTCTACCCATTAAACACTAACTCCTCCTTCCTCCCTCCTCTAGCCGTTGGCAACCACCGTCATGTAAATTTAAGACAAAATTTTGAATCTTTTAGAAGAAAAATATTTTAAAACATATGAAAAGGTTTAAATAATTTGATTTTTACTACCTAGTTTAATTTTAAAATTAAAAATTTAAATGAAAAAAATCCGTACAGTTTTAATATAATTACTTCTTGTGAGATAATAGGAAAAAAATATATATATATGTCTCTATTCCTGGTTTCTGGCACAGAGCGCCTAAAACCTTTGTAAATTCTTAAGTGATAAGAGCACTAGGAGCATATTTTATTTTGTTATTTTATGTTATTTAATTAAATTAAATTAATTAATTAATTTATTTATTAAAAAAAAATTTTTTTTTTAACGTTTATTTATTTTTGAGACAGAGAGAGACAGAGCATGAACGGGGGAGGGGCAGAGAGAGAGGGAGACACAGAATCAGAAGCATGCTCCAGGCTCTGAGCCATCAGCCCAGAGCCCGACGCGGGGCTCGAACTCACTGACCGTGAGATCGTGACCTGAGGTGAAGTCAGACGCTTAAGCTTAACCGACTGAGCCACCCAGGCGCCCCTAAATTAATTTATTTATTTATTGTACCTTTCATTTTAATATTTGGTCTTTGACCCCCAGTTCTTGAGGCAGAGTTCCTCTATCCCTTGTAATTTCCTGAGGGACACCAGTGTCTTTTTGTTTTTTAATGTTTATTTATTTATTTTTGAGAGAGAGACAGAGCATGAGCGGGGGAGGAGCAGAGAGAGGGGGACACAGAATCCGAAGCAGGCTCCAGTCTCCGAGCCGTCAGTCAGCACAGAACCCGAAGCGGGGCTCGAACCCATGAACCGTGAGATCATGACCTGAGCTGAAGTTGGCTCAACTGACTTAGCCACCCAGGTGTCCCAGCAGTGTCTTTTGTTTTAATGAAACCTCTGCTGGTGGCTCCCGGATGGGGGCTGGTCACTGGAAAGACCAAAACATGATTAGAAGCTGGAATTTTTAGCCTCACTCCCTACTCTCCAGAGGGAGGAGAAGGGCTGGAAATGGAGTTAATGATGAATCATGCCTAGATGAGGAAGCCTTCATAAAAACCCCAAGGTACAGGGGTGCCTGGGTGGCTCAGTCCGTTAAGTGTCTGACTCTTGATCTCAGCTCAGGTCTTGATCTCAGGGTTGTGAGTTCAAGCCCTGATTTGGGCTCCACACTGGGCGTGAAGCCTACTTAAAAACAAACAAACAAAAAAACGCACCAAAGTACAGGGTTCAGAGAGCTTCCGGGTTGGTGAGCACGTGGTGGTGGTGGTGGTGGTGATGGGGAAGTAGTGATGCATGTGGAGAGGTCATGGAAGCTCCACCCCCTTTCCCACACTTTGCCCTATGCACCTCTTTATTTGGACATTCATATCTTTTATCATACCCTTTTATAATAAACTGGTAAGCAGTAAGTAAACTGTTTTCCTGAGTTCTGTGAGCCGCTCCAACAAATTAATGGAACCCAAGGACAGGGTCATAGCATCCTCTGATTTATAGCTGATAGGTGACAAACTGGTGACAAACTGAACTTGTGACCGGCATCTGAAGTGAGGGTGGGGGACAGTATTGTGGGGCTGAGCTCTTACCCTGTGGGATCTGACACTAGTGTGAGCATTGTGTTAAATTGTAGCACACCCAGCTGATGTCACAGAGGATTGTTGCTGAGGGAAACCCCCACACATGCAGGGTCATAAGTGTTGTGAGTGTGGCAGACATGTGAGAGTAAAAGAGATACATAGGATGGGGTGCCTCGGTGGCTTGGTTGGTTAAGCGTCCGACTTAAGCTCAGGTCATGATCTCACGGTTTGTGGGCTCAAGCTCCACATCAGGCTCTATGCTGACAGTGTGGAGTCTGCTTGGAATTTTCTCCCTCCCTCCCTCTCTCTGTCTCTCTCAAAATAAATAAATAAACTTTCCAAAAAAAAAAAAAAAGAGAGATATATAGGAGGAGACTGTTTTTCCTAACACATATCTTCTGTTAAAATCCTTTAGATGATTGCTATCCAGAGAACATAAATTATGTAAACTTTTTGATTATTACAGCATAATTTGTGACTTTGTAAAATAAAGGCAATATAATAACATTTATGGAATATATATACTAATATATGAATTATATACATCTTTATTTTTTTATTTATTTATTTATTTTTTCAACGTTTTTAATTTATTTTTGGGACAGAGAGAGACAGAGCATGAACGGGGGAGGGGCAGAGAGAGAGGGAGACACAGAATCGGAAACAGGCTCCAGGCTCCGAGCCATCAGCCCAGAGCCTGACGCGGGGCTCGAACTCACGGACCGCGAGATCGTGACCTGGCTGAAGTCGGACGCTCAACCGACTGCGCCACCCAGGTGCCCCTATACATCTTTATTTTATTACTCATCCAAACTCAAAATATACAGACACACACAAACATAACTAATTTTAGCAGTCTTTGATATATATATATATATATATATATATATATATATATATATATATATGTTTTTTTAAGATTTTATTTTTAGGGGTGTCTGGATGGCTCAGTCAGTTAAGCATCAGACTCTTGACTTCAGCTCAGGTCATGATTTCATGGTTCCTGGAATTGAGCCTTGCATTGGGCTCTGCACTGACAATGTGGAACCTCTTTGGGATTCTATCTCTCCCCCCCTTCTCTGCCTCTGCCCTATTTGCACTCTCTCTCTCAAAATAAATAAGTAAACTTAAAAAAAAAGATTTTATTTTTAAGTAATCTCTACATCCAACGTGGGGCTTGAACTTACAACCCCGAGATCAAGAGTATCACGCTCCACTGATTGAACCAGCCAGGCACTCCAGTAGTCTTTGATATTTTACTGACTTTCAGTCCTATAAAAAATCATAGCTTTACATATATACTTACCAATTTTGTCATTGTGTGGGTGTATTTTTTAAAGATTCTTTTTTTAAAAAGTTTTTTTAATGCTTATTTATTTTTGAGAGAGAGAGAGTGAGCAAACATGAGCAGGGAAGGGGCAGAGATAGAGGGGGACAGAAGTGGGCTCTGTGCTGACAGCCTGATGTAGGGCTTGAACTCATGAACCATGAAATCATGACCTGAGCTGAAGTCAGATGCTTAACTGACTGAGCCCCCCAGGTGGCCCATATATTGTTTTAATTCTTTTAAATGTTTATTTACTTATTTTGAGAGAGAGCAGGTAGGGGAGGGGCAGAGAGAAAGGGAGAGAGAGAATCCCAAGGAGGCTCCTCGCTGTCAGCACAGAGCCCGACTTGGGGCTTGATCCCATGAACTGTGAGATCATGACCTGAGCTGAAATCAAGTGTCTGATGCATAACCAACTGAACCACCCACATGCCCCTGTTGTGTGGGTGTATTAGTCAAGATAGGAGAATAGAACATATTTTATTCAACAGTTTGCTAGTTTGGTGTATAAGTTAAAGTCTTTAGACATATGGGGCCTCCCTTTGTACTCTTGTCCTGACAGTTTAGGGTTGCCAGATTTAGCAAATAAAAATACAAAAGCCAAGTTAGATTTGAATTGCAAATAAGCAATGAATAATTTTTTAGGATAAGTTTGTTCCATGAAGTATATTTGAAATATACTAAGAACTATATTTTGTTTATCCAAAATTTACATTTCTTGGGTGGGTGTCCTCTACTTTATCTGGCAACCGTAACTGAATAACTCAAATGTAAGGAGGAGACTTACCTACAACCCAGTCTAATCTGCTATGAATCTTTACTGTAATTCAACTTTATCTGACCTGCTAGAGTGTTTTTTTTTTTTTAACATTTTATTTATTTATTTTGAGAGAGAGAGAGAGAAAGAGAGAGTGGGGAAGGGGCAGAGAGGGGGAGAGAGAGAGACAGAGAGAGACTCCCAAGCAGGTTCTGTGCTGTCATCACAGAGCCCAACATGGGGTTTGATCCCACAAACTGTAAGATCACGACCTGAGCTGAAATCAAGAATTGGAGGGGTCAACCAACTGAGCCACCCAGGCACCCCTGACCTGCTAGGGTTTTTTAAAAAACCTTTTTCATTGTGAAGTAAAAAACAAAAAAGTGCCTAAAACTTACACAGGTGATTTAACACATATTTATAAAGCTAACACCTACACCAACAATACCCAGATCAAAAAATAAGACATCACTCCAGCCCTTGAAGACCCCAGGTGTTTCTTCCAATCATAGTTCTCATGTGTACTCTAATAGTAATAATTTCCTTGCTTTTCCTTACATTTTGACTATTCATGTCTTCATTCTTATTTATTTATTTATTTATTTACTTATTTATTTTAAAGAGAGAGCAAGCGAGAGTTGGGGAGAGGGGCAGAGGGAGAGAGAGGATCCTAAGCAGGCTCCATTCTCAGCGTGGGGCCCAATGCAGGGCTCGATCCCATGACCCTTGGATTGTGACCCAAGCCAATATCAACGGTAGAATGCTCAACTGACTGAGACATCCAGGCACCCCTTGTGTTTGCATTCTAAAGCAATATGGTTTAGCAAACAAACAAAAAAACCAGAGACAGACTCATAAATGCAGAGAACAAACTGGTAGTTGCCCGACAGGAGGGGGGTGGGAGGATGGGTAAAATAGGTGAAGATTAAGAGGTACAAACTTCCAGTTCTAAAATAAATAAGTCACAGGGATGAAAAGTACAGGATAGGGAACAGAGTCAATAACATGGTAATAATGTTGTATGGTGACAGATGGTAATTGTACTTACCATGGAGAGTGTTGTGTAATGTACAGGATTGCTGAATCAGGGGCACCTGGGTGGCTCAGTCAGTTAAGCATCCAACTTCGACTCAGGTCATGATCTCGTGGTTCATGAGTTCAGGCCCCACATTGGGCTCTGTGCTGACAGCGCAGAGCCTGGAGCCTGTTTCGGATTCTGTGTCTCCCTCTCTCTGCCGCCCCGGCCTCGTACTCTCTCTCAAAAATAAAACATTAAAAAAAAAAAAAAGAATTGTTAAATCATTATGCTGTACACCTGAAACTAATATACCATTGTATGTCGCCTATACTTCAATTAAGAAAAGAGATAAAACAATACGGTTTAGCCTTTTTTTTGAAGTTTATTTATTTATTTTGAGAGAGAAAAAGAGAGTACATGAGCAGGGGAGGGGCAGGGAGATGGAGAATCCCAAGCAAGCTCCATTCTTATAATGGAGCCCGGTTCAGGGCTCCATCTCATGACTGTGAGATCATGACCTGAGCTGAAATCAAGAGCAAGAGTCAGATGGTTAAGCAACTCAGCCACCCAGGCACCCCAACCTTTTATTTTTATTATTTTTATTATTTTTATTTTTTTTTAAGTAATCTCTGTGCCCAACATGGGGCTCAAGTTCACGATCCTGAGATCAGGAGTCACACGTGCCACTGACTGAGCCAGCCAGGCATCCCCAAAACTGTGTCATTTTTATGTACACATGAGAATATACATTTCTACCTCTTCTTGCTTCTTTTACTTAAATTTAGATATCATAGGCTTTTAGTTTGTAGCTTTCTGAAACTCTCAGTCCTAGGAAAAGGGGAATACAAAGTAGCCATCCTGAATTTTCTCGATCTTTTCCTTTTATCTTGCCAGTTTTGTGGCATCCATTGGGTTGTTACATCAGCTCAACTCAGTCTACCTATAATTATGGTGTCTGTGTGCAGGAAACAAGATTTGGAAAGGAGGCAGAAACAGGTCCTGCTGACCTAGACCAATTTTTTCCAAGTGAAATATCTATAATTAGCCCAGTAATGATATTTTCCTGGAGAAGGGATTGAGTAAATTTAAGAAAAGAATTTTAAAGTACAACATGCATGTGTGTTGGGGGGGCATTGAAATGCAAGATAATGTAAGAGTTTGTTTCAATATTTATCCATTCCCTTTCTGTAAGAAACATATTTTTACTAATACCAGCCCTGTCTTTTTTTTTTATTAAAAAAATTTTTTTTTAACGTTTATTTATTTTTGAGACAGAGAGAGACAGAGCATGAACGGGGGAGGGTCAGAGAGAGAGAGGGAGACACAGAATCTGAAACAGGCTCCAGGCTCTGAGCTGTCAGCACAGAGCCCAACACGGGGCTTGAACTCACGAACCGCGAGATCATGACCTGAGCTGAAGTCGGACGCTTAACCGACTGAGCCACCCAGGCTCCCCTCAGCCCTGTCTTTTGAAGAGAGGGAACTCCTCCAGGAGTAAAGGGATATACAAGTTTGAGGAAGAAACATTGGTGATTAAAAAAAATATTTTGGTTGGAAAAAGCCTTTTAAAACAGGCCCCCCCACCAGGAAGCCACAAAGCAAAAAAATGGGTAGTTTTGATAATATAATATAAAAAATGTCTATGTAAATCAAAATACCATAACTAAGGACAAAAGCTAAATACAGACCCCCCCCCCCAAAAATCTTTGAAATACACATGACAGGCTATGTGCTAATTTCCTGAATATACAAAGAGCTTGTACTAATCAATGAGAAAATGGACCAGTAATCCAACAGGAAACGGGTAAAGGTCAGGAACAGGTAGTATACAGAAAAAGAAATATAAGTGGCTAATGAGCATACGATAAGATGCTTGGTGTAATTTCTAATTAAATAAATGCAAATTAAAACCATATTTACCTGTCTAATGGTCAAAGATTTAAAAGTTCAGTAGAGCCAGGACATGGTAGAAGTAGAAATTCTCATTCTTTCTTGGTATGCGTGCAACTTGGCGACTCCTTCAAGGAGACAATTTAGCAGTACCTAGCAATTTGGCAACAGTTACCACAGTTTAAAAATGCACAAAACTTTTTGACTCAGCAATTCTACTTTAAACAATTTTAGCCTGCAGATATACCGAAACAAGTAGGTATGGATAAATCTAAAAGAATATTCACCGTCTCATTGCTTGGACTGTCCAGTGATATAAATTGGTTAAGTAATTTACAATACATCTTTACTGTGGTAAAATGAGGTAGGTCTATGGGTGCTGATATGTGAAGATCTTTGTGGTAGTCAGTAAAGATATTCCCAAATGCTCTGCCTCTTTTCTGCCTCCTCACACAGGGTAGGGCTGCATTTCCCATCCTCTTTAAAGATAGGTGTGGCCACATGGCTTGTGGCCAATGATATCTGAGCAGAAGTGACATATATCCCTTCTGGGTGAACACCTTAAGTGCTGGTGTGTGGCATCCCTTTCTCCCTGCCCCAGTGATTGTGGACACAGATGTTGAGATGGGTCCTGGGTCTATGATGGACACAGATGTTGAGATGGTTCTTGAGTGATTATGATGAGTTTGGCCCTCATAATTATCTGGGTTAGTAGGAGTGGGAAATAAACATTTAAACCACTGAGACTGTGAATGCTTTTCATTACTTCAGCATATTCTAGCCTATCCTGACTAATATGATCTCCAAGATAATTATTACATGACAAAATCCTAAGTGCAAAAAGAGTGATCTCATTTGTATGCCTGTGTGTTTATCTGCTTAAGAAATTTCTGGAAGGATTCCTGAGTAACTTAACAGGGTTTACAACGAAGGTGTTGAAAGGAGTCAGAGATGGGGAAGGCAATTTTTGCTTTTCGCATTATAACACTTCACATTATAGTTGGAGTTAAAAACAACAACAACAACAGCAACAATCACCATGACCATGGTTCAGTTTAAATTTAAAACTAGCCAATGTTTCCACAAAAAGATTTCTGCAAGAATATTCATGGCAGCTTTATTCATAGTAGCCCCAAACTGGAAATAGCCCAGATGTCCATCTATAGGAGGATGGATAAACAGATTGTGATATATTCATACAATGGAATACTTACTATCCACCAATGAGAATTGAATGAGCCACACTGAATGTAACCCCATGGAAACTTATACAAATATGACATTGAATAAAAGAAGCCACACACAAAAGAATATGTAGTTTATTCCATGTATGTAAAGTATAGAAACTGGCAAAGCTAATTTATGGTGTTAGTAGTCAGGAGAGTGATCATCTAAGGGGGTGAGTGGGTTTTGACTTGGAATGGGCTACGTAGGGGAGCTTCTGGGGTAAGGGCTACAAAGATGTGCTCAGTTTGTGGGGATTCATGGAGCTGTATCTTATTATTTGTACACTTTCCCATCTATAGGCTATATTTCAATTAAAAATTCCAAAACAAGGGGCACCTGGGTGACTTCAGCTCGGGTCATGATCTCGTGGTTTGTGAGTTCCAGACTGGCATCAGGCTCTTTGCTGTCAGCATGGACCCTGCTTGGGATCCTCTGCCCCCTCTCTCTCTGCTCCTCCCCTTCTTGTGCTCTCTCTCTCAAAAATAAGTAAACATTAAAAAAATTCAAAACGAGGGGCACCTGGGTGGCTCAGTTGGTTAAGCTCTTGACTTCAGCTCGGGTCATGATCTCATGGTTCATGAGTTTGAGTCCTGCATCAGGCTCCACGCTGACAGTGCAGAGCCTGCTTGAGATTTTCTCTCCCTCTCTCTCTTCCCCTCCCCTGTTCATGCTCTCTTTCTCTCTCAAAATAAATAAACTAAAAAAAAAAATCAAAACAAAGTTTGCTTGATATAAAGAATAAACAAATGGGCACCTGGCTGGCTCAGTTGGTATAGCACGTGACTCTTGATCTCGGGGTTTTGCGTTCAAGCCCCATGTTGGATGTAGAGACTACTTAAAAATAAAATCTTATAAAAAAAAGAGAGAGAGAGAGAGAGAGAGAGAGAGAGAGAGAGAGAGAGAGAGAGAGAATAAACGAATAACAAGAAGGCAATGCTTGGCAGAGCTGGGGTAGGCTGTCCTGGCCCATGGTGCCCTGTTGGCAGCAAATCCTCGAATGCAGGCCTGGGTATGTTGATGCACTGAGGCCCCAGGGGCCCAGTGTCCTAGCGTCAGCCCCCAAATAAAATCTGAACAGGCTAGCCTCCCTTCCCGTGCATGACCTCAGTACCAGCTGCTTATTAGCATTACATTTAAAAACCCTGCATGCACATATCTTCTGGAGCCTAGTTGGTGACCAGGGCTTTCCAGCGGGGACAGGGCATCCTTGGCAACCAGATGCAGAAACACAGGCTCGAGCAGGAGCTGCTGGCCTCTTGGCAGAGATGCTTAATTAGCTTCCTGCAGGAGATTTTGTTTTTAATATAAAAGATGATCTAATTTAAGCAATTTTATTGAACAACGAATGAAAAACAATCTTATTGCCTAATCCATTCCCACATAGTGCAGTTCAGGGCTCTCACCAGGTTAAAACTACTTGCGTAACATACTAAGACATTGTTTGCATTTCCCTCTGTCATTCTCTCTCGAGTGTACAGTGGAGTTTTCCAAGGGTTATATATGTTTGCTAACACAAAAGACTGAAGGGCAAAGCACTTGGAGAATCCAGCTGTCTTCCATTAAGCCATACATGAGAGATTTGCAAAAATGAAAAACAATACAAATCTTCCGGCTAATTTTTGTTTTGTTTTGGAAAATATAGGGTTTTTTTTTACTCCATAAAAGTATATGATTTAAGTTAATATGTAATGGATTTCTTATCCTCATTTTAAATAAAGTTTTTGATTTTATAACATTATTAAAAATTCTTTTTGATTTTATAATTTTAGATGTACAGAAAGGTTGCAAAGCTAGTACAGAGTTTTCACGCACCCTTCACCAAGCTTCCCCTGATGTTAGCATCTTGCATAATGTGCATTAGTCACAGTGAAGGAACCAACATTGGTACATTTCATCCCTATACACTTACCAGTGCATGTCTATGCTCTCTCTTGGTTTTTTTTTTTTTTTTTAGTTAATTTATTTATTTTGAGAGAGAGAGACATAGTGAGGTGGGGAAGGGGCAGAGAGAGAGAGGGAGAGAGAGAATCCCAAGCAGGCTCCACACTGTCCGTGCAGGGCCCGATGAGGGGCTTGAACTCACGAACTGTGAGATCACGATCTGAGCCAAAATCAAGAGTCGGATGCTTAATCAACTGAGCCACCCAGGTGCTCCTCTCTTGCTTGTTTTACTTCATATTATTTTATGGGAAATTTACATGTTTTTACATGGTCCATATACATCATTAAAATTTTTACTTAGTTGTCACCCATGTTGCCGTGTATCATATTGTTTTTATATTTCACTACTATCAGCAGCCTTCTTGCTTTTATTCAGGAGGGTTTTTTTGGTGTGTATATGTGTGGATTCTTTGGCTTATATTTCCCAGAATAAAATTACTTTGCCAAAGAGTATGAATACTTTTATAGTTCTTGTTATGTATGATAATAATTGTGCATATTGTATTATATTTTCATTGTTTAAAAAATATTCTCTTACAAAGTTGTATGAATTGACTCTTTTGATGAAGAGGTACAGAAATCAAACTCAAGAGAGTTTAAGCCTCAAGGGAATTATTTGCGGGGAGGAGAGAAAGTGTAGTTGTTATTTACTGGGTATAGGATTTCAGTTTGGGATGATGGACAAATTCCGGAAGACAGTGGTGATGGCTACACAGTGATGTGATTATGCTTAATGCCACTGAATTGTACTCTTAAAAGGAATTCAAATGGTAAATTTTGTGTTCAGTATATTTTACAGCAATTTTTAGTTTTTTAATTTTTATTTTAGAGAGAGGATGAGCAGGGGGAGAGGGGCAGAGGGAAAGAGAGGGAGAATCTTAAGCAGGCTCCATGTTCAGTGCAGAGCCCCATGCGGGGCTCAATGCCATGACCCTAGGATCATGACCTGAGCAAAAATCAAGATTTGGAAGCTCAGCTGACTGAGCCACCCAGGTGCCCCATATTTTACCACAGTTTTTTAAAAGAGGGGGAAGAATTTCTTGGGTCTAGCAACTGGATCTCACTCACTTCAAGCATGGCTCGATCCAGGGGTCCAAGCAATATTATTAGGACTCTGGCTCCCTCATTCCCATATCTTAGTTCTTTTCTTTGTGCGGGTTTCTTTGTGTGGCAATTGAGATGGTCACTAGGGTCACTAGGTTTATGTCCTTAACCTTCAGAATCCTGGAGAATTTACCATGACTCTCTCCCCCCAGTATGCATATCACTCTTTGAAAAGGGCTGTGATTGGCATGCTTGGATTACATGCCCATTCTAGGAGAATTTACTGGCTTTAGGAGGATGAATTACTCTAGCCATATGGATCACCTCTTCATCAGAGAACCAAGGGATTGACAGTTCCACCAAAGTCATGCAGAGTGGGTGAGGGGACATTCCCCAAAGAAAGAGATAACCCGTTACCTTTCTGGGGTAAGGCAAAAACAACAGATGTCCACTACCTGTGTTTAGGATTTTCTGTGTAACCCAAGCACTACCAAAGACAGTATTTGAATATTTCAAAACATTCCTCTGTGATTGGCATTTTGTTTTTGTTATTAAAAAAATGTTAATGCCTTGTGGTTTGTCCATTTGGTAGATGGTATTTCTGCCTTTCTGTGAATTCCTAACTTAATAAGTTGAATAAAGTCTCCATGTGTGCTAAATTAATGAAAAAACGAGTCTTTGTGGTCCAATATAGGATCAGAGTTTTTTGCATGTTTGCGGATGGGATGATCTTTGTATGCTGGAAAAGGACTGTATTACCTTTTGCCCCATCTTAAGTTGTCCACATGTCTGTCAACCTCGTTACTGTTTATAGAGCAGTTTTCTAGCACAGGCCCTGGAATCTACTGAGTACCCCCTCTCAATTTTTATTAAATGAGTTTGTTCAATCATATGGTACTTTCCAATTTATTCTTTGTTATTTCCCCAAATGCAATGCTGAGGGTTGCAATTAAAATAATATCAGTTTTATTTTTTCTTGCCGTTTTGTCCATTGTCTTTCCTGGACTTTGCTGCAACAGTTTTTGTAACACATACATTTGGTATTTGTTGATTTTCATGATTTAATGTACATTTGGTCATTATGTCATGACCTTATTTATTTATTGTACTGCCTTTTGCTATGACATCTGCTTTATCTGCTACCAAAATAGTAATCTCAGCTCTTCTGTTCACATAGGAATATCCTCTTACACTGCTACTCTGTTGATTTTTTTTTTTTGTTTGTGTATCTCTTATAGGTAACACATTGTTAGATTTTGTTCTTTTAACAGTCAGCTACCTTCCTTTTCTAAGAGAATTCAGTCTGCTTACATTTAAGACTTTGATGAAATTTTACCAAATCCTATTCCTTTTAAATTTATTTTTTTCCTTTTATTTTAAAAAATTTTTTTTAAATGTTTTTATTTTTATTTTTGAGACAGAGAGAGACAGAGCATGAGCAGGGGAGGGGCAGAGAGAGAGGGAGACACAGAATCCGAAGCAGGCTCCAGGCTCTGAGCCGTCAGTACAGAGCCTGATGTGGGGCTTGAACTCACCAACTGTGAGATCATGACCTGAGCCGGAGTCTGACGCTTAAGCGACTAAGCCACCCAGGCACCCCTATTTTTAAAAGATTTTATTTATTTATTTATTTAAAGTTTATTTATTTTGAGAGAGAGTATAGCAGGGGAGAGGCAGAGAGAGAGAGAGAGAGGGAGAGAGAGGATCCCAAGCAGACTCCTTGCTGTCAGCCCAGAGCCCAGTGCAGGGCTCGATCTCATGAATCCTGAGATCATGACCTGAGCCAAAATCAAGAGTTGGACACTTAACAGAGACAGCCAGGCACCCTGAAAAGATTTTATTTTTAAATAATCTCTATACCCAATGTGGCGCCCAAACTCACAGCCGCAAGATCAAGAGTTGCACGCTCCCCTGACTGAGTCAGCCAGGTGAGGTACTTTAATCTTCAGGTTTCCTTTTGAATTATATCAGAAGATAACTTTAACTCATGTGTTTTCCTAGCATTTTCAATGTACTAAGCTTTTACACAACTTTCTAGTTGTAGCATTTACTTCTGTTATTAACCTGGGATACTCTGAATTCTCATACAAGAATGTTAAAAGCCTAGTTTTGGAAACTTTATTCTCCATTCTCTGCCCTCCCACCCCCAATCATGTATAGACATTCTTATTAAAATTCACTGTGTAGCAGTTGTTTCTTAAAATATTTACTGACTTATTTTACTCTTTTCCCCCCAAAGTTTGTCTTTTGGTGATGTTTGAATGTACTAAGCTCGTGTTTGCACCTTGCAAACCTCTGTGTCTTAAATTTTTTACTTTTGGGTTAAGCCAGATCCACAAAGAGCTGTGTACCTGTGCCCCATTATGGTGGGTGGGCATTTGTAGCATGATGTTTATGGAAATTTGCTTTGGCATTATGCCTTCCATCCATGTTAAAGACTATAATGAGAAGCCACCTGGGGCACCTGGGTGGCTCAATGGTTTGAGCATCTGACTCTTGATTTCCGCTTGGGTCATGATCCCAAGGTTGTGGGATCGAGCCCCACATTAGGCTCTGTGTGCTGAGCGTGGAGCCGGCTTAAGATTCCCTCTCCCTCTCTTTCTCTTTCTCTCTCTCTCTCTGCCCATCTCCCCACTCCATCTTTCTTAAATTAAAAAAGACAAAAAAGCCCAAGTAGCCCTATTTAATTCTTTACTGTATTTGTTAGAGGTTATGGAGACATGGTTTTGAAAGCTGTTTTATTTTGTTGTGGTGGTTGTCATTTTTAACTATTGCAGTGTGGAGGAGAAAATTTTCCTTAATAACAGAGGAATTGATTGTATTTTTTTCTTTCTGGACAATCAAATTTGAAAGCCATCTCTAAAAACAGTATGTAACCTTATGTCATGAATTTTAAACATTAACCTTAGCTTCATTCTATTTTTCCTGTCTTATGTTCCTTTCTGTCCAATTTCTTCTTTGGGTAGAAAAATGTTAGTTATAAAAATTCTTACTGGGGCACCTGAGTGGCTCAGTTTGTTGAGCGTCCGACTTCGGCTCAGGTCATGATCTCGCGGCCAGTGGGTTCGAGCCTCGCGTCGGGCTCTGTGCTGATAGCTCAGAGCCTGGAGCCTGTTTCAGATTCTGTGTCTCCCTCTCTCTCTGATCCTCCCCCCGTTCATGCTCTGTCTCTCTCTGTCTCAAAAATAAATAAATGTTAAAAAAAAATTCTTACTGTAGCTAGCCAATGTATTTTATTTTATTTTAATTTTTGGTGTTGTATGCTACTAGGATCTCTTTTGGAATGAGATCAGTTTCCAATAAAAACAAATGATAATGTTCTTATTTATATATATTCCATATCTGCTAAATGGATATTTCCTGAAAGGGTGGCTAAGCATCTCCCAATTTGTGGCACATCACCTGTGGCCCGTCCACTGCACTAGAACTATGTAGAGCTGTAGTTTTGCTTGATAATCCACTTAAGTGAAATAATACTCTTCAATCTTTATAACAATCTTCAGTGTGGAGTTCTTTTGTTTCCACAAAAGCCTTATGTTCCAGGAAACCACAGAGAACTCGTTTCTGATACGATATTTATATAAAAATTTTTAAATGTTTTTATTTATTTTTGAGAGAGCGAGGGAGAGAGACAGAGCCAGAGCAGGGGAGGGGCAGGGAGAGAGGGAGACACAGAATCCGAAGCAGGCTCCAACTGTCAGCACAGAGCCCGATACAGGGCTCAAACTCACAAAGCATGAGATCATGACCCGAGCTGAAGTCGCACGCTTAACCGGCTGAGCTACCCAGGCGCCTCATGTGATATGCTATTTATAAAATGACTTTAGAGATGACCTTGGAGAATCTACATGATGAAGGATTTTCGTGTTCAATTTAAGGTTCCTCTTAATATTTGAAAACTAACAATGCTTTTCTGCACTATCATCCGACTTGGTGGCTGATATGAAGCATTATTAGGCTGATTTTTTGGGTAATTTCTGCAGAAATGGTTAATTTCTGAAAAGCATTCCTGAGTGATACAGGACAGAATTCTTTTTGGGGTTCAACTGTCTTTGTTTAGAAAAGCAAACTGATTGATGGGCCACTGTGACTGTAGAAAGATAGCTGGGCTGGGGCCACCTGGGAATGAGACAAAGAGAGCCAGACTGCTTAGCACAGCATAAGAAAAGAATGAGAATTTGAGGGATTTGAGGTGTTTGCTAAGGAGAGGAACAAAGGAGAAAGACAAGGCCCTCAGAATGGCTGGAGGTGGAGCTGAGTGGGAGACCTGGCCAGCAGAAGGGTCCCCGGCAGGAAAGGGGTGAGTGGGGTGAGGGGAAGATGTAGTGGCTGGGGGGTATCTGCCATTCTGTTGTGAACTCTCCTCTGTGTTGTTCTGTGAGGTAGCACCCCATTGCTGCCTCCAAATCCTGAGCGGAAAGTCTTCACCTATTCCCAGCAGTCTTGGTGAGGAGAGTTTTTGGAGGTTGAGGAAAGGGGGCTTTGTTATATATTAGGATTGATATGGAGTGGAGAGCAAACAAGAGGTGAAATGTGGGTGGCAGAGAATTCTGAACAAGCCAGAAATCCAAACCGGAAGTCCCTAGGTAAAAAGGCACCGTTCTCTTGCCCTACCCCACTATCTGGTGATTCCCCGCAGATATTGGAAAGGGACACAGGTTTCCCACAGCCACGGAATTTGACACCATTGTATTAGCATTTCAAAGAGCTGCATTACTGTAGCTGGTGTCCGCATTAGCAATGCACTGGTCAGCTATTTCGCAGAAGGCTTGGCATTTAATGGCTGAAAAGCTGCCAGTCATCCCTTGCTGGGTGTCAGGACACTGGAATCTTGTACCTCTTCACCTCCTGGGGAGGACTTAAAAGGCAAGCAGAGGTTTCTGGGGGGTCATTTTTGGAAGCAATTAAGTTGATTTTTCCAAACATGTAATCTCAGCATTTTGTTTTATTACTGCTGCCCTCTGGGTTTCTGGCAGGCTCACCGAAAAGATGGCTACTTTTACTGTTCATTCAGTCCTATTTACAAAGCAAAAGGTTTCTCTTCCCAGCGCGCTTTCACTCAGATATAGGGAATCTGTACTTTGTTAACATGTTTTAAAAGTCTAATGAGGAGTTAGTAAGCATTTGGGAACTGCAGCTTTCAGGATGAAAGCAGGGATCTGTGGTTATGACATCATTGCAGTTAATTACCCCTTTGCAAAAATCTGCCTGAATGGAGAAGAGGTGGGTGTGTCTATGTGGGTATTTAACGTGATGATTAAAATATATTAATGATAGTTTTCACTTCCCTAGCATGGAACATCTTGGGATCTTCTTTAAAAGTGCTTCCACAAGCTTTAATTAGCCCTTATAGCTCTACTAGGAAGAAGTAAATCAGCCCCATTTTACAGAAGAGGAAAGTGAAATATAAGGCGAAGGGTCCTGTTTGGGGAAGGATTTTGGTAGAATAAAGCTCAGCAATGAGCTCAGCCTTCCTCCTTTGCTTCAACCAAGAATTGACATCCACAGGCTTTAAATGAGGAGCAGGAATTTGATCGTACCTTGACATGCTGGACACCTGAGCCAAAACAGCACATCTTGGGGTCCATAAGAAATTCTTGCTTGTTATAAGCCATCCCCTAAGGCTGTCTGCAATAAACAACAGCAAAGAAGAAAACCAAAACAGTAACTCGAATGGGCCATAAAGCTCAGAAGTTCTGATTCTGTTTCCTCTTTAGCCTTTGGAGTTCTGGGTTATATATGGAACTATTCTAGATCAAAAAAGGAAGGGATGATTGCTAATTATTCCACTTTTCATAGGAAATTTTCATTTTCAAATGAAGGAAATGTAGGACAGTTGATAGGAATGCATGGAAGGAAACAGAGAAAAATAGAAAATTTTCTTCTCACCACATCACCACATATACTTACTATTTTTTTCTTTCCATTCTCCCCTGCCACTTATTTTATGGGAATATTTAAAAAAATTTTTTTTTATGTTTATTCATTTTTGAAAGACAGAGACAGAGCACAAGCAGGGGTGGGGTGGAGAGAGAGGGGGACACAGAATTGGAAGCAGGCTCCAGGCTCCGAGCTGTCAGCACAGGGGCCTACGCGGGGCTCAAACTCAGGAACTGCGAGATTATGACCTGAGCCGAAGTCGGACGCTCAACCGACTGAGCCACCCAGGTGCCCCGTTTATGGGAATATTTTAAAGCAAATCTCAGACATATCATTTCACGATAAATAATTCTATATTTTTTCCTAACGCATAAGAACTTTAAAAATAGGACATAAAACCATTGTCACACCAACCAAAAAACTAATTCTGTATGTTACCTAATAATCAGTCTGTATTTTGTTTGTATGGACTGTTTCAAAATTGTCCAAAGATTGCATTGTTTGACGTCTGGTTTCTTTTACTTAACAGATCTCCTTTCTTTCCCCTCCTCCCCCATTCCATTAATTTGTTGGAAAACTTGCATCATTTGCCCTGTAGAACTTTCCACAGTCTATATTTAGCTGATTGCATCTTTGGTGTCTTTTCACATATTTCTCCATCCTTCGTATTTCTCTAAATAGTAGCTAGATCTAGAGGCTTGATTAGCTTCAGGTTCTTTCTTTTTTGGCCCCGGATACTTCAGCGATAGTGCTGTGTACTTTCTATTAGGTCACATCAGAAGGCACCTACTTTCTGGTTGTGCCATTTTGGAGGCATGTCAAGGATGATCAGTAGGGTCCATGATTTCACTGCAACATAGTCATTTCCTCAGTCTATCACTTCTGTATTTATTAGCTGTGATTCTTTTACGAAGAAAAACTTTCCCTCAGCAACTAGTGTATTTGGTTACCTTAAAATATAGTCCATAAAGGAAAGGCAAGATAAATGCCTCTTTCCCCTTAGTTATCACCTTTCAGAATAATGCTTGAGTAACCTCCAAAGTCTACTGATGAAAAGTTTTCCTTCTTTAAGTATCATTATAAAGTCGTGGAGGTAGGGGCACCTGGGTGGCTCAGTCGGATAAGCGTCCGACTTTGGCTCAGGTCATGATCTCACGGTCAGTGAGTTCAGCCCCGTGTCCGGCCCAGTGTCGGGCTCCGTGCTGACAGCTCAGAGCCTGGAGCCTGTTTCAGATTCTGTGTCTCCCTCTCTCTCCGTCTCAAAAATAAATAAATGTCAAAAAAAAATTAAAAAAGAAAACTCGTGTATGTAACAAACATTTAGTTTATTTGACACATTTCGCTTCATTACAGTCAGTATTCTTACTGATGCTTGTCCCATCTTTGGCCAGTGGAACCACTTAATTTTCATTCTACCCAAGTATCTTCGATGACTTGTCTTCTGAAATAATAAGACATTCCAGGATCGTGTTGTACTCTGCCTGCCCCTGGCCTTGGAAGCAACCTTTTCTTCGAGGAGCCCTGGTTCCTTGTAATGGGAAATGAAGAGATACCACTTTTGATGTAATGTAAAGGGCGATGACTTCAAAAGAAGCTCCCAGGAAGTGTATCTTTGGGCAGTGGGCAGCGTTTGTTGGATGAACCGGCAGGAAGGGACGCTGGGCCAGCTCTTCATTCACAGATAAGCAAACAGGGTATCAGCCACCATCAGAGCTTACGTGGCCGAGTCACGAGGGTACGGCCCTGGGAGACCATCCCCAGGGTGTGACCTTTGGCAAGCCAGGCCCTTGCCCTGGCATCCCTTCCAGCAGGACACCTCTGCGGCTCCAGGTGCGTGACTAACGTTTCCGGCACCGACGCACCCTGGGACTTTCCCGGGCCCCCGCCTGGCTGGCCTTGTTGCCGAGAGTGGCACGGCGGGGGCGGGGAGCAGGTGGGGGCTGAGGCTGGGAGCCGCCCCGCCCGGGCTCAGGAGCCTCGGCGCCCTCTGGCGGCCACGCTGGGAGGGGCGGGACTCGTCGGGGGCGGGGCTCAGCGCCCGGCTGCCCCGCCTTTTCGCCCCCGGGGTGGGGCCGGGCCCGTGGACGCAGGCAGAAGCTGCTTAGGTTTCGCAAGGACGTGACCTTAAGGGGTAAAAACCACTGTGTCACGCGTGGTTGCCAACCAGGGCTAGCGAGCTAAACAAGTCTTCTGACGTTCGGGGAGGGGCTGGGGCTGAAACGTCCAGCCTGTGACTCGCTGCGTGCTGTCCCCCACCCCCACCCCCTGAGCCTCAGCTGATCGCCGAGCTGGGTTTAATGGGAAGGCTGGAAGTGAAAGTACAGGGGGAATTTGCTAGGAGAGAACAAAGGAGTTAGGTGCTTTAGTCACAGAATATATTCAGTCAAGGTAGTTTAGGGGTGCCTGGCAAGAAGTGGAGGGGCTACCTCCCCGTCCTCATACAGGCAGCGGGAGTGGCCAGGGAATAGGGATCCTTTGTTTCCTTGTCCTGCGGGCGTCCCAGAGAAGCCCAGGGACTGGGAGGCAAGGGGACTGGGTCCTAGCTTCACCTCCACCTGTCACCCTGGAGAGCAGGTCACTTAACCTTTGTGGGCCTCAGTTTCCACTCTTGGAGAATGATGGTCTGGACTAGATTATGGAATGTCTCAAGTCCTATAAGGCCTGGGAAGTGAGAGAGCCTGTCCTGAGACCACCCAGTAAGTCAGAGAAAGAGTCAGGGCCAGGGGCCAAGGCTGTCAGCCCAGTCTTTTTCCTATAGCTTCCTCACAAATTCTCACATGGACTTCATTAATAAACATTTGTACACCCCCACCTGTGTGCCAGACAGAGGCTCATCCCTGATGTTTGTGGGACCTGAAACCAGAGTGTGTATAGAGGACCACATTCCATATGTCTAAATATTCAAAAGTTACAAATCAGGGGCTCCTGGGTGGCTCAGTCAGTTGAGTGTGGGACTCTTGCTTTCCACTCAGGTCATGATCCCAGGGTCGTGGGATCCAGTTCTGAGCTGGGCTCAGCACTGAGCCTGGGGCCTGCTTAGGATTCTCTCTCTCCCTGTGCCCCTCTCTCCTGCTTGTGTTCTCTCTCTCTCTCTCTCTCTCTTAAAATAAGTAAACATTGTTTTAAAAAGTTACAAATCAAGGTACAATTGTTAAATATATTCTATCCTCCTATCTTGACAGATACACCTCCATAACAATCTGGAAAGCCGGGTTCAAGTTTGGGATTCTTAGGTTCCTCAGCATTCTGAGCTGGAACATGGTGGCAGAGAGAGCGGCGCCAGCTCAAGGCCTGTGGTGTGACTTCCTTCTGTTCCCAGCCCGGGTCCATCCCACACCACGAGGGCCCTTTCCCACACATGTCCTCATGTGCAATCAGCTGCCTGTCCCTTAAGAGGCCACTTCTCGAGTATACACAGTAGTGGCAGAGTCCACCCTCAGGAGGGTGGACTAAGAGAAGTGGGTTCAGAATCTGTTGGACATGGAGTTCTGAGGGCCCAGGGCCCCATGACTCCTCACCCTGAGTCTCCCTCCGTCTTGCCCAGTCTAAGGGTGATCTTGGCATTGTGGGAGCACAGACTTGGATCAAGCATAGCCCTGGACCATATACTATAAATGGCAAGGCCTGTGGGCAAAAAGGTGGTGGTGGTGGGGTACCAGGAAGGGGCTCATTTCTTAGAGGAAGTAGCATTTGTGCCAAGCCTGCCAGGAAGGTTGGAACTTCAGTGGATGGAGAAGTGAGGAAAGGTGCAAAGGCCGGGGGACCAGCCATCCAGGGTCAGAGTGTCTGTGAATTGTGACCACAGTGCAGAAAGCCTGGAGGTGAATCTGGGTCCTCCGAATAACAGGCAAAGCCTCCAGTGTCACGGTACCACATAGGGTGCCCCCACCAGCTGCGGAGCCCCTGAGAGGCAACCTCACCCATCAGAACAGAACGAGAGACCCTCCAGCTCATCCCATAGCAGCTCTGCATTGAGGAAAAAACCCCAACACGCCTCCCCGAATGCCATCTTCGTAATTGGCACTTCTTTTGTTGTTGTTAAATATTTTTTAATGTTTAATATTTTTTAAATATTTTTTTAATGTTTATTTTATTTTTGAGAGAGGGAGAGACAGAGCATGAGTCGGGAGGGGCAGAGAGAGAGAGAGGGAGACACAGAATCCAAAGCAGGCTCCAGGCTCTGAGCTGTCAGCACAGAGCCTGACGCCAGGCTCGAACCCACAAACTGTGAGATCATGACCTGAGCCAAATTGGACACTTAACCGACTGAGCCACCCTGGTGCCCCGGTAATTCCAAATTGGGGAAGCTAGCTACTCCCAGCTTTCATAAGCTGCCCCTTGATTTGCTGTAAGAAATGACCCTGGAAAGAAGTTTCCTTAGGAATCAGTGCATCTCCATCATTTTGCCTGGTAGCCAGAGGCTGCTGGAGAATAAGCAGCCCCTATCTCCTCTGGGAGCAGTCCTCTACCAAGGGTGGGTGTTGGTGAATAAATGCCCCAGCTCCCCGCCCTGCAGTTGAGACAATTCTGAGATGGGTGCTCTACGCTGTTTCCCAGAGTTGGGCACGGGATTAGGTTCGGCTTGCCCACAGTGCCCAACTAGCTTGTTAACACCATTGATTTCCAGGGCGCCTTGGTGGCTTAGTCGGTTTAGCGTCTGATTCTTGGTTTCAACTCAGGTCGTGATCTCATGGTTCCTGAGTTCAAGCCCTGCATAGAACTCTGTGCTGACCTCCAGGAGCCTGCTTGGGATTCAGTCTCCCTCTCTCTGCCCCTCTCCCTCCCTTCCCCCTCCCTGGCTCATGCTTGCACTCCCTCTCCCTCTCTCTCTCTCTCTCTCTCTCTCAATAAATAAATAAATAAACTTAAAAAAACCAAAAAACCCCCACACCATTCCCCACTCTCCTGTTGGTGCTTCCAGGAATCACCTCCCAAATCAAGGAGAGTTGACCTCTGAATGATATGGGGGTTAGGGCAGTTGAAAAATCCATGCATACCTTTTGACTCCCCCCAAACTTAACTACTAATAGCCTGCTGTTGACCAGAAGCCTTGCCGATAATATAAACAGTTATATCTGTATATATATACAGATATATATAGATATATATGTATATGTATATAGATATATATGAATATATATCTATATGTTCTATGTATATATATATATATATATATATGTTCTATATATTCTATGCTGTATTTTTACCATATAAAGCTAGAGAAAAGAAAATGTTAAGAATATCATAAAGAAGAGAAAATACATTGACAGTACTGTACTTTGTTTGTTGGAAAAGAATCCTCATGTAAATGGACCTGTGCGTTTCCAACCCACGTTCTTCAAGGCTTGACTGCACTTCCATTTGTATCTTTGTCTCAGGATCTGTTTCTGGGGGATCTCAAACCAAACATAAGGACATTTCACGTTGCAGCTGGGCTTGTGGTTTTTCATCTGTAAATAAAGGCATTGAATGAAGTGATCACCAGTTCCTTCCAGGGCTCTGCCGGGAGTTTGAGTTTGTCTCATCTGCCTCGTAATGAAATGAAACAGGGCACCTTGGAGTGCCTGGCCAGCTCAGTAGGGAGAGCATTCGACTCTCCATCTTGGAGTCGATCTTGGAGTCGTGAGTTTGAGCCTCAGTTGGGCATAGGGGTTATGTAAATAAAAATAAGAACTAAAAAAAAAAAAAAAAAAAAAAGGAAACAGGGCACCTTGCTTTGTTTTCCTGGGGTCAAGTTTAACATGCCCCTGCCTTCTGTCCCTGCAGGATGGTCTTGTCTCTGTGTGGTGTGTGTGTGCTTGTGCAAGCAGGAGGGTCGGAGGCAGAGAAACAGAAAGAATCTGGCTTAGTATCCAAACCCCCTCTCAGAGTGCCCACAGGAGGCCGCTGAACGTAGAACCCACAAATCCGCAGGAGGGATTTTGTCTTTTCCTTTCATGAGTGGCTCCTTGCTGTGTCCCTGCTGGCTGCCCCCAAACCGGTGCAGCAGGAACTACAAAGAACACCTGGGCTTCCCACCCCTCCTCTGCTGACAGAAGCTTTTCTAGAAAGCCACCTGCAAAATGCAGAGTGTTGCATCCTGGGCCACTTCTGTTTCACATGCTTGCTTACATACTCCTCCTCCCTTTTCCTGTCCCTTCTTATCAGCTACCAACTGTATTGCAACAGAGTCAGCACAGGGGGTCCACTGCCCTGGTGGCCACAGAGTGGCTGGGGTCAGGCTATCTTGATCTTTGGAAAACAGGGTTCTGCTTGAGGGCATGCCAGTCAGTTGCACTTCCTGTGGCAATTCCTCCCCCCTTGCTTTTGTTTTTGTTTTTTATTTATTATTTTTTAATGTTTCTTTATTTTTGAGAGACAGTGTGCATGTGTGCGTGCGCGAGCATGCACACGAGTTGGGGAGGGACAGAGGGAGAAGGGGTCGGAGGATCCAAAGCAGGCTCTGAGCTGACAGCAGATGGCAGGGCTTGAACCCACAAACCATGAGATCATGATGCTCAACTGAATGAGCCACCCAGGCGCCCTTCCCCCTCTTGCTTTTAACCTCTCGGGAACAAGGTTTTGATGATGACAAAGCTGCTTGTCCCCCAGTTGGAGTCAGTGGTATTAGCTGGCCCCATGGTTGGGTCCCTTCCTTCCTCCCCTGATGAGTCTCTGTTCCTTCCTTTCCACTTGTGAGAAATGTCTGATTTCATAGGCAGAGAAGGTCTTCCTCAGGGAGGTCCTTGGCCCAGGGCAACAAGCCCACTAGCCTGGAGAAGACTGAAGGCAAGGTGGATCCAATAAGCCATGGGCAAGGACTGGAGGTGTAGACAGGCTGTTCTCACAGCCACGTTTCAGCCTCTGGCCTGCTGCTGGGGGAAGAGGCTTCATTGGGCCAAGGTCCGGAAGGAAGGCTGGAAGGACACCTTGAACACCAGTGGTCACCAAGGCAGTGCTGCCCACCAATCCCATCTATGCAGAGTGGGCCAGCCTGGGCAGAGGCTTCCTTTGGAGGGCTTCATCCACCCACATTTCTACCCTATCCCCAGTATGGTTTCCTTCTCAGTAGAGGTTATGACAAGTTCGGCCATGTTTTGGTTTTACAAGGCCCAGGTGGAAGAAAAAAATTTCCCAAGCACAGCAGCCTCAGATGCCTAGATTCACACCCCGAGCTTTACTTTCTTTCCTTTTTAAAAAAAAAAAAAAAATTTTTTTACATTTATTTATTTTTGACAGAGAGAGACAGAGCCCAAGTGGGGAGGGGCAGAGAGAGGAGGAGACACAGAATCCGAAGCAGGCTCCAGGCTCTGAGCTATCGGCACAGAGCCCGATGCGGGGCTCGAAGTCACAAACCGTGAGATCATGACCTGAGCCAAAGTCGGACGCTTAACTGACTGAGCCACCCAGGTGCCCCCCGAGCTTTACTTTCGAGCACAGGACTCTGGTGGTGGGGGTGAGAATGCTGAGATTCCACATTCCACCAGCTCCCTGAGGCTACTGCTCCTGGTGGTCTCTCTAGTTCTGGGAGACACTCCTGAGTAGTGAGTCCTGAGTCCTGCTGGGTTTGAGAAACCTCAGCCAGGTTCTGGAAATGACCTACAGACATGCTGTCTGAGTTGGTGGCTATCACAGCCTCAACCCCAAAGCCAGGATTCTAGCCTTGCTGTAGTGAAAGACCCTCTCTCCACAGTCTGTTTTTGGGTCATCTGCCATCAGCCACTCCAAAGGAAGGAAGTGAGCAGCCTGCATTTTGGGAAAAACATCATTATTTTAAGCTGTCCTGTCCCTTCCCCACCTCTCTAAGTTATATAACACGTCCTTGTTGAAAATGCTGATAATGCTATTTGGGTGGCAGGAAGCCAATTTCTGGCTGCATGTCGCTTGGGGGCTGGGGCTGGGGTCAGGGTGGGAGGTGGGGTCTGCGGAGGGTTTAAGGAGAGAAAGGGGACAGGCAGATGGAGAGGCCAAGGCCTGGGGATAAAGCCGATTGGTGTGTCAGCAAAATCTGTCACTGGCTTTGGTGATTCGAAAGGCAGACACATTCTTTCATCTCTGTTGATCCTCATCTGATACAGGATTTTCCTGCCATTAAATCTGGAGAAAGAAAAATAAGCGCTCAAACCTGCACAAGCAAGTATCCTTCCTCGACTCCTGCTCACCACCCCACCCCCCTTTACTCTGTCGGACCATTTTTAGCATCTGTGGCTGCGGGACTCCGGAGATGGATGGGCTGGGGGAGCCGAAGGGCACCTCTGAGGAGGAGCAGGACCAGGCACACCCCCAGGACAGTAAGCAACATTTGGGGACTGTTCACGAATGTTTCTTTGCAGAGGTTTCCGCTCTGGCCATTTGCTTGCTGGGTTGTCAGTGAGTCCATCTGTGTTGCTGTCAGGGTTTTAGTCTGACCAAGGGTTTCTGAACAGATCCAAGCTGTCAGGGCGGGGGGAGCTTCTGATTGGCTGTTGTTACTGGTTTCTCTTAACTCGACACCAAGGTGAATGGGGAGACATGAGTGTGAGGAAGAAGAGGGCAAAGGCAGGGCATTCAGGAGGAAGTGTGGAGGTGTGGGGAGGGGTCTGTGTGTCCTGGTTCTCAAGGGAACCCTCATGGGCACTCGGTGACCTGTGCTGTCTCCCCTCAGGTAGGGCTTCCACAGCTGGGTGGTTCTAAGCCACCAGGTGCGTGAAAGGCCACGGGATGCTGGTGCTGCTGCTGCATGGTGAGTTCCAAGGCCTGCTCCTTCTTGACCCCCAGCAGACAGCTGCCAGTGGGTGCAGGGGTTGGCAAGCCCATAGAAGATTCTAGAAGATGCATGGAAACCACAGGGCTTCTGCCCAAGGAGCTTGGTCTTCAAGTGGCTTCCATGGAAGATGTACATGGACACCAGTTCTGATTAGGTGTCACTGAACTGTGATCATGGGGGAGGGATTGGAAAATGAGATAAAACAGAGCAGGTGGTGGGTTTTGTTTGTTTAAATATAAAGATTCCTGGGGCACCTGGGGGGCTCAGTAGGTTGAGTGTCAGACTCTTGATTTTGGCTCAGGTCATGATCTCACGGTTTGTGGGACAGAGCCCTGCATCAGGTTCTGTGCTGACAGTGTGGAGTCTGCTTGGAATTTTCTGTCTCTGTCTCTGTCTCTGTCTCTGTCTCTCTCTCCCTTTCTCTCTCTGCCCCTCTCCCACTCACGCTCTCTCTCTCTCAAGAGAGATAAACATTAAAACCCCCCCCACAAAATTCCTGAGCCATATATATAAAATAGCCTTTTGGTGATTTTCAATTTCAGATATGAATTCATTGGTGTAATCACCAAAAAGTACAGTGGTTTTCTAATCATATTATTTTAAGCTCATTTAGTTAAGAAAAGATCTCTTAAACCATCTTCCTAAAGGAAGAAGAACAAATGAAAATAGGGGTGCCTGGGTGGCTCAGTTGGTTAAGCATCCGACTCAGCTCAGCTTAAGCAACCAACTCACGGTTCGTGAGTTCAAGCCCCGCATCAAGCTCTGTACTGACAGTGTGGAGTCTGCTTGGGATTCTGTGTCTCCCTTTCTTTCTGCCCCTCCCCTGATCACGCTCTCTCTCTCTCTCAAAAATGAATTAAACATAAAAAAATTTAAAAAAAGAAAAAATGAGAGTATGTTGGAATTGTGGGATTATGGGTGATGAAACATTTTGCCCAAGTTTTTTAGTCCTATTGTTATGTGGGTTTTAATATAACCAGAAGACTCATCACAAAGATTTTTTTCCCCCACCTCTATAGCCCCACCTGCTCAAATCTGAGATTGCCCAAGGAAAAAATCCCTTGATAAATTCTGCAGTAAAGAATCCTATACAAACAATCTGTTTTTTCTGACCCTCGGGTGAATGTAATTATTTGAGGTCATAACTACCTATGTAATAGACTTCTGTGTGCAGCGCTGGCAGAGAAAATTTACCAGATAATTCTAAAATGGTAGCAATAGAATTTTCTTACCCTTTAGTTCACTGTTTCAAAAAGTAGACCTTGCTCTATTCAATGGAATCAACAGGTACATCTTGTTTATATCTTCAATACACTCAAGGGATATTATGAAGGATATAACTGCATAGCTTTTGTCCTTGAGAAACTTCTATTCCTTTGTGAGAGATCCAATAAATAAATGAGAAAACAAATTGGAACAAGGTGCAGGGAACACTATGATAAATAGGACATGACTCTCTACCTCGAGGAGCCTCCAAAGGACAGAGGTTGACATTTATATAAATACGAACAGCCAGCTCCTTGCCATTTCTCCTACCTAGAAAGGATATGAAGTTTGATTGACTCATTGGGACAGAATGTTTGCTTCTAAGAGCCAATATGATTTTAAATGTGTACCGAAAGCTCTCCTGTTCCTGACAGAATGCAGACCGTATTCATAGCCTGTGCACTGCAAAACAGGAACTGTTCCTGCTGCCGCAGAAACCCGAAATACATCCCGACTTCTTGTGACAAGTTGGAGAGCTTAGCGGTGACATCATTTGCTAACAATAGATGCACTTAAAATTAATGACCCTCTCTACATCCCCTGGCGCTTTAATTTAAAACACACTCAGCAGCACAGACAATATTACTCTGACTACAAGTCACAGGATTATGAACGACGTGTTCCCGAGATGCAGGCAGGGATAGGGTTCTACCTCCTTAGCTAGAAAAAAAAAATGATTAAATGAGCCCGACAAAACAAGGTCGTGGTAGAATCAGAAGGGGCTCACAGCAGGGTAAATCTGGGACAAAACCCAAACAGAAATTCTCTGGACAGGAGGGTTGCCTGGAAGGGCCTCTCCCCTCCCCCATGTGACACCCTTCAGGGTCCTCCTGCTGTCCACAGCTTAATATCCCGATTCCTTAACTCACTTTACGGGATTCTTCACCAATGGCGTACTCTGCTGTCTCTAGAGTCTAAGACGCAGTAGGTGCTTAATAAGGATTTGTTTGTTCAATGGGTGAAGCCTCCCAGATTAGAACCATTACAATACCTGATAGAGGTCTTGCCCCTAAAAAATCTGTATGTATTTCAAAAACTCTTCAAACTCAATAATAAGACAACTCATTAAAAATTTTTTTTCTTTTCATTAAGTAATCTCTATGCCCAACGTGGGGCTTGAATTCACGACCCCATGATCAAGCCACATACTCCGCCAACTGAGCCAGCCAGGTGCCCCTGAGACAACCCATTTTGAAAAAAATGGGACACCCATTTTGAATAGCTATTTCATCAGAGAAGATATACAAATAACTAATAAGCACATGAAAAGATGCTTAGCATCATTAGTCATTAGGGAGATGCAAATCAAAATCACAATGAGATACCACCTCACACCCAGGACGATGGCTAGAGTTAAGAAGACAATAGCAAGTGTTGGTGAGGATGTGGGGCAACTGAGGCATGCACCTACCATATGACCCAGCAATTCCACTCCCAGGCACATGCTGAATGAAAACACAAGTCCACAACAAGACTGGCCCACAAACCCTTCCATCAGCTTTAGTCACTCGTGGACAGGTAAGACTTTACCTGGGGCGACTGAGCCGAAGTAGAGAGTAGGATGTGCAACTAACTGAGCCACCCAGGTGCCCCTGATTCCATTTATATGAAATTCTAGAATAGGCAAAACTAATCTATCATTCAGAAAGCATATCGGTGGTTGTCTGGAGCTGCGGATGGGGAGGGGACCGCTGCCAGAAGGACCCAAGGAAACTTTCTGGGTGGTAGGCATGTTCTAAATCATGATTAGGGTGGTGGTTACATGGGTGTATATATTTGTTACACACTTAAAATGGGTACATTTTATTGTAAGTAAATTATACCTCAATCAACTTGGCTTAAAAGAAAAAAGAAGTCTGTAGGGGGAGGGCACCTGCACCCCAAAGAGAACAAATCCTTCACTAACGAGACTCAGGTGCTGTAGGGTGTAGGGCAGTATGCGTGTGAGGTTCTGAGTGCAGAGTAGTGCTCTCTGGATGGGGGTACTGGTTTGTTCACTATTCATTCTCCTATTGTTTAGTTTTGTTTTTAAATGTTTACTTATTTATTTTGAGAGACAGAGAGAGAGAGAGAGAGAGAGAGCACAAGTGTGGGGGGGGGTGGTCAGAGAGAGGGGGAGACAAAGAATCCCAAGCAGACTCCTTGCTAACAGCACAGAGCCAGATGCAGGGCTTGAACACCCAACTTGTGAGATCATGACTTGAGCTGAAACCAAGAGCCAGACCCTTAACCGACTGGGCCACCCAGGTGCCCCTCATTCCCTTGTTGTTGAGCATTTGTTTTCAGTTATCAATATTGGGGCGATTATCAATATTTATGCCCGGAGGCCTCTGTGTGGGCCTTGTGTTCTAGAACTCAGATGGGACAGCTCTCTACCCTAAGATCCACAGGGCCTGTGAGGCTGTCAGCAGACCACCTTTCCTGAGACAAACTGATTTCTCCATCTCCCAGGACTTTCATTAGCAAAGTGCAGGGTGAATCCATGATCCTTTCTTTACTGCCACAAAGGGTACCTTTGCAGTATGAGAAGGAAGTTCTGGGGTTACTGTGAGATCAGAGGCCACGTGATGGTCTCCCCCACTTGCCTTTCTGGTTCCCCCCGCCCCTTTTGTTTTGAAACTCCAGAACTGGGGGTGCCTGGGTGGCTCAGTCGGTTAAGTGTCTGACTTCAGCTCGGGTCATGATCTTGCGGTTTGTGAGTTCGAGTCCCACGTCAGGCTCTGTGCTGACAGCTCAGAGCCTGGATCCTGCTTCAGATTCTGTGTGTCCCTCTCTCTCTGCCCCTCCCCAGCTTGCACTCTGTCTCTCTTTCTCTCTCTGTCTCAAGAATAAATAAACATTCAAAAATTAGAAAATCCAGCACTGGGTCCTGGACTGAGGAGCATTGGCCGGGAGTAGGATGAAAATGACTTCTGGAGCCAAAGTGGCTGACTAGATTTTGCTGAAAGCAGAAAATTGACCATATTTTCCCTTGCTATTTTGGTTTCATGAGGCACAAGTTCTTTGAAAACAATGGGAATCAAGAAATGCTTCCAACTCAGCCTGTGGTTGGAAACTCCATGAGTAACTGTTCTCCTAGCAAACCTCGAGGGGGAAAAGCGCATATCCGAAAAGCCGAGGACCTATGAAGGAGAAATTCCTCAGCTGGCCTGCATTAAGACATCATTCTGTGGGCCATCCGAGCTCAGCCATCACTGGCTCCCTGCAGCTTGGGGGCTGGCCAGCACGTCAGACCATGACACAAAAGCAGGGACCCCCTTCTGGTATTTGCCCAGTTTCAGGGACACTTTGTAACTTTAAAAAAAACCTGTTTTAGGGGCACCTGGGTGGCTCAGTCGGTTAAGCGGCCGACTTCGGCTCAGGTCATGATCTCGCGGTCCGTGAGTTCAAGCCCCGCGTCCGGCTCTGTGCTGACAGCTCAGAGCCTAGAGCCTGTTTCAGATTCTGTGTCTCCCTCTCTCTGACCCTCCCCTGTTCATGCTCTATCTCTCCCTGCCTCAAAAATAAATACAATGTTAAAAAAAAAAACAAAACCTGTTTTTATTTAGTTTTGAGAGAGAGAGAGAGTGAGAGAAATAAAGAGAAGGAGCAGGGTAGGGGCAGAGAGAGAGAGGGAGACAGAGGATCCAGAGCAGGCTGTGGGCTGACAGCAGCGAGCCTGATGCGAGGCTCAATCTCATAAACCATGAGATCATGACCTGAGCTGAAGTCGGACGCTCAACTGACTGAGCCACCCAGGCGCTCCATTTCCTTTATTGAACTAAAATTCACGGAACATAAAATTAACAATGAACCATTTTAAAGTGTACAGTTCAGCAGCATTTAACACATTCACAGTGTTGTGTGACCATCTCCTCTATCTACTTCCAAGACATTTTCATCACTGTGAAAGGAAACCCTGTACCTATTAAGCAGCCACTCCCACTCTACAAGCGGTAGAACCCACCCCCTGCCTCCCAGCCCCTGGCAACCACTAATCTACTTTCTGTCTCAGTGGATTTGCCTATGCTGAGTATTTCACGTAAATGGAATCATACAATGTGTGGTCTGTGCATCTGGCCGCTTTCACCTAGCATAATGTTTTCAAGGTAGTGTGTATCACTACCTCATTCCTTTTAATGCCAAAATAATATTTCACTGTGTGGATAGACCGCATTTTGTTTATCCATTCATCTGTCGATGGACGTTTGTTTCCAGCTTTGGGCTATTGTGAGTAATGCTGCAATGAACATTTGTGTGCAAGTATTTGTTAGAACGCCTACTTTCAATTCCTTTGGGTATATACCCAGGAGTGGAATTGCTGGGGCATACGGTCATTCTAGGTTGCACCTTGCAACATCTTATATACCACGCAGATAAATCCCATTTTTGTAAAGTCGGTCCACGTAGACCCCTGGTTTTTTGACTTGGGCTGTATATTGGAATCATCCGTGGAGCTTTAGCAGCACCAATGATTATTTCCACCCGCTGAAGATTTGGATTTAATTGGTATAGTGTACAGCCTGAGTATTGCGAGTTAGTTGAAAGCTCATCGGGTGATTCTGATGTGCAGCCCAGGTGGAGAACCATTCTAGACTCTTCCTTGAAGTCTACTTGTAATAACTTCACTATTTCTGCATCTCGGCTTCCTCATCTGAAACGGGCAGACCATTATGAGGAACAGATGAGTTGAAATGTTTGAAACAGCTGTGAAAACATGGGAGCAGGCTAATCGGCCCATCTGTTCCTCATAATGGTCTGCCCGTTTCAGATGAGGAAGCTGAGATGCAGAAAGCTTGTCTGAGGTTAAAGCAAAACAGAACACTCCAAAAAAGCAGTACAAGAGACCAGGGATGAAAGGCAGTGTCATCAAAATTTATGAGAGAACTAGAGAGGCTGTGCCCTCAGGATGAGTGTTTCCAGACTGAATGGAAAGCCCCACATGTGTATCCCAGGGCTGTGATGGAGGCTGGCTGGGCAGAGGCCAGTCCTGAGCTCAGGCCAGTTTCACCGAATTTCTCATCTTCCTCTCCTAACCTCAGACTGGGAATGAAGGCAGTGAAACCTTTTCAGATTTCCACATGGATCCTTCCCAAAAACACTGGCATGAGAAGAAAAATTGCTAAGCAACTGCCAATGAGTTTTGACATTCTCTTCTCACAAACTGTGATCTTTATTTTAATTTGGCACATGTTTTTCTGACCAAGGTATCCCCATGGAACTCAGCTCTAGACAGCGAGGAGATTTGTCTTTGGAATAATCACTGCTGATTCCAGGAGAGGCCTCTTTTCATTTGCATGTGGAAAAATCAGGAATGGCCTAAACAAATTTTCATTATGTTTTCTACATATCATGGCAATGAATAGCAAGGAGCTTCCTTTTGGCTCTTGAGGCTCATGCCTGGTCCTGAATTTGAGTAGCTTTCTCTTAAAAAAAAACAAAACAAAACACGTTCATTTATTTATTTTAAGAGAGAGAGAGAGAGAGGATCCCAAGCAGGCTCTGTGCTGACAGCGCAGAACCTGATGTAGGAGTCGATTAAGAGTCGGATGTTTAACTGACAGCCACCCAGGCTCCCTGAACGGTTTTCTGTCTTTTGTTTTGGGTTTTCTCTCTCTCTTTTTTTAAACATTTATTTGTTATTAAGAGACAGAGAGAGAGAGTATGAGCATGGGAGGGGCACAGAGAGGAGACACAGAATCCGAAGCAGGCTCTAGGCTCTGAGCTGTCAGCACAGAGCCCGACGAGGGACTCAAACTCACAGACCGCGAGATCATGACCTGAGCCGAAGTCGGATGCTTAACCGACTGAGCCACCCAGGCGCCCCTGGGTTTTCTCTTTTAAGGTTAAGAGTTCATGATGTTCTTTGGGGAAAGGAGGAGATGGTACTAGAGAGATTAGGGGACATGTTTTACTTAGGATGTTGTTTAGGAATCTTATTGCAAAGCACAGAACCTGCCTAAGGTATCAGTGGAGCCAAGAAAGGGTTTATTCAGTGATAGTGTTCCCAGTCTTCCTGGTTGGAGGCCCACTGCCCAGAGCATTCCTCAACAAGGGAGTGGGGCAGCTCTAGCAAAGACCCTGAAGCAACCACCACTGGTTGGCACATGCGGCGGCTCATGGGCATCATGCTGGGCGCTGGGTGCCAGAAATTCCACCATGGGAGCCTGCAAGCCAGACGCCTCTGCCATCATCCTGGCCAGAAAATGGTTTCTGCCTGGCATTTACTTCTGAATCCAAGTGTCCCTGTGTGTGTCTGATCGACGAAACTAGGTCACATGCTTGGGCCCTAACTGCAAGGGAAGTAAGGAAAGAGAATTTCCGGCTTCTATCTTCAGGAGGCAGGACTTACAAGGTAGGAAATTCCCTAAGTGTAGAAAGAGTATTTAAAAGGTGGTCGGTAGCTAGAAACAGTATCACTACTAGCAGAGGTGGTTTGGCCGCAGGGAACAGAAATCCATTTGTCCACGTAGGTGGTTTGAATGGGTTTCTGAAATGGACACAGGGAAATGTCATAGAAACAGCTATAGCAGGGTCTTAACGGGACTAGAGAGCTGGCTAGCAACTTCCTACTCTTCCTGCTCTCCATTTCTGTGATTCTCACCTTGGGTTTCATCCTGTGTCGGCCCACCAGCTTCCTCCCCTTGCCCTCGACTACTGCTCCCTTAGAACTTTGACCTGCACGTGGCTTTGGTATAAACCCTAGCCCCAGTGCTATACAGGTTGGTGCTCACATGATCTCACTGCATGTTCCATGTTCGTTGAAGGTGGTGGGGGTGGGGGTGGGGATTGTTGAATGAATCTGATTGGCCCTGCTTAGGTCAAATGTTTATCTGCAGTCCAAACAGCTGTGTCTGGGAGGAAGCGGCAGAGACACATGGGGCTCTGACTGGGGTATTTTTTTCTAAGAGGTGGTGTTTGGCAACAGCTGCTGTCCAGTCACGGAAAATGCCAGCCAGAAGGGGCCCCCAAAGGGCGGGAAGTGCCGGCCCTTCAGTTTACAGTTAAAGAGACGGAAGCTCAGAGAGGCTAGGTGTGTGGGGTGGGGGATCGCACTGCATAGCGGAAAGACAAAAACCAAAGCGTGGTGTTATTTAACCACCCTGAAACTCAGTTTCCTCCTTTGGGAGAAAAAGGGAATAATACCTTGCAGGTTGTCATATTAAAATCAAAAAAATGTAGCAGGCTTAGTTTTGAGCAAACACTAATTAAAAAGTTAGGTGTTATAAGGCCAAAAGAGACCCATAAAATTTGATTAATTTGAATTGCTTTATACATGCTCATATCACCCAAATAACTTGTTCTGTTGAGCTCCCAGGGCCACTGCCATGAGCTGTTCTAGGACTGCATAGAAGTAAAATCCTATAGTATGTGCTCTTTTTAAAAAGTGTTTGTTTGTTTGTTTGTTTATTTATTTATTTATTTTGAGACAGAGAGAGAGAGAGAATTAGAGCATGAGCAGGGGAGGGGCAGAGAGAGAGGGAGATACAGAATCCCAAGCAGGCTCTGCCCTGTCAGTACAGAGCCCGACGCAAGGCTCAGTCTCACGAACCGTGAGATCATGACCTGAGCCAAAATCGAGAGTTGGATGCTTAACCTACTGAGCCACCCAGGCGCCCCCTAAAGTATGTACTCTTTTGTGTCAAGTTTCTTTGGCTCAACATGATGTTTTTGTTTGTATCAATAGTTTGTTCCTTTTTATTGCTGAGTAGTATTCTGTATGAATATATTGTAATTTATTTTTCTACTGTTGGGTAATTTCCAATTTTTATCTATTATGAATAAGCCACCATGAACATTCTTGTCTAATCTTTATGTGGACCTTTCTTTTATTTCTCTTGGGTGAATACCTAGGAATGGAATTGCAGAGTCATGGGTGGGCATATGTTTAACGTTAATAGACACTGCCAAAGTTTTGCAAAGTTATTGAACTCTTTTCCACTCCCACCAACAATGTAGGAGAATCCCATTGTTCTACATGGTTGCCACCATTTGGCAAAGGTTGTCAGTCTTTTTAGCCATTCTAGTGGGCGTGTAGAGAATCTCATTGTGGTTTTAATTGGCGCTTCCCTAATGGCTAATGATATTGAGCACCTTTTCATGTACTTGGTGGCCACTTAATATATTCTTTTGTAAAGTGTTCAAGTCTTTTACCTATTTTTATCTAGTTGTCTTTTCATTATTCGTTTGTAGTTATTTTTATATTCTGTATATAAGTCATATATAATGTATATATGTGCGTGTATATATATATATATATATATACACACACACATACACAAACTATAGTATACACATATATACACAAACTGTATATATATAGTACATATATATATGTACATATATATATGTACTGTATATATATAGTACATATATATGTACATATATATATGTACTATATATATACACATACACACACACACACACACACACACATACACAAACTGTAGTACTTAATCTCTTTTTTTAAAAACAGCTTTATTGGGGACGACTGAGTGGCCCCCACTCAATTGGTTGAGTGTCCGACTTCAGCTCGGGTCATGATCCCATGGTTCATGGGTTGGAGCCCTGCATTGGGTTCTGTGCTGACAGCTCAGAGCGTGGAGCCTGCTTCGGATGCTGTGTCTCCTTCTTTCTCTTCCCCTTCCCCCCCCCCCCCCTCACACACACACACACACACACATACATTCTCTCTCAAAAATAAGTAAACGTTAAAAACAGCTTTATTGACATATAAGTGACATCTAATAAACAATGTATTTAAAGTGTACTCTTGTGAAACCATTAGCACAATCAAGATAAATACCATATCCATTACCCTCAAGATTCATGCCCCTGTATAACCTCTCCTTCCTGCCCCCTCCCTACCTCCTGACCCATCCCCAGGCAACTACGGGTCTTTCTGTTACTATAGAATAATATTTATGTAAGTGGAATCATATAGTATGTACCTTTTTTTTGTTTGGCTTCTTTCACTCAGCAGAGTTAACTTGAGATTCCTCTATGTTGCATTTCTTTTTATGTCCATTTCTTTTTATCACCCAGTAGTATTCCATTGTGTGGATACATCATAATTTGTTTACCTGTTCAACCTTGGTGGGTGTTTGTGTGGTTTCCAGTTTGGGGTTATTATGAATAAAGCTGTTGTGATCGGTCATCCCCAAGTCTTTAGTATGGACATATGCTTTTATTTCCCTAGGCTTAGAATGGATGGATCAGAAGGTAGGTGTATGTTTAACTTTTAAAGAAACTGCCACGTTGTTTCCAATGTGGTTGTACCATTTCACACTCCCACCAGCAGTGTAAGAGGGTCCCAGTTATTCCATATGCTCTGTAACACTTGTTATGTCAGTCTTTCTAATTTTAGTCATTCTAATAGGATGCAATTCTAATTTGGATTTCCCTAACAATGAATGATGTTGACCATATTTTCTTGTGTTTATTTGCCTTCTGTATATCTTTTTTTGATGAAGTGTTTCTTCACCTATTTTGCCAATTTATTAATTAGGTTATCTGTTTTCTTATTATTGAGTTTTAAGAGTTCTTTATATATTTTGGGTACAAGTCCTTTATGAGATACATACAGAGAAAATATACAGATGTGTTCTCCCAGTCTGTGGTCTGTATTTTCATTCTCTTAACAATGTCTTTCAAAGAGTAGAATTTGTTTTTATTTTAATATAGCCTAAGTTAATACTTTCTTCTTTTTTTTAATTAAAAATTTTTTTAATGTTTATTTTTGAGAGAGCATGAACGAGCAGGGGAGGGGCAGAGAGAGAGGGTGATACCGAACCCAAAGCAGGCTCCAGGCTCCAAGCTGTCAGCATAGAGCCCTACATGGGGCTTGAACTCACGAGCTGTGAGCTCATGACCTGAACCGAAGTTGAACACTTAATGCACTGAGCCACCCAGGTGCCCCCCAGCATTTTATTATTATTTTTTTAAAAAGTTTATTTATTTATTTTTATGTGAGCACGTGCACACATGCAAGTTGAGGAGGGGGAAGAGAGAGAGAGAGAGAGAGGGAGGACGGGAGGGAGGGAGAGGGAGAGAGAATCCCAAGGAGACTCCATACTGTCAGCACAAAGCCCAATATTGGGCTCAATCTCACCAACTGTAAGATCATGACCTGAGATGAAGTCAAGAGTCAGACACTTAACCAACTGAGCCACCCAGGCACCCCTCCAGCACTTTAAAAGATATAATTCTTGGGGTACCTAGCTGGCTCGGTTGGTAGAACATGCAGTTCTTAATCTTGGGGTCATGACTTTGAGCACCACATTAGGCATAGAGTTTACTTAATAAAAACAAATTTAAAAATATATAATTCTGTTGTCTTATGGTCTCTGTTGTTTCCAATAAGAAGTCAGTCATCATTTTTATTGTTGTGTACTCTATATAATGTCTTTATTCTTTGGATGCTTTAATGAATTTTCTGTCTGGTTTTCAGTAGTTTGACTATGATGTCCTTAGGAGTGTGTGTGTGTGTGTGTGTGTGTGTGATGTTATTTGGGGTTTGCTGGGCTTCTTGTTTTTAACTGAATTTTGAAAATTGTCTTCAATTATTTATCTGCTGTATTCTCTCCTCTGGGACTCCCAATACATGCATGTTAGTCTAATTGCTTGATATCCCACGGGTCATTGAAGCTCCCACCATATTTTTTCCAATCTTTTTTTTCTCTCTGTGCTTCATTTTGGGTAATTTCTTTTTTAATATTTTTATTGTTTTTATTTTACTTTTGAGAGAGAGACAGAGTGTGAGCAGGGGAGGTGCAGAGAGAGAGGGAGACACAGAATCTGAAGTAGGCTCCAGGCTCTGGACAGCTTGTCATCATAGAGCTTGATGTGAGGCTTGAACTCGTGAACTGTGAGATCATGACCTGAGCAAAAGTCAGACACTTAACCGACTGAGCCACTTAGGTGCCCCCATTTTGGGTAATTTCTATTGACATCTCTTAAAGTACATGAAATGTTTTCTTCTGCTATCTCTAATCTGCTATTTTTCTTATTCAATGATTTTTTTTTTAATTTTTTTTTCAACGTTTTTTATTTATTTTTGGGACAGAGAGAGACAGAGCATGAACGGGGGAGGGGCAGAGAGAGAGGGAGACACAGAATCGGAAACAGGCTCCAGGCTCCGGGCCATCAGCCCAGAGCCTGACGCGGGGCTCGAACTCACAGACCGCGAGATCGTGACCTGGCTGAAGTCGGACGCTTAACCGACTGCGCCACCCAGGCGCCCCTATTCAATGATTTTTTAAGAAATTCAAATATTGTAGTATTATTTCAGTACTAAGATTTCCATTTGGTTAATTTTTAAAAATTTTATTAAATGTTTATTTATTTTGAGAGAGAGAGAGAGAGAGGAGAGAGAGAGAGAGACCATGAAAAGAGGAGGGGCAAAGAAAGAGGGAAAGAATCCCAAGCAGGCTGCATGTTGTGAGCAGAGAGCCCCACACAGCCCACACAGGGCTCTATCTCATGAACCGTGAGATGATGACCGGAGCCAAAATCAAGTCAGATGCTTAACCAACTGAGCCACCCAGGCGCCCCACATTGGGTTCATTTTTAGAGTTTCCATATGTCTTCTAAAATTCAAATTCCCCATGTCTTCACCCATTATATCCACCTTTTCCTATAAATTCCTTGACATATTTATACTAAATTTTTGTTTGGTAATTCCAACATCTGGGCAGTCTCTGGGTCTGTCTCTATTAACTATTTTTTTCCCCTTTTGATAAATGTCACATTTTGCTACTTCTTCACATATCTAGTATTATTTGACTATATATAAGATATAGTAGTTATAAGAAATTCTAGATTCTCGTATCTTCCTTCGAAGAGTGTTGAATTTTGTGTGGCATTCAGTTAATTTACTGGCAGATCACCTTGATACTGGGGAGGCTTAGATTTAGGCTTTGTTAGGGTAGGCCTACCTAGTTCAGTTTTGCCCTTTGTCCTGAGAAATGGTCTTCACTCCTAAGGTGTGGCCCTTTGGGGTTTCACTGGAAAGCCTGAGGTATTTTACAAGCCCGTCTAACTTGGTGGACCTTGAACTCTTAATCTGTCTCCCATTACTGGGAAATTGCTGAAATCTTCATGTAGTTCTTTTGGCCTTGAGTTCTCGGCTCCTTGGAGTCACCCCACATACATGCACTTGAGGACTGAAACAAGGATCTAAGGGGAGTATGTTTGCCAATTGTGTGGCTCCTTCTTTTTCATGTTTTCCCTCCTCAATTTCCAGCCACTGTGGCAGCTATATACTCTAACTTCTAACTTGTCAGCCTGATAAGACTCTTGCTTTCTGCTTGAGCTCTATTCCCTATCTGCAGCATGGACCTCAAAATGCCCTCCCTAAGAGGAAAAGGTCGTTTTCTTTTTTATTTTTAAAATTTATTTTTTTTAATTCCAGTATAGCTAACATACAATGTTATATTAGTTTCAGGTATAAGAGGAAAAGTCAGATAAATTGTGTCTTTACCTAGTTTGCTTCTCTCTCTCTTTTTATGTTTATTTTTCAGAGAGACAGAGAGCACGTGAGGGGCAGAGAGAGTGGGGGGACAGATGATCTGAAGCCAGCTCTGTGTTGACAGCAGACAGCCCAATGTAGGGCTTCTATCTGAGAACCATGAGATCATAACCTGAGCCACAGTCAGATGCTTAACTGAGCCACCCAGGTGCCCCACCTAGTTTACTTCTCTTAAGGGTTGTATATACTCTGGTTGCCTATTTAGGTTGCTTTCCAGTGCCTTTAAATATTTTTTCTTTAAATATTTTCCCACAGTTTACACTAGTGATCAGCAGGAATGTTAGTCTGATACAAGCTACCCTGCCATTATTGCAAGCAGAACTCATACACTTAGTCTTTATATTGAGTAAACCAATACTGGCTTTTGGTTGTCTGTTCTGAGAACTTACTTGACTTAAATTTCACTAAGTAATCCAGTAAATTAGTAATTCCTAATGGTCTATCAACGTTTCAGAGGTTGAAAATAGGTCTGTAATAGTGACATCTTGAGTGTGTAAACTTTATTTATTTATTTATTTTATTTATTTTTTTTTTTAAAGTATGACTTTTCAGGTGGATATTTTTTTTTTTTTAATTTATTTTTGGGACAGAGAGAGACAGAGCATGAACGGGGGAGGGGCAGAGAGAGAGGGAGACACAGAATCAGAAACAGGCTCCAGGCTCCGAGCCATCAGCCCAGAGCCTGACGCGGGGCTCGAACTCACGGACCGCGAGATCGTGACCTGGCTGAAGTCGGACGCTTAACCGACTGCGCCACCCAGGCGCCCCGAGTGTGTAAACTTTAAAAAAAACCTTTATAATCTATTTTCTGAAACAGGGAATACAATCACATGGTTCAATATTTAAGAGGTAAAAAAGATACACCATAAAAAGCTTTAGTCCCACCCCTCTTGCGTGTGTTTTTAAAAAATTGTCAGCTCCATTTTTTAATCTAATCCCTGTCATAATCCTAGGAATTCCTTGACAAAGAAGTTTGTTTTGTTTCATAAATAAATGATATCCTCCAGCAGGAATCATTACAGAGGAAGGCATCAGTTCCATTTATTTCTGCAAACATTTCGTGTGCCCGGAACAATGTTAGCTATTGTGGAGTAGAAACGTGAGTCATACAGTTGAGAGTGCACTTCTCTTAATTAGAAAGGAGAAGAGAGTAGAATGAAGGACTATTTGTAAGGAAATCTGATGCCTTCTTCTTGACCCAGTTGGAAGAGTTGATAGAAAAAGGTCCCACCCCTGTCCAGCTGACGCCTGGAGTTAAGGTTATATTCTTGGCCCTGTCTCTCTAACAGGGTGTCTCTCTAGCCCAACTGCTGCCCTGTTTACAGCCAAGTTCAGCACAGGGTCCAAGAACCTTGCTGGAAGCTTGGTGTCTAGTTCACAGTTCTTAGGGAGAGGAAAAAGCTAAGTCAAGCCTCTGTAACTTCAGAATGTTGAACTAGCTACAGTTTACAACAGAAGGGTTGCTCAAAGGGCTGAGTGTTCTCCAGCCAAGTCTGAAAGAGCTGAACCCCTTCCTAGCAGCTGTAAAAACACGCCGTGTCCACAACAAATGTGCCGAAAAGACACCGGAAGCTGAACAAAACCACAGAGGCAGCAGCAAGAGTTCTGCGCACTCCTTGTGTGGCTACACCTTCAGGTTCCTACAGGGGCTGGGACTGGCAAGGCAGGGTAATGTGTACACAGTGGGAGGGACTGAATGGTAGGTCAGGGGTGTCTGTTAGCAATTTGGGAATACTGCTAAGGAGGAACAGAAATTATGAATATCAGTGGTCAGCTTTACATCTGGGTACCTTTGTTCCTCTGCAGGAATTTAAGATCGAGCACATTCCACCTGTGAGCCTCCCTTGGCCAGAAAATAAAACTTGCGCATCTTCCCTGCTGCCTTTTCCATTAGAACTCAAGATGGGGCTTGGGACCCCTGGCTACCATTCTGTTTTGGTGCAGGTGGCAAGCCTACTGGAGGGCTTTTGAAGTCTTTATCTGATCCTCCATTCAAATGCTCAGAACAGAATTAATTTTATAAGCACCATTCTTTCCCGTGATAATGTATAAAAGCCTTTAGAGGGCAAGGGATGGTGAATAAAAGTTAACTTCACAGTGTCCACAATTATTTTCTGAGATATGTAAGAAGTTCATTGTTAGTTTATTTAGTATGCTGTCCTTAGGGCTTAAATTTAGTGACTGTTCAAAAGAAAAAAAAAAAAAAGATTGATAGGCTTCTCTTTCTTTCCCAACCTCCTGTTCCCTAACTCTCTCTTCTTCATGAGGCTTAATTTACTCAGTGGGTTTTGTTTCAGGAATTGAATTCTTATGGTGGGAGGGACTAGAGCAGCACCAATAAAAATATAATGCAAGCCACATATGTTTAAATTTTCTTTTCTCTTTAAAGTTTATTTATTTATTTTTGAGAGAGAGAAGAGAGTGAGTGAGCGGGGCAGGGGCAGAGAGATGGGGGATAGAGGATCCAAAGCAGGTTGTGTGCTGACAGCAGAGAGCCCCATGTGGGGTTCAAACTCACAAACCGTGAGATCATGACCTGAGCTGAAGGCCGTCGCTTAACTAACTGGGCCACTTGGTGCCCCTTAAATTTTCTAAGTAGCCCCATTAAAAACTGTAAAAAGAAAAGGATGACATTAATTTTAATATTTCAGTTAACCAAATATATCTAAAATATCTTTTCAACGTGTAACCAATACAACAATTATTGATGAAACAATTTATCATTCTTTTTTTGGTACTAAGTCTTTGAGACCTGGTGTGTATTTCACACTTCCAGTACATCTCAATTCAGGATAGGCACATTTCAAATCTTCAGTAGCCACATGTGTCTGGTGACTACGGTATTGGGCAGTACAGGGCTAGAGCACAGGCCCTGGTGAAGCCCTCCAGGTCCCCCCTCTGCATGCAATGATCCCTCTAGGCTGAATTCCAGGAGAGCACCCAGTGATGTTACAGGCAGGAGAGGGTTCAGAATGGGGTCAGATGCCGGAATCCCAGCTGGGTTTTGCTGATAAAGACAACTGGAAAGCAAAGGGTAGGGCGGCGTGGGTGGGGAACGTGTGTTAAGGTCTGAGAACTGGGAGGAGGCCCTTCGAAGGGCACGGTTATGCAGGAGGTACGAGAACTTGGTGGAGGGCCGAACCCTGCCACACGGACAGGTGGGACCTTACCTGGGGCGACCCCTGAGCTGACGGCTGTTCCTTTTCTGTCTTCTCGCCCCCCACCCCACCTGCCAGCAGTAGTCCTCGGCCTGCCCAGCGCCTGGGCCGAGGAGGCGTGCACGCGCACCTGCCCCGCCGCCTGCGCCTGCAGCAGCACCGAGCGCGGCTGCTCCGTGCGCTGTGACCGCGCCGGCCTCCTGCGGGTGCCGGCCGAGTTTCCGTGCGAGGCAGCCTCCATCGACCTGGACCGGAACGGCCTGCGCTTCCTGGGCGAGCGGGCCTTCGGCACGCTGCCGTCGCTTCGCCGCCTGTCGCTGCGCCACAACAACCTGTCCTTCATCACGCCCGGCGCCTTCAAGGGCCTGCCGCGCTTGGCCGAGCTGCGTCTGGCGCACAACGGCGAGCTGCGCTACCTGCACGCGCGCACCTTCGCCGCGCTCAGCCGCCTCCGCCGCCTCGACCTGGCCTCCTGCCGCCTCTTCACGGTGCCTGAGCGCCTCCTGGCCGAGCTGCCCGCCCTGCGAGAACTCGCCGCCTTCGACAACCTGTTCCGCCGCGTGCCCGGCGCGCTGCGCGGCCTGGCCAACCTGACGCATGCGCACCTGGAGCGCAGCCGCATCGAGGCGGTGGCCTCTAGCTCGCTGCAGGGCCTGAGGCGCCTGCGCTCGCTGAGCCTGCAGGCCAACCGCGTCCGCGCCGTGCACGCAGGCGCCTTTCGCGACTGCGGCGCCCTGGAGCATTTGCTGCTCAATGACAACCTGCTGGCCGAGCTGCCTGCCGAAGCCTTCCAAGGCCTGCGCCGCCTGCGCACGCTCAACCTGGGCGGCAACGCGCTGGGCCTTGTGGGGCGCTCCTGGTTTGCCGACCTGGCAGAGCTTGAGCTGCTCTACCTGGATCGCAACAGCATCGCCTTTGTGGAGGAGGGCGCCTTCCAGAACCTCTCGGGCCTCCTTGCTCTGCACCTCAATGGCAACCACCTCACCGTGCTGGCCTGGGCTGCCTTCCAGCCTGGCTTCTTCCTGGGCCGCCTCTTTCTCTTCCGCAACCCGTGGCGCTGTGACTGCCGCCTGGAGTGGCTGCGGGACTGGATGGAGAGCTCCGGCCGCGTGGCCGACGTGCCGTGCGCCTCCCCAGGCTCCGTGGCCGGCCTGGACCTCAGCCAGGTGGCCTTTGCGCGCACTTCCGATGGCCTCTGTGTGGATCCCGAGGAGCTGAACTTCACCGCATCCAGTCCAGGCCCGTCCCCAGAGCCTGCGGCCACCACCGTGAGTAGGTTCAGCAGCCTCCTCTCCAAGCTGCTGGCCCCAAGGGCCCCGGTGGAGGAGGTGGCCAACACCACCGAGGGAACGCTCAACACCTCTCTGTCTGACAGCCTTCTCTCCGGTGGGGTCGTTGTTTTGGGCCACAGCACCTGGTTTCTCCTCGGCTCTGGCCTCCTGCTCATCGTGGTGTTTGTCCTACGCATGGACTGACCTTGCCTCACTGGGGTGGCCCAGATTGCCTTGGCCAGTGGAGGAAAGTTGAGTTAACTGGCTTGAGGTGTTTGTGGTGAGGGAAGAGGGGAACTGGATGGGGCAGGTGGTGAAAATTCCAGCCCAGGATGGAAGGGACAGTTTACTTCCAGAGATGGTCCTAGGAGGAGGAGAGCCCTGGGCAGTGCCACACCGGGATGGGGTGAAGGTGGGGAGAAGAATGGATTTATGCTCATGTCACCTGGGCATCAATTGGACAAGAGAAGCAAGAATGAACATGGGCCCTCCAGTGAGAAGATTAGGAATTGGAAGCTCTTAGGGCTACAGGGCTCTACCCCCATCCCTTGCCCCCATCTTCCAGGACACAGAGACTGCAGTGCCTGAATTAGAGTCAATCCAGTGGCTAAATACTAAGAACTGTGCTAGTTTTCCTGGCAGGACAGCCCATTAAGCCCAGTCCCTTTGTTTTCTACCACAATTGCCCTCCCCTTCCCCTAGGGGCAAGGGCCACTAGGATCCAGAAAGATGGACAGGAGAGAAGGGGGATGTGAGAGGAAGTTAGACTCGAGGGAGGTGGCCATGGTTCCTGGGGTCTGGAATGTGTTAAGAGGCATTGAAAACAAAGACCCGTTTCACTTACTCCACAATTATTCCCAGGGGTGGCCTTAGCCACAAAGCAACTTTAGGGCAGGGTAGGGGGAAAAAAGAGGGGGAGCGGGTTTCTGTATACAAATAAATGGGTAAAATCCTAAGATTAAAAAAAGAAAAACGTTAAACAAGTTTTTGTACCTCAGGAGTTTTTTTTAGAGTCTTTCATATGCAAACATGCATTGTGAATCTCCAGGAAGGCCGCAAAATCCTCTTTTCTTAGGTTTTGTGGGAAGAGTGTCCGGAGGACAGAGATGCTGTTAGTAGGGCAGGGAGTCTTCAGCTTGGATGATCCCATTAGGTGCGGAAATCATTATGGGCGGCACACTTTGGGGCCGACTAATGGCCAGGAGGAAAGGAGGCAGCCAATAGCTGGGAAGGGGGCCTGACAGATTTCCCAGGGTGGGAGTTGGCTAACTCTAAGCCCCCAGGCCTGAGTGCCAGGGCAAATTCTGTATGTCTGCTAAATACTTGCTGAAGCAGTTCTCCACGCACAAGTAATGATGACTTCATTCGTCAACTTGCTGGAAATCCGCAGTTTTAATGTCCTGAATTCCTCTGTCTATATTTACAGAGCTGGGTTTTCAAAGCTCACATAATTCAGGGTGCACCAAGCTGTCAGGTCTTCATGGTGATAGTACTTCTGTGTCTGTAGGTGATACTAAACATTAGAAATGTTGCAGAAAGACCTCTGAGGGTAGGAGTGTTCAAACGGGCTGTGACCATTAGTGGTCAATCAACTCAATTTGATGGGTCACAACCAGCGTTCAAAAAAAAAAAACAAAAAAAACCCAACTAACCAAGAATAGAGTCTCAATAACTAACCAAGACAGAGAGTCTCACATGTAACAAGTATTGTTTTGTAAAACTTAATTTGTATGCATTTATTCATATTATATGTGTATGTATGTATGTTGTGTCTGGATTGCTGCGTACAATTTATATTTTATTGTAGGCTGTTGTTTTTTTCTCTTGTGGGCTATTGTTAAGAAAGTTTGAAAGTCACTAATCTGGAGCCTGCATGATTTTTAAGAACTTTTTATTTTGAAAAGTCTCAAACTTACAGAAAAGTTGCCAGAATAATAGAATAAACACTTTGGCCATTCACCTAGGTTTCCCAGTTGTTAACGTTTTACTGTATTTGAGGTATATAGTTTGAGTTAGTTGTAAACATCACAGCCCTTCACCCCTAAATACCGTAGTATGTATTTCCTAGTCAGGAACTTTATCATTGATAGAATAGTATTATTTAAAATATACTCTATAGTGAAATTTCAACAGTTGTCAAAATGATTTCCTAGGCAGTCACTCTATTTTACTATTAGTCGCAAAAAAAGGTTCCTTGTGTTCATTTGATCACAGTACTCAAAATTCTAAATCCTCTGACTGACTTTAATGTTTTAAAATGAATTCGTTCTCCAAATGTCTTACTTTTCAAATGTGAGAACCAGATGAGGTCAGAAATGTTGTTTGTTCAAACCATGTGTCGTGGCTATGGTAACTGAGTAAGGATCACGAGAATCCTGGAGACCAGACCTCTGCGTTTGGGTAACCATGGAAGTCCGCAGCACACGTGCAGCCTGTGTTACTGAGGAACAAGATGCTGCCTGGGGAGGAATGTCCTTCCTTTCATTTGGAGCAGGTTCCTGAGAGTCAGCCTCAAAATGCTGCTTCAGTTCTGCCCAGTGGTTAGATGGCCAGCTTTTTAATGAACATTTGTTTGGCTGAATGTTTTTGAACAAGTATCAACACTGAAATAGCCTCCGGGGAGACAGATTTTTATAGAACTACCCAGCCCAGTAGAATTCTGGGAACGTGGGAGTTACTTACTGCCAAACAGATCCAGAGTTGCCTGGAACAAGTTCCCCGTGAATTGTGGCCATTATGAGCTCTCATGAGAGAACGGGGAGTGGAGTTCCCAGTTTTAAGTTCATGAAGTTTCCCACCCCATCCCTGGTGGAAAGTACCTTGAGAAATGCCAAGGTGCTGTGGATTCTGCTGAGCAAAACTACGTGTCCCCGTCTGGATGGACCATTTTATGCTGTGGCAACAAACGATCTCCAAACCTCAGTGGTTTCCTGAGGGTTATTTCTTATGCACATGTCCAACATGGGCTCGTGAGGGGGGCTCTGCTCTTTGTAGTCACTCAGGGACCCAAGCTGATGAAGGATCTGCCATTTTCGGACACTGTTATCTAAACACGAGTTTTAGGGTTTGTTGCAACAGAGAAGGAAAGCTTGGGAGAATCATGCACCACTCTTAAATGCTTCTACCCAGATGTGACATGTGTTGCTTCTCACCCTTCATTGGCCAAAAATGTCACCAGGCCACACCTAACTCCAGCCAGGCAAGGAGGTGTGGTCCTCCTGTGTGCCCAGAAAGAGAGGAGAACTGGGGATGTTGATGAACCCTAGCAGTGCTCCGGACAGCTCACCCGATAGAGTCAAGCCTGGACTTGTCAGCACTGTTCGAAGAAATAGAGGCTGGAGAGGCAAATCTGGTGGGCAAGGCCCTACTAGGCTCACTCTTTCTCCCCTCCCAGCACCCCAGCTGGGCTTTGAATACAATATTTGCTTTAGCCAGTAGGAAGGCTGTGGCCTCATTGTATTGGTTCTTTCAGAAAGGGGAGAGGGGTCCATGGCCGGCTCAGTTGGTAACTTTGTGTGACTTTTGATCTTAGGGTCATGAGTTCAAGCCCCATATTGGATGTGCAGCCTACTTAAAGTTAAAAAAAATTTTTTTTAAAGGAGAGGGAAAATGTAGAGACAAAAGGTTCATCTTTTCCTCTTTAAAAAATGTTTTCTGCATATTCAACTTACACTATCCAAATCTTTAGAAGCTTGATCTTTGGAAAATTCCCTCTCAGAAAGCTCCCTGGCTATTTCTAAGAGGTCCCCCTGCCACCTGTCGTTTTATGAGGATGATCAAAGCCCCCATCCACCCACCTCTTTGTCAGGCTACCAAAATGCTGCCCTCTACAGGGCACTTGTCTGCTGGTCACAGCTGTCATTGGCCATCAGCTGCCTCTGCCAACTTCACCCCGATTTGATCCTCTGGCCGAAGGACAGCTTAGGTCCTCCCCCTTAATCCCTCACGGGACAAAAGTGAAGGAAATTTTTCCAAAGGGTTGGGTGTAATGGAAGAGAAGTAAGTAGCCCCTCTTACTAGTATCAGATGTGGCTGTTGGTATAATCCACAGACCTCAACCCTCTCAGGGGCCCATGTGGCTGGGCTGGCTTAATTCTGCACCCGCCCCCCCCCCCCCCCCCCCCCCCGCCTGAAATACCCAGGCCTAGCTGTGTTTCAGAGACCAAACTCCCAGGGAGGACTTTTTTCTTGTCCCTTGTAAGGCCCACTTCCGCATTCTACAGATAGTGGCCAGCCTTGCCCTCTGCAGCACTCCCCATAAGATGTCACACAAAGTCCCACAGTGGGGTCTAACAGAGCTGAAGGGGTTAGTCAAGTCCAGATTTTCACCTCACCCACGTGCCTGCCACCAGCCCCTTCTTCATCCCGGTGCCATGTTGCTAGAAACTGTGGCTCAGAGCTCAAAAGAACAAACAACAGTTCTGGGGACACCAGTTAGCCTAAAGTTGCACAGAGTAAATTAACATTTCTCTCCCCAAAGCCCCCACATCTGAGAGACTGGGAGACATAGCTTTGATAAAAGATACAACAGCCCCCTCCTTTTTAAGTGATTATATATATATATATATATATAGTATATATATATATATATAAGTATATATATATATATAATACTATATATATATATATATATAATACTATAATATACTATATAATATACTATATATACTATATAATACTATATATATATATATAGTATATATATATAATACTATAAAAATACTATAAAAAAATACTAGTGTGTGTGTGTACATACACACACTAGTATTTTGTTTTTATATTTTGAAAGACACTCTGTTTTTCTGTTCTGAAATAGGACTCTTCACTTCCCTCTCTGACACTGTGTTCAGATTTGCCCCCAAGAGTGAGGGGGTGGGCCTTTCTATTTGCACGTGACCTGATGGCTTCACAGAGCAGAGGGCAGTCTTTCCCAGAGGACTGCCCAAGTCTCCATCCCAGGGGCCAGAAACTGCTTGTGACATTAAATTTTTCTGGGTTCCAGAAGTCTGAAAGCTCCATCTCTGCCAGAGTGGTCAGGAAAGGCTGAGGGGGATAGGAGTCATATCAGGGGGATGGTATTTTTATGGTTTAGGTGGCAGTAATAACTGGCTCTCCTCCCCTTCTTGCACCCCCCCCCCCCCAGGGGCTGCGCTGATCAGAGAAGGAGTCATAAGCAGCCTCTGGTCTTGAAGAACACTCTGGCATCTGTTGTCTGCCTGTGGCCTGAGGTAAAAGGCTGCGGTGAAACATGGCCCCCTCTACCAGGTGCCTGGCCAACTTCAGTTGCTGAAAGAACGTCACTTCTATTCCTTCTCGTTGTGTCTCAGGCACAGGAAATTTAGAAGCACTTAAACAGACCTTTGCCATGTTTAAGGGAATTCCCTTGAAATGTTGCTGACTTTTACACCTGTGATGCTGAGAGGAGAAAAAGAGACTTTTTATTCAGCCAGATTGAGACTCCAGCGTGCAAGGGAGACCTGTGGAGGGCTTATCTCTGTGGTTTGCAGCAGCCTAGCTGGAGTTCTCTCTGGGCGTATATGACCTCGTGGCCGAGGCCCACTCATGGCTCACTCAGGATCCACTTAGTAGGTCATGGCATTGGTAGTGGCAACCAGCATTAAATGATAGTGACAAAGTAGATGGGGAAACTTTAGCATGTAGCACTGATAGTAACAACAGTCTTATTTCGCTAAACTGTGGCTTCAGTTATATATGTTTGTGTGTGTGTGCGCATGCACCAGAACATGACATAAAAATATATCTGTCACTGGGGTGTCTGGATGGCTCAGTTGGTTAAGCATCCGACTTCAGTCAGGTCATAATCTCATAGTTCGTGAGTTTGAGCCCCGTGTCGGGTTCTGTGCTGACAGCTCGGGGCCTGGAGCCTGCTTCATATTCTGTGTCTCCCTCGCTCTCTGACCCTTCCCTGCTTACGCTGTCTGGGTCTCTCTCTCAAGAATAAGTAAACATTAAAAAAAATTTAAAAACACGTATCTGTCACTGTGATGGGGTCATGGGGTCATGATCATGAATATCCGTAAGCCAGGGTCATAGATCAATTTGATTCCTTACTTGTTTTCAAAGAGCTTGGGGTTGAAGGTAAAATGCAAGACTGTTTCATTTGTTGATTATTCTTCTTCCAGCCAATTCATTTTTTTGCATCGCCACCAGAAAGTAGACTTGCGTTATTTATACCCTATTTATAAACCTAGTTAGATCAAAAGAAGTAAGATTGGGTGTTTTGAAGAGCACCTGAGCAATTAGAATCAAGGTGCTCTTTGATCATGGGAAGAGTCGGGGTGAAGTCGTGTGTGCAGACCAGGCGGCTAATGACTGTGGGGCTCCTGCAGTGAGGCTCTGTAGAGGCCTGCAGAGCACTAATGGCTGTTTCGTTTAATAAGTTAATGGCTAATAATGAGAACATCTTTGAATGACCTTCTTGGTGTCTCACATGGATATCTATTATTA